>NW_022990699.1:2180125-3493531 GCF_902827175.1 Gymnodraco acuticeps
CCCTGTAGCATTGTTGTCTCAATCTTCTCTTTGGCTCCTTTCCTTCTCCGTCACTCATCTGCCTTCTTCTTGCTTCCTGCTTCCTCCCTCCGGACCCTCAACATTTTATTTATATGGTTTTTTCCAACATTTCAAATCCTTTTCCATTTTACCCCTCTCCTTTGTCCTCTCCCTGTTGTTTGGCTCTTTTCTTCCTCGTTTTTTTTCTCTCTCTTGTCTTCTAATTTTCTCCACAAACTGCTCCATACCTCCCTTCCCTCTTTCCACTCTCTCATATGCCTCCATTCTTTCTCTCATTTGCTTCCTTTCTCTATCACCCACACTCCCATTAGCTGGTGTGAGTGCTTATTAAGTCATCTTGTCATTCTCCTCTCTTAGCATCCAGCAGTATGTGTGTGGACTAGATGTGTATTTACTCTAAAACTAAATATTGGCATGGTCATACGTGTGTGTAAATTAGCAGTATTTGACACACTTATATCCCAAATATAAGTGGCACTCTAATATGAGGAAGTGACATTTGGTGGATTAGTAGCGTGCGTTCCTGCCTTGACAGTAAACAAATACTGCAAACACCCTCCAGCTCTTCAGTCCTCACTCACAGGCCGAGGGTTAGTAAGCAAACAGATGTGTGTGAGCATGCAAGCATGGGAGTGTGTATGTATTATGACACATGGGTTCTTAATATTTTATCTCTGACCCTGAAATAATGTTTTCAAGTTTGTCTTGTTCGAGGGTCATCCACAGTGTGATTGTGTGTGTCTTCAAGCAGAGTGAGCTATTGGACTTTCAGTGAACCACCCAAAGGCCCCTCAGGGATTGGGCTCATGTCCACTGGCTTGGATGTTCACTGTGGAAAACAATGCGTCTCAGAAACAGCTTGAATTCACGCCTTGCAACATGATTATGTTGTGTAGATTTTGCATGGTGTAAACAGGACTGTTGCAGCTTAAATCCATTGTTTAAGATACTTCCTCCATTTACCCAGGGAGCCCATGGCCAGTAGAGCTGCTGCTTTCTTGGAGAGCACTCTCTGACATTATAGAGGCCGGTGAGAGCGAGCCCTCTCCATCGCCGCCAGGACGGCAGATTAAGCAAATTCAGATTATGCAAATTACACTTTCTGGCAAGGATTACAGGACACTGTACTAGAAGGAAAGAGAGAGCAAGGCAGAGAGGGAGAGAGATAAGAAAGCAGGATTCAGCGGGCAACAGAAGAAAGGAAGCGATAGAGGAGAAGTGAGAGCTAACATTATATGAGAGTTACAGGAAAGCTGGGAGTTAAACCCTGTTTCTGGGCTGGAAGAAGTGCGTGTCTGTTGATGTAAGAGTTGTTTTTAGTGGCTGGCTGGGGAGAGTGACAAGCTGTCATTTGTTTGCTGACAGTTCAGGTCACGGCTTAATACTGAAAACAAACTGAAATGAGTTCAGGGTTTTGGCCACTGTCAAACTCCGAATATATGATTTTGTAACTGACAGAAGGGAAGATCTCAAGACGTTTTTAGGTCAGTTTTTGGAACCGGCAAGATTTACAGTTTTAGTTTAAAATTAAGAATGAATCATGCAGGCTTATTGCAATCCATTTTTATAAAATGTTCTAATACGGCATACAGAGCATTTATATGGCATCAAACAACTATTTGCTATGTAAAGATATAACGGAGTCACGTCTACCTGAGCAGAAAATGTGCCCCACTGGCTAGCTAATGGCTGCCGCTCTGGCAAAAACCACTAAAAACGAGTCGCAGTATTTTCGCAGAAACCTAATGGTCATCCTCCAGTTCTCCTGCAGGTTATCAATGTTAGCTCTGTTTGCACTGTTTTCGCTCTTAGCATTTAATAGTTTATAGTATGTACGACAAAGACTCTATCAGATTAATTTGACATTTTAAAAGAGATTTCAGAGGTTTCCTGAGTAAGAATCTCTAAACCGCAGTCAGTTTCAAGTTATTCACATAAAACAATTAGAAAACAGACTCTTAGACTGGCAGAGGATAGCAGGAGCCAATCCTCTACTCTGTAATAGCCATATCTGGATTACTGAATGGACACATTACATTACATGTCACTTGAAATACTACATCCCAAGTTGTGGACCAACGTAGTTATTACACGTTAGATGTGAGACTGGGTTGGGTCCACAGGGTCTCCTGGGGCCCATAAGTGGGAACCTCGGTTTTTTTATTTTTTATTTAAAAGTCAGAGCAATCCGGTCAAAGTAGGATTGTGGAATTTTGTGACTTCTAATGTGATTTTGATATGTGAATCCTAAATGCTAAATTGTACGTTAAATGTCCGTGAGCAACCTGTGCCTTGTGTGAATTGATCACATGTGAAATGGTTAAATGTTGTCTCTGCTTTGCTTTTAATGTTGCTATAGAATCTTGCTTTATCATTGCAATTTGCACTGCACCTTCTTTTTTTAATTGGAATTAGCTTTATGGTGAAGTGTTATAACAACTATTGTGCTATAACATTTGTCAATATTGTCCTTTAATATATTTGATATACCATACCACATAAATTGTATACTTTCTGTAGAAAGGAGTGTAGCTCAGATGAATGGCAGCATGCAGCTTTCTTGTTCCTGTTGCTCCACGACAGAAATGTTGCTGATTGGTCACAGTGAGAGGCTGCTGAAGGCTGATTACTTGAACGAACACAATATACAGTAATCATCCTTAACAAGTGATGTTCACACTGCATCTTTTAAATGTCTGGCTAATTGAATTAAATGCTACTCTTGCCACTACATTTAATTTGACCCAGCACTGCTGCTGTAATCACAGACCAGTAAATAAAGCAAATCTTCAGTTGGTAACTCTGTGGGAAAGCTCTTGGTAGAGCAGAGCCCCCTGCAGCCTGCGAGCCAGTGGCTTCACTTCAGCTGGGCCGTCACAGCTCCTCTTAACATTAACACTGCGGATGGGTGCCCATCCTGTGCACAGAGATAGTACAGCAAATACACCCTTACCTCATGCTCTACATTTAAAGAACATGGCACATTTAATTTAACAACGAATTACTTTTTGTTCCTATTTTCAGAGCGTTATCATTTTGGCACATAACCTACCAGCTAAATCTGATATAACTCATGCAATGAAATGTACAATACGTCTTTGAGAAAACTGTGACGCACAATGGTGTCCTTTATGTTAGTTAATGCTGCCCTCTTGTGGCAGTTGCAGAATATAGCAGGTCATTCTTTCTAGGCAGACACATTACAATATATCATATAAAGACAATGTAAAGATAACCAGGGGGTGGATGCTTTATTCACACTAGGTATTCTCTGATTCAGATAAATAATTTTTCAATTATAGATCAAGTCACTTTAAAAGCACGTATAAGATAAGACAAGATAAGATACAATGTAGGGGAATTTAGGAGTCATAGCAGCAACACTTTATTTAGAAAAGTCACTTTGTAAGCCTTCTGTTGTTCAAGGATGACTGTGTGACTCAATGGAGCCAATTAATCAAGTGCTGATGTGCTCATGAACACACACACACACACACACACACACACACACACACACACACACACACACACACACACACACACACACACACACACACACACACACACACATAGTTACGGGACAAACACATAAGGCCGTAGAGCAGTATGTGTTGTGGCAGTGTGCTCAGGCCGGACCCTAAAGTTAGAGCTCTGTTCCCAAAGTGAAGGACACAGTGACTCTAACAGAGGGGAGTAGGGCTGGGGATGGGGGACAGAGGGAGAGTTAGTGGGATGGAGAGAGGGGCAGGATAAGAGAGGACGATGCCCCAGGGAGTGGAGGGACGGGGGATAAAAAGACAGAGACAGAGAGAGGCAGTCGAGTGCTGATCTCAGTGTATGAGGAGGCAGGATGGATGGGAGGATTAAAGGCATGAGATGGAGAGAGAAACAGAAGCTAACTGTAGAGAGAATTGCATGAAAGTCATTATAGCAAGTGTAAAAGTTTAGAATAAGTTAGTTATTGTACATTTCTACTTGGTAAAAGGGAAGGAATACAAAAATAAAAACGTTCAAATAAATTGAAGAAATAAGAGTGGAGTTGGAGCGTAATCTTCTGAAGGCCAGTGAAAGAAGTAGGTATCAAAATGGAAAGCGAGGAGCAGAGTGAGAACAGTTTACGTACTATAGCCATCATTCTTCTGTGCTGTGCGGCCGTCAAAATGCTGCACCTACTGGGAGTCATCTCTGTGGAGGGTGAGTCAGTACAACTGCTATCAGAACTGTAATCCAGCACTTTCCCAACCAGCAGAGTTGAAAAAGAGTTTTCACTTATGCAAGCTATTGGAATAATAACAAAAAAGATCAGGATTATTTATGTGTGAAGATAAAATATGTTGAAAATAGATCATTTGTATTCAGCGGTAACTTTCAGAGAAAATACATTTTAATTCATTATGAATCAATGTATTTTTAGAAGCTGCAGACTGGCTGCTTGCACTCTCAACCGCGTGTACTGTAATTCATTCTGAACAATTTCCATTAGCAACTAATTGTATGGGTTTGCTATGTGCCTACTCTCACCTATGGTCATGAATGATGGGTCATGACTAAAGGACGTGATCACGGATACAAGCGGCTGAAATGGGTTTCCTCCGGAGGGTAGCTGGCATCTCCCTTAGGGACAAGGTGAGAAGTTCAGTCCTCCAGGAGGGACTCGGAGTAGACAAACCGGGCACCCAGTAAGGATGCCACAGGGCCGCCTCCTTAGGGAGCTGTTCCAGGCACGTCCAGCTGGGAGGAGACCAAGGTGCAGACCCAGGTCCAGCTGCAGGGAATATATCTACATGCTGGCCTGGGAGTGCCTTGGGATCCCCCAGTCAGAGCTGGTTGATGTGGCCAGGGAAAGGGAAGTGTGGGGCCCTCTGCTGGAACTGCTTCCTCCGCAACCCGAGGATAAGCGTTGGAAAACGAATGGATGGATTATGGGCTTTCTATAGAGGGCTTGTTTATTTTTTGTCTGCTACTTTCTATGTTTTGAGTCTCTCCTAACCACTGTGATCATACATTCAGTGTTTGCTTTATTGACTGAGTAAAGGTGTATAGCTCCTTTGAAAGTGGAATGTGAACTGATCTTGGCTCTCCCACTTGTTTTATTAATGAGGTCAGTCCTAGTGACTGTTTAACTTTTTCTCTTTCATAGAGGAGGCTTACTTATAGATGTACTTGGTGATGTGTGACTTTGACTGATACCATCACCATTTTTGTATGTGTCCATGTTTTGTGTGTGTGTGTGATTCTGCGGTATATGTACAGTATAGGCTATGTCTGGAAACCCCTGGGGTTTGTGTATAATCTCACCTTGAGCCATTACTTTGAACTTCCTCCATCCTGATGTGACACTAAAACACACTGAGCTGCCTGAGTGATTAAATGAAGGGCCTTCGGGGGTTTGTGTGTGTGTGTGTGTGTGTGTGTGTGTGTGTGTGTGTGTGTGTGTGTGTGTGTGTGTGTGTGTGTGTGTGTGTGTGTGTGTGTGTGTGTGTGTGTGTGTGTGTGTGTGTGTGTGTGTGTGTGTGTGTGTGTGTGTGTGTGTGTGTGTGTGTGTGTGTGTGTGTGTGTGTGTGTGTGTGTGTGTGTGTGTGTGTGTGTGTGTGTGTGTGTGTGTGTGTGTGTGTGTGTGTGTGTGTGTGTGTGTGTGTGTGTGTGCTATGTAAATATATAGCACTTATAGCTACTTAACAGGAGTTATACAAATGCACAGTGCACCCACACAGTAAGAAAGTAGTGGGAACAGAGTCATTAACTGGATGTATCGATAACATTAATCTCTTTTCTCAGTACTTTTCCCTTTCAACAAGATTAATGCTTCAAAGTTCATTTAAATTCAAACTTGCTTTTGCTCATAAATCATGAAACAGCATTTGCAGTTGCAGTATTTATCAAATCAGAACACTGGACTGGGTTTTAATAATGCAGAGTGCTGCCCATGATTCTCTGAGATATAACATTTGAAGAGGAGTTGGTGTAATGAAGCTTTACAGGGCGCTGAGGTTCTTCCCACAAAGATAAAGATTTATATTTCAAGAATGTTGATGTTTTAAAATATTGAGTGCCAAGGACAGTGTGAACATTGCACTCTGGGACACTTCATTAAAGCCGGACAGGAGCCCTTAGAAATGCTTTATTATCACTATATCGGCTGACCCTATGACTCTACCACCTCCCATTCAAATGACTGTCTCCAGATCCTCTGCAAAACAGAGTTATCATCTGTAAACTGACAGAATTCATTCAGCAGGTAAATGCTAAAGATACATGGAAATTGTACCTGATGAACATGCAGTCCTTTGAATGGGCAGCCAGCTCTTACTAATGATTATGTGATTTGGTGAACAATATAATATATAATCATTTGGAGAATACCTTTTTTTTTTCTCAAGTCAGAAACTAATAAATGCCTTAGTAGAGACGTTCCTTAATGTTTTAAGTGCTGTAATATAATCATGATCCCATGGCATGCAGGAATTTATCAAGTTATTTATGGGTGAATTAGGGTGCGCATTTTCATCAAAGATTTGTCTGAGTGAGGCCCACATTCTCAGTGTTTAAAAGCTCAGCACCAGAGCAAAGAGCCTATCCATCACTGGGAAACGAGAGGATGATAACCTCAGGGCTCTCTGGTAGCTTCCTTACTAAAGCAAACACAGCAGGAACAGGCAGAAACAGCATCATAAAACGTACCCTCTTATTAACCACCGGTACGTTATTTTGTCAAGCGTTTTCCTACTGCACCTTATGACCACTTTATCATGTTCTGAAATAGTACGGCCATTTCTATTAAATTATGCATAGTTATAAGATTATGCATAATTACATTGTAGATTGCTTCAGGGAGTATGCATGCACTTAGGTGCACATGCTTTGTTACTAGTATGTTTAGATATTGGCAGTGTAAGATTTTGTGCGCGTTTTGTGTGTGTGTGTGTGTGTGTGTTGAGTCAGGGTCGATGGTTTGTCCTCTCTCCCCTCCGGCGAGTACAGTAATAAGATGTTAATGATCGTGCCGGTGAGACGAGGGACATGGAGCTGTTAGACTGACCCCTACCTCTCTTCTTCTCCTCTTCCCTCCTTTCCTTTTCAACGTCTTAAAAGTCTTATTATTTTCTATCTTTTAATGGATTGGATAAATAACATTTTGAACTTGATGGCAGATTATTTTGCTGTGTCACATATTTATTTTCTTCTGTTTTATACTACTTTGATTTTCTTTCTTTCTCTTCCTTCTTGCTTCCACACTCTTTTGTTGTGTGTTGTGTATCAGCTATTAAGAAATATGTATTTTTGTTTCTTCAGACAAAGCTGATGATGACTTGGAGATTACGATGGTGTGCCATCGACCGGAAGGCCTCGACCAGCTAGAAGCTCTAACCAACTTCAGCAAAAAGGAGCTCCAAGTGCTGTACCGGGGCTTTAAGAATGTAAGTGACCAGGCACGTTCATTACTAACATAACTATTACAAATAGTAATTCTTTACTTCCAACTATAGAATTATCTAAGCATCGTACAACCAAAGAAATTGATATTTGGCTAGGTAATATGCTTTTAATGGAGGTGGTTTATTAGACTTCCATTAAGCACCATGTAGCTGTCCACAGTATCAGCTTGGTGTACTTAAGATACTGAAGATGTATTTAAATAATCTGTAAATTATCGTTCTTTCTTTTTTACTTAATAATAAAGTACTACACATAAATGCTCAAGTACTGCAAAATAATCGGGTATCATTTTAGGACCCTTTTGGTGTCTCTTTTGCCAATTTACAGCTTAATTAAAGCTCTATGTAAAAACTTGACTCAATAGTGACACCCTGGAGAGACAGTCAGGATATGAAATTGCAGTCTGTTCTACTTTTAGTGATATTACATAAAATTAAACAAAAAACTAAAGATGTTGAATGCATAGCGAGTCTCCCATTAATGTTGTGTAATCCTTTAATTGACTCAATCGGACTTTCTCCATCTCCATCACCACTCTTCTGTCTCCCTCTCGTTCCAGGAGTGTCCAAGTGGCGTTGTGAACGAGGAAACTTTCAAGCAAATATACGCCCAGTTCTTCCCTCATGGAGGTAAAGAGTGTGTGTCGTGATGTTTGAGTCTATACCTGTCCTTGTCTCACTATTTTTTTTATCCAGTGTACTGACAAGCGTTTTCTTCTTCCTCCTGCAGATGCCAGCACCTATGCACACTACCTTTTCAACGCCTTTGACACAGCACATAGTGGCTCCATAAAGTTTGAGGTTTGCTTGATTTCTCCTATTTGAATGACTCTATTTCCAAACTAACTCTCCTCTGAATTGTTTTTAATTCAGTCCTTTTTGTCTCCATCAGGATTTTGTTACAGCTCTGTCCATCCTACTGAGGGGCTCCATCACTGAGAAGCTACAGTGGACCTTCAACCTTTACGACATCAACAGAGATGGATACATCAACAAAGAGGTGTGTGTTTGTGTATGACTACCACTCACATTTCTTTTGTACTTTCATGTTAATCTCACACTTCTTATTGGTATGTGTTTACTCTCCCCTTGTTTCATAGGAGATGACAGACATCGTCAGAGCGATATACGACATGATGGGGAAGTACACTTACCCTGTCTTGAAAAACGATGCTCCCAAACAGCATGTGGAGGCCTTCTTTCAGGTAACAACATCTTAGGCGGCAGACCAAAAAGCAACAACATAGTTAGTGAGGATTGACCAAACAAGGATGCATCAGTCGAGCACATGCCTCACATTTCTAAAAGCATAACAAAAACCTGGTACTTGTACCATGCATAGCGATGCCCACCATGGCATCGCTATGCAAAATTAACAACAACAAACTAAACTTGCAATAAAAGAACAAACAACACTGAACAAAACCAAAACACTGATGTAAAGGGCAATGCGTGATAAGACGATGAGAATAGGCTGCAGATTTAAGTAGGTGGTCTATTTATTTAAAAAAAGTATCTATCTTAATGAATATTTAATAATATCTTCCCTATAACACCTTTGCATTTCTCCTCACAGAAAATGGACAAAAACAGAGACGGTGTGGTCACTCTGGATGAATTCATCTACTCTTGTCAAGAGGTACTTTTCTTTAGATTCACGTCTCTAATTACATAATACAGAGGATCCCTTTAACTTTGCAAAAAACGGCATTTTAATATATTGCAGTAGCACATGTCTTGTGTAAATGATTGAATTAAAGGTGGCTGAAACCATTTATGTAACAAAGCTGTGTTAATGTTATTAGAAAAACCTGTGCTTCCTATTGTGACAACATGCCTAATAAACAAAAACTGCAGAAAACAGTGATACATGCTAATTTCAGTTTAAAAACTAAAAGTAAACATTTTATTTTAGGGCCTGTTTCCTCATATTCTTTGCTTTCTCCTCTGCACATCTCACTATATTGGCTATTAATTATGGACTTTGCTTCTTTTTTATCAATGTGTTTGTTAGTCTGTAGAGTGATTACTGACCATCATTTTACAGGCTTTCACTGCCCCCTAGTGGCCAGTAATCTGAATTAATTAGTGTTTGTTGGATTACTTTCTCCTCACGCTCAGTTTTTTCATTTTCCATCTTCTTTGCACAGGATGAAAACATCATGAGGTCTCTACAGCTCTTTGAAAATGTCATTTAGACAACAAAGAAGAGGGATGTGGTACAAAAGACAAGTGCAAGATAAGAACAAAGAAGAAAAGAGATGAACACACAAGAGAAAAGGAACAGCATAGCTTGCGTTGGAAACCAAACATGGATCTTGTCGCTTAAAGAGGGATGGTTGCCAGAAAACTTAATGGAAACCATTGTGCTCCATGGAGACAAACGTTTTGGAAAAGATTCTTTGGACTTATACCTTTCATTTAACCTCTGTAACCATTTACCTCTTCTCCATCTCCCTCATTTTTGCAGTCGTTACTGACAGTGTGTATTTCATGTCATTTTGTAAATTCTGATTCTGTCTCATTTGGTCAAATACTTTTAATACACTTAACAACAATACCATATTAACAAGCAGGACTGGAATTCCTAAAAGCAGCTGAGAACAGTGCAATGCATACTTTGTGCATTAGACTTTAAAATAATAGCTGTTTTCATCATGAGTTTCTGTGTCATCACAACCAAGCTGAGCATTATTGTGAAGCATGCAAGAGAGAGGCCTACGCCGTATTTAACATGGGCTTTGTGCCGTGATAAATAACTCAAAAATATTCTCAACTAAGTGTATACATTTTGGAAGCAATGGTCTGACAGAGCCACCTCATTTGTTTTCAGACTAAATTCAGACACAGGCCTGTAAAGGTTTGCAGAGCTGAATGTAACCTCAGCCAGCGTGCAGTCTTACGTCTCGTGACAGCTTGCTACAGTCCTCTTTACACCCACTGTGTTCATGTGGTGTCGGTCAGTGTTTCAATGTTAGAATGACTACACTGTAAATATTTAATTGTTGTATTTGTGGCTTGTTCTTGCCTTGTCTTTGTCTGTGTGTTTCTTATTCTGACTATCTGTCTGTCTCACTGTCAAATGGATTTAATGTAATAATTCTACCTGACACTCATTGCTTAATAAAGGACACATTTCGAGGTTAACTGGCACACAGATGCAGAGTGACACAGGTGTGTGTGTGTGTGTGTGTGTGTGTGTTTTCTGTTTGCCTGAATATAAGTGTGTTTTTGTGGCATGTAGCAACATCATCTTTTGGAAGAATTGGTCAAGCTCAACTGGCTGTGTTTCTGCCAGAGAGGAGAGTGTTGTCGTCAGTTCTGTTTGTTAGAAATGTCGACTCGGAGCCACCAACGTTTCACTGTGAAGGAAAGACAAGAGAGGGGAGCTAGAAGAAGGAAGGACGAGTGTGGAAACAGAATAAAAGAAGAGTAGAGAATAAGACAGAAGACGAGAGAGACCCAGTCACTGATTCTGAAGGAATGGAAGCCATGTTTCAAACAAGAGCCTTTTTTTTAAAGATTGAGCAAGACGAAAATACAGAATAATAAATGATTTAGTGTCAGGCCCACTCACTGTGCTAACAATTGTTTAATAAAGATTCCTTGCTGAGATGTGTTGCGGCTCATCTCAATTATACCCAGAATAACTTTAAGATAGACTGACAGAAAGGAAGACAAACAGACAGACAGAATAAAGCTGTCAGAATGAAATAATGTGTGTATTGAAATATTGTATAAAATCATTATATTTATCAATACAATTTTCAAGAAACGAAATGAATTCATGTCTGCTATCTTTTTTACCTTGTCACGTCATAACATTTGCATTTGTATAGCTTATAATTGTTGTGTATTAAAACCGTAAAACCATTGTTATAGTGCGCCATAAAGAGCAGGAGCAAAAGGGGTCACAAGAACAGTTTATATTGTTATTTACACATATACAATGAAAGTACAAAAGAGTTGTACATTTGTGCCTCAATCCCGGAGGACACACAAATAAAGCATGATAGATAATGTGCATATAACGTCACCACCACAACTGAACATGCATCACTCCCTTTATTACCCAACTTACAGCCTCCTTCATATTTTCTTCACTTCTCTCCCCTCTAATCCTGACATCTATTTCTTTGTATTACTGTGCACAAAAGCATTTATCTCCCATAATATAACATTTTAGGCACCATGTATTGGGCTACTCTGGTACACCACACCTTTGTATGCACAGGTAATTGTGGTGTTGCATTTATAAATGAGATTGGAAGAAAATGTTAAGCACCAGAACATTCAAAAATATAATCTTGTGAAGACATATTGTTGTGTATTTGGATAAAACAAAGCAGGATTCTTAATTATCTTTTTTTTCCAGACACATTTTTGAGCAGGTTCTCTTATGTATGTTTAAACGGGTGTTGTAGGCCTTGCCTTCATATGGCTGGTGTTTTCCCCTAAAGAAACAAAGCCAACCCTTTCAAGATGTTTCAAAATGGTTACTTTAAGTCAAGGGGTTAACACAAATATGTCTCCCTCTTATCCTAGTAAACATAATTGGTACACGCATAAGAGGAAAATAATAATGTGACAAGAATTGTCAAAGTTCAGTTTCCCTTTTCAATTGGAAAAAGGCTCACGGTTCCAAAGAACAGAGTTGCAAGATTTACTCCAAGAAAGTTCTGTCTCATCTCCAAAACAAACACCACTCACCATCATTTCCGGTCAATTTGTTCAACCGTCCACTCAATTGGCTCTGACCAATTCCTCATTTATCAGGTCCAACATTTTTTTATCCATTGCATGGATCATAGTCAGTGTTCGTCCTCATGTAGGACTCATTTATTTTATTTATCCTCCCAGGGATAATAGCTAATGCCTATCGATTAGAGTGTTTATTCCCTCTCCTCGGCCCAGGGTTGGAGGTTCTGCAGGGCGTACAGGGAGGAGTTATGCGCGCACAGTGGATCCGACACCGCTGATTCGCTGAGGGACTTCTGGAGGGCGGACTGCTGCAGCTGCAGGATCAGGCGATTGGCCTGCTGACGCTCCGCCTCCCTCTCCTCGGCTGTCTGTCTCCTGGAAACAGACAGGTGAAAAAAAAACATTGAAAAATGAATATAAGGATCAATTAAAAAGTGAGGTTATGTGCGGTTAAATAACAGACACAAAGAGAAAGCACGTGTGGAACTAAAACATTTGCACAAACCGCAGTGGTAAATTCTTAGAATATAATTAAAATGAGGTCAGTGATGTAAAGATGTCAACGTTGGTGTCCTGAGCAAAACAAAAATAAAAACATGATTTCCAGCAAATACAGTTGCGGTAATAATTGGTCAAAACTACATTTTACTCTGCCTGTTGTAATTGTAGAAGAAAGTGAATGAGAAGAGGAGGATGACAATAGCCTACTATTGTTTTAATTGCTGGTTAGGTTATGGTCAAAGTTGTATTCTTCCGTGTCAATGGGGTCAATTAACAGGAAGTGGCGCTTGATAAAAGTTTGAACTGGACAGCCAAAACAGATGTAACACTTGTGTAAATGTGATGAACTACGCTTGCAAATGTTAGTCCAGACAAATATGTACTAACCTCCACTTGGTCCTGCGGTTCTGGAACCAGGTTTTGACCTGTGCGTCTGTCATCTTCAGACCTTTGGCCAGGGCTGCCCGCTCCGCGCTGGCCAGGTACTTCTGCCGGTGGAAACGCTTCTCCAGCTCGCAGATCTGAACCCTGGAGAAGGAAGTACGGGGCTTTTTTCGTTTGGGTGGCGTGCGGTTCTGGTACGGATGTCCTATCCGCCGTGTTACGGCGAATGGCACCAGAGCAGCTGCAGGGAACAGAGAGAGAGAGACCGGTGAGTAGAAGATTTCCTACAGCACCAAACACTCTGTATGGAAATACAAGGCCATACATCACAGATATCTTCCCTGTTTGACAACAATTCCCTATTTAGACTGTGTACGCCTTATGTGAAATATGTGAGAGGAAATATATTGTGGAAGATGAGTCTGGTCAATGAACAAGGCAACTCTGGGAAATAAATGAATTCTTATTTTTAAGTCGTTTGAGGAGAAACTGATCATGCTGCTATTACAGAGAGGACAATAGGCCTGTCGGCCTATTTATCTTTAATTTCTCTATGAAACGTCTTTCTTTGTAAAGACATCTGTTCGTCTTTACCTCTGTGCTAAATACAGAAGACATAACACAGGTTTTATTATTGTATATTATTTTTTAATGTAGTTTTAAGACGTAGCCGAAATTATCCAACATCCCAATAGTGTGTTTCTTATTTATCTTCAATGTAGACTATAATTAACATTTGTAGTACATTTTCACTATAGTAATACAATATGTCAATACATTCTATCTGTTTATTATTTATAAACAAAGTCTGACAAAGCTGTGTGATAGTTACACAACTACATTTGTTTTGCTCAACTACGTAATGTAGAAATGAGATATTGAACTCCTAACACAAGTGAAGTGGGTAAAAGGTGTTTAATAATAATCAGTAAATGTAGGGTAATCCAGTATTTAAATAAACATTAAAAAACTTGCGTCCTGTTGTTGTTTTTTTTTATTTCAGCCGTTAAAATAATTAAAGTAAAATCATTTCAGTTGGCTGCTAAAAACCTTTACAAATATTTGGCACAGGTGTTTTTTTAAATGATTCAACAGAAGTTACTAATATTTTAAACATTATGCAATCTTAATGAGGGGAATCCGTTAGGTGTTATGGGCTACCTGATAATCTGTCCTTGGCGAACCTGTTTCCTATCCAGGGGAAGCACAGCCCTCCAAACCCAGGGATAGCGCCCTGCACGGGGGCCGGGGGTCCCAGGGCTGTCATGGGTCTGTGTGCCGGGACTCGAATCACTCCCCGGCTTGGCAGACTCCTGCTATCCCCGTAAGAACCCGACGCCTCCACCGGAGGCATTATACCGGAGAGGGAGATGGATAGCGCGGTGTATGAGGGCGCGCTAGCCCCGGTCTGGCTTCCTAAACTGTAATAACCGTCCCCGTTGCTAAGATCGACTCCACTTTGTCTTCCTGACGTGCGCCCGGTTTCTGGCTCCGTACCGGCTCCCAGAATCTGGTCAATGCCGAAGCTGATGGGCTCGTGGTGAGCCGGTTTTGGAGGAGGGCTCGGCGCGCTGGGTGCTTGCTCCATTCCCGTTGCTCTGTCGCGAAGAGGAAATGAAAAACTGAAAAATATATGTTTTAGGGGGAATCACGACAGGGTCAAACTGAAACAACTGTAATTGCCAGTTGTGTCTCCATCGCGGTCCAGCAGTGTTTCCAGAATCCAGCGTATCCTTGTTGTCTCTAACAGGCCTCTTTCAGAGGACTGGGTCCTCTCTGCGCACTCTGCTGAAACTTTGATGGGCGTTTGGAGAGATGTGACGCTCTGTCCTCCTCTCTGCGCGTCAAAACGCTCAACTCCGTCCTCCTACATCCCTCTCCACTATTCATTGGCTGGAACCTGAATAACTGATTGAATGTTAATAGGGGTAGGCCCACAATTTGGCACAATAACCAAGATTTCCCATAACCACAGGCGTCAGTTTGTTATATATCTATGGCAAGATACGGCATCACAATGCCAGTGAATCAGTTATTGACGTTGTCGTTTTAATTTTTTTTTATTATAACGGAGAGTAAGGAGCAAGCAACAGATTCATGGAAATGTATATGACATGTCAGAAGAAATCGCACCAGCGATCACTGAAGATCAGTGTTGTTTTTTTTAGCGTCTTTAGCGACAAACATCTAATATGTTATTGTTTCAACCAACTGGTGTTGAGTCAGTCATATTTCTGGATTCTTCTAGTCCCCATAAATGTCTTCACTGTGAACGGGTTTATACGTTTTGGTGATAAATGATGTCAGTGGAAAAAAAAACTTTTCCCCACCTAAGGGTCTGATGAATTGATGCTTCTGCCCATTACCACTATTCAGGCGAGACACAAAATGCTCATCATTTGTCGTCCTGCTGTCTGTGTTACCCCTTCAATCTGTATCGTCTGTCACATGCAGAATGTACGTGAATAATAGTTTACACAAAAACTAGTTGCAAGTTATAAAGTGCTTTATAACCTGAAGACTGGATATATTATAAAGGAGAGACCAAAAGGAAGAAAACACGGTTTGAGATGTTTTCCCTTTTATTTAAAAACCTATTCTTATCGTCCTCGCCAATTATCCATTGTGGAGAATCATTTTGTTATTTTAGTTTTAAATATAGGCTACCTTTACATTCAGGCGTTTCAACAGTTTTATATTGTTTTTTTGATTAAAAGAAAACATAACTTATGAAACGCTTTTCAGTAGAATGCATCGGATTCAAAGCCTTAGATGTACCAGTTGTATAAACAAATGCACAGCAGTCATGTTCACGCGTTAATTCATGATTGATTTTTTAAAAAATCATAAATTCATTGAAACACATTAACTAAACAATCAATTTCAACATTTTATTAAATATGATAAATGTGTGATTATTTAGACAGAATAATACCTCAAGCAAGTATAATTATTGTGCCTGTGTATGCGTAATTACGCACAATAAATCCATCACATCTATCTTTAAAATAAAAAGACAGCAGCCTTATTGAACATTGGCAGTGAATCACCAGCGTCTTTGAGGTTGGCAAAGCATAACGTGGCCTTATTTGCTCCTGGTAGCCAGTGCCACATTAAATGACCTGACAAGGGAAGGCCATGGGCTACTTCAGATAAAGTGTCCGGCCTCTGGAAGCTGCTAACCACTCAGATTCAATGTAACAGGCGCCCAAAGTGACCGGGTAATCAGATTTTCACTAACTTGTCTAAGGGACAGACAAATGCGCGTCGGGTTCGGATGCGGCAGGTGGCTTTTTAGGCTATCACATTACAGTACTTAAACAAACTAATGGCCAACATATTCATTTAGTGACAATGGAGTTTATACTTCTCGGCTTTTTAAAATATCTGCTCAACCTGTTCGTTGACATCATTTTTTTAATATGCCTAGTAATGTCTTTATTTATATTTATTTATCTGAACTATTCATGTAGCCTAATTACATTTCGTATTTGGGTTATCCGGTCTTCTTGGCAAAAATGTTATGCTGACTATTAGATATTATTGTCAGTGTTGTATGATAGTTATAGGCTATGCCAATCTGCATTGAACATAACTTAAAAATAACGTCATAATAAATTGTCATTGGTGGGGTTGTACGCAAAAACCACATTGAAATGCAAAGATACTGTAGTGGGTAATACATTTTTAAAAAGATCCGCATCTCGCCCTTCACAATAAAGTCTTATGAAGCAATATGAGACGGGACGAGCCCGAGGTGTTTGTTTGGCAATATGGACAGACTGAGTGTTGGCTGCTCCACCTCGCCATATGTGAGCTCACCGGTGGCTTTTGATGGGGGAGAATTGGTCAGTTATAGCTGTCATCTTTGTGGACATTTTTATGTTTCTCTTGATGACATTTGTTAGAATAATTCACCGTAATTTCCACGGAGTTTGTACATCGAACAAAACATATTGTAATGTATTTAATGTATTCAAACATGTCCAATAGCTGTTTAGGACGACGTTTGCATTGCAACTGATTCACTTTTTTTGGGAAATTAATATTTGTTGTAGAGTGAAGGCAGTCCCTGCAGTCTGTACACAGCAGACGGGGTCCCACTGGTTGCAGATGTTGGGTGTTAGTAATCCGGTGTAATCCAATGATTATGAGTGATTATGTCACATTAGCTCTGACCTACCGGGATACCACCGTGACACCGGTTATCCAAAACTCACCAGTCCGCCTCCAGCCAGCCTTTCTGAATTTATTGATAGTCTGACTGCTGAAGACAGTGTCAGATCATTTCATTGCTTTGTGATTACAGCAGAAAAAGGTAAAACTAATTGATACCAAGAGCCCACTTTTTAAAAACCCACACAAGCCCGTCTACAAAGCAGCCTTGAGGTTATCTCGTTTAGGCCCAAATGTTTAGATAGTGTTTCTGCAAAGCCTGCAGCACACACGAACAATTAACACGCACATCAATCCTCGTTTTTTTCTACAGGCAATATAAAGGCTGACACCCTGATTCCAAAAGTCCAAAAAGAAGCGACAACAAAAGAGTGAAAGAGTGCGATTTGTTTGAGAAATTACCACTTGATCTGCATAATCGGGGGTCTGGGCTGCAGCTCTGTACCCGGGGGCTGCGTTTTTATTGCGCGTCTCTTCGCCGTTATCAATTTCAGCAGCGCGCCTGACTTTTTAAAAGGGGGACGAGGCCGGCTGCTTCTGAATAATGAATGACACGCTTTTATATTGTCGCTAAAGTGCCCGTGATGTTACAATATGAAAAGGCAGCGGTAAGTAATAGTGCATTTAAAAGGGATGTAGTGTATTATTATGATGTAAAAGAGAAGGAGAGAGGCGGTAGAGAGAGGGAGATGAGTGGATATCAGCACCAAGAGAGAGAGAGATTGTTTTATTACAATAAGAGGAGATGAGTTTGCCTCGCAGCGAAATGGGGACCAGTTAATGAAACTTTACCGCAGCTAACGATTTCCCCTCCCTCGCTCTAAAAACCGCCCTTATGAAATATTTAAACTATTTAATATAGGTAGTATTAAGCTGAAAGACACTGGCATCGGCCATCTGACAACATTTACAAGGCTGTGGATTTTTTAAAGTTGGGTAAACAAATCTTTACGGCTCGCTTTCCTTCAACCCACATACAACAAAAGTCGTGTAGTAAATCACCTCACGTTGAGTGCAATATAGAGAAAATGTGTTTTACTGTTGGGAGACTTGATTTAGTCTAATTCACACTTTTCTTCATACCATGCCATGCATCTTCTCACACGCAGATGCAGCAGTTAGAGGCTCATCCTATCAATATAAGCCTGTTTTGTCTGTAATAGGAGGAATAGCCTAGCAAGGCCCCAGTGTGGGGGGATAGTGTTTCATATTGACATGCTCAGTGGGATTGTTGGATGAGAAGAGAGGAATGGGATCCCCCATCAGGGACTCGGTCAGGGCCATCATCTAGCTGTCACTGGACCACTGCTCTGTACACTGAGGACGCTGTTTATTAGCCACACACTTAAAAAGCTGACAAACCATGTAAAATGTCACTGTAAATGTCAAATATAGTCCTAATGCTCCCAAGTTAAAGGGTTTTAATTACTGCATATGAAAGCTTTCATCCAAAACGTTTGTCTTTATTTGCGGAAAGATCAGTTGTTAGAGCATAAATGTTGCTGAAATAAAAACGTTGTTGTAATAATGGACCGAATAGACGGACTCTCAGTGGGGTTTTGTATACAAATCAGTCGCTTTTTTTCTGAAAGTATGATGCACATTTAACCACACAAAGATGCTTGTTTTAATGAACATTGCATTCTTGTGCACTTGAGGAACAATATGCTTTGACTCTGTGTGTGCGTGCGTGTGCGCGCGCGTGTGCGTGTGTGTGTGTGTGTGTGTGTGTGTGTGTGTGTGTGTGTGTGTGTGTGTGTGTGTGTGTGTGTGTGTGTGTGTGTGTGTGTGTGTGTGTGTGTGTGTGTGTGTGTGGTGTGTGTGTGTGTGTGTGTGTGTGTGTGTGTGTGTGTGTGTGTGTGTGTGTGTGTGTGTGTGTGTGTGTGTGTGTGTGGGTAGACCATGTAAGCCTGTCTGATGGTTGAATGCATGGCTGCCTCTTCACGCTGGTTAAAAGTCAGGGAGGGAGGGAGAGGAGGATGGAGAGGAAGAGAGTGAGAAAGGGAAGTAAGTAAACCGCACAGACGTGAATTATAGGGATGGACGGAGAGCAGAGAGCAAAGACAGGAGGGATGGCTGAGACTGAGATGTGAGAGAAAGAGATAAAGCATTAATGGGGATCATTCGGGGCTGATGATGATTGAACACATGGTTTGAGTTTGGACAAGAGAATGCACATAGCTTTGTGGTGCTTGTAAGCATGTGTGTGTGATTGCACGTTTACAAGTTTATCTCTTTTTTTTAATCTATTATGAATGCTGAGTAAAAGTTTCTCTGCCGTTTTTTGTGGAAATATTTTATTACTCTCAGTGGCTTTCAAGGGGATCTGCCATCCACCAAATGACTGTTGTAATTATTAAGTGCATGTGTTTGCTATTGCTTTAATGACTTATGACTGATTTATGTGTGTGTGTGAGGGAGTGTGCCAGTGCGGGTTTGTGTTTAAGAGCAGCTGAGTGCTCCTGAACGCCCCTGGTCGTGGTGCTAATGTGTTAATTCATTACTGCTTGTAGTCAGTTGCATTGTGTCAGAGCTGTGTTTCCCGTCTCTCTCTGTCTGTGTGCTCTCCGGTTCATAAAAGCTGATTATACTGCATGTCGCCACCGTTCCACCCATTTTCTGCTGCCTCTTGACCTCCTAACCCCTCCTGTTGCCTGCCCGCGGGGCGCTGATGCAGGGGAGGAGGGGGGGAGGGACAGAGGACCAGCTGCCACCAGCCATAGTGCTCTGGTGCCTGGCAGAGGGGAGCTACTCCAGCCCCCTGCTTCGCTGGGCCTTCTGGCCCCTCAGGGTGGAGGGGGGGGGCACCAGCCTCATGCCACCAGCCCCACCTGTCTGGCCCCAGGCGCAGTAGTGTGACCGATTAGACACACACGCTCAGATATATGCGGCCACATATGCATATTACTGCCGGATGACCCCAACAATGTCAACTCTCCAGTCACTTTGATTGCATCCAATGTGTTTATAAAATGTGTAATAAGCTGCATTGTTCTCTCAGCCAAGATAATTGAAAGTTACGCCTTATTTTAATTACAAAAAGAGCTGCAAGGAAAACTTGAGGAATGGGTTAGTGGATAAAGTAAAATAATTGCCAACTTTTAACCAATTCATGGCCAAAAAAACTAAACGTTTTACAAACATTTAAGAAGGTACTGTTTTCAACCTTTTGAAGCTCTCTGCTGTTCTCGGTTTTTAATCAATCTGAATATATTTTGGGTTTTGGAATGACAAAACAAGACTATAGGCCAAGCGATTATTCAGTTGTATAGGTAATTGTTTGTTGCAACCCTATTACAAAACAAGAAAAGTTATCTGTTTTCTAAACTCATTTGCACCAGGTGATGGGCCTTTATTTAAATTCTGCTACACACACTAACACAGGTTTACTCAACACACATGCCCCTCTTCACACACACACAACGACACGCACAAATACACAGAGGCACTTTGCTGTGAGGCGTGAAAGAGCGAGAGCTAAGTGAGGCCACTCCAGAGCGCTATTCTCTATATTGATTTCCCATTATCAGACCCCAGTCCCAGTGGAGTCATTAGTGCCGGGATCAAACAGACAGACAGAGAAGGAGACTAATACCAGTCACTTACACCAGCACAGGGAGATCACCTTACCTCCCCGAGGGTAGGAAGGCCAGAGAAGAGCAGGAGGAGGAGAGGAAATGAGGAGGGGGGGTTAGTGGACGGACGAGTGCAACGGGCTAACAGATGGAGACAGCAATGTGTAGAGAGAGAGGAAGAGGAAAGAGGTGGGGTTTTGCAGTGGAACGTTCATGGGCAAATGGTAGACACTCTTTGATCACTTTATCTGGCCGTTCAGTTTTGCCTATTGAAGCGGAAATGTCTTGTTTCACTTTCTTGCCCTTTTTTCTGCTTTTTCTTTTCAGCTAAGCATCCGCACCATCCCAAAACATGGTTACCTTTTGTTATTGCTTGATGAAGTTTTCAAGTTTTCTCTGATGGTTGACTTTTCTCGTTGTCCAACCTTGTAAAATGTAGCCAATAAAGCTCCTCATCCTCTTCCTCTCTGTCAATCATTTGGTGGTAAAGATACAATGATGAATGGTTTTCATGTAGCCAGCAGCTGTCCCCAAACCAGAGAGATACAAAAGAGAGAGAGAAAGTGAAGGAGGAATATGAAATGTGAGATACTCATTTTGGTCCCTTGCTTCATAATTTCTGTGGATGTACTTATTCTCCATGGATTCAGGGGGAGCAATGAATTCAGAGTATGAATCAACACCATCCATCTTATTCACTTCTGCCTGCCAGTGAGCCCTAGAAGTGGTGGTCAGGGTACACACACACACACACACACACGCACACACACACACACACACACACACACACACACACACACACACACACACACACACACACACACACACACACACACACACACACACACACACACACACACACACACACACACACACACACACACACACACACACACACACACACACACACACACAGCTCAGATGGGGGTGACCCTGTCCTGACCCCCCTGCTGACCCCCAATCTGTTCCCCAACCTCACACCATGAGAGACCGGGGCACACCAGGATAGGGGCACAAACACTCAAAGACGCACACACTGTCAAACACACATTGGCACACCATGTGATCTGATGGATATCTCCTCAGACAGTACCATGTGTGTGGGCAGTGTGTGTGCAGACAGTGTGTGTGTCTGAGTATGTGTGGTGCCTTACCCTCTGCCCCCTCCCACTGGTGTTAATTGATTCTTGGAGCGCTTTACTGATTGGTGTGAGGACCCCTAGAGGCGGGCCTAGTCCCCGCCGATGCCCTCTCCTCATTTGTGTAGCACCTATCTCTCTCTCTCTCACACACACACACACACACACACACACACACACACACACACACGCAGTAAACATCACTAAGATCTTTTGCTTATCCCTAAATACATGTCCACAAACTTCAAGGCACATGTGTTGATTGTACATGCACTGGTGAGAAAACACACACATACTCACTTACACACACGCACATAGACACACACACACACACACACACACACACACACACACAACACACACACACACACACACAACACACATAGACACGCACACACACACACACACACACACACACACACACACACACACACACACACACATAGACACGCACACACACACACACACACACACACACACACACACACACACACACACACACACACACACACACACACATAGACACACACACACACACACACACACACACACACACACACACACACACACACACACACACACACACACGCATCTCTTTCAGGGGGTTTTCACACCCCAGTAAAGAGGAAGCTGGCTAGCTGACATGAGCAGATTGCAAATCATATGAGACGATCCACACAGAAAAAAAACACTCTTAGAGGAGATTCAGGAACCGTATAGGTGGGCAAAGGTGTGTGTGTGTGTGTGTGTGTGTGTGTGTGTGTGTGTGTGTGTGTGTGTGTGTGTGTGTGTGTGTGTGTGTGTGTGTGTGTGTGTGTGTGTGTGTGTGTGTGTGTGTGTGTGTGTGTGTGTGTGTGTTGGTGTGTGTGTGAGTGTGAAAGAGAGCCAGAAAGACAGTAAGAGAGATGGATCTCTGGTTATTAATTTCCAGCCGCGGCCCCTGGGTGAGATGTTAATATAGGGCTGATTGTGACTAATTTCTTATTAATTGCCATCAGCGATTACACAGTGGCCAGTAATGTGGCTAATTTGTTGAAATGAATTTGGGTTTTCTGAGGCATTTTAATTGCTGCAGGTGGGCAGCCTGCACACTGTTGCCTTTGTTTTCCAGCTGGAAACTTTTGAAGTTGTCTGCTAACTGCTGTGTACAACTAGTATTAGTATTTTGTGCAAATTATATCACAATATGTATGTGTATATATATTTGTTCATGTATAGTCTTTGCAGGCATGCATGTCTGACATGCACAAACAAATCTTTGCAGCATCACTCTAAATGCCGGTGATATGTTATTCATCAGGTTTATGCATCGCCCTGCATCCATATATCTCTGCACGTTCATGATCATTACAGTAGGGACGGAGGAACATTTAAGTGGTTGCCTTTTGTTTGTTGAATGTTTATAGCTTCCGTTAGCACAGTCTCAACGACCACTGAGGAACCAGATACAAAATCCAAATCCCTCTATAAAAGAGGAGATGCCCTCTGGGCAGCCATAGCTCATAGTTGGCCTGATTTAGTGGCAGCCAGGAATCTGGGCTTGAATAAAGACAGAGAGAGCGAGGGCAGAGTGGGAGAGAGAGAGAGAGGGGAAAAGATAGCTCCCTGTGTGATAAATAGCCCCGGCTCTCTCTATTGCATTAGCCGTCCGGGCCGATAGATTGCGAGCCCAATAGACCCAGACGTATGCGATTGGTTTCTCATATAAAAGTTGCATATTAAATTCCTTCACAGGACTGAGCCCCCCAAGCATGAAGGAGGGAAGGGAGAAATGCGAGTGAAAAAGTAGAGAAAGGAGAAAAAGAGCAAGAAAAAGGCTTTTTATGAGCGGCAACACGCAGGCAGAGAGTTGGGGAAGCCGGAGAAGAAGAGGGAAATATATAATGGCAGGAGAAAAGTAGCTTGATGGTAGAAAAGACTAATGATGATGTCATGTATTTAATAGGTCCGTGGATATTGGGCGATGAGTGCAACCGTACGTCCATTTAATCAGTATTGCATCCCGATGAAGATTTCTCTCTCGTTTTGTGCTCTCTTCCCCCTTCCTCTGTTCTCAGCCGTTCTCCACATGCTAACGACCTCTCTAATTGTTTCCAAGCTCATTACGATGCTGATGTTTTAATAGTAATTAATCCGTGATTTGCCTACATGCAAACACGGGCCACTGAGGTTTGTTCAACGCTGTTTCAATACACTGATAATGCAGTAGCCTAGTCAAAGGAGACAATATCCTGCTAATTTAGCTCATCACCGTTAATTGGTTGTTAAGTGCCTTTAATTACCAGGCAGGCTTTGGGATTTAGGTCGGCAGAAAGAGGGGGATCGCTATGATTGTCCCTGCTGCTGTAATGGATCTTGTGTGAACTTTGAAAATAAGCACACTTTGACCCTCTTCTGTTTTCTATCCCCACCTCACTTTCTTTATCCTAATTTCCTTTCTTCTCTTCCTTCCTTTCCTCCATCCTCCCGTCCCATCCTCCATCCTCATCTCTGTCTCACTCCCTATCTCTTTCTCCATGATATTATTAACTCATTAAGTTTTTTTCATTATTTTTAATAAAAGATGAGTTATGGCTTTAGCCTCACTGTGGCAGCATCCCCCTACACCCTCCCCATCCCTCCTCTCTCCCTTCCCCTTCAACCATTTACTCCCTCCTCTCTTCCCCCTCCCCCCCTCCCCCCACCAGTTTTTTCCTTCCTTCTTGGCCATATTGTGCCTCCCCGATACGTTTGACCCTTGAACTGCAGTTTCTGACCTCAGTGTTGCTGGTTACAACCTTCTGGCCATCTTCTTTGCTTTTGCCTCAGCCCCTCACATCGATCAATCATCTCTCTTTTTCATAGCACTGAGCAGTCTTTAGATGGCATTCATAAGATTTATGATTCATGATTCCCTCTCTTGTGTGTGTGTGTGTGTATGTGTGTGTGTGTGTGTGTATGTCTGTGAGAGAGAAGGAGAGACGGAATAGAGGAAAGGAAGAAGGGAGCGAGTCAGACTGGAGAGAAAGAGAAGTAGAGGGGCTTGTCGATGACAGAGTTGAATAATGACAATATCTATGATTGATAGCTTATACAAAGCTAGCCGGCTGTGTGTACTGTATTGGTGTGTGTGTGTGGGTGTGTGTGTGTGTGTGTGTACATTATAGTGACAGAATGAGAGAAAGAAAGTCCATATGTTTTGTTTCCCCCACATTAATCTGATGTTAAGGAAGCAATGATGAATGGTTTTCATGTACTTTGAGCTGTCAATGGTCAAGAGATGGAGATGGGTAGCAAGTGACCAGAATTACCAGGGGACACATCATGTTTATGAAGGAATAGAGGGACTCAAAGAGATAAAAGTATAATAAATGTCTTTCAGTTAGAGAGGACGGAGTGCAGATAAGACCAACTCTGTGAGTTATTTACATACCTTGCTTCCTAGCCATGAAAAACCCAACTAAGAAATATTTACTGCATCTGTTCGTCATTTTCTTCTTCTCTGAGTCAGATGTTTGAAAAGGCCCTTTAAAGGGCAGTTAAATTATACAATGTTGTTATGATGTTAATAAAATACTCAGTACATGGAAAGAGTGGGTAATCATTCCTCCTCAAAAGTCCCTTCTTGCGCTGCTTCACTGTAAGAAATTGGGATGAGATCTAGTACTTATTCTTTGCAAAAATGCATTGTAACAATCAGCCATGTCTTAGAGGCTTCAACAGTCTGTACATCTACAGCCAAGGCAAGTGGGTATCTTCAAAAATAACAGTTTTTGTCCCTCTGTTAGGAATTATTGTTTGTGTTCTATGCTGAGCCGTGCTGTAACGATGCATCCTGATATGGTCACATTAACAAAAGCCTGAGAAAGGACATAATGGTATGTTTCTGATACGGGTAATAAGTATGCAGCATTTGGGTGACGCTACAATGTGTTGTCTGGTAGCGTGATAGGTATTTGTAATATAGTGATACAAACATGATGGCACAATGGATCTTAGAGAGTGGAGACCCTAGTCAAGGCCTTATCTCATACTACTAACATCTTCACAAATGTAACATGTAACATAACATATTCATAGTTATTATTATAGATTCTTTATTAAATAGATACATTTAATTGGTTCTTCCTTGGCCCTTGCTACACTCTCGCACAACGTTTTTTATGAAAATCAGCTACTACTTTTCCTCTTACCCTGCTGATAAACAACCATACAAACAATACAGGGGTACAGTAATAAAATGCATTCTTCATTATGTAGTACAACACAGACTTATGTGGGTCAAAGTGAGAATGGTGGAGAATTGCATTGAAACATGTATCTAATCACATTTACTAAATGGCATTTTAAAATGGCAAGTTCTCCCTTGAACACTGCTGATTCCTTATGTCAACAATCCCTATATGATTAAGGCAAGTGTAGTACTGTATGTGTATGAGAATAACTGAATGCAGGATTGATTGAAAGCTCTAATTAAAGACAGAGCTGTTTCCACCAAATCTAACAGTATAAGTGCTTTACACAAGTGTTCCTGACCTTGTGCTGTGTGTTTTGTCACTAACGTTTATAGTCTAATTGTACATGAAATAGAGCATTTCCTTGCAAACAGGAGGGAGGGGTAAGAGTAAAATCTGTTGAGCTAAATTGAAAGAATAGCTACCCTAGGTGTTATAAATACCAAGTAAGTGTTTCCATGTGGTTTAATGGCTTGTAAAAATCCTTCTATCACTTGTGTACAGCTGCTACCTTACATGCAGATGGATATTATTTGCACTTCTGTGTCAGTCCTCAAAGGAAATAGCTTGAAGTATGGAGAAGGTTAAATGTTAATGTGGCAATAGTTCGAGGCAATGTGTGCTGACAGCTGTGATGAATTGTTTCCAATGTTCTCATATTACCACTCATACAGTGTTTTCTACATCATCCCACATGATAATCCCTATCCATACTTATCTACAGTCCATCTGTATTGCCTCCAAAATGGAAGCATATATTAGATTGTTTATTGAAGCTGCCCTTTATTGGTACAGTATGGTTGCAGTTTTGTATTTTTGAGTAACGGATAACGTCCAGTCCTCAATTACCTTTACAATATCATACAATACATACACTTGCAAGCGTTATGCCACTGACTGAGCAACAATAAAGACACATTCTGTATTCAAAAAGTAGACACGTAACATTAATTTGTATGCTATACATACACATGTCGTATATTTCAACACATTTGACATGAAATGGTAAGTTTAATAATGGTCTATTTATCAACTATTTATCTTCCATTCTTTTGATTTTGTAAAACACCCATTTGTATTTCCAGGTTAAAGTTGTTATACTTTGTGTTTCCACTGGAGTGCACTCTTGAGTCAGCATAAATTATATAGTTCATACAATTAATGAGCAATAAGTTAATCAGCAGGTCTCAATCGGTCCTCCAGAGCTTCAATATTATCCAGAGTTAGTTTGAGTATATCATGTGTCACCCTGTGTGATGGCTGAGGTGAAAAGATTCCCTTAGATCCATCCACGGAGGCGTCATCTTTGTTCGGTCCTGAACGAGTAGAGGCCGGCTGTGTGTGGAAATGTGTGCCTGCTGATGAGGTGTGGTGTACATGAGGTCCAATTTTCTCCAATTGTTGTTGTTGAATTGGTGGTGAAGTGGTTGCTGACAGGTAGAAGGGACACACAAATCAAGAGGATTCATCACCTTGGGTGTACAAAATGCAGGGATGAAAGAATCATTCACTAAACCACTGTGCTTAGTTTGGATTAGCTCCTACTCAGTTTTCTGCATCAACAATCGCAAACAAATCAAGGCAGCACAGTAGTGTTTAGGAGGTAGGATGGGTGGTACAGGAGGTTATACAGAACGTTTTGTACCCATTCAATTTTTTTTTACGAAGTATATTCTGTAAACAACAATTTTATAGTTTTTCCAGCAGGTATAAAGTAAAATAAATAAAATAGCTTTTATTGTTAGTAAATGAAAGTTTGAAAAAAATAGTTAAAGTAACAAACTGTAAAAGATGATTCACGATGCTAGTTACATTCAAGCCTCATTGTTTTTTTTAAAAATGTTTAGAAAAGGTTTGGAAAGTGTTAATGTTTCAGTTACAATGTATTGAACATTGAGTACAGCTTTTACCAGGCAGCCTTACAATGTTTTGGTAATCTTGAAGAAAAAAATGACTTGCTTTAACTCTAGTTAAACTAGTACACACTTTACAAAGCAGCACATACAAAGAGCAAACCACTTAGTCGAAACTGTTCACAAAGTGTGAACAAAGACATGTGAGCAGGATGTGAAACTGGATAATGTACTTCTGAGCTGAAAGCATATTTCTTGGCCTAATAAGCATAATGCCATATGGCCTGTTGCAGCGTGGGTCTGTGTGTCACAGTTAATTTGTTCTGGGCATGACCTGCTCTGTGGGGGTTGTAGAGATGTCTGTGTCTATATTTACTTACGTCGTCAATTACCGGAGCTTCTACTGCAGTACTGAAGGCTTCCAAATAGAAAGACTGTAAATCTCTGTCTATCTTTTTGACTGTCTGTTGCTCTTCCTCTTATGGTGGATGGATCTGGCTCTTGGTTGCAACCACAGTATGAACACAGCACACCTCACCAGCACAGGCTCAGCACGACCTGCGCTCATAGAGTGAAAGATTAGAGGAGTGTTTGTGTGACTTATTCAGATTATTTGTGTTTGAAAGTAAGACAAACCAGTGCAATTACACACTAAGACATACATGTTTGATGTACTCCCCCCCTGGTGTAACAGGTCAATTTTCATTGATTTTTAGTCATTGAGTTTTATGTTACAATTTCACTGCATCATGTCAGATTCTTTTCATTTTACGTTTGAGTCATGACGCATCAGATGAATCTAGTTGAACTGTGGATGGGCAAAATTACAATATGACAATTTATCGTCTTTCAATGGGATCATATCGTGAGTAAATCATATATCAAGATATCATGATTCATAATTTCAAAAGCAAACACTAATTTAAGGTACCTAAAAGGGAGATGTGAAATATTGTGAGGGAAGATCCTCCCAAGATTAAAGTTCAAATTTCTCTTACATTTATAATTAAATTCAAACAGGATTATACAAAAAACCCTTTAGTGGTTAATTCATTTAGACTATTTATTAAAATGCCAGACAAAGTGCTATACTTGAGATATGTAATATATCAGGATACAAGATTTTGTCCATGTAGCCCAGCCCCAAGCTAAATAATAATAATGTACCTTTCATTCCCATTGACATCTGTGGCTGCAGTGCCATTTGTAAGTTGAATAGTAGCTGTGGCTGTCCCACTGTTCATTTCTTGAAGCATTAAGCTGGGCTCTGTTAGACTGGCCCTGCAGGTGGTTAGGTTGTGGTCGCACAGCAGTGTCACCTCTGTAAGATGTTCTCTGGCTGAGAGGGGGAAAGAGAACGGAATACTAAAAATTGAGAACATATAATGGATTCTATGTGTCCTCAGGAATTAACGTCCACCCAACGACTGTTAAACTGAAGAACTTTAAAGTGTAGATTTGATAGGCAAACTAAAACATTTCTTATGCTTTACCTGCTGTTAAAGTGGGAGACACTTGCCGGCTCCTCCACCCAATGTAGGTGGGGCATCTACATCTCAGTAGATGGTTGTATGCTGACCTGAAGTCCCTGTTGATGGCTCCATACAGTATAGGGTTGAGGGCTGAGTTGGCATAACCCAGCCACAACACAATTGGAAATGCTGCTACTGTGCTTGGGTCCGGGTGCTCCTTTAGGCCCAACACTGTGAACAGGATGAAATATGGCAGCCAGCACACCACAAAAGCCCCTATCACTGCGGCCAGGGTCACCGTGGCTTTGTGCTCCCGCAGAGCCACCGCTGTTACACTGGAGACCACAGTGGTAGTGGTGGAAGGATTGTTACCGCAGTTGTAGCTCGTGATGCAGGTGGGTCGGGCACTGATGATGCGTTTGGCCTGTGCCCGTGCAATGCGAAGTATTCGGAGGTAGGTCCAGCACATAGCCACCAGAGGCAGGTAGAAGGTGAGAAGAGAGTCAGTCAGCACGTAGGGTCTGTTCAGCTCAAAACGACATTTTCTCTCTGGAGCCCAAGGCCCTTGGTTCTGCACCGTGCCATTAACAGTGTTCCAACCCATTTGGATGGGCAAGAAGGACACAGCCACAGACACTGTCCAAACACCGGCCATGGCCAAAGCAACTCTCCATGGCAACACCAGTGAGGTGTATCTCAGAGGCATGGTCACTGCCAGGTAGCGGTCCACACTGATAGCCAGGAGGGTGAGGATGGAGGCGGTGCACAGCATCACATCCATGGAGATGTAGAAGTTGCAGAAGATGGGGCCGAGCGGCCAGTCGTTGGTGAGCTGGTGGAGGGCGGAGAAGGGGAGCACCAAGAGGCCGAGCAGCAAGTCTGTCACAGCCAGCGACACGATGAAGCAGTTTGTGAGGCAGCGGAGGCGTCGGGAGGCGCAGACCGCCACGCACACCAGTACATTACCACCGATCGTCAGGATGATGAGGAGGGTCAGGGTGACACCCAGCACCACTTGTGACAACATTATCGCTGGTGCTTCACTGGAGACAATCTGATGACGTCACCGCTGGAGCTTTATGTGAACCATTGCCACTTTTTTTGTTTGTTAGTTATACGCTTGAAAAGAGGTTGTGACATTTACATTATCAGCCTTAGTCTCACATTTAATGTCGTCACATTAAACACCTGCACAGGGTGTTTTAGGTGCTTCCATTTATTAAGGCGCATGCAGTCTAACCTCAATGTTTCCATGGTCCAATGTAATCCCTCCGTCGCCCAAAATGTCCTTTGCCTTAGCTGTTCATTTACTTGACTGTTTGCTGTTCTTACTGAGCTTAAAATATATATTTGTAACTTTCCTGTGACTCAACCACACAAGTAACCCCATTCACACTTGGTACAATATCCCTAAAATGTCTTGCTAGAAGTTCTTTAAACAACTTTGATCTTTTGAAAAAAGATGCAACTGACTGAAAGTCCCAAATCTGCAGAATGCCTTGCTGGTTTAATGCCTGTGATGGCTGTTAAATAGCTTTCTGTCTGTGTGGCTGATTCTTGTTGGTCCATGGCATCACGTTGGCTTCATCACCGTCTTCTTTGGCTGTAGTGACACCTAGCGGACAGAAATGATAAATACAGTTATTAATCAGCACAGGATTTCCTGCAGTCTCAGATGTTGCACAGCCCTGCTTATATACAAATGAATGATTTACGTATAGTTGATGTAATACATTCCCTCTGATAGATTATTCAACCCTAATTTGCACAACTATTCAAGTACAACCACCATAACCAAACCAATTATGGAAACATTACTCTTTTGACTAAAAATGTGGACAGTGTATTTATCAGTGCATTTTTTCGGCCCAGGATTACATCCATGTGCTATCATGGCCTCTGAGCTATTTTTTCCATCTATGTATTAATATGGTAAACGTTGGAACACACCAATGCAAAGTATTTAAAGTATTTTTGGATACAGACAGGAACTTTCATGAGAAAGGAAAATAATGATAACTCAACTACAAAACAAAAGTCATATAAATCACACAAGTCACTGAATTGGCACTAGTTTATAGGAGGTGATACAAAAATAATGAATAAGCAGCCAATGAAGACTGTCCTGCAGTGTCTACATAAACATCTGTTTAAACTCTCCATTTTTGTGTCTAAACAATTTTTTCATTTTCTGATATGTTTCCAATTATCTGTGATTAATTTAAAAGATGTATCTCCAGACTAAGAAAGACTATCTAACTTTGGCCTATCAGTACACTGACAACTCAGGCTTAATTTGTAGCACCAGGAAACATTGTTTTTTTGTAAAAGTCCGACAGTTCCCTTACACAAACACAACCTAACCAACCCTAACCATCAAAACTAAACATCTTATCCCAACATTAACTTAATTTAAACAACTATTCTAAACTTCTCACAGTCTAAAAAAAGTAGTGGCAACTGGCCAAAATATTTACACTGTGAAGAAACACACTACTTTATGGTATAATACTGAAATTGGTCCTTAAAAGGGCAGAAATATTTCATTTAATTTCATTTTTATTTGTCCTGCTCATGGTACGCAAAACCAAATGTACAATAATTGCCAACAAAACATGACTCTACCAAAACACCATTGAGCGAAAAGGAGCAGGGAGAAGAATACAATCTTATGTGACCTGCCCCTTTCTAAAAAAAACGAAATAAATACAAATAGATGGTCTGCCCTTCATAATAAAAAAATATTTCACAGCCAAACATAACAAGTATCTAAGAGAAACACAAAAAAATACTTATTTCCCACTTGACGGTTAACGGAAAGAAACAAAACAACAAAAAACAACAACACCAAAACATCACATGTATAAGGAAAATAAAAGTGCAACACCCTCATCTGAGTCCTACTGGAGAAGAAGGTGGAAAGCGGCGCATGATAATAATAATAATAATAACAATAACAACAATAACAATGGGACCTGCAAATAAAGAACAGACATCACATCAATCAAAAACATTTAACAATGCAGGACCAGAGTACATAGACTTATTCACATTCTGCTTCATATAGTCCCATCTTTCTTAATTTATACAATATCTTTAACTGAAAAATACATATACAATTCTTTAGATCCTTTTGTTGAGAATTCCACAATTTTACACCAACCACCGAAATACACATTTGCTTAAGAGCAGTCCTTGCATAAGGATGCTTAACATTTAATTTCCTTCTGTGGTCTTCCTTGTCTGATCCAAAAACAAACAACTGTTGTAAATATACTGGTAACATTCTGCTTGTTGCCCTGTGCATTACTGATAATGTCTGCAGCTCAGCTATGTCTTTGAGTTTCAAGAGTCCTGACTTAAAAAACAGTCTGTTGGTGTGTTCTCTTGAGTCAGCTTTATGAATTATTCTTACTGCCCTTTTCTGTAATATTGACAATGGCTTTATGTTGCTCATGTACGTGTTGCCCCACACTTCTATACAATAAATGAAAAATGGCAAAATGAGTGAACAGTACAACATTCTCAATGCCTTGTAATCTAGCAAATACTTTGCCTTGTTTAGAACAGAAATATTCCTAGACACTTTCGTTGTGTGCTATGTGTGATTTCCATGTCAGGTTATCATCCAGCGTCACACCTAAGAATCGAAATTCAGAAACCCTGTCAATAAAAACTCCATCAATGGACAGTGACATTTTTTCATCTTTGTTTCTATATTAGCAAAAACCATAAACTTCGTTTTATTCAAATTTAAGGTTAACTTTTTTCGTCAAACCATCTTTTAAGTTTGACCATTTCATGTCCAATACACTTTGCTAAAATGTTTAAATCATCTTCTGAACAAAATACATTTGTGTCGTCTGCAAACAACACAAATTGCAATAATGTTGACGTTTCACATATGTCATTGATGTACAAAATAAAAAATGTAGGCCCTAAAACCGAGCCCTGCGGGACACCACATTCTATGTTCATACACTCCGATGTACTACCAGCAAATTACATATTGTTGTCTGTTATCTAAATAACTTTTTAACCAATCTAGAACTATAGGTTACTTACGTAACCCCAGTTCTCAGAGTAACATGAAGTGAGATGTCTCACTATGGGATGCGCCTCATCGCGGAGCAAACAGAAGCATCAATCTCATTACGCCAATCCTGATTGGCTGGTGATCTTGACGTCAGCGTCAGGGAATTCACCCCCTATAAGTAGCTTGCGCCACGACGCATGCGTCATTCAAAATAAGCACCTCTTCTCGCTTCACCATAGCAAGGAGGGCCGTCTGGTGAGACATCTCACTTCATGTTACTCTGAGAACTGGGGTTACGTAAGTAACCTATAGTTCTCATTCATAATTGTAGCTCCCGTATTGTCAGACGAGCTTATCTCGAAAATCACCAAACCAACCAGAACTTAACAGGTAGAGCTCTGACTCAACCAGGTGCCCAGCACTGCTTGAGTCACACTGGGAGCAGAACGTCCAGCCTGTTAAGAGGCGGACAAAAGTGAGCGGCGAGGACCAGCTCGCCGCTGCACCAATGTCTTGGATGGGAGACATCCTGGACAGAGTCCAGGATGCAGCCAGACCCTGAGTCGAAAGAGCTCGCGGACCCGAGGGTGCCTGCGAACTCTGATTCGTATGAGCCCCAAAGCAATTGCTTCCACAAACCAGTGGGAGAGCCGTTGCTTAGTAACAGGCTTGCCCTTATAAGGGTTAGCCCAGGACACAAGGGGTTGGTCATTATGACGAAGCACCCTAGATCTGTCCCTGTATGTGCATAAAGCACGGGCTGGACACGGCAAATCCGGCCGCTGTTCCCCGGAGGAATACAGTGGCGGGGAGGATGCCTCAATGTCAAATGTGGTACCTGAACCAACCGCCTTAAGATAAAGGCAGGGTCAGGCTTCAACCACACTCTGTTTGCCCTGGGGCGAACTGAGTGCATGAAGACTGTACAGATAGTGCATGAGTGCCACTGGCTCGCTTGGCAGCTGCCAGGGTCAGCTTCATGTCACACTGTATTCAGATTGTACCACTCACGGGCCAGGCCCATAGAGCCAAGCGCTCTGGGTGTGGGTGAAAGATCGCCCCCCTCCGCTTGGGACAGTATGTCCCTGCGTAGTGGGAGCTGCCATGGCTGCCCGCACAGCAGCTGATATATCTCCGACATAGCTGGCCAGTGCGGAGCTATCAGGATAAGTGTGTGGCGTTGCTCTCTCACTCTGGCCAGAGTTGGGGGTATCAGAGCCAGGGGTGGGAACGCGTACAGAAGGCCCGGGGGCCAATCGTGCGCGAGTGCATCCACGCCTAACGGTGCATTTAGATCGCGCATCGAAAAGAACAGGTGACACTGAGCATTGTCTTTCGATGCGAACAGATCCACCGCGGCTCTGCCGTAACGCACCCACAGCTGGCTCACAATCCTTGGATGTAGAGTCCAGTCTGCATAAAGTGGTATACCTCTGGACAGTAGATCTGCCCCGAGGTTCATCACTCCCGGTACGTGCGTCGCTCTCAGAGAGAAGAGACGTCTACCGCTCCATAGGATCAGTTTGCGCGCCAGTGTGTGTAACTGGAGAGAACGCAAACCCCCTTGGCGGTTAATATACGATATTGTGGTCGTATTGTCTGTCCTCACGAGGACGTGATGTCCCCTGAGGAAAGGCAGAAAGCGTTTTAGGGTGAGAAACACCGCTAAAAGCTCCAGGTAATTTATGTGCGCCCGCTGGAGGTCTCTGCTCCAGAGACCCCTCACCGGGCGACCTTCATAAATACCTCCCCAACCTGTCAGACATGCGTCCGTGGTGACCACTTTCCGTGAAAGGACAGCACCCATAGGCGCACCTCGTACTAGAAAAGTCGGGTGCAGCCAGTGGCGCAGTGCCATTACGCATTTCACAGTAACCATCACTCTCGGGGTTTAGTTTTAGGGCGGCCACCCAGCGCTGAAACTCCCTCATGTGTAAGCGTCCCAGTCGTACGACCAGGATGGCTGACGCCATGAGCCCCAGCAATCGCAGGCATGATCTGAAGAGAACATGTTTGCGCAGCTGGAAAAGAGCGAGACAAGCTCTGAAAGCTTTCACTCTTTCCGCTGACAAGCGAAAAGGGCACCGAGTTCAGGTGTAAACCCAGGAAGCGTATAGTCTGCGCGGGGCACAACATGCTCTTCTCTGTGTTTATTATGAAACCCAGGTTGAGCAGGTGCTTTACGAGGACATTTGTCTGCGTAACAGCCTCCTGCTCCGACTGTGCGAGAAGCAGCCAGTCGTCCAGGTAGGTCGCCAGGCGAATACCCTGTTGTCTTAACGGGGCTATCGCGGCTTCCGTACATCGTACAAACACCCTTGGACTGAGAGACAGACCAAAGGGGAGTACTCATATTCATAACAGATCCCCTGAAATGCGAATCTCAGATATTTCCTGTGTGGGTAATATACTGGGATGTGAAAATACGCATCTTTCAGGTCGACTGATGTAAACCAGTCGTCTTGTCGCACGAGCCGCAGCAGAGATGTGTGAGTGAGCATTCTGAACTTATATATTTTTAGATATTTGTTCAGAGCCCTCAAATCAAGTATTGGCCGAATTCCGTTCCCTCCCCGTTTGGGAACGAGGAAGTACTTGGAATAGAAGCCGCCCTGACTCTGCTCGGCGGGTACAATAGATATAGCCCTCTTTTCTAGGAGTGAGAGAATCTCTCTCTCCAGAATATGGGCTGACTCTCCTCGGGCCTGCGAATGCAGAATGCCTGAGAAGCGAGGGGGCGGTGACGGTGACTTGGAGTCTGTAGCTCCGTGTAACTGTCTTGAGAAACCCAAGCAGATGTCGTGAGCATCTCCCGCTGTATGCTCCTTAGAGCCAGCTGAGATGTCACATCTCTTCCCCTCTGAGTCTCTATTTGTTGTGTTATGGGGCCCTCCAGTGTCTGAGCACTGTGGTGCCCCATTTCGACAATCCCCACCGACACAGCGCATGCGTGTGGTGGTGGTGCCCTTACGGCTCCAGCCGGCACTGCGCATGCGCGTGACGGTGGTGCCTTCACAAACCCGTCAATTGTCCGCCCTTTGAGAGAGGCCGTAGCTGCTCTCAGAAGGGGAACAGTTGACGGACTGTTTATTGTTTTTATTGTTTTTCTTTTCATTTTTTCGAGCTGCGCCCTTGGCTCGAAGCCTGGATGCGTCAGCGGAAAATGTTTTATGACAGAAAAATCAATAAGTGTGTGACATGTGTTTATGCGGACTTGAGGATGGTGTTGAGGCATCTCTCGAGGTGGCGGGAACACATTTAGAGCTGGGGAACCGTAGACTTCCAGCTCTGTCACAGAGGGGAGAAGGAGGGGCTGTCACGCCGCTCGCTTCTTCTTCCTCGACTGCTGGCCGAAATTCTGGGTTGGCTGTGCCTGGGCTGCAGCCGGAACCGGAGATTTTCTAGGCCAGCTCGCCCTCGTCCCCTGCCTGGGCTGGGGACTCGGGGCGGACTGCGACCTCTGCGTTTTCGGTATTTTGAACCGAGCAGGGTTCGGGGCAGCTTGGACGAAGGGCTGCCGCTGCGAAGGCAGCGGCTGGGCCCTTCGAGGGAGGCAGAGGTGGAGGGCCTCGTCCTCCTTCTTTTTCGACTCGCATCTCCTCTGCATGGAGGCAAGAGCGGAGCCGAAAATCCCCTCGGGAACGATGGGCATGTCAAGCACATCCTCCTTTTCCCGGTCTGGGAGGTTGGTGAGGTTGAGCCATCTAGCTCTTTCCTGCCCGTGGCCTGGACGGCGCAGCGTTGGACACGGAGACAAATGTCTGTGACCGCGGCCAACTCATCCAGAACGGCCGGTCCAGGATTACTCAACATATCCTCACAGAGCTCCGCTTGGTATGCGGTTAGCAGTGAGGAAACGTTCAGAGCCCTGGCGGACAACGCTGCGGCTCTGTAGGACCGTTCAGTCATGGTCGACTGGAAACGGTCCACCTTCGCTGGCAGCGTGGGGTTCCTGCTTGGTGACGGGCCCATCCTCGGTAGGAGGTGGGCTGCCACCAGCAGTTCCATCGGCGGTATGCGGAGCAGGCCGAGCCTCTGCGGGCGAGACCATGGTGAGGTCTCGCCGGGAGCTCCCGCCTGGTGAGGCGTGGGGCTCCGTTCCCGCGTCTCTTGCCGCCACCGGGTCCCGGCCTGACACGGCGTGGGATCCCGGTTCCGCAGCTGCCGCTGTTAGTGAGTCCCAGACCGACACAGTGAGGGGCTCAGTCTCTGCGGCGGACGCCCCCGTGTCTTGATTGCCAAACGGCGAATCAGTGGACATGAGGGAGTCCTGTTCCAACAAGCTAGCTTGGTGTGCTAGCCGTCGGTGGAGGCTCTTTCGGATGAAACGGGCACAATGCCCGCACGAGCCGGGGTTGTCGATAGCCTCCTGGGCGTGTTCCAGCCCGAGGCAGGACGAGCAGACCTGGTGTGAGTCTGTGCCTGCTATCTGCAACCCGCAGCCGCATGACCGAGCCTCCGAGTCCCTGACTCCTCTGGTGTGAGGGGGAGAGGCGTCCATCTTGTTCGCCTGGTGGCGTGGAGAGGACCCGCTCGTAACAGGTACGTTGTTGAGAGAAAAAGTGTTACCAACCCGTCCTTAATCCGGAGAAAAAGGGACGGTGTGGGTCCTTTGTTCTCAAAGAATATTGACTGGTGTGTCAATATACTTCTAATCCTTTTCTCCTCCGTGAGAGAGAAAAAGAAAAGCGTCCTCGCTACCGTGGTGTCGGTAGTAAGGGGAAGCTAGCTAGCAACAGGTGCGTAGCTAGCTTGAGAAAAATCAAAACCTTACCTTACTTTCCGCGGAAAGAAACGGCGAGGTCGATTTTAATACTAACTGGCGTTAGTATTACCGTCTTCTTGCGAAGCAGAAGGAGTAGCCGGCGAGCGCCCGTCGACCGAAATGGTTATATTTGGGTTCAGTCTGTGGACCGTTAAGCTTGTCCGGCTACTATAGAGATGTGCTCTGAAGCGAGAAGAGGTGTTTGAATGACGCATGCGTCGTGGCGCAAGCTACTTATAGGGGGTGAATTCCCTGACGCTGACGTCAAGATCACCAGCCAATCAGGATTGGCGTAATGAGATTGATGCTTCTGTTTGCTCCGCGATGAGGCGCATCCCATAGTGAGACATCGAACGGAGTGTTATGAATGAGAACTACTCCTCTCACTCCGTATCTATGTAATTTCGAAATTAATAGGTAATGGTCTATGGTGTCAAATGCCTTTTTTAAGTCAATAAATACACCTATTGTGTATTTCTTTCTTTCTATAGCTGTTGTAATTTCTTCTGTTATTTTCATTAAAGCTAAAGCTGTAGATACATTTTTCCTAAATCCATACTGACTCTCACTCAATAACTCATTTTTTTCAATAAAATTATCAAATTTTTGGACAAACTATTTCTCAAGGACCGTTGAAAATTGTGAAAGCAAGGACACTGGTCTGTAGTTAGTAAATTGGCTTTTGTCCCCTGTTTTAAAAAGTGGGATAACTTTAGCTATTTTCATGCTATCTGGAAAAATACCTGTCTGAAATGAAAGATTAAAGATGTAGCTTAGCGGTTTAATTATACAGTCAATAGTCGTTTTCACTATTGTCATGTCGATCCCATCACTATCTGTCGAAGTCTTATTTTTGCATTTGTCTACAATGGATCTAATTTCAATTTCGTTTATCTCTCCCAGAAACATTGACTGCAACACTTTACTTCCCCCAATTCCGCCATCCTCTTTTTGCCCATCGTGTTGTTTTGGAATAGTCTTTGCAAGATTAGGTCCGACATTTACAAAAAAATATACAGTACTGTATAAGCACACACACAAAAAAGATGGCTGATTTTAGTACGTTTATTTCTAATTCAAAATGTAAGCCTCAAGCATTGCATGCACTGTTTGATGAGTAAGGGATTCAATATGCTGTGTCCTATTAACAGTTAATTCCGAGACAATTATTATTATGTATCATTATAAGGACCCTGCTTTAACAAAAGAGACATATCACTGTCAAATGTTATGGTATTATGTTCACGTTCAGTTGTTTCACTGCCACCAAAAGTAAAGCTGCCATTTTAGAAGTGCAGCTCATGGGAATTCCAATCTATCTCTAATAAAACCATGAACCAACACAGTAGTTTGTTTAGCTAAGGCCAATATGTGCAACTCTGTGTAAACAGTAGCATTCTGCTGCAGCTCAGATAATACAAAGTCTGGCTGTGATTTCAATGTTATCAGATCTGATGTTGCTGCAGAAATGTCTTGAAGATTTGCACTGACTGATGAGAGCAGCTCTGTCAAATGATCAGAGCAAATGTAATGATGTGAATAAAGTATATGCAGTGACCAAATAATGGCCATTCATATGTTTTTAATGCAATGACATTTAAACATAATTACTGCTAGTTTGTTAAGCAAATACTTCTCATGTACCTTTGACAAAAAAAAGAATTTTCTTTCTAACTTAGACCTTGTAAAGAGAGTGTTATTTGTCCTTTGCAAACATACTCATTTATTAAATGGGGACAAGAGTTTTTAATGTGTGCCTGGCGGAATGAGGGTGACCACTTGAGTGTGTGTGTAGTGTGTAGTACATGGGTTTTGCGTCAGCGGGTGGTGGGTAATGTTTGCTCGTCTATTTTCTAACACTGTAATGGATACTGGGACATTTGCCAGACTTAGAGCAGAGCTGCTCACTTATCACCTCAAAGAGAGAGAGACCAAAACAGAGAGGTGGAATTGCTGGCTTCACATGAAGACGAGAATAAAGAGCATTAGACTATATAATGGGGAAAAAAACACAGAAAGAAAGGTTTTAATTACATTTTGGGCTGCATAAAACCAGAACCCCATCTCTAATCTTTGAACTCTTCTAATCTTCACTTCTTTGTTCCATGGACACATTTCTGTCACCGACTGGCGGCTTTGAACTTCATCCAGAGCAAACACTGATAACACGGCTCCTAATGTATCAAGTGCTGCTCTCAAATGCACATGACATCTCCTCCACTATATCTGACAGAGCCACAGACTGACTGACTGACTGAGACCAAACATTTCAACTTTTTTAATCAACAACATCTGTCTCTCACACTGTCAATCACTGTCCTGCTTTGTCTAACAAAAGCACCCACAGAAGCTCACAGTAGAATTGTTTTTTGGATTCGCTCCAACAATGGCCGCTGAGGAATGTCCACATATGGACATGTATTGCAGTCACTAGAAGTTTCTGAATAACCTCGTCTCAACCCTGGGACATAATGTATAAGACTGTGTGTATGTGTGTATTCACTCAGGCCTTCTGGTTGTCTGCCCTCAGTCAAATGCATTACTTATTTTTCCCATGTAACAGTGCATGTGTGTGAGTGCAGCTATAATCCTTTCCTGTTTATTTTTGCATAAACATTTGTGTTTTAATAAAACCATATTAATATACAATCCTGCCCACTCATTTATCAAGAATCACATGTAAGCACAAGATTTTGATTCTTATTTAATACTGGGAAAAAAAATGCAAGTTTCTTACATGCATTTTCACTTTATCAAATCACTGTCAGACTGTGCAGACTGTGGTTTCAGTACAAAGTCACAGTGGAAGTCATTCACCTTAATGTTGAAGTATGATACCTTTATACAGTAAATAAAGCATTGTTCATTTAGACAGTGCTCTACTTTATTACTGACATCTGTTTTCTTTCAAAAACTTCTCATTAGTTCTCCCTAATGGAAAAGGACAGTGAGTGTTACCACATCTGTTTATATCTTTGCAGACACACATGCACACACACTCGCATGTAGGCGTACATGCACACACTAATACTAACACATAACATACATCTTAATAATGGGTTTTCAGGACTGTAATGGATTGTAATGACTGCTGAGTGCTGTGTTTTTCACAGGATGTAAAGGCTGCTCTACTTTAAAAGGTTTTCTGCAGGAGAATGCCATTTCTTGTTTTCAAAAAATGACAAAATGTTGCAGCTGTGTTTGTGGTCTTGAGGACAATGCTTTGAGGGATCATCCTGGGACAGGTCGATCTTTGTGTAATACCCAACAGTTAGTGGACGTAACAGATATGAAATATTAAGTGATTAACTTGAACGAGATCCTTAATCGCTTTCTCTACCCTTCTCCTCTCTTCCAGCACAAAAACGATGCAGATGAGCCGGATAGGCTTCATCCTGCCCCATCAAGACCTGCCATTACTCAGTAAGTGGTCTGATGAAAAGAGCCCAATTTGGGTATTGAGATGAAAGGCAGGCAGAGAAGAAGTTGGAACAGGGGCTCTTTACCAGTCACGATCTGAGCTCGGAGATGAGTAATGAGGTTATTTACTTCTCAGCTGGGACTCGCTTTCTGATTTGCGACATTCTCCAAATACCAAGTGTTCAATCTGTGAGCTTTTTTCTTACCAGCCAGATGTGTCTTTTTTAGAAATAAACATAAGGAAAATCTGCTCTTTTTCAAGCCAATTATTAACTAAAGTAATCAAATGTTTTGTCAGGAATGCACAGACGTGTTTGAATTTGTTTACGCAATCAGTACACTGATTAGTTATGCACCTCTTACATCCAATATTGTTATAAGCTCTGAATCATTAGCAGGGTAAGAAATTAACTTTTTTAATGCTGTTGCTGCAGACTAATTGCACATACAGGAAATAATTTGTAATTCATTCACATCATTAAAACTCCATCACAGCTTGTCTGCCACTTAATGTTGGTAGGAGTCATGGTAGTGTCTTAAGATGACTCACTGAACCAAACCGCTTGCCTCGTCTCTGCAAGGCTGCTGACATGTGGAGAGCGTGGTCTCAGCAGTGTTGCATGACACCATGCACTTCTAATAACATGATATTTTTGGTGGTTGGTTGAAAAGCAAAGTCAAAAGGTTTTAGAAGTATTCTACATTTTAAAAAGCAAGGAATTGAATATGATTTCCTTAAGTAAGACTGCTAATAGGTACATTAATCTATTCATTAACTTGTGAAGACTCTGATACTGAAGAGGCCTACAGATGTCGAAAGTAACTTTTCCCCCTGCACTCAGCACCCGTCAGAGCAACATAATGCAATTAGACATCTGAAGCCTTCATTTATCCTTATACAATTCAATTGAGCAAAAATACTTGGCTCACTCACTTCCTTTGCGTGTGCAAACAAATCTATAATTGTCTGTATTTCTCTGAACGTGTGTCTGGGTCTGTCTTTGTGTTTGTCCTTGACAGAGACACCCAAAGAGAGAGGGGAAGCGGTGTGGGATGGTGTGTTGCCTGGTAACCGGTGTGTGTCCTGACCAGTGGAGGGACGCTGCGGAATCTTGACGAAGCGTGAAAGAGGAACACGGCACGTGACAGACGTGAGGGCACACAGGGGGGGGGGGGGGCAGACACATGAAATATGTATAGATACTAACAGCATGCATTGCTAACGAGTTCAGGTCACATGGGATGATGGATTGCATTCAAAGTCAGAGTTGTCCTGCACCTCTGTTATGACTGCATTACAGCTGTACCGTATACAATGCTTCGACTTGCAATAAACATTTCGACATTATTGTAGAAAAACACAAACTCTCACAGGTCCAGCATCAACCTGTTATATCTTAAAGCGCCATTTTCTACTAGCATCTAAGCAGTGAACTTAATGGCTGCCTATGTCCCCCTGACCCAGTCATGACACTAAACCACATCCCCTCTCTCCCCTGTGGGCGGCTTCAGCTGATACCCGCATTGCACTTGACTTCTTTGTTCTCTTCGGTTAACCCTCCCAGTTTGATCTCTATAAGTCATAATGTGCAACAATTTTTATTAAATAGAAGCTGCTATTCATAATAGAGACTCAACATTGTTCATTAAAGGCTTTCTTGTTTTAAATATCAAATGTTAACTTATTGAAGTGTCAGCTAATTTTTTACTGATTTCAGCAGCAGGCAAAGCAAAATAAGGAACATAAGGTGAATCACATTAGTTATGAACATATAAAATAAATAGCACTAACTAGAACAATTCATGATTCATCAACACAAAGGTCTTCCAATACGGATGTCACAGTACTGGGAGATTTTTTTCAGTCATCTCCCTGGAGTGCAAAGCAGGAAAACCATCACAAAAAATATTTTCAGGGATCCTTTGAATTACTTCTTTAAATAGACGACAGTACAATTAGATGACATTCCTTGGAAGTTAATTATATTCCATTTTCATCAGATGTCCCCATTATTCCAATAGATAGGGAATATTATTACTATATTCAGTCTGTGAGCCATCCAGAGAGGTCCTATCATTATGAACATTCATATCTGTTCATTTGCAATACTGATCTATCCATTGTGCTTACATACAAGGAAATGAGCAAGGACAATGTAAGAATCAGCTCTTCTTCACATTTTGGGTCAGAATATGTTCTTTCTTGCTATCTTTCTTTCTTTTTTGTTCACATCTAGTATAATTATCTATCTGTTTTATATATCTTTTAATATGGAAATTCACACTGTGTTGGTTTGAGAATATGAAACTGGACAGATGAAGCTCAAATGTAGAACTTCAAAGTATGTCATACAGCAGCAACAAGTATAAGATCACACACACACACACACACACACACACACACACACACACACACACACACACCACACACACACACACACACACACACACACACACACACACACACACACACACACTCACACACCGCACATAGCATAATCTAACTTCCTCATTTGAAGTACTGATTAAATGACCCCTTTGTATATTTGTCATTGTGCATAGTTCTCATGCTCAAACCAGGATTGCCTCAGTTTAACTCTCAACATCCACTTGCATTCAAATGTAATCTATAACAAAATGACAAAGGAAACTGCAACTGAGCTGACAAACATTCAGAGCACGACAGACGTTGGATGCCACTAACCACACACAATCTGCTTCTCTATTTTCATCTCGTTCATTCTTTATTTTATTTTGAACTTCCTTTTCAGTTTTTGCATGAACATTAACACTGAGAAACATGAAGGTCAAGTGATAGAATTAAACATCATTTATTTCAGTGTGCTGGTAATTAAGTGAAGGGTTTCTCAAATATTTGATACATTTAGTGCATTCATTATTCTTGTTTGACATCTAAAATGCAAACCAGCAAATCAATGCAGACTTACACCACACACTTGCACATGCGTTGTTTTCACACACAAGTCCTTCACATTTGATGAAATATAAAACAATGTTCAACAATAATAAAGTAGGAATTGATCAACTCACCTGCAAGCTGCTTTTCTGTTTCTGAGAAGACTGCCCTCGCTACTGTGCTCTGCTCCCTGAGAGACGAGAGAGCCACAGTCTCGCTAGTCAAGTCTGTGCGTAATAAGTGTGTGTGGGAAATAGAGGAGGGAGAGAAGCGAGGGAGCACCAGAGACTCACACACTCTCTCTTTCTCTTTCACTCTCTCTGCGGCTCCATCTATTATTGTTCTTTATCTCTTTAGGGTAATTTGCTTTTGAAATCTTTTTAATAGCTCTTCTATTCTCTTATCATGCCTTCGAACATGCGTGCCAGTTGATGTGATAAAGCAAATGCAAACTGGAGACCTGGCTCTATTACCTGAATAATCCAAGCACCTGTTGAATTCAGCCTGAATGGATTGGCCAGCTTTTCAGTCCAGTTTGTAATGGGAAGAGACACGACAAGACATGGTATTCATGCATCCATTACATTAGCTTTTATCCAAAGCGACTTACAATTACCAATTACAGGGACATTCTCCCTGGAGTAACTAAGGGCTAAGTGCCTTACTCAAGGGCACACTAGTGGTGGTGTTCCAGGTGGGATTTGAACTCACAATCTTCCAATCTTCAGCCCACCTCACTATCCATTAGATCCACCACTACCCCATCTGTTTTGGGCTTTAATTCTTTATTTGTCTCAGAAAATACCACTTCTCTCTAAACTTCAAACTGTTAAATAATGTAGGGTTGCTTTAATGCTTCATTGATAGATGGCTTAAGGGCAAATCTATGAGAACTGGCACCAGTTGCAGTAGCGTGATGTCAATGACCCGATAGGTCACACATATTTCTAAATCAATCTCTTTATTTCTGGTGCAGCCTTTAACTCAGCCTTCTCAGTATCTATTTTTCATGTGCTTTGGCCCCCGGTGTGGCTTATCTATCATTTCCAATGTCTATTCATCTTCTGGGCTGCAGACTAACATTCATAATTTATTATCACATCTCTTTTCATGACTTTTATGTGATGTTTCCCACCTTTTCCTTTTCTCTCTCATCTCCGTCTGTCTATGGAACTGTCTCAGTTCCCGTGGTCTTGTTCATAGCTGGTGCTGAATCAAATCTTTCTATGTCTCTTTTTGTACCTTTTATTTATTCCTCTCTCTGTTTCTATTCCTTCATTTATAGAATGGTTGTCTCTTCTCTGGTTATATTAGCCTGTTGCATTGGTTACTTTTGTATTCCACTCACCTCAACGCTCCGCCTTTATTTCTCCTTGTGTCGCAGTAACAAGGCTCCAGTTTTGTTCCACTACACATAACTATGCGATAACATATCTTTCTTTATCATTTAAAAAAAATGTCTTCTTTGTTTTTCTCCTTCTTTGTTCGTCTACATGCCGTCTTTCTCTCACTCTTCCTTTCACACAAATCATATGACTTGTTTTGAAGGTACATACTTGTTAATGTTATAAGCTCACCTTTCTTTCACTTTGTATTCCTTAGTGTGTTGACAAGCTCTATCTCCCCCTCAGGTTTCCATAACAACACGACCTCTGATGTGTCTGAGCTGGTGGAGGATACCTGACTGACACTCCTTAATATAGGTGGATGGTGTCATAAAACAGTATGCGATGTATTTTTTTAATCAACACCATAGTTGGGTGTTGCTTTGCTTTGATGTTGTTGGGCCTCCAGACTTCCCATACAAGGCTGTGTAAGGAAATTATAAGTATATTTAAACTGATATTGTGGCAGTTGGCATTGATACCTCAAATTCCATTAGCTTTGTATACATCTTTATTAACGGGAAGTGAAGTCACATATCTAAGTCTAGGTCAACAGTGTGTTTGTAATATCCCATATCTTGATCTGATAAGATGAAGTAATACCAAGGGAATAAAATGAAAAATAACAAATGATTTAGAACTCTACCACCCTCTTTAGGATTAGCAAAATAATCACATAATTCTTCAGGAAATCAGTCATTTGTTAGCCGCAGGCAGAAGGGCGAGACAAATTCAGCCATAGAAATGAATACGCAGAGAAAAAACTCTCTTATCCAAAATATTCTTTAATTAAAACTTTTTAACGTATCAAACAAGCTGACTAAACTCTGTCAACAGAAACAAAAATTGTAATTCATATGTTCAATTTATTTTGCCAGCTGATAAACAACCGTTTATAATATAAGCTGCAACAAATGTTTTGAATGTATTTCCTTCCTCATGAATCAAATGTAGAGGAGATATTCAACTAATTTAAATCCATGTTGATTTGCTGGCCATCTTTTTCTTCCCTGTCTTATGAGTGTGCATGAGATAAACAAAACAGGGACGCACTCACAGAAAAAAAGGTCCACAAGGAATCCTTGTTTTAGGTTTTGGTTGTCTTTGGACCATCATGCTGATTTTTTGTTTAGAAATAGAGCCTTTCAATTTTACTTCTCCACTGTTAAATACAATATGATGATGTTCCTGTTATTTTCTACTTGAAGCTTTAAGATTGTATTCACAATAATACTTGAGTGGTCTATGATTTTTGAAAAGGTCCCATCTATTATGGATGCTTGTTGCCAGTTGTTATTTAAACATTTAAAGGATGATGATCAAAGATGTGGTGAGGGCACACAGTGTGAGCTGGCAGACTATTGACTGAAGTCATCCACAGTCTACTGACTTCGCACACTGTGTCCTGTCGGGTGCATATTGTGTTAAGGTTGCATTACTTAAGAATTGCAAAAAGAATATGTTTAGATACAGTTTTGACATTGTAGGTAATTTTGCATACTATACATATCACTTTTCATCCCATCTCTAACAGAAGACACTGGCTATTGATGTTTTATTTTCACTTAAAACACAGATAAAGTATTCCACTTAGTCAAAATGAACAAAATGGAGACTTCACACACTGCGCAGGCCGTGGGTCTATAGGACTCCACCTTGTTGCACTCAACCACTTCCCCTCAACGGTCTGAAGGCAGGAAGAGAGAAGAGACAGAAGAGGAAGAGACACAAAGGGGGATGGGCTTGTCGTTTTAATTTAGAGTTACAAAAATACAGAAGTGAGAAGTTTAGTAGACACCCTCCAAATACAGAGGCTGAGAGAGAAATTGGAAGCGAATCCAAAAAAAGACTTTGCAAACTAAAAAGAAGTAGTTCTAAAAGGAAGTAGGCAAAGGGCTACATGTAGTCATGGCTCCTTGGACGAGGACCACAACAGAGCGGTATGGTGTAGGTAAGTTGGTTTGTGTTAACGTTTGGGTATCTTTGTGTGTGTGCGTTCAAGCACTTACATGTTGGTACAGTGTCTATCCGTTAGGTGTAATTGTAACCAATCTATGCTATCAATAAGAATGAGAATATGCCCTTCACTTCCTGCTTAACAGGATGTGAGCAGGTGCTAGTGGACACACATAACTTTAGGATATACACATTACAAGTATATCCCCCAAAATAAAACAAATCCTAAATTCATATTCACCTTTAAACTTCAATGCAACTTAACTCGTAAGAGTTAAGACTCTGTGGGGAATAAAATCAAGAAATGCATCTCTCTTTAACTAATGCATAAATAAGTGGCAGTGAGTAGGCAATCTTCATGCATTTTACATTATGCTTTGCATTTTCTTTGGAAAATAACTATTTTAGGTTTTGGAAAGATTGATTTTTGCTTCAGGAACAAATCGTAGACAGTTAAAGCATAACGTCTCAGTACAATCTGTAGTTATCTGCAGTGTGGGTTGAATATGGTCGAGCTGATCAGCATGTGTTGCCGTTAGATATGCGATGCAGACACAAATTTAGCAGGAATACAGAGTTATGAATTCTAATACAGATTGTTATGGCAGAGCTTCACTGCCTTGTTGCACACAATGCCTTGGTTAATCAGTTGCTTGAAATAAATACGAGATTTAATTTGCATTGTATAAAAAGTAAGGGAAGTGAAGGAAGTTGTTCTACTGCTTGAAGATTGACAGAGAAGAGGGTAGTGAATTTATATAGGTAATTTTTACCTGTTACTAATAAGATTACTGATTTAAAGTGTTGTGGACCTTCTTTATAGAGAATAACATATTCCTGGACTGTATAAGACTACAACACAGGAAGTGGAGGAAGAAAGACTGAAGCTTTTGTTTTTTACTAGTTCTAAGCCGTGAATCTAAATACTGTAAAAAACGCATAATCTTATGAAATTATATAAACATATGTCTTAATTTTCCAAAAAGTATGCATTTCAATGTATTACAGTCAATAATAAAATAAATGGTGATAGCAGTCATTTTGTAGCTGCGTAACTGATGGTTAAGTGTCTAAATCATTATGAGAGGCCAAAGTGGTGCAGACAATTTGTGGTCTTGTCAGATAGTATTTTAGTAGACCTTTTTGGACATTGTCTATTTGAATGTTATGTTATCTTGATTGCTTTTGTTATTTATTGCTCATTATTTAAAACATTAAAAACATAATTTCAATGGGTTTGTTCTTGTATATGAAAGCACCTTGCATTGACTCGTGGTTGTGGTTGAGATGTTCCTTACTGTATAAATAATGCTGCCTTGCCATTTTTAATTTATTTTCTCTTAATTGACTCGACTGTAAATCCTGCAGTGACTGAAGAGGTCATGAAAAAGGGAGAGATGAAGAGCCGTTGTCAATAATAATTTAGGCGTGAATAAACATACGGCTCTGTTGCTCATTGGTTGCTTTTTTGGTGGTTTGACAGGTGATCCATGCTGCGCTTTGGCCCGGTTGACCTGAGCTAGGCTAGCCTTTTTCAACTTTTGTTCATCTAGGGCTAGGCCATATGGTATTAAGCTATGAGTAGTTTTCCTTCATTGGCATAACAAATAAAATCATTCGTTACCCTTTGTGTTTAGCACTTATCACACAGGACAACTTTAGCCGTCGACTCGTTCCCAATAACTGGTGCACTTCACCAATCGGGCTAGCTTACTTTAGCTAACATTCATAACATGATAGCAACATATTAGCCCTGCCCAGCTAGTATACATTTGTTTATGAAGTTTGTTTTGAATAATAGTGCTATTAAACAATGAACTATCATATATGCCCCTTATCAGACTGTAACCATTTCTTTTTAGTTAAGTGGAATTTTTTCGGGAAAGGAGAAAAGCAGCTTTCCCTTGAGGTAGGAGATGCGGTCCAAATCCAGGAGGTCTGTGATGGTAAGAATACATACATATATGAAATATTGTGCGGTATGCAATGCATCATAGCATAGAAAATCATATTATGCAACAAAGATTACAGTATGGCAGAAAACTGATATTGAGTTTTTCTTTCAGGATGGTACAGAGGCCACCTGGTCAGGAACAAAGTCGTGTGGGTAAGAGCTCACACACATTAACCTGTATTCACACCAGACTGTGCATCACATTGTTTTGATCAGAAAGGTGATAATAACACATTATGCATTTCCTTCAATTAGCTTTATTCAACTGAGAGATATTTGTTCTAGTTTTGTGAAAAGGAAAGGTGAGAGCTGCTCTCATTTCTGTACATATCTCGCTTATTACTTGTTCCTTTGCAGGGAGTGTTCCCTGCCAGTTTTGTCCATCTTAGGGAGGTTGTCGTTGAAAAACGAGGGTGAGTGAACTTAAGAAGTCTTCATCTGATTCCGAAAATTATGTTCTTTGAATATTTTGTCATATTTTGTGTGCTGTATGTCTGCCTACAGAGGAGAGGAGGTTGTGCTGTCTGCAGAGATGCCCTTGGTGAAAGAGGTGACCACCACTTTGAGGGAGTGGGGAAGCATATGGAAGCAGCTCTTTGTGGTAAAAAAACAACATAGAAAAACACTTCTTGTATGTGAACGTGTGTATATCTGGGAGTAACAACATATATCTACCTATCCAGGCCAACAAGCGGACGCGTGTGAAGCAGGTCCAGAGGCTGATGTGTGAGCTTATGGAGTGGCGTTCCCAGCTCCTGTCTGGCACTCTGCCTAGTGACGAATTCAAGGAGCTCAAGCAAAAAGTCACCTCGAAGATTGACTATGGCAACAAGTATGTCTGGTCCAAAACAAAATTGCTTGTTTAGATTGGTCAATGTTTGAGCCAATTTTTGTAAACCATTCTGTTGTCCTCCCTTACCTTTCCACATTTTTTGTAACAGAACTTTTCAGACTCTTCTCCCCTTATCGTTATTTCCTCCTTATCCCTCCTTCCTCCAATCCCTCACTTGTTGCCTTTTTTCAGTCCTTTGTACACTTTCCATCCATCTCCCCAATCCTAACCTGAGCGGTATCTCCTTCTTCCCACTACAGGATCCTGGAGCTGGACCAGGTGGTGAGAGACGAGGATGGGAACATCTTGGACCCCGAACGGGCAAACGTCATCAGTCTTTTTCGGGCCCACGAGGAGGCTACAGCCAAGATCAATGAGCGCATCAAAGAGGAGCAGGTAAGGACGAAAGATGAGAAGGCAGGGCAGTGGGGAGCAGATAAAACAGAACCCCATGATGAAATCACAAAAAGTTTCAAGGGACTTCTTTGATATATTGCTATCGTTTCACTGCACTATACTTCCCAGAGGTATCCATGGGATTTTCACTGGGAAACTGTTCATGGGAAAAAGCTGTCATCAACTAGATAAAGGTGGAATCACAGTTTTGTCATTTAATTTGTTTTTATGATAAGAAAGTAGTTAAATTAAACTTCATCTGCATGAAAATGGCAGATAATATATTTCACTTAGCAATCATGTCTGCGAGCCAAGCTTTTTCGATTTCAAATTGTCTTGACTTCACTGCAGCTCTGTAAAGCCTGTGCTACATTTGAACATTGATTCATTAGTAAAAGGAGAATGTATTCCATAATGACATTCTTTCTCATGATTTGATTCTCCTTTACAAACCCATAATCTTCATGCTGCATGAATGTCGCAGAATTAAGTAGTTTGCAGTAAAGGCTTTCGACAGGCATTTTGTCCCAAGTGAACCTCCTTTAACTAATGTCCTCCCCTGCAGTCCAACATCCAGACGGACCACAGCGGGATCTCCGCACGGATCCAGTCGTCCCCCACCCACAGCCTCTACGTGTTTGTCAGGAACTTTGTCTGTCGCATTGGAGAGGACTCGGAGCTCTTCATGTCCCTATACGACCCCGTCAAACAAGCCATTATCAGGTGTCACTTTTCCTTCTTTCTTGGCTTTAGTCCCTTCCCTCCTACAGTGAGCTTTAAAAAGTGTTCTTTTACATGCTGCTGTTTTTCTTTTCGCTGTTATTCTCTTTAATGTATTTTTTTAAACGCATATTTGAAGCCCCAGATTCATATGCAAATTTGAATGTCTGGGTTAAGCCTTCAAATTAAAAATGATGTTAATGTTAAAGTCTGGCAGATTTAATTCATCCCACTGCCATGCAGTTGATTCGATTTTGTCGTGTAGCTTTGTGTCACTTTGAGATAGAAAACAAGGTGCATGACTATGAATAGCTATTGTTGTTTTTTTAAACAAGATGTCTTCGTATGGCACATATTGACAGGATTTAACTTCGGAGTCTGAATTTCATGTCAATCATAAAATAATGCAGTTCAATTAATAACATTTAAAATATGGAGAATTAAGGTGAAGTAGATTTAGCCAACACTATAATCCTCTCATACCCATTCACTGACTGGATTTATTTTTACCATACATTCTTTCATTACATTACATGTCACGTGTTAGACGCTTTTATCCAAAGCGACATACATTCAATGGGCAATCCCCACAGCAGCAATTTGGGGTGAAGTGTCTTTCCCAGGGTCACAACGACATGCTGACAGCAGTGGGACTCGAACTTGCTATCCCCTGATTCAAAGCACAGCGCACTGAGCCACAGCCTCCCGCAGCTGTATATATATATATCTCTCTTTCTCTGCTTTTGTCCTTCTCTGCTCCATTTTTGAACCCCACTTAATTACAACAAAGGGATGCAAAAAGAAGAATACAAAAAACACAAATTATAGGGCAGCCGACACTGACTGGCAGTACTGTGTGGTGGCTGACAGGGTTGATGCTAAGCCCTGTCACTCACTGTCATACTGGGTATATCTAGGTCTCAGCCACTGCAGCTGCAAGTATTAAGATAGAGCATGATCGATCATGTTTTTCTCAACATATATCTTTCACTGTTAAATCTTTGCTTACTTTATTCTGGTTTCTTTTTTTCTGTCTGTGTTCTTGTTATACTTGTGTGAATACTGCTTTATGTTTTGCTTTTTATTTTTGTTCTACCAACTCCCTCAACTTTTTTTATTTGTCTGTCTCTCTCCGGCAGAAATGGTAAATATTGGATTTTATGATAGGAGACTTTTTCTCAGCTTTGATCCACCCTGCTGAACCCATGTGTCTGTCTTGATGTCTATTTTTCTTTACTGTCAGTGGCTGGTGCTCGCATGTCAGGAAAATGCTTCTGGGAATAGATGGGATGTATTTTTAGAACAGGTTTTAATTATTATTCAGCTGCACTGGGTAATATGAATGGATCCACATGCCTGTCAGGGAACATTTTAGCTTTAGCATTTCAGAATTAATATAGTTTTCCATTAGTAAACATACTATGCATATGGTAAAGCCCATGTGACAATGTACACCAGCCTGATTCGTTGGTTTGAGTAGTGGTGTTAGTAAGTGCAATGCATTCATAGATGAGTAATGACGTCTTATATGCTAATCATTTGTTGTATTAGTAATACTTCTTAGCACAGATTATTTTAAGAATCTCTAGGGCTAGTCAAGATCATCAATAAGACACTTATAATTAAAATATGTAATAATTTATAACTGTTGACATAGTACTTCAGGAAGCATTGTGTGTTTGCCAGTATAGACATGGAACATTATGAATGCATTATATTTTGCAGTGAAAGCCTGCATAACGCACTATAGATGTAGTTTTCTTAGAAATTCTTGTTGATTATATTTATTAAAATGGTAATTGTTGATACTATGTCTCGCTGTATGTTAAACTAATGTGAGTTATAGCTTTGCAGAACACTAACAACAGTTCTTGTCATGTTTTTGCAGTGAGAACTACTTAGTTCGCTGGGGCAGCAAAGGATTCCCGAAGGAGATTGACATGCTGAACAACCTGAAGGTTGTCTTTACAGTAAGTGACCACAGGAGGGCACTGTCTCACTGTTCTTTACATCAAAATACACTGTACTTAATAAGAATGAATGGGGTTATTCCTTCTAAGAAGATTGCATTGTTTTTCATTTCCTTCCTCCCCCTCTTTCCCACCTACCCTTTTCCCCCAAACTCTTCTCTCCTCTATCTATTCATCCTTGTATCGGTTATTATCACATTCATCGTGCACTTCTTACTTTGCTTTTTGTTCTCTCTGCTCTCCTGTCTCTGTTTCTCTCCACCAGGACTTGGGTAACAAGGACCTGTGCAGAGAGAAGATTTATCTGATCTGTCAGATAGTGAGAGTGGGCAGGATGGACCTAAAAGAGACTTTGAACAAGAAGTGCACCCAAGGCCTGAGGCGGCCCTTTGGGGTGGCAGGTACTATAAGATCAGCCAGTGCTGTTTAGTTTTGGTCAAAGTTGTTGCTAAATGTTTTATAATGAGTGCAATCAACCATTAAGATATAAACTCAAAACTCTGGGATGTCTTGCCGTCATTTGACGGCCTTATTCAGCTCGGAACGCCCTGAACTCGAGCCGAGGGTGTCCAAAAAAAGACGCCCTCTCAGCCCTGGTCTGGCGGAAACACTGGCTACTGCATTGGCCTCAAATAAGCCAACCCCTTTTTTAAAAGCTACATAGAGAAATAAGACGTTTTTTGCTTGTATCCTTAAACATGGAAGCTCACTAATACAACCACAGTACTTTTTAGCACTAACACAACTAAAATGCTAATGGTCATGGCCAGCCCCTCAGGCTATTATTGGTCCCACTAGCTCCAGTCTGGTCTGTTTTGACTAGTGTGTGATAACAATTTATATGCAAGATGTTCACATGTCTAACATTGTTGACACCATCAGGAACTACTCTTTATAATTGTTTTGTTTGTCATCACTGTCACACTTGTTTTTTTGTTCTTGGCAGTGATGGACATCAGTGATATCATCAAAGGGAAGATTGAATGCGATGAAGAGAAGCAGTTCTTTATCCCATTCTTCCCGTATGTTGTATTTCCCTCTTTTACTATCAAACACTCCATGTAATTCAAAGCAATATTGCATTTTTCATGTGAAGGTTTCAGCATTTGTGAGACTTTTATATTAAACAATTTCTATGGGTTTTAAAGTGTGTTTTTGTGTGTTTTGTTTGGCTCCAGGGTAGTTGCTGAGAATGACTTTCTACACTCCTTGCTGAACAAAGTGACAGCGTCACGAGGAGACAGTGGCGGGCAAGGTACACTTCTGCATTTACCAGCTTCTCTCTCTGTATCCATGTGTGAAAGCCAGGTGATTTTTCTGGCAAAGTAAGTGGCCCTGTATGCTCTAAAGGTTCCCACTGGACTGTGTACGCTGCAGCCAATTGTGGTGAGACAAAATGGCCATGTCTCATCACATCCTCGCCTCTTCTCTCTGCTCTGTGGGTGAGAACGGAGGACATTATCCTGATGGATAGCATGAGCCCTCGAGCTGATGTTTTCATATTACTTACCCTTTATTTCTCCCTCACAAACTTCAGTCTCGCTGCCCACTGCCCAATGTATATGGCAGACTGTGACAGCCCCTATGGGTGGTACCTCATAGACGTAGCCTGCGTGTCGGACTGCAGTGTCATATCACTCAGCTTTATCTTTCCTCACGCTCCTGAAAGCCCTGGGTGTAACCTAGATAGGAAAGGACGAGCAGATATGGAAGGTTCACCTGAGGCCGGCCGATGTCTGTTCTTTACATTACTCACTCCTAATCTCTCCTTCCTCTTACTCATGTTTCTGCCACAGCACACACTGACACACATATCAAGAGTAATCCCTGTAGGTATGTGGTTAGCCTTGAAAATGTGGGTTTGTGACACAGTCTATGTACTATAGTGAAATTACAGGGCTCGACATTATAAATGGCCCGCTGGCCCGGAAGCACTATTTAGACACCCCGGGCCAGCATAACGTACTTTCCACTTGCCCGCTCGGGCCACTAAAAATATTGCTTAAAAAAACAAAACGGTCCTGTGGTATAGGTATTTTGACTAGCAATTTTGTTAAATTTAGTTTATTAACGCTACAACATAGCGTTTTGTGAGGCGGTTGTTGTTGTTGGGTGAAAACAACAGCTGTTTGCTGCACAGTGCGAGCAGGCTCCCGTGAGTGGGAGCGCGCTCGTTCACTACAAACTTTCGCGCCACCTAACCATTCGCAAAAATGTCTTTAATACCAGCGGTAACTGGCCAAGCGCCGGGCCAAAAACAATCTTCAAATAAAAGAAAGTCACCGGAGGAGTTAAAGGAGTGACAGGGAGTATGAGAAGAAGAAGGAGAAAAAGTTTCAGCCACACTGGCTTGATCAATGGAGTTGGCTTCTATATTCAATTATTATATTATACTAAATTCTATATTGTGGACACGTCCTAGAACCCTTTTATAATTTTAGAATCATAAATCTATCGATTAGATTTATGATTAGAAAATTATAAAAGTAGGGTAGACATGTGGATATTATCCGGCTGAACAAAACGTGCATTCATCAAACAGGTTCGTTTTCCACAGACCTTATTTCCAGCTATTTTCCAAAACCCTGTGGAGAAATCCCATTGCTTTTTTGTCGAGGGAACCAGCAGCTTACTTCCTGGTTTTAGGATGCGTTACTGGCTGCACCTCTCAATATGATGCCAATATAAACAAGGTCTTCTGTCGGCTCTGTACATCAATGCCGACCTCTGCTGACAAGTAAGTGAAGAGTAGACAATATAAAAGGTATTGGCTGTAGGGAAATGTCCCAGCAGTTTAGGATAATCAAGGTTCTAATCTAATCTATTACATAGCCATTACATTTATAACTCCTAATGACAGGAAGGCAGAAAGCGCATTATACTAATAATAATATTCATAATAGCAGAATTGTTTTACCAATGACCACAATATCATTATTTTAATAAACCAAATATGAACAATTGAGGAAAATGAGGAAGAACTGATGATTCAAATGTTGTAGTACAAGTAGTAATGTAGTTAGTGCATAAATTACTATTGCAACAAATGTGTTCATTTTCTTCATTATTAGTTTTTTTTTTGGACGAATGCTCCGGGCCAGTGGTTACAATGGTGGGGCCAGTGATAATACAATTCCACCGACCCGGAGGGCCCAAGCCCCCAGGAAGTGCGCCGGAGTCTGATGAGAATATTCGTAGTGGCCAAACGGCAGTACTACACTTCCGTTTGGTTGCTGGACCCGGAAACACTTTTTCCCATTGACTTACATGGGGAAAGAGTGGTCTGTAACTCGTTGGATAATTTTTGTTAAACTAAATAAACAACCCAGTATGAACACTTGTATAGCCCTTATTAAAAACATTCGTTCCTCAAGTTGTAAAAATGTGCTAATAACGTTATTCTGAGAGTTATTTCCCTCGGCATTATGAACGCGCATCTAACCCACGGGACCGCGCCGCCCGGCACGTTCATGTTAGGTGTTCAGTACTACATGAGTTTCTCTTTACCCATGGATGCACAATAACAACGGACCATATCGCCTTACTGCCATCCCACGGAGCTGTAATAATGGATATATTGCACATGTTTGCTGTAATTCATCATTTGTAAAATATTATACTACATGGGCTGTATGATGTAAATCTTGTACCGTAAATGTTGTATTAAATAAAGTTAATATTACCGACGTAGATTAACGTTCCTGTAGCTTGTTATTGCACTTGCAATTGTTTTAGTTACTTGTGGGCTACATAACATGAATAATCACAGTTACTATCCTTTTACTCCATCACATTTAAAAAAGAAATAGGCTATTGTTATTTTAACTCCACCACAGTAATCCATCACCAGCTTTACTTTTTAGATAACGTTTTAACTCACAATTGATCATAACAGGCTTCAACATATACATTTTTATATATTACCAAGTGGTTTCATGTACAACCCACACAAGTATCATGCTAAATGAAGCTCTGTTGCTTGGATATCACTAGATCCTGATGTCAGCGTAATATAAAAGTACATAACGATTGATGTGTAATTTAGCATAATTTACTAGCTAGCTGCTTACTGCCGCCTCGTTAATATAAATCCAGTACCATGCTGTCATGAACGCGCGGTGCTGTTACGTGTACGCAAATTCACGTGCTTAATGTGGACGAGCCTTTTGGACGGCGTGGTTAAAGTTGCGCATGCTCGATGAGTGCACATACGGGTACTTCTCAGGCATGCCGGGTAATCTGTGACGTTTCGCTCTCTCAAAAGTTGGGCCATTTTGTCATCATGCGCCATTGAGCAACTCTCATAGGAATGAATGAGGCCCCGCCTCCCACGCTGTATCCAGTTCTTATTATACATCCATGGGAGGGCCCTTAATGTCTACCCCTGAAATGGCTCGTCCTTTTCCATGCTTTTTCCCATAATTTCTCTGAAAGCTTTGAGAGCCCATATTCTTTAGGACAACATTCCCCCCCCCCCTTCTTTTCCACCCCTTTGACAAACAGGAGACAGAGGTTTTATAGTGTTATTGATTAGTCTAGTCTGTAACAACAGAAGACATTTTCACATCCCCACATCACCTTGAGACACTTTAACATTATGCTCCTCATATATAAACACTTATATTTTACAAAGTGGATCTCACTTTATGTTCATCTGTCAAACTTAAGTGTTTTAGGGATGCTGAAAACCTCTTAAAATGTTTTTATGATTAAGATTTAATAGTAGAGGGCCTTGAAATTCCTTTTTCATTTATTGGGCTTTAATTAGATTTTGCTTACCTGCAGAGCGAAATAAAAACTCTGGATCCCTTATTTTTAGAATCAACTGAAGTGGCAGCAATTTCTTCTTAAATGTTCTGATATTCGGTTCCACAAAGTTCTGTATAAGTAGCATTGAATTACAAACTTATAGCCCAGTGTTTTCCTATAAGCTGTTTTGGGTACTCAACTTTGTTCCCTATTAAAGTATTACAGGATAATATGTTTATATTCCTTGCTTGTGGCACTGAACAGTAATGAACACAACATCTTCAGTAGTTACCAAGGAGTCGATAAGCGATACATCAGTACGGGGATGGATATCGGATACTGTCCAGTTGATATATCGTTTTTTTGATAATGATGGACATGTAACCTTAAATTCTGGCACATGTTTTTTATTGTATTCATGTTTCTGTGGTCTTGTTTTTTTTATCCTATGTTTCTTGTGAAGCACTTTGTGAATTGTATTTCTGAAAGGTGCTATACTAAATAAACGTATTATTATTATCTTAAAATTCCACAAGGAAATGTTGCTTTTTTACAAATGTATTGCTTAGTTATTATTATTACACTTTAGATTTGTGTCATCTTTCTTAAGAGACACAATCATCTTCTGATGATCTAAAGGGGCTTATCATTAATATGTATTTTTAAGGAAAGTTAACACTGCTTAAGAAAAGGGAATAAAAGAATCGCGAGTCCCATTGCAAACATCCAGTTTTTTACTTATGAACCTGAGGAATGTACATGGGTAGAATATTAATCCAAAGCCTCTTTCTCTCCCCCGTCTCCCTCCAGGTCTGTGGGTGACTTTGAAGACTCTGGTCGGAGACATAGTTCAGATCCGGAAGGAATACCCTCACCTGGTGGACCGCAGCACCGTGGTGGCCCGCAAGCTGGGCTTCCCGGAGATCATTATGCCGGGAGACGTGCGCAACGACATCTACCTCACCTTACAGGGCGGCGACTTCGACAAATACAACAAGACGACACAGAAAAACGTGGAGGTCATCATGTGGGTCTGCGATGAGGAGGGCAAGGTCATACAGGTGAGCAACACGAAGAGATGAGGCTGCGGATACATGCGCATATTTAAAGAGAAAAGGGATTTGTGTAAACACAGATTGATTTGTGTGTCTGGGATTTGAGGTGGAGTCTGCAGGTAAGAGTGTGTGTGTGTGTGTGTGTGTGTGTGTGTGTGTGTGTGTGTGTGTGTGTGTGTGTGTGTGTGTGTGTGTGTGTGTGGTGTGTGTGTGTGTGTGTGTGTGTGTGTGTGTGTGTGTGTGTGTGTGTGTGTGTGTGTGTGTGTGTGTGTGTGTGTGTGTGTACCATATGTGTAGTGTTTAAGAGATTGAGTTGGTTTAGGCCACTGAGCAAACACGGCACTGATCAGGGGCTTATTCACCCCCTCATAGTCAGGGACACATAAACGTGGCTTTATCCCAGAATGAAAATCTATTTTTAGGCACACATGGATGAACATCACACACGCACATATGCACAAAGTCACAAACATCAAATCCTTCATCTCAATATGACACATACTTTTTTCTTTCTCTCCCTCTTTCCTAGAACTCCATCTGTTTGGGCGCAGGGGATAAGGCGGTCAGTGAGTACAGATCCGTCATCTACTACCAAGTCAAACAGCCCCGCTGGATGGAGACAATTAAGGTGTGTGTGTTTGTGTGTGTGTGAGGGAGTTGCAGAGCTAACAATTAAAATAAAGTTTGAGGTAGAATTTTACTTTTTTCTATAGAAACTTATTTTAGTTTTCTTGAAGGTGTCTGATGTTTATGTAGCTTTTGCATTCTCCATTTCAAACATAAATACCAAGAAAATAAACCTGTAAAGTTTGAATATATGTTACTTTATTTCCTATAATAATGTGTCCTCCAGGTGGCTGTTCCCCTGGAAGAAATGCACAGGATTCATTTACGCTTCATGTTCAGACACCGCTCTTCCCAGGAGTGTGAGTATCGGCCTCTCCGCCTCTCCTCTGCTCCCCTGAGCATTATGGGGCACTACAAACACCGAATGATTGGGAGCAATTTGGAAAATGGCCCAAGCCATCATTACGCACACTTGATTATACAAATCGCTGCTTTTTATTCCTGCAATGCCTGAATCCTCCCTCCACCTCCTCCCCTTCTTATGTGTTTCTACCCTCTTTAAATGTATAAACCAGAGTTCCCGTTAGAATATTTTTTCGCCGGTCAACATGTCCGTTAAAGTTTAAATCTTCCGGACAAAATGAGAAAAGTGCCGGTCAAAGGTCTTCTTTGTTATTTATTGAGCTTTAAAACAAATTGAAATGATTCGATATTAAACAAACTAATTATAGTAGATTAACTACATTATTCAAAAGTGAACAGTAATTTACAATAACACGGGAATAATAAACGGAGCGCTCTCTCCCTCTCCTGACAGCCCGTCAGTATCATGCAGCTCGCGGATCAGTAATGAGTGACCCGACAGTAAAACTAAACATATAACTAGTTTAGGTAGTTTGAGAGGTAATTAAAATAGCTACGTGTGATATTCTAACCTGAAGTGTGTGTTTTGTCCGCTCACCGCTGCATGTGATCATGCAGAGCTGCGTGTCGACTCGTCAGCAGCAGCTGATCTCTCTCTCTCCCGTCAGATTAGACTTCACTCGCGTTTATGTCCATATCGATCAGATCCAGCTAGTTCTAGCTAATGATAGGACTACCTGCTTATTAAAAGACACCTAAACAATAAGCGTCGCTATGCAACCGGGTGAGGCCGCAAAATATAGCGTAGCATTATGCATTTGTTTACATGCCCACCGGAACCCCGAGGCATTACCAACAGATCAACGCACAATCAACCCATACAGGACATCTCTTTCTCCACATTAAGTGTTAGACATTATAATTGACTATTCTTGTCTGTCACATACTCTTTTGTCTGTCATATAAATGGTGCAAGTTGCGCAACTGATGTGGTATTGCGCTAAGCGGAAATTATTTTGAACGGACACTTTGACCGGAGAGATTTAGATTTGCCGGTCTTCAGCATATTTTACCGGTCGTAGTCCGGTAATTACCGGCTAACGGGAACTCTGGTATAAACCCGTCTCCTTTGTCTCCAGCGAAGGACAAGAGCGAGAAGAACTTTGCCATGGCCTTTGTGCGTCTGATGAAGGACGACGGGACAGTTCTGCAAGATGGACTGCATGACCTTGTAGTCTTCAAGGTCAGAATCAAAAACAGAACCAATGCAGAAAGAAAGCAGACGATCAGGTTAATTGAAAAACAAATCATCATGAGGCAAATTTCAGCTCACTGATTTATCTAAAGTGGATGTGCAAGTTATAATTGAGAACCATATCCCATCGTCCTTGACCCTCCACACTCTTACAGACGCCAAAGCTCCTCTGAGAGTAAAACATGACAGGGTGAGCATTTAATGATGAGAAATTATCACAGTTTATTTGGATTACAGCCATTATTACTATACATCTGGAATAAATGTGTAGGTACAAGTTTAAGTGGCAACATACAAACTGGTAAACAACACAACCAGCGCAATAACTATTTAATGACCAGATATCATTAATAGTTATATATTCTATAACAGTTAATCAGTTGCAAGTATCATTAAAGAAGACCTAAACATTTAGTGAGTATGGACCGGAGATTATAGCCACCCAGGTTGAATAAAGCCAAATAGATTTGCTGCCAAATGAGCCAAAGCTAAGATTGAATCCCACTATTGATTAAATGCCAAACGCAATGAAGATTAATTACTCGTGATTTACTCTAAAGACCAAATGGATGGTCCCTATGTGCCCTCTTTCTCGATTATCTCTCGTTATCCCTGCATTCCTCTCGATCTCTGTGCCACTCACTCATTATTACTTACTCTTTTGGCATTTAAGAGGGTAGAGTTGAGGTTTGAGCCCCAAACGAATCTGACCTGACCTACAGTACAGTAAATCATATATAAAAAGTATAGTAGGTAAAGTATAATCACATTAACAAAACGTATACAAAATAGTAATATGAATTAATTTGATGTTGCTTATTCTCATAGTTTCCGTCTTCTCTATGTGTTCGGTCCATCTCTTCAGCACTTTCAGCAAGACAAATGCTGTACCAACAGCTGGGGTGGTTTCTGTTTGGGTCTAACCTGTCGTGGCCCCAGTGTTTCTAAAGTTATGAGTTTACAAACCGAAATGGAGTCAGGTAGAAGTAGATAATGCATTGTGGTCACAGAGAACAACTGCTGTGGAACTGGCGACTCCAGGTACTGTTTGTCATTTGTTCCTTCAGGGCTGGCCTTATAAATCATTGCCAGTGTATCCAACCCCAGTGTCTCGTACTCCTGTGTTTGCATCAAGGCAGTCTGACTTAACACAGGAAGTATAATTCCCGTCCCAATGCTGCTGCATAGCCATCAACCATCTGTGCCATCATTAGCAAGTTTTAGCATTACTGGTGTGTCAACATAATTTTTTTTTTCCATCACAATTTGTTGACCATACTAAAAGTATGGTCCCTCTCAACCTTATTGAAGAGTATGTATCTAATAAATACATTAATTGTGTTTATTTAATTATCTTTTTGAAGGTTGAGAGAGACTGAAACTTTAGTATGATTACTACATTGATATGCTGAACATTATTGGGTTAAAAATGACTCACTTACATTGTATTCTCAGGGTGACAGCAAGCGCATGGAAGACGTGAACTGCTACCTCTCACTGCCTTCGACCCGCAACAACCACAGCGACAACCACAAGGGGTCAGTGCTGAGTCGCAGCTCCAGCAACGTGTCCGGGAGTGGAGGCCTGTCCGTCAGCTCCAGAGACATCTTCTGCACCTCCACCCTGGTCTGCTCCACCAAGCTCACCCAGAATGGTAGGTGTATGTGTGTTTCTGTGCAGGTGTGGGATGTTCGAATAGCTCCTTTTTGACATTGTGTTATAAATTAATCAACTCTGGAGACTTGGAAGGGCAAAACATTTATTTCAGAAACATGCATGCACGTACGCACACACGCTCACAAAAGTTGAAGAAAGATCACGACAGAAATTATGAGGAGGAACGTATTTGAAATTAAACCTGACATGTTAAAAAAAACATTAATTAACATCTTTCAACAGAGTAATAAGCGCATGCCAAGACAATGAATCATCTGTTGGCTGATAAATTGGTAGAGGACACATCTGCTGCTTAGGGGGTTTCTTTATTTCTGAAAACATGACTGGTCTGAATACCATATTCTCTTGGGCTTACTGTTTGGGAAAGACATATTTCTCTTCAGAACAACAACATAATTAGTAGTGAAATGCAGATAAACGGCAACCCTGGGGCCAAGTTTTATTTTTAGATTCAAAGCTGTCATGGTGACAATAGCTGAAAGGTCCAGTGAGATATGAAGATGTCCAGTCAATTAATAAAGAATCAACTGTATATTAATCTGGTTGTGTGTGTGTAACATGTTACGGCCATGGGCTAGTAAGCACAGGCTAGTGGGAACTATGTGTATACATGGGTTTGATTAGTGAGGAGTGTGTCATTTTGTCCTACACACTCTGGCAGGCAGCCACACAAGCAGACTCACACACTGAAGTGCACAACAACAAATACACGCACAATGCACGTACTTTCCAGACAGTATGGAGCATCAGGCACAGGTGCAGGGAAACAGCTGTTACTGAGGAAGCCAGTCCATCACTATAATGAACATTATCCTGCAATATTAATCACCTGTACCACACACACACTCAAACTGACACACACACAAAGACACTCTCAGGCATGCATGCACACACACAGTGTGGTAAGGGGCCACCAAGCAGATGTGCGGCATGGCTTGGTGAGTCAGGAATTATTGGACAGGAAAAGCAATGAGCTTCAAGCAGGCAGCCCTGCAGGGACGGGGAAATCTGCCCCATGTCAAACTGTAGCAGAATTAATGACAGAAACTGTGGATTTAAATGTTCAGCTTAAAGTCTGAGCAGAGGAACAGGGAGTGTCCACATGACACATAATCACTAGATGAATGGCTGTACTTATACATAAGAGATGGATTTACAAAATAATATCTATTTATTGAATATATTATTTAGTTTAAGATTCAGCAACATTCACATTTTTGTTCTTTCAATCTTTATTATTCTTTCTTACCTCTTGGTCTGCTCCTACTTGTGCCTACTTTCCGCTACAGAAACCTTTCAAATATCAGTGTTCCGCTCCTTAAGGAGATGTGTGCGATGTCTTTCCATGTTCCTTCCTCTTTTTAGTTTTATGTTCTTTCTTTCTTTGTTTTGGAGATAATCTTCCAATCCTCTTAAAACCTGCTCAACTTGAAAATGTAACTCCATTGACATATGTTTAGCTTCAAACTTTATTTCTAACTTTAAACAATGCTACGAGACTATGAGACATAAAACCATGAGTTGGCTTTTCATATATTTTAAAGTTTTTACTTTATCACAATTTCCTTTTATGCCCTTTTCTGACATTTTCTGAGTTTAAAATGGCTGTGAGTTGTGGTGCGTAGATTGTGTCGCATCACATAACCTGCGATGTCCCCAACTTGATCTATTATTTTACCATTTTTTTCGTACTTATAGTTTTCAGAACTTTCACTTCTCAAGCATGATCTTATATTATTTAGGTTATGCACTAACCAGGACACAGAAGCTCACACACGCTGATTGGATTTTCATAGTAAGAGCCCCAAGTGGGTAATAAGTATTTATCCAAACCACAAACTATTAATTTCACAAAGATATGAAATGGAGAAAAGCAGCAGATTGCTGAATATCATATTGTTGCCAACCTTTTCTCTCGAGTAGACCATAAATTATGTATTTTGTACAACTCTTATTTCATTACAGCGTAACTGCTTATCAACACCAACTTCTTATCTTACTAATTATGTTAAAAGTGCAGTTTATATGTATTCTGAAGAACAAAGGGGAGACACACTGTCACATGTTCAAGGGAACACAGTGAAAATACTCAATTGAGAAAATGACAGTCTTTAACGATGCATTTGGAACACATTTCCATTTTAACAGCTTTAATCAGCATCTAGTTTTGAGCTAGACAGCTGTGTTTAAGACAGCTGAACAGTAAATGTACTCTGTGGGTCTCTTCTCTCCAGTGGGCCTGCTGGGGCTGCTCAAGTGGAGGAGTCGACCCGAATTCCTCAAAGAGAACCTTGAGAAACTCAAAATGATTGATGGAGAGGAGGTGGTCAAGGTCAGTGCTGTGAATACAAGTGTGTCTTTGCATTAAGTGTGCAGACTGATATGTGTGTGATCTCACTCTCTTCCTCTGGATGTATGGGTTTTAGTTTCTTCAGGACACTCTGGATGCCTTGTTCAGCATCATGATGGAGCACTCTCAGACTGACGACTATGACATACTCGTTTTTGACGCCTTGGTGAGTTTGTGGTGTTTGTTTACACAGATAATGTTGTGTATATCTCCGTGTGTGTGTGGCCTGTCACCAGATACAGCTGAATTTGTGACAGGCTGTCTGTGTGTGACATCTTGGCGTACCTAGCCACCTTTTTCTAAATAAACATGTCTATCAGATGATTGTACATAACTTCCTATCTGCCTTGTAAATGTATACTCCCATTTAACCATGTAGCTCTCTCTGTCTCTCTTGTGTCTGCCAGATATACATCATAGCTCTGATTGCTGATAGGAAGTTCCAGCACTTCAACACAGTGTTGGAGGCCTACATCAAGCAGCATTTCAGTGCTACACTCGCATACAAGTAGGTCACTTCCTGGATCACAGACCACTTCCTTTCATCTCATTCGGTTTCAGTGTTCATGCGTTTCCTGAATGACAGAAGCCACTGTTCTCACAATTTGTTCGTGTTACATCAGATTGTAATGTTTATATTCTGATCAAAATGTCTACACCTTTTCTCAGTAGGATCATTTATAGAAAAAAAAAAATAGAAAGCAAAGACATCTCTCTACTCATCTGCCACAGGAGACTTTATTATCAATTAAACTCAATGAGCTCATCTGGCTATTTAAGGATTAAGTCATTTTACTGTGGCCTCCATAAACTGCCAGCTGAATACTTAATTTGAAACATTTATTCTCCTTTGGTGGGAAAATGCAAGCGCTGCAGTGTATCAGCAATGTTACCTGTTTGCGTTTCAAATGAAGGATTATCTGATCTTTCCCCACTCCTTGGCATTTACGAAATCTTTAAAATCCCATTAAATAGTCAACAAAATGCTTTGTCATCAAGCCAAAAAACAGATTGTCTTGTGTTTCTTATCCCTTGCCACACGAGGACGAAAACGATACGGACCGCAATCGTTATCTAAAAAGGTCTTCCGTCCACACGCAACAGGCACCAGAAACGTGTCCGTTCCATAGACTGTATATATAGGTCCGTTCACACGAGACCGCTCGAAAGCGCTGGAGACGCTGTAGTACATATGCCAGGCCTGTAAGTGGCGCTGTAGTCCTGCACAAAAGCAGCGAAGAAGACTCCACGCGCATGGTTGCCATGGTTGCCCTTCTGTTTATTCTCCGCTGTGGACGCTCTGGCTCTTTTTCTCCCTCCCCGAGGCAAGCGTTTGCTCCTGCTGTAATTCTCTCCGGTTTGCCACCAGCAGATGACAAACACCCACCCCTCCGCCTCTTCCAACGGACGTGGGGACCGTGCAGCAGAGTTTCAGTTAGATTTTGTTTTCGCCGGTCAACATGTCCGTTATAGTTTGAAAAGTGCCGGTCAAAGGTCTTCTTTGTTATTTATTGAGCTCCCCCTCTTCTGAGAGCCCAGCAGCTGATCTCTGAGCAAGAGAGGCGGGGCTATTGCTTCATCGTTATCAGGACATGATCGTATAGGCGTAAACACGGAGCCGTTTGACCCCCAGAGCGTTTCGTTTGCAGATCTACCCACCTAGGGACCCGTTATCGTTATCTTTTTCTGCGTTTCCATGTCGGCCTTGTGTGGCCGAACCGTCTATCTGATAGCAGATACGACCGTTTTCGTCCTCGTGTGGCAAGCCCCTTAGAAAGTTGGACAGAACAGTTTAAAGTACACTACCAGAAACACATACAGTACAATCATGTGGGTTGTCTGAATCACATTCACAAAACTGTCAGTTGGGCCAATACCATTCTTCATATACAAGTTTTATACCTTTTTTGGTCAAATAAATGTCACCTGAAGATCCAATGTTAAAAGGAAAATCGGCCCTCTTTAGCGTGGATCTCCACTCATTGTTAATGATAAATGTAAAGTGAAGCAATACATTTTTTAAGTGGATGCTACAGTATATTGATATATTTGTCTGCCTCCCAAAGGGTCCCCAGCAGCCTTATCCTCTTGCCAGGCAGCTTCTGTCTCTCTCCACTGCATTTCTTTCAAACGCTCAAATAAATACAGCTGGTATCCGAGTCAGCCTAAACACTGTAAACACGATTCTTCTATAACATTTCCTGTGCCCCTGTAATCTGGGATTCTATATTTAGCTGTGCGACACGTAGATAGTTCCGTTTTAAAGCAGTTTGTTGAGCACGCCTCCTGGCTACCCAGATAAGGAGTCTGTGACCTCACCACTACAGTAGATGCCACTAAATCCAAAACACATCATTGTATCCACCTGCCACTGTAGGTCGGTGTGTGAGGGCCTTTTGCAGCACTTGACTGAACAGGATTACAGTTTTAACCCTGCCTCTGTGGAGTGGCAGCTGAAGCACTCAGGCATGCACCCAAACACATCTGCCTGCTCCTTACTCTCTGTTAATTTACTTAACTTGATTCAGTGAGTGAGACACAATATTCTTTTGCATTGCCAAAGCTTCGGTTAGGGAATTAAAAGCATTTTTTCAATCTTCCTGCCCTCTCTGCTGTCTCTCCATCACTCCATCCCTACCCTGCCATTGTGTTGGTGTTCACCCTCTTTAAAAGGGTCACTACAGCTTAACGCCTGCCAGCCCAGAGGCTGTTATGTAAAGACCTCAAACCCCCTCTCAATACCTTTTAAACTGCCTATCGCTTGCTTAAAAAAATTATAGATCCTCCTGTGATCGCATTCAAGCCATGCACTAAAACAAAACCAGGGAAGACTGAATATAATATTATAATATTGTAGATCATATATAAAAAGGCCAACCTGACAGCAGTGAGGACAGATTAAAGTTCACTTTTCTAATGGGACTTTTATTGTTTAAGACAGGGGTGGGGAACCTTTTTCCTCTCAAGGGCCATTTCAATGTTTTCAACATCCTCCGAGGGCCGTACAAATTATTGACCTCTGCTTAAAAATACTAAAATCACAGCCCACTCATTTCACCTTTCTTTCATGCTGTGCAAAGAAAAAGCAACCTCTTAATCCAGATATCTTACCATGACTCGCGCATGCATGCACGTGCACAGTTGTGGCATGACCACCAAAACAGAAAGATATGGACACAAGATGTGTGCAAATGTATTTAGTTTCCTATCCATATAAGTGGGGGGGACCTAACCTCCTCTAGGGGGGTCCGGGGGCATGCTCCCCCGGGAAGATTTTTTTTAAAATGTTGAAGTTAAAAGCATCAATCTGGTGCACTTTGAGAGCAACATTAGATCTATGGATACATCTCTCAACATCCAGATGAAACATAACTGTAAGCAGATTTTCTTTTTCTTTATGGATATTTTACAAATCACTCTCCTTTTAAACTGTATTCTTGTTTATTAATAACAACTTTTTTTTACTGTCATATAGTATTTTATACCTGTTTAATTTATTCTCTTATTTTTTTATAACTATAATGATCATATAAAGATGTGCCTTTACCTCACTGGTTGTAGAAAAAGCTTCTTATATTCGTTAGCATAGCTAGCTAACCAGATGCTAATAACAACAAAGTTATTGACTGTATGATCAGTATGACAGATCGCCACTGGGCTTACAACTAAGACACAGCCACGCAAAAACTGCAGCATGTGTACGGCTCCTTATGGGTACTGCAATTTTTGGAAGTGCCGGAGCGGAACTGCGTTCTGGTGCTCCCCGAACTACACCCCTGTCAGACAACACATATACCAGGTGAACATGGTGATGACACGTTAGGCTTGTGTTGTGTTCAAGGACCCTGACCTTGGCCAGGAAAAACAGGCACTCACTTGTTTAATTATTTTGCGGTCTAGATTTCTTTAATTTTTTGCGTGTGTGACACCAAATGGTCTCGCGGGCCGTATACGGCCCGGGTACCGGAGGTTCCCCACCCCTGGTTTAAGAGGATTGGGTAGATTTATAAAAGTAAGTGAGTGATTCCCTGTTGCTTTTCATGAAATAGAGCCATCACAAAGCCAAAACTCTCGGCCCATTTTAGGCCTACAGTACTGTCTTATTTTTACTGAATGTCATGTCATTGAGATTAGGCCGTGGGAGATTTGGAAGAGAAATAGTTCATAAACTTAGACTGAACTCTGTGCCACCCACACCTCTCCAACTGCTTTGACACATAAGAATATTCAGGTGTGTCTAAAGACGGCTGTGGGGAGTGCATGTGTTGGAGAATGATATTCCACCGTGCGTCTGACGGTGTCTGTGAGCTGTGTGAAAGGTACATCTGTTGAGGTGTGAAATACTATTTTGACATTTTTCCGGCTCAACCTCCCTGCCAGTCTTCCTCTCTCTCTGTCTTTCACTCTCACTCTGCTGAACTCCGTCTTTCTGCTCTATGGAAGTGAAAAATGGAGTTGGTGATTAATTTCCCAACCTGTGGATCGTCAGAAAAGGAGTGACAATTCCGACTGGATGATTTAAATGTTCTCCTTTTCTCCCTTCCCCTTATGTCTGGATTCTGTTTCCCATTCTACCTTTCTAACCCCCCCAATTCTATTGCTACAGTAATATAATTTTCTCCCAGGAAGCTGATGTCGGTGTTGAAGAGGTATCTGGACGTGTCCAGCCGAGGCGAACAGTGTGAGCCCATCCTCAGAACCCTCAAAGCCCTCGAGTACATCTTCAAGTTCATCGTCCGATCACGCATGCTCTACTCCCAGTAAGTGTCTGTGTACCTTTTTGTTGACTGGCCATTATGTTAATTAATACCTGTTCAATTTCTTTTAGGAACCACAATAATGCAAATAGACATTCTTGACCGCACGCAGAGCCCAGTGACTCAGCAGGAGTAATCGGTTTTGACAGTTCTGTGCGAGCAGGCTGCTGATTAGAGCACTATTGTTGCTAATGAGCATTGATGATGAAGTTCAGGGGCCGAATTATAGCTAATGTCAGGGCAGGGCTGCTGAATGGGCAGCCAACGAAACACCAGGCAGACAAAGATCCTGCAAAGAGAGACTTATGACACCCACTGTGCTGAGCCAAGAGCTGCACCGTAAGATCATTGTAAACACCATTTATAACTGCAGCGCAATAACTGATGCTGACAGATCCGAAACATGAAGCACAACAAGGGGTGTGACTTGCCTATGGGTGACGTCTGTGTGTGTGTGTGTGTGTGTGTGTGTGTGTGTGTGTGTGTGTGTGTGTGTGTGTGTGTGTGTGTGTGTGTGTGTGTGTGTGTGTGTGTGTGTGTGTGTGTGTGTGTGTGTGTGTGTGTGTGTGTGTGTGTGTGTGTGTGTGTGTGTGTGTGTGTGTTTGATAAATAAGACGCAGCCGTGTGCGTAACTGAGTGCTTGTTCATGAAAAGAATGAAAGATGTATGTTTGAATTGTTTTGGTGTATGCCTTTGTTAGTAATTAAGTTTTAGTGGTTTTTTGTCTGTGGGTTTATGTGTTTGGTATTCAAAATAAAATGGTCAACGAAGGTCTTTTTAATCTTCTCGGGGGCCTCGACGGCTGTGTTGAAATTGGTGTGTTTTTCTATCAGTGTGCTGGATTTGTTTTTGTTTATTCAGTGTGTGCGGATTTGTGTGAAGTGAGTGAGTGTGTGTTTATGTGCATGTACAACCGTCCACTAACCTGTGTGTGTGTGTGTGTGTGTGTGTGTGTGTGTGTGTGTGTGTGTGTGTGTGTGTTTGCGTTAGGGCTGCGCGATTTGGGGAAATAATCTAATTGCGATTTTTCTGACAGATATTGCGATTCGATTTGCGATATTTGTTTTTAAGCGACCCAACGGAAGAATGCGGCCATATCTCCGGCTAGGAAGGTCGTATCAACGTGCTCCCGTCTCTAGCACCCCCGCAGCCCGAGCTACGAGTGAAAGAACTTAACTTACATGAAACTTCCGTTGGGTTGCTTTAAAGTCAAGCTTCAGTTTAAGATTCAGCCTGTAATAGATGTAAAACATGTGATGGAGCATTACTAACCTGACTCAGATGGTTTGTTTCACCAAACCATCTAGGAAAGCTCCATTGCAAGCCATTTGGAAAAGTATTTCAAAAATACTTGGCAGGTGATTGGATCAATACTCTATCACCTACTATCATGGGCCACTGGCTGGTACATGTGGAGCACAGCACTTCTGATTGGTGTGGATGACTGACACACAAGAAGGAAAAAGTTTTTTAAAAATCGCAGGCTTTGCGATTTGATAATCGCATCATTTAAAATCGCGATTTCGATTTAAAATCGATTAATCGTTCAGCCCTAGTTTGCGTGCTCCACTGCTCCTGGATTGACTGAGCTTCCGTCCCCAGCCTCCCCTGGGTATCTCTGAACCGATAAAACTCACTCCCTTCTCTCTTTTCGCCCTCCACCTACCTGCAGCCGATAACAGTTCTTCTTGCTCTGCATATAAAGTTTTCACACTGAGGTTTTTCCTCCTCTTAAGGCCTTGTCATGCCAACGGAGAATTGGGTATTCAAGGGAGCCACTGGTTATTTAGGTGCATCTGTAAGGTCCCATCATCATCAAGACTACCACTCATAAATAGTTAAATAGGCGACACTGAAGATTTATTAGCTTGTCAAACCGACTTTGTGTTCATAAAAACTCTATTAGAAACGTGTGATGTTTGCTTCAAAAATATGTAAGGCACGCTGTACTAGATTTTGCTCTTTCCTTCACCTTCTGTCTGTCCTTCAGGCCCTGCAGCTTTCATATTACTTCCACTAGTCTAGTTCATCAGGTGTGTGTTTTTCCTTTTTCCTTCCCCGGAGCACTTGCTCTATATTTCTCCTCCTGTCTTACCCTTTCCTCGTCCCCCTTCTTTCCATCCCTTTTTCTCATCTTTAGGTTTACCTTCTATCTTTACTTCATTCTTCTTTTTTAAACATTCTCTCTCTCTCCAAAGCAAAAGCACACAGCATTAACATTTTCACAGACAAAATAAGTATGTTTTCTAATATCAATATATGTTCTTATTAATGCAGTTAGGATTCTGTTAGGACATCTGTTCTGTTTTCAATGAGAAGCCTTTTTCAGACTTTTCTTCAGGGTCTTTCACTCCATTTCTGTTGATACCCTGCCCTTCATGACTTTCCGTATATCTTCAGTATTTGTTTGCTGAGCAGTCTAATGTATATGTGTTATCGCTCTGCTGTGCGTGTGTTTGATGTGTGTGTTTGTGTGTTTGTGAGCACAGCTAAGCTGTAATAACAGCCTATGGTTATTTTGGCTGTTATTTCCATATATATATTTACAGGGTGTAACATGCTTGTGAAGTGTACTTTTATACAGCTCTGAAGACCATTCCACATTTTTCTTAAATCTCAATCTCTACATGTATGGCAGCCATTCCATTATTTTATCTGTTGAATTCCAACATGGATAAATGTTGCCAGTACTCAAACACATATCTATAAAGAGTACAACTAGAGAAACTGATCATTTTGCAGTGGTCTCTTCATTTTTCTCAGAGCTGTATACAGTAGATGTGGTGTGAGTGCTCAACCTGGTGTTATGACACCATCTCTGACCCTGATGCATCTAGACATCATCTCTTTACACACACTCACACACATGTTCATGCACAGACAGGGCCTGTGGATTAAGCAGGACACTGGGTCTGTCATCATAACTGTACTCTGCAAAGCGCCCAGTGATAATACCGCCGTGTGTTACCGCATAATCCCTCCCTGCACATGCTACATTTGCTGTGTGCCACATGCTAATCCTTCCCTCCAGAACCCAAAACTTCTATTATAATTAATAACTGCAAAGCTCCACTGAATCACACAGAGATAGTGAGATGGGGGGAGGAAAGATGGATGAGAGAGACGTTTCCTTGGGGTGGAGGAAGTTAAACTGGAGCGATAGTAGAGGAATATGTGGGTGTTTGTTTGATGTGAAAAAGCAGCAACAAAGATCACCCAAAGTCAGAGGAGGGTTGTTATAATCACTGCAGTTGGTACTTATCAATGTTTACTTTAACCTTGTCCACATAATACTTTATTAGTTTGCAGCAGCACTTTGGAATAGAATGTATTGAATTACAAGTCTGCACTGAGTTGGAGAATAATTACATAGCCAGAATGACTTCTTTGTCTTACAACTTTATATGTTAAATACAATATTGACCTTAAGCTTTAAATGTATAGCACCTTCACTTTGAATATATTTTAAACCATATTATTAAAGAAAGAAGCGAGGACCTGCAACCAATTCAGTTGACTCCCAATTTCTATAAAAACACATAATCTAGGAGTAATTTCCCTGTTGCTAGATAACTCTGAGACTGACAGAGAAAACTAGCTCTGGCTTGACAAGGAATCTTGAAAAAAAGTGAAACTGTAAGTTCATCAAACTTAAATGTTTCATATTTTAGTTATTCATTTGCTGACTAGTTTGTGCGTTACACTCAATATTTTTTACATAATGTTGATCAAACATTTTTTAAATAAGGCTGTTTTTGCCTTCATCTATATTCAACTTGAGTTTATTGCCAGCCATCTTTGTTTTTACACTTTGTGTCTTATTTTCTCTCCCCACCTTCCCACCTCAATGATTATCCACCTCCCTGTTGTTTTCTCTCATCTTTCAGCTCCTACCTCCATCCTTTCCTCCATTCCCCTTTCTAATCGTGTCTTGTTTTCTAATGTTTGCCTCATTCATCAGAAAATCATTCAGTTTTTCCTGTTGCATTTCCATTGATGTCCTCCTCCTCCTCCTAGGCTGTACGAGGGGAAGGAGCAGGCGGAGTTTGAGGAGTCGCTGAGGAGGCTCTTTGAATCCATCAACAGCCTGATGAGGACAGACTACACCACCACTCTGCTGCTCAGGGTAATCATACGTCTTGACCTTGAACCCCATTCTTCATCACCCAGCTCTCATTCTTACCTTTTTTCATCCTTATGCTCTATTTTATTAATTTTTTTACATGTACCTGTCTGGTTCTGATTTATCTTCTTCCTCCTCAATCCCAGACTTCTCTAATGCGATCACTATTCTGCTGCTTAAAGACATACAAACAGATCGAGTCACAGAAAGTTAAGCAGAAGAACTAGTGGCCCTGTAAAACATAAAATAGATATTTTCTCAAACTTCTGATCAGAGGTTATTTGATGGCAAAGTCACCTTCTGTTCACCAACATCTTCCACAGGATTTCAAGACAGCTTTTTAACAGTGTTTACTTGTCCTGTGTGTGTGTGTGTTTCATCAGGTTGCTGCTCTGAAGTACCTGCCAACAGTCCTGCATGATGTTGAGAAAGTGTTTGATGCCAAACTTCTCAGGTAAGCTTGCCTTTAAACACACACACCACACACACACACACACACACACACACACACACACACACACACACACACACACACACACACACACACCACACACACACACACACACACACACACACACACACACACACACACACACACACACACACACACCAGCTCCTTATCTTTGGTCTCATTCAGTGACACTGACAGGGGATATAGGGGAGCTTTCAGTTCAGCTGAGGTTTTAGTCTTGGCTTTCTTCAGTGACCCCCATCCTTCTGTCCCACACCTTCCAACCTCCTCCTTATGCCCCTGAGTGAATTGACAATTGCAGTGAAACCATCAAACAAAACCCATTTGAACCTCTTCTCTCAGGTTCTCATCCTCCTAAAGAGCTAAATGACTTGGAATGGCTAGTTGAACCTCTGTTTGACCCCGAATCAGTGTATATACCTCAGCAGTTTTTCAGGCACTCTGTTTGTCCTCTAGCAATTCCACAACCTAACAATGATCCATTCTCTTGGTATGACCTTTTTACCTTAGCAAAATATGTTAATTGATGTTTTCCTACCAGCAATGTTCCATTTTAAACACCCTTATCCTCACAGTTGTGCTTTTCACCTTTCTGTGACCCGTGTGCCTTTGTGTGTTTGGGGATTATCCACATCTGCCAACTTAAGTCCCTGTAGTGGCTCGATGTCAACACAGTGTCACGAAGGTGCTACCTAACACCTGCCACACAGACCATAACTCGCAAATACACCGGTAGAAAGGTGATGAAGGGCATAGAGTTTCAAAATCAGTGCATATATTCTCACTTTCTGTCTTTCAATTTCTCTTTTTCTCTTCCACACACTCATGCCTCCCGTCTTCTGCGTTTCTTTACCCACATGCACAAATATACCGAGCCATCTACACTTGAAAGTAAGGTCCCCATTGCATTCCTGATCAGAATGGCCTCAGGCAGAGTTTCCAAAAGCAAGCTGTGTGAATTACAATCAGTGCAAATCAAAGCCTTGTCTCAGCTTCGGTATAGTCACATTCCTGCACCTTGTAAACTCACCTATGGTGTGATCCGCCGAGCCTACAAACACAGACATTGTCAGCTATGCCTGTGTTTTGTTTGCTCTAGTTGTCCTTTGTTTGTCCATGTGGGAATATGCTGACATTTTGGGTTTTAATTACATTCTACTCAGATGATTACTGGGCCTGATAAGTCAGCCTCTGGGCCCAGCCTGTCCTCCTGCCAGCTTATGCACACCAAAAGTTAAACAAACCTTTTGTGTTTGTTAGTGGGGGTTGTGCATTTCATTTTTAATATCATCAGTGACAGTGCTGTTGCAGCCTGTATGCCATCAGTTAAGTAGACAGAAACAAAGTGAGATACAAACATGTAGACACAGGGTTTGCCATGCTGTGAGTATTCAATCTTTCTAAGTGGCATCGGGGCTTGCAACCAGGCTGTTTAATTATTCTAAAATTGAATTTCGGTGGCGTAGGGTGATTCAAACCTGTGTCTTCATTAAAGCCTGTATAGGCTGTGGCTCATTTGTTTTCATGCGGCATACACTGCTTTACCCATGTCTATGCTGCGCTGTGCTTTCAGTGGTTGCATATTTTATGACCTTAAAGAAGAAATGTTTAAAGCTTAAGTTACTGAGGCGTGGTTCCTTCTTTGATCTTTGAATCAATTCCAAGGTGGGAGAAAAGGAATGAGGAGATTATGTTCAAAACTAAAAAATACTGCAATAATCTGTGGAAAAATATATAAATATGATAAATATATAAATGATTTATTGTGCTCATTTTCAAGAAAACAAGCCTGTTCGTATAATGATCTTGCTGATTATTTATTCCACTGCCTATTGCTTTCTCTTTTCAGTGAGTTGCTGCATGACTTTTATTCCTGCATCCCCCCTGAGGTACTCCATGAACAGAAGGTGAACTCACTCCAGAAACAGAAGGTGGCCTCCATGACTGAAATCGTCAGCAGCAAACTCTTCCAGAGACAAGGTGTGTCATTTATTTTGTCTGTCATAGGCCTCAGCATTGAGCTGCTAACCAATAGCCGACTTAACGGCTGTGGGGAGAACCAATCACAGATGTGCCCAGTTCTGAACAAATACCACCGCAGTCTGTGTGAAATCCTACAGAGCATTAGTTGCTTCTCACTTAAAGGTTGAGATCGCATTAAAAGGTCTAATATACAGTGAGTAATTCCCGCCCAGCAACAGGACTGTACAGACAGCTGTACCCACTGTACTTTATGATCAGGAAGGATGTCCTTTACTTAAAAGGCTTTATCTTGATACAGCACAGTGGATAAAAGTGTGGTGCTAATACGGCATGGGTAATGTTCCATTCCCTGTAGGGCAATCCAGTAAAGCACTCTGGGTAAAAGCATCTGCCACATGGTGAAAGGACAAACTGTTGTTTATTCATGTATGCTTTATTTTCTTTCCTGCACCATACACACACATTCAAGTCAATTTCATTAATATAGGAATGACATGGCAACCTATAATCTCCAAGGAAGCAGACGATATGGAGGATGACACTCCCAAATACTTAAATAAGGAACAATGAAGGATTTTTAACATGAATTCAACTAAAGTCTTTTGAATCCTTGATATTTGCTTGATTTACTCTAAGAAAAAAGAAGGGTAAACCTACTTTAACATTAACAGTTGCTTCAGCTTGCATTCACCTTAATACTACATGGATATCTGTGTTTATTTGTCAAAACAGTATTTTTGTCAGTGGCTATTTTTTATTGAGGAAAAAAAAAAAACAGTTTGGATATTCGATGCTGTAACAAACGATTTGAATGCTGCTATGTTTATCTCCACTGTCATTACAATCAGCTCGATGTACCCCGGTCAGATACCATATTATTACAATCAGCATAAGTGGCACCGATTAATGTTCTGGTAAAGGTCAATTCAAGTCAGCAGGCTGGAATAACATGGACCTAACCAGTAAACATTTGTAGTCTGAAGCAGTGTCTGTTGTCTTTTGTCCTTGTGGTGTTGACATTCCCTATCCGCCCAGACTGAAAACATCCATGAACATTATTGCAAGCAGAAAATGAATACATGGTGTACGCCTTATTAGTTGTTGCCAGTGAATATAAATAAAGATGAGTGTTATCCATATTAATGTCAAAGGTAATACCTGCAGTTTGCCAAAGGAGAAGAAGTAATAACACCTAATGTGTGAGGCAGATAAGCAGAAAGTGTTTTCAGAGCGCAGCAGTGTCATAGTCATTAATGTGTCAATGTTCAAACCATGCCTATTGTTTGATTTCCCTAGATTTGGTGTAATTGCCAGAGACACATGTTTTTGTATGTATCGGGCTATTAAAGTACACTACACATTAAGGATCACACACTCTGCACCAAGTTCACCCCCTACTACGGTTCAGCCCTATTATGTCAGTCTAATTGGCTTGTAGTGGGCTGATAAGTGGTAGTTTCCCCTGCAGAGGACCACACAGTGATGAATAGAGTGGGCAAATGTTGTGCTACTGTATAAAACCGAGTCGATAAGGGGGACCATCATCGGGCCTCTGCAGTGGAAGAATTGGAAAAAGGCTGTGAGTGATTGTGGTACACCAAATTTGGTTTCAGACAGAAATGGGTCTGAATGAGATGGGATGCATGCTGGGCTGTTGGGGAGAGATTAAGTTACATCATGGATAGTGCAGGTTGTGTATGAGAATGCATCCATGCGCACATGGGGCAAAGACATTTGCATGTATCTGTTTCAGAGTGACTGATGACACCATGTCTCGGTGTGGGTGTATTTGTGCATTTCAGTATTTGTGCAGCGGTGCATGCTAAATGAGCGTGGGCTCTGCCTTAAACGTTGTTCTTGCTCGGTGTAGCAGTGGGTCCGCTCATCAGTCAGCCGCTGCCAGCCGAGGCAGTGGCCGGTCCACGATACGGTCCTTTGGTATTGATCTTGGCTCCGATGATTGATTCCCAAAGGGCCTCAACGACAGCCTGGGCCCTCTGGCTCGCTGTCAACATTCTCTGAGTCACACTCGGTCATCAGGGAAGGAAGGCGAGAGGGAAGAAAGTAATGAAAGTGACAGGAGAGGGAGTGATGGGAACAACAGGTAGAAAAGAGATAAAGAGGTGTATACGGCATCATGCCAAAATGCTACAAATCAATTTAGGCAAACAAGGTCTCTGAATTATCAGCCAATATGTGAAACCAGATGGCTGACCTAAAACCAGAAACAAGGTATTCAGGAGATAGGAGAGAACCGGTGGTGGTACAGAAAGAAAACAAAATAGCTTGAGAGTAAACAAGTAAGAGTTTGTGAGAGATATACTGATGTTGTTTTGTTATAAAACAGTCCAGAAGTGATTAAAGTTTAAGGCCTGCTCACACGCAATCTATCAGCAAACAAGCTTGCTGTTGGTCCCAGCTCCCTCTCCCCCCCATCCTCCGGCACACTGCTTATTTATTCATTCGTTCTTTTATACATTGGTCTATTCCATCTCGATCCCTGCCTCACCAAATGAGGTCTGACGCTCAGTCTAATTGAGATGCATTTAAGCATTGGGATGCTCATCAGACGGCTTGTATGCAAGGATGCCATTCGTCCAGGAGGCTGAAATATGTAGCACAGCTAGATTATATATGTATCATGGCTAATGGCCCCGGGTGTCCTATCACTGCTCTGCAATACATATTTAATAACCATACCTGTCTGTTTGACTGTCTGTCGGAGAGGACCTGCCAAGCTCCGTCTCCAGGGGAAAATGTCAAGCCTTTGACAGTGTAGGAGATGTTAGATGATTGAAGGGGAGGGTGTGCGACTGTGCGTGGCAAGTGTCGAGAGATCACCTGCTAGCTAATGTTCGAGAGTGAGAATTTAAAAAACAGATAACAATTAAAACCAGTAAAAAATAAAAAAACATCTCAGTAGTAATTTGATTATAAAAGTACCAACTGCAATGCAACCTATCTGTATTTTAATCATACCTTGATATTTAATGTATTTTTTACTCACTATGAAGTGCATAATGAGCAGCACATTCGCATTAGCTCCAGTTATTCCGTCACATACTGTTATTGTTAGATTTTCTTAAGTGCCGTCATTGCAAGAGGGCATCTTCTTACAGCAGAAAACACAACATGTGGTTGTGTAGGGAATTTAATCAGAATGGGGATTGGTTTAAATTATTCCTTTTTTTAAATATTTTGGTAAAAATATGCGGATCCAGAAAGTATGGTAACTACCATGTATTACTTGGTGTTACTCACTAGGAGAGCAGTCTCTATTTTTGCAATGAAGTCCTGTCACACTGTAGTCACATGTGTTCACTTTCTCCAATCATATGGTGTGTGTGTATGTGTGTGTGTGTGTGTGTGTGTGTGTGTGTGTGTGTGTGTGTGTGTGTGTGTGTGTGTGTGTGTGTGTGTGTGTGTGTGTGTGTGTGTGTTTGTGTGTGTGTGTGTGTGTCCAATGTGCAGATTTTGCCTGTTCATGTGCCCCTCATGTCCAATTGCATCCTTTGGCCGTGATTGAAGGGATTCTATTTTTTTCCAATGCTCAAAAATATGCTGGATTAAAGCTATTAAAGCAAATACTGTTTACACACGCACATATGCAGACACAGGCACAGATACACATGTGCATCTTGTGGGGGGTTAATCTGGTTTTGAGACAACATTACATTTACGATGCGCATTATGGCTCATTTTAGGCAAATTATAATGCAATCACTAACAGATTGAGAGCATTAACACTGATAAATGGGGGGGAAAGAATGAGAGCAAAAAGCAGAAGGACAGTGGGAGGAAAATGGCATTTTACTTTCCAAAATCAGGCCAAATCCCTGCTTCCATCTAATAACCCTCTGCATTTTTTCAGCCAGACAGCCATTCCACCTCCTCCATCTGTACAGCTGGAGGGAAGACAGCAGTCATGTCACCTGTCTTGTAGAACAGATGAAACATAAACCACATTTGTTTTGGTGTGATGAATTGTTTGTGCTAAGTGTGTCTGTAACATAACATGATACTAAAACCATAAAACTGAACATCAGAGAAGCTGCATTCTGCCATCTCTACTGTAAACATTTTATTTAAATGCATTATTCACATCAAGCCATATAAACAGCAGCAACCCCATTACTTAAGTGTTAGTGCTTTACTGCCGCACATCATACAATACTGTTGACATTGTTCCCACCCATGTCTATATTTCCCCTGCTGTGATTACTTAACAGATGCATGTCAGGGCTTGATGAATATGGATGACTGATGTGCTGTACAGATATTATCGTCAGGATTTAATCAGTGTTGAGTGATCTTGGTTGTTCCCGCATTCTCTACCAATCAGCATTATTGACAGGTCACTTTAAGCCTGATATATAATGATACTGAGCGGGGTTTTCTACATCTGGCCCGTAAGACAGCTTAAGATATTACCCTGTAACCAAGTGGGATCTGGCTATGAATGTAATGTATTTATGTCGTCTAAAGTAAGATTAGGCTGTGTTGGTATTCTAACATACTTTTAAAAGCAGATGTAAAACGCCAGTGTATTTAATAGTGTGAATACGCTATGTTATATATGTGAGTGTTACACTGAGTGTAAGCAACTATTTGCATGCACCACCAGAGCCTCTTATTGTTAAATATTTCTCCAAGCCTTTCTCAAAGCAGCTGGTTGAGATGTCATTTCAAAGCTGTCAGCTTTACTGCTGCTCAGGGTGTGTGATTGTAACAGGTTGCTTGGTGGTCCAGTAAGCCCCCATGTGCCCATATGCTGTATCCTTAGTTATATGGACATATTAAGAGACAGATATGTGAATCGTAAAACTCATAATAGTCATTGGCTGCTGTGCCCCCCCTCCCCCAGGCTGTTAAAAGTGTTTTTATTTGTTCTCCTCCCTACAGTATCTTTGTTTACTGCATACCTCCTATATTTTCTCAGTTCTCTTCTCCTTTCTCCTCTCTTAGATCCTACTGAGTCTTGCTTTCATATATTATTTTAACAACATTGGCTTTTGTTGCATCATATTAAGATTCATGTCACGCTGTACTCTTTCAAGATCTCAAACACCCAGCAAAAACTGCCTGCAACACCTGTCAGAAGATTTTGAAAGTAAACTGGTTTTAAAAGTGGGCTTTGTGTCCATCGAGTGTTCAACAGCAGAGGAGTCATCTGTCACAAATTATTTTAAAACTTTTGTTTAACAGAATGACCCAAAGTAGCTGAGCTAATTGTAAAAGCTTGACGGTTTAAAAGAGTTAATAAGAGATAGAGAGTCAGTGTGTGTCATTCATTAGGGGTCTGCAGAGCCTGCAGAAGAACTAAAAGAAGGATGGATGAGACTAATGGAGCAAAGTGAATGGAGTTTAATCATTTTGGGAAATGCCTCTGTCTCCCAGTCTACCTCTGTCTCATTTATATTCTGTTCCATGCTTGTGTCTCTGAGTTAATCTCAATGGAAACTGAATGCAGACAATGACAGTAGAGGGACACCACGGTCTGTGCATCAGCACACCTGCCCAGTCATTTATTTGGTACGGATGTGATTGGTTAAATGTTAACCAGAGACATCAACAACCTGACAGAACATGGTAACGCGTGTGTTTGAATGGTAACGTGACAATGTGTGTTTCCATGGTAATGGGTGTGTTTGCATGGTAATGGGAATATTGTGTGTTGTCATGGTAAGGGTTGTCTTGTCATGGTAACACGGTGGGGTGTGCTGTCAAGGTAACGTAACACAGTATGCAGCCTCTACGTTCCCGTTGCGTTACTGTTAACTCAGAAGTTATAATTCAGATATCAGTATTCACTTAGAACACATGATCCACATGAAATTAAACAGCACCACTTGGTTCACAATGCTGAAAAACTATGATGCAGAATTAAAAAAACGTCATCAGATATAGGCTCAACAGTAGGCTGCAACACCATGATATGTCCCTCTGAGAATTAGCCTGTCCACCAGTCAAAGCAGGGACATTGTTGACCATAAGGCATTCATCTACTATTGATCAGCCCCCCGCTTGGATTCCATCAGAAACGCTGTAGCAACCGATGTTTGCAAGAGACTAATTGGTCAATCAATGAAATATTCATATGGGAGAGGGAGCAGGGGAGGAAAGCAGAGATGAGATGTGGCAATTAGCGGGTGAGTCATAGACAGTGACTAAGACAGGTGGAAAGAAAGAAAAAAGATCATTTGCACGCTGTTTGAAACACAGGGGAAATTAATTGAAAGCTGTATCTAGAAGAATCACTCAGGGGATTATCTGATCAGTATCAGCAATATCATACTGAAGAAAAAATAATCGTGCTCGAGACGCCGCCCTTTACTGTGATTGTGTTTTCTTTGGTTCTGCTGACAGTGTATTGTGCCAGGTCTCATCAGCATCATAGCAGGGAGAGCATTCATTCACGCAGTCAAGATTATTTTATGCATTTCTATGAAAAGAGTCATCCCACTAAAACATTTAAATACGTCTATTTTGCACAACAGCATATCAAACAAGCTATACAAAAAAGAAAGACATGTAAACAGACAAGCACAAACCTTAATGCTAACAGAGAAATAAGTGCTTTCTATTTCAAAAGGGGTGTAAAAATGGATCAAGGAAAAAAAGTTAGGAGGGAGGGAGACAAATGAAGAATGGAGGCAGAGTGGATGAGAGGAGACACCCACTGTGACACGGAGAGATGAGAAACATGCTGAGAGAGACATTTAGTCATAACCGAGCGGGAAGACGGTTGGCTTGGTCCCAGCCCCCTCTCAACTCAAAAGATGTACTTGTCGTTGTGCCTCCATACCCCCTCATTATCATTTTTTCTATCACTCCGCCTTGCCGAAAGCAAGGGATGACAACTAAAGGAAGGGAAGAGAGAGGGATGGAGATACGAGGAAGAGAACAGTGATTTACATGCCTCTTAGAAACTGAGATTGCATCTCATTATCATTATTGTGTTTGCCTGTTAAATGAAAAAATAGAGCAAAGAAGAGATGAGCTGGCTGCTGAGCCATCAAAGCTGTTCTCTGTGTTGTGGCCTGCCAGCACGGATGGTTGTCTGTTCTCATAAACTTGGTAACCCAAACACATAACCACACGCTCACACAGGCACAGAGACATTCCAACTCACACATCAAATATCAGTGAAGCTCCAAATCAGACACAACAAGGACAATTCACACTTGGACACACAGAGACACATTGCTTTTATTAGTCAAAGGCTGAGATTACGGCTAGAATAAAAATAAATTTCAATTGAATATAGATGAGCACTTGAAGCTCTGTTGGTACGCGCTCTGAATATGTTGTGTGTTGTGCGTCAGCACCTGTGCAGATGAGGAAAAGTTGAAAAGCATCCCAATGTTAGACCCAAGATATTGATTTCCATTTGCCCATCAGCGCCTGTTGGGCAAAGCTTTCTTCCCTAACATGGCTGAATTGATTTGCTGCACTGTTACACCGCAGGATAAAACGCATAACGCAACTAAATCACACAGGCAAGTGGAACATAGAAACACAGGTGTGAATGGGAAAGGGAAAAATACACCTTTGCCATGAAAAAATTGCTTGAAAATGTTATTATTTGTTACATGTTGCATATCAAACCTCTTCAAATGTGACTAAAAGGTAACAACTGAACTGTATCCATCAAATGCCTTTCTCTGGTGCCTTTTGCAAGGTTCCTAAAATTCTTCTTCTCCCCAGCCACTACCCCTCCTCTCATCCTTATTTGAGCCGCTCGGGCAGAGTCTCTTTTTAGGCTGCTTTGTTACAAAGCTGCCACTAGCAAGCTCCACCAAACAGACCTTGGCAAAAATGGTTTACGGTTATAGGATTAGGTCCATGACCGGGGTTAGACTCTGCCAATCCTAGTGAAGGATGCCGATTTGTTTTGAGGTTTATGGTGAAAGCCTTTCACAGAAAATTAGGGCTGTTGCGATTTACCGTGATATTTAAATATCTTAATATTATTTAATGTCAGTAATAAATGCTTGATAGTATGTGAACAAATATTATAATAATATCTTACCATTTTCACTTCCCCAGTGCCCCCCCCCCCATGTGTGAGTGAATGAGTGTTTTTAATTGCTGACAAAACATACAGTAAACAAACTTAATTTCACTCATAGCATCATTCTTCTTTTTACATTGTCTATAGATGTCAGATTTATTTTTAGTATTGTAATTTATTTTACCAGTTATTATCCTGATGTAAAATAATATTGTGACAACCCTACCTGAAATGCTAAATTGCTGAGTTTTGATTGACAGATCTGAAAAACAGGGAATGGCAATCAAGAGGAAAGCTGTGAAAAGACCCATGGTGGGATCTGCTGAGAGACAAAAACAAGATGAACAATTACAAACAAAAGATGGAGCTGAGAAGATGGAGATTATAATATGCATAGAGAATCAGGAAACTCAGGGAATATACACAGCAGATGATGAAAGAGAGACACACAAGAGGGAATAATCCACCAGGAGGAGGGAAAGGAGGATATGCTGGCAGACGCTGCAGATTGTAAGAAGAAACAACATTTGCAAGATTTTTGCATTTAAATACCCAATAGATCTGCCAAAACAGTCATTTTGTTATTTCAACAAATTACTGCGACAATGAAAGGTCCTCCAGCTCAAATAAGGGAAATTGTCTTCCCTGATAAACGACTCAGTCAAAAATGATAATACTTTTCAAGTTTGTTTTGACTCAGTTAAGAAAATCACTGAAATGACCTCCGGTGGCTTAAAGAGTCAAACAAACAGGAAGCCTCCATGTTTGTTTCGACCAATTTTGTTATCCGCTGTGGGGATGCATCATTTAATTTAAAGAAGAGAACTTCTTTTTGCATATCCCTTTGTTGGTTCAATCACTCACAGTTCTCCACAGAACTTGGAGTATGCAATCAGTGCTGCAGAGAAAGTGTTCCTGGAAATGGACCTCGTTTCAAATGCCCTCTTAAAGAATGACCTCGACCCTGGGACCTGCACACACCAACGTAGCTGCTGTTCTTACAAGACTGAAAGCCCAGAGGACCTCCTTGTAGTTCAAATAAGTCCCTGAGAGAGCTTCGGTTGAGGCTGAAGCAGAAGATATTAACATTCCTGATGTTATTCCAAGCCAGGCGAAGTGCAGAGAAATACCTGCAAAGTGAAAGGCACTGTTCCACATCGCTGACTGAAGAGTATCAGCCGCAGAGATGTATTACAAAGGCAGTCTGTACTTATATCATCGAATCAGTTCATATTCAGGAGCTCCAGAGACATGATGGGAAAGGGAATGTAGGTAAAATCAAAACAGACCATTCACACCTCATCAGATCCATCAAAGTAGGATGTTGGAGATGAGCGAGTTATAATGTATTTTTAAAAATACTTTTTCAGAGGTTTAAGAGGGGAAGCTGCTGCTGACTGAACTGAGGTGTTTTACGCTGCATAAGAAACTTCCCAGGAGAGCACAGGTTAAACAGAGTGTATTCGAAAAAGCGTGAGACTCTAGTTGTTTTTCCATCACTATTGAAATTGGTGAAAATATATAATCTTCCAGTGTCAGCACGCTCTGTAGAAAGTTAATGAGTCAAGCAGATGGTGTCACTGTTGGTAGACAATGAAAATGCAGAAGGTTCAAGTACATTGCATGAGTATGCCTGCTACCTGAATATTACCAAACATTTTCTTCATTCAGAAAATAATCACAATGAAACAGGACATAAGATTAAGTCTCAATAGTCTAGTTTTATTTATTCCTTATTTACTATCTCTTTTTCTTTCTCTGCCTCATTTTGTTTTACCCAGGCTTCACTCTTTGTGTTGCCCAAGAGGAGGAAGATACAAAGTGAGACTGATTATTCCTAACTCAAAACAAAAGATTATAACCCTAAAGAAATATAAACGCACGTTCTCTCTCGTCATTAAGTGTAAAACTAGCTAGCTAGATGCCCATCTAGCCTGTACAGTATGTGTGTACATTATATTAAATGTTACACTCCATTTGCAGTAATGTCAGGCCTGAGGCTTGAGTAAATGGGTTCTTCCATCGTCCTTGACATTTATATAGGGTCATTGTAAACATAGTAGACCTTGAAGCCTGCTATCATTGTTATATTTTCATCAAGCCTGGCTCCTGACACAGTAAAACAAAAAGCATGCGATGTTTCGTACAACAGGATACCATTTCAAACCAACCACCCCCTGCTATATACTCATGTTCGCTCCCCTGAACATGTTGTACCTATAAACACCAGCTGGCTTAGTTTCTTAGATCAATAGAAATAAAGAAACATGTGGCTTTGGGGTCATTTCAGCAGGGAATGAATTTGTACTCCGGTTTAGTGGTTCATCCAGCACCCAGAAGGCAGATGGATTAATTCTCGCACACACAACACTACTGCTATAAAACATAACCTATTGTTTTCTCTATCGGAAAGGACAAAAGATGATTTCTGTTGTGATGGATTAAACAGATTTTTAAGCACCATCTCTACAGCCACAGAACAGGAGCCCTCTGTCTTTTTCGGTTAAAGACACATCTTTGTTTCAGGTTTTACATTATACATAATGGTAATCTTTTGAATTGCGTGGCACTGAGATACTACTTATTTTTGTCTTCCACACTTATCGTGAATGTTGGATTTACTCTACCTGTCCAGCCCCCTCCTCTGCCTCCATTTTTCTGAGTCATGAGGGCTTTTAGCGACTCATGTATCTCCCCTTCACTGTCTCTCTTAACCCCCCTTTCCTGTGTGTGTGTGTGTGTGTGTGTGTGTGTGTGTGTGTGTGTGTGTGTGTGTGTGTGTGTGTGTGTGTGTGTGTGTGTGTGTGTGTGTGTGTGTGTGTGTGTGTGTGTGTGTGTGTGTGCGTGCGTGTGCGTGCGTGCGTGCGTGCGTGCGTGCGTGTGTGTGTGTGTGTGTTGTGATGAAGGTCCACTCAGCAGGCCTATAAGCTTGGCTCAGTAAATAATGGAACTAACGAGCATAAGCTCAAATGAGCTTTTAATGGGCTCTGTCTACCTGCGGCTACAAGAGAGGAATGGGTGGAGGAGGCTAGGGGGTAGAATGTTTAAAAAAGAATGAGACAAGAAAGGGAGAGGTCAAGGTAGACAAATGAAAAATATAAAGATCAGTTTTTAGCAATCACCGTTTCCTTACTTTGTACATTTGTAACTGCGTCGTTTTGGTATTGGCAATTGATTATTGATATCTGACCTTGAGATAAGTTACATTTGTTTAAATTTGGATATCCCATGCCAGGTATGCCATAAAACACAAATGAGCAACACTATGTGCACATTATTTAATCCTATTATTTGAATGCAAGCTACCAGCCTTTACCTTATTATTGAAATCGCAATAACTTTATAGAAGATGTATGACCCATTCAAAAAAGGGCACATATCATGTAACACTCACATTCAGTGTTTGTGGATACATGTATATACATGTTGGTTTCTGGAGTCATTTTTTAACCAACACACTGTACAATAAATCCAACCAGTCATATTTTGTGGGCTGCATTGATCAGAAATTGTGTTATGTTCCCACTTAAGTGTTCTCGACTTTGACGTAATGAAATGATATCATTTTTTGACGATGCTCCACTTGTGAGATACAGTTAACACAGAGGCTAAAGAGAGATTATGATCAATCAGATAGATGGCACAGAGAAACATTTGGCCACAGCGATTGATGAGTTGTCTGTTCAGCTGACAGAGCAGCAGACATGCATGGCACTATAAATAGACACTTGATTGATACCACCTCATTGTGAAGTCTTGGGTTACGGTTACATTTCTTCTTCATGCTGCAGTTGCATCATTACTCAAAGTGTGCGGGCAAGGCTGTCTCCAGAGGAGCCGCACCAATTGATGTAAGGGTCCAGGGTTGAGGTATTAAAGGGCTTTTCAGAGAGGACCTGCATAAATGTAAATCTTAAGGCTCTGACTGTTGATGTGTGTGATTAAACATCTTAAGACACTCGCATCTTTTATTGGCCTGCCTAAAAGATGCAAGTAATACATCACTCTTGCAAATAGGCTGTCTGGCACTTCATTTTTCTTACAGACTTGTTTATTAAACCTGTCATTTTGAACCATCGCTGGTTTTGTTTCTTCGCAGAGTGCCGTGATGTCCTGTTACCCATGATGCTGCGGGAGTTGGGTGGGGCACTTGCCAGCATGGCTGACGGGCCTCACGATGAGAGGAGAAATAGTCTGGAGCTGCTCAACAACATTCTGGAGGTCCTCAGCCGGGACAGTGTGGTAAGACATAGAGCTATTTAATAGTAAAGAACACATAATGGAAATGTTTACACTGCATTCCGGGTGATTGTTTCAAATTAGACAGCGTTGAACACATCCAATATACTCTGAGAACATGTTGGGATCCAATTTCTTTGTTGACATTTGAATATAGTTTAGCTAGATATTATAAACTCAATCACAGCGTATATTAACACCAAGTTCCTATGTGATTCAGACTATCTCTCTACATCATTACCTCCCTCATTGTATTTCCTAACAACTTCTTTCATTTCTTCTTCTGTGTAGTTTTACTCCATAGGCCGAAAGCAATCCCATTACCTCAACAGCTGTTTGGCTGAACGCTTACAGTTTCCTGATATGTTTAAATACCAATGGTAATTTGAGGTGCAACTAAAGTGCCATAAGTGGGCCGCAACAACATAGGTTTCGACTGGTTTAAACTATAAATGTGCCAATGACCACAATAATACATTCTAGATTATTACCGCTGAGGCAGACCAATAAACAAACAACCTATAACTGAACTTTAAGCATTATTTGCTCTCATATAACATTAAACCTTCTTACACAGGATATGTATTAGTAAAGTGTTAAAGTAAAACAATGCAGGCAGGAACTAAAAAACCTTTTCTTTATCTTTTAAGGATCACTGGATGAATGTGTAATGCCCCTGAGCTCTGTGCCTGCCCAGTGCAATTTGTCTCCTAAAGAATAAAGTAAATAGCCTTAAGCTGTTTTGTTTCCAGTCCTCCAGTTGTGCAATAGTGCAGGCCTTGACCAATTCAAATCTAATTGATTGTGCCGCATACTAGTCTGTTGAAACACCTTTAATACTCACACAGAACAAATACATCAATGGAATCCATCTGAGGTCTTTTAAATTGCTTTTGCAAGGTATTGGCAACCTGCTGGGTTTTTTAAGTGAAGGTGTGGCTCTTCTTTCAGCTCTATTTGTCTGGATATCTGTAATTAAGCATGAGCCGAAACAGGAGAGGAGAGGGAGAAGTAATGAATGAATGCAGTACAATATGATGACATTAGCTTGTGCCGGTTGCGGTATAACAAAAGAAAACAGGCTGTAGCTGAGATTCAAAGGGACATGACAGGTACAAACATATTAATGTAAAAACAACAATGCCAGTAAAGCTACGTCTAATACATGCTTTATATGGCATTAGGGAAAATGTCTACTGATAGACTACCTATAAGTGTCAAGACTCTTAGCAAAACACACACTCAGAGTGAGCACTAGTTCTGATATTTATTTCTGGATTTAATTCAGTACATATTCACACCATCTAGAGTGTGTTTTGCTAGACTGCATGGTAGAGTTTAATGAGAACCCTGACCGGCAAAACCTATGCATTGCAAGAAGGGAAATAATTAAGAAGAGGAGAAAAAGCCAGATGGATGAATAATGCCAATGGCCAATCAGGGAGAATGAAAAACATTGAATGTAATGGTGAGAGAGAGAGAGCATTACAAGCTAAACAGACAGAAGTGAGAGGGTTTATGTCTACACTAATAAGGTGGAGGGGTTCTACAAGACAACTATGCACTAAACTAGAGAAATGACAGTCTGAAATTGGAATGAGGGTGCAAGAAAACAGATGGAAGAAAACAACAGAAATTGAATCAGGAGAGACAATTTTGATGTAAGAGTACATATTTATTGCCAGAAATACACATGAATGTAAAGGAGTTTTGGCGATTAGGCCCCGTTGTGCAGGAATATCATTCGGGAAGGGAGAACCGATCCGATGAAATCCCCCGGGGTCTAGACACTGGTGGTGGTGAATGGATAGCTGGGGTCGGTCTGAAGAGGAGTGGCTTAGCTTGACCCTGGATTCAGATGGACGGGAGGTGAAGAGGGGTGGAGGAGGGTTGCGCCGATTTACCTGGAATGAGAGCTGTCAGAGGGAAGAGCAGATTTAAAAGGTTTAGCGGAGCGCTATGATAGGCTTGTGAGAATAGAGCGAAGTGATTGGTTAAGCTGGGGAGTGACGCCCCCGATCACTTATTGAGAGGAGAGAGAGTAGTAACATGGAAATAGTGAATGAATGAGTAAAGAAGGTCTTCCTTGGATGAACTTGCGCTAAGCTTCATTAGAGGAAGACATGGGTGATGTGAGACTGTCTCAGTGTCTCGCCTTCTGGCCCTCTATCACTTATTTTCATCCCCTCTCCTTTTGTTTCCCACCCAGCTGTCTCTCTCTCTCGCTCAGGTTGGTACTTGATTAAGTTGTTGCACAACAGATTTCTCCAAACTGGGGAGCGAAGCATAAAAAAAGCTTAGATGTAAGAGAAGACAAAACAAAAGACAGATGCTCTAGGAGAGTTTGTGTTTAATGTATAAGTCAGTCTTGTTTGTGTATGTGAGGGATAGAGGGAGGATGCAAACAGAGAGAGACAGTAAGAATGGCTCACCCAGACTTCCTCGTTTTTTTCTTTTACCTATTCCCAAAACGGTTATTTTCACATTATTTTGCCAGCGAAAGGTAAACCAGTACAGTTTGGAATACATGAACAGAGTATCGACATCTTTGTGTTTTGCAGGAGAGGGAACGAGCATTGTGCCTCATCTCCCGTCTTCCAGCTCTGACAAACCAAAATACCAAACAGCACACACACACAAAACGAGGCCACGCTTTATTAACTCGTGCGCACGCTTTAGTAACTCGTGCGCACGCTTTAGTAACTCGTGCGCACGCTTTAGTAACTCGTGCGCACGCTTTAGTAACTCGTGCGCACGAGAAAGTAAAACGTGGCCACGTTTTATTTATTTTTCTCTCTATGAACCCTCCAGGGCTCCGTAGTTATCTTATTAAAGACTGCTTTCTGCATATTCAATGTTAAAACAATACAGATGAATGGTGGCAATAATGTTTGGGTTACAGGACAATGGATCTCAATTATATTGCTTAACAAAATAAGGAGAACATCTTTGACCATGGGTCATCTTATTCATAGTACAAGTGTTACCTAAAACATCTAAACCTTTTTTAGGATGAGAGCTACTATAAACAAATAAAACAAGTCGGAGGCTACTTTTACTCCTCTTTTTTTGTTTTTTGCAGTGTATATATTTAGCACATTTTTATTTATTTTTTTATTTATTTATTTTTTTTATTAATTTTTTTAATTTTTGTCTTTTTTTTTTGTTGCATTTTAACATATTTATATGCTTACCTTTAACCTTTGTGTGCTGTTTGGGTCTGTGGGACCGGTTTTCAGTGTTTACTAAAAGAACATTTATTTAAATTATTTTAACCTGCTTTATTTGGGGGTGGACCTCACCTCCTCTAGGGGGGTCCGGGGGCATGCACCCCCGGGAAGATTTGTTTTTAAATGCTGAAGTTGAAAGCATCAATCTGGTGCACTTTGAGCACAACATGAATTTATGGATAGAGCTCTCAACACAGATGAAAGAGAGCTGTATACTTTTCAATGATCCAATCATCTTTAGAATATGATCGCAGCCAATAACAAATCATTTAAACTTGTTTATTCTTATCTTATGTTACCTAGAAGTTAGCATTCTTTCTTTCTATTTATGCATATTTTACTAATCACTCTCCTTTTAAACTGTTTTTGTTTTTTTTACTGTCCTATAGTACACATTGGAATGATTTCTTACTTTATCTATATTAAATAGATAAAGGTGTGCTCTCCCTAGCTCTCTCGCTTGCTCTCTGTCTCGCTCGCTCACAGACGCAGTGTGCTCCTCCGTGGCGATGACCACTTGTGTTAAAAAATAATAATAAACATATTTGTAAAGTGGGGGGACACAAACGGGATTTCGAAAAGTGGGGGGACTTGTCCCCAGTGGAAATTACGCCATGCGTGTGTGTGCGTCAAGTGCAATAAATATTGCGTAAAACTCTGCCCCTCATGTGCTGTATAGGCTGGCATGATAGGCTGTTCAATGGGGCTGATGTGTTGTGTAGATTCTGCCAGAAGGAAAATCACGGTCACACTCCTTATGAAGCGGTGAGCTTCCGCTCCACATTGCTTTTCTTCCCGACTGCAACGCTGGTCCCGCAAATCAAGCAAGAACGTGATTGGTCGATATTCATTGTGGGGGGAGGAGGGGTGTTAGATAGATATAGAGTTGTATTAAAAGATAGAGTTCGCTATGATTGAGTTTTCGTTTATGCATAGGGTAGATTCTTTTAATTACATTTCCTTTTTTGTTTTGTGTATTTTTTACATTTTGGATTTGCTTGGCGAGCTATTTTTAGAACATGCCCCGCGGGCGACTCACGTTGGCCCTGCGGGCGACTAAGTGCCCGCAGGGGCAACGTGTTGGCTACCCCTTTTGAGGTATTTGACATACTGTAAGGTGTCACAATGTGAGTTTTTTCATACAGTATACCACTGCCTACTCCTTTTTATGTTTATTTGTGTTGGTTGTCAAAGCCTGCTTTTAATATGACTGACCCCTGAAATATTATCCACAATGTTTTCTTTTGCTTCATAAAACAACAAAATTGCTAGAAAAAAACATCCCTTTCCAGCTCCAGACAGTAAGACCAACCATATGTGCCAGTTTAACAACACTTGCCATGACAAATAATTGCTATATTTTAACTAGGAGAAAGAAAGTCATTTGCCTTGGGAAAGGTTTAAGCACAGACTGTTAGATACATCTTCTCCTCCTTGTTTGCCTCTGGGCAGATGGAGGAGAAGAAAGCTGACAGAAAAGTGGCTTCAAAGGAAAGGAAAAGATAGGAATAGGAAAGCAGGTCTGCACAAAAATCCACATCCACGTGCCTTTGAGGTTCAAATGTCCACACTGAGGATGATTAACTGAATGTCCTGGTGAGGCCTCTTCCTAAAAAGTGAACCGACTTGTAACTTGATTCTCTTTGTTGTTTCATTTGATCTGCCAATCATCCATTCAGAGCCCGAGTGAATCTTTTTATTGTGTGTGCAAACTTGGTTATTTTTGCTGTGAGGAGAGTTCATGAGAGGGAAAAACGGCAACAAAAACAAACCAAAAGTTTCTGAGATGGATCTGATGTTATGCCTGAGAGGAAGCTGATTCAACAGAACCGGATTCTGTTCTGCAGCTGTTCTTGTTTTTGTGTGTATTAACAATATTATGGTTCCTTGTCTATACTTCTCTCTCCATCTTTCTCCAGTATTCCCGTCATTTAACTCTGCTTTTTGTTTTCAGGGTGAAACCTTTCAACATGTGCAGGACATTGTGGTGTCTCTGCTGAGGATCATCAACCGGACGGTCATCACGATGGGAAGAGAGCACGCCCTAATCGTAAGTACATAAAGGACTGCAGAACCTCCTCTCTTTTCTCACCTCTTTCAAATGTATTCATATAAAGACCGACCCCCATCCACTCTTGTCTGCTATATGACTTCATTTTGAAACACAAAGTATTTCAACACAATGACATTTTGTTTAAAATACACACTTTATTGTACATACAAGAGGAAGATCAGGAAGAGAGGGGGATTGTGGGAGCTCACACACTGTTGGGTTAAGTAGTGAGTGTGGTGTCATCCAGTGGTCTAATTGGTGGCAACCTGTCAGCCAGAAGCAGCTGGAGTAGGTCCTTTTAAGATGTCGTGGTAAACCTCTAAACTGCTGTGAGCTAAGCAGTGTGCAAATGCTGTGTGTTTGTGGGGGAAATAATGATGTGGGTGTGTTTCCAACAGGGATGGACACTAGTAGTCTGCCAATATATCATTTGTGAAAAAATACTGTATATTAACCCACACATTTTGCTATGATATACATTAACACATGTATTGGTACAACTTAACTTTAAAATAGGATAAAGTAGCTTCACCTGATAAAAATACAGATGTTCTGTCTATTTTGTTAAGATGTGTGTGAATGATTTTAGCATTTGGTTGCTTTATTATAGCTTAATGAACCAGATGTTTATCTTATGTGAACAAGGTCATGTTTGTTATTGAGGAATAGCTTTAAAAAAAGCGTTTTATTCTGTTCAATTCACTGGGTAACTTAGTGCATGTACTCACTGTGAAACTGCAGTCACAGTTGATGGGTGCTAAATCACATGAAACAGATTATGTCTGGCTCTCCATATGTTGCACAACAACAAAGCATTCCGCTGCATGATTTTTGCAACGTCAACTTAAGCAAAGCTTCAGAAATACACAGCTAGTCTCACAGTGATCATACAGAATGTATAGGTGCTGTATTAGCTTAGGCTTTGCATGTATTGATACACATTTGAAACATGAGTACAGGCCAATAACTAACTGTTCTACCCCCTAGTTTGCATTGGTTCAAAATGTGTGTGTGTTAGGGTGTGCGTGTATGTTTGTGTGAAATCCTTAAAACAAGACTGAGCTTACATCAAAACACTTCCACTTTGGATGGTCAAAGGTGAGAATCAATCACTCTGTCAAACAACGCTGACAGCATTTTTTATCATTTGAAAAGGTCTATCAGCGTGCTGCCTATCACTTCTTCTCTTAATGTATTCTTAACACGGGCCACTGTGCTCTCCAAACCCTAATATCCATCCAGCGAGCTGTTTGTTTCCAGAGAGCATCATTCTGTCCCACATATGTCCTCTTTAGCTATTCAGTCGTTGCTACATTCATGTTGGCTCTCACAGTATTCCGATTTGTTGTTAGATTGCTTGGATCATCAAAATCATTCTGATACCAGTGCTTATAGCTGGGATTCAGAAAAGATTGATGTGGGGATTATTTCCCAGCTGTAGCGTGAATCCATCTTTGGATAAATCCGTTCATACATCTGTCCATATGCCTCACCAACCACTCAGCCAAGTGAAAAATAATACTCCTGTCTGTCATCCAAAGATTTGATGCTTCATCTCTTTTTTAATTATAATCGGAGAACAGTATCCTCACTTTGAGTCAAAAGTGAATCTCATATTAGCTGCTTGAGTCCCACAGAGGGAGGGTCATGGTCGTCCTCAATAACCCTCTTGGGTATATCAGAGAACAAAGTTCAGCAGATCCCCATTTTCTTTCTCTACTTCGTCCTGTAGTGTATATTTTGCAGAGCTGAAGATGCATTGCTGTGGGAAAAGTGCCATTTACAGGGATACTGCTTAAAAAAAAAAAGCCACCACTGATTTAAATGACACTGAAACACATGTCACACCCCGGAGACCAGGAGACCAGGAGGGGAACGCTATGTTCCACAAGTTTGAGGCCTGTAGTCTCCTGCTACACCCATATGCCTGGAAAGGTGCTTTTTCCCAGATTTTACAGCCACCAAAAACACTTCTTACGGAGCTTCTTGACACGCGCCTTGGTGCTGGGACGACTTGCGGAAGAAGGGGCTAGGGTGGGCTTGGTCAGAGTCAATGCAGGCACATCATACTCCACATCCAGGGCCTCCATCACCCCCTGGAAGTGTCCCTCCTGCTGTCGGAAATCATGCTCCACACTGAAGAGGAGAGACAGAGAGAGAAGGAGGAGGAGAAAGGAGAAGCAGCGGGAGCACAGTTAGAGTTTGAACTAGGGTCAGTTAAAGTCAAATTCATAAAAATAGCCAATTTATTCACAAAAGGAGATTAGATATGGGGGTACCGAGGAGCGTATGAGCAGAGCGTTTTGACTACAGGTATACTGTATAGGTGTACTCTGCAGAAAGAGAGATTAGAGAGAGGGATTGAGAAGAGGTGAGCGAAGGAGTTTTAGTGACATTAAAATGTAAAGTGGATCGTAAATTGCTGACAACACCTAAAAAGAGGAGCTGTACTCACGCATAATACACTTTTATATAGAGGTGTAAAACCATGTTGTGTTCTTAACTCTGATACATGCACCTTCAGCAAACGCACACACACTCACATTTTCACAGAGGTCTCACTCTGCACGTATTGCCAGCCATTGTATTCTTTCGCGCTTCATGCACCGAGAGATGACAGGCTGGTGAGACGAGTGGATTGGGAAGAGAGCAGGAAAGAGAGGAGGGAAAGGGGTCTTTGCACAAATGCTCTTCTGATGTGTTCAAAGCAGACTCTTGGCTTTCCTTTTCTATGCTTCTATATTTCCACTGCCCAACTCTCATCTCTCTCACACTTTTCCTCTCCATCTCTGTGAAGTGTCCACCGCTGTGGGTCATAGTTGTAGTCTTGGAGTTTCTTTCTCCTTTCAGTAACTTTGTTTGTGTGTGAAGGATTATGTGAGTGTGTGTCGAGTTGGATTATAGGGGAGGAGCCGCATAGGGCCCGGCATCTGGAGGTAATGAGCCACATGATGAGGCAAGGAGAGCAGAGAAAACTCCCCATCCCCTCCTACCATCACACACACACACACACACACACACACACACACACACACACACACACACACACACACACACACACACACACACACACACACACACATATGTGCTCCCCTGACATCCAACATGAGCTTCCTCCACAACAAGCCCCCCGGCTGAGTGTAGGGGGGGAAAGGGAATGTCCATGGATTTATGGAATGAAAGAGGAAAGAAGCTGATTTTTCCTTTGGGGGACGCAGCGGTGGGTAAATAAAAGAAATAGCAAGCTTAATAAAAGAGGGCAGAGAGGTCCTGAAGAAAATAAATCTCAGAGGGAGGTAAAGGAGGAGGGCAGCAATGGAGGCACAGAGGGAACGAGTCATAAGGGGAAAGTAAAAGCTCTGGTGTTCACAGAAGAAGGAATATGGCTGCCATGAATAAATAATAAAGGAGATGAGCTATACTTATACACAACATATATATAAGGAAACATAAGTGGTGCACCTTTCCCACATTCACTCAATTTATAGTCGTTCTTGTTTTAGAGAGGAGGACTTTTCTTCCTCTGTCGGGTCTCTCAACCTCCCCCTCTTTAAATTCTCTCTAACTACCTCCCTCTACCCATATCTACCTCCCTTCCACTATTGTTCGACAGATTACAGCACAGTGGGAAAAGCCCCTGCTCTTAATTCGGTCTGCAAGCTGTCATCTTCAGCTTCTTTGCAACTGTGTGCGTGACTGGGTTACTGTTGCTTCTAAGAACCTGTTAAATGTTTAAACCTTCACTTTTTGTTCAAAGTGAAGGTAAGTCATGTCGTGAACGGGGTTATACTTAGGTTGTGCATGTACAGTGTGTGCTCTTACTGCTGTATGAGTGGAAGCAAGTCTCAGAAGTATTTTGGCAGTGTGTTCATATATGTGTGTGTTTGAAGTGTTAAGCGTTGGGAGAAAAAAGAGGCCTCTCAAAAGTTCCTCTCGTCTCTCGTGATACAGATTAATTAGCGCTGACAATGGCAAAACATCTTCAGGCAGCCAAGTCCACATCAAAACCACTTTTTTCACCACAATTCATTAGGATGGATGGTTCAGTCCCACGCGTAATTTATCCTCCGCTTATGTGTGTCTCCTTCCTATCTCCCATGCTCTTTACCCAGAATCCTCTCTGAGGGCTTGATAAGGCCTCTCATCAAACAAATTGAGCTTCTGACTTCTGTGTGTCTTTGTCACAATGGGCAACTGGAAATTGTTTCTGCATATATAATGTGTGTAAAGGAAGTTATGCTGATATATGAGAAGAAAAATAATTATGAAGCAGATTCTGCATATCTGTCCAAGTCATTAACATTTTCAAAAAGCGTGAAGTATATCCGTTTCTTTGTTTGTCGGTATGTATGAGTGTGAGCATGCAAGTAAGCATATTAAATACATGCATAGACTTATCCAATAATAGCCGATTCATTTTTTGTTGGATTAATTAGCATATGTGTATACATGATTATATTTGCAACTGTGCAAAAGTGGGAAGGCAAAATCTGTGAAACTGAGAAGAGAGAAAAGAGGGATGATAGTGAAGTGAGAAAAGCAACTTGCTGTTGAGATCTGGGTAGCTCCAGGCCCAGACAAGTGGTCTAAAGATATCTCAATTCAGGGCCTTGAAAATATTTTAAAGTCTTATTTACTGTTATTACAGGGTAGTTTCTTTTAAAGGTAAAATAATAGCATTACATAGAACAAAATAGTCCTTTAAGGCCTGTAAACAGAATGTATCTGAACAAATGTCATACACCTCTACGTTTTGTTTTTCTTTCTTTCTTTTGTTGCCTTTTTAAAATTAAGTTCCATCATGTGAGGACATTTTTGAAAAACTGAAAATTGACCAGAATAATGCTTTCTTTGAGCAATCGTGTTTGTGAAATGCTACTTCAAGTGCTTTCATCTTCAGGTTATGTTCTTGTATATGAGAACATGCACTGTGTAGAGTGAGGGAGTTGTGTCTGTTAAATGTACATATGTGCTCATCCCTATGAATCTATGCTTCTATTACCATGTGGCAGTCCTTTCCCCGTGGAGTTCATTACAACTAACAAGGATCCGGCTGTGTTAATTAAGATCAAGGGGAGAAGAGAATAGGGTGATGAGGGAGTTGGAGGAGTGATGAGATGGAGAGATTAAATAAAGTGAGAATACAGGAGGGATGCAGATATGAGGCTTCTGGGAGGCTCATTTCTTTGTGAGTGAGGGAGAACTGGAGAGATAAAGGCCCGGAAAATGTTTCGTTATCCCTTGCGGCCTGCATGAAGATTTATATTTGTAAACAAGCAAAATCAGTTTTAAAGCATACTGTAGTTTAGGTCGTATACATGCACACAAAACAGTTTAAGACTAAAATGAGGTTTTGATGCCAGATTATTCCAGTAACAGCAAGTAGACTTTTCCTTTTCTTCTCTGTATAATTTTCTCTATAGGCTAGGACAGGGGTCTGCAACCTTTTTGACCAAAAGAGCCGTTTTGCCCCCTTTTCCACCATTAATTTTTGTCTGGAGCCGCAAAACATATTTGATAGCTTGATAGCTTATAACGTTGTATTTATTGTTACATCATAGACAAAAACTACAGTTTTTTTGCATTTATTATTTTTTACATTATAGAAAACTGTTTACCTCTAATAATAAACAAAGAACTCTTATAAGGAGAATACAAAAAAAATACACAGGCCTACTTTAAAATAAATCAACACAGCACTTGGGGAGTCCTCTGCACATTTGAAGAAAATGAATATAATTAAAATGGATTCACTTTGAAATAAATAAAACCTATAGCTGCACCCTAAAAAGAGTGAACTGATTGAATTATGACTGAAGATCGTCAGCTGTCTTCCTCTTCCGTGTTTTTCCTCCAATACGTAAAGGCTGCAGCACTTTTGACAACTCCTCTCCACATATCAAACATACCGGTTAGCCAGCATCGTTTACTGTGAAAGCAGATAACTCTAACCACGCAGAATTGAATCCTCTGTTCATCCGATACTTTTATTTTCTTTGATTTATCCATAGTTCGCTCATCGAGCCGGGGGTCAGGTTATTCGCCTGCAAGAAAAGGCACTGGTGCGGGACCGTAGCAGGATGTGACGCATATTTTAGTTGACCTAATTAAAACCGTTTTTAAAAATAATGTATGTGTCACAGTATCACCTCAAAATACAAGATACAATACAAAAGATACATTTTCATGCAACAAAATATAAATAGTCCTACAAATATTTTTATTTGATTTCCTTCTTATTTTTGTCTAAGCTCAAGGGAGCCAGAGCAGAGGGCTTAAAGAGCTGCGGGTTGCCGACCCCTGGGCTAGGACATCACAATCCTGAATTCTAGTTGCCAACAATTGTCGTACCCTTAATTGCAATTAATCATTCAATTGTCGATTTCTGTTTATTTTATGCCATACATAGTTGCTTTTGTTTTGGGTTTTGCAGCTAGAATTATATCCGAGTTGGTCATTTTAGTGTCAATAAATCTAAAAAGGCGCAGAAACAAGGTTTGTGTTTCAAAACAAGGTTTGTGTTTCAAAACAACAAAAACAGTTCAAGACAAGTTAATAATCTAGAGGGAGACTTCATTTTACTTTTCAAAAGTAACAAAGAAAAGACAGCTTCACTGATTATTCTTTTCTGCTTGAATGTTGCTCGTCAAAACCTGCCTGAGCAGTTCACCATGACTGTCGCTGTGTCTCTACACACTCACCAAGCCAAGAGTACACACTGATGTATTCCTAAACGGACCCTGGCTACTCTTTTAGCACCATGTTTCCATCCACACATTTTGATGTGGACAATTTAATTAAAAAAAGCTGGATGGAAGCACCAGCTCCAGCATAACGTTCCCCGGCAGAGCTGTCAAACACACTGCTGCAGCTGTTGGGGAGACTTTCTGCCTCCTCTGTTATCATTTTTCATTATAAGCAACCAACAAAGTTTCATATTAGCTCAGACAAAACAACCTGTCCGATAGCAGTACATTCTAGATATCCATCTCTGTTTCAACATTTGTTTCCAGACATTTAAACCTTTGCTGAGGACTCTTTATATATCTGGCAGACAGAAACACACTCTATTTGTCGCCTCAGTTATAACCTTGGCTTTCATTGACTTGTTTTTATGGCTCATTTTCTTATTGGCTCTGAATTTCCTTTATTGTGTTATCCTATGAATATGCTAAGCAATAACGATCAGACGATTGCGACAGGCCACTTGTATATGCTACTGTATGTTTAAACAAACATTTACAGCTTGTGTATGCAGTGCACATAAAGAGTGTGGGAGTGGGATGCAGGTGATTAGAGCGTTGGCATGTGACAGATGGAAGGATGTACAGAGGAAACCGGTTTGATTGAAAGTTAGAGATGAAAGAAAGATAGCTTGTGCATGGGATGAAATGATGGAGTGATTTACATAATGAAAAGGGATGGGAGGATTAAACTACTGTATGCGGTATCAGATAAGGATGCAGGTCTGTCAACTGCATAGGATCCGAGAATGCAATTACTTATTTAGGCCACACACACGAGGGACCACGGAAACAGGAAAGATGCATCACTTAGGTGCTGAATTAATTTGCCTATTTGCACAGAACATAATTGTGTGTCTAAATAACTTTAAGAGCATCCTCGACTAATAGGGCTTGGATTCATTTCACTATTGTTGAATGGGTTCACACACGGTTTCATATAATAGGGATATATTGTATGAGAAGTACAATTATCAGAGAAAAGGGCAGAGGCAGCAGGATACCGAGACAAAAGACGAGAAGATACAATAAAAGATGTTCTGAATAAGTAATTACAAATGGATAAGCTGAAAGAAATCAAGGTGACAAAAGGCATGCAGTTGTTTGGGTTATGTAAAGCCGTTAGTTCATTATGCCGGTTACCTGTAGATGATGCAGGCTGTCTTTTGGCAGGTGGGGCAGTTGTTAATGTCCTGGCCAGTTCTGTATGAGCTGCGCCTGCAGAAACAACACGTGTAAAACAGGGAACAAATGCCTTTTTTTACTACTGATAATTCGTTTTTATTTCACTAATAGTCACTAATAATAACAAGGATCAGGTTTTGTTGTTTAGAAAGGAAAAGGAAAGAAATTGTAATTTTGAATTAACAACAGGCTTTGATTTTCATACTGAAAGAAGTATCATTCCCTCTACTGCTGTTGTTACCATTGGTATTAGTCTCTCCCACATCAGTTGTGTTCTCTGGGGATTCTGAACGGACACAAAATAGCTTGTGATGTTTTGTTGCACCCGAACAGTATTCAGGACGTCACCTGAAGACCCTCGTGGGTTGACTGCTTGGCATTCCAGGCAGATAAATAAAACACCAAGCATTGTGTTCAATGGCTGTGTGGGTTGGTTAGTTGCATGCCAATCATTAGATGATATCAATATCATAAACAGTGTTCAGTGACAATTATCGTTTTTTTTTATAAATACCAATTTGAAAGAATACATGCTAACACATTCAAACTGTGTTATCCAGGTTGAACAAGACTACAGAGCTTTTTAGGAAATAAAGTCGGATAAAAAAATCTGATAAGCTCTTGCCGACTGCCATTTAATTAAAAGGCTTCTGTTTGGATTGGAAATGTTGGCTGCCCCTTTACTGAACTGTGTCGACGAGGGAGTGGCTGATTTATTTTGACAAAATAGTCATTTTAATTACATGGGGTGAGACCTTGTGACTGGCATCATTCCCCCCCCCCCTACAAACATATGTTTATAAAAGACAACGCCAGCAAGACAAGACATGTATTTTCTGCGAGAGAGAAAGAAAAACACAGAGCTGAGCACAGCCTCTTAGCTCAGCCGACACTTTTATCACAGCAGCCCACTTAGAGTGCTTTCATTCCTGGCAGTGCATCAAATGCATGCAGACCCTCTTACTCGCTGGTTCTCTTACTTTTCTATGTCTCTTTTTTCTCTCAATTGCATTCTCTTTCTGTCTCTCCTTTTCTCTCCTGTCTGCCCCTTTTAACCCCTATTCTCACACTCTTAGTATCAGTCATGAGCAGGCACACACTCACACACTTTGAAGAATATGAATACATATTCGTATGCAGTTGCTCACACAGGCCAGGACAGCATTTACTGTACACCGAGTTTACAAGCCCTGTTGTGCGGCTTAAACTGCATTTCTCAAAGGTAATCTGATAGGGTATAGTGAAGCAAGAGACATCTGGTAACCCCGAACAGAAAGAAGAAGGGTGGAAACATGAGTAAAGATTAAAATGATACACAAGTGGAAGGAATTGGTTTAAGGTTGTTTGGGAGGAGGAGAATAACCAATAGGCAGGATGGATTAGGAAGAAGTGGTTTGCAAGTTAGGATGGGAGAAAGACACATATAATAAACTACACTGACAGTAAAGGTGAAATGAAGAGAAGAGAATAGAGAAACAAAACAGAGTGAAAGCTGACACATGACAGCTGGGCAGAGTGATGGACAGGTTGTCAGGGCCGATAGAAAGGTGTGAGGGAAATAAAGTGATTCATAGTTGTTTGGTAGCAGGCCTGATGCATATGTGGAGAAAGACAGACAGAAAAAGGTGGTAATTAATAATGAAGGAAAGAGAGGTGCAAGGGCAGAGGTAGAGAAAAATGATGAATAGCTTGAAGCAGGTTCAAGAGCCTCGAAGAAAGGGAAGGGCTTTGATTAAAAGGAAGTGACTACGGAAAGCAAACTGATTTATGACATGGAGAGAAACAAAGGATGTGGAGCAGGAGAGGAGGGTTTAAGAACAAAATAATTAGCAGAAGAGAGAGAAAGAAAGACATGATTAGTTTGCTTTGGTGGGCAACACAATGTCTCTCAGGGACCCTTACCTTGGGAGCTTATATACCCTAAAGGTGTATAAGATGAAGGGACAGAGAAATTATCTGATAGCGTTTGAACACAGACAGGTATCGTATATCCTTTTAGAATTGGATAACACACACACACACGCAATCACACTGACTGTTCTCTGGCCTGACATTTGAAATCTATTACACAGACTTGAAAGCCTGTCGGTATATATTGCCATAGAAACTCAAGTATACTCTCTTCTTAGTCTTGCGCACTCCCTTGACACCATCTCTTTTTCATCTCTTCTCTCTCTCACCCTCTTACTGAAACAATATTGGAAGGAATATTCCTCCCTTTTTCGCTATTTGTCTTGGTCCCTCTTGTTTTGTGACATTTCACACAACATTTTCCACTTCTCCTTTTCTTGTTATAGCCTTCTATCAGCTCTTATTCTCTCCCAATTCACCCCCGGTAACTCCCTTCTCTCACCCTTCGCTGAGGGCCTTGCTCTTCTCCAGGTCTTGTATGACGTTGAGAAGCACCTTGATCTTCTCCTGATTCGACTGTAGGTTCTCTTCCACACTATGCAGCTGGCTCTCCAGCCCGCGGGGGGGCTTCCCTGTGGTTTTATCCAACAACCCTCCGGGAGCTCCATTACATTGTGCTTTCAAATGAGTCGTACAAGGCAGAGTGTGGTCCTCAAATGATTTGCTCTTCTGTTTTGTGTAGTCCTTGAGTTTCATCTCTTCATTAGATGTTGTTTGTTTGGGTGTTTTTGGGGTCCCCTGGGTGCTTTTGGTTTGTGCAACGGGTGTGGCTGGTTTAGAACAGGTGGGTTTCGAGTTTTTGCGTGGAGTGTCTGTACATTTTAAGTCACTGTAAAGGGAAGGAGCTGGATGTGTAGCAGTGATACGGACTGATGTGTGTTGGTGCGTGTGTACATCAGTGTGCTGGATTTTAGCCGAGTCATACTTGTGTTTGACGGATGATTGTGGCTCTGTTGCCTCAGCAGATGGTGTGTGTGGTCGTTGTGTATGTGCGGTAGCTGTGGTTCTGTCTGTGTTGTTGTTGTTCACTTGTGTGTCTGTTGTTTGCGTGGCGGAGTCCTTGTAATGCGTAAAGTCTGCAGAATGTGGCCTTGTCTGCTGCTTCGACTGTTTTTTGTTCTGTGTGTGTGATGTGTGGTTGGAATGTGAGCTGTGTGTTTTTGGTATAGTGTGAGACAGCTGTGGTACTTGAGAAGTCTTTAGTGATGTATGTCGGGGGGTGTTTGCTGTGTTTTTGGTGTAAGACAGAGAGTCCAGGGCAGGCTCTTTTCTTGCTTGGTTGGGAGCAATGGACGGTTTCCGTGGCGGATTAGGTAAAGTCTGGCTGGCTGATATTTGATTGACAGCCTTCCTGCGACATGCTCCTGTGCACGGTGTAATCTGTGATCGTCTCCGCCCACATGCCCCACACATGTTGGGTGGGGAAGTCGGCATCACTCGACAGGGCCGTGGCGGGGTGGCGTGCACGGTCGTACCAACACTCCCCGTCTTCAAAGCCGAGCGTTGGCCCTCCCCTCGTAGAGACTGCACCCTCCTCCTCTCCCGAGCCGGCTCCTTACATTCTGTGGCGTCAGTGCAGACCCCTCCCACTGCGTCAGAGGCGACCACAACTGCCATTTGTATACCGAGCTGTCCTTTTATCTTTAGTGTCCTTGGGTTTTGTCCGTATATTTTTTATCTGGCAGTAAACTCCGCTGCCCGACCCCTGTGACCCCATGTCGTCCTGTGTCAGGGTGTTAATCTCGTTCTCAGAAGTGTCCTTTGACACAGGCAGACTGTTGTTGTCACTTCGGAAATCTCCCCCTGTCGTTGTTTTGTCCATTGCCATGGATTGCGGGCGATGTGAGTTGTTTGGTTGGCTGCCGTGACGTTTGATGGAGGAAAGAGTCCGCAGTCCGGGAGATGTTTGCACCCCGACACTGCACAGCGGCCCCCATCTCCCCCCTGCCAGGGGAACCCCCAGCGCAGGCACCGGATTGGTTGGGTCAGCCACTCTCCTGCCCATACTCCCCCGCAGGTCGGCTCAGCCCCCTAGGGAGCTGAGCGGGATGGAGTCAAGCAGTGACATCGGCCAGCGTCAGCAGGATTATGTCCAATAAAAAAACAGGGAATGTGTCCAACATTTGTTTACCCAAATGAATTTGTGTGTTTGTGAGGCAGCGGGAGAGAGTTTGTAAGTCGAAGCTGAAGACAGGAATCCAATAACCAATAAGGCTTTAAACCCTCAATGTCCTTTCATTAATGACCGCCTTACTAGATTAGCTACTCCTGATTGGACATCACTGTCAAGGCTTTCCTCAGTTTCTAAGCAGCGACCCGCAGATGAGGAGTTGGAAGGATTCTCTGTGCATTGCGAGTTTGATCTGGGGAGAGAAAGGAAAAGAGAGAGGCAGTACATGAGAGAAACCACAGAAAGGAGGGAAACAGGGGAAAAATGTGAGATTGGCAAGAAGACACATTAGGCACGTAAAGCACCATATAAAGGCTTCGACCTCGACTGAATGCACACACTGACCAGATCGATAGAACTCTATCAACCTCTTATTAGACTAGCAGGTAGGTGGGAGGCAAAACACTAAATCTCATCAAGCCGTTCCTCTCCAGGGAGCAGAAATAGGGTATCTTGAGGGTAATAGCTTATATATCTATATATAAGTGAACCCCACCCCACCATAGCAAGTCAAAAGTATTTGATTTAGGGACTTCACACATTGTATATGTTTGTACATGAAGACACAGTGTGACAACTTTCAAATGAGGTTATGTATGCCTCCCGCTGCAGTATGTAAACCCATGATGCATCATTCCTTGACATCTCTCAGAGTTGCATTTAGAAATCTATCTGATGAGTTTGGTATGAAACTACCATATTGTTACTACTCATCATCCTGTTTGTCAGTGCGGTTGAATGTTGCTTAAACCTTAGCCTAATATATGTGGATGTATTGGTCAATGGTTTGTTAGGAAGAATGATTTAAATTCTTTGCTATATTATTTTTAAATCTTATCTTTAATATTATTGGTAAAACTTTGAATTTCAAAAAGGGAGCAAAATCAGCCAGTTTACTTGAATAACTTTAAATCATTTGAGAATTGACCCAGAATACTGAATGTTGCACTGTGACACTATGATTAGCTGATGAAATTAGGGCAATATATCAACATTTTCCTCTGGAGGAAATTGGGTCATTGCAGCAGTACACATTGCCTGGAAACATAGAAGAACAAAAAGTAAATGTACTGTTAGAGAGCAAATAAAGTTTGTTTCGATATACTGTATTTATGAGTATGAAAAACAAGATGGAGCAGAATTTGTCAGTGATTAAAACGTATCAAATCACCTAACCACACCTATTAAGCTATTTTTGGCAGTTATCTTACACCATTGTTTTGTGAGTTCAAATTGTCCGCACACAATGCAAGCATCAATATATTTTAGACGTGTTGTGGACCCAGGTCAGACATTTCAGCCGCTTTCTTTCTATAAGCCAGTATGCTGAATGCTGTTGCTTTCCAACAAATGTCTTTTTAGGCAAATAACAAGAGAACCAGAAACTATAAATTGTGCATGAAATTGAGTCCAATGCATTAAACAATCAGCAGACAGAACTCTTCTTTGTTTCTCCATCAATATGTCGTTTTCTTTTGCCCCTATCTTCACCACAGATTTGTCCTCTCATTGCAGTCAGTGTGTGATGTTAAACTGGCTGGCATACGAACGAACACACAGAGGAAGAGATTATTTCATGCCAGCTGGTGCAACATTGCAGCACAGATCCTTGTTTTCTAGGATCGAGGTTGGAGCAGTGCAATATTATTCAAAATAAATAAATGATGGCCTTGTTGTTTACAAAACCATTCAATATACGTTCAAGTTTATTCCCGTTGCTGTTCCCAGTTAACTGAATAGAAACAGAATTTACATTCATAATAAGGAATACAAATTAAATATATGTTTCTACAGTATTAACAGACTTACATTTACAAATACAATCATACACTTACATACAACCATGCATACAATAAAAATGCCACAAACACAAGATGTCAGGTATGTGTCTTTTTTTGTCAATTCTAATGTGTAGTGTAAAGTGTGACTGCTGAAGGCAGGGTTTCTGATTTCTGCACTGGACGAGTGTAAGACTGTTGCAGCTCTGTAGTAGTCGGGGTATTTCTGCTCTTGTTTGTGAGAGCAAAGCATTGAGTGGCTGTTTCATCAACATCCAATATTTCTTTGACCAGCTGAATGGCTGCCTGTCTCCTCCTGCTCCGAGGAGATAGGATGTGCGGTGGGGGGTGCAGCCTCTGGAGAGGATCCTGAGGCCCCCTCTTTGCATCGTCTCCAAGAGTGCAGCTTGGTGTGTGTTGCATCCCATCAGGAGGACACTGGTTATAAGGTTCAAAGTCTAAGGGCTTGTTTGTGGTCAGTAAAAATGACTATTCATTAAGCGTCTTGTTTGAACCGCCAAGGAAGATGTCAGATTCATGTTCAGGGTTTTCAGAGTTTTAGTCATTCGCCCTGTAGCGGTTAAAAAATATGTTCTCTTGTGGACTCATTCTGCCTGGGATGTGCCTGACTGCTGATATAATAGTTCATATGTATTCAGGATTAAAGTTATGCACACATTCACTCAAAGTAACGCTCTGTGTGACATATATCTTCTAATGTTTGAAGCCGGATGTCACATGCTTGACATCTTCACATGTTTTGTCAGCATGAGCAGAATAGAAATGGGCATTTTAGCCCTTTCCACTGACAGCCAGTATAATTATTATTGCAGCTTTTCTGGAATTTCAGTTTTCATTTATTATCATTAAATATGAAAACTGAGTGAATATAGTTTATTATGCTGGTGGTCTGCCCATGGGGCCGCTTTATTGGATTGGGAATAATTTAATTTTAGACAGTTCTCAGTCTGTATCCCTATGAACCTCTCTTCATGTTAGCTGGGACAACAGTTTGTGTGTGTGTGTGTGTCATATAGTCCTGTGCACTTAGTGCTCATGACAAAGTTCCCGGGACACAATGGTGCTCGAGATCTTCACTGACAGCTGGCGGAGCTTCAAAATATAAGCACTTTACATAAGGCACTATAGATCAAAGGATGTCTGCTTCAGTGACATATTGCTAGGATGTTAGGATCAAGAAATACTATATTGCTTTAAAGCTAGGAAGGGGTCACATTATGTCTGACAGTCTAGACTGTTTAGGATTTGTTGCCAGGGTAACTGTGGTAAAAAAGTTTCTTGCAATGGGCCACACAGGCCCTTACCCAGAGTTCACCCATCCTTTCAGGTATGCAATTACTCTGCCCAATTACCTTTTCTCCCTCTCTCATTGGGGTATAAATGTGGCATCCTCTGTGCCTTCTGCGTGTGTCACGTGTGTGTGTGTGTGTGTGGTGTGTGTGTGTGTGTGTGTGTGTGTGTGTGTGTGTGTGTGTGTGTGTGTGTGTTGTGTGTGTGTGTGTGTGTGTGTGTGTGTGTGTGTGTGTGTGTGTGTGTGTGTGTGTGTGTGTTTGTTTGTTTTTGGTAGTGTGTGTCTGTGGGAAATATATTTGCAAAGCATGACCCTCAGCCACCAGGTGGATGAGAAATGGACTGAGATGTGTTTTCGGAAAGTATTTACACATAATGATAATATTTTTCCTGAGAAAACAGAAACGGAGAGAGAGACAGACAGACAGATGCAAAGCAATTTGAGAGAGCAAACCATGTGCATGTTTGTGTGAAGGCAAGGGTGAAGATTCCAGATGTGCCCGCCCGCATATGTACAAGTGTGCATTTTTGAGTCTGTATGTGTTTTTGCCCTGGAAATCAAGTCAATTTCACTGCAGTTAATTTCCAGGCATTTGTTTTGTATGTTTTTTTTATTTCACCAGACACCAGAGCACCTGCTGCAGCAAACGTCCTCTCTCCGCTTGCTGTTCCTGCCTATTTGTGTGTGTATGTGTGTGTGTGCCATCTCAAGTCTCACTCCTCACCCCTGACCTGCAGGCTGTCAAGTGACACCATATCTTCAGAAGTCAATTTCTCTGACTCGCCCGACTGTCTCTCGATCTTTCTACCACTCTCTAGCTCTCTTTCTCTCCCTACATCTTATTGGAACAACTCCTCTCTCGCTGCCTTCGTTTTTCATCATTACCTGTGTTTGTTGTGGCACTTTTCCACTCACCGCCCCCTTTCCCATCTCTGTCGCTCTTTGATATTCTGTGCATTTCTCTCTCCCCTCATCCTCTGACTCTATATTGAAACGTTGTCTCCCACCCACATCACACCTCTGGCTGTGCAAAATGAGCGAGGAGGAGAAGGGGATGTATGAGAGGCGTCCAAATAAAAGCAAAAAGAGGAGACGGTAGCACAGGGAAGTGCAGAGAGGTGGTGTAGGGATACAGGGTGAGAGAAGAGATGAAGAAGAACAACCACGGACAAGATGAAAGTGATGCTTGTGTGTGTGTGAGAGGATAAGAAGTGAAGGCCCATTTTCCTAAGTTGAAATCTCCAAAAGTGATTAATAGGGTTGGTTAATGAATAAAGAGAGGAGCATGGCAGAGGGAGATGCGTGACGAGACATTAAAAGAGAGGAAGATCTGGGGAGCGACACATGGCAGGCCAGTAATCAATACGCGCTGCAAAGCATGCTTGAGCATCTGTCACCACACCCACAAACACTCACACAGCCTCAAAACACTTCAGGGACTTTCTAGACATATTTTTATAACATCAGTTTATACGTGCATTGAGTTTAATTTACCAGTTGGTGGATATGGGCTGTTAAAGAATTATCTTCAATCTAAGCTGTGTGTGTGTGTGTGTGTGTGTGTGTGTGTGTGTGTGTGTGTGTGTGTGTGTGTGTGTGGTGTGTGTGTGTGTGTGTGTGTGTGTGTGTGTGTGTGTGCAGCTGTGCGCACACCTACGCCCAGCAGTGGTAACAGCGCACTAAATGCTCCAGTGAATCAGTCCCCTGTTGTTTCAAGGTGAGATCATTTTTCACTCGCCGATTGACGGGTGTATGTTAAAGGGAGACCTGGACTCGCTTTACTGCTCTGTAATCACACTGCTTTTCTCGCTAACTGTCTCTCTCCCACTTACCAAGCAGAGCCGAACAAATGCAGCACTTCACCCATTTGAGACAGGGCACACGCTGCATTTTGGGTGGTGTAATTCTTTTGTTATTCTGCTGTGTGTGATCAAAGCAACAAAAGATGACTATTTTAGCTTTCTCTGATAATACAAGCCTTTGAAACTGTAAAGGTAACAGTAAATTATGTTAGGGACCATTTTGTCGTTAAGAGATGTCACTCAGGTTGGCACAATGATCTGCTAAGTGTAAGTCTGAGCTACTAGATTATTAAGACCCCTTGTTCTACTTGTTCTAATGTAATTGATGATTGGAAAGGACTGCCGTGGTGATCAGCAGACAAGCTGTCAGACAGGTCAGTTGGACGCTCATTACAGCTACAACTACCCTGCTTCACCCGAAATCACACGGTACTAAAAAGGAAACTCAGCAGAATGACTTGGAATCCTTTCCCAGCTCTTTAGAAAATACAAGGCTGCCTATGCTTTACTTTGAATGTGAAATGTATGTGCAATAAGTAAGAACATAGCTTTATGTGAGTATTAGAAGGAGAAGAACATACTAAACCTTGCAATTCATTATGTCCAATATTTGCTGCATTACAGATGTAGATGCTTTTCTAATCAGTTTTTTTGTTTGTTTTCATAATTGGTCACTGGTTTCACCTTTTCTAAAGTGCCACCATACAGTACAACGGTAACATGTATCCCTGTCCCTTAGACACAAAGAAGGATCCAGTAATGATCACCAAAACACCACTACTTAGTCAGCTTTGTGCACTCTGTTTCCGTTGTGTTTTAATTGGATACAACTGTGTTTTTCAGGGACAGTGCACTTTAATCAGCACTTCAATTGAGAAGCCAGAAGCCACAAAGGCAAATGTTCATCATCTCACAAAAGCCAAGTATCTCAGCCAACGCTGCATAATGCGAGGTTGGTTCTCAGTGAAGCATTGTCTGGAGTAGATTGTGTGCCTCGCTTATAGGATGTGTCACTTCAAGGCAGCTACTTTCAACAATGGAAACTGTTTCTATCCGGCTGGCAACATGAGAACTTAATTTTGGTCTCCTACACACATATTTGATTCAATTCAATTTCATGTCAATTATAAGAATAGGTAAATGACTTTGCTCCACAGCAATGGTTCCTAAACTATTTAGGCCACTGCAATTCTTTGTAATTGTGACCCAACACTTCATATAACATGAATAGATGTACAATAAACACAAAATGGGGTCTAAACACGAAGCTCATTTTCGCAAAATGTTTAAATTTGTTTATATTGTAGTTGCACTATCTAAAATAAACAAAATAAACCGGAAGCTATCGGCTGCATGTCACCAGAGACGAGAGAATCACATCACACAGTATATCAAGTTTGAAATGTGCAATACCTCAGTAAACCAGAAACAATTGATATCGACTTCCCACAAGCAGCTCAGCAGAAGAGTGTTTGCTCTGATTTGTGTTGTGTTGTTTGTCTCAGACTGTGTTGAGGGCTGAGATGCACCAGCATGTATTTTAGCTCTGTTCCCTGTGTCAAATATTTTCCTTGCTTGCTCCAACGGTCACTATTTTTTGGGGATTTACTGAGCTGCTGAAAAATTCCTGAGGCGGAAAGCATGTTGTGTATCATGACAACCTGCAACAATCAATAGATGTTTCAAAAGTGATGTGCCGTATTAGAAATACACCATAAATGAACAATGATATGATAAATATTGCCGCACCCTTAGCCGTTCCTCAAGGCATCCACTTAAGCCCCTGTCACACTGTCCCGAAGTTGACACCCGATGGACACACGAATATGGAATTGTGAATTTCGCACGAAGATGGCCCCGAACCACACACGAAGGCAACATTTACATTACATTTAAGACATACAACTGCCACGAAAGTAACAAAAACAATTATGTTACAGTACTATGATACTGTACTGATATTTCCGACTTTGTTCTTTACTTTATCCGTCTTTATATGTAGAAAATATTACGTTTTCTCCGTCATGTTGTTTCCATAGCAACAACAACTTCCTGTCAACTTGCCTTCAAAATAATATATTATATCCTTTTCAGTTTCACAGAACACAAATTGGGTTATTTACATAATATGTTTACATGATTTTGTTGTGCAATAAAACAACCCGATGGACACACGATAAAGGAAATGTTCAAATTCGGCTCTGATCGTAGCAACATCGGGCCATTCGTGAGGGCATCTTAAGCCATCGTATGATCGCCGGTGAAGTTTCTCAACCTCCGGCAGCAACTTCGTGAGCGGTGGCAAAATCTTTGGCATGCCAAAAGATTGCCGAAGGACCTTGCCAAGGTTAATTTTCGTGTTTAATTCGTGTGTCAATTTTGCACCTTCGTAAGGCCATCGTGAGGGCATCTTGTTATCATCGGTGCCATCGGGCATTCGCCCCGATCAGAGTGAGGGCGAATGCCCGATGGCACCGATGATAACAAGAAGGTGACACGACTTGACAAGATGCCCTCACGAGTGCCTTAAGAAGTTGCCGCTCACGAAGTTGCTGCCGGAGCCTGAGAAACTCCACCGGCGGTCATACGATGGCTTATGCCCCGGCCACACGAGGACGAAAACGGCTAAACGCATAGGATTAACGCAAACGCAATCGCAAAAAACCTTCCGTCCACACGCAATAGTCATCCGGATAGTGTCTGTCCACACGAGACAGCTCCGTTTAGCTCCAACAGCTGGAGAAGCTGCAGTACATATGCAGGAGCCTGTACGTGGCGCTGTAACTTCCTCCACAAAAGCAGCGAAGAAGCATGGTTGTCATGGTTGCCCTTCTGTTTATTCTCCGCGGTGGGGGCCGAGGGAACCGGGCAGAGTTTTTCGCCAGTCAACGTGTATTAAAGTTGAAATCTTCCGACAAAATTATAAAAGTGCCGGTCAAATGTCTTCTTTGTTATTTATTGAGCTTTAAAACAAATGAATAACGACTCTATATAATATAATAATAAAATACACGGAGCCTCTCTTTTTCCTCCCTCTCTTCGGACAGTGCCAGTGTCTGTTTCATGCAGCAGCTGATCCAGTAATGAGTGACCCGGCCGACAGTAAAAATAAACATATTTATTTATAACTAGTTTAGGTAGTTTGAGAGGTGTCTCCGTCCTGTCAGATTAGACTTCACTCGCGTTTATGTCCATATCGAGAGAAAGATAAATAATCTGAATTCAATGTGCAGTTTACTTTGACGCGGGGGTGAGCAGCAGAGGTGGGGAGAGGCGGGGCTATTGCCTCATCATTATCAGAAAATGATCGTATAGGGCGTACACACGGAGCCGTTGGACCCCCCAGAGCGTTGCGTATGCCGTTCTATCCACCTTGGGACCCGTTATCGTTTCCGCAGTCGTTTAGTGCCGTATTCGGTCGTCCTCGTGTGGCCGAACGGTCTATATGACACTAAACAGTAACGCAAACGACCGTTTTCGTCCTCGTGTGGCCGGGGCATTAGATGCCCTCACGAATGGCCCGATGTTACTACGATCAGAGCCGAATTTGAACATTTCCTTTATCGTGTGTCCATCGGGTGTCAATTTCGGGACAGTGTGACAGGGCCTTTAGGGAGCACTGCTCTAGAGCACATTGTGTGCTGTGTGTTCATATATTTACGGTACAATCTGGCCCACCATCTTTGTTACGCCTATGAGGATTAAGTTTGCTCTGAAAAAAAATGAAAAGCATGATTTCAAGTGTTGCCTCGTGTGCAGAGACCCTCAGAGCTATGGGTTGCCAGCCAACACTGTCACTCTTCAACAAGTGTGTGTATTATTAAACAGTGGTGCATAAATAAGACGGAGGCAGGAAATTAATTAAATTAGATATTACTTAATTTTGTATTAGACCTGTGAGGAGTTGTCATCCTTTTCTCTGAGGAACCCTCAGATGATGATAACAAGGATATTAACTTTAAGTAATTAATTAAAGTAAGTAAATGAAAGGGTTAACATATTAAATAAACTTCCACACATATCCATTCACCAAAAGGATATGTTGAGACAAGCTCCTCTAGCACACATTCATCCAAATAGATTGCATTTTTTCATTAGTTTCAATGCATTTGAGCTTCTTTTGCTTGTTTATGAGGGGGAAATTGGACATAATTCGTAGAGATCTACTGTTCCATTCAGAGGGCCCTAAAAGAAGAAAATTGAATGTTCTGTTTGGTTTTATGGTGTGGGGATATTTACAACCAGGTGTGAAAAGAAAAGGGCTGAAATATGGACAAAGGGCGTATCATTGACAAATCCATCTGCCAGCTTAATTAATTTGTTTTCTTGTTGGCTGGAGGAATGTGTTGGTTGAGCAGCGGAGCAGAGAAACCAATGTAAAACTGAATATTTATGAGAAATGTGCAAATATTTGAACATCAGAGATGAAGCGGGAAGTGCCGCAGATGCGTGACCATACACACGTCTCTTCATCGTGGCTAGTAGCGTGTGATGTATTCAGTTTTGGATATCTGCTCAAATGTGCATAACCCTCTCTCTTTTCTTTCTCTTTATGGCACCTCTTATTTTATGCCTCCATTTTACCTGTCCTTAATCTCTCATGGCTTTCTCTCTATCCTATTCTCTCTTGTCATCCCTCTCTTTACTGCCATATCACTCATCCTGTCCGCACATCCCATCCTATCTCTCCATCATTAACCCCCAATCTATCTCTCCTCCTCTCCCCCCCATCCTGTTGCCCCTGCTGCCCTCCTGTCCTCTCCCTCATCCATCTTCTTGCCCCTCTGACTTTCTAGATCGTTTTGATTTCCCTGCATCTCATCACCTGCTCTGTTAGCAGAGTGTCAATAGCAATAGCAATGACACAAAGATGCATATAAAAGTACACACTTCTTCTTCAAGCCTGTCTCACTGTCAATCTCCTTTAATCTCTGTCTCTCTCCCTCCCTATCATCTGTCATTCTCAGGGGGAAAGTGATGTATGTTAAGTCAATGCAGCCTAATGTCATAACCCATTGATTTGCTTTCCCTGGTCTGTAATTAGAATTGTACTGCTTCAAATTATCTCGTCATGTGCTACAGGAGCTCAAATGTATGCAGTGTTATCTCTGCCTGCATGATTTTAATAGACAAGATGAAAGGTTGCCAGGATAAATTAAGTTTTAGTTTGGGTGAGTCTCAGTTGACCTAAAACAAATATACAAAACTCCTCAATATTAAAATAATATTAGAAATACCTTCAAAAATGCCGTATAGGGTTCATCACCTATTACCCTAAGCTCACTTATTTTTGAGCATAAAGAAATGCTTATCACAAATGTTCTCCAATGTTGTCAATTTTTCTGTTTTTCATGCAACATTGAATGAAATTGATGACATTTTTTACCTTCCTCTTCAACATTTCCCCTGTGATGGACTAGATTGAATACATTTGTCTGTGCCAATGAAAGGCTGTGATAGTGTAACATAGACACATGCACACACACATGCGTAGGCACAAACTGTCATTTTAAATGATGTTCTTAACTGATTGATGAGGTTGTATAATAGTTAAGTGCATGGGTCACATCTATCCACACTCAGTTCTCTCAACATATTTGCTTATTCTCTCGCTGACACACAAACACACACACACACACAAACACACATGCACACATACATACACGCACACCCATACCCAGATGCACAGGGTCAGCATTAGTGTATAAGAGAAGGGTTATTGCATTATAATCCCATATTAAAGCTGCATTAGCTGTTCTGAGGGCTTTTAATAGCAGCGGGGAACACACACAAAAACACATACACACACATATGCACATATGTAAATCAGCAGGAGCATTTGGGGTGTGTGTTAAAAGCAAATTGTAATACATTTGTATGGTAAGACTCAAAAAGGCACGTAGACGTACTGTACACCGACGTAATCATATGCAGCTAATCCTACTGTGACAGATGGATAGGATTACTCACCTGCAATACACACACACAATCAAACAAACACACACACACACCAACATATACCAACACTGTGATGCTGTCATCACTGTCAACTCATCACTCTACTTATTTAAACAGAAATACACATACATTTAATAAAGTTGCTATAAACAGCATTTCCTGAAGTAGAGCTGTGCTCACTTTTGTCAAAGCTATCGACTCTATAGGAAACCCATTGTACCCATTATTATCTAAATATATTGATAAATCGTTTGGTCTATAAAATGTTCACCCCAGCCCCTCAAAGTCTTCAGTGAAGTCTTGTTTTGTGAGTCATACACTCAGAGGTGTTCAGGTTATTGTGATATAAAAATAAGAAAATATGTATGCCCATGTTTTCAAGAGGAATTTTAATATTCACTTTTGTATAAAAAAAAGTACTTTAATCACTATCAAAATAGTTAACGTTTATTTTCTTAATTTGATTAACTGATCTATTAGTTGACCAATCACTGCTGCTCTGATGTGTTTGGACTCCAGAGGTTAAACCTAAGGATTTTTGCCCATTCCTCCCACGGGCTCACTGTCGCTTGCTTCCATACAATCACCAGGACCTCCATTCAAGTACTGACCAGTGTCCTTAATCTTGAATGAGCTGCTTTAAAGTACAAGCTGTCGCTACGAGACCAGCGAGATTCCTCAGGGTCAAAATAGAGCATCTTTACCAAGAAGCAAACATGTGCGGCTCACGTCACACACTTCCTCACACTGTAATATCCCTAACAACTGTGTTTCATTGCATTCTGAGTCACTTACCTTCTCTTCTCCTCCCCTTTGGTCCGCATGCTTGTTCTCCGTGTCTCTCTCTCATCTCTGATAGTCCTTTAGTCCTCAGCAGCACACTCCTCTGACTCTTTACCGCTCTCTATCTCTCTCTCCGTCTCATTCTGTTGCTACTGATCCTCACATGCTCTCGGAGCCCGGTGAGCCTCCCTCCTCTCTCTCTTTCCCCCTCCTCCCTTTCTTTCACTCTCCCTCTCTCACTCTTTCTGATTCATCTCAATCACGTTTTGTTAAATACCTAATGTATGTTCTCTCTCACCCTTTCTCTTAAGCTCTTTCCTGTATCTCGAATACTGTACAGTAACTACCTTGTTACTTCCTATACTGTACCTTCTCTCTTTTTCCCTCTCTCTGTATATGTATCCCCATGTATGCTCCATTACTGATGGCTAATCCTTTGCCATGCCCTGGGTTTCTCTCTCTCTCTCTGTGTGTGTGTGTGTGTGTGTGTGTGTGTGTGTGTGTGTGTGTGTGTGTGTGTGTGTGTGTGTGTGGTGTGTGTGTGTGTGTGTGTGTGTGTGTGTGTGTGTGTGTGTGTGTGTGTGTGTGTGTGTGTGTGTGTGTGTGTGTGTGTGTGTGTGTGTGTGTGTGTGTGTGTGTGTGTGTGTGTGTGCATTGACCCTGGCATGGTGGTAGACCCAGTGAAACTTTGGCAGTGCAGAACTGTCTGCTCCTGGGAGACGAGCCAGGACAGAGTAACACACACACACACACACACACACACACACACACCACACACACACACAGAAACACACACTCTCTCTTCTATCAGTCACCTTATTTATATCTTTGTAGTCGACTGTTGCCTCTCGCTCTGTGACTCCCTCTCTCTTGTAGCTTCACCTCACTCCCCCTTCGAGCTGTTTTGTCGCTTCCCCCCCTTCTCTCCTTTGCTCCACTTAAGTCTCCTCACAGCATTCTTTCCTCTACTTTTATCTCCATCCCTCACTTCTGCTCATGCCATGTGACATCAGGTTCTAATTATGCTTCATTATGAGTGCATTGTCTTTTGTGCACGGCAGGAGTTTTGTTTCTGCAAATGAATTTCCTCATTCGTCATGCATCGGGGAAGATGAGAATAATTCGCACATCTTTCACAGGCACGTTTAAGAGTTTTAACTAGAAATCAGTATACATTTAACTATTCATTTTATATAATGAATAATGTCATCATACTTATAATATGTGTAATAAGTGAACACTAACAAAGTAAATATAGTTTAACTTTTGTGTTCCCATATTTGTGCAAGGGCTTTTGTAACTGTTCTGAGTTATGGCACTCAGTGATGCAGCTGTGTGTATGGACAATGAATTATTATGTGTGTTTGAGAGTGGTCCCTCGATGCAGCGTTTGCGTAAATGTCCCTCCTGACCCCTCCCCCATCTGAAAATAACTGGTGATGCGCCACTGCAAAGTGGACTCACCTTGGGTTGTGTTTCAAATGACCTCTGATTAAGCAAGCAAAGGTGGTGTTGTGTGTATGTGCACATTACATAAGCAGTGAGGGTGCAGCAACACATGTGGCCTCTACATGGAAAACAACATACAAGGGTGACAAAGCATGACGTAATTGTACAGAAGCTCCAAGTGGATTTTGGAGTGGCAGATGAGAGCAGAATCATGTCATTGTCGAGGAAGAAGAGGAAGAGTACAGCATGTGAGCTGGAGGTGTCCTCGTTATTTATTTCCTCTTCACATCCCTCCCTCTTTTATCTCTCGCTTCCTTATTTGTAAAAACCAATGGTGTCTTTTTGTACTTGGTAATGTGGGTCTAAGGACACATTGATCTGTTTTCTGAACATGTTCGTAAACACACACATGAAATGCATTTATTCATGCACACACAGACACCCATATTGCCTCAGAAAAGCGCAGTCACCTCACCCTGACACACACATCAACTCTAATTACATTATTATTGTGTGTGTCTGTGTGTGATACTTTTAAAAGAGCGGGTGGGAGATGAGCATGTGTCCGTATGTCTGATGCTGCAGGCTTTCAGTGAGACTGTGTTTTGTAAATGTTCTATTCTATTTTTCAAAAATGAAACATTTGAGAGCAGCGTAATGACTTGCCACCTTGAGAGGGGGGAGGACTCCATAGACAGAACAACAAAGGAGAAAATAGTATTTGAAAAAAGGGAAAGGCGGTGGGTGGCGAGGAGAGCACCATGAGTCAAGATACGGACCCTAATTAGTTCTGTGAAAGGCATCAATGGAGCTAAAATAATTTGAGAGGATGTTATCATGTCCCCCTGCACTTTAACTTAATATATGTATGAACTTGTGTATTTGGCTGCATGACCCACTTGCTCTCTTTATATTTAATAGTCCTTTAATTGGCGAAATATCATCCATGTGTACCTCTTGGATTACTTGAGTGACACTTGTGACTAACGTGACTCAGCAATTTGTGTTCCTCCTAACAGAGGAAACCCTACCGCCTAAGTATTTAAATTATGATTGTCAAAGTTAATGCTTTAATGCTCCCTCTTAATTAAAAATGAATAATATGTTAATTATATTTAATTGCATCAATCGGGTTTCACTGTTTATCCCACTGGGCGTCTCTTGGGGAGAATGAACTTTAAACAGAGAATTCAAACCAATTGACATAAAGGGAGTCTTTGTAACTTTTGGAATAGGAAATAAAACCTGGGGCATTTGCTGCAAGAGCCTTACTTTGATCTAAAGCTAATGGTTTTAAAAGTTAGCAAACCTCGGATTAATTCTTCTGTGTTGGTTATCTGACTTCATGTCTCTCGTCTAGGTGATCGTGACAAACTATGTTGTAGCATGTCGACATCATTTCATTGTTTTTATCGCCATGTTCATGACTCTATGTGTCGAGGATTGAGTCCATGCACAAGATTTACGTTCCTTACTTTAGATTTACTCAACTAGGAATTTGTTCAAACATTAGATGATGCATTGATCATAGGGTGTGGAAACAGTATCTTTTATGATGTTGCGTTGTTGCTGTAAAGATGCTAAAGAAGGTGATGCACGATGGATGTCTGCTGAAGGAAGGAAAGACTAAGTGAGCCGAGGGCCAGCTTTAAAGCCTGTGAGGCCCAGGTGAAGTATTTAGTAGCTCTTTACTTTGACACTTTTGTGCTGAGCAGTATAATGAACATTTAAACCTTGGGGAGGACCCTTGCAAGGCTTACATTTATTTCTAGGCAGGCAGGTGCATTTTCAGGTTATTGTAATTGTTATGCATCTCTGCAATTACAGTTATTAATACATTAATGAGTCCAGCTTTTGAACATGCATAAGAACACGTCCAGCTTGAGAACATGGATTTATAAAGAAGAGGAAAAGGAGGAGGACGAGGAGGACGCAGACTTTGCCAGCATCTGTGTCCTGTTTTGTCACTAATCTCTTCAATGTTGCGTAATGCCTTTGCCTCAACAAGCCGCAGCTCTCTCTCTGCCTGTCAGGAGTTTCATCATTATACAGGAGGCTCATACGGTTCCCTTATGTCTTTGAATATCATATAATGTGTTGATGAAAAACCTCCATGTGTGAAGACACCAACAGTTTATGTTCAGATATTTGGGCCCTTGAGCATTTTTGTTTGTTTGAGTTTATGCTTTAGAGGAGATTGAAAGCATAAGTCCTCAGAGAAGACCAATTACATGGAAGTAGGGCAATACATCACGTGAGGTACTGTACACACACACACACACACACACACACACACACACACACACACACACACACACACACACACACACACACACACACACACACACACACACACACACACAGTCACACATAAACATAGCAAACATGAAACCAGAAACTACTGAACTGTAGATGAAGGTGTGTGTGTGTGTGTGTGTGTGTGTGTGTGTGTGTGTGTGTGTGTGTGTGTGTGTGTGTGTGTGTGTGTGTGTGTGTGTGTGTGTGTGTGTGTGTGTGTGTGTGTGTGTGTGTGTGTGTGTGTGTGTGTGTGTGTCCTTAATCCTATTATTGATCAACCATTACACACTAGGGAGAAGGAGACGTTTTTCTGCCTGCTCCTCCCTGCTGGTGTTCTTATTCATGCACTGTAGTATAATAACATCATTTTAACACTTGCTATTAGGGCTGTGAATCTTTCAGGATCGATTTTTGATTCAGTGCATAGAGTGCTAAGTTGAGAATCTAATCCATTCTGCTTGTGGGAAATTACTGCACAAAAGCAGAGTAAGGAGTGTATAAGATTGTAGAATTGTTCTATTTGGAAATGGGATATCAATCGATTCTCAATGACGTTAACTCCCTGGTTAACACACAACGGCATACATTAGACGAAATGTAACATTTATTTATGTTACACAGTGCATTTTTACTTAAAAAGTGTAACAGGATTTCTCTATTCTGTGACTTTTAGAATAACAAGTTCAAAAAATAATAAAATCCCAAAATGAAATTGGTAGGCTTAGGCTGGCTGCCTTTTTACTTTTTAAGAAACTTGCACATTTTCAAAAATCAATTGAACACAAAAACAATGTGAAACTCGTATTCTGCTTGATTTCTTTTGTTCAGGTTGTGAATGATTTCAGAATCATAAGATGTAAGAATTTCCACTCTTACATAAATCTATTTCCTCTCATCCCTCCTTGCTGTGATGTTGGAAAAATGGACAAAAAAAAAGTATATCTCTGTTGAGTTTTCCCTACAGTGACATGAGGACATTTTAGTGACTCTAAGACAAAATGTAAGTTCAATATTAACCTTGTTCCCTCTATAGTAACTTTGACTTGCGATGAAGGAGTAGCGAGAGAGGAAGAAAGAGAGATTCAAGAAGAGAGTGTGCTGACAGGGGGTGTTTCTCAATGTCGAGGACGCTTGCTTGGTAGCACGTCTTCCGAGTCACTTGCTTCAGAAGCGAGGCAATAATCCTTCCTAGCCTCGGAAAACGAAGAATTGTGGAACAGGCTAACAGGTGTGCGTCATATGCGAGGCCCCGCCTTAAATGGAGCGCGATTTCCGCCAAAGATTTGGAAATTGGTCCGTACGCAAAGCATTGTGGGGATTTTAAGACCGCAGAATCTACACATGTGCAGCCTCGAAATTTCTCGCTACGAAGTACGCCGGCCTTGGTAGAATTCCAAGTATGCTGGACATTGGAACAGTCCTTCGGCGGGACTCGATGACGTAGTATGCTTGAAATAGTGGCTCTGGAGCAGCCTTCCTCGACATTGAGAAACACCCAGGGTCTCTGGTGTCACTGCACTGCAGGAAGAGAGTTGAGTGGAGGGGGGAGGAGGACACACACACACACCAGATAACATACACTTGTAGCTGAACAACTTTAAGTCCAAATGAAAACACTTCCCTCTGTGCTCTCATTTTATTTTGAGTTGTACAAAGTGAAAATATGTTTCAGTGTGCATACATGACTGAAAAAGTATGTTTTCTTGTAAGAATGCAGGCAAACACACACACACACACACCCTGCCCATTTTGATCAGATGCAAGCTGTCACCACGTTAGACGCCGATCATCTTTCATCTTTAATTAGCTATCCATCATCCTCCATCTCTGTCTTGTGTTCCCCTTTTGTGCCAAAAACTCTGGAGGATAATTTCACTCAAACCTTGGCTGCTGAGATGAAACAGAAGTTGCTGCACATCTGCCATGTTTTTTAAAAAAGGTTTGCGAACCTCATTCCAGCAATTACGCACAGCAGAGGGAAGGATCAGAAAACATTAATGTAAGGTGGAGGAAAACAAACTGACAGCAGGTTTAAGCAGGGCGCACTGGACCGTATTTCTGTTGTTCTGTCCTCCTGGTGCAAACCCTTTTATGTTGAAAACGGCATTGTTTCACTGAAATAGCGTCAAAATCAGAAACTGCCATTAAGAGTCAGATTCTTAATGAAATCTACTAAAACAAAGTACTTCATGGTAGTGGTCAGCTTTTTTTTTCATTTTCTTTAATTTCCACCAACAGTTTTCAATTTGAGTCCAACCATGTTTCATTTCAGCTTTCCAATTGGTTATTTTGTGTTGGCTAGACATCATTTACAAAGGCCAAAATAGACTGTATATTCCTAGAGAAAAATACAGAAAGTAGAACCAGACAAATGTCTAGAGCAGATATCAGATAATTTGAATGGTATGATGGTTAAATGACAGGAATATAATGTTTAATAGTTGTTATCTTTGCAAATTCATTTTACATTCATGCCATTGGTCATTTCTGTTCTCTTCTGGTTAGTGCAGTGGAGTTTTTATGCAGTTTTTTCATCTGTTTTCTTCTCCTTTCTTGCCTGCCGCCCCTCTCAGCCTCTGGTTGTGGAGGTTTTGCACAACATTTTCCATGAATGTTCTGCTTATAATCCAGCTCAAGGATTCTTTTCTCAGCATAAGCAGCTTCACACACATTTCAAACTTGAAACTTGTTTAAATCTTTTTTTTGCCTATCCTCATCTTTAATGTCTGTCTTACTTTCAGAGTAACGCTTGCTTCTTCTCCCTCCTCTCTCTAATCTCTTGACTCTTCATCACTTTCATCTCCTACATCCAATTATCCTTTTACCAGTCTCTGTGTGTGTTTTTGTGCACAGTTTGCACCTTGGGACATATTCAGAGATAAGTGAACATAATGAGGTTTGAATACGTTATCAAGTAACACTGAAAGAAATCTGCAGTATGTAAACTTCCTCCAAAATGTCAGCATTCTCATGTTTTGTTTTGATGTGACAAGATTTGCTTAATATGTTGTTTATATTAATCCATAATAATCACACTGTGGTTCACAAAATCATGTATTTCATATTGTATGAACGAGACCTTTATGTTGCTGCTCTGATTGACGTTGCGATAATTTGCCTCGAAAAGCTGCCGTTATAAGGGATTTTTGTTCTTTAACACTTTTTAACATATGCTGTAACGACCAATTATATTGCTTTAATGTCTATTTTTTGTATTTGTATTGTATAGCATTTCAAAAAATGTGTTTGAAATCTTCCCCGGCGGCCGAGAGCCACAATTTAAACTGAAGAGGCAGCTACTGCTCCTGGCAATGTCTATGTTTGTTGATAGTAATTATGGTAATTTGTGAATAATATTGCGGTCAAGGCTTGTCAATGCATACAGCATCTTTAAAAATAACATCACAGATCCTTCCTCATAGCCCTTTTCCTCCACGTCCTGCATGTGAGGATGTTAATGCTGCTTGCACTTTAGTATAGATTGCAGCTCAAATTAGCGAGTGACAGAATTGCTCTGAGGTATTCTCTGAAATCTACCCCAGGCAGTCTTTGACATGGTATAGCAAGAAATGACCTTAAGTGATTTAAACGTTGTTGGCTTCAGATGAATAGCACTCGGTTTAAGAGCAGCTGCACTGTGCCCAAAAAGTAATGATGCCTCTCTCTCTCTCTTTCTCTCACCATTTCCATTTGTAGTCCAGGGTGGTAGCCTGCATGACAGCTATACTCAGTCAGATGGATGATCGTCACTATGAGACATACATAGAAACCTTCGCTGGATCCTCTGATCTGGTGGTAAGTATACAGACACCTGCAGATGTCAAAATGCTAAATATGTTGAATGTTAAATATACACTGATGGTCAAAAACAACTCCCGACTGTAATTAATTTTAAAAAAGTTTGATCAGAATCAGAAACAGGTTTATTGCCAGGTAGGTTCACACATACGAGGAATTTGACTTGATGTCATGGTGCATACATAAAATATAAAACAAGAAATCTAACAAAAAACAAAAAATCTTTAAGGACACCGTAATAAAATATAGTTAAATAGCAATAAAATAAAAGCAGTAATTTACATGGAAATAGAATGCTATGAATGAATTATAGGATATGAAACAAGAAATATGTGTGATACACTCACATTCTCATTCTTTTGTCCGTTTCACTGCAGGACTTCCTGATGGAGTCCTTCATGCTTTTCAAGGATCTGATTGGGAAACATGTGTACCCCTCGGACTGGATGGCCATGATCATGGTACAGAACAGGTACTAGAAGCACACACAGACCTGAGATCTGAAACACCCTCCTACTTCTCCCAGGTCTCTGACAACAGAAAAGGCCACAACCGCCCCAGCCCAACCTGCTATTGGGTCGTTGAGGCTTGGTGTGTGTGAATTATATAAAATATTGTTGACATCCACACAAACCCACACAGGGAGAAGTTAGAGATAGCAAAGCTGGGGCTCAGGGCTGCAAAGATGAAAAAGGCTGATGTGACCAAAGCATTTATTAGTGAGCTGCTGTGGAATAGTTATTGGGCTGTCAGCTAGAAGGAAGGTTACAACTGTGTCAGAGGAATAGAAAAGGAAAAGAGGTTAAAGTTATAGAGTGAGGTGGAAGTAAGGTCAGGTTGATAAGGAGTCTGCAAACTGGGGTTAGGAGAGGTAGAGAAAGTCACGCTTGAAAGACAAAGTAAGACTGAGAGAATGTCAGTTACAGTAGCGGTGAATAACCCTGACTGATAGATGAATAGCGCCCAGGTAGGATGGCTGGGGCTACCTAACTTTAGAAATCCATCAAGTCACTACTCACTCATACACCTGCTTACCGTTTGAAGCTGCTATCAGGATCCGTTATTGTGACAGATGTTTAGAACCTGAAGCAATATCACAAACTTGTCTGAAATACCACTATGAAGTTGTGGGCCAGAGCTGCTGTCAAAGCTGTTGTTGTTTGACAAACAACAAATAAGGTGCATTTTTGATCATTAACGAATTTCCTCAATTTATTCCACATACAGTAAACATAGTTCAATCAGGAGAGATGTGATGTATGAGTACATGTTTATTATCGGGACACATGATATGCGGGAATAGTGATTGACGTATTACAGCAAGTAACTGTAATGATGTTTTGGCGATTAGGCCCCGGGTTTGCAGGATGATCATTCAGGAGGGAAAGAACCGCTCTGATGAACCCCCCCGGGGTCTAGACACTGGTGGTGGTGATAGTAGTTCGGTCCGATCTGAAGGGAGAAGGTTTTAGCTTGGCCCTGTATTAGGAGACAGGAGGGGAAGGGGTGGAGGAGGGTTGTGTGTTGACACCTGAAATGACAACTGACAGGGAGGGGAGAGCAGATTTAAAGGGGTTAGCAGGTGCGATGATTGGCTAGCCGGGGCGTAACACCCCTGATCACTTATTGAGATAACGTGTGACACCAGATGATATTGTCTTCTTGATTGAACTTGCGCTGAGCTACATTTGTTTCCTTAAGGACATAGTTGTTTCCTTAAGGATGTGTGTTTGTTTTATAAAACAATCAAACAACTGCATCAGTACGTTATTTTTGTCCATCAGAGTGTTCCTGAGAGCTATCAACACCTATGCCGACACAATGAACCAGAAGTTCCTCAATAACGACGACTTTGAAGTACAGGTAAGTGTGTATACAGGTTTTTTATAATATTGACAGTACCTTTATTTGCCTGATTTTATTTAACATAGATCTCTATTTTCTCCCTCTTCTGTTCCTTGCTCTTTCTACCCGTCTAGTTGTGGAATAACTACTTCCACTTGGCGGTGGCGTTTATTACCCAGGAATCTCTGCAGCTTCAGCATTTCTCGCCAACTAAGAGGAACAAGATTCTCGCCAAGTGAGAGAAGGGCCATTTCATTTCCTTATTTACCACAGTTACTGCCCCTGCTCTAATGAAACACTCAGTGATTTGTGATCTATTTTGGAGTCTGCATTTACCGTTTACACTCCCACTGTGCGACGCCTGTTGATAGACATTCCATTTGGTTCATGTTGGGGCAGATTAGCACAGCATTATATTTCCCTCTGGGATGTTCAGTTTCTGAAGGTGAAAATAACAGCATTCATCAAGACCATAATTCTTAAACCCATTCTCTTTCCGTCTCTATTTATGTGTCTTAAATCAGGTATGGTGACATGAGAAGACTCATTGGCTTCGCTATACGCGACATCTGGTACAAACTAGGTAAATAAATGTACTTTATACAAGTGTGGTTGCTTTGCTGCTTTTGGGAATGCAAATGTGTGTTTTCCTTCACAGCGAGATATACGTGTTTGTGTGTGTAGGTGCACAACGAAACCAAGGGGCCAGTGGAATTTGTTTTCTGTATAGCATGGTAATGAGGGTTCGCAATGTCAGCACCTTTTCACATAAATACATATAACATATTGCTCTTTAAATAAAGGGCTACTTGGTATTCTGAGAAAGCTGCATGTACAGTACAGGGTGATTTCCTTGAAATAGGAAGCCGTGTTCCTTGTTGTAGAAGGATTTTTTTTTTTTTATTAGGATGTGTTGGTGGAGGAAGACCTGGGGAACATTCCTGAGGACAACAATTGGAACAGGGGTGAACAAGGGGAGATGGTTCAGGTATGATGTTACTTGCCTTTTTCATGACGTGTGTGTTTGTGTGTGTGTTTCAGGCAGCCATAAGATCTGTTTCATCCCTGGCATGGTGGGTCCCATCCTGGAGATGACTTTGATCCCAGAAGAAGAGCTGAGGAGGGCCACCATCCCCATCTTCTTCGACATGATCACCTGTGAAAATGCACACTCTGGAAACTTCCAGAAGGTAAAACGCATCCATGCATACAGATATGTGGGAACCGTTATTGTTTGCTGCAGTGAAATATTAAGATTTAAAATGCAAACTTACTTTTGCATGTACCAAATACACACAGTGACACTGGCACACACACAGTGACCATATACATCGATTTCCTGTGACAGTGCATGAAAGTAAAAGAGACACCTTAATTATGCTTGCATAATTGATTTCTTCTTCTAGTCCTGATCTCATTTGTTTTCTCTTCTCCCCGTTTGCTCTGTCTTTCTTTGTCTTTCCTCTGTAGTTTGAGAATGAGATCATTCTGAAGTTGGACCATGAGGTGGAGGGTGGAGGAGGAGACGAGCGATACATGCAACTACTGGAGACCATGTAGGCCTGAGTATTATAACTTAAAACCATAACGGCAGCCAATAATGCTTGAAAATGTAAACTTCTTCTGTAGATAAACAAAAAGCTACCAACAAAAGTAGTGAGTGAAGTGATAGTACTGCCAGAATATGGTTTTACATTTGAGAAATTATTTAAATTCTGGCTGGCCTTGCTTTGCTATTGTCTGAAAAAATGAATTCAGAGAGTAGATTTCCTGCTAACCCTCAAATGTTCAGTTTGGATTCACATCAGCGGTTTACCAGGAATAAACTCACAACATTTGCAGCATAAAACACTGAATTTAAAGGGCATATCTTCTGATGATGAACTCACGGATGCTTGTCTTCCAGCCTGCTGGACTGTGCAGCAGAGAAGCCCCCACTGAGGCCACAGGTACAGCACTTTGTCTCCTTGGTGAAGGGACTCCTCATTCGTCTCCTTGACTACCGCACCGTGATGAACGATGACAGCCGCAACAACCGCATGAGCTGCACCGTCAACCTTCTTGTAAGTCCCAAATATTCAAATCCCTCCTCCACTAGCCTCCTCACTTGTTACTGAAGTGAGCTTCAGTAACAAAATATGGAGTTAGGACTAGGTAAGCAGTTATTTCCTTTAATAGTTTCATCATAGTTTTGTTTTCTTGATGTTTCATCGATACTCTGCAGTCTTTCCAAATCTCCTGTAAGCTTGGCATGTGTCTCCATGGATTTGCATTTATTGACACCTGCCTCGTGATTCATGCACTGTACTTGGAGTATTAAAACTCACAGCACATGTTCTGATCTCAGAAATACACACACACACACACACACACACACATCAATAAACTCATTATTCATTGAAAGACTACTATATTAAGAGACTAGTAGGTGAGTTTGTCCCACAGACACCTTAGTCAATAATCTCATCCATGCCAGAAGGGCCACACCGATTGAAGACTTCATTATGCAACACTGCTAGTACGTCTTGTCTTTCATGCCAAGGTCTTTGTAGGCCTTTTCCACTTCTGATTTGTGTGCAAAATGATCTAAATAAAAGGATTCATCTCTGTCTGGTCGCATGACTGTTTTTGCAGAGGGTTGCATCAGCTCCTGTCTACTACACAGCTTCCCTCTCATGTGATCTCCTAATCAGATTCTCCTCCACGGTATACTCAAGTTTAGTCTACCCACCTAAGATCCTCTCCACATCAGATTATGTCATATAATTCTTCCTCCATGCATTTTGCTTCTTTTATGTCTCTTTTGATATGGATTCTTTCCAGAGATTTGTTTTTGAAGATATTTCAGAGGAGTATGAGTTAATTATGGGTGGTCGTGCTCGTGTTGGTATCTTATGTGTTATTTTCCCATTAGGAGTTGAGGCTGTTGGCACATGCCAGAGATGTTTAGCTTGTTGCCCATGACAGCTGCCCATTAGCTCGTCTCTTTCATTTGTTTCGCAAGCTAAAATAAATCCCTCTGCACTCTCCCAACTGTGCCCTCCCTCACACTGACTTCACTTAGGGCGTGCACTTTCATACACACAATCACGTAGGTATCACTCCCTCATGCAAATGCGCTTTCAATGAAACACCTGTACTCTTGTACACAGACATACACACAGCTCAGGCTAAATTAACCTCTGCTAACCTTGTGCTAAAGAAGTTCCAGAATAACTTTAAGCCACCAAAAAAAGCCTGTTTGCGTGATTATCTTCATTTAAGATTTACATATGGATTTTTAAATGCCATGTGGCTGTGAGGTAGTGCCGTCATCCTTCAATCGGAAGGTTGGGGGTTTGATCCCAGCCCCTGCAGTCAACATGTCGATGTTTCCTCGGGCAAGATATTTAACCCCTAGTTTCTTCCAATGTCGTGGCCAACCGTGTGTGAATGGCACATTGCTCTGTATGAATCCGGTGTGAATGATGATTTCTAAATATAAAGCACCTTGAGGTGTCGTAAAGACTGGATAAAGGGCTGTATAAAATACAGTCCATTTAACATTACCCTTGTGTATGTTCATTTAGGAACCATGTAGAGAAGTCTCTCATTGTACTGTGTATTTGTGGTGTTCGTTCAAAATATCTGTCGATGGTGGTCGTGAACTGCATGTAAATGGACCAAAAATTGGCTACTGAAGTTAAAATGCAAAAAACAATGATCTATACCAGCGGTTTTCAAAGTGTGAGGCGCGCCTCCCTGGGGGGGCGCCAGAGAGCTTCAGGGGGGGCGCAGCGTGAGAAAAAAATAAAGACTATTAAAGTGTCACTTGCACACCTTTGGCTGTCCGTGGAGACCGAGTTCCCCCACCTCGCCAAAAAGGCTGTAAAAGTGCTCATTCTCTTCACCTCCACCCAGGGGCGGGCTGGCCATCTGTAGGAATGGGTACCGAGCCCCGGTATTAAACGGGCCCCAGGGCTGAATTATTAAAGACCGTGGTACCGTTAAGCTCCGACGTTAACGGTCTTTTTATCGGTACTGGAGACATGTAAAAAATATATGTATATGTATTATTGCTACACAAACATTATATTGCAGTTTTAGTGTTGCCAACTCCGTTTCTAATATGCAAAAAGCGTGCAAAATGCGTCTTTCTAGTATTTTCGATCTTTCAAATCCAGGCGAGAGATCTCTCTCCCCCGCCTGCTTGCGAGGGGGCGGGGCAGTTTACACACACACAGCTGCTACATGCAGCAACACATACACGGAGGAGATGGCGGAGAGAACGCACTCCGAGGTGTGGTTAAACTTTACCCATCTCGATATGGACAATCCTCGTTACCAAAAGTCCAATAAGAGTTTAGCATGTAAGGGCGGTAACACGAGCAATTTGTCTAAACATTTAGCAAAAGTGCACCACATCCAGACGGAGAAATGCACCGGATCGACTGTCTTTCTAGTAGCTCTGTAGCCCCATCCACGAGTAACGTTTCCACGTCAGGTATGTTATGTATGCTAGCAGCAACACACGGAGTTAACTCAATTATACAAACATGGGTTAATGATTAGAGGTAACAGAGTTATTTATTATGTTAAAGTTTCTGCTATTCTGTTTACAGTTCTGTCATCAGATTATTTAACACGATTTGTTAAAACATTGTTGTTTCTTCTGATATAAATAGAAAGCAATGTTAGTTTTGTTCACAATTTGTTTAGTAAGTTTACCTTCTTTTTTTCTCCAAAAGAACCGATAAGAGTACCGTTAAAAGACCGGACCGATAAGTGGTATCGATAAAAGTAGTAGTACCGTTAAAACCTTAACGATACCCATCCCTAGCCATCTGTGTGTTCTGGAGAATCACAGAACGGCCGGTCGTCAGCGGGTCGTTTTAAACTGCATCATTTAAGTTGCGCTGACAGGCGACAGAGGTTCGTTCAGCGGGCCGTTTCCACGCAGCGAGGCTCCCACCCCGTTGACAGTTCACTAGCATGCTCTACCAATTTGTGTGGGCTGGGCTGGGTGAGATTCCAGGGCAGATTTGTTGTCCGATTCCACCCCTGCCTCCACCTACCTGTGTGAGTGCGGGTTTTCCGCATTGACTTTGATCTACAGTAAAGCAAGTACCGGTCAAGGCTGCAGCCATTACATTGCATTTAGCTGACGCTTTTATCCAAAGCGACTTACAATAAGTGCGTTCGACCAACAAAATACAAACTTGAAGAAAACAGAATCATATAAGTACATCAGGTTTCATAGAGCCAAAACATTTCAAGTGCTACTCAACTGGCTTTAGATAAGCAAGTCCTTTATTAGTATATAAGTGCTTTATTAGTAATTCTATCGCTCGAAGTGGAGTCGAAAGAGATGATGCCAGAGGATGATCTGCGTTTATTCCTGTCTACATTGCATCCCCGCATCATCCGCCTGTGCGCATCAAAGACGCAGACTCATTGTTCCCACTAATGTAGGAGTGAGTGTAATAAGGAGGCAAAGTTGACGTTCAGTGTGTTGCCGGGAGAATATAAGGATTTATCCACGATGTTGAAAATGTAAAAAAAAAAAATTCTTTTTTTTTAAAACATAAAGATAAAAAGGTTTTAAAAAAGTTATTGTTTTAAGGAGGTGACACTAATCAGCCAATCAAAACGGTGCAGTCAGCGAGCACGATAGATTCGAACACAGACACGAGACAAGAGGAGAGAAACAGCAGTGAGTAATTTCAAATGGCGTGCTCAAAAAAGAGAAAGGTAGACAGCGAAAACAGAGCATTTAATGACATTTTCTCTTACTGGACCTCTTAGAAATGCAATTGAATACCCCTGCATTATAGCAACAACAACAATAATAATAATAATAATAATAATAGCAATACTAATTGGGAGGGGGGGGGGGCGCGGCTGTTCTTATGTTCTCTGAGGGGAGGCTCACCTTCCCACACTTTGAAAACCCCTGATCTATACTATATGATCTTTGAAAAAAATAGAGCAAATCAATATTAATAGGCATGCAGTCTCCTTTGACTTCACAGTGAATTTCAATGCGTTCTTTTTTTGTCTACTCTTGTGGTCTGCTGGCTCGCGCTGGTGATCGGTTCGTTTCACTCCTTTGGTCTCCATACAGTAGATGTCATTAAACTTCATTAAACTGGGAGTTTGTGCTGCTTATCTAACAAGCGCGCATAAACACACTCCCACACACTAACACACACACAGGCAATCAGAAGTATTTCAAATATAACGCACACATACATCCATTTAGACAAATAATCTTCCACGCAAATACAAAGAGTTAGTGAGTTAGTGCAGCATTTATAAATGACCTTAAAAATCTCACACACACACAGACACATCAATGTGGACTGACACTAACCGTCTTCTCCTTTCTATTTCACAGAACTTTTACAAGGACATCAATCGTGAAGGGATGTATATCAGGTATTTATGTGCTGAATTTGACATGAAATACATTTAAGTGGTGTGTTTCCACATTGTCGATGCTTGCATGTGTGTGTCTGAGTGGCCTAGCATTACTATACTTGTGGGGACCTAAATCTGTTTACACAGTCACGTGTGGGGACTCGCCTCCCTTATGGGGACACATTGGAGGTCCCCATGAGGAGAATCATTAATTTTAGGGTGAAGACTTGGTTAGGTTTAGGGTTAGGGTAAGGTTAAGGGTTAGGGTAAGGGTTAGGCATGTGTTGGTTATGGTTATGGTTAAGATAAGTCTCCAGGAAATGCATGTAAGTCAATGTAATGTCCCCTGAAGTGATGTATACATGGTGTGTGTGTGTGTGTGTGTGTGTGTGTGTGTGTGTGTGTGTGTGTGTGTGTGTGTGTGTGTGTGTGTGTGTGTGTGTGTGTGTGTGTGTGTGTGTGTGTGTGTGTGTGTGTGTGTGTGTGTGTGTGTGTGTGTGTGTGTGTGTGTGTGTGTGTGTGTGTGTGTGTGTGTATCCATAATCTGACAAGGGATTATATGAGTCCCACTGAATTAATGTCAGAATCCACAAGATCAGCTCTTGGTCTGACTGGAGGGCGAGGAGATAAAAAAAGAGAGACATGATTGGCAGGGAGGGAGAGAGAGGGGAAAATCCAGATCCCGTCAGGTCCCACGTGCATTTCTGGCGGTGGCTTATGGACCTAATTAGTTATCTGTGTGTTCAGATGTGAGCTCAGCTCTGTGGTTGGTCAGAAGCCTTCGTCTCTCATGTGGAGAATATGGTTAACATTTGGCCGGCTCCCTAGTTTATCTTAGCATATACACACAGTTTAATGGAATCAATACATTAGTCAATCTAAGTTTATTTATATTGAATAAAATCACAAATTTGTCTCAAGAGGCTTTACAGTGCAATGTGAGCATGCAACATAAAATGAACATTAGATAACTACATATAGCATGTGTTATGTTATTAAGCATAATGTTATCTTACACAGTAGCTATATTACTCAAGGCCATGCGTGGATAATAACAACCCCAAACTAATTAGGTTGTGGCTCAGGGTGTGAATTATGGACCATAACATTAGCATCTTAATTGCTTACATTTATATTTTAAATGATACAACAGTTGACTACTGAATATTTCCTTTAATTAACTGTATTATTTATCTATCTCTAGTGTTCATACTAAACTATTTATTTGCAGCAAGCAGAAGTAATGTACCTTTCTTTACTGATAAGTCAGGTAACAACTTTTTTAGAGGTAATTTCAACTATGAATTTAGAAAATGTTTTTCCAAACTTTTAATTATTATTATTTAGTTTTATTATCTTTGTTGGGCTGTCTCACTAAAATAGACAAATTATTAAAAAATGCAACTCACCTTCAGTAATTCATAATATTGTTGCACACAAAAGTAATAATCGATTAATAGAGTGTATACTGACTTTTTAATGTACTACATTTGTCACTTCTTTTATGCAAACCCACCAAATGCTGCACTGAAAACCTCTCATTTGTATAGAGTGTGGAAATGCCTGTTTAAGTCACACTTCAAAGAGAGACGTCTGTAGTTTTCTGCATTAAGGCACTAACCAGCAATGTTTCTGGTGAACAATTCAACCATAGCTTTCTGTGTTTCGATTGTGTGATTGATTCATATCACTTCATGTTAATTAGAGGGCAACATTAGATTGATCTGAAATGAAATACGTTTTACAAACCTAATGTTCCTGTAATAGGTTTCCTAACACCCAGATATGGACTAATTAAAAGCTGACTCCTGCCAATGCAATTTGAAAACCACCTGTGATTAACAGACCCAGGGAGATAGAGGACGAGAGGGAGGGGAATAGTCAGGGAGGGAGAGAGAGAACAGGAAGCATAAATAGAAGAGAGACCAAGAGACAAACAGTGAAGGGTGAGTCCAAGCTTCTCAGAAAACAACAACACTCAAACGTTAACTGGGTCTACCATAGCTTGTTCCTGCGTGCTTCTACACAATGTAACTATTATAGTTATAAAGCCAATCACCAGCATCTTTGTACAAGCATGCAACATCATTGGCTCACAAACGATGATATTTACTCCTTATTGTGGTATTGGAATAAATAAATAATAAATAACAAGGATTATTTCTATACTCGATAGTTTTGAAGTAATTTGTTCGGTGACTAAATTGATCAAAGTTTAGTACCTGGCCCAATTCTTTTAGAGAATAAGAGGAAATGGAAGGAAGAAGATGACATGAGGTTCAAAAAAGAAAGCGAGACCCTTCAATATGTAGCCATACACATTAACCCTAAGGGGGCATCCATACTGCACAAGCGTATACAGAAGATTTCTCATTTGAAAGCATCTACTGTAGAAGCCACTGCTTACTTGCTTCGTCATCAATGCCTTAGCAAGAAAGTGTAGCCTCTGGCGATCTGGCAGAATGTTTTTTTCCCGACAAGAAACAAAAATCCATCAAACCTGAAGCTGTAAAATAGTAAATGGGTTCACTAGCAGCCCAATGCTCCCATTTTCCTCCTGTCGGGCTCATAAAACATACTGTGGCTACAAAACATCTGACTTTTTACAAGACATACTTTGAATTGCCCTTCTGTTTGTTTGCATGAGTATGCCCTGCATGACCTTTCTATGTTGTGTACATATTCCAGGGTAGCTATATGGTGTGTGTGAGCATTAGACACATTGAGTGAGAAAGTGACACACTCTTGATTAATGCTGCCCAACAGTGTCATCTAGTGGATTGATGCAGAAGCTGCATATTACATTTACTTGACCTCTGTGAGTGTGTTTGTACACGTGTGTTCTCAGGTACCTTTACAAGTTGAGGGACCTTCATCTGGAGGGTGAAAACTACACGGAGGCAGCATACACACTGCTGCTCCACTCCCGCCTGCTCAAGGTAGGACACACACACACACACACACACACACACACACACACACACACACACACACACACACACACACACACATAAAGAGGGATATGTTGTCATTTTAATGCTGGAGCTAGTGTCTTGCTCTGTCTAATCACTTGTCTCTGAGCCACGAATGAGACTGTTTTTTATATGCTGATAAATGGGTCCTGGCCTCCGAATGATTAAGCTCTGCCGCTAGTTTATGGTATTGCATCGGCCACTGGTGCTGCATCACTATGGTGATTGATTTTTGGAGTCTGTATGTGTGCAGCGTTTTTGTGTGAGTGTCGGCGCGCACGTGTCCGTGTGTATTTGACCTCTTTTATAGCATACTTAGATTTCACAGAGAGGGACAGAGGAATAGGGGCATTGTTCCCTCTCTCTCTCTCTCTCTCTCTCTCGCTCTAGGAGAGCGTGTGAGCTATAGATCGATCCGCTATAGCTCTCTCGGTCTTCTCTCCTCGCTCTCTCTCTCTCATCTCTCATCTCTCTAGCTCTCTTCTCTCTCTCTCGCTCTCTCTCTCTCTTCTCTCTCTCTCTCTCTCTCTCTCTCTCTCTCTCTCTCTCTCTCTGCTCCTCTCTGTCTAGTAAGCAGTTGAACTCTATAACATTTGTTATGAACTTAATTAATCTCTAGTGTCAGTCCTGTCATGTCTGCTTCTTATTAATGGGCAGTAAGGCACAGCATGCTGTCATCCTCTTCTAACAAACTTCACTGAGCACAGTTCAAACAAGTCTGTCTTGCTCATTTTGCTCATTGTGCACTTTTACGTTTGGTTCCTAAATGAATTTCTGTGCAACTTATGTAATGGAAGATACATTATTGTCTTGTTTATATGATAAATGAGCATTGTGCGGTTTGCTTTGGTGCACACTCTGCTTATGGCTAACATTGATTCATTACAACAAACAAATTAGCCTCAAGTTATCTTCCTCTTTTGTCTTAACGTCATTATTAATGGGAAAGTAAAAGACTTGTTTGGTCTGGCCACTCTTTTTAATTCACGTTGACATACTGCATCTCACATCTCTGTCCTCTCATCTTTATGTATATCTTCCATCCTGTCTGTATTTCAGTGGTTGGATGAGATGTGCAGCCCCCAGTTTGAGTTCCACGGCTCCCAAACGCAGCGGCAGCTCAAAGAAACGCTCTACGACACCATCATCGACTACTTTGACAAGGGCAAGGTCAGCATGGTTTTACAACACAACCTGCTCCTCCATCTTGACCTCCATTAAGTAGTGTGATGATTTGAAAAATGTTGATAAACACTCCAAAATCAAAACAAAGAAAGTTTTTAGCAGGACAGTTCATTTTTATTTTCGAAGTAGCAAAACGTGTTGAACTTATTTCACAAAACGATAAAGAAAATAGTTTCTAAAGCCTCAGATTCAAGATCAGAATTCAAGACATACACTTTTATTTTGGAAAATGTTCGTTCCTTTCCTGTATCAAGTATTAAGTCATAGTCTCGTGTGTTGATGTCAGATTCATTCTGTATTCTCTATGAATGCTTTATGTTCTCTGAAGCATTGAAAGAGACATTTCACTTCACTCTCCAGAGACCTGGAAACAGATTTCACAAGAAAAATTCCCACCACAGCTGCTGCCGATTCAGATGTACAGTATTTGCAGATGGTGTAATGACTTCTTGCTCTCTCTCTCTGGTGTGTGTGTGTGTGTGTGTGTGTGTGTGTGTGTGTGTGTGTGTGTGTGTGTGTGTGTGTGTGTGTGTGTGTGTGTGTGTGTGTGTGTGTGTGTGTGTGTGTGTGTGTGTGTGTGTGTGTGTGTGTTGTGTGTGTGTGTGTGTGTGTTGTGGTGTGTGTGTGTGTGTGTGTGTGTGTATAGATGTGGGAAGAGGCCATCACTCTCTGTAAGGAACTGGCTGAACAGTACGAAAACGAGATCTTTGACTACGAGTTACTCAGCAAGAGACTGGTAATAAATGACTATCTCAAACCTTGATGCTTTATCGTCTGCACAGTTATCATGTTCTCACATTTTCCACTTTCCCCTTAACTTCCCCTTTATAGACGTTATATATATTCTTGGGTGTGAGGGAGTGTTTTGATAGCTGCAGTAACATAGCTCACATCCAGTGCACCTTTTGCGTACCGGATCTTATGTATATTGATCAATGGTCTTTGACCTTTTAACAGTAAAACAGAATCTATTCAAATTGTTTAACTGCCATTCAGTAAGTTGCTTATTGATCAGAAACTATAAATGTAACAGCAACACTTGATAGGTCATCTGCACTTTAAAATTGCATGTTTAAAAATGTGTATCTACTAAAGTATTCAAGTCCCCCTTCAATTCTGGTGTGAAGAACTCTGGTTAGAGGTTTCACAATTACTGTATGACCCCAGAAGAGTGATTCATCACTGCTAATCATATACAACTTCTAACACTTCTTACTGTCAATCAATCTTGTGTTTCTTGCTTCTCTTGCTCTGTCACCACAGCAGTAGATTCCTTCCTTCACAAATCTAACCCCACATTCTCCTCTTTCTCCCCTCCACTGAACTCACCGCCTCCCCTCCCCACATAGAATTACACTTTTACCAACAATTCAAAATCTCTTTCTCTTTTTATATGACTGCAGCAGTGGCTCAGCTAATGCAAATGTATGTAGTTATATCAATGACAGACATTGCCCTTGGTTGCTATGCACTTTATTGTTTCTACATCTATCATCAAAGCTCACAGCATTCTGCTGAGGGTGGCTTTGTCTTTGGCACAAGCTGATAAAACTGCTACGGCTGCACCATCTGAAACTTTCCCCTGAACACATCCTTTGTCTTTCTCTTTGTCCCTCTCTCTCTCTCGCTCTGCAGGAGAAACAAGCCAAGTTCTATGAAAACATCATGAAGATCTTGAGGCCTAAGCCGGACTACTTTGCAGTGGGCTACTACGGACAGGGCTACCCTCCATTCCTCAGGGTTTGTCTTTCTCATGGTTTGCTTTGAATGAATATTATGCATAGCTTTTTCACTTTTCAAACAGTTGGATCACAATGTTTCACGCTGTGTAAGGAATACAAAGGTATTACCGACTACCCTTTCTTGCACAAAGCAGTCGAAGAAAACGCTTATTCTCCATTATCAGCACTGAAGCTTAGCTATTTAAAATAGCAACAGTAAACAACTTTCCAAACACACTAGCAAGATGCTTAACAGAAGGAGGCATATTGTACCTTCAGGGAGCGTTGTTGATCTGTGGATTTCAGCAAGTTGCAGAAATAAATATTCCGCTGTTTGTAGCTCCAATATTCATTAGATGTGTTTATCTGCTTCGGTAAGGAGTCTGATAAAGGCTGCGAGTCAGTTCTTAGTAGCTCAGGGCAGTGATAAGGGAGACCAGGGGGGTATACTACGAAGCAGGATTTTCGCTTAGCCGGCTAAATTCAGGGAAAACTCCGGCATTCCGGTCCTACGAAGCTGGTTCTCTTTTTAGCAGGCTAGATCTCCATGGTAACTTATGCTTAGCGGCTAACCTGGTCGGGACCAGGTTAGGTTGCAGGCTAAGAGCTCAACTCAGTGAAAACACTGCCTGCTGACCAATCAGAGCTCAGTGTGCAGAGTTTAAAGCGATCAAGTCATATTACAGGAGAAAGGAAATACAGAAAAGCTGCCGTCGCAGGAAAGACGGCCGGCAAAAATCACCGACTGTGTGAACGTGAACATTAATAGAATATCACCTCCATCTTCAGAGCAATCTGACTATTATAACATTAGCGTTAAGAAAGCTTACTTAAATATATGCCACAACATAAGTAACTGGATCAGAGTAACATTAAGTAGCCTACAGTCCGCGGCATGTCAGCTGAGCCGTATCTGGCCGTGCAACACTCACAGTGTCACATACTGTATGCAGAAGTATTATTTTAAGCAACACATTAAGTTGACGAAACACTTGAGACAAATGTAATTAAAGTCAGATCGTGTTTTAGACGGGGCAGTGATATCATAAACCTGTTAATGTATGCATTCAAACACTTTTTCTTTTGCCAGCTGTATTCACCTTGCAGGTGCAACTATGTGGCTTTTATCCTGGATAAAGTGTTTAAGACATGGATGTTTAAAGTTTAACTTCTTCATTTTTGACTAGTATTAAAGTTCACTTTTCATTCAGGAAGTATGACGCTGTGCTGTCAGTACGCTTCTCCATGTTTGTGATTGGTCGAATGCTCCAAATACCACCCCTTTCATGTGAACGCGCACCTAACTAGATAGGAAATGGCTGGCTTGAGCGATCCACTTGATAACCAGCGTCGTAGTACAGTTTAGCGAGAGCGCGTATGTTTTGGATTAGGCCAACCGGCTAACTCAAACATATCCAGGTTAGGTTGAACCAGCTTCGTAGTATAGGCCCCAGGCCCACTTTGAGAAATATTTACAACCACTACCAACTCTATGTGTTGATCAGAGGCTACATAAGGGTTTGATTATCATCAGTATACTCTTATATAACATACATATCCTATGCCTGCAGAACAAGGTGTTTATCCACCGTGGAAAGGAGTACGAACGCAGAGAGGACTTCCAGAACCATCTGATGAGCCAGTTCCCCAGCGCTCTGCACCTCAACACCACCACCATGCCAGGAGACGACATCAAGAACTCTCCACTGCAGTGTATCCTCATGGCACACACAGAAATACACTAATGTGTGATCATAGATATACAAAAAAAGATCTACAAGCAATTTTTGGTCTTACAGTCAAGTGTAGTACTGAATATATAAAGTAGACTTTAATATACAGCACATGCTGTACCTTAAGGTTCTGTTAGGGTTGAAGAGGAAGTGTATCTTTCAGTGTTTTCGAAAACAAAATATTGGTGGACACAAAAAAACGAATTTAAGTGTATCAAAACTTATCACAGAGACATTTTTCTTTACATTAGTTGTATCTTTTGACGTAACCCTGCCACTGGATGTCTGAAGTGTTGTCAGTAGTGTAACTATCAGTTTGTAGATTTTGTCACAGCTGTGGATGTACTGTCCTGTCCAAGCTGTATTGATGTTTTCTTCCTGAGCATTATGAACCAGATATCCAGTGTTTCACAGTGCAGCCAGTCCTCGAGATTCCTCCTCGCCTGAAGAACAAACCTGTTCCTGACCAGATCATCAAGTAAGTCAAAGAGCATGTTTAACCGGTCATTTATTTCAAATAAATATGTGTTGGTGTATGAAATGACTTGAAAAATAGTTCTGACAATGTTGCAAATTAGTTTTTTATTTTCCTTGTGTGCCTTTTACCTCTGTCTCCTTCTTATTTTATGTCCAGCTTCTACAAGTCCAACTACGTGCAGCGCTTTCACTATTCCAGACCGGTGAAGAAAGGACCTGTGGACCCAAACAATGAATTTGTTGTGAGTTTTTCCATTTAGTTTTTTGTGATAAGACTTAAGACCACTGGGAAAGTGTTTCAGAAGTTATTGTGTACTTGCATTGTTATTGTCTGAAAAGACAAAAACAATAAGGCTGATAAATCCTCCTCTACATGGACATTTTATATTTATAATGCTCTGCTTTATTCTTGCTAAGGTCACTATATATTTTCTTGTACCTCTAGCATCGACCACAACTATTCCCTCTCTATCTCTCTGCTCTCAACTACCAACAGCCTTAATACAATATATATTATGTTGTATTTAATGCTGTCAAAATTATCGCGCTAACGGCGGTAATTAATTTTTTGAATTAATTGCATTAAAATATTTAACGCATTTAACGCATGTGCAGAATGGCCCGCCCCATACATCCCACCAGTGGCAGCGCCAGGGTATGGCTGGGGTACACCCATACCAAGAAATGGCTTAGCCCCACCATGAAAAATGATGTTAAAGTAAGCAAAATAAAGTCCGCCAACTCGCGCCGAGAATTGCACAGACAGCAGTTAGTAAGATTGATTTCAGTAGCCTCTTGTCTGGAAATACCGAAGACCAGAAACGGTTTTGAAAACTTTTGTCACGTAGTGATCGTCTTCTCAATAGAACATCTTTGATAATGTCTTCTGGCCAATCAGAATCAAGATAACGGCGTGGTGTTGTTGCAGGAAGTCTCGACGGAGAATACTTTTGCTGTAGTACAGGGGTGCACATAACTGGTACGCAGGTTATGTGCGTAATCTGAAATGCGTACCAGCACTTGTGTCACAAAGCGCATTTGCGTACCGATGTACTCGTGAAGCTTTTCCAGAAAAGCGGTTAGATCACCGGACGACAGAGTCGGTCTCCGTGTGCACAGACAGGGCTGCTGTTAACGTCGGTCTGTACAACGGAATTGTGCCAAAACTACGCCAACCGGCTGCGGAGGGAGACTCCCCCCCTTCACTGGAGAACTGCGCTAAAACAGCTGATCACAACGTTCACACTCTGTGGTCACGAAGTACTCCACTAGCGTCTTAATGAATTAAGACCCCACGGTTTGATGATTGATAGGTGCTCTCTTTCATTTTGACACACAGAAAAATGTTACTATAAACATGTTAAATGGATATATCCGCCTTCTTTCATTTATCTTTCCATTCCCACAACAATATACCAAAATAAATGGCATATTTTGGACATAGTTCGAATGGTGATTAATCATGATTAATTAATTTTTAAGCTGTGATTAATATGATTAAAATGTTTAATCGTTTGACAGCCCTAGTTGTATTATATTACTTTTGTATTATACTTATGTTATATACAATGTCATCTAATCGCTTTTTTCTTTATTATTCCCTTTTCAAATCTGTTTTCAGTCAATGTGGATTGAACGCACGACCTTCACCACTGTGTACAAGCTGCCAGGGATCCTGCGCTGGTTTGAGGCTACGGACATGAAACATGTGAGTCTGTGGTTGGGTGGGGGGGTTACTCCGTTTGTGTTCTGAGCTAATGCCTCCTCTTTCAGGTCTCTGTCTCACCTCCACCAATACATTTATTTTTCATTTGTTTTTTAACTGAATGTTTTTCCTTCATCCCAAACCCCCCCCCCCCCCCCCCCTCTTACTTAATTGGTCTCGTCTTCTTCCATATTAATAACAGTTCTCTCTACTTAAACCCCTTTGCTCTTTTCATCACTTGGTTTCTCCGCTCAGACCACCTTGTCTCCATTGGAGAACGCCATAGAGACCATGGAGTCCACCAACGAGAAGATTCTCACCATGATCAACCAGTATCAGGCTGACTGGACCCTTCCCATCAACCCCCTCTCCATGCTGCTCAATGGCATTGTGGACCCAGCTGTCATGGGCGGCTTTGCCAAGTATGAAAAGGTAAAGAATCAGCCCTTTCCTCCCCACTTTATAGCAGATAATGGCCATTATCATATAGATTTCTTCAAACTAATATAGGAACAGTCGAGTTCAGTTTATTATACCTATCACATAATCATGTATTAAGGACTATCTGAGCTGTAATGATGAAAATCATTATCATCTCCTGAGGCTTAATTACAATAAATTTGCATATTTCATTAAATGCAAAGATCGCTTTATCCATAACCAGAAACATTGTTAGTATTCATTCTCCAACACCATTCCGTGATTTAATTTCCCACACAGGATAAGATCAGTGAGCTTGAATGTGCACATGTGGATGGAAAAGTCAGTCATTCATTAACAAACTGCCTGGGTAGGTGAAACCAAACGCCAGGATTCTTTAAATTAGTTTAAAAATGTTTCTTTGTATCAGGCGTTCTTTACCGAAGACTTCACTCAGCAGCACCCGGAGGACAGAGACAAACTGCTGCGGCTTAAGGACCTCATCGCATGGCAGGTACTGAACACGCTAACACACACTTCACATACACACCACATACTGTAGATGATTTTATGTGAACGTTCTATTGACACCATAATATTTGTATCTATAGATCCCTTTACTGGGTGGTGGGATCGCTCTCCATGGCAAGAGAGTGATGGAGGCCCTTCGTCCTTTCCACGAGCGCATGGAGGAGTGTTTCAAACAGCTGAAGAAGAAAGTGCAGAAGGAGTACGGAGTGAGAGAGCTGGTAAGAACAGGGGAGAAGGAGAGCTGACAAAAAGTATGGAGAGATTATTTACTGTACTCTGTAATCCACAATATATTTTCTTCTGAGAGGCTGGACACAGATCTACTCTGGTAGCACTGCGCTAATTAAGCTGACCGAGACAAATTTGAAATATCAAAGTACTCACAAAAGCCTTCAAGTGTAGTGTTGATATGGGATTTGTACCTTTTAAAATGTCTCTACAACTAGGGCATGGCTCAGATGATCTGACTGGGGCTAAATGTGGTCGTTAACTGGTGTAAATAGACTGGGCCCTTCAGGAGAGATTAAGCTAATGATGGGTATGGGGGTGCTGGGCTAAGAGTACCTTGCTTGTGCTTTCCCAGCATGTTCTAATGATGTACGTCTGCTTTGTTTCACTGTCTATGAACCATGCAAACAGTGAAACAAAGCAGAAGTACAGGACTACTAGTACTTTTCATATAAAATAATATTATTTTCCAGCCGGATTTGGATGAGAGGAAGTCTACTCGTCCTCGCTCCATGCTGCGCTCCCTTCGTCAGTCCATCATCTCCATCTCCTCACTGCAGGGATCTGAATGTGGGACTCCAACCAAGCTCCATGCAGACAGGTAGCATACACATCCAACCCAAACACTGACATTGATAAACTCACAGTTGATGGCGTTACAAAACACGTTTGTTTCACTTACAATAAATATGAAATCCACAGTTTTCACATGAGCCTATGTCTCCCATTTATGTAGGGACCAGCTGTGTTTGATTTATTTTACACTACTTAAATCAGCTTTTTCTCAGTGTTAAATGAAATGTTCATTGAAAAATGGCTTTCAATCTGTTCTTTCTATATACCTTTAAGCTTCTGTAGTTGCAGAAGCTGATTCTTTACACTAGTTTTCTGTTTTGAACATTGGTATTCAATTGTGGAATGCTGTGAGCACGCGTTGTGGAGGGTATTCATTATGTAATTATGTTATTTAATTATGTTTGCGATCAATTATGTAAAGAAAATGTAAATACGAATCATTTCTGTTAAAGCAATGTGCAGTCAGTGTTACATTTTTCTTTGTTTAGTTTAGTTTCATAGGCAAAAGGCCAGGTGTATTTCTCATCACACATTAGGGCTGCTCGATTATGGCAAAAATCATAATCTCGATTATTTGGGTGAATAATTGATATCACGATTATTAAAAATGATGATCCATTTACTTTGAAAACATCCATTTATTGAAAAAAAATAATGTGAACAGTATGTTTTTAACAGTTGATTACCTTGAACTTTAAGTATAATTCTACGGAGTCCCCCTGGTGACATTGGTGAGAAAAATATTAATACGTGGCCACGTATTAATAATGCGTGGCCACGAGTTAATAATGCGTGGCCACGAATTAATAATGCGTGGCCACGAATTAATAATGCGTGGCCACGAATTAGTTATTATGTTCCCACGCATTAGTAATTCGTGGGAACACAATAACTATTACGCAATAACTAAATCCAGATAGTCTATAGAAACGGATGACTGAGTGACAACAAGTCGAGTAAAGTTGGAACGATATTGGCAGATTCACATTTCACGGATCAATAACTCATGAACAAAACGTTGTTCGGACACAAATGATGTCTCCTAAGTACCGTGGTAAGGTTGACAACAAACTACAATCACATTTTGATAAAAAAAAAAAGCCAATACGTGCCGTCCTCCAAACCATTATATTGGTCTCTATCTGTAGCCTGAGAATAAATGAGTGCTCAGGGACCGTCTGCAAAGTGCAACTCCGAAGAAAGAGAATACAATAATATTCAATCACTTCACTATTATACAGTATATTTCTACCAAACTCACTACACACATCAATAGTCTCATGTTGCTCATACTACAGCAGAGAGTTTGGAAGAATGTGCTTTTGAATAATTTTGGTGAATATTTATAGTGTAAAATCTTCAATAAATATGGCATCATCTTCAATAACGTTACTATTATACAGTATAAATATTCACCAAAATTATTCCAAACCATATTCTTCCAAACTCTCTGTAGTATGAGCAACAGAAGACTATTGATGTGTGTAATGAGTTTGGTAGTAATATACTGTAGAATAGTGAAGTGATTGAATATTATTATATTCTCTTTTTTCGGAGTTGCACTTCGCAGACGGTCCCTGAGCACTCGTTTCTTCTCCGGCTGCAGATAGAGACCAATGTAATGTGTCCAGCTCGGAGAGAGGACGGCGCATATTGTCTTTTTTTGATCAACATGTGATTGTAGTTCGTTGTCAACCTTACCACGGTACCTAGGAGACGTAATTTGTTTCTGAATAACGTTTTGTTCATGAGTTATTGATCCGTGAAATCCGAATCTGCCAATATCGTTCTAACTTTACTCAACTACGTTTCAAACCGTGCATTTTCAGCAGCCGAATCAAGTGCCTTTTGCTAAGGATGACACTGTGCTTAACTGCAAGGGATTGCAGAATATCATTATAATTCATTCCCAAATGAAAATAAAATAAAATCAAATCAAAATGATCCATGCTTCGCGATAATAGCCGTAGCCTATGGTACAGAGTTTAGCTAGTGTTGTCACCTTTATATACAGTCTATATCAGTGGTCACCAACCTTTTCAAGCCCAAGATCACCGACCTCGGCCTAGGAGGTGAAAGGCGAGATCTACCTATTACAGAATTGAGTGAAAAAGACGGCCCAGACAGTGCTTCCAATTTGAGGCCTTTTATATAATTGCATCTGAATTACTGTTACAATGAAGGCTCCATAATCAGCTCACGGCATACAGGCAGGGGTAAAGTGCTATTTTTTATGAGTGGGGGGCGGACCTCACCTCCTCTAGGGGGGTCCGGGGGGATGCTCCCCCGGGATGATTTGTTTTTAAATACGAAGTTGAAAGCATCAATCTGGTGCACTTTGAGAGCAACATGAGATCTATGGATACCTCTCTCAGCACCCATATGAAACAGAACTGTAAACAGATTTTCTTTTTTTTTAATGGATATTTTACAAATCACTCCCCTTTTAAACTGTATTCTTGTTTTACTGCCATATAGTATGTCATACCTGTTTTTCATGTATTATATTATTGTTTGTATAACTATAATGATCATATGAAGGTGTGCCGCGGAAATAATCTTTTGAATAATTTGTGACAAAACCGTTCTAAACACTCAGTCCTTTAGCTCACCTGAGCCCCTCAGTCTGACAGGAGAGGACCCTCCTCCAGCTTGTTGTGGAAACAGCTCCTTAAGTCCGTTGGTGCAGCTAGCTAACCAGATGCTAACATCACGGTCCCCGCTAGCACCGGTCCCTCTCTCTCCCTCTCTCTCTCTCTATCACGCTAAATGCGCTATTGCCACACACACACAGAGCAGAGCTTGAATGGCACAAGCACACGTGTATTTCCATGCAACTCTCTGATTGGCCTGGTGACTTGCCTCTGTTGCATTCACTGAACACGGGAAATTGCATTCCTGCCGTCCTCTCTTGTGTCATGATGAGGTTCACGTAAAGCACGGTTAATGTATTATATTATTGAGGTGTCTCAAATATACGTCAATCAAGTGGCACCTGCTAACGGGGTGGTGGATGATAGGTTTAAATCTAAAACACGTATTTTTCAAACATTATTATTTTTATTTTATTTTTCTTTCTTTGTTACTTTTTTTTTTAACGGTCCGCGATCTACAGTACCCGCACCACACTCGCGATCGACCGATCGACTGGTTGGCGACCACTGGTCTATAGATGAGAGTAACAAATGCGTCACTTCCGGGCAAAAATAACGTCTCCGCCCACTTTTAGGGGAAAACAACGCTGTCAGTTGAACGGCGGTCAATACAAATTCTGAAGTTTTTGCCAATCCGATCAGAAATTTAAGAAAACCGGAGATTTTTAGATCATCAAAGAGCCCGATTCCAATGGCCAGACAGGCAAACAATTGCATTAAGCCATTAGAAATCGACGATCGGGCTCGATATATGGTTACATATAGCAGTAGGCTATCGATTTTCATAGATGAGAGTAACATCGACGTCACTTTACGGCCCCGCCCACTTTTGGGGGAAACAACGCTGTCATTTGAATGGCGATCGAGCCTGAAGCATGGATGTATAATAGGAACGGCCTGAAGCCACAGAGTTCTTCTTTTACTGTCCTTTCTTCTTAGAGGAAGTACAGAAACACTGAACTCTGGATTATTTGTAATGTTTGATGTGCAATAAACGACACGGCAGCTTTTTGGCATGATACAACTATTATGTTCCGCCTCGCTCATGAGAGTAACAGCTGGAGAAATTACAGCCTCGCCTACTGATTTTAATTGAACCATATATCAAGACCGATTGTCGATTACCAATGATCAAATGTAATTGTTTGCCTGTCTGGCCATCGTAATCGGGCTCTTTGAAGATCCAAAAATCGACGGTTTTCAAAAAAATTTGATCGGATTGGCAAAAACTTCAGAATTTGTATTGACCGCCATTCAAATGACAGCGTTGTTTTCCCCCAAAAGTGGGCGGGGCCGTAATTTTTGCCCGGAAGTGACGTAGGTGTTACTCTCATCTATATGGTTGTCACTCAGTCATCAGTTTCTATAGACTATCTGGATTTAGTTATTGCGTAATAATTATTGTGTTCCCACGAATTACTAATGCGTGGGAACATAATAACTAATTAGTGGCCACGCATTATTAACTCGTGGCCACGCATTATTAATGTGGCCACATATTAATATTTTTCTCACCAATGTCACCAGGGGCGCTCCGTATAATTCAACTGAAAAACCAATAAAAAAAATATTTAAAAATAATCGTTTTAATTGGATTATGTTGTTTCATAATCATTGCAAGCCAAAATCGTAATTGTGATTAAAATACGATTCATTGAGCAGCCCTATCTCACATTGCATGTTCTTTTAAAAATCACTCCAAAACTACCTGGATATGAAAAACCAAGAGTTAACCTCTGACTTCCTGCTCATCCCCTTCCTGCCTCCTCACAGGGACTTCCCCCCCGATTCCCCCACCTCCGGGAGCTCCACCCTGCCGCGCTCCAGTGGCAGCATGACTGGAAGTTTATCGGAGGGAATGGTGACGGTGGGTGATGCCGAGGTCAAACTGAGGAAGAGTAAGAAGAAGAAGAAGAGGAGCAGCATGATCTTCATCACAGAGGAAAGAGAAAGGATTCATACAATGGATAGCAAACGGGTGAGAGGTTGATCCCGGGAGGAAAGGATGAGAGAGTAAAGGAATGAAAAAGACAGCAAGAGCCGAGTGTGTGAGGCGGTGCTGAGCTTTGTTTGATCTCTGTCTCCCTCTAGCTGTCCAAGAAACAGGAGTTCCGCAGTGACACCAACCTGTGTGAGCCGAATGAAGGAAGTGTGTCGCTCACTAATGCCAACTCCAGATCCCTGCCCGCCATCACAGGTGATCACAATGTCTCATGGTGCTTCATAGTGAACTGTAGTTAAACCAATGAGCCAAGAACCCATAAAGTAAAAATAGAAATGCACGCACTGAGAGGAAGTATTGCTTTTTCCCTGACTGAAGGGAAATCGTGCACAAGGTCATGGCAGGAATACAAACAAATTGGCAAGCTGGGGATTGTTGCAGTAATAGCCTGACCTAACACCAACCCGATGGAAGGTGGCAAATTAGGGAATCAGTCATGTCGGTAGTAATTGTTACAGAACTAGGTGGCAGTGCCATCTAGTTTATATTTCATTGTTTCGGTTACATGACCCTTTTTACAGTGCATCAAACTACAAATCACTGTTTCTCTGGCTTCCTGCCATCTTCGGCCAGGAAAGCTGAGCCAGCATTGACTCTGGTGTTAATACTGTACAACATCTCTGTTTAGCAGCGCTGGCTACAAGCTGTACAGCCTCGGTGAACATGCACACAGTGCCACCGTGTTGCCAGAGAACACAGTTAATCAGTATTACAGCTGCAGGGGCACAATTAGTCACTTTAATCGGCCCTGCTGCAGGAGGAAGCAGAGGATTCTTTGTTAGCTGCTAATCAATGAGACACCGACACTAAATCCTCAGTTGTTGCTCTGTGTAGGTCTGTCCTTGGCGGTGGTGGCTGGAATGGAGGATGTGGACTCTGTCAGAGCAAGGAGGGACAGTAAGAGCATGTCTGTCTGTGGGACCTCTGACAGAACAGCAGACAGGCGCTCAAAGGGCGTCATCAACCTCATCTTCAAGTCCAAGGTGAGTTCAACTGTTTAATTTCTGCTCCACAAAGAAATATCAGGTTAAAATGTATTAACGGGACTATAGCTATACTAGCGATTTAATACTTTTGAGTAAAACACTTATCCACTTTCTTGCCAAGTCTGAAAGGGGAGGGTCTATACCACTCTGATGTGTGTATGTTAAATATATACCTACAGCCAGGGAAAGGTTAGCTTAGCATAAAGGTTGGAAACGGGTGGAAACAGTTAGTCTGGACCTGTACAATAGTGAAAAGAAAAAAAAACTCTACTTTGGTTAAGTATGCTAAAGTAAATTACTGCTGGCCCGCCTCATTAGTATCATACAGACATGTAGAGAGAGAGAGATGTATTAATCATTTCATCTAGCTCTTGGGAAGAAAGTGAGTAATCCTACAAGTTCTTGCTATTTCTTTAGGAAGTAATGCAAATGTTTGTGAATGAACATTAGTCTTATGTTACCAAGACCATTCCAAACTATTTGAACAGGATATGTATTGTTGACATAATCCATTCATTTTTACCCATAACTGGGAGTAACCCTGTATTTACATTATGCATGTTTGTTTGTTTCAACAGAGCTCCAAATCAGAGAAGATGTGAAGCCCGGTGACTCAGCCAGGCAGGGCCAATCATTTATGAAATGCATATTTTTGTATTTTATTTTAACTTTACTTATCTTTACGCTTTTGTTAAAGTAAGTTCACATAAATATGCAAGCAAAACCAAATGATGCTCTCAGTCAGTCAGTCAGTCAGTCTCTCAGTCTCAGTATTGCTGTTGCCTTAATATAATTGATTGTATCTGTCAATAAAGACTATTTTTGTGGTGTGACCTTTCTCCTGGTAATTCAAATGATTTCCAGTGAAGCTAAATACCATCTTGCAGGTTTTCAATCAATTCCGCTTCTTCAAGAACAAGCAGGCACAAACAATCCCGCAGACGTGCTTGATTAAAAAGCTTATTATACGCGTTTCAGCATTGATAGGACTGACTGAAGGTAATGGGAAATAATCATTCGAAGAAGCACAAAGGTTACTGCCAAACAAGACACGCTGCTTAAAAGCTTTAACGCAGAAACTAAAACAACAAAGTCTAATACACTTAAAATTAATGAGGAGCAACAAACCTTGAAGATGGGACAAAACTGTTAGGTACTTTTAATCTAATCTTATTGTTTATTCTGCATTGGTTGGAACAAGCATTCACTTTTATTTTAATGTATAAACATCAATCTTTAAGTAGTAGTTTGAATTGTTTGCTTATGGCCTCTTTGCTCTGATTCAATCAAGTTCTTCATCTCTTTGTTGTAATCACAATTGTCTTTCTTTTTTTACCAAAATGTACTTGAGTAAGAGTTAAAGGCGTGCTGCATTGAAAGTACTCCAGGAGGGACAATTTCCTGAGTAACAATGTAACTGAGTTTCTGCGCTGGATAAGGAGCTTATACACCTGTTTCCTTTAATAACCTATAGTATTGTTTCCCAAGATGCATGAAACTGGGTGATTTATTCTTTTTTGGGGTCACCATAAATTACTTAATTTGTGAGTGAGTGAGATAACAAGCACAGTGTTTGATTTGTAGGAGCCAATTGCTTTCCTAAAGAATGTGATCGCTGAGTGAAACAGGAAGTACAGGTCTGCAGACAGACTCACAGCTTGTTCTGTTCGTCTCCCTGGATCAGAGCAGCTCTTGCTGTCCAGAGGAAAAACAAATTGATGGAGTGGTGAGCTTTCCTCCTCGAGCAGAAACAACAATGTGAGTAAGGCAAGGCAAGTTTATTTATATAGCACTTTTCAACACAAGGCAATTCAAAGTGCTTTACAAAAAATGAAAGACATTAAGAAAATGGCATTTAAAATCAGTCATTAAAAAGAAAAGCTAATAAAATAAACATTAAAAGAAAAAATACATGGATAAAAGTTACAGTGCAGTTTAAGATATGAATAGTTCAATTAAAAGCAGCAACAAAAAGAAAAGTCTTCAGCCTGGATTTAAAAGTAGTAAGAGTTGCAGCGGACCTGCAGGTTTCTGGGAGTTTGTTCCAGATATTTGGAGCATAATAACTGAACGCTGCTTTACCATGTTTAGTTCTGACTCTGGGGACAGAAAGCTGACCAGTCCCTGAAGACCTGAGAGATCTGGATGGTTCATAATTTAGCAGGAGGTCAGTAATGTATTTTGGGCCTAAACCATTCAGTGCTTTATAAACCAGCAGCAGTATTTTTGAAATCTATTCTTTGACACACAGGAAGCCAGTGTAAAGACTTCAGAACAGGAGTGATGTGATCCACTTTCTTAGTGTTAGTGAGGACTCGAGCAGCGGCGTTCTGAATCAGCTGCAGCTTTCTAATAGATTTTTTAGTGAGACCTGTGAAGACACCATTGCAGTAGTCGAGTCTACTGAAGATAAAAGCATGGACAAGTTTTTCCAAATCCTGCTGTGACATTAGTCTTTTAATCCTAGATATATTCTTTAGGTGATAGTTGGCTGATTTAGTAACAGTTTTAATGTGACTGTTGAAACTCAGGTCAGAGTCCATTACTACACCTAGATTTCTGGCTTTATCTGTTGTTTTGAACATTGCACACTGAAGCTCAGCGCTAACTTTTATACGTTCTGACTTGGCTCCAAAAACCATTACCTCAGTTTTATCTTTATTTAATTGGAGAAAGTTCTGACACATCCAGTCATTGATTTGTTCAATGCACTTACTCAGTGTTTGAATTGGAGCATAGTCTCCTGGTGAAATTGTTACGTAAATGTGTGTGTCATCTGCATAGCTATGGTAACTTATTTTGTTGTTTTTCATTATCTGAGCCAGTGGTAGCATGTAGATGTTAAAGAGAAGAGGCCCCAAGATGGAGCCTTGAGGAACCCCACATGTCATATTTGTCAACTCAGATGTGTATTTACCTATAGAAACAAAGTTGTTTCTGTCCTTTAAGTAGGATTCAAACCAATTTAGAACTGTTTCCGAAAGTCCCACCCAGTTTTCCAGTCGGTCTAGTAATATGCTGTGGTCAACAGTGTCAAACGCAGCACTGAGATCTAATAATACTAACACTGAAGTTTTGCCACTGTCTGTGTTTAAGTGGATGTCATTAAAGACCTTTACAAGAGCAGTCTCAGTGCTGTGGTTTGGACGAGAGTAGGAGAAACATTACAGCCTAAAGGTACAAAGTGGAACATACAGTGGGGCAAAAAAGTATTTAGTCAGCCACCAATTGTGCAAGTTCTCCCACTTAAAAAGATGAGAGGCCTGTAATTTTCATCCTAGGTATATGAGAGACAAAATGAGAAGAAAAAAAATCCAGAAAATCACATTGTCTGATTTTTAAAGAATTGATTTGCAAATTATGGTGGAAAATAAGTATTTGGACTATATTTCATGGCTTGTGCTTTCTCACCCTCACTCAGGTTGTTGGTGCTGATCATGTGAACAGTCATCCTGCAGGTACATCCATGCTGATTCTGAATGTATGCAACTAAACCCTTCGCAGTCCTGACTGAATATGATGAATATGAATTAGTAGCCTGTGAAGCCAATGAGGGTGATCATGTATAACCTACATTGGTAAAAGGTCATTATGTCAGAAAATATAATTTTAATTAAGCTGTGTAAATGATTCATGGATGTGGAGGAATAACTCACATTTTCCCAGTGGTGTTTTTTTTTTTTTCCTCACGGTCTCTCTGTGTCCTGTGAGAGACCAGATAGTCAGAGGGTGATTAAGAACAATGGAGACATTTTTCCTTTCCCTTATTAATACCGCCATTATCTGGTGCCACACTGACCACCAGGTCTCTGCACAGCCAATTTAAAGTTACAGAATAGCCTTTTAAAACTAGTCTAATGTCCTGTACAGTAATACTTCAGTCTGAAGTGTGGCCCGTCTGATTAAAGCATTGCTGCGTGACCACAGAGTGATTTTAGTCCAAAGATTCATCTCACTTCAACAAAAAAAGGATGGATTGGGTTGGTGGCCAAGTTAAATGATATGCTGTATATTCTCAAAGCGAATGAAGGTGCTGCATCGCTGGCCAACAGATAAATTCCCATCTAAAATAGTAAGACTGTCCTGGAAAGTGTGTAAATTCAACAAAACACTGATCGATAAAATCTCTGATGCAGAAAAGGAGACATTTATAAAACATTGAATTTTGAAATATAGAAGTACAAGAAGCTCACAAAGCCATCAGATTTATTTGAAAACTTCTTAAAACTGTGACTCATTGTTAAGGGCTTGTGGCTATTTTCATCATATCAAAGTTAATGATCCTTTCAGCTCTGTGGCTTCTTTGGTTTCCAGATGGAAAACCCTTCAAAAGCTCAACACACAACTCCTGCAATTATTATCAAGTGTTAGTTTTCGCCTCTGAAGGCATGTCAGATTCTTGTGATTTAGTTTGAAGCTTTTATTGGAGCTGTCATTTTGTTTGGTGCTATTACTTACATGTCATATTCATTGGAATAACTCATGTGCTCAGATATCATATTGCCTGCTGCATTTTCAAAACTACGGCAACAGACATGGTTGTATCTGTTAAAAGCACATAATGTATCCTTGCTCAACCTGTGCCTGTTCAATTACTGTTAACCAATATATCAGTTTAATGACCGTAGTAAAAAAGCATATTTAAATCCTAAATCCTCGGGGCTTCATTTGGACTTTCTTATGAGGAATATATCAGCAAGCACTGCTGAGTTTTCACTCGAATAGCATATTTCGTTTTTGTGTGATACATTTTGGAAAATGTAAAACAATTATGAATTTTACACCTGTTAAGCAAGCACAGGATACTGTGTTCCAAAGTTTAATAAGAAGATGTGAGTTTTTATGTCGGCAGTGTTTTACAAACAGAATTCTATCTTGCTTCTACAAAGCCCATGTGAATAACCCTAACTTATATAAGGAATTTAACCAACAGAAAGCTAAAGGCATTTCGGTTGTTAAAAAGAACCCACAAGTTAAAGTTTTACAGAAGTTCCAGACTTCCTATGACCAATGTTTGTATAATAACTCTATGCAGACTGAAGGTTTGGTGTATATAAAAAACAAACCACAGAAAACCTTTCCATCAATACATAATACTCGCTGTTAGTGTTTCCCCCTGAAAGCTAAAATCCTCAAATACTTTAAAAGCGGGTGCTTTGTTTGAAATTTCACTGTCAGGCAATAGGATTGAAGCGTTCCTGTGGTACATGGAAATGTCTTTAATTTATTTAGGATGTACTCAAATGGTCAGTAAATTGAGTCAATTTGGGTTTTTCAATGTCTATCTAAACTGAGCATTGCTGCACAGAGCCTGCTGGCCCTCAGCTCTGTGTCAGCCTTAACATTAACAAAAACAAATTAACAAGATGCAAAACACTTTTACAAAGCTAGAGACAAATTTACATTTTATAAAACAAAATTACATTAGTGAAACACTTTTACAAGAACTGAGACAAATGTACAAGTCTCGAAACACTAACATTTCCCGAAACAACTTAATATTTCCCGAAACACTTTAACATTTGCCGAAACACTTTAACAAACTAGAGAATCAAACCGGAAAGGGAATGTCCATCATACCAGAAGTGACGTACAAGTGATTGACACAAACTTAAATTTGTTTTGGCGGATACCTATGGATGGTACGAGTGTGTTTATGGTCGTTAAACATGTTTTGTCCGTTCTGTGGAAACCACCTGGGCCAAGTGACACGGTTTTGCTCATCATGATATACGTTCTCGTGCGCACGAGGAAGTTACCGGTTCGCCAAGTAGGAAGCGGAGCTGTGCCTTCGCTGTGTTTACCTTCATTAGAACAGCTAAAGAGAAACTGCAGGCTGCTTCGTTTTAAGCACACACACCTCTACACACATTGAACAGCCCGAATATTCCCCCTATTACTCGTTTTAAGAAGGATATGTCCAGTCCACAAGGCGCATGACACGTGTGTGTGTGTGTGTGTGTGTGTGTGTGTGTGTGTGTGTGTGTGTGTGTGTGTGTGTGTGTGTGTGTGTGTGTGTGTGTGTGTGTGTGTGTGTGTGTGTGTGTGTGTGTGTGTGTGTGTGTGTGTGTGTGGCACAGTGGACTAGTGCGTTGGTGTTCAGATCAGGGGTTCAGGTTCAAACCAGGGCAAGACACTTCACCCCAAATTGCTCCTGTGGGGATTGCCCACAGTATTGAGTATGTTAGTCACTTTGGATAAAAGCGTCTAACAAGTGACATGTAATGTAATGTGTGCGTGTGGTTAAAACGAAGCAGCCTGCAGTTGCTCTTTAGCTGTTCTAATGAAGCTAAACACAGTGAAGGCACAGCTCCACTTCCTACTTGGCGAACCAGTAACTTTCTCGTGCGCACGAGAACGTATATCGTGATGAGCAAAACCGTCTCACTTGGCCAAGGTGGTTTCCACAGAACGGACAAAACATTCCCTTTCCGGTTTGATTCTCTAGTTTGTTAAAGTGTTTCGGGAAATGTTAAAGAGTTTCGGCCGGCAAATGTTAAAGTGTTTCGAGACTTGTACATTTGTCTCAGTTCTTGTAGTAGTGTTTCGCGAATGTAAATGTGTTTTTATAAAATGTAATTTTGTTTTATAAAATGTTAATTTGTCTCTAGCTTTGTAAAAGTGTTTTGCATCTTGTTAATTTGTTTTTGTTAATGTTAAATCGTTTTTTCTTTGTTAAAAGTGTTTTGCTAATGTAAATTAGTTTTATAAAATGTAAATTTGTCTCAAGCTTTGTTAAAGTGTTTCACACTTTGTAATTCTCGTTTGCACTTCTCAGCCACCGCAGTGCAGTAGCAGCAAGCTCATTTACAGCTACTTTCGAAGCAATCACAGACTAGCATCATAAAAATACTCCAATATTGTTAAAAGTGTTGCAGTACCATTAATGTATTATATCACAATTACTTAGAAAGTGAAAACTGGATGGCAGACTCATGTCTCTGTGGCATCATATAGAGTTGCAGTTGTTACCCTTGTCCACTAGGGAGCAGTAAAACATTGATGTACGGATGATGGTACGGATTAGAGAAGTAGAACAAATGGTTACCCAGACCAGGGTTCTGAATCCTCAGGCAAATGCAGAAAAATAAAGCTGTTTTTATGTAAACTATTGCATCAATTATCTTCCCACCTTCAAGAAAAGTTGACCGAGGGAAGTAGTCGTTTTTCTGTATACCCGTGAGAATAAAGCTGCAGTGAATGTGCGCCGTTTTGTGTTTTACTCACAAGGAAGTGTCAGCTATAATGTCACAGCTGCAGCAACTAACTCATCCCCACTGCCAGAGTGAATCCTTCTCACCAAGATAGCAGCCATCCAGATGAAACATGAACGTAACTCACTCTCAGGCAGGGCCGCCCCTCCCTACAGGCCAATCACGCAGGCTGCATGGGGCCCCGCCTTGTGCAGGGGGCCCCGCCCAGAGGGCCTCAGCTGCTGTGCGCAGTTCTCCGCTCAGTTCTCCGCGCACCCCCCGCGAGAGTTAGAGGTGACAAGAGGAGCACGTCTGTAACCCGACACCGTTGCAATGAATCGACATCTGACCAATCACGGCTTTGATACGGCCACTAGTGCAGGTGAAGGGATGTCGGTGAAAAGACAGTTTCAGTCCGGCGCAAAAAACAAAACATGAAGAAACTAGCGCATCACTCGAAGGTGGGTTATTGTGTTAGCGATGCCATGATCTTAGGGCAGGAATACCGTGAACATAGTTAACGTGACAGAGGAATAAATACACACATACACCATCAGCTGTGCTTCAAACGGAAGTGACACGTTTTATTGCGCATGTCCCTTTTATCACGGGAATACAGGAAGTGATTAGTATAAGAGTATTAAATAAACAGAATTCATATATTACATTTCATAATTCAACACCCCCACTTACTCTTATACTGCACAATTTCTCAACATGAATTCACAGTATTAATTGTGTGAATATCATTAGCTGCGATAACTAAGTCATCCACCCAAATAATCAGAATGATCCTCTCATTTTCTATTCCTTTACTGTAGACACAGTGATCAGCTGGGTTTTGTGCAAAACCGTTCTCAGAGATGATCATGCAACATTTTATTCCAGTTTCTTCCAGATTGTTTTAACCCATACAGTGATTTATTCAGCTTGCAGACTAGCTTTTCATCTGTGTCTGACTTGACCTCAAAACCTTCAGGTTGCTGTACATAGAGCTCACAATCAATTGGAGCGTGTAAATATGCAGTTTTAACATCCATCTGATGTAGGTGTAAGTCATGTTGAGCTGCCAATTGCATCAAACTTCGTACTGATGTCATGTTTGCAGTCGGGGAAAATGTCTCCTTATAGTCTATTCCTGCCACTTGACTATATCCCTTGGCAACATATCTGGCTTTATATATCTCAGTCTTTTCTGTGTTTTCTTTGATTGTATAGACCAGTGTTTCTCAAACTTTTTCAAACCAAGGACCACTTAACCAATAAAAAAACACTCGCGGACCACCTAACTCCACAAATATCCCAAAACACATCGTTTTTTACAAATCGCCTGAAAATGGTACAATCAAGTGGCCACATGTGTGATGACGGTATTTATCTGGGCTATATCAGGCAATCAAAAGTGAAACTTAAGCTCGCTCCATTGCGGAGATATTCCCGTGAGAGTGCGGAAAACTTAAATGTATTTATTTCAAATGTGAAATTTTACCAATATACTCGCGGACCACTAGGGGGCGCTCACGGACCACCAGTGGTCCGCGGACCACACTTTGAGAAGCACTGGTAGACCCATCTACCCCCCACTGCATTTTTGCCCTCTGGTAGTGTGGTCAATGTGAATGTGTCATTTTCCTTAAGATAATTCATTTCCTCCTGCATAGCATCAGTCCAGAGTTTTGACTCTGCTGAATTCATGGCCTCTTTAAAGGTGTTTGGTACATTACACATTACTCTGTAGCAGTAGTCAATATTTACATACTTCTGGTCGTCACACTGTAAATACTGAGGTCTCCTCCTTTCTCTTTGGGGATAGCTTCTATTTTGACCTTCTGCTCCCTTTCCTGTCTGAGTGTTTGTGTCATCTGTCTCAGTTCGAGCCTCCTGTGTCTCTTTTGGACACGAGTCAGTCCCCTGGGTTTCTGGCTTGGTGGATACAAACCTTTTCTCATAAAAATCATCATCACTTGCCTCAAAATCAGTCTGTGTATGTCGCTCGACTATACTTTTTGTGACAAACTTCACTTGCCTGTGTTTTCGAACACTACCAGTGTCTGGGTTGTAGACTAGGTATGCTGGGCTGTTTTTATCATACCCTACAAAAATACCCTTCTCACACCTCGAGTCTAACTTTTTCTTTTCCTGCTTGTATGCATAGCATACAGATCCAAATATATTCATTTTCGAGAGGTTCGGCTTACGTCCTGTCAGCATATAATAAGGTGTCTGTCCTACACGTCTGTTGTAACATCTGTTACGTATTACAGCTGCAGTCATGACGGCATATGTCCATAGCTTCTTTGGTAAATTGCTCTCAAGAAGCATGCATCTTGCCATTTCAAAAAGTGTTCTCCAGTTTCTCTCAGCTGTCCCATTTTGATGGGGTGAGTAAGGTGCTGAAGTTTCATGTCGTATTGCATGTTGTCTAAGGAGCGATTGAAAGTTTGTCCCGGTGAATTCTGTACCGTTATCAGACCTTATACATTTGATTTTACCATAAGGTGCGACATCAGCAATGAATTTTTCTGTGGCTTTGAAAGTATCACTTTTAGCTTTTAGGAAATACACAAATACTGCCCCTGAAAAGTCATCTGTAAAAGCCAATGTGTATCTGAATCCCTCCTTAGCCTCTGGCTCAATGGGACCTGCTAAAATCAGTGTGCACAAGATTGAGCGCTTGCTTTAGCTCTTGCATCTGGTTGTCTGTTCCTACTCTGAGCAAATTTACCTTGAGTACACACTTCACAGTTAAGGTTAGATTTATCAATCCCACCCTTAATTTTCATCCCCTCAGTGACTTTTTCCAGTTGTGACACATCATCATAGTTACAGTGACCAAGTATTTCATGCCATGTTTGAATGTCATAACATCCATAACATGCATCGTCCTCAGCTTCACAGTCCACAGTGTTTAAAAAAATAAAGTCTATCATATTCCTTGATGTCAAATATTTTACCTCTCTGGTGAATCAGCTGGTTACAACCCTGACGGAAGTTCACTGATGCTCCGTTGGCTGTCGCTGCTTTAACAGAGAAAATGTCTTGTGGATAGGACGGTATATAGAGCGCGTCCTTCAGCATCGCTGTCACTCGTCGTCCCTCCGTGTCTTGCAGGCAGACCTCCGCCTCTCCTTTCTTCAAAGCGACACCACTTGTTCTTGTCCCGTCAGCCAATTCAACAAAGTGGTCTTTCGGTTGAAAAGTCTCATCGAACCTTTTAAACTTGTCGATGTTCGTTATTATGTGTGACGTTTCTCCGGTGTCGACCATCAGCCCTTTATGTATAACTCCGGTTACTGGACTGTCACGTACTTTAAAAACAAATGACTGGTCCTCAACGTCAGTTGCTTGTTTAGCATTGTCTCTCTCTTTGCGTCTGCAGTTTGCATCTATATGTGTGGAATTTTTGCAAAAACTGCACCACTGTCTCTGGTCTTTGCTGCTCGCACTTCGACACTCACGAGCCCGGTGTCCTTTCTGACCGCAGTTGTAGCAGGTGATATTGGGGCCATCTCTCCACTTCACCCAGCCACTCGCTTTCATAATATTATCAGATTCCTCACTCAAGTTGGCATTGTATTTTTCTGTGCTTTCATAGCTCCTCAACTTTGTTTTGCACTCACCAAAAGTTAGCTTCTCATCCCCTTGTGTAATGTGGATGGCAAACGGCCTAAAACAGATTGGCAGTCCCTTTAAAATCATGGCTATCAGCAGCCCGTCGCTAAGAGTCTCTTCAGCATTTCTCAGTGCTGTAATTGCCGTTTCGGCACGAATAATATAGTCAGTGACGCTCTCATTAGCGGCTTTCTGCAGCAACGTTAGTTCAGTGTAGAGGCTGATCACCCGTGGTTTCCCTTTCCCAGCGTAGTGGTCCCTCAATATTTGTAACGCTTTTCTTCCGTTGTCCGCTGCTTCTCTCATGATCAGTGAAAGGCTTTTATCGTCCAGTACCTGGATCAATTGCGCATAGGCTTCTTCGTTTTTTCTGATCATCAGCCTCATCCTCTTCACCTGGCTCCTCTAGGATGGCAGCCTTCAATCCTAGCAGTCGCAGATGACCCAAAAACTTTGTCTCCCATAACTCGTAGTTCTTCTCATCTCCGTCGAAACACAAACGGTTCCACCGGCTTCCATGGTCCCTCCTGGGCCCATAACCTGTTAGCGATGCCATGATCTTAGGGCAGGAATACCGTGAACATAGTTAACGTGACAGAGGAATAAATACACACATACACCATCAGCTGTGCTTCAAACGGAAGTGACACGTTTTATTGCGCATGTCCCTTTTATCACGGGAATACAGGAAGTGATTAGTATAAGAGTATTAAATAAACAGAATTCATATATTACATTTCATAATTCAACATATTGTATGAGTCAAATGTACAACTTACGAATGTTGTATAAGTCAAATTGCCAATTGCCATCTTAAAACATCAGCTGCAATTCACGACATGAAGAAGGCAGTCTCTGCAGAGCATATAGGCTAATGGAGATGCAGTTATTTCCAGCATTCTTTATTTACCATTCATTCATTATGTGATGCCTTTTATCTGCTAACGTACAGGAGGAAGAGTGATACACTGTCTGTCTACTTGGCTTACATAACAGTTAAAGTTTACAGCCTAAAAAACATGGAGCATTTGTTCCCCTTTTATTCATTTTTATGTCAATTTGCACATTTCATGGTGACGCTCAGCCTCTCCCCTTAACTCCTAACAGTCATCATCATGTCAACCACAACACAGAGAAACACTGATAGAAATGTGTGTAGTTGTTGACACATTGCTGACAGAGAGAACTAGAATACAGATTTAAGAAATATCAGTTTTTGAGCATGTCATAAGCATGTTTTGTCTGGACTATATTACAACTATATTATAATAAAACAATATAGTATTTTTATTATTCAATTGATTATGATTATGATTATTAGTAGAAGTAGTTTATTTGCATTAATTATGTTTTTATCTTTTTGAGGCTAGTATTTGGCAGGAAATGCAAAATTCACCTGTAAACGCATACTGAACGACATACATGCACATTTACCATTTACCTCACTGTATAAAAAAGTAACCGTTGATAATAATAATAAACAGGAATTATATTTGCAAAGTAGCCTACTTTGTTTCCACAAAAAAATGTGTTCACTCCTGTCGGTTGGGGGGGGGGGGGGCCTCATCTCACAATGTTGCTTGGGGCCCCAAGTTGGCCAGGGGCGGCCCTGCTCTCAGGGAATCATTCTGCGTCACAGCTAATATAGATGGGGAACATTAAGTTCAGGAGAAAATACTTTTTCTGTTCTCATAAAATCCAATGTGGCTTTAAGGTTATTGTGTTTACTCCATCCAAAGTTAAACGTAGGCCTATGCACACAGACTTTGGTCAGCAATGTTTTTAACTATGTTCCTTTTTTCCAGCCAAGGTCTTAAAATCGAATCCAATTGTCTTAAATGTTTTTGTGCAAGAGAAGGATAGTTGGGTTTGAGGAACAATTGCAATGTTTGTAACATCAATTACTGTGTCCTTGGAGTCTGGTATAATATTAGAGAAGGGGGGGGGGGGGGGGGGGGGGGGGGGGGGGGGGGGGGGAGTATAGCACAACGGCCACATACTGTTGCAGAAACTGTTACAGGAGTAAGCTAAGTAAAGTCACCTTAGCATCTGGTTTTCTCTATGTTTATAATTCTACGCACACACTGTTTATTATATTCTTTTATAAATGAATGGCTGGGTTAGATGTTTGAGTTTGTGTTGTGAAATTAGCTCAGTTAAAACCAAATTTCACACAGGGCAATCTGTCTAAATTGCTCCATAACACAACAGCTGCCATTGATAATTGGCTCTGGGGTTGACAAGAGTAGAAACAGTATCAAACTGACTGACTTTACTTGCTGCTTCTTAGTTCATTCAATTATTATAGTTTAAATTATTTGTCATGCCAAATTACAAGACACAAGTTATTTACAAAGATATTTATAAATACAAATTATATTGTATATATGTTGGCATAAAATCCTTTGAAAAAGCATAAATATTCAGACTATCTGTGTCTGTTTTTTCTCTTCATCCAGCCTTTGTCCAGATAACTGACTATTTTATATTTCATGTTTCATATAATCTTACTCATACTGCCCCCTCCATATTTACAAAATGTATACCTATTCTTAGCTTACAATTTCACCTTTATGTTTTTTTTCAGAATTAAAAATAAATATGTAAAAAATGACCATTCCACGTCGCCTTTATATTGAAGCTCCCCATCCAGCCTGTAGAGTGCAGTGTTGACATGTGCCAGCAGTGAGCTCCTACACTCGCATAGAGGAAGCTGAAAATAGGCTGTTCAATAGAGGACACAACTCCATAAATCAAATCTAATGGCGTGCTGGTTATCAGCCAGCCTTCTCTTCCCACCCTCTGCTCTTCCACTGTCAGCTCACGTTCCTCTGCTTGCCTCCTTGTAATTGTCTTGTTCTTACTTTGCCATCACATCATCCCCCTCGTTACTATCCCGCCCCTCTCCCCCCTTAAACTCTGGCAAGTGTCCTGATCTCTCTGACAGGTTCCACAAACAGCTGATGGGGAGCAGAAAGTGGAACATAGCTGCTGTGAGTTTTAATGGGGCTCCTTGGTAATCCATAATCTGACAGCTCATCAAAGCAGGCCATGCTGCTCATGTTCCCTCGTTCTGGGATCACCTACCAGGATACATGTGAGTGTGAAGTACCACATGTAATCTCTGCCTTCAGGCTTGGGAGTTTGAGCAATGTATATGTTTAATATACACTGTAAGCCCGGATAAGTTGAATCTACTTAAAAAAATAGAGTAAAGTGGTTGCCTTTAAAAATGTAAGTAAAGCATTATGAAAACTTGAGTAAACTTAAATTAATCAAGGACTTTAATTGTTATTTGAAGTACAATCCACTTCATGTCAAGTTGATTTTACTTCTATTTTTTTAAGTAACGCATTATGAAAACTTGAGTAAATTAAACTTAAATTATTCAAGGGCTGGAATTGTTATTTGAAGTACAATGCACTTCATGTGAAGTTGATTTTACTTAAAATATTGTGTAATATCAATAGTTTTTTTCCAATTATTTAACTTATAATTTTTAGTTGAAAGTGGTTACATTTCGTATTTATATTTTGTATTCCGTCAACTACAAAAAAGAAAAAAGACACAAATAAAGTGTTACCTTTTATTAAAACTTGAGTGTTTCATTTGGATACAATGAAATTGAGCTTCCTATACAAACTGTGGCAAAAATATTGTACCATACATTTTCCTGAGAACATTTTTCACATGAAACAATAGCAATCTCTCTATATATATATAATATATATCTATAAAAATAGATATATAGATCTATATATTTATTATGTAGAGCTCTGAAAAAATTAAGAGACCTCTGTAAAATTATCAGTTTCTCTCGTTTTACTATTGGTAAAAACTGGATTAACATTTGTGTTTTATTCTATAAATTAATGACTGACAACATTTATCCCAAACTCCAAATATTCTCATTTAGAGCATTTATTTACAAAAAATACCAAATGTTCAAAGTAACCAAAAAATATGGTGTTTTCAGACCTAGAATAGTGCAAAGAAAACAATTTTTAAAATTCATTTTTCAACAACACAATACTAATGTTTTAACATAGGAAGGGCTCAGGAATCAATAATTGGTGGAATAACCCAGATTTTCAAGCACAGCTTTCATGCGTCTTGGCTGCTCTGCAACACCTTTCACATTGCTGTTGGGTCACTTATTAAGCCACTCCTGGCACACAAAAATCAAGCAGCTTGGCTTTGTGTGATGACTTGTGACCATTCATATTCCTCTGGATCACATCTGGATTGACCTGGCTGTGGGGCATGGAGCATTGTCCTGCTGGATAAACCCACCCTCAGCTCAATTCAGGTGTGAATGGAGGAAGACCAGATCAAGACCCTGTCATGGAACCGTTGGAACCCCACTGAAAACCTCTGGATGTGATCCAGAGGAAGATGGATGGTCACAAGCCATCAAACAAAGCCGAGCTGCTTGAGTTTGTGTGCCAGGAGATACATAAAGTCACCCAGCAACAATGTGACAGACTGGTGGCGAGCAACCAAGACGCATTGAAAGCTGTTATTGAAACATCTGGGTTATTCCACCAAATATTGATTTCTGAACTCTTCCTAAGTTCAAACATTAGTATTGTGTTGTTTAATAATGAAGAACTTGTTTTCTTTGCATTATTTGAGGTTTGAAAACACAGCATTTTCTCTATTATTCTGACCAGTTGTAATTTTCTGCAAATAAATCCTCTAAATGACTTTTGGGAGAGATGTTGTCAGTAGTTTATAGAATAAAACACAAATGGAAATGCCAACAAGCTTAATAGGTCAAACAGTGCAAACATGCAACAACAACAAAATGCAATATGGAAGCCTAAATACTTGCCATATGTAACAGTAGCCAACTTTTCAGAACCCCGTTTTACAATGTAAGCTGATTTTTCAAAGTCAGAATTTTGGGTGCCAGCTCAACTTTACCAAGTTTTAATATCACCTGCTGAACAAAGTGGAAAGTGTTTTTCATGCACTTTGGGTACTCCATTTGCAGGGCATAAATGAGTATGAACAGGACACAGAAGGCCTGAGGCAGGTTAGCCGGTCCATCCATCACCACATTCCCCTACAAGACGATTGCCATGCTGGATAGGTTGAGCTGAGGATTTTCTCCGGCAGAGGATTCCCAGTGGAGTTTGACTGTACACCTCCTTATAAGCCGCATCCTAACAGAGAAATAAAGAGATTGACTTAATTCTACATCGTCCACCAAAAAGTAGCTTCCACTGTTTATAATGAAAAGCATCATACATATTTAAAAAACGTATCATATTTCATTTATATTGCTGGTGAATTAGTTAAAGACAATATATATAAGGAATAGTGTAAGTTAAATTTAGTTCCGTATTTTTTTAAACTCTGAATAATGTCCCGGGTCAATTTCACCCAAAAATTACCAAAGGGTGCAAAATGTGAACATAACACAAGGGTTAAAGTAACTTACGGTGCAGGTCTTGAAGAAGGCAGAAGACTCATCCCCCAATTTTCCCCGAACACAAAGGCATCTGATGTCTGTTGGCTCAGTGACATCACATAATGAATGAATGAATGGTAAATAAAGAATGCTGGAAATAACTGCATCTCCATTAGCCTATATGCTCTGCAGAGACTGCCTTCTTCATGTCGTGAATTGCAGCTGATGTTTTAAGATGGCAATTGGCAAATTGACTTATACAACATTCGTAAGTTGTACATTTGACTCATACAATAACCCACCTTCGAGTGATGCGCTAGTTTCTTCATGTTTTGTTTTTTGCGCCGGACTGAAACTGTCTTTTCACCGACATCCCTTCACCTGCACTAGTGGCCGTATCAAAGCCGTGATTGGTCAGATGTCGATTCATTGCAACGGTGTCGGGTTACAGACGTGCTCCTCTTGTCACCTCTAACTCTCGCGGGGGGTGCGCGGAGAACTGAGCGGAGAACTGCGCACAGCAGCTGAGGCCCTCTGGGCGGGGCCCCCTGCACAAGGCGGGGCCCCATGCAGCCTGCGTGATTGGCCTGTAGGGAGGGGCGGCCCTGCAGACCCCTCTCAGGCTGACAGGCAGGTAGGCCATCCAGCTATTTTAGCCGGGCCGGCTAAAATGATTGGTCGTGCTTTTTACAGTGCTACGGCTTCCACAGATGAACATTTTGTATGTATTTATTGTCAAAGCATTTCATATATGCATTGCTATCGGGATGTTAAGAGCATTCCATTGAATATAACAATAAGTGTTTCTGAAATAAATTGCATACCCCACCTTTAAGGGACGTTAATCAACAACATCTGAAAACGTAATGTGGTCGCTAATGTTAGCTAAATGGCGTCTCACCTGATGTAGTAGCACAAAGCAGCCGTCCAAGCGCCACCCTCCTCTCCCTATGATGGAAGCCTGAGACAGCCTGTGGCAGGTTTCTAGCATCCGGCGTTCAATGTGGGGTGGTGTCCGACTCGAGAAGGGTCTAGCTGCGGCCGCGGACAGTACACGACGGTACACGATGGTACACGACACGCCCACCTGACACGACACTACGGTGGCAGAGAAGGGTCTAGCTGCGGCCGCGAAAGTTGTACTTCCAAATATGGTCAGAAGAGAGCACGCCCAACACGTGAGACGCTGACGCAAGGATATTTAAGGAGACATGGAGGTTTACAGAGAACAGACAACAAACAATATGGCGCACCGAGTACAGGTAATTCACGTATTGTGGTTTTAGATATAATTACATACTTAGGTTCTCGTTTGTTTGTCGATGTGGCTGTTTAGCGCAGTGTAATTGTGTTTAATTTTGCTATATATATATATATATATATATCTTAGCTTGACATGCTCGACGTTCAGTTAGCATATATGCTAACGGAACATGTTAAGAGCATTCCATGGAATATAACAAAGTGTATCTCGAGCCGGTTTCTCAAACTTACCTACTGCTCCTTTAAGTACGGAAGGATTGTTATAGTCAGAAAAGATCGGCTTCCTTAAAGCTGAAGTTGAATGAAATAGCCAAGTGTCAAACGCAATCAAAAGGGAGACCGAGATAAATCTTCCTCGTTGAACTTTTTCCAATAACATGATTTACTTTATTTGCATGGTCTGAACGTGTTATTGGCTGTTATTTTCTACAACTGTGTTCCCTGTTCTGTGGACTACAGTTGGCGGTTCATGTTCTGAATCTGAAGCAACAGAATAACACACCAGGCCTTACAACAACGTTTTGTTCCCCCCCTTTTTTTCTTTTTCTTTCACTATAATTTCTGATGTTTGACCTAGTTTTGCTCTTGCTTTCCCAGGGGTGTTGCACAGCAAATCATTGCAGGATCCTGGACAGAGAAGACTGCTCTGGATTTTGAGGTGTTTGCAATGTCACTATCGTATTGTCACAATTGGCTATTATGCTCTTACTAACTTTTCTTCATACAGGGGCTTCCGAAGCAGACCCATGGGAATGACTGTGGTGTCTTCATGATAATGGTGAGTAAGGATAAGCCCGTGATTGATTGCTCCTTAACACCTTTCATTTGTAAATACATGCAATAGTGATTCACCACCACTTAGACCTGACAAACGTTTTGTTTGAATCCCAATGTTCTCTCACTTTATGCACTTGCAAATAAACAGGTGTGCAATAATAAAAGGATTTAAGGAATGTTCACGTATAGGTAGGCCTCTCGTGCATCTTTCTTGTGGCGTTATCACCTCCACATTTTATTGGAGGTGTGTGACTCACCATAAGCCGTCACATGTACATTATGTCTTGCATGTGCTAATAAAATTCTCATTACAGTATGCCTGGTATTTTGCCATGGAGGCCAGCTTTGACTTCAGCATTGTAAGTATTAAGGAAAGAAGTCACATTAAAATGCTATAACAAACTTAATGAAAATTGATGCTCTTTCTTTAGCATGACATGTCTCTCCTGAGAAGGTGGTGGTGTGTTATTCTGGTGGAAAACTTTGGACTGGAAGGGTATGCTGCAGTGCTACAAAAACATTTGAATTTGTAATTGTATTATCAAGAAGATTTGGGGGGGGAACACCTGGCTCTAAAATGCAACCTTCTGGTCAAGAAAATGTGTCTTAATTGTAGGTATGAAAAGAAGTTTGCTCACTATAGTGAGGAAGGCAGGGCGACAATGTCCCACCTACATTCAGGATCAGTCGTAAAAGGACGCATGCAAGCAGCACCATGGTCAGTGTATCGCTCAATGTATCTATGACCCTGTGTGCCTGTTTCAGAATGGGTTACTACTCCTAAAACACATACTACATAGAACTTATGGTACATGCAACATTTGTTTTGTGTGGTACTGTGTCATTCTGAATCGAGCCTGGATCATTTTTGGAGGAGTTAAACTGTGCATGTAAAGCACTGTCAAAATAATGGTTGACTGTCTGATGCCCCTGGACACTGATGAGGACCACTCCTATAACAAGAGGCCTTACAGCTTCCTTCCTAAAGAGTCGGTTAGTGAATGGACACATTAAAGTGTACAACCCCTGATGCATGTGATTTTATAATATTACATATGACTTCTTTATACCATCTTGTCTTATCAGTGAGATGGAACTTTGTTCTCATGACCTCACCAAGAACATGAGTGAGGAAGCGCACCAAAGGCTGAAGGACTTGTGAAAGATTCCGAGGAGTTTTTAAATAGGCTTAAAACTCCTGCAGGTCAATATTTTTTTAAGTTGACCAGCTCTGATTTTCCATATGATGTTCTGTTCAATAAATGTTCATTGAGGAAAACGGTAGCAGTGTCTTATTTTATATACATCACAGTGAATGCTGAACTTGCCGGACCATATACTGTAGTTGAAAGTACACAATGAAACACTGGCTTGCTTGTATCAAATCAATACAATTCCCACATGCCCTACCCCGGAACCTGCGGTCTTCAGACTCTGGCCCCCCGCACCAACCTGCGATCCTTCGGGGACAGAACCTTCAGTATGGCAGCCCCCACTCTCTGGAACGCTCTCCCTGCGGAGATCTGCAACATCCCCACGCTTGACGCCTTCAAAAGGGCCCTCAAGTCCCATCTGTCTGCCAAGGCCTTTGCCCCAAATCTATTTGTTGTTTTGTTCCTCTTTTTAAAGCGACCTTGGGTCTCATGAAAGGCGCTATATATATCTTATTATTAATACATCATTGGAACGGTACCTCCAGTATTCCTACATGACAAGCATTGTTATAATATACAGTAAACATTATTATAAATTTTAAAAAAAATTATAAAATGTCATTCTGGCTTTCACTGTTCAAATTAGATGTCAACCATCAAAATGGTATAAGGGGTTCCAAGGGGTTCTCAAACGGATAGGTTATTAATGTATTTGCCTAATAGTTGCTTAAAATGCTACAATAACATGCCATGTACGATCTATCAGCCACCGTAGGCGGCGTAGTAGGGGGCGTGTCGTCAATTCGCTTTTCATGCCTCTCAGCCACCGTCGTGTCAGGTGGGCGTGTCGTGTACCGTCGTGTACTGTCCGCGGCCGCAGCTAGACCATACAGTGTTGCCAACTTGGCGATTTTCTCGTTAAATTTGGCGGATTTCCAAAAGCCTCCGGCGACTTATTTGTGTCAAAAGCGACTAACGACTAATCTAGCGATTTATAATGGTGTTATTAGCGACTTTTCTGGTGTTTGGAGACTCACATTGTTCTGCAGTTAACGAGCCGCGGGTACTGCCGTGAGCCCCGCCTCCCTCCCATAGTACTCACAGGCGCTCAGACTGACAGTTGCCTGGCCGCAGCAGAGCTGCTGCAGCAGTCAGAGCAGAGAGGAGACAACCACACTCCCCCGCGTCGAGACTGCAAATGAATTGCGCATGCGCCAACTGCCAAGCCGTCCTGGTTTTGAGCGGGATTTAAATGTTGATTGTAAATGTTTCTTCACTCACTTTCACACTATAATAAATAACTGCCTTTGCTTTGCTTTGCCTCACACAGCCTCAGTCACTCAATCACCTCGTCCACTGTGTGTGTGCTTCTCTGTGACAAGCTAAACATCATGGCAGTCTAAATTGTATTCTCAAAAATACAGAAAGGAGTGGGAATCAAACCCTGAGTATAAAGGATGGTTTAAGCCATTTATTGGAGATGACACACGGGCATACTGCCTTTATTGTAAGGGGGATTTCTATGCCAAACTGTCATGTTAAAACCCCAAAACATACTCAAAAGGCAAAGACATTTCTGATCTACTGTCGTCTGGATTTAACTCCGGTGGTTTCAAGTTTTGATCCTTGAAGGGTTGGGAACGTTTTTTGCCTACAGCCGCCATTACATGATATGCAAATTAGGCGATGACGTCATTTAGCGACTTCTGGCGACTTTTCGGACAGCCAATAGCTACTTTCCTTACTATGGAGTTGGCAACTCCATATTGTCCGACTCACACGACTAAAAGAAAGGTGACAAAACCAGCAACTGGGTGAAAAAAAAAATCTATGTCTTTCAGTGAACACGAACAAGTGAAAAAAGTTCAGCACTATTAAAACTATCTGCACCTCGTAGCCTACTATCGCTCAGTAAAAGTTAACAAAAGCGAGGAAAACACACATTGCCTCACTGCAGTAGCGTAGAAGTGCTGCAGTTAAGTGACGTAAATCAAATGAAAACTTAATGCGGTCGCTATTAAAATCTAGATCCCTCCGCGGGCTCCATGATCACACTGCGCCCCCCCCCCCCCCCCAATGACCACCTAGCAGCACATTATACCGCTTATTACACGGCTACATACTAAAAAAACAAACAATTCATAATATCGATTTTAAAATGATTTAATTGACTTAAAAATGATCGTAATGCTTCCGCCAAAAATAAAAAGTCCGTTCCACGGCGCACCAACGAATGGAACTTTAATTCAGAAAATAAACGGCAGCATTATTCGAATTTACCTGTAACTGTCAAAGTCTGTTAACATTTTATTTTTCCTCTAACAAGTACTTAAACAATGCGAGAGAAGCCCACACCGTGTTCCCGCCAGTTGATACTTCCTGTGGCTGTGTTACACCCAAAAGTACGAGAATTCAACCAAGCCCTGTTAGCTAAATCACTCACCAGATTCAGTAGATACGGCAGCCGTGCAGCGTCCTTCCTTTGGAAGCGTAGACAGCGCGGTGAAAGGGTGCAAGTCCGGCGTTCAAAGTGGGGTTGCGTCCGACTGAGAAATTGCGAGCTGGAAACGTGGCTGCAGCACATTAAAAGATCCTTCTCTTTCCCATAATGCATTACGAACATGTCTAAAACTTAAAACACAATGGTGAAATCAATACTTTATAGATTGGAATACTATATTTGGCTTGGCACCAGCTCTCCCTTTAGCCTCCATACAAATAAAGATTTGTCCTATAGAGTGGTTCCTAAAATTATCCTTTTAATGGTGATCAATATTGTAACAAATGAGATCAGTACTTTATTCACAGGTGAATACAAATCTCTTGAAGAATTATTTGTTAACATGATGTAAAGATTGAAGCATATGGTTCTACTCTGTCATGTCTCCCCCTTTATCCCTCAGTGTGTTTTAGGATGATTCTCATTTTACTTTAATAGTTTCCTCTTTACTGCTATTTTTAATTTACCAATTGATTAATTCATGGTTAATACAACTTTTTTTCTTCACTTATTTATCAAGTCAATTCAAGTTCTTTAAATGTGCGCTTATAATAAGTGTGTTTATGTGTAAACTCACTCATTCCCGTTGATTCCCTTCCCCTCTGGTTTATCTCACATTCTGCTCGACCATCTCCTCTGATTCTGACTCCTCCCCCTTTATCCATCAGCTGTTGAATCCATTCACTAAGTCTTTGAGGCAGCCATCTGCCCAGCTACATCTGCAGCAGCCCCCATCATGCCGCGGTTTTTGTACTGCTTTGCATTTCATCTCCTCCTTTACAGTCTCTCTGCTGCTTTATGGAGGGCGGATTCTGCTCTCATGTCCCACACTTTGCTCTTGTGCCAAATCTCGTGGCTCAGCTTGGAACTTCATGCCCTGCCTGATGGACCGATGAGAGTAGATCTCTGCCTGTCAGCAAGCTGTTTGGTTCTGGATGCCACAGGTGGAGATAGTTCTGGATGCAGTTCTTATTGTTGTTGTTGGTTCAGCTCTGGTTCTCTGTCTGGTCTATTGAGAAGGAGCAGTCTCCTGGTTGGGATAGGCCTTTGCTTGCTCAGGCGGATCGGGGTCTTAGCCGTCTGACATGCAGAGAGAGAGAGTCCAGGTCTCGGGACGCATTACCTATAGAAATTCTAGCACACTGAGGTTAAATAAATCCAACCCTTTCCACTCTGTCTCTTTCTAATCATACTATTTGTCTTAGTAGTTAACTGCCATCTAAACAACACAATTAATGTCTACTAATGATATTACAAAAACTCCCTCTAATAATCGTTTCGTCCATTGTGACATATTTACCCAAACTAAGTTTTTCAACACCTACATGTTTCCAGCATCGCATATTTCACACACTATGAAAGAACCTCCCTGTACTTAAAAATCCCACTGCTTGGTTAGAACAATAGTAAACCTGCAGAGCACACTAATCAGATCACAGTAATGTAATTTGACCCAAGTGTAGGCCTATGTCGTTCCTAAAAATGTTAGCAAACACCAAACTCCAACTACAACATTTATAGATAAATTGATTTAGCTAAATGAAATCTTATGTAATTCAAAATGTGACAAAAGAACAATGATTTGTCTTACACAAGATTGTGGTCTAACAGAATGACTCTTGACCTCATGGGGTCAAATAACTTGGATGTGGATCATCCTGAACATGTGGCCTGAAGAACAAAAGGACCTCTTAACATTAACACAATGGACTCTCAGAGATGAGATCTAGCCATGAGGTGGCTGACTTTAAAATGAACTGTGACAAATAAACCACATGCGTGTGGGTACATTATAGTTTAGAAATATAACACAAAACAACACTACATTCAAATAATAACCATTCAAATTAGCTTTGGTGAAAAGCATGAAAAACAAAACAACTTAATCTACTCTCATTGTTTGTGTACATCTTTACTCCAACTATTTCACCATCTAGTAATGCCAATTGGCTGGCCAACTAGCTTAGCAGTATAGTACTAACCTCATGTGACTGGGGGAAGGGGAGGGGAACACTCAACACATGCGGATAAAAACCACACTGCTTGGAGACTGAGTTCAATACAAATTAAACCATACGACTTGTAGTCTGGCTTCAATAAAAAATGTAACCAGCCAAGGCCAGTTCATAACACTTAGAGCTGAACTTCACTGTTGTATGATCAATACAACTCCTAAATAACATTACAATATATATTTCTTACAGTGAGTTTGTTATCTAATGTTTAACAAATTCTCCTCTTTCTATGTCTAATCTAGGTGGAATAATCCACTATTATATTTAATTTGAATCGAACCTTAACCTGCATGTACTTCATATACTCAGCAAACCTCTTTTTACTTTCCCTCAACGTTACTGTATGCAATTAAGTTCCTCTGAAATATAATTAAGTACAATTCTCAGTTAATGACAAATACCACGAAATTCACAATGCAATGCAATAGTAACAAGCAGTTCTCAAAACTTCTCATAAAAACCACAATGTGACGTAACTGTATCCCACAAAAACTATGCTAAAAACAACAAATTATAGTTTCTTATTTATTTAAATATCTACCACCTCAAATCACACATTGATCTATTCATTTTCAATGTTATTCACTCCAACTTCAGATCACTCGTTGATCTTTCACTCCTTGCTTTAAATTCAACGTTCAGCAGCCATTTTCCAGACATTAGAGAAAAAGAACAAGCAGTCTGGCTCCGGGCTGCTGCACAGCAATTAGAGCAGAAATGGGGAGTATGGTATCCTTCCATTATGACTTCGCATTTCTTTATCTGACTAAGGCCATTCTATGTTCAATAATATATTCTATTCATTCACAAGCACATAAATATATCCTCCACGCTGTCTGGTCAGCTTTTAAGATGCGATATTTCTTTCAACAGAATGGGCGTTAACAGAACAAGACAGTGAGAAATCCGTTAATTTCAATGGCTTTTGAAGTTCGAGTTTCTCCTCTTGGATTGTTTACATATAATACAACTGCAGTTCCTATGAGACTGGAAAGTATTATTCAGATTGGTCACGGATGGAGACTCGATACTACCATTTGACCCCCCCAGGAAGTACAGCCTGTGAGAACTCAATATCTCCACTAAGCTAGAGACGCTATTAGGCCGCAAGGTGAACCTCGAAAAGTCCTTTAGAAAAGAAATCCCGCTCCACAGAAGTGAAACTACACAATCTTTAGTTCATAAAAAAGAACGATTCATGCTTATCCACCAAAAAAAATTTCGTCGCTAAAATTCCTGCCAATTCTTCTAGGCACGTAATTATTGGCTGAACTATTCCCTTCGAAGCGTAATAATATCTTGGTCCAAAGTCGTGCCACGGTTCATCACGTGATCGTGCTACACCAATTGGGTAGCTGCATATTGTCAACAGAAGTGAAAGATGGCGGCCGCCATGGTTTCATCGAGTAGCGGAGACGAGGAAAACGCACCAGAAAGTCTCAAAAAGTCAAAATTGTCAACACACAAACATTGTTACATGCATATTACGTCTGTGAAGCACGAAAAGGTTGATTGTTTTACCAATACAAGATGGAATACGTACAGGACAAGCTTACAACGGTCGCTCGGCTTGAAGGGAGACTCTCGGAACGTGGTGGCTGAAAACCACAAGCACTGTCTTGATTTCGAGTTCGAAGATATTCCTGAGGACGCTGGCTTCCACCACACATGCTACATAAGGTTTACCGACACAAAGGCCATGACGAAGGTGGAAAGACGGCTCGCACGTGAGGGAGATCAAGACGTTAGGGAGGACCTTGAGGTCGAGCCCATCCCATCGACGTCTCGCAGCACGTACCGAAGCCAAACAGAGAAGCTACGATCAAGGTCAGGCCTGCCAATCGCAGGCTCTGGCCCCGTCCTTCCTGCCCTGTGCATTATATGCAAGATGAAGGAGAAAATGATCATCAAAGCAGGCAAGCGACAAAGGGATCAACTGTGTAAGGCTGAAACATTAAAAGCAGGTAAGCAAACCCCCTCCCCCACCCACACACCACACACACACACACACACACACACACACACATTCTCTGTGGTTGAATAACTGAAAGGTACAATTATGTGTGAGAGATACGTCAACAAACTCATTGAGTTGTCCTTTTTTTCCGTTTAGGCAAATTGCAGAAAGCTGCTGAGAAGAAAGATGACCAAAGTGTTCTTTTACATATAAAAGACAAAGACTGTGTGGCTCTGGAGGTGCGGTACCACAAAAGCTGTTACAGTCAGTACACCATGTTTTTGCTGAGACCTGACAAACCAGAGACAGAACAGTAAGTTATTTCTCCTTGGATTGCTTTACCTATTTGCACTACCACCAGACTGAAGTCCAGGTGTGTGTCGGCGATGGCTATATATATATATATACACATACACATACTTAACATTATAAGTAAACATCCAATTTCCTTCTGTTATATGTGCACACAATCACAACACTTATTCATTTATCCATTTATTTACTTCTCATTCATGTGTTGTAGGGATGAGGCAATGTTTGATGCCAGTTACAAGCTGTTCTGTGAGAGGATCATCCGCCAGAGGCTGCTTGTCAACAATGAGGTGCTTAGAATGGGCCAGCTGAGGCAGGCCTTCATTGACATGGTGAAAGCAAACGAAGGTGTTGATGCTTCAAACTACAGGTAACTGCAATGTAATACAAGTCTTATTATTTATCATGTGCAAGGCCAGCTTTAAACAAAATGTGTATGACAGGCCTGTTTGGAGAAACCCCCATGATGTGTAGTGTGTAGTGTTGTTTGTGATGATGTGGGCCTTTATTTGGCTTCTTTGGTGTTAAATGTGCTGTATGGCAGATAGGTTCTAGTCTGTAATGTCTTGTATCACCTCCACCACTCTGCTTTTGATGGTACTCCTGTGACTCGTAATTGTCACTGTTTTGTTGTGTTACAGACAGGATCTGTTGAAGAAGAGGCTGGCTCAAGATTTCCCTCAGCTAGCGTTTCACATGCCCACCAAGCGCAACGTCTGCGAACTGGTTTTTGCTGAGACTCTGTCAAAGGATGCACTCGTGGACATGCTACCAGATCCATCCGGTACGGAAACAACACAGTCCAGTGAATTGAGCCAGACAGACAGCGACAATGAAACAGGGAGAACAAAGTGCCAAACAACACATGAGGACACAAGGACACTGTATACAGCAGCGTTGTTTTTGAAAAGACTGCTTAGTGACACTCCTGGCATGTCATGCCCATGGCCTCCCACTTCTGAAAATGTAAATGTCACTGAATCTCAAACTGTTGTCCCCATTGGACTATACAATCTGCTCAGCTGGATTATAGGTTCCACTGAGGAGCCAACACTGGATCATTATGTCAACATTGATGATGACGTACATTTGAAAGTGTTGTCTGTTTGTCAAGACATTGTGTACCTTGCTTCCAAGGGCCGCAAGCAGACACCCAAGTCCTTGGCTTTAGGTTTAACTGTTCGACATTTAACTGGATCATCACGCATTGTATCACTGCTTAACAGACTGGGACATTGTGCATCATGGGACACAGTTTTGAGTCTAGACACTAGCCTTGCCCAACTGACACTAGTAGAAGGCAGAGACAAAATACCGAAGGGATTCTCAAAGCGGACACCCACAACACTTGTGTGGGATAACATTGACTTTGGTGAGGAGACACTATCGGGTCGTGGAACTACTCACCATACAAATGGAATTATGCTCCAGAGTGTGCCCGGCGAGCCTATGTCCACAGCAATCAGACAGCCACTGAGAAAGGGAGTTACCTCATTCATAGCCCCCCCCCCCAATGCCTATACAACCTTACCATCAGTCCAAAAGGCAAGGGCCACAGAACTTGTGTCAACCAGTGCAGTCAGCGACATGCAGAATGGACACCCACTTTGCTGTACAAGCTGAAATGGCATATGCTTTTGTGAAGTCCACATGTACGGATAGTTGTACAATCCCAAGCTGGACAGGGTTCCATACACTGCTTCAGGATGAAAACACTCTGCAGAAGTCCGCATTGTATTATCTTCCAGTCATTGAAGCCTCACCAACAGAGATGTCAACAGTCAACACTATCCTGAAGCGAAGTGTCCAGATTGCTGACCAGCTAGAACTGGATCATATAGTTTTAGTGTTTGACCAGGCTATATATGCCAAAGCACAGCAAATACGCTGGAAGGATGTTGAGTTTACAAAGCGTCTAGTGATTAGACTAGGTGAATTCCATACATGCATGTCCTACCTGAGTATTCTAGGCAAAAGGTTCGGAGATGCAGGACTGCAAGATATCCTCATTGAATCTGAAGTTGTTGCCCCAGGATCCATCAATGGGGTACTCAATGGCCATCACTACAATCGCAGCATGAGGGCTCATAAACTTCTATATGAGAGTCTGCAGCGCATCCGGTTTATCACCTTCATGGACTCCTTGCCACCCCAAGAGAGAGCTGCGTGCATGGATGTCATCACTGAGATGGAATGTGCCTTTCCAGACAGATTGATGGATGTTTTGAGTGCAGATCAGAGGTTTGATAATATGTGCTCGAAATATGCAGACTTTGTGCAGAGGAGGAGTACAGAGAATGCAACATTTGCTTTCTGGAGCTCATACATTGACATGATGCAGCTACTCCTCCTGTTTGTGAGAGCAACGCGAGAATCAAACTGGCAGCTTCACCTGTCAACCGTCCGGTTAATGATGCCATGGTTTTTTGCCTACGATAGAGTAAATTACGCTCGATATTTACCTGCATACTGGCTGGAAATGATGAATCTGCCTGTCACACATCCCTCTTGCCACAGTGACATGAATGTGAAAGGCCAGTGGACTGTCCAGCGACAAAGTGTTCATGGATTTGCCTCCATTGCTTGCGACCAGGCTATTGAGCAAACGCTTAACAGAGATGCCAAGACCAAAGGTGGCTGGACAGGGATCACACAAAATCGGTCTGCAGTGTATCGCTGGATACTGTCACAGCATGAAAGAGCCGCGATAGCAAGACAGTGTGAATCAATGGCAGGGATATCTCCTGAGCTACGGACAAGAAAAGACCTGGACAAGACACGCATCTCTGCTGATGCAAAGGCTGTGAGTAGAATCTTGGACACTATTGATTCCATGCTCAACCCTTTTGATGTACACCAAGACGGCATTGTGTGTCTTAGCTCTGGAAGAGTAGCAACAGGAGAAATCACAAAGGATTTGCTTGTTGCCTCAGAAAAGGGTGAAAATGCTGTAAAGGAGTTTATGGAGCAGAGACTGTTATCCAAAACAGTTGACATATTTGCCCCCATAATATCACAAAAACTCAAGACTCTCAGTGATCAGAAAAAGCCCCCCAAAAAATCTGCAGCAGGCAAGGAAGTGATTTTGCGTGCTGACAAGAAGTTATTTTCCAGGCTCCTCATCCTTGGCCAGAGCAGGAAAATTGAAATGAGGGAAATTCTGTCATATTCCTTGGGAACTGTGTCATATCCATTAGCAAGTGCTGATGGTTCACTTGCCAAAACAAACAAATCAGCTCTCATGGATCTATTGCAGAGCAAAGGTGGAGAGTGCTTGGTTGACAAAGTTCCAATAGGTGGTGCCATTCTTTTTGATGGCATGGCAGTCATGCAGGCCATGCCATCCAGACCAGCAACATTTGGAGAGCTTGCAGAGACCATACTGCAGAGCATACTCCAACTTGCTTTGCATCACAAGTGTACACGCATTGATTTTGTCACTGACCGGTATCCACCCATCAGCATCAAAAGCCTAGAACGGTCCCGTAGAGCTGATGCAGGGTCACAACTAATAACAATCTTCAGCCCAGATCAGAGAACTCCAACCCAGTGGAAGAAGTTTCTCTCTGACGGAAAAAATAAGGAAGCACTGGCCGAATTCCTTTATGTGGCATGGACACATGCAGACCTCACAACAGTGGGTAAAAACCTCAGCTTGTACATTGCCCATCAAAATCAATGCCACTGTGTAACTGTCATGGAGGGTGTACAGTCTGTTGATGTTGTTGAAGACCTGCAGTGTGATCATGAGGAATGTGACACACGGGTGTTTTTACATGCCCAACATGCTGCACAGGAGCACAAAGCTGTCATCATCAAGAGCTCGGACACTGATGTGGCAGTCATTGCTGTAAGTCTGCAGGCAGATTTGCCATGCAGCTTATATGTGTTCACAGGGACTGGCAACAGGACACGGATCATTGACATTGCCATGGTGTCATCAGCTCTCGGAACCAGTGTGTGTTCAGCCTTGATTGGAATTCACACGTTCTCTGGGTGTGACTCCACAAGCGCTTTCTATGGCAAAGGCAAAAGAAAGTCATTTGCTGTTGCATGTGAGAAAGATGACTACCTTAAGGCTTTCAGAAGTTTAGGTACTAACTTTGACTTGGAGCAATCAACATTTGCACTTCTTTGCCGGTATGTATGTCACCTGTATGATCAGCCAGCAGCCGAACATGTAAATGATGCTAGGTACAAGGCTTTCTGTATGGCATCATCGGCCTTGCCAGAATTAAGCATTCCCCCTACTCATGATGCCCTCCATCAGCACTGCAAAAGGGCAAATTACCAGGCAGCAATAATGAGGTCCTGTCTCAAAAGAGAAATGAATGCTCCATCACCTGCTGGATATGGTTGGGAAATAGAGGATGGGAACTTACACGTCACCTGGATGACAAGAAATCCTGCCCCTGACAGTGTGTTGCATGTGATACACTGCAGCTGCAAAGAGTCTGCCTGTGAGAAAGGCAGATGTTCATGCTTCTCTGCAGGACTCTGTTGCACAGACTTATGTCGTTGCTCAAATTGTGCAAATAAAAAAGAAACAGAGGAAGAGAACGATGACTGCCCTGACACTGACAGTGAGGAATAGGAATAAAAGAGCCTTCTTTCCATCTTTCTTAAGCTCTTTTCTGTTCTTTTGGTTTTAGTGCCTGGCCGACGCGCTCACACATCACTCATAGATACGTTTGTTTTTGGTACTAGAACAGAGTATAATCAGCAGGACTCTTTTAACCAGCTGAGGCAATCACAGCACCAATCAGCCGCTCCGCCCAGCTTGACACCAATCAATTATACTACATTACATGTCCTTCTACTGTTTTCTATGTCATACCTTTTATATTTGTAATAAATCTCGTTTTTATGGTTCATCAGTGTTGTTTTCATTTGTGGAGGGATGAATGAGTAAATAAATGAATCAATGGACATTGGTATAAGTAAGGCAAGGCAAGTTTATTTATATAGCACTTTTCAACACAAGGCAATTCAAAGTGTTTTACAAAAAATTAAAGACATTAAGAAAATGGCATTTAAAATCAGTCATTCAAAAGAAAAGCTAATAAAAGAAACATTAAAAGAAAAAATACATGGATAAAAGTTACAGTGCAGTCTAAGATATGAATAGTTCAATTAAAAGCAGCAACAAAAAGAAAAGTCTTCAGCCTGGAAGTACTGCATTTTATTGATCTAAATTACTTAACGTAACAAGTTAACCTTCTTCTTGGACGCAGAAATCAAGTCATGTTTATTTTAAGAGTGCATTTAACGTGTACAGGGTAACAACAGACAGACAAAAAGTCCTCAGTCTAATGGAATAATCCCAATGAACCTAGCGATGTGAACATGGCAGTCCAGGAATGATAGTTTGATAAATATGAGTTTGATATACTTTATTAATCCCCGTGGGGAAATTGTTTGTAGCTGGAGTTGGCTGATAAACGCTGCTAGTCAATGTTGATTCGATGGTCAACTCTGTTCCCAGATAGTAAAACCTCTCACAAATACCGCGTATATAACGCAAATACCTCGGACTTAGTGATGTATTAAGACATATGACAAAACATGACATAAAACAAGCATACAGCACTGTTTAGAATCCATTTGGTCTGGTTTAGCGTAACCATGGCGGCCGCCATCTTTCACTTCTGTTGACAATATGCAGCTACCCAATTGGTGTAGCACGATCACGTGACGAACCGTGGCACGACTTTGGACCAAGATATTATTACGCTTCGAAGGGACTAGTTCAGCCAATAATTACGTGCCTAGAAGAATTGGCAGGAATTTTAGCGACGATATTTTTTTTGGTGGATAAGCATGACTCGTTCTTTTTTATGAACTAAAGATTGTGTAGTTTCACTTCTGTGGAGCGGGTTGAAACGATAACAGGGTTCACCTTATGGCCTATATGCCCTTCCAGCCGTCAGAGACTCGATACCTGACGCTGAAAATACTTCGCTGCTTCACTTGTAGCTAACGAGTAGCCGTATGATTCTGAAAAATCTACGAAGCTTTTAACCGTTGCTTTATTTATTTTATAACTTACCTACGCTAAAATATGTATTGCATTATACCGTCAATACTATGACACTGGGAAATATCTTTGACAACTCTAACATTTAGCTTAGCCAATTTACAGACCTTCGATAGAAACAGGCGTCCGTTTTACCTTTCAGTTTTAGGATCCTGGTTTTAGTTGTCAGAGATTATTCCAGGCATCTCCCTCCGTCCGCTGGCTGCTAGTGTTTTCCTCTAAAAAACCCTACTCATGACGTCACCACGTCGGCACGTCCTCACGTCGGGGTCACCATTTTGTAGGAGCAGATATCTCTGCTCCGCGCCGATCCTATGAGTTTGTTTTAAAAGAAGGAAAACTCAAAACAACCAGGATAGGGGTTAAACAATAATCTGTTTTAATGATAAAACGTAAGAATACAAATACACTTCTCAAAGGGGTAGGCCCACCCCCTGCTCTGGTCCAAATGCCGGGAGAACCTCATCGTCTTGACGGCAGGAGGAAAGAGGCCGGACACCAGGACTCAACAGGAGATATTGTAAAAACAAGGGAGGAGCTGTGTGGATGCTACCCCCATACAGGTCATCTATTGGCCCATATATAAACGATGGGCTTTCGTAGCGTATCAGCGCGCGCCAGCCGAGATGATCCGGAAACAGTCTTAGTTTGAAGCAAAAACATCTGGTATTTCTGCAGCTTTCACACACACACATTCTTCAGACTTCCCTCTCTCTGCTCCCCTCCCCCATCTAGTCTCCTGTCCTGCACAACTGCATCTTATTTCAAATAGAGTAATTTAAGCACATTTAAGCCTACTTCTTCACAATGTTGTGGCAATTTAGTACTCACAACATGAAAGAATCAAACAGAGAAGTCAATAGAATGCAAACACCAGTATAATTGAGCAGTTATTATACTGCAACGCACACACATTCTACCCTCTGCTGTCTATAGCAGTGGTTCTCAAATGGGGGTACGGGGACCCCTAGGGGTACGTTGGAGTACTGCAGGGGGTACGTGAGATTATTTTATGTTAATGAAAAAAACAAACATAATTAATGCATTTAAACAAACTACTAATAGTAGATTAACTACTTTATTCAAAGGTTTACAGAAACTCTGGATAATAAAATGGGGAAAATAAACGGGGTGCTCTCTTTTCCTCTCCCTCTCCTGACAGCCCGTCAGTCTCGTGCAGCTCGCTGAACCTGTAATGAGTGACCCGACAGTAAAGAATAAATATATGTATAACTAGTTTAGCTAGTTCCAGAGTAGATAAACTAGCTAAGTGTGTTAGGTCTAACTCTTAGTGTATTTTGGTCCGGACGGACGGAGCTGTGATCATGCAGAGCTGCGTGTTCTCTGTCAGCAGCAGCTGATCTGATCTGTGGGTTTTATATTAACAGAGTTTCACATATTTCAAAACGCGAAGTGTAATAACTGCAGTTTGCCTCCCTGTCAGAATGACAAAGATCCTCAGTGAAGCACAAGCCCATGTTTCTCACTACATTGTAAGTACAACTTATTAAAAAGATCAGTTCAATGCAACTAATGTCGTCTTAGTGTTATTGCATGATATTAAAATTGGTTTGCCATGAATTTAGTGATGGATTGTAAACATTCTAAATGTAGCATATAAGTGTTTCTCAGTTACAAGGTTGTTGTTTTAATAAATCAGACACTGATGGTGCAGCGCTGTGCTATACCTCTTTATATAGGCATTTTTCCCCTAACAAATAGTTTTTGCGCTGATCAGGGGGTACTTGGCTGAATTTCTTTTTCAAAGGGGGTACATTATTGAAAAAAGTTTGAGAACCGCTGGTCTATAGCATATGTCTATATAAGGATATTTAGTTTTCACTCCTCATGTCTCCAGCTTCTTGTTCATATAAACTGCTACTATTAAATACAAAGTACTTAAGTACACACATGAATATATAAAAACACACTTCTTATATATCAGGGGACATTAAAATGAATATACCAAAAATTACACTGTATTAAACTTCCTGCTATAATGTGTTCATTTAATTCTCTTCAATAGTTATCTGTGTTTGGAGGGAAAATAAACTTAATAACCTGATGAAAGAGCAGGATGTCTGCCTTTCGGTTTAGTTCAATAATTGTGTGTATCCAAGCATTCATTCCACCTGCTATGAAGTATTAAGCAGCAAATTGTTATCAGCATGATTCAGCATTTTTAATCAGCAGTAACAGCACTACAGCCCATTCATTTGTGTGTAATCAGGTTGTAGCACACAGCATGCTGTGCAGTTGAGCATTCAAGGTAAATTAATTAAACCCTGTTCTTTTTGTCTTAAACTATGAGAAATAGTTGAGCATTTTAAGGTGAAAACCTCATTCATGCTCTTGTCAACAGTTAGATAAATAGAACAATCACTCGCTTGTCTGCACCAAGTTTTGCTGAAAAATTAAATCCATCGCTGAAGTGCAAAAAAAGCAGTTTCTCGAATGGCCACTTGAGGCTGGTTCCAAAAGCAAGTCAATCACCACAGACTCATTAGCCTTATTTTAAATTTCCAACTTTGCTGCAGAAATAAACATATTTAAAGCCTGGCACAAAAATAGATGTTGGTCTCTAAAGTACAGAAAACGGTACAGAGTTGAATGTATACATACATAAACTGTTCAAATAGTTTTAGGTTTAAAGTTATGCATAATTGCAGTCATGGCAGCCTTGATTGACAGACAGGTGCCATCAGAGGTTGCTGGTTACTTGCTGTGTCTGTTGCGTCACCCTGACCTGCCTCACTCCACCAACAATAATATAATAATAATCCTTATATTTATTATAGCCCTTTCTCAATGACTCTCGAAGCGCTTTACAAATACACACACAGATAATGGTCATCTACTGTGGACAATACCCACAGGAGCAAATTCGGGTGAAGTGTCTTGCCCAAGGACACAACAGCCTGACGCAGTGGGGCGGGAGCGGGTTTCGACTGGAGTTCCCCAACGCCCCCTTGATCTGATGATCAAACGCACAGACCACTACGCCACCCTTCCCTACCTCCCAATACACATATTTGCCCATTTTAAGATTAGTTTGGAGTAAGGAGGAGACACAACATTTGAGATCCACAGTGTTGTTTCATAAACTTATCGGTGATATCAAATAAACTATATCCTGTGGTGATTGACATTATTCACCCACGGATCTATGGGTTGGGGTATTGTTCCGCACGGACATTTGAGTGAGCCGGACTTCCTGTTTCCGCCGGTCTTCGCTTCCCGGGCATGAAGTTGTTTACATGTGTGTTCAGATGCTAAATAAAAGTAGAGCTTGTAACTTTGATACCCCGCCTCCGACTCCCGTCTCTCGGCACTACAATCCATACTTTATACATCTATTGTCTATGTGCTTAAAATGAAGCTATAGCCAGTAGCCAATTAGGTTAGCAAAAAGACTGGAAACTGAAGGAGGTAGCTCTCCTGTCTCTCAAGTTAAAGGGATAGTGGAAATCCAAGAATTTTGGGTTTAACTTATGTATTTGTATTCAAAATAAGCATAATAAAACAATTTTTTTTAATTTCATGCGCCTAGTTTCATTTTATTTTCAATTTTACTGCGCCCTCTCAATGAAACGAAATACTTCGGGAATCTTCGGGTGATGACGAGAGCATAGGAAGACGGGCACAAACAATGGCGGACATTCAATAGCATTTGCATGTGAATAGCCGAGTATATTGCCATAAATATGATGATTGATTATCAGTAAAAAATTCTACGTGACACAACGACATTGGATTAACCTTGAGATGCGTTTTTATTCCGTTGAACACAACTTTTGATCACAAATCAAAAAAGGTAAGACGTAATTATTGTAATATTTTTGGAACCGGATGTTGTTTACTTTCTCTTTTCTGGCTGATAGCTATAGGAATTCGAGGTCTTACAGTGATGACATTACATGTGTGGAATCTGTGGAGTCTCAGCTTTAAATCGTATATCTTGTTTGTGCAGTTAAGATAGTAATAAGGGCATTTCTACCGTGTGTTGTGTGTAAAAAAGCGTTAGCATTAGTTAGCATTGTTTCGCTCAATGCTAATTCAAAGGCTTGGTATTACGCTTGTGTTTTTTCTAGCTAACAATTGTTCTTATTGTCAGTTAGCGGAGTTTCTTACCTTTAAAAGGGTATGAAACATTAATAGTTTCATAAATGTTAAGAAGCCCTGAGACATGTGAGAGAAAAAAAACTGTGGGAGGGGTCCACTGGGGGGACCTTCGGGATTAACTGGTTAACAATGATTAATATTTGTAAAGGCTACAGATGATCTTAAGATGCGTGAGCTATGCTTAGGGACCTACCAGTCAAGATTATTTGTGCGTAGGGGTGCATCATCTGGCGCCTGGTCCTGGTCATCCTCGCCATTGCCCATGCCGTGAACCATCACCTCGGGCTCGGGCTCGAACAAATAAGGACGTAATGGTCCATCGTCTGGCTCAATATTGTCACCATCGTCGCTTACTGAACCGGATTCAGATTCAGTTCCTAAAACGACATTTTCGTAGGAAAGCCGAGAGGATGTTTCTGATGTTTCGCTATCATCACTGGATACCTCGTACAATCCTTCTTCTTTGTCTGGTATATTTGCCCTTCCACGTTCATTCTGCATAGACGCCATGGTTTGTTATCGTATCGTCTTCCTAAGTTTTCGTCACTTCCGGTTTGGCTGAGTCGAACATTTCGTTTCTAAAAAACTTCGGGGAAGCTGCAATAAAGTGCTTCTAACATGCGTAAGGCATTTATTATATATTTTTAATCAGGTATGATTGTTTTGGTACGTAATTATGCTTGTATATAAGTTAAAACGAAACTATTTGAGGTTCCATTTCCACTATCCCTTTAAAACAAACATGCCAGCACTTAAAGCTCTCTATAACACACTGTGGATGTTTTATTATTGGAAATATGTCAATAGCTACTTGATGGATTGAGACAAAAGTTTATCCTACAGCTTTTGGTGATCACCTGACATTTCCTCTAGCACTACAAAGAAGTTGACATGTTTTTAATTAATTTAAATATCTTGACATTGATTGGATGGATTGCATATTAATGCTCCCCAGACGATGAAGCGTAATCACTTTTTTCCTCTGGCTTTGCATCTGGGGGCATAATCAAGTTAAAACGTTAATTTGTCCAATACTCCGGTTTCTAACCAAATACTAGGGAAACTATATGGTACATTATATATACTGTAGGTGTCAGATATACACCTACAGGAGCGCCTTGGGATCCCCCAGTCAGAGCTGGTTGATGTGGCCAGGGAAAGGAAAGTTTGGGGCTCTCTGCTGGAACTGCTACCCCCGCAACCCGACCACGGATAAGCTGGAGAAGATGGATGGATGGATGGATGTCAGATATATACAGAACCTGTCTCTGATTGGCTCGAAACACCAAACAGATCATTGTAGCATCCCATAATAATCCCCTCTGTTTCAGGTTTCAACCCTGTTTCAAAAGTGCTGATTCTGTCTGTTACTTTAGATGAAAATAGAACACTATACTTCTGAATTACTGCGTCTAACATGGGACATACAGTACTATTTTTTAAAGTATAAGTATCATAACAGTTAGTGGTTAATGGGGGAGTTTGGAGGGTGTTTTAACACTTATGGGGAAGAAAATAAGGGTAAAATTGTGAGGGAAATCTAATTGTTGTTTTGTTTTGTGTAACGTAAACTGCAAATGTTAGCATGTCATTAGCTAACAACTAGCTTGCTAGCTAGCTAGCTTAAACCCAAGGCAATTATAAAATGCATTTATGGCATGCTAGCATTTGCAGCTAGCATGCCATAAACTCATTTTATAATTGCATGGAAGAAGTCAGATTGAATTGCAAACCTAACTTCTTCAACTGGTAAATTGAGTAAAAGTAAATCTTGTACTTGAGTAAAAGTAGAAGTACTCAGATCATAAAAAGTTACTGTATGCAGCTAAATACAGGATATAATGTGTCCTCCCAAGCTTCCTTGTAGTCAAAATGTCAGCAAGACGATAGGGATTTAATCAACTACACTGTAAAAAAGGATTTGATCATTAAGTTATTTTAACTTTTGTCTGTAAGTTACTTCCACTTAATATATCAATTTATTCAATTTCTACTTAATTTCATAAGTTGTAATTATTTCAACTCAGCTCTGTAAGCCAGTTCAATGACCTCTACATTCTATGAAGTCAATTTGACTTAACAGTGTGAGTTGTGATGTGTAATGTTCTGGAACTTTCTATGGCCTCTTAACATGGCAGTAGTGATGACATATTCCTGCCCGGTGAAAATAGTCCCGGTCTCATAGTTGTTTTCATTCATTGAAGGCATTTAATTATTTTTTTTACGATATACAGCAAGTATATACCGAGTTCGATTAGCCATTATCAAAAGAAGAACTTCAACCAGACAGATTGATGACTACGAAAAGCTAAGCGGCGGATGAATATGTTTTTGTAAATCGATGTGACATGATTGAACATGAACATGAACAGCGTACGGGGTATACGCAGATCTTATCGGCTGATGAACTACTGATGGACAGGCAAAGTGAGGTGAGTGTTGCATGTTTAATGGTTTCAGGCAAAACGAAAAGTAGCTAAATGGAGTTAAATCAACACCTAACTGGTGTTTGAATGTTTATAAAGAGATTTTATTTCAGGGCAGAGTGTTGTGAAAATGTCAGTTTACCAAGCTAACATTACAGGATTATGATTATCTAAACTTTTATTAAATAAATACGTTTCAAGCATTCTTACTCTTATTTATGACGCTTGTGTTTTTAAAAAAAAAGGTTTGAATGGTAACTGCCTATGTTTGTAGCTTAATTTAACGAGGTTTTGTTTGTTCGTTCCAGTAATTAGCCATGTCCCGGCTCTGTTTGGCTAAATATTGAAGCTAAATTAACGTGTTTCGGTGAGGTGGTGTGTGTTAGTCATGTCTTGGCTCTCTGTTCGGTCAAATATTAAAGCTACATTTGCGCGTTTCTGGGAGTTTATATGTGTGTGTTCCTGCCAGTAATTAGCCGTGTCCCGGCTCGCTGTAGGCTACGGCTAAATATTGAAGCTAAATTAGCGCGTTTCGGAGAGGTTGTGTGTGTTCCTGCCAGTAATTAGCCGTGTCCTGGCTCGCTGTAGGCTACGGCTAAATATTGAAGCTAAATTAGCGCGTTTCGGAGAGGTTGTGTATGGAAGCAAACAAGAGACAGAAGTATTTGAATTTTATTAGACACCGAATTTATAGCATTGAAAATAATTACTTTGAAAATCATGTATTGCAAAGTAACGTAACGATCACTTCGGTTAGATAAGTCAAGTAGACCATGCTACACTATACGAAATACTCTCTTACAAAAGCCCTGCATTTAAACATGTTAATGTTACTTTAGTAAAAGTATGCTAGTATAATTAGGAAAGTGTTGTTAGAGTATTTAAAGTAGACACAAGTTATACTATTATATTATATCATTTGATGTATTGTTATTACCGATGCACGAGTTGACTTAACTGTTGTAGTTGGAGCTCATTTGAACAATGAGCTAACTAATTATTACTTTCATAATGGTGTAATGTGCCAACTATTTTCTACATTAATAGATGAAGGTCTGGTTTGTTCAAACTCTCAAAATAGTAGGACCAGAGCCCGAGAGACTCTAGGGCTCTGAGTAGGACATGCTGTCATAATTACCCAGAGTCCGAAGTGACACCTTTACAATGTTAAAGCTGTTAGTTAAATGTAGTGACGTAAAAACTAAAGTATTCAAGATAGTGTAGTGGAAAAGAGATGTTTTTTTTTTTTTTAAATGTTACCAAAACAAAATCTCTTGTTTTGGACTGACAGTAATGATTCAAGAAATAGTAGATAAATAAATACACACACATCAATTTGTTGTGGATGGAACACAACAAATGGTGCTCTTACCTGTGATGCCTCCTCCACACATTATAACCAGACTGTATCATTCAAACTATAAGTAACAGTTCTAGCTACTTGACTTCAGACAAACAATTCAAAAGACAAAATCAACACAATTTATTGAAAGACCAATCTTTATTTCTCTCCTTTTGTTTGTGTTATTAAACCCTGTCAATCTAAAAAACTGAGCAACTCAACAGTTAACTTTATATTTCTTATTGTCCAAAGCATCTATTACACTATTTGTTCCCCTCTCATATTCACAGGATGGATGATTAGAGACTTTGGGGGAGACCTCAGCTTTATGAACGTCCTGTCTGTTGGTTTGGCCGGAGAGGGCTGAGGGTCTTTCCCTGCGAGGAGTCCTGCTCGCAGGGAAAGACCCTGCAGATCTGATGGAGGAGGACCAGACCTGATGGAGGAGGACCTGCACCACCTACAGAACTTAGCCCATGCTGAGCATAGCTGTTACCGCCTGCACAGGCCTAGCCTGTCAATTAACAGATTAACATTTAGTGTAACTTATTTATATTATTTCGTTTTTATTTAAAAAAAAAATGGTGATGGTTCATGCTTGATAACTTTTAGTTCACATTTCAATAAATTGTATTTGCACTCCTTTTGTCCGTTATTCTTTCTGAAAATGTTAGATTACACATTCACATCCGACTGAAGATTGGCACCATTTATTTATGACGTTCCAAACTCGGCGGCACAAGGCACAAGTGATGTGAAGCTCAGAAAGTGAGGCAAATGCATTTGATCAGCTGACTTTTTTTTTGCCAAACTTTATAGGCCTGACAATAATCACACTGTCTGAGGTGCAACGTAAAACACAAAACAACACAAATGAAGTTCCTGTTAGACTACAAAACTAGTCAGTGTGCAGGTCTTTGTGTTACAATATAAGTGTCTCTTAGTGAATGTCCTGTACTGCTCTTAAATCTCATAACATCAGCTTTTCCTTTCCCTCTTGGATGTTCTTCTGGACCCTCAGAGAAAGAGAACATGGTGAAGCAGTCCAGTCTCTCAGGCCTGTCCTTTCCTAACAGAAATATCAAAAAACATATTATTGCAGAGCAAGTGTGTTATTTAAGAAAGAGGTGTGTTTGTTTGTTCATAAATATAATGATTTTTTTATTTGAATGTGTTTTTTTAAATCCAACAGTGTACTACAAAGATAATCAGATTATGAATCAACCGTTCTAAATTCATCAACATTGAAATAAATGTATTATTAAAATAATATTTAACTGTTATCAAAACTTAGTGCAACTGTAGAAGCTTGCTCTGTTCGGTTGTCTCACTGAAAGACAAAGGGTCGCAGCTCTCACTATGTGATGTTGCTTGGTAAAATGTAAATGTAACCTTTTGCTAATAAAGTCCACTCAACTTCACTGATGTGTAGGTGATCTAGTATTCAGCCATGTTTAATGGCATGTCTATCAGTGTATTGGAGTCATTACTTTATGCATTCTTTGTAAAGCATGAAAAAGGTGTACCTTGGAATCCGTGCTGAAGTTCTCTGCTGCTAGGACTCCAGATCTGTCTCTCCTCCTCTGGTCCAGCCTGTCTGGATCACCTTGAGGACACTTTGAACAAACAGATGTAAAGTTACATGCATGGGTTACAGACTTCTTTCCATGAAAACAACTTGTTATCTTCTTTTAAAAACAGGTCATAATCTTATTGTTATACTTAAGAAATTGCTGGATATCACAGTCCTTATACTGTATCAGTTTGATTGAGTATTATTGTGTAGGTCCTTTTTATTTTACTGTTACTTTGGATGTGTTTCTCATGAGTCAGTCAAATTAATTTGTTTTCATATGCCATATTCATATGTATCACACACGTAAGGGTAACACACAAACCTATTGAACAAATGCAATGCAATGGATAAGCTTCATTTCCACTGAAGTCACAGATAACGTCATATATAATATTTAAACAAATCATTTCCTTGTCACTAAAGCATTGACTACGCTATTCATCGTCCTTAAATGCAGGAATTAAGTTACATGTTCTGTTCTACAGCCACGATGAGGCTGTTTCTCAAGTGTGATGATAATACAATTAAAAGAGGCATTGGTAATAATATTAAAAACAACAATGTTTGGGTCGTTCGTCGGATAGGCGGTTAGCTGCAATAAATAACTCCAGTTCAACAAACCATATTACAATATCTAAGGGAGCGTTATTTCTGGACCATCTTGAAATGTGACGTTCATATTTTAAAAAAGGTACACATATTTCATTGTGAGGTTGATTTAATATACACTAAGCCTCTCTTCAACAATACGTTGACGTTAGCTAGTCTATTTTATGCTATAGTAGAGCATAGCGAATTTAAACGAACCTTAACAATGCATACCGTAACCTAACTAGCAAACTAACTATCTAACGTACAAGGATGACCTTATTTTAGCAACCTCGCTCAGAAGTTTTTTGGTATACAGTAGCATCCCACTTAATGTTTTACACTCTTGGATGCTACGCATAGCATCGTTAGCACAGATGGAGCTACGATTGCTCAAATGCTACCCCAACTCTAAACATTCATTAACGTTAGCTTAATAAAAACACCAGTAACATAACATAAAGTACGCAGGGTTGACTTACCGAAGAAACTGCATTCATGGACGGTCTGTTTCAACCGCAGATAGATCCTATATTTGCAGGACGAATAGTCCACCAGGAACAACACAACAAACACGGCCGAGTTCAAGTAGTGTTCTCCTCATGAGCTGAGCCGCTGTAGCATCACGGAGCTAACGGAGCTAGGAGCAGCAGTCCCGTTGTCATGAAGGGGGAATCTAACTATATACAGAATATGTTTTTGTAGATCCAGGCTAGAAACATGTTCATTTTCTGATGTTAAGTTGGACATTTTAACAAAGGGTCTACGGGAATTGCTCCCATCTGCATCCATCGCCTACAGTTTGCAGCATTGGGCTTCACCGCACTGTCCCGGGGTTTGCCGCTTGGCTCTGATAGGCCAGAAGTCGGTTTGATTGCATTAGGGCTCGATTGCTTATCCTGTCTGAGTAGCCCGGATGAGGCTGCATCGCAATTTTTGACGTCGAATTTTACACACCGAATTTTTTTACATCGAATTTTAAACACCGAAATATTTGACGTCGAATTTTTTTCACTTGAATTTTTGGGATCTGAATTTGAACATTCGAATTTTTTTAACTTGAATTTTTACATTTTTATTTCACATAGATAAATTCGGAGCAAAAAAAATTCAGATTCATGATTTTCAAAGTAATTATTTTCAATGCTATAAATTCGGTGTCTAATAAAATTCAAATACTTCTGTCTCTTGTTTGCTTCCATAGTTGTGTGTGTTCCTGCCAGTAATTAGCCGTGTCCCGGCTCTCTGTAGGCTACGGCTAAATATTGAAGCTAAATTAGCGCGTTTCGGAGAGGTTGTGTGTGTTCCTGCCAGTAATTAGCCGTGTCCCGGCTCTCTGTTAAGCTAACAATTGTAGCTTGTTAGCCCCTGCTATGTTCTAGTAGCTGGGCCACGGCTTTGAAATGGAAGTCATTTGTGGATAAGTATAGGGGATTTGAAGATTGTTTTTCGTTAAAGTCGAGCAAGTGTTAAAGTGATTCTATCCTTACAACGTTTTTCTGGTTCAGCTCACGCTAAACCTGCCCAGATATGGAGGGGGTGCCTCGCGCCGTTGAACGAGTAAAATGCTAATTGTGTTCAGAAATAGCATTTATATTGTGTACGAATGCTATGTTCCACTCTTGAAATGGAGACACATTTGTATTTCTGCTTTTTAGAAAATATTTTATAAAAAATGTACCTAAATGTGTGTTCTCTATTACAGGTACAGATTTTCGAAGATTTCCGTTTTGCTGCAACTGGATGAAGTGGACTTGTAAGTTGTGCAGGTTTTCCAGTTACAATGAGAAGGCAATTGTTAAAACTTGGATACATACAGTCGTCTTAAAAAGTCGAAGAAGGGTGAGGTCAACTATTGTCCAGATCTCCCTGAAGGATTGAGTAGTGATGACATGGAAGAGAAGCGTCAACAAATGGAGATGGAAATGCCCAAAAAAGACCCTGATCACCAATTCATTGAGGCATTGATGACTGATACCTTTTCTCAGCTTCGGAGAGAGATCGTTGGAGATCAGCCACTGATCACAGAACTAAAGTCCAGATGGCCAGCTCTGTTCAGTGAGAGACAGGTAATCAGTCATACAATTGTAAATTCAAACTATAAAGCATCTTATTTCATATATTTTATCGGTCTTATTCAATCATGTGAAATTTGAAAACTTTAAATCAAGCATGTAGAGAGACAACATTATCACGTTTATCAATATTATTGCAGATTCGAGTCAATTGTTAAAAAGCTATTCAAAAACACATCCTTTTGCATGTTAAAGACGGGTATATCATTTTGAATCAAGTTCTACGTTGCACTTAACATTTAAAACACGACTATACTTAAGATTGGGATCTCTTGTCACCAGCATATGCCATGTTTTTATTGCAAGAAAATGCACAGTTGCACATGCATGCATCTTGGAGACTGTTGGTAGAATATTTTCTATATGTCTGTGTCTCCTCAGATTCAGGCAGAGTTCAAGAGAATTGTCACTATGGACCTGCTGTCATCGTTTCTGGATGGACTTGATGGCCTGGCCCCAACATTGCTGGAGGTCTACAAAGGTGCATCCAGGACGGGAAAGAAACCGGCACTAAAAGGCATTTTGGACTACCTTGAGAAAGATGTAAGTGGAGATGCTGATGACCATAATTTAGCCACCATTTGTTTGCTACAAATGTTTATATCCCACTGCATTTGTTGTCCTGCAGAACACAAATGAGAGGAGGAGGACTGCTGCTCTCTTGGGACTATCACACTACTTGTCTGGTGAAAATCAGGCAAATGTCATCAGGATGTGTGATGTAAGATCATAATTGTCTTTAATTACTTTATGTAATTGTACATTTTAACATAAATCACCCTGTGCCCAAAGTTTCCTTCAAAAGTAATGTTTACAATTACCTTAATTTAACTAAAATAATTGCAATAAAGAATGATACATTTAATATAAACAAAAACAGCAAGAAAATAAATGTTTAACTATTAAATAATATAAATAAATATATAACTCAAACTGTGAAAAGGGAGGCAATGAGGCAATTGAAATGATGTTCCATCACATTGCACTTTAACACTGTGAACTGTAGATTTGAGCTTCTATGTTTATAGCAGAGGCCTCTTAATTAGCTTTGTAGATAAAAAGTACTTGTAATACACTGAGCTCACTTTTATTTCTCCTTTTTTAAGGCTCATGGAGACACTCTTGAGGAAGCCATGAAGGGGATGCAAGTTGGTCTACTGATAGGCTACGAAGGTGAACGGGATGCCTTTCCTCAGCAGATCTTCAACGTGGCAGTTGTGGTCGAGGAGACCATTGTGTTCCACAACCTGAAGGATGTGGCTTGCGGCTTTGCGATGCTTCTTGGACTGATTTATTGCTTGAATCTTCAGTATCCTCTGGAAATGAAGTTTTCCTTTGAGTTCCTCCAGAGGGTTGTCCTGAAGATACAGCCAGACCAAGCCTCTGCCAAAATACAAGGCCTAAAAAACAAACTAGCTAGGAGGTAGATCGTCAAACAGTGTACAGTTCAATTTGGTGTTCTTCATTTGTATGCTATTTTTGCCTCTACAGTGACATGTTTTTAAAAAATAAAAATGTTTTAGGTTAGTGAGAATTCCATTAATGTTTGAAATGTCACGAAGAGACTTGGATTTTAAGAGGACATTGTTGAAAGAGTCCTCTCCTGCTGATGTATAGAAAGAACTTAATGTTCAAAAAGCTCTTTGTTTCGTACCGTTTGCACTGCACCCTCTGTCCTATTAGTCAAATGAATATATTATACATATATTAGATTTTATAATGTGTATGTTTGTTGTGTGTGTATGTATGTATGTATATATATATATATATATATACTTGAAAAATAAAAATATTTCAGTATCTGAAGTAACTTCAAGCCTTGATCTCCTTTTATATGCATGTGGGTGATGTTTAATGTTCTAAGTTCAGTCGGTAAGAAGTTTAAGGAAGCTGGGGAACTTGTCATTATAATAAGAGTTAGAAATAGAAAACACTAGTTTACTTAACATGAAAATGTAAGTTCGATTGCTTGAAAACATGAGTGAACATAACTTGAATTTGTCAGTCGGTATAAATATAGTGAAAGTTATCCTAACTTAGAGCTGTGAGTTAAGATAAGGTAGAAGTTAAAGTTGATTTGACTAGATAATGAACATTTCTTGAACCTATAATGTAAAAGTGTGAGTTTCTTTAACTCACAGTATTAAGTTATAACAATGAATGATCATTAGTAAAATAACTTGTACTACTTAACATTGTGAGTTCACTTAAAGTACATTTGTACTTTAAGTCAACTCATATATATGAGGCAGCCCTTGAACTTATGTTTGTAAGTTAAAACACCCTATTTATTTTTACAGTGTAGTATCCTGCCTACATTTAGTAAATCACAACAAATCAGGTATGGAGTTATACAAGACTATCTGGTAAAAACAGACCAAATCTTTCTATGGATGTCAGTTTTTGATGTCCAACAGCTTAAAGACAAAATGAGAGAGCAGGAGGAAAAGTTCTCAGAAGACCTGGTCGAAAAACACCTGAGATGGAGAGTGAGAAACATCAGCTGAAGGACGAGAGAAGAGAGATGGAGACTACATTAAAACAGGTTGAGGAATCCAAGAAGAAGCTGGCGGAGGAGAACCACAGCTTGGAGTTGGACGTCAAACTGAAGGACCGGCAAGTGAAGCAGTTTGAGAAAGACATGGAGGTGCAGGAAGAAAAGTCCTCCAAACAACACCAGAGCTGGGAAACCAAGACCGAAATAAAGAGGTCACTCAGGAGAAGGAAGACCTGGCTCAGAGACTTCAGAGCCAGGCAACTGAATTCAAAGAGATTCAGGCTCAATTACACAAGGCAGAGGATGAGAACAACCTGATCTGGGAGACAAAAGTCCAACAGCTTGAAGAGGAGATGAAGGAGCAGAAGGAGAAGTGCTCCAGAGACCTGACCCAGAAACACCAGAGCTGGGAGACCGCGGTTCATCTGATGGAGACTCAACTGAAACAGGCGAAGGACGAGAAGGACGACTGAGCTGGGAGGCTAAAGAGAACAAGATGGACGACGAAAAGACACTTCTGGAGGACCTCTGTCTTCACATGAAGAATAAGAGCAGAGGATTCTTCGCTCGCAGGAGAAGATGCAAGAGAAGGAGATGAGTAAGAAAGCAAAGGGGGAGAAAGAGGAGACGGAGGAGGCTGGACACCAGTAACTCCCTTTTCCTCTCTTCCCCTTTTCATACTCAGTGTTTTCTCCTGGAGCTCAGGTTTTCCCACAATCTGTATAATGGAATGTAAAAAAACTCACTATTAAGTCCCTCCCCATTAACTGTACCTACTTCCTGCTACCTCACCCTCTCTCACCTTCCTCCATCCTTTATTTACTGTACCTACTTCTTACCAAACTCTCTCCTCCCTCCCCTCCCCTTTTCATATTTAGTTTTTTTTTGTTGTATTTAGACTTGATTTTGAAATAAAATGTTAATTAAATGTATTATGTGTATGCCTCACTGTGTATACAGTTTATATTAATAACTGTATGACATGTTGGTTACTAAAGTACCGGTATCTGTTCTATTTATGATTTAAACAACTTTGAATTTAATAAATTCAACAACAATAGAAGATGTTTGTGCAGGTTGTTCTTGGTGTTTTTATTTGGGGTTCAATTACATTGTTTTGTTTTTGTTGTTTTTGAAAAATGTGTTTATTTCATATCAGCTGTTAAAGTGTTCAAAGCTCAGGGTTTTTAAACGTTATTTAAAAGGTCCACTATTATACTGTTTTTCATCAATACATTGTACAGTAGAACAGCTAATCGCCTTTTGATTAACATCTGCAACAAGTAAGTTAAGCAGTTCATACACAGTTTGCAATACAGCAACAATTTATCAATTTAAGGGGGCAGATAGGATGATGAGATAATTACATTTCCATCTTGTTAAAAGTTAAGTAATGATGTAGTTCCCAAGTGAAAAAAATTGCTCTTAAAAATTAAAGTGGTGCAGAGCTGTATTGGGAATATATCTTGGACTAAGACCATACAAATTGGAACAGATCTCAGGGCTCAACCTGCCTGCGCTGTAACACGGCAGGCAGGCATCTGATTTCTACCAGACAGGAGCATTGAAGGCAGCAGCTCTTCTTCAGTTTGATCAGATGTATCCTCTGTGGCTTCAATTAAAGTGTGGGAGGCAGGATTCATGTCATGCTGCCACACGCTTGATACAATAGAAGTGAGACGAACAAGCATGACATTCACAGGTAGCTGGGCAGGCAGCAGCACATAATGATGAGGGAGCTTGACAGTAAATCGACCTCCTAATTGATAATGGTCATACTGTATGTAAGCTGAGCGGATGCAATGTGCGGTGCCACACGAGTTGTGGGCCTAGTGTCTCTGTACATGGTTTGCTACCAGATATGTCCTTGCCCTAATGACCATCTGTGCATAGCAGAGACACAATGGCTGCAGAGAAGAGGAAATGGAGAAAGAGGAAGATGGAGGGATTCTGAAAGGAGAGGATATTGTATGTCGGTGGAAAAAGAGTAGCAGTGGTTTCTTTTTGTAATTTTAGAATGAGATAAAGTTCAGACAATGCAATCAAAATCAATCTTAATTTAATTGATTTCAGTCTGCATGCTTGGATGCTGTGTGCATGCAAAGAAGGCTTGTAGTGTTGACCCTATTTACCGGATCTCGTTGATGCTTATTTGGCAGATCATCTGTCACTCCAGGCCCTGACCTCTGATCTGCCCTCTGTCGAAAACCGCATCTTCAAGCCTGGAATTGTGATTAGGAACTCAATTTACCGAATGCAAATCCCTCAAGAGACGCGTCACACCTGTGGGAAGCCTTGCTCATTTTGTGTTTGCATTCATGAATTTGAGCAAATTGTATTTAACTCTTCTCTTAATTTGTAAACATTGTCAGTCCTCAAACATACTTCCTGGTTTCCACCAATAACAGGCCTCTATTCAGCCGTTGACTCAAAGGTCTGGACACAGGCACACGGGAGTGCAATTTATATACCCCAATGCATTGGGGGATTCATGTACATTATAAATAACATTATTGGCCTTAAGCTTCTGTTAAACAGTGTGTGCACTGTGCACACAGCATAGAAGACTTTGACAGGATTTAACGGGATTGTGTGAAAAGTCACATCTTGGTCATTATTGTAAAATTGTTGTTTTTGTGATCCACGGGGAAATGAACATACAGTACGTCTCCTGGGAATCACCCTGGATATCCGACTGTCCGCCCACTGATTAGGCAGTTGTCACCAGAGGCCTGGTTGCCAAGGTTACAGCCCTCGGTCACCTCCCGTTGTCATCCACTTCCTGCTGCTCTCCACTCTCTGCTGCACTCTCTCTCTCCTACACTCTTCTTACTTTCAAAGGGCAAGTGCTCACAAACGTATTGTCTATTCCCTGTGTGTGTGTGTGTGTGTGTGTGTGTGTGTGTGTGTGTGTGTGTGTGTGTGTGTGTGTGTGTGTGTGTGTGTGTGTAACAGCACGTTTGTGTTATCAGTCACGCAGAGTGGTCACTGTCTCCCCTGGTGAAGGACTGGGATGCCAATCTGTTGCTGCAGCTCTCAACAAGTCTGTCTGTACTGAGCTGGAAAGACAGACTGAGAGAGAAAGAGTTGTAGGCCTACTTTTTTACCCCACTCTTATTTTCCCCTCAAACTGTGTTTTTGTTCAATTTTGTATCCATTCTCCCTTATGTCATTTCCCTATTACTTGCTTTGCTGCTTCCCTCTCTAGTGCCCTCCTCTTTTGCTTCTCTGGTATTCTCTACTTTTCCTGCATGATTTTCTCCCTATACATTTTTCCTTCTTTCATCATCTTTGCCCTTTCCTACTTCAACACTTCCTTTTTTGCTTTTCTTCTTACTATACTACCCTTTCCCTAATCTTCAATTTTTTTTAACATTGTTGCAGGGAGATATAGAGGTATGAACAAGAATTATGTCCAAATGGGGATAAGAGATGCAGACTCAGGCATCAGCCCCAAATATACCAGAGAAAGCAAAACATATTAGAAAGACTAACTAAGATTAATGGAGAGGAAGAAGGGAACATTGCGGTGTGTGTGTACGAGACCAGGGAACAAAATCCTCAGGTGCAACTGCGGCTTTTAGGAAATGTGGTTTTAGGCTGTTCGTCTATTCTGTTTAGTTATAAACTAAATGCTCCACAAATAACCTTAAACTCAGAGAGACAAACAGAAATGACTAGATAAAAGATTTGTGATCCTGGGCACAGACAGACATCTGACCTGTATATCTGCAGATGAGAACGACATTTCCTTTGGGAGAGTGGCTGAGGCTGAGGCTGAGGGTAATTGCAACCTGGCAATAAATGGAGAATAGAAAAGGACAGGGACATGGTTTCAGATCAGACTTACATTTTTTAAAAGCTCCATTCAGATCCAGAAGTGACAGTCCCTGAGCCTCGGAGACACCCTGCTCCATCTGTGTGTGCTTGGCTGCCAGATGGATGCTGAGCTCTGCCCGGCCCATATGAGAGCGATACAGACCTTAACTCACAATTACCCACCTGGAACTGTGTGCGTGGCAGAATATATCTCTTTCCTCTCAATGCACTCACCGGTGGTTTTCCTTTGTCTTTATTCTTTCACTCTCACTGTTGTTTGTTTAGCTTAAAACATATTAAAACTATTTGTAATGCTTGCCATGTCAATTTTGAAATGTGAATAGAACCAGACATTTAGGACTAGTCATTTTAAATGTAAGTTGTGAGTGAAAAGTACAGTAAGTTATGCCCGTCACCGATATTTATCGCTGTCTAAAGCTGCTCTTTCTGTCCATTTGCTTGTTATTCTCTCAGCATAATAGTAATTTGTGTCAGAGTTTATGGAGGACAGTCGATCCCCCAGGACTGCTTGTCCTCTGTGTGAGTCTAATTAAACACAGCTTTCTCATGGCGCCCCTCCTTCTTCTAATCCGTCTTTCTTCACCTCCTCCGTCTCACGTCACTGTGATGCACGGTGGGTTCATTAATTACTCTGGAGTTTCCAGATCAGCATGCTCCGACTCAATGTCAACCAGTGAGAGAACATACAAGCACTTGTAGGAAATGTATGCAGTAGCGATAGCCCTATGTTTGTATTATTGGTAATGAAAGGCTGACGGAGCTGTCACACATGTTGTTTTTTACTTAGACAGATGGATCTATGTCGCACTTTCCCATAAGTGAGCGTGAGTGGCTGCTTTCATGTGAAGTGACTCACAGGTTCAGTCACCATTCCCTGTTCTCTTAGATCGTGAGAAGCCATTTCTCATCCTCTAGACTGATATTGTTTCTGACAACCAGAAGAAAAAAAAGAAAGCGCTGGTCAAAATATAGACTCTTTAAAAGCCATATTCAATCTCATGACAAGAAAACAGCTAAGGCTGATTCATAGTTTCAGATGCTGCAAAGAAATACACTGCAGTGCACAACATGTAGGAAAGCCTTGCTGAAACTCAGTCTGACAACAATTAGGACTACCACTACAAGCTACTAGGACCATACATTTTGCTTTCAAAGGAACTAAAAAGGCAACACAGAAACATTTAGATGTGGATCTGAATGTCAGATGGAATTGATCCAATGGCTGCATCAAAAACATTGGGATACCAGTTGCTTCATAGTATATCTGTGCCATGCAAGTCCACTATTACAGAGACTGTGATTTATATAAAGAGCAGAACAAAACTCATTTAATTTGCTTGGTATAAATAAACATTTTGTACTTTTTATATCATCAACTTTATTTATAATCATGTGGAGGTATTTGAGAGAACTTACATAAAAGTTACAATACCTTGAGGGAATGGAACTCCCTTGGACTCTATGGGAGAAAAACTACAAACAAAAATCTTTAAATCTCCCACTTGGAACTATTATTGAAGAGAAACCAAGGTGTGAACATGTACATTAAAGCAGATGGTCGGTTATAGCTTGAATAAAACTGGAATGACTTGGGGGGGGGGGGGGGGGGGGGGGGGGAACTTAAATGTCAGGATCAGCAGGGGACTTCCCCAAAGACTTCGCCTGTTTCTTCAAGTTTCTCGCCAGAGGTGAATTTATCTGAAAGGTCCTGCTGAGAGGATCTGCTGAGAGGATCTGCTGATATCAGAGCGGGGGATGTTTTACACTAATGCTTAGGAGAGGGACCAGATGATACAAGCTAACACATGGATTTATATGTTACCCTTCTCTCACACTTTAAAAGATATAAAAGCAAGTACAGACAATATTGTGTATTAGGACTGGCAAAAGAGTTGCTTACAACCTGACATAAGAAAAACGTTAGAGATCATGCTGTGTTCATAAACTGTTTCTAGCTACATTAACTTATTGACTTTGTGTTGTGTTGATTGCTTTTCTTGGCTCAAGGAAATATTTACGATTACACCACTATATTAGATATTCCAACCCAAACCAATATTCCTATGTACTGAACAAGTTTAAAACAAACCATAAAAGACACAGGTTGCTGGAAATTAATAGAACACCAAAATGTTTTAGAAATAACTTTCGCATAAGATATTACACGTACTATTGTTGTTGAAATAATTGAAAGTGTTGTCGCAGCAAGCAACTCATAGCAGAAAAAAAGTACATTGTAATTAATAACTGTAACAACCTAAACACTAATTCATATAATTAGTTACACCTGTGCTTTTGCCTGCTCTGAAAAAGGTCTAGCTGCAGCAGATACTATTCCTCACTGGCCAGTAAAGTTGTGAAGGGGGTAGAAGCATGTGTTAAAGTAAGTCATAAGTTTTAAAATGTGGGAAATAACACAAAGAGCAAGGGCGGGAGAAAGGAAACGTGTGTCAAAAAGTGAGGTGGTGAAAAAAACATTCAAAAACCAGGTGACGGAAGAGAGAGAAACTGCGAAATAATACAGACTCTTTGGAGAGAAAGTATATGTCCTGTGTTCGAATGTGAGTAATTGAACCGTGTGTGTGTCTGTGTGTGACAGTAAAAGTGTTGAAGACATCACCCTCTTTGAAAGCAATTATCCTTGGAGCAAGTGTCATCAGATTGGTGACAAGATTTGTCGGCCCTTGCCATTTCAGGAACAGGGCTCAAATCTGTGATCTGGCAACGCACTTCAATTTCAGGCCCCAATAAATTAAATAAAACTACAACCACAAAATATGAATAGAGCTAGGCTATCAGGAGCAATGAGAACAAGGGTTCAGGGCCCTCTGGTCCTCTGAGAGAAAAGAACGAGTGGGTTTTATAATTTCCCACATTTTAATAAGGGATTATTGATTACATGTTATAGCCTACTTCCTACTCCAAATTAAAATACTTTTTTTTTTCAAGGAAATTGTTTTAAATAATTCGTTTTATATATTTATTTTAACAACAAGGTTTGATTTGAACAAGTAGGCTAGTAGATGCTAGTTTATTGAACAGTAAAGGTCACAGTGCAATATATCCAAATGTCTTTGTTAGAGAGGCTGTGATAGAGGTTTTGTGGCAGAGTGCTACTCACAACGCTGAAGTTGGCTTCCGATTCAGAGCATCCAATTCGGCAGTTAAGGGGAAAGTTAAGGGACATTTAATTTACAGCGCTGAGCGAACAATCCTCCAGTAGGGCCTGGCTAATTTCGTGGCATCTGCAGGCTGTGGCAAGTACTTCCGGCATCTGCCACAGAGGCCGCTACTCCGTGGTATCTGTGGCAAGTACTTCTGGCAACTGCCACAGAGGCCGCTACTCTGTGGTATCTGTGGCAAGTACTTCTGTAATCCTCCAATCCTCCATGTTTGAACCTCTTAAATCGCTGCATAGCCGATTTATTTGGACTGGATTATCCCAGAGAGTCTAAAGATTATTTAGAACGCAGTTTGAGATTTGTGAAACCTTTATTCTATTTGTGAAAATACAAACAAGGGAGATTTCAGTGCTTTTTTCACATGTAGACCAGGTCCTGATCTAAAACCACTATACCTAGACTCATCAAATCTGGACTGGATTATCACAGAGAGTCTAAAGATTATTTATAACCCAGTTTGAGATTTGTGAAACCTTTATTCTATTTGTGAGAATACAAACAAGGGAGATTTCAGTGCTTTTTTTTTTTACATGTAGACCACATTAGACCAGGTCCTGATCTGAAACCACTAGACCTAGATTTATCAAATCTGGACTGGATTATCCCAGAGAGTCTAAAGATTCTTTATAACACAGTTTCCGATTTGTGAAACCTTTATTCTATTTGTGAAAATACAAAAAAGGGAGATTTCAGTGCTTTTTTCGCATCCTGACCACATTAGACCAGGTCCTGATCTAAAACCACTAGACCTAGACTCATCAAATCTGGACTGGATTATCCCAGAGACTCTAAAGATTCTTTATAACACAGTTTGAGATTTGGGAAACCTTTATTCTATTTGTGGAAAATACAAGAAGGTATAAAGGCTTGCCCAGCTGGGAGGTTCACTCTCTGATTCTGATCCTGACCTGCTGCAGCAACCTCAGCCTTCCACCTGTGTTTGTATTTTCACAAATAGAATAAAGGTTTCACAAATCTGAAACTTGGTTATAAAGAATCTTTAGCCTCTCTGGGATAATCCAGTCCAGATTTGATGAGTCTAGGTATAGTGGTTTTAGATCAAGACCTGGTGTGGTCTACATGTAAAAAAAGCACTGAAATTTCCCTTTTTAAAATCTCAAACTGGGTTATAAAGAATCTTTAGACTCTCTGGGATAATCCAGTCCAAATAAATCGGCTATGCAGCGATTTAAGAGGTTCAAACACGGAGGATTGTTCGCTCAGCGCTGTCAATTAAATGTCCCTTAACTGCCGAATCGGATGCTCTGAATCGGACGGACATCCCGGGGAAAAGCATAATCCATGGAGGGGATCTCGGGCGGATGGCCCGGGGCAAGGCAGAGTTTGAGGAGGGGGTGTCGGGCAGACGGCCCGGGGGCAAGGCAGAGTTCGAGGAGGGGGTCTCGGGCGGACGGCCCGGGGGCAAGGCAGAGTCCATGGAGGGGGTCTCGGGCGGACGGCCCAGGGGGAAGGCAGAGTTCGAGGAGGGGGTCTCGGGCGGACGGCCCGGGGGCAAGGCAGAGTTCGAGGAGGGGGTCTCGGGCAGATGGCCCGGGGGCAAGGCAGAGTTCGAGGAGTCAGGGGGCTGAGCTCGAGGGCGAAGACCACGGCTGGGGAACTCAGGAGGCCGGGCTTGAGGGCGAAGGCCGCGGCACTCAGGGGGCCGGGCTCGAGGGCGAAGACCGCAGAGCTCCGGAGGCCGGACAGGACCCGGTGTCGGCCAGACAGGCACCGGAGCCGGTGGGACAGGCGTAGACGGGATCCTGGACATGACCTGGGCTGGTGTCAATGGGACCACCAACGCAAGGAGTAGGAGTAGGCAGGGCCCCCGACGGAAGAGGACAAAGGAGTTGGCAGGACCCCCGGCGAGACAGGTGACGGCGGGGCCTCCAACGGGGCAGGACACAGGGTTGGCAGGACCCCTGGCAGAAGAGTAGTCGGCGGGACCCCCAATGGGACAGGACACAGGGTTGGCATGACCCGCGGCAGAAGAGCAGTCGGCGGGACCTCCAACGGCACAGGACACAGGGTTGGCAGGACCCCCGGCAGGAGAGTAGTCGGCGGGGCCCCCAACGGGATAGGATACACGGTTGGCAGGACCCCCGGCAGGAGAGTAGTCGGCGGGGCCTCCAACGGCACAGGACATAGGGTTGGCAGGACCCCCGGCAGAAGAGTAGTCGGCGGGACCCCTAACGGGACAGGACATGGAGTTGGCAGGACCCCCAGCGGAACCTCCAACGGCACTTGAGTAGCGACTAGAGAAGGGATTGGAGAGGGGACTTGAGATGTGACTTGAGAGGGGACTCGAGAGGACACTCGAGAGGGGACTCGAGAGGACACTCGAGAGGTGACTTGAGAGGGAACTCGAGAGGTGACTTGAGAGGGAACTCGAGAGGTGACTCGAGAGGTGACTTGAAAGGAGGCTTGAGAGGAAACTCGAGAGGTGACTTGAGAGGGGACTCGAGCGGTGACTTGAGAGGGGACTCGAGAGGGGACCTGAGAAGGAACTTGAGAGGGGATTCGAGAGGAGAGTTGAGAGGAGACAGGAGAGGGAACTCGAGAGGAGACTCGAGAGGGAACCTGAGAAGGAACTTGAGGGGACTCGAGTGGTGACTTGAGAAGGAACTCAAGAGGAGACCTGAGAAGGAACTTGAGAGGGGACTTGAGAGGTGACTTGAGAGGGAACTCGAGAAGGAACTTGAGAGGGGACTCGAGAGGAGACTCGAGAGGGAACTCGAGAGGTGACTTGAGAGGGAACTCGAGAGGTGACTTGAAAGGAGGCTTGAGAGGAATCTCGAGAGGTGACTTGAAAGGAGGCTTGAGAGGAAACTCGAGAGGTGACTTGAGAGGGGACTCGAGAGGTGACTTGAGACGGTCGGTACGCCGACAGGACATGGGGAGCTGGCGTCGGCCGGAGAGCCAACAGGAGACGAGGTGCTGGAGTCGGCCGGTACGCCGACAGGACTCGGGGAGCTGGCGTTTTGGAGGCTCCGTGGACCTCCTAAGGCAAGGCGGGATCCCAAGAAGGGGTTTGAGGCTGGCACTCAGGGCTGCTAGTACAAATTCTTAGCTTCTCAGGCAACAAGCTCCTAAGCCAGGGCCTGCTGTCAACCTCCCTGCGTGCCTCGTTAAGGGCAGCCTCTTTAGCCTCTCTGGATGAGGCCCTCCTCCAGTCATTGAAAATACACTCCAGATTGTATTCAAGCTCATAAAGCTCCTGGCTAAATGAAAAAACTGCTGGGTCCATACTGGTCTGTTCGTACTGTCAGGTTTGGGGAAAATAGGACCCAAGTGCAGTTAAAAAATACAAAAAAAGGTTTGTTAACAAAAAGCGAGCTTTATTATAAAAAGCCGAAGGCATGAAAAAACAAGAAACTAATTAACAGAAACAAAACCGGGGAGCACGACAGACAGGAACAAACTTACATACGGGAACAGGCAGGAGACACGGACAAGCATGGGTGACAGTGACATGAAATGACGACGAACAGACATGGAGCACAGGGGAAGACAAGAGTAAATACACAGAAGGGTAATCACAGGACAAGACACAGCTGGGCAGGGGAGGATAAACACAAGGGCAACAGGTGAACACACTCAGACAATTAGACACACCAGGGAAACTAACGACAGGGAGGAAAAACACAGGGAGAGGGACCAGACATTATACAAAGAGGAAAACATTTCAAAACAAAGGTGGAAAACATAAATCCAAAACCATGACAGTGTGCTACTCAAAGGTGAGCTACTGTAGTGAGCAAACACGTTAGCAAACAAAGGAACATGCTCTTATTTTCTTTTGCATTTTCTTTTCAGGATTATAAAAGATTCCATTGAGTACAGAATCATTGAAGAGCTATCAAGCTAGCAACACAGCTAACAGGAGGTAAGTGGAGTCTGCTTTAAAGTACGTACAGTCTGTACTAGCTTACACAACCGGGTGAGAGGTATTTAGCCAAAAATAATGAAAATTGCTGTGTGGTTTTTCTATAAGGCCTTTAGGACTGTTGTAAATTACGATATTTTAGTTTATTGAGTTGTTTAAAAGCCTTGCAAAACGTGTTTAGCTAGCCCAGTTTAACCAGCATGGCTCAGGTTTGTTTCTTGTTTTGTTGCTACAGTGAAGACGAATTGGTGACAACTGAAAAGTGTGAAATGGACAAGACAGATTCTTCAAGAAGAAAATAAACAGTGTCACAGACTGTCGTAAGATGGTAAATTCACACAAACAGTCTAGCTAACTGTGAAAAACAGGAATAATGTGTTATTAAGCAACACAGTCTCAAGGCATTTCATGTTATAGTCACAAAATGAATCTATTGATTCGTGTTCACCAACACGATTTTTTTTTGTGTCACACAGAACGATTTTAAAAGCAATAATAACAACAAATTAGAAGGAAAAACAGATTAAAAAAATACAGATTTCAGTATTGTTATCTATGTTCGTTATTCTCGCGTCCAGGAGAGAGGCTTTAAAAGGAGACTAAATGGAGTCTCTGGCATAAGTTTCAAATGGTTACTTTAAAAATATGGCGCGGTAATGTTACAAGCAGAATATTGTTCAGTCAGGAGAGAAAGGCTGCAGATTCCTCTCGCAGTGGCGGCCGTGAAGAAGAGACCCCACAAACATTCGTCCTTCCCGCTTGCTGGGTGTTTGCTCCTCCTCTCTAGGGGCTGTGGTGATGTAGGAGACTTCCCCCTCGTTCTTCTGTGTCCGATATTGCGTTAAACAGAGGATTTCGACATTTTTCATTCATTGTATAACTAGACACGCCTCTTCTCCTCCTAATCTCTTTCATGACTTTTCATCTAAATACATTTCAAACGCTGAAATCAACACTCTAAAAAATACAGGAAATACTTCACAGCATTTTGGTTTCCGGTAGTTCCGGATGTCTTCACATGCTACCCACGTCTGTAAACAATAACGTATTCAAATAAACTGTACCTTCATTTAATATTCAGCAATAATAATCTCTTGGTTCAATTAGTTGTAGTGTTAAATCAGTAGGTTTCGGTGTGCATCACTCCATGTCATTTCGCTGCTAAATTCACATCTATAGGAAATGGTATATTAGCCACATGCTAAATGCTAACCGGAGATGAAGGATTTTCAGAATAAAAGCTTGGAATTGAGAACTTCCTGTTTTTTCCAGAATAAAATAGCATTTAAACCTTATATATACAGTCTATGATTTAAACTGACGGTATGTTTAAGCTACCAAACATTGATTTTAATTTCTAACAGTATTCTGACAAAGAACGATTTTAGAAGCAATGTATTTCTATTGGTAGTATGTTTCTTGCCGGCACCAAATAATAACAAATTAGAAGGAAAAAAAGATGACAAAAAATACAGATTTCAGAATTAATTAAATTCCATTTATTTTCCTCGCGGACTGCAAAAAAACTCAGATTTTTTTTAATGAACCACACAGCTTCTGGTATTCCAAGACCCGACCGGACAAACATATGTGGTGCAGGCACGAAACATACTACCAATATAAATACATTTCTTTAAAATCGTTCTGTGTTACACGAAAAAGAAATCGTGTTGGTGAACACGAATCAATAGATTAAATTCATTTTGTGACTATAACACGAAATGCTGTGAGACTGGGTTATTAAGCTAAATGGATCTTTAAAGGCAGATTTGGTAGCCTAAGTGCTTGCATCCTGTTGACTAATATTTACCAGAACCTATATTTCTCTTTAATACATTTCAGGTATTGTAATAACATAATGAAGCTAATTTAGGTCAAGTATGAAGGTTAGCTGTGTAATGTGGTGACCACCTATTTATACACTGCGTTCATAATTCACACATGGAACTACAGTTGGGTATTGTTAGTAGTAGTACCAATCCCCTTTCAATCACATTAGTATGCATGAAAAGTGACAGGTGGTGTGACAGGTCGAGAAAAAAATGGCCGAGAGACGCCTCGAATGGGGTTTTTAATCAGCCTGTGCCAACTTACCGCCACACGTCCGGAGTGCCAGTCAAGAAACGAATGCAGCAGCAGTGCGGGGGGTTCAGACGCCGAAAGATCTGTGCACAAACTTATCTCGTGCCCTCTTTTGGTCATGTGCGCGTTCATGTGTGTTGGAGGAGGGGCTCTGTGAGGAAGTGGCTGATTTTCCCCCGGTTTGACTGCAAAAGACTCTCACTCGAACTGGTTTCTCCAAAAATGACCTACCCCTACCTTTAAGAACAATTAACACACACACACACACACACACACACACACACACACACACACACACACACACACACACACACACACACACACACGATGGAGTTGGCCATTTGATGGGAGTTTTAGAGATAAGCTTGGGATGTTAATCTATATGTTGATTAGGACACTCTCTGTGAGGTGAGAAGCGAGGGGATGGAGTTAGTTTTAAAAAAAAGAAACCTTACACTTTCAGTTGTCCTCTCTAAATTAGATGTAAGGTTTTTTTCAATGATTAGCGTTAATTAAAGGCTATTGTTATTTTGTTTTATAAAGGGATAGGAGTTCAACTTTTAAAAATTGCACAGGATCATTCTAAGAAGAGTGAGAGGGCTAATGAGCCAGCACCATACCTCCTCTATGCATTTTCTTGACCTGTATCTGATCTTGAAAAACTTGACTCTTTTTAAAAAAGTTATTTTTCATCTATCATTTTCAACCATGCAGCAAGAGATCAAATTTAAGAATAAGTAATAGTTTGTCACGATTTTACGGGAAATAGTCAGTGCGCGATGTCACATCTTAAAGACAGCTTGAACTGGATAAATGGTTAGTCTTTTTTCAAACATACCGTACGTTCTGCATGTTAGTATATCTGGCCAATCGATTTAGTCCCTACTGCCCTAGACGCATGCCCTCATTAGGGAAGTCACGCTTTGGGAAGAGGTGTTTCATTTCACAGATCCACCTTGATTGTTGTTGTTGTTAGGGGTGAAGGAAGAGGGACGGGGGAGGAAAATTCAGAGGATGAAGAAGCAGAAAACATAACTTGTTTGTAAAACGGACAGCACGTCAGTTTCAAGAAAGATGACACCGTGTTTATGCATGACATGCAAAATATCTTGAAGCCCTATAAAAAAAAAAAAAGGTACAAGTATATTGTGTTGAAAATATCGCAAAAAGTCGTAATTTTGTATAATGTATTAGTTGCATGTTGTATTTTGCTAGAAATCACTATGTAGTTTTTCAAAAAAGGAGAGAAAGACAAAAAACAAAATATCACAGTATGTTGAAAAAATATGAAAAAGTAATGTGTTTAAAATAACATGAAAGAAATCAAAGTAACGCTTCTAAAAAACATATATTTTAGAAAAGTAATGTAATGTCATGTCAAGTTATCAAGACTGCTGTGTTTCATCGAAACAGTATTAAAATCACAAACTTGCCTTTTAGAGAGACATAAAGAAAACGAATTCCTTACAAATTAATGAATATTTTTCCCGGTTAAAAAGGTTTGCATCCATTAAAGTGTAACTAAAAGTATCTTAGTAACACAAGAAAAGAGAATAAAGCATTGATGTCAACAAAACTGGATGGCTCCATTGAAATAGCGTTAAAATCAAAAAGTGCCTTTAAAGAAAATGTATTCAGATAAAGTATTTTATTTTCAGAAATGGTTAAGGTTTTGCATACATAAAAAATGTATCTTACAGTTCCTTTGTGAGAGAATTACACACAAATCTGGAGAGTGTCACTAAAAAGTTTTACACAGGGACTGACATTCTGTATGGGGGTTTCACACCTGAGCTGCTGCGGGGGGAGGGCGTTGAAAAGGGGGTGAGTATGTTTGGCTCTCGGGGGATGGTGTGTTAAGAGTCACAGTCTTAAAGAAAATCTGTTCAGAAAAAGTACTTAACTTTCTACCAGTTGTAAAGTTGTCATACATATAAAAAAAGTAAGAGACTTACTGTTCCTTTGTGAGAGAATTACACATAAATCTGCAGAGTGTCTGTAAAAAGTCTTAAAATCACAAAACTTGCCTTTTAGAGTCAGATTCTTAACGAAATCTACTAAAACAAAGTCTACTTCATTATCTACTTTTCAGCTTTTAAATACAAAAGTGTATCTTTCAGTAACTTTCTCAGAGAATTTAAGCATAAATCTGTCAAATGTTTCAAAACAGCCTTGTTTCACTGAAATAGCCTCAAAATCACAAACTGCCATTAAGAGTCAGATTCTTAACGAAATCTACTGACACACAGTCTACTTCATTATCTACTTTTTCAGCTTTTATACACAAAAGTGTATCTTTCAGTAACTTTTTGAGAGAGTTAAGCATACATCTGTCAAATGTTTCAAAACAGCCTTGTTTCACTGACATAGCCTCAAAATCACAAACTACCATTAAGAGTCCGATTCTTAACGACATCTAAGGACACAAAGTTTACTTCATTATCTACTTTTCAGCTTTTATACACAAAAGTGTATCTTTCAGTAACTTTCTCAGAGAATTTAAGCATAAATCTGTCAAATGTTTCAAAACAGCCTTGTTTCACTGAAATAGCCTCAAAATCACAAACTGCCATTAAGAGTCAGATGCTTTACGAAATCTAATAAAACAGAGTACTTTCATGGTAGTGGTCAGCTTTTAAAAAGAAAAGTGTATCTTTCAGTAACTTTTTGAGAGAATTAAGCATACATCTGTCAAATGTTCAAAACAGCCTTGTTTTACTGAAATAACCTCAAAATCACAAACTGCCATTAAGAGTCAGATTCTTAACGAAATCTATTGACACAAAGTACTTCATTATCTACTTTTCAGCTCATTAGATAATTAATCAAAACTTCAGTATTTAGTGAAACATTATGTTTAAACCATACCCTGAAGAAATCAGAGATATTCCCCGGTAAATAATGATTGTATAGCTCTTTTTGATCAAAACCTGTATATTCCGTCAGGCCGCTGCCATTTTGCCCATTTTCAGTAGTCACGTGATGGTCGTGACGTCATCCATGCGTTCACTTTGTAAACACATGAAAACATGGAGTATTTGAGTTCGGACTCGTCAGCCGAGGAATACGTTTTGAGCAATATGAAGAGATTGGATGGGGGAATTCAGCCATACAGGTTCGAGCCTACTTAGTACTACTTAGTAGATACAATGATTTTGATTACTAGATATGTATGCATGTAGTACCACCCTTGCTAGCGATTCCCTCTCTAGTTTAGCATACTCAGCCTCGTTGTCCCTGGCCTTAGAACCACGATTTTATGGGGCCGGAAAAACTGGGGGAAAATACCCACTAGCCGGTACTACGCTATATGGAAAGGCCACCAAAAACTGGCCTGGCCTGGACGATAAAGGACGTTTAAACGGGGCTACCCGCTGCAATGGAAATGCGCTATAACATACCTTATTCTATATAATGAAGTACTTTGTGTCAGTAGATTTCATTAAGAATCTTTGACAGATTTATGCTTCAATTCTCTCAGAAAGTTACCGAAAGATACACTTTTGTATTTAAAAGCTGAAAAGTAGATAATGAAGTACTTTGTATTAGTAGATTTCGTTAAGAATCTGACTCTTAATGGCAGTTTGTGATTTTGAGGCTATTTCAGTGAAACAAGGCTGTTTTGAAACATTTGACAGATTTATGCTTAAATTCTCTGAAAAAGTTACTGAAAGATACACTTTTGTATTTAAAAGCTGAAAAAGTAGATAATGAAGTATTTGTGTCCGTAGATTTCGTTAAGAATCTGACTCTTAATGGCAGTTTGTGATTTTGAGGCTATTTCAGTAAAACAAGGCTGTTTTTAAACATTTGACAGATTTATGCTTAAATTCTCTGAGAAAGTTACTGAAAGATACACTTTTTGTGTATAACAGCTGAAAAGTAGATAATGAAGTACTTTGTTTTAGTAGATTTCGTCAAGCATCTGACTCTTAATGGCAGTTTGTGATTTTGAGGCTATTTCAGTAAAACAAGGCTGTTTTTAAACATTTGACAGATTTATGCTTAAATTCTCTGAGAAAGTTACTGAAAGATACAAGTTTGTGTTTAAAAACTGACCACTACCATGAAGTACTCTGTTTGAGTAGATGTCAGCACACAGGGTCTGACAGAAAAAAAACATAATGTTTTGAACATTTGACAGATTTATGCTTAAATTCTCTGAGAAAGTTACTGAAAGATACACTTTTTGTGTATAAAAGCTGAAAAGTAGATAATGAAGTACTTTGTATTAGTATATTTCGTCAAGCATCTGACTCTTAATGGCAGTTTTGTGATTTTGAGGCTATTTCAGTGAAACAAGGCTGTTTTGAACATTTGACAGATTTATGCTTAAATTCTCTGAGAAAGTTACTGAAAGATACACTTTTTGTGTATAAAAGCTGAAAAGTAGATAATGAAGTACTTTGTGTCAGTAGATTTCGTTAAGAATCTTTGACAGATTTATGCTTCAATTCTCTCAGAAAGTCACTGAAAGATACACTTTTGTATTTAAAAGCTGAAAAGTAGATAATGAAGTACTTTGTATTAGTAGATTTCGTTAAGAATCTGAATTCTTAATGGCAGTTTGTGATTTTGAGGCTATTTCAGTAAAACAAGGCTGTTTTTGAAACATTTGACAGATTTATGCTTAAATTCTCTGAGAAAGTTACTGAAAGATACACTTTTTGTGTATAACAGCTGAAAAGTAGATAATGAAGTACTTTGTTTTAGTAGATTTCGTCAAGCATCTGACTCTTAATGGCAGTTTGTGATTTTGAGGCTATTTCAGTGAAACAAGGCTGTTTTGAACATTTGACAGATGTATGCTTAATTCTCTCAAAAAGTTACTGAAAAATACACTTTTCTTTTTAAAAGCTGACCACTACCATGAAAGTACTCTGTTTTTTATTAGATTTCGTAAGGCATCTGACTCTTAATGGCAGTTTGTGATTTTGAGGCTACTGTATTTCAGTGAAACAAGGCTGTTACACTTTTGTGTATAAAAGCTGAAAAGTAGATAATGAAGTAGACTTTGTGTCCGTAGATTTCGTTAAGAATCTGACTCTTAATGGTAGTTTGTGATTTTGAGGCTATGTCAGTGAAACAAGGCTGTTTTGAAACATTTGACAGATTTATGCTTAACTCTCTCAAAAAGTTACTGAAAGATACACTTTTGTGTATAAAAGCTGAAAAAGTAGATAATGAAGTAGACTTTGTGTCAGTAGATTTCGTTAAGAATCTGACTCTTAATGGCAGTTTGTGATTTTGAGGCTATTTCAGTGAAACAAGGCTGTTTTGAACATTTGACAGATTTATGCTTAAATTCTCTGAGAAAATTACTGAAAGATACACTTTTGTATTTAAAAGCTTAAATATAGATAATGAAGTACTTTGTGTCGGTAGATTTCGTTAAGAATCTGACTCTTAATGGCAGTTTGTGATTTTGAGGCTATTTCAGTGAAACAAGGCTGTTTTGAAACATTTGACAGATTTATGCTTAAATTCTCTGAGAAAGTTACTGAAAGATACACTTTTGTATTTAAAAGCTGAAAAGTAGATAATGAAGTAGACTTTGTTTTAGTAGATTTCGTTAAGAATTTGACTCTTAATGTCAGTTTGTGATTTTGAGGCTATTTCAGTGAAAACAAGGCTGTTTTGAAAATTTGACAGATTTATGCTTACATTCTCTGAGAAAGTTACTGAAAGATACACTTTTGTGTATAAAAGCGCACCACTACCATGAAGTACTCTGTTTGAGTAGATTTCGTTAGGATTCTGACTCTAAAAGGCAAGTTTTGTGATTTTAAGACTTTTTTACAGACACTCTGCAGATTTATGTGTAATTCTCTCACAAAGGAACAGTAAGTCTCTTACTTTTTTTATATGTATGACAACTTTACAACTGGTAGAAAGTTAAGTACTTTTTCTGAACAGATTTTCTTTAAGACTGTGACTCTTAACACACCATCCCCCGAGAGCCACACATACTCACCCCCTTTTCAACGCCCTCCCCCCGCAGCAGCTCAGGTGTGAAACCCCCATACAGAATGTCAGTCCCTGTGTAAAACTTTTTAGTGACACTCTCCAGATTTGTGTGTAATTCTCTCACAAAAGAACTGTAAGATACACTTTTTATGTATGCAAAACCTTAAACATTTCTGAAAATAAAATACTTTATCTGAATACATTTTCTTTAAAGGCACTTTTTGATTTTAACGCTATTTCAATGGAGCCATCCAGTTTTGTTGACATCAATGCTTTATTCTCTTTTCTTGTGTTACTAAGACACTTTTAGTTACACTTTAATGGATGCAAACCTTTTTAACCGGGTAAAATATTCATTAATTTGTAAGGAATTTGTTTTCTTTATGTCTCTCTAAAAGGCAAGTTTGTGATTTTAACACTGTTTCGATGAAACACAGCAGTCTTGATAACTTGACATGACATTACATTACTTTTCTAAAATATATGTTTTTTAGAAGCGTTACTTTGATTTCTTTCATGTTATTTTAAACACATTACTTTTTCATATTTTTTCACTGTGATATTTTGTTTTTTGTCTTTCTCTCCTTTTTCCATTATATTTTTTGAAAAACTACATAGTGATTTCTAGCAAAATACAACATGCAACTAATACATTATACAAAATTACGACTTTTTGCGATATTTTCAACACAATATACTTGTACCTTTTTTTTTTTTTTATAGGGCTTCAAGATATTTTGCATGTCATGCATAAACACGGTGTCATCTTTCTTGAAACTGACGTGCTGTCCGTTTTACAAACAAGTTATGTTTTCTGCTTCTTCATCCTCTCAATTTTTCTCCCCCGTCCCTCTTCCTTCACCCCTCACAACAACAATCAAGGTGGATCTGTGAAATGAAACACCTCTTCCCAAAGTGTGACTTCCCTAATGAGGGCATGCGTCTAGGGCAGTAGGGTCTAAATCGATTGGCCAGATATACTAACATGCAGAACGTACGGTATGTTTGAAAAAAGACTAACCATTTATCCAGTTCAAGCTGTCTTTAAGATGTGACATCGCGCACTGACTATTTCCCGGAAAATCGTGACAAACTATTACTTATTCTTAAATTTGATCTCTTGCTGCATGGTTGAAAATGATAGATGAAAAAGAACTTTTTTTAAAAGAGTCAAGTTTTTCAAGATCAGATGCAGGTCAAGAAAATGCATAGAGGAGGTATGGTGCTGGCTCATTAGCCCTCTCACTCTTCTTAGAATGATCCTGTGCAATTTTTAAAAGTTGAACTCCTATCCCCTTATAAAACAAAATAACAATAGCCCTTAATGAACACTAATCATTTAAAAAAACCTTACATCTAATTTAGAGAGGACAACTGAAAGTGTAAGGTTTCTTTTTTTTAAAACTAACTCCATCCCCTCGCTTCTCACCTCACAGAGAGTGTCCTAATCAACATATAGATTAACATCCCAAGCTTATCTCTAAAACTCCCATCAAATGGCCAACTCCATCGTGTGTGTGTGTGTGTATATGTGTGTGTGTGTGTGTGTGTGTGTGTGTGTGTGTGTGTGTGTGTGTGTGTGTGTGTGTGTGTGTGGTTCTTAAAGGAGGGGTAGGTCATTTTTGGAGAAACCAGTTCGAGTGAGAGTCTTTTGCAGTCAAACCGGGGGATAATCTGCCACTTCCTCACAGAGCCCCTCCTCCAACACACACACATGAAAAGAGGGCACGAGATAAGTTTGTGCACAGATTTTCGGCGTCTGAACCCCCCGCACTGCTGCTGCATTCGTTTCTTGACTGGCGCTCCGGACGTATGGCGGTAAGTTGTCACAGACTGATTAAACCCAATTCGAGGCGTCTCTTGCCATTTTTCTTTTTTAAAAAGGTGACTTGGTAAGTGGAAATGACTGTCTTTTTATTTAGTTTGAGCATATTTCTATCTTCATCTAATTCCACCCCCCACTATCTGCTGGCGTCATAGCCACAGGAAGGGGTGGAGAAAAGGGGGGAGAGGCCTGGGCTGGGAGGGGACGGGTAGACAGTCTCACGCATAACTTCAAAGAGACACCTAGATTAACATCAAAGGCTTATAACACACCAGTGTGAAAATCACACCTGCCTGTTATAACACCTCACATCAAAGGGCAAACACCAAAGGCTAATTAGATTAGACAACAAAGGGCTCTGAGGGGCAAGGACTGTCTTAATCAACACATCAAAGAATTAGACAACAAAGGCGCTACCCAGGGGGCATTTCACACATACCTGTTATAACACCTCAACCCTCACATCAAAGGATCTCGAACAATGGGAGGCGGGACTTAGCTCATTTGCATAAGTAGGGAGAGGTGTGACCTGTCACACCACCTGTCACTTTTCATGCATACTAATGTAATTGAAAGGGCATTGGTACTACTACTATTGTTTCCACACGGACATGTTTTGTGTTGGTCTATATATATTGTGTGCCCTCCTCTCTTCACTCTCTTCTTCCCGGACTGCAACCGGACAACATGACCTGAGTTACTCTCCAATAAAGTACTCTTTTGCACCTTCCTTGCACCGCCTCTGACTCCCTATCTCTCGGCACTACACTGGTGACCCTGACAAGTCTCGAGAAGTTTCCGGGACGGACCCGAACACGGCAAAAGGAACTCAAGTTTCTTTCTCGAAATGCTGGGGATTTTTTGGAATCGTCCATGGCTGCCACCGCAGAAGAGCTGGGGACGTTGCTTGCCAATTCCCGCATCAGCCTTCCATCCAACAGGGGGACGATGCACGACCTGCTGGGTCGACCAGCAACCCGATTGCTACCTTGTGGGCTTGTTTCTTCGGGGCATGCGGCTGCACGTCCCGGCTGTGCTAGCTGACGACGACTAGCACTCCTAGACCCCGTCTCACCTCGACGGTTTCGGACGTCGCCCATGCTGCCATCGGACGCCACTCACGTTTTCATCGGCGCCTGGGTGGCGCACTCCTGGACTCCGTCTCGCCTCGACAGTTCCGGACGTCGCCCATGCTCCATCGGCTCATGGGTGGCGCGCTCCCGGACCCTGTCTGGCCTCTCATCTGTCCACGGCTCCTTCCTCCCAGGGAGACTGCTCCTGCCTCCCGGGGATACCTCAAGGCTTGCCGAGGATTTCGTGGCCGCCGCCGCTGTGCGTCTGCCTGCGGCCGGGTTGCTCTCCTGCTTCCCGGGGATACCTCAACGCCTGCTGAGGACTTCGTGCCCGCCGCCGCTGCGCGTCTGCCTGCGGCCGGGTTGCGCTCCTTCCTCCCGGTGGGACTGCTCCTCTCTTCCGGGGATACCTCAACGCCTGCCGAGGACTTCGTGCCCGCCACCGTTGTGCGTCTGCCTGCGGCCGGGTTGCGCTCCTTCCTCCCGGGGTGACTGCTCCTGCCTCCCTGGGATTCCGCTCCGTCCTTCCGGAGATTTCATGCCCGCCGCCTCTGTGTCTTCATCTGCGGCCGGGCAGCGCTCTTTCCTGCTGGGTTCGCCACGACACCTACTGCGGCCCCCTTACGACGGCCCATTCCAGCCCGCTCCCGGTGGGGGTGCCCTCGCCCTCTTTGGGGCCCCTACCCTCTCCTGCGGCCCCCTTTCGTGGCCCGTTCCATGGCCCGGCCCTCACCTGCGACCCCACCCTCCTCGGCCCCTGTGGTGCTTCCTCCACGGACGCGAGGATTTATTTTGCCATGTTTGAATTCTGGGGGGGCTTGTGTGGTGACCACCTATTTATACACTGGGTTCATAATTCACACATGGAACTACAGTTGGGTATTGTTTCCACATGGACATGTTTTGTGTTGGTCTATATATATTGTGTGCCCTCCTCTTCACTCTCTTCTTCCCGGACTGCAACCGGATAACATGACCTGAGTTACTCTCCAATAAAGTACCCTTTTGCATCTTCCTTGCACCGCCTCTGACTCTCTATCTCTCGACACTACAGTAAGCTGATTTAATATTACTGATGAATGCAGCTTCATTGACTCTTTTGTGTTTGCCATGCAGAATGCATCATGTTTCACACAAAAGAATGTGCTCCTTTGAGGTGGACACTAGGATCAATAGTTCAAAAGCGTCTGAATCTATTAGCATAATAAGATCAATAACTAATTAGGAACAGCACACGTCTGCCTTTAGAATCAAAGTTAAATTAATGATTAAATTAATGATGGTAATGATAATGTTTAATGCACCCCAAGGATTCAAAATTAGCTTAAAAATAATTCCGTGAATATAACTTGATAGATAAAGGAAAATCTGAACAATGAACCCGTTAACTCCTATAGACTTTAAAGAGTTTAATTGACCAGGATTGCCATGCCCACCAAACCTTTCATCTCTCATTATTGGAAATACTCAGTATGCATGGGAATATTATCAGCATCTGTAGATAAGACACTGCATCCTCAGTAGATCTCAGATACCAGCCACACTGTACTGCACATCACTAGAGCTGATATTCATATCCACTGGTAGATCAGACCTGCTGCCACAGTGGGAGGAGATGGAGACAGATTGCGTCGTTCCTTCTCCCAGCTCCTTATCACAACAGCCACACTTATCTAATCCCAGTGGAATTATGTTATTAGAAGCCCGAGGGAGAGACAAATGACTGGATATGCAGAGAAGGAAAACCGTGTGAGCTGCATAGATAGAGTTATTCCAAGGTCATGGTATGCAATTTATGTTAGGATCATTTTTATTATATTGATACAAAAAGGTGTGCTACCCTCTTGAAGGGAGGGGCTGGGACACACATTTAAAATGTAGCTTGCTCTTGTTGGCTTCTCCAAAATTGCCCACCCCAGCTTTATGTGCTCACAGTGGGAGAGATTACAGTAAACCTGTGGTACTACAAAAGAAGCATGCTGGGTATTATATTTATCAGTTGTTCATAGCCAACAATAGCAGGTGTGTAAAAATGTGTCAACCATGAAGACAGAAGGACACATAAATCCTTCCAGCATTAATACTGTAATAGCAGTAGTTGTGGCTTGATCACAGCAAAGTGGGGGCTAACCATAAACAAAGTCTGTCACTGAGTGAGGGATGAAGTGAGTACAAAGGTGATGAAGTTGCTTGTGTTCGCTCCATCAAAATTAATAAGTGCGTCTGGTGGCTGTGTTAGGATTTTCTTTCTTTTAATTTAGAGTACTGCAGTCCGCTAACATGCTGAATGCATACTTTTTTGTCATACTGACATAACTTTGCACCTTGAACTATGACTCTTTTGCTCACATTCATTATTGTCTGTAGCACAAAATGTCAATAAGCAGTCAGCATGTTTTCATCTTTCTGAGCTGTCTCTGAGGCTAGGTGAATCTGTTGTATCTTCCGCTGCGCAGAGAATAGTGGGTCACGATAAAAATGGCTATAAAAAAAGCATGCTGGCATGAATAGTTCAACATTTGACTAGATGCAGCTGGATATTTGCATGTCGCATTGGATATAGTATGTATCGTGACATACAAAATATTGTTCCTAAATAGTATGGTAGTATGGGAACTCAAACACATCCTTAGTATCGCTGGTGACGACTTTGCCTCTGCCATCAATCAGCTGATCCCCTTTACTTCCTCAGTACATTGTTGCTCCTGGGCAACACGTCTGTGACTTTCTGCGACACTTCCAAAAAGATTAGGAAGTCACAGAAACAACTGTGATCATTAAGTGTCTAAATGCTTGTATCTTTAAGGTACCTTAATTGTGTGGTGACAAGGTTATGTGGAAATTAAAAACTAAAGTAGCCAGTCTTTAGGGGATGAAACATGGGACATAACCAAAGTACAGTACGTTCTCAATGGTTGTGTTGGAGGAGCACCACATTCTCTTGCCCCCACCTCACTGTGACGTGGTAGACAAGTGACCCTGCAGTCATTGTTCGCTCTCTCCTCTGTTTTATTTAAATATGCTGGAGGGAGAATTCCAGCAGAGTCTGAGGGTGTACTCTTTTATATGAACAGTACAAAGAGAAAACCTTTGAATTTCTCTGAGAACTGCAGTGAAAGTTGCAGCGCTGCATGCTTTTGTGTTGACAGTCAGTCCAGCAGAAGATGTTCTCTGTCTTCTGAAAATTCTGTGATCTCAATAATTGAAATGTAACTTCAGCTGCAGTGGCACAATTGTTTTTTTATCTGTTGATACTTAAAAGTAAGGTAATTAAGTTTGTGCAGGTGTGCACACTACATTTGTGGGAAACAGTGTGTGTGTGAGAGAATGTGAACAGACCCTATAGTTAATGCAAACTTAATAAGCTTCCTCTGTGTTAAGGAATAACAAAGCAAAACAAAAGTGGAACAAACTGTATCTGACTTGTCAATTATGATTGCAGTGGTACACAAAAGAGTAGTGCGTTCATATTTCTCGCTGTCAGGTTGATAGCAGAATGGGATTGTTGTGACAATGGAGGTCTCATCAATCAAGATAACACAACAACCCAGTAATGGAACCTATATAATGTGTCAAACATGGCGACTCAAAGGACACAATTCAGTGTGTGCTGAGGGTGTGTTTGTGTTTCTCCCCCTGAGAGGGTCAGGAAGAGGAAAAAAAACACTGAGAAGGGAGGACATTTCACAACACACACATTGTGCTCTGATTGTTTACGTTTCAGGTCACAAGTATTTTAGTTTAGCATGTTAACTCCCTTCAAACGCATTACTTGTCAATATTACATTGTGGTATGATTGCATATTAAATAAACCAGATGTTATAAGGATGTTTTGCTTTCCACAGAGCCATAATAATTATGGACTGGAATAGACTATGCAAGCATGAGCTTACATTTGTACGTTATTTTATTAAAGTTTGACACATTGGACAGTATTTCTAAATTATGCAAACATTATACATGATTTTGTAAGTTGCAGAGAAAGCGAGGTCCGTCTGGTATTAATTGCTTTATGCCTTGAAGTCACTACCCAGGAAAAATATTAATAAGCAGAATGATGGCGCCTCATAAATCTTTAAAAGTGTGTTTGTAGACTGTGCTTAATTTTTTATTACAACTTGATAGTGTGTGTGTGTGTGTGTGTGTGTGTGTGTGTGTGTGTGTGTGTGTGTGTGTGTGTGTGTGTGTGGATAATAGCTGTCATAATTTACCATTAGGTCTTTATAGGATATGATAGCTGTTTAATAAGCTGCTATATTCATCCCCAGGGGGTTTATGAGCACATGCAATATATTATTACTGTGTGTGTCTGTTTGTGTACTGTATGTCTGCACCATACAGTCTATGGTCTGCACGCACATACGGTGTAACTTCTCTCTAATGCATTGTAATGACTGTAATATGTTCTGAGTAATGCACATAAGTGTCTGCGTACAGTCGTTTGTTCTATGTCTCAATGTATTAATGTCTTATTAATTAGTTCCTAGTTACATTTCCTTACATTTGGCTGCTTTTGCTTCAGTTTCCTGCAGGTGAATGATGAAGTAATCAATTAAATCACTGTGTAATACGAGCAGGCTGAGGTTACTTTTTTATGACTAGCCATCTGGAGCACGTAAATATGCTATACCACATCAGGGCGCCAGAGGGATTCAGTATTGGAAATTAGATTTAGTGTAATCAAGGAGCCTTCTGTAATTTACTTTCATGTACAGTCCCTGCACACATGTATACCTAACTATAAAGCAACAAATGTGTGTGTGTACAGCATGTCCTTAGCATATCTCAATAGCCATTCTTCTGATTTACCTCACATTTGGCGGGTGTATTACTAGGAACTCAAGGATGTGTGGTGTGGAAGTTGGTGCAACTTGGGCCTGCGGCACATTCGATAATGATAAACTTTGAATAAACAAGTGATAGCACTTTGTGCTGCAACGTGTGTAGGGTTCAGGGTTCTGTGGACTGAAACGAGCATGTAGGCCGGCCTTGAAAAGACTCGACTCAGTCACTGCAGCTAACTTTGCTGAGTGATGCTGGAAATGCTAATGTTACAACTGAACTACTTTTCACTTCCCTGAAATCAACAAGATAGACCTGATGGATTTTCCATTGCAAATCAAATAATCAAATTCAATTAAATTGTGCAACCGATCGGCCAATTTGAAAATGGATACCTCGGATAAGTGCAGGTCAGCGGTATTTGTGACAGCGAGTAACCATAACTCAGGCGTGTTTTTTAGGGATAGATCAAGTGATTTCGGGATCCCAGCTTTTTCTATAACTGGGCATGTTTTTTTTAGCAGTGATGGAAGAAACAGTATAGAGTCATGATAATAATGAATAAAAATGCATTTTAGTTCAATTGTTAGATATCTGAGTGAGTTTGCCATATAACCATTGACATTTTGCTGTCCGGAAAATGTATACTGTTTTCTTCTGAAGTACGAGTACATATTATTTAAGTAGTAAGCAGTTGAAGTGCTTTCAATAAAATGTGTTACATGATATAATGATTTATTAATCAAATTATTTGCTATTACTCCCATATCAAAATGGGGCATTAGACACCAGTGAGATACCTGGTGTAATTCGACATGCATCAGTTTACAATGACATTTGTAATTTTATCAACATATCAATTAAATTAGATGATAATGACTGCTTACACTGTGTGAGGGAACAACAGTGAGAACAGAATACTGTTGTGTATGTGTGGCTTTTAATTTCTGAAATAGGACGCTTATTTACAATGTACACTACTGTGAGTCAGATTGCCGAGACCTGTCTGCAGTAAACTAATGAGCAGTCAGCCTAGCAGCAGCTACAGTACCCTCGCTAAAGAGCTGAGCTGGCATATTGTTGTTTGTGTTTTCTAATCACTTGACAGCTTACTAATACTTTAATTTCATATTTATTCCTCGAGATCATGATATCTTTTGGTTGTTAAATAGGGGTATGTAGTGATTGTTTTTGACGATGAACAGTGACTCTGAAACGTTTTAAAACATTTTGTCAAACACACGGAGACATAGATGGAGTGTGCAGATAAATATGATGCTAACACACACTGACACATGCAAACGCATTCATATATTTGTCTGTATGTGGATTTTTTCAATTCGCAAATACTCCCACTCATTAGTGCACATATACGCATTCATCATCATTAGAGATGCGATTAGGAAAGAGACTTCGGGGTGTTTTTCATAATGATTCTCTCTGATGTCTTTCAATTTGCCTCTTTCAAATCAGGAAATATTTCCCTTTCATCTTTTCTGCTAAACTACATTTGTTTCTTATGTATCATCTCAAAGTGAAATCACATTAAACCCAGCTGACATCAGAGCAGACAGACCAGGGAGTTCTGTGAGGATTTTAAGTATCTGAGAAAAACAGTCTCCATTGTGCTTTGCTGGTTGTGATCATAGGTTGTGATGCATTGCAGACAGCTGAAATGTGTCTGTATGTTGTTGCCCATTTCAGCAGCAAATGTTACTGTTATAGAGTCCTCAGTGTATCTTTATGTGCTGATGGCTAACTAACAATGTACAGTGTTTAGGAGTGTAGTTTTAACCATGGTTCGGTTATCATCGTCTCTGTAGGCAGGGTGTCTCAAAGGGAAGGTGTGTTAGGCTCACAGGGTACCCATGGAGATTTGGGCAACAGATTGAATTTGATGCAGACATGTGTTTTAATGGTCTGGCAAGCACATTCACCTGTTATCAAATGAAGGAGAATGCCCCACATAGAAACACAGGCATACAAACACACACACACAGTAACTATGGCCACCTGTTTTACTGCACATGTTGACCCCCCCCCCCCCTCCCTCTTGTTAATCTCTCTCCCTTCATCAGGCTGCCTTGCCATCCGTAAACATGTTTCCAATATGATCACCCTCTTGCTTTGTTTGTACAACCCTTCCCAATTTCCCATTCATATTTAAACACTCTTCATGCTTTAATGATAAAGGCAATTGTGTCTGCCAGCAATCTTTGGCTCCGGTACAGCAGCACAACTGGAGCTGTCTGCAGTAAACACTCCTCCAGCAATCAGCCATGTGATAAAAGCTTGCTCTCCACACTGTAGCAGCTTTGCTCTGATTGCTTTTGGAGTTTGCCTTATATTATCTTTGTTGAAATGTAAATGCTCTTGGAAATATGCTCGTACATGCATTTGAATGATGTCCAGGTTACCCCAGGGTGTAGTTCAGGGCCAACTGTGCTCTGTGATTTTAGCAGTATGCAGAGAATCACACATGCTAATGCCAGGAGGTTGTTACCATGAATGTTAGTCGCATGTTTGTTCAGGATCCATGTTCCCATAGTACATGTGTACATGGATTGGAGAGGGCAGAGCACAGAATTAATATATCTACTGATCATCTCCAACTTTTCCAAAATCTGCACACATTAGTCTATTTTTAACATTTACCACTCATAATTTGAATATGTCTTTTCATCTTCATCATCTGTTAAAAATCAGATCTTTTTAAATATGAGCGATGAAGCCGATAGTGTTATTACATTTAGTCAGAGAGATTATACAAGGTCAAGGAATGAATACTGTTTCACTCTGCTGGGATAAATTGAAACATAAATGTTAGGGAGATCAATCGTAATCCCCTCACAATGCTTCAACTTGAATGTTGTCATCACAAGCTTAGCTGTATCTTTACCTGCATGCTCATCCTCTTAACACATTAAACGTCAGATGCTTTGTTGTTACCTATTTCTTCAAAACTTCTATCCAGCAAACAGCTTACGGACAACATTGATTTTACGAAGGTGTCATGAGGTCTGTGAGTTGAAATACAGGTGATTGTTTGAATTGGCTGGACATTGCTCTCAACAGTAATGTATTTTCCCCAAAAACCTTTTATTTGCAATCAATAGGTTTTTTATGAGGATGTTTGTCCTCCTTCTGCTTCCTTTGTTTTTTAGGGGGGGAAGTTTATTTGCTATAAATAAAGAATTAAGTGTTGGCCGTTTAATTCCAGTGGTGACAGAAATAGAATCATGGGTTAGTTTGTAATGACTTATTCAGAGAGCCATTTATCACTGTGGAAGGCTATGATTTTGGATTCTTCGTTTCTTATGTGTTTTCTGTCTCACTTGATCAGATGGCTTCTAAAGTACTTCCACCCTCAGTGGCGATGCAGTAAACACTGCAGGCACTCTACCCTTGTCCATTCTCACCTTTTTTATTCTTGAGTGTGAACACAAACTATAATCTGACCTGTCTCTTTCAAAGGGATATTTGTGTTTATTTTCCCTGAGGAGAGTGTGTACTTTTTTTTACACTCGTTAATTACATTTGTCTGAAGTTTGAAAGAGGGAAGTGGAAGAATAATAGTGGAAAAGAGGAAAGGACGGGGGGTGAGTGACGGCGAATCCTGAGTCTATGATGAACGCTAATGAAAAATAATCTCTGGGTGAGAATTAGTCAGGAGGCTAGACACTGCAAGTGCCAGTCTTATGTGCCCTCTTCTGTCATTCCTCCCACATTCTCCTCTCCTCTTCCTCCCTACTCCCATTATCAGGAAGTCCTTCCATTTCTCTTCCTCTCTCTCTTCTCTTTGAAGACTAAAAGCAGATAAAGGGGCAAACAAGAAATGAGGGTTTCCTAATACCCCTGAATGTTCTATTATAGTTATCAGGCCTGGAGACGCTTGACAAATTTAATTAGCTGTGAGGAAAGACCCTATTCATCGCTCTGTATAACTACCTCGGAAACTCTGTTTGCAAAGACGAGCAGCACTCCACTTCCTCCTTTGAAGCCGTCTAAAAGCTTCCCTGGGTTTCTCAATGGAGCATCTGCATTGTTGCATAATGGAACAAGTGACCATTCAGAATGAAAAATGACTCTACGCTAATGACGGTCATTGTATGTGCAAGAATAGAGGAGTGGGCTGGTGAGGAGTAAAATGCCATTACAATTCATTTCAATCCGACACCTTTGTATGTTTTTTGGCACATAACTCCCCATTTGTCATTTTGGTTTAAGCTTAAGCTACTCTTACTGCGTTTATGTCCTCTTGTGGACTTCAACATATTTGACCTGATTTGGTGTTCTTGTAAGTGTTTCATTAAATGATTGATTAGCTTAAAATCTCATTCTGTGTATATTTGTATTATTGATTGATGCAATCGTGCTTTTATTGGTTGTCAGAAATGTTCATGTTATTTACAATGTATCCCCAATAGACTGAATTTACTTCAAGAGAGCAGAGGAAGAGAAAAAATGGATCCCAGTCTACATAAATTAGGCGGTGAGTAAGTGTAAGGGTTTCAGCTTTACAAACTTGACATTTGTTTTCTTTATTTCTTTAGTTTGGAAGCAGTGTCATGTTATAATGGTTGGTCTTACATACCTGAACATGTCATGAACATACCTCAACCACATAATGAGAAGCGCTAAACGATATGAAGAGTGGGAAGAATAGTGAGTGGACTTTTAAGTTTGTATTTTGTCAAACTACTTTTTCCAAGGTCATGTGATTCAGCTGATTAGTTTTAAGCTTTTACTAATAACAATCCATTCTTAAAGAGATTGTGTTTTATTTGAAGATAATACAGAATTAAGAGAAAACATGATGCTGGCTTTTGAATTTAAAGTGCAGTCCAGGGAAATTATGGGGACCAAGGGCAAACATGACCCAAGAAATCTTTGAATGCCCCTACAAACTGTGATCAAGGGTCCTACACCGTGCACTCACACATGATGTATTCTTAGCAAAATAAGCACTTCCCTGCACAAAGAAAAGGACGCGAGATGACGGGTTGCTATCCTGCTGTATTTACGGGAGAAGCTGTCGGGTCGTTAAGTTCCCAGTGTCCAGGTAAATAGACATAAGAGTTCCGTTCATTATTTTGTATGTACTCTATTTTGTGATTGTGGATGACCTTGTACATCCTGGATTCAATTTAACGCAAGTCCAATAAGTCAAGTGTCATTTTCACACATGCTTCCTTAGCCTTGGATGAGATCATAAAGATAATGAACATCTGTTGAGCCCTCTGCCAGATTCTGTGCTTTTGATATATCTTTAAACTATGGTTGAATTCATTTCTGTGTAAGTGATGAATAAGATGTAGAGGATTAATTGGGATTGTATCACCTTTTGTCCTGTCCCTTTGTGGGGCCTGAAACACTGAGAAATATAATGTGTGAGCTTGGTTTTCTCTGGAAGTTTTTCCTTGTACGATGTGAGGGTCTAAGGACAGAGGGTGTCGTTTTTCTCATACTGATATTCTGAACAATCTGTGCTGTTGTATTTGCTGTAAAGTGTCTCTACTGTAGGCTATTTTTATTATATGTACAGCACTTTGGCTCGACCAAAAATCGTTTATAAATGTGCTATATAAATAAAACTTGATTTGATTTGATAAAACAAGTTGAATCTCTAGCACTGCAGGGGCAGCCATGTTAATTACACTTTGTGTCTTGTTTGACACCGTTTAAATGATTGATCAAGGCTTTATGTGAGGGAGAGAAAGATAAAGAGGAGTTGAAGGATAACAATTCCTTTTCTTTTTTTTTACATCCTGGGATTCATTGTTTTCTTTGCCTACAGTCATGGGTAAAGCCTCTGAGCGTAATGCGGTACGAGTGAGTGAGTTACTGAATGAACAGCCTCATTTAATATTGCTTATGAGTAGTGTATGATCAATCGTTGGTTCTATAGGGCCTCTTCTGTATGGTATTAAAGTATCTAGCATCAATTATTAATGGGGGCATATTTGAAATATCTTTTTGGCTTTTTACCTCAAACTATTGATTAGTTGGTTTAGATTTTTCAGTAACTCTAAATGTTGACATTTGTTTATAATGTTTGTTAGTTTGTTTTAGGGGCAAGAACAGGGTGTCCTATAAATGCTGCAGTTGAGTAAAAAGGAATTAAAGATCTCTCTTCTCTCAGAGAAGGGACAGTCTGCATGTCTGAATGTGTCTGTTTTTCTTCACACTCTTTTCATCTGAGAACTACGCTTTTTCTCTCCTAAAATGTCAGAAGTTTGACGCCCTAGAGCACCACCAACCTCTAGAGTCATAATTACTTTGCTAGTGCTTTCTTTGCTAATCAATACAACCTTTAAAAATGTTGCACTGTGTGTGTGCCTATGTGTGTGTGTAGTGACATGTAATGAAGATATATATTTTATAGCCCTCAACCGTGCTGCTCTCCCTCTCGACTCCTTTCACGTCCCCTCCCTCTCTGAAAGGGTGTTGCTTGTGCTGTCTGTCTGATGAGAGGTGAAAATGCAATTTTGAAGTTTAAAATGTGCAATTTCTCGGCTCTGGAGGAATTATGTAACAAATTCATGTTAGTTTAGAGAATGGGGCTTTGTTTTGTTGCAATTACTTTTTACGGCTGTATAGGAAAAATAATGGAGAGATTTTAATTTCTTTCAGCCCTCGGTGTTGATTGTGTTTTCAGATTTCAGCTGATAACAGTTTCAATGACGGCCATGTGTATTGTAAAAGTGCTGATGTGTGATTTGGGTTACACAGTGAAAATAATTAGTTTTTGCAATAACTGTGTAGAGCCTCACAGACAATACACAGCTACAACTCAGTCACACCCGTTGTCTTCCTTAATCAGTTGTGTAGTTTGCAATGTTATGTAGTGTTACTGAAAGATCAGATGCAGTAGTAAGCATAAAGTAGAAGACGTTAGAGAGAGACACTGAGACACACGTGACGGCTCTGCCCCATGAATGATAAGCCATGCAATTCTCTGGCAGCTCTTCATATCTCCTCTTATGCTTGATTGTGGGGACTGAATAACCTTCAGGAGCAACCCCCCCTTCCATCTTTATTTTCGCCCCAATTTAAACTTCAAGAGGTTTCTGGATCGTGCCTTGCACTTGCTTTTCGACACTATTCCAAATCAGCCTTTTATTCTTATATTGAATTCTCTCTAAATGTTCGAATCCCTAATAATGTGTGAGCTGATCCAATTGTCCGGCTCCTTGGGGAGATGTGATATGATTATGGGAGTGAGGGAGGTGGTGGCAGGGGGGTGACAGAACCAAAATTAGTAATTACTTTTAGTAATTCATTACAGAATAAGTTGGTGCAGTTCTCGTATGCTTGCTTTCACTGCTGGACTCTTACTCAGCTGAAAGACTCCTGCAGATCACAGTATACGTTCTGCTGCAGTAAGTAAATCTAACGTTCTCATAGGTTATTATTTTCTCCCTCTTTCTCTCCCTTTCAGCCTACCCCATTTTGTGCTACAGCACACATTTTCAAATCCAGCACATTTCATCCATATTTTAAGCAAGACCTTGTCTTTTTCCTCCATTCTCCAAACTCTCAGTCTGGGGGCACATTGAAGAGGATTGACAGATGGTATGGTGTTTGAATTTGACGGACAGAGAAGGCTTTAGGCAAAACACAATGGAAGCCGGAGAAAATGTGAAAGTAATTTATAAAAGGAGTAGAGGCAAGATAATTGAGAGGCATGGAAGCTCAATGCAAATAATGTGTCTCTACATTGTGTGTGAGTGAAAATAAAAGTCCTGCCTGTCCTGCCCCAGGCAATGAGGAACACCTACAGTAGGACAAAGAACTTGCCATGTTAGGGAAAACATACATACACACTCATCTCTATTTTGTTCTTATTGTCTGAGAGTCTAAAGACATGCAATTAAAACTGTGCGTCAAGTCATTTTTAATGTGTTGGTTTCAGTGCCTGTTTGCTTCTCCGTTGGCACACCACAAATACAGAAACGCATTCACATGGAAACGTCCTGTTAAAGTAGCAGAGACCTACAGAACAGAAGTTGATTAACGATGCTCACTTTATGGGGGAGATGTTTACCGTGTAAAACGCATTGAACCCAGGGTTCAGTGACTGTGCTCTCCCTGCCTCAGAGAGAGGAGTCTTCATCATTAACTATCACACTGTAAGACGTCTTGTAAAATAAGACAAGTGCACACAGACAAGCTGGCATACACCTCCTCAGGTTTACAGCCTGAGATCCCCCGTTTTCTTCTTGTCTTCTCCTGTCATTCCTATTGTATCCCAGACACCTTTAGCCCTAAACTAAACTGTTATCTTGTCAGAGGAATACAGCTGTTAAGACATGAATCTTTCCCTTTTTTTTCATCCTTACTAAATCCTTCTATCCAGAAATGTTCAGCAGCTGCATGCTCTGTATCAAACACCTAGCTGTACTCCTTCAACCTTTGTTTTATATTTTGTTGATTTCTATACTTGTGTTATAACACGTTTTTTCTTTCTCCCAAAAAATAAATCCTGAGAATTTTGAATGTATTAAAGGAAGTATTTCGTTAAACTTGGTCTTGTGTAATGGAGAGCACAAGGGAAAACATAACAAAAAGATGATCCTGTTTCTTAGAGAATGCACTCACAAGACTTTTTGCTTTCTAAATGTTTTTAAATATAGACAAAATGTACAGCAACAAACTCAATGGTGTACAATTAAACTAAGGTCTAACTTTTTTTACAAAATGGACACAACTCCTAAGAATGAAGCTTTCAATTAACTAAACATTTACAATTAAACAGCGATGGCCGATGTAAGTGGTGCATGGACTTGTGGGACGGCATTATCTCTAGCTTTGGTAAAGGATGGTCCAGTGTTCCCTATGCTTATGGAGATAGGAAAGGAAGCATTGAAGCACATTCCTTAGCATTTAGTGAACTTGAACAGCCCTTATTTTTCTATTTAGAAATCTATTTAGTATGTTAGTACGGCATGGAGATTTAGAGCTGAACCAGAAACACACAGAAACATGTTTCTTAAAAAATATGGTCCATGGCTTCAGTGTTTGCATCTACCATTCCATTTTCAAGCATATCCGTTTTTTCCTCTTTCATTTAAATGCCTCGGTCTACATGGCATGATCATTAGCTGACACTGGCAGGCAATATTTTACCTCATTTCATGCCTGGGAAAAAGTGGACATCTCTTTTGAATTTCAGCAGTCAGTGCAAGTTAGTTTGTCACTCTGCCAGGTAGGCAGTGGAGCATTGGCTCATGCAGTTGTGCCGCTATGTGAAACGGTTATTGAAGCGTGGCATTTATAATGGGGGCTTCTACTGAGAATATTGCCCCAGCAGACTTTTCTCACAGCTTTGATGTGTTTGGATCTGTTTGGCTGTAGTCAGTAATTGCATCAAATGTGTGGTTGAATGTCAATCTATATGTACACTGAACAAAAATATATATGCAACACTTTTGTTTTTGCTCCCATTTTTCATGAGATGAACTCAAAGATCTAAAACATTTTCTATATACACAAAATAACCATTTCTCTCAAATATTGTTCACAAATCTGAAAAAATCTGTGATAGTGAGCACTTCTCCTTTGCCGAGATAATCCATCCCACCTCACAGGTGTGGCATATCAAGATGCTGATTAGACAGCATGATTATTGCACAGGTGTGCCTTAGGCTGGCCAGAATCTCAGAATTCTGACTTTTTCCTCAGAACAAAAAAAAAATTATTTTTCAAATCCTCACAAAAAAAATGTATGTGGCCCTAATCCTCTTCCGTACAATAAGTACCTAAAATCAAGTCTAATAGAAAAAAAATCCTGGTGATTATTTCGCAGATAAACCTATTAACCCACCCTCTTAAAAAAAAACGGAGCCATAAGATCCAGCTCCCTTCAAAGAGCCGTAATTCCCATCACTACAAGGCACGGGCCGGCGCATCTCGTTCAAAGTAATCCCTAGCCATATGAACTTTGACCCTAGGTGATAGAAGTAGGGGACAGAGGTGAAGAGGCACGACGTGTCTACGTCAATGCATTGCCTGGAACACTGAGGTAGTCTATCTATTGCACCACGGTCACCCTAAACCACGATTTTCTAATCCTAATTGGGGAATTTCCCTTATGCTGGTGTGCAACCGCGAGGGAGAGTAGTCTGCACAAAATTTAGATGATACCAGAATATGATCTCTAAACCAAGGAATTCAAAACTAGAGTCCATTGGGACAAAGGTGACATTGTTCTAAATATATCTAAGGATTGTTCGCTCTCAATGCTTTCCTTTTTGATTAACGTATAGAAGCCATGTAAAGCATGATTAACAGATTAACTGATCAACATTAATCAATTTTTTTACAGATTTGTTCGGATGAACAAGTTTAGACGTTAAAAGCATATATTCAAGGTCAGTCTAATCACATAAACACAAATACAAGCGCATCATTGAACATGAGTGTGTGTTAGTTAATATATTTGATATTAGGTGTTCCTTAGACTGATCACTCAGATTTGATTGGATTGAAGGGTTTTTGATTTGAACTTCTGGTTGTACTGCTTTATGTTTTCAAGTTTAACTTTTATGTTTTTCACATTTTCTAATCAAATATTTTACTTAATATGTGGACTTTCATTTTAGATTTTAGAGGATTTCTCTTTGACTTTTATGTTCTTTTTGCCTATACATCCAGAGCTCCGGCTGTTTAGCCGAGGGAGCCGCCTTAGTCCCAGTGTTGATCCTCTCAGCATAAGCCACTGGTGAGGATAATTGATGGCAGGTATTACTCCAATGATTTGCTCTGCATGGTGAATAGAAAGCATTCCCCACTTCAGGGAGCGCTAAATCACCAACACTCTGTCAGCAAGAGATACGCCAATGTGCATTTACTTAGGAATAACTGATTGTTCTGGACTCACCATTTCTCAATTGGATGTTAACATGGTGAACATCTCACGCACATCCAAGCACATTGATTCAATCAATCAATGTTTATTTATATAGCCCAATATCACAAATGTTACATTTGTCTCAGTGGACTTCACAGTTTGTACAGAATATCAGCATGACAATACGACACCCTCTGTCCTTGGACCCTCACATCGTACAAGGAAAAACTTCCAGAGAAAACCCACAGTTTAAAGGGAAAAATGGGAGAAACCTCAGGGAGAGCATCAGAGGAGGGATCCCTCTCCCAGGACGGACAGACGTGCAATAGATGCTGTGTGTAAATCGAAGAGATAATACATTTTACAGCATAGGTAGACCAAATGTTTGGAAATGCATGTGTCTATAATAAGAAGATGAATCCACGAGGATGTCAACAATCCTGTGGGAGCCATCAGGGAAGTAGTATGATGAGAGTCAGGCAGGACCACAGTGATAGGTTCAGCCACGACTCGAAGACCAGGACTCAAATCCAGAACTCAGGATAGAGGATCCAGGACACAGGACCGCAGCAACAGGATCAGCCACGACTCAGGATCCCGGCGTAGATAGACACCAGAAATACATTTGGGTTATTCAGAACATGAGTACACAGGTACAGACAGACAGAAGAAGTAAGGTGTCCCCCGACAGTCTAAGCCAGAGGTGCCCAGTACGTCGACCGCGGGCGACCGGTCGACCGCGGGGGCAATGCTGGTAGATCGCGAGTCATTCATAAAAAAAAAATCCTGTTCCGTTAAAATAGACAAAACAGGTTTTGATCCCTCCTCCCTTGGCCTCCCTGCCACTTAATTCAGGAGTTTACTTGATTGACAGAAAAAGCGACCTATCGCTTTCCAGTCTGTTAACCCAGAATGCAAAGCGATACAAAATCAGTCAAGTGCCGGGAAAACTCAAATTAAGTTAAAGAGACAAACAAGAGACAAACAACCAAATGAGTGCGGGACCGAGCAAGAAGCTAAAGACAAACCACTTCCACACAGAATGGGAGGAAGAATATTTGTTTGTGATGTCACATTCAAAGGTGATTTGCCTTATTTGTAAAGCAAGCGTCGCTCTGCCAAATAAAGGTAACGTGGAGAGGCATTATTGGAGTGTTCACAAGGCATATGACAGCGACTTCCCTCCGAGTAGCGAGTTGAGAAAGGTCATGTATTATTGCTACACAAACATTATCTCGCAGTCTTAGTGTCGCCAACTCGTTTCTAACATGCAAAAAGACAAACAAATGTCGGTGTATTTTCGATCTTTCCAATCGAGACGAGATCTCTCTCCCCCGTCTGTGCGCGAGGGGGCGGGGCAGTTTACACACACGCGGCTGCTACAAGCAGCAACACACGGAGGGGATGGCGGAGAGAAGCGCTCCAAGGTGTGGTTAAATGTTACCTGTCTTGAGGTGGACAATGCTCCTTGCCAAGATAGTTCAGCATGTGAGGGCGGTAACACGAGCAATGTGTCTAAACATTTAGCAAAAGTGCTCCACATCCAGACTGAGGAATGCACCGGGTTCAACTGTCGTTCTAGTAGCTCTGTAGCCCCATCCAGAGTAACGTTTCCACGTCAGGTGTTATGCTAGCAGCAACACACGCAGTTAACTCAATGATTCAAACATGGGTTAATGATTATAGGAAACTGAGTTACTCTTTATTTGTTAAAGTTTCAGCTATTCTGTTCACAGTTCTGTCATCAGATTATTGAATACGATTTGTTAAAACATTGTTGTTTCTTTTGATGCGAAATATTATTTATTTAATTTAAATAAAAAGCAATGTTAATTTTGTTCACAATTTGTTAATTTAATAATATATGTATTTTTTGAATCAAGTATTCATCTTTATTGTCTTCATTGTTAGTTTCCACATGCCTAAAACAACCTCAAGCTAAATCTAAAAGTTGATGGCTAAACAAGAGGGTTTGAGAAATTGTGCAAGGCATACAGTAATAGTCTGAATAGTCGATTAATCGTTTCATTAATCGATAGATTAATCGATTATCAAATTAGTCGTTTGTTGCAGCCCTATTATCCCATGTATAAATAAAACGTGTTATTCAGCAACCCTTGCAATTTGGGATTTTATTTTTGGTTGGTAGACCTCGGTGAGCTGGTCCTTTCAAAAGTAGCTCACCAGCCCAAAAAGTGTGGGCACCCCTGGTCTAAGCCTATAGCCTATCAATTATTTTATTAGAGGAATAAAGTTAGTTGTCATTTGGTATTTTGGCCATCTAGGGGCAGTATTCATTGGGGTGAAGAGGCGTTTTTTTAAATGGACTGCAAGCTTTAACAGTCACTCTGGCCTTGAGAAGGATTAGTTTCAGATTCTCCCTTTGGCGATTTACTGCACATTCAATTTAAAACATATTAAACCTTGAAATCTGGCTTCTGCTGAATTTTTTAAACCCTTCCAAGGACAAACACACTTCACAAAATGTAAAAAAACAAACATATTTCAGATATATGCATTTGGGCTTCATTTTGATTAAATGCAGTGAGTTTGTATGCTGCTCACTCACTGGGGCACACACACAAATCTGAGTGTGTGTTATATGTAAATAATAGATGGCAATTACTGTGCACCTAATGGGGAATTTCAACAATTCATGCCGTTCCAAATGCTTTTATTTAATTCAAAGTGAATATCTTAATGAAAAAACCTTTTTTCCTAGAACATTTGTTTGCATGAATTTACATTGTTTTGTTTGGCGTGTGTGTGTGTTCATAATAGCTTCAGTTTTGGTCTGTGAATTAGACACCTACACACTAACACACACACGCACAGTGTCTGATATCTTTAATAAAGGCCAGTTGGCAGAATACCTTATTAAATGCTCTGTCACAAGTCATTCATCAAACCCTGAACCAGGCATAATAAAAGTTTCGCACACTTCAAGGCCTCTCCATTTGCTCAGGACCAATAAAATATGCATAGAGTTTGTATTGACTCCAATATCTTCCAGCTATTTCAGCCTCAGCTGGTAAAGATCTAAGTGGTTGGAATAGCAGAAAGAGAGAATACATTGAACATACAGAGGACAAATCTGTAGGGAAAAGTCCCCGTCGTCTGCTGTCCTCAGTGAAGGTAGTCTGTGTCATTGATCAAGTGCCCAATAGAATTATCATGAGGTCGATGTAGGGTGTGAGTGATTGGCTTTCGCACCCTCTCCTCCTGGTACACTTATTAACATTGATGGGGCTGTTAAAGTCAAAAGGACAGGAGACCAGGCTGCTCTGTGTTTTCTTGTGAAAGCCCAAATAATGCAAAGACCACAGTGACATTGTTTTGCAGCAAGAAGAGCAGTGTGATGTGTCGATGTTGTTAGACGACAGGACGTTTATACATCGGGGCTCCACCCACTGTACCCATAGAGTCCAGTAGAGGGCGGAGCCTGTGTGATATATAATGGGGCGTTACGTATTTAACCCTAGTTATATAAGCACAGGCGGAGCCCTCTACCTGGGGGCCCTGTCTTTCCTATGCCGCTCGCTGAAGAGGGTGTAGGATGGCAGTTGGGAGGCGCAGCAGCCTCATATACTGTGGGCCTGCGCGCGCATTCAGTTAGGCTCGCCCCGATTGGCCGGCTACGTTTATGCAACTCAGTAGATGAATGCTCGCATAGCATGGTAGAGAGTAGTACCCATAGAGTCCAGTAGAGGGCTCCGCCTGTGCTTATATACAGTGGGGCAAAAAAGTATTTAGTCAGCCACCAATTGTGCAAGTTCTCCCACTTAAAAAGATGAGAGAGGCCTGTAATTTTCATCCTAGGTACACTTCAACTATGAGAGACAGAATGGGGGGAAATTATCCAGGAAATCACATTGTAGGATTTTTTATGAATTAATTGGTAAATTCCTCGGTAAAATAAGTATTTGGTCACCTACAAACAAACAAAATGTCTGGCTCTCACAGACCTGTAACTTCTTCTTTAAGAGCCTCCTCTGTCCTCCACTCGTTAACTGTATTAATGGCACCTGTTTGAACTCGTTATCAGTATAATAGACACCTGTCCACAACCTCAAACAGTCACACTCCAAACTCCACAATGGCCAAGACCAAAGAGCTGTCAAAGGACACCAGAAACACAATTGTAGACCTGCACCAGGCTGGGAAGACTGAATCTGCAATAGGTAATCAGCTTGGTGTGAATAAATCAACTGTGGGAGCAATTATTAGAAAATGGAAGACATACAAGACCACTGAAAATCTCCCTCGATCTGGGGCTCCACGCAAGATCTCACCCCGTGGGGTCAAAATGTGGGGGGACCTAGTCAATGACCTGCAGAGAGCTGGGACCAAAGTAACAAAGGCTACCATCAGTAACACACTACGCCGCCAGGGACTCAAATCCTGCAGTGCCAGACGTGTCCCCCTGCTTAAACCAGTACATGTCCAGGCCTGTCTGAAGTTTGCTAGAGAGCATTTAGATGATCCAGAAGAGGATTGGGAGAATGTCATATGGTCAGATGAAACCAAAATAGAACTTTTTGGTAAAAACTCAACTAGACGTGTTTGAAGGAGAAAGAATGCTGAGTTGCATCCAAAGAACACCATACGTGAAACATGGGGGTGGAAACATCATGCGTTGGGGCTGTTTTTCTGCAAAGGGACCAGGACGACTGATCCCTGTAAAGCAGTGTTTCTCAAACTTTTTCATACCAAGGACCACTTAACCAATAAAAAAACACTCGCAGACCACCTAACTCCAAAAATATCCAAAGACACATCGTTTTTCTAGAACAGATTACAAATCGCATGCAAATGGTACAAACAAGTGGCAACATGTGTGATGAAGGTGTTGCGCTGGGCTATATCATGCAATCGAAAGTGAAACTTAAGCTCGCTCCATTGCGGAGATATTCCCGCGAGAGTGTGAAAAACTTTTATTTATTTATTTCAAATGTGAAATTTGACCAATATACTCACGGACCACTAGGGGGCGCTCACGGACCACCAGTGGTCCGCGGACCACACTTTGATAAGCACTGCAAAAGGAAAGAATGAATGGGGCCATGTATCGTGAGATTTTGAGTGACAACCTCCTTCCATCAGCAAGGGCATTGAAGATGAAACGTGGCTGGGTCTTTCAGCATGACAATGATCCCAAACACACCGCCCGGGCAACGAAGGAGTGGCTTCGTAAGAGGCATTTCAAGGTCCTGGAGTGGCCTAGCCAGTCTCCAGATCTCAAGCCCAAAAAAATCTTTGGAGGGAGTTGAAAGTCCGTGTTGCCCAGCGACAGCCCCAAAACATCACTGCTCTAGAGGAGATCTGCATGGATGAATGGGCCAAAAATACCAGCAACAGTGTGTGAAAACCTTGTGAAGACTTACAGAAAACGTTTGACCTCTGTCATTGCCAACAAAGGGTATATAACAAAGTATTGAGATTAACTTTTGTTATTGACCAAATACTTATTTTCCACCATAACTTAAATTCTTTAAAAATCAGAGAATGTGATTTCCTGGATTCTTTCCCCCCATTCTGTCTCTCATAGTTGAGGTATACCTAGGATGAAAATTACAGGCCTCTCTCATCTTTTTAAGTGGGAGAACTTGCACAATTGGTGGCTGACTAAATACTTTTTTGCCCCACTGTAACTAGGGTTACAATACGTAACCCCCCGTTTCCTCCAGTGTAGCTGACGCAGTATCTGGCATCAACTAACCTGTCAGAGAGATGCTAGGTTTTTTACCAGATGCTACAAACAGCTAGCTGGTGAAGCCACAGATGGGGAGGACAATGAGACCCCTCTATTGATAGAAACAATTAAAGAAGGAGGAAGCAGTATTTAAAGAGAAAGATAGCATGCTGTCTTCACCACACCCTAGCCACGCTCTATTTGAATGGACAGGGGATTTGGTTTTTATACTTTAATTCAGTTTGTCCTCTTGTGTGTTCCTTAGCCTCTTAAGCCCGAGGGTCCCCCCAGTGGACCCCTCCCACCGTTTTTTTACGAGACTATGTCTCAGGTCTTCTTAACATTTATGAAACTATTAATGTTCCATACCCTTTTAACGGTAAGAAACTCAGCTAACTGACAATGTGAACCATTTTTAGCTAAAAGAAACACAAGAGTAATACCAAGCCTTTGAATTAGCATGGAGCGAAAAAATGCTAACTAATGCTAACGGACTTTTGCACAGCACTCACGGTAGAAATGCCTTTATTACTTATCGTAACTGCACAAACAAGATATCCGATTAAAGCTGAGACTCCACAGATTCTACACATGTAATGTCATCACTGTACGACCCCGAATTCCTGGAGCTATCAGCCAGAAAAGAGAAAGTAAACAACATCCGGTTTCAAAAATATTACAATAATTACGTCTTACCTTTTTTGATTTGTGATCAAAAGTCGTGTTCAACGGAATAAAAATGCCGCTCAAGGTTAATCCAATGTCTTTGTGTCACGTATAATTTTTTACTGATAATCCATCATCATATGTATGGCAATATACTGGGTATAAAGTTTTGCCGTCCAGGCTTGTACTTTCAGATATGCTTCGTTTGCTTCTCTATTACGTCCGCAATGGTAATATTTACGTGGATTTAGGAACTGCCCATCGATTCTATTGGATGTAATGGTTAAGAAAAATGTGTAAATCACCCAAATCGACCAATGGGTTCCAGAGAGATGGTCCTGCGTAAAGTATAAAGAAGATTTCGGGAAACAACAGAGTATGTTTTATTTTTTTCACAACAGTTGTATTTGGATGGAATGAATACCTATAGTGATAATTCAAAGTAATAAAATGATTTTTACAGTGAAAAAGTTCAAATGGAACTGATGGTTCCCAAATTACCCAAGGTGAGTCCGCCTGGACTTTATTTTTCTAAACCTCTCTAAAAAGGTCAAATTTCACTTGTTTTGCATCAATCTTGATACAGGGTGCTTATTATATGTTATAGTTTGGATTCCTAAAGCTTTTAGTCTACTAACCCATCATTCAAGGGTGGTTTTCACTATAAGTAATGGTTTTTTTTAGGCGGACATTAGAATTTACATGTTTTTACTATGTTCCATCTGAATTTACTTTAAAATAAAAACATCTATATTGATTCTGACACTTCTACATCCAACTCACAGATGTAACCTTGCTTTGAGAGAAAAGATTATTAATTTACCCCTTTTAGAAGTGAAGATATAGTCTTTGTTGTGTTTGTGGCATTTTCGAGCCTAACACCTGAAAAACAGGCTCAGGGCTTAAGAGGTTAGGGGAGCAGAAAAGGTTTTTGCCGATCTTAGTGTCTCTCAATGTTTAACATGTACGGCGAGAGAAGAGTACTTGAATGTTTGGGCTGCTGCAGGGGGTTCAGTGGTGTTTAATGTGACTTGACATTTGTTCTGTTGCGAGGTGTAATTTAATCGAACAACTCCATCTCTGTCTGTTTGACTTTTATCTCTGTCTTTCGTACCAGCAATTAGGGTTTATGTAATAAAATATCTTAACTAAATGTTTAATACAATAATAATATTGCGATATCACTAGACAATTTTGGGAAAAGTTATAGTCTTTGACATAACTGTGCAAAAAGAAAGAACCAACAATGATTTCAGAGGTGCTGGTTTATTTCGGTGTCTTTGGAACTTTAGAAGATCATATTTTAATTCTGATTTTTATATAATATGGTCAGCACAGGTATATTGTGAAACCCCTTCTAGGAGTACAGTTTCAAAACTCAGATGTTTTGAGCGGAAACATATTTAAATGCGATTCCTACAGTACAAACCCTTACACTATGAAGAGTTTGCTATGTTTTTCTATGAACAGTAATTTAACTGGGAATCACACAGAGAAGAAAAGTGCTACTGCTCTGTTCAATGTTGATTAAAAGGTAGCTTTTTTAACACCCTCAATCAGTGATTTCCCAGCAGGGGTTCTGCCTGTAATAGACAATAAGACTTCTACTGGGAAAGCTGTGATTGAGGTGAAGCCAACCCACAGAGAGACCCAACATTATCCCACAATGACTTACCCTTTAAAATGACCAAAAGAGTAATTCAATTATTTTTAATATTTAAATCTGCCAAATGGAGTGTGATCTGTTGTACTAATCCACAGTGGCTTATACGTAAGTGTGAAGCAGGAAGATGAATAGTGTGCCTTGGACAACTGGAGTCCAACGTAATTGTTACACTTAAGGCCCTGACACACCAAGCATTCACCAGAGGACTCGCCGACACCGACGTCGGCTGTTGCGTCGCGGTGTTCTCCTGCGTCTTGGCCATGTGTCGCACGGGAACACACCGCAAAGACTTCAGTGCGTGAGTGGCAATAACTCTCCTTACCAGCAGGCGGCGGTAGTGTGTATTCGTCATTAAAAATAGGCAACAACCGGAAGACAGAGAAGAAGAACAGACTGCGTGATATAAACAACAACAAATAGCGTGTGCAAACTGCAGCCTGGTTATGATCCACTGCTGTCTGCCCGTCTTTGGTGCTCCACAACTACCCGAAGGGGCAAGTCTCCTGTACCGGGTGTACTGGGTTCGCACATAATCCCACTTCTTCCTCAGCTCTTTCTCTAAAGCACACAAATAAACAATGTAACCATTGTGGCTAGTTAGCATGTCCAATTAATATCTATATGCAGTGCCAAACTGCACAGCTAGCAACAGCTAGCAACAAGATAACAACAAAACACAAGGTTGAAATAACAAATTACATTTCACGTTAACGTCACTGTACGCTGGCAAACAATAAAAAGCCAACAATATCTGCTAAAGAGCTCAATTGATGAAAAATATAATCTTACCCAAGAAACCAAGTTGCGTTTCAATCTCTCGCCAGAGTCCGGTTTTCACTATTCGGTTCGAGTACCTTTTCTCTGTGATGTCGTACAGAGCTGGCCTCTCCTGGATCAATGTGATGAGCAGGTCTTCGTTTGCGTCATTCCAGATCGCCATGATGAGATGAAAATGAATATCAGTCTGTGTGTGCCTTCTTAAATCGTTTGTTTACGTCCCTCACTTCCGTTTCGCTTCTCATGCACTGATTCGCTAGCTGAACAGCCAATCAGAGTGATTGTTTGGTCCGACTGCCAGACCCGATGCATGGCCGATTCAACCATAGATATATAAACACTAGATGGCTCATGGGAGATTTTCCAGCGTAGCTGACCGGCCGCCATCTTGCTACAGTCAACAGTTACTCTGATTCGCGCTACGGTAGCTGTTGTAAGGTGAGTGATCTGCACAAAAATACTCTTAACTCGCTGAAATCTTGACTGATTTACAAACGGTTTGGTTTATTATAAACATTATTAGCATGGCTATGATACGGGATGCTTGGACATGTTGAAATTGCAGCTTTTCTTTGTGTATGTGGTTGTATTTATTAGCTGGCTAATAACAAGAGGCTGTGAGTGAGACCTAGTATTACAAAGTTCACCCAGCAACTTTAGACCAGTGGGAGAGGCAGAACTGCTCTTTCTTTTCAACATAACTTAAGTTACACATGATTTCTTCCAAGTGGTTTGGCTTGTTAAAAACATCTTGCATTATGATACAGGAATTTGCTGGCTTTGTGTTTACAGAAGTACCTGACTATGCCGGACTTTTGTGCAGCCTACGGATGCTCTAATCACCGCAGTCTGTAAACAAGAACCCGTGGGATCACCACTTTTGTTTATGTTTGCTCAGTCTAATAAACCCATAACATGGTTGTGAAAGAATACCAAAGCTGAGGCTGGACGATGATTGATTGTTGGTGTGCCATGTGTCACCGTGTGTCTTATTGGTTTTGTGTTATACTGTATTTTATTGTGTGCAGCTGATCTCCAAGACACATTTAAAACAAATAACCTTGAAGCCCCATCTCTCCCCACCTGCTCCCTACATCCCCTCCACACCACACCAAGTTGTTCTTCTTAATAATAATAATACATTTATTTTGGGGGGCCGCCTTTCATAACACCCAAGGACACCTTATAGGGGCATAGGGGCAATATAGGGAACAATTTAAACAGTGGATTTTGTGATATATCAGCCGGGGTGAGACAAGACAAACCACAAATGGACTACAGAAGGACACATGGTACAGTTTATATTATGCTTGGTCTTTTTTCAATAACATATTTCAAAGGTTCTGGATTTGTTTACAAATCTAGAAACTAAATACAAAACTAGGATGATATGAAGATCTCATGTCAAAAATAATTGTGATAAATTAGACAGAACTGGCATGTCTGTGAGCACATTTTATGTTGGTTTGGTTCTTCTGATAAAGGTGTGAATATCTAAATAATATACCAACATATGCTATTGTCATTAGTTGTGTCCCTGTTCTTCAAGCTAAGGCATTGCTAAATTAACAACTCTTGGCTTACAGAGTGGTAACATGAGACCGATTTTTATATATAAAATATAAATGTATTTTAATTTTATGATTTATTTATAATTTATTTTAAATATTAACAATATAATAAAATAAATGGAAATATATTTAATATAAATACCTTGTGTGTGTGTGTGTATAGCTATAGCTTTATCCGATTAATGTTATTTTCATATGAAAGTCCATGATTATAAGTATGCAGTATCATAACTACATCTTTGATGTTTATAAAAAACCAAACCGTTTGAAAATTGAGCAAGCTATGGTTATTTAAATAGTAAACCATAATGTTATGAATGAGAGAACTGCCTGTAGCAAGATGGCGGCCAAGTGGCAACGTCGGTCTCCATTGGCCAGCAGCGCGGGTGAGTCATCTAGTGTTTATATATATCTATGGATTCAACCATGGATGTATAATAAGAACTGGATACAGCATGGGAGGCGGGGCCTCATTCATTCCTATGAGAGTTGCTGCGCATGATGATAAAATGGCCCAACTTTTGAGAGAGTGAAACGTCACAGATTACCCGGCATGCCTGGGAAGTACCCGTATGTGCGCTCATAGCGCATGCGCAACTTTAACCAAAATGCTCGTTCACATCAAGCACGTCAATTTGCGTACGGGTAACAGCACCGCGCGTTCATGACAGCTTGGTAATGGTTTGTTATTATGATGGATTTGATATTAACGAGGCGGCAGTTAGCAGCTAGTGGCTAGCTAGTAATTATGCTAATGTACACATCAATCATGTACTTATATTACGCTGTAACAGGATCTAGTGATATCCAACAGAGCTTCATTTAGCATGAAAGAATGATTGCACTGTATATATATATATATATATATACAGTGCAATAAGCTTCTTAGTGCAATAATAAGCTACAGGGACGTTAATCTAACGTCGGTAATATTAACTTTATTTAATACAACATTTACGGTACAACATTTACATCATACAGCCCATGTAGTATAATATTTTACAAATGAAGAATTACAGCAAACATGTGCAATATATCTATTATTACAGAACCGTGGGATGGCAGTAAGGCGATATGGGTCCGTTGTTATTGTGCATCCATGGGTAAAGATAAACGCATGTAGTGCTGAACACGTGACATGAACGTGCCAGGCGGCGCGGTCCCGTGCGTTAGATGCGCGTTCATAATGCAGAGGGAAATAACTCTCAGAATAACGTTATTAGCACATTTTTACAACTTGAGGAACGAATGTTTTTAATAACAGCTATACAAGTGTTCATACTGGGTTGTTTATTTAGTTTAAAAAAAATTATCCAACGAGTTACAGACCACTCTTTCCCCATGTAAGTCAATGGGAAAAAGTGTTTCCGGGCCCAGCAACCTAAATGAAGTGTAGTACCGCCGTTTGGCCACAACGAATATTCTCATCAGACTCCGGCGCACTTCCTGGGGGCTTGGATTCAACCATGGATGTATAATAAGAGATTCAACATGTTGAATCGGCCATGCATCGGGACCAAGCCCCCAGGAAGTGCGCCGGACTCAGATGAAAATATTCGTTATAAAATAAAGTTAATATTACCGACATTATTAACGTCCCTGTAGCTTCGTATTGCACTAAGAAGCTTATTGCACTGTATATAAATATACATATATACAGTGCAATAATTATTTCATGCTAAATGAAGCTCTGTTGGATATCACTAGATCCTGTTACAGCGTAATATAAGTACATAACAATTGATGTGTACATTAGCATCATTACTAGTGTAAGGGACTGGGAGGCAGAGTAGTGGGAGACACCTACATTCCCAATAGGTGGCTCCACCCGCTGCCAATTATCAGTATTGGGAGCAGGTGGGGAGACCTCACACCTGGTGCTAATCACTCCCTCAAGGGAGACAAAAGCACCTAGAGTTGCTCAGTTGTGTGTGGCACATGGAGGGAGCAGGAGACTCCCAGCGTGAGGAAACAGTTGTAAGCTGGCAAGTCGGTTAGCGGCCCGGCTACGTTAGCCTTTTTATTGTAAAAGGTATTTTTTAGTTGAACCGCAATAAAGCCTCTTTTTGGATTTGAACACTGCCTCTGTCGTGACTGCTTCACTACCATTTTCCTCTTTATCTGCCCAGGCCTGTTACACTAGCTAGCTGCTAACTGCCGCCTCGTTCATATCAAATCCATGATAACAACAATCCATTACCATGCTGTCATGAACGCGCGGTGCTGTTACGTGTACGCAAATTGACGTGCTTGATGTGAACGAGCATTTTGGTTAAAGTTGCGCATGCTCTATGAGCGCACATACGGGTACTTCTCAGGCATGCTGGGTAATCTGTGACGTTTCACTCTCTCAAAAGGTGGGCCATTTTATCATCATGCGCTAATGAGCAGCTCTCATAGGAATGAATGATATACATCCATGATCGGGACAGGCAGTCCAAATAAGGCGTGTCACGGTCGACGGTGCGGGACACACCAAATTGAGTTTGGGCGACAGGACACGCTTCGTCTCCCGACTTACGAAAACAGCCGAAATCGGCCTGGTCTGTCAGGGCCTTTACTCACCAAGACACAGACTCTCCTCTTCCATGAGGTGCTTCCTTAAATGCAGTGTAAGCTTGGTTGGTTTTCAAAATAAAAATAAGTCTGGATAAATATTTTTTTAAAGGCGTATTGTAGCTTTGAAAGCTTGAAGCTTACGACGATATCTTCTGTACTGTAGTTCAAAATCCCAAATAAAGATAAGAGTTACAATGGCAGACCCTAACACAAACATATGTCAGCAGTAATGTTCAGTTACATTAGATGTTCTTCCTCTCATGGTCACCAGGTTTACACTGTATGTGAAAAGCTTTTAGATCATTTGCTATGAAAGCCCAAGTCAGTGATTTACTGGCAACTTCCAAATGTAAACACACAGTCGTGAAAAAGTGGCTTGTACCAGTTCTACAGTATCATTACAATTTTCAATTTAATTAGAGTAATTAATCCTGCAGGGCTGCTTTGCCGTTTTTCTCATTTGAATCATGTCACTCTAATATAAGAAATATGTGAAAATGTGACATTGAAATGTTTTACGGGTCTCTTGGTTTGCTAATTTCATCGAAAAAAGATTTATTACTTAATAACATTCCTGAAAATTACTTTTTTGTCATTAAGTTAATCAATTTCAAGCCACTGGAGTGAGACAAAAGTAAGTATAGACCCTGAAGCATGTTTTATGACTTCCAGATAAGAAAGTCAAGAAATACAGGAAAGTGAACTTATTTATTCAAAAGCAAATGTGAGATGGGTAATGGACGTGTCATTGATTAAGAATAAAAAATGAGTATGGTAATAACAAATCCATATTTTAAAAAACTCAATAGCATTGTGTTTTACTGTATCTAGTAAACAAATCCAGTTATTCAGAATTAACTACAGACTTCCCCTCTCGACATTACATTACATTGCATTTAGCTGACGCTTTTATCCAAAGCGACTTACAATAAGTGCGTTCGACCAACAAAATACAAAGTTGAAGAAAACAGAATCATAAAAGTACATCAGGCTTCATAGAGCAAAAACATTTCAAGTGCTACTCAACTGGCTTTAGATAAGCCAGCCTTTTATTAGTATATAAGTGCTTTGTTAATAGTTCTATCGCTCGAAGTGGAGTCGAAAGAGATGAGTTTTCAGTCTGCGCCGGAAGGTGTGTAAGCTATCTGCTGTCCTGATGTCAATGGGGAGCTCATTCCACCATTTTGGAGCCAGGATAGCAAACCCACGTGTTTTTGCTGATGGGTACTTGGGGCCCCTTCGCAGCGAGGGTGCAGCGAGCCGTTTGGTTGATGCAGAGCGGAGTGCACGTGCTGGGGTGTACGGTTTAACCATGTCCTGGATGTAGGAAGGGCCAGATCCATTCGCAGCATGGTACGCAAGTACCATTGTCTTGAAGTGGATTCTAGCAGTTATCGGAAGCCAGTGAAGGCAGCGGAGGAGCGGCGTGGTGTGGGAGAATTTAGGAAGGTTGAAGACCAGGCGAGCAGCTGCATTCTGGATGAGCTGCAGAGGTCGGATGGCACATGCAGGTAGACCAGCCAGGAGGGAGTTGCAGTAGTCTAGACGTGAGATGACGAGAGCCTGGACCAGAACCTGCGTCGCTTTCTGGGTCAGCTGGGGACGTATCTTCCTGATGTTGTAAAGCGTGTATCTGCAGCAGCGGGTTGTAGCAGCGATGTTTGCAGTGAAGGACAGGTTGTTATCTAGGGTCACACCCAGATTCCTTGCAGTCTGAGTCGGGGAAACAACAGAGGTGCCAATGTTGATTGTTAGGTCAAGAGTGGGACAATCTTTTCCGGAAGGAAAAGCAGTTCAGTCTTGTCAAGGTTGAGCTTGAGGTGATGATCAGACATCCACTGAGAGATGTCAGCTAGACAAGCAGAGATGCGTGCGACGACCTGGGTCTCTGAGCGGGGAAAGGACAGAATTAATTGGGTGTCGTCAGCGTAGCAGTGGTATGAAAAACCATGCGGGCTAATGACTGATCCGAGCGAGTTTGTGTACAAGGAGAAGAGGAGGGGACCAAGAACAGAGCCCTGAGGGACCCCTGTAGTTAATTGACAAGGGTCGGACTCTGACCCTCTTCAAGTAACCCTATAGGTGCGGTCTTTGAGGTATGAGGTGAGGAGGGAAAGTGCAGAGCCTGAAACTCGAAGTTCTTGGAGAGTGCGAAGGAGGATCTGATGATTCACAGTGTCGAATGCAGCAGACAGGTCCAACAGGATGATGACATAGGAGAGGGATGCTGCTTTGGCAGTGTGCAGTTCCTCAGTGACAGCAATGAGGGCAGTTTCTGTGGAGTGACCTGCCTTGAAACCAGACTGGTGCGGATCCAGAAGGTTGTTCTGATGGAGATAGCAGGAGAGATGTCTAAAGACAGCGCGTTCAAGTGTTTTAGACAGGAACGGGAGGAGAGAGACAGGCCTGTAGTTTATAACATCTGACGGGTTGAGAGTGGGTTTCTTTAGGAGAGGGTTTACTCTTGCCTCCTTGAGACTGTTTGGAAAGTGACCAGAAGTTAGAGAAGTGTTGATGAAATGGGTGAGAAACGGTAGAATATCAGGAGCGATAGTCTGAAGGAGGTTTGAAGGGATAGGGTCCAGAGGACAGGTGGTAGGGCGGGCAGAGGTAATGAGGGTAAGAACCTCACTTGGAGAGATTGTCAGTGTGTGGGTGAAAGGAGGGACTGGTGACCCAGCGGTGAGTAGAGGTGAGTCAGAAAAAGAAGAGCGAATATCATCAACCTTTTTTTCAAAGTGGTTAACAAAGTCGCTTGACAGAAGGGAGGAGGGGGAAGGGGCTTTGGGGGGGTCCAGGAGGGAGGAGAAGATGGAAAATAGTTTTTTGCGATTGGAATAGGAAGATTGGATCTTATCTTGAAAGAAAGTGCTTTTTGCCTGAGAGATCGAAGCAGAGAAAGAGGAGAGGAGAGCCCGATAGGTTAGGAGGTCGTCACAGTGTTTGGATTTCCACCATTTCCGCTCTGCTGCTCGAAGGACGGTTCTATTAGCACGCAGTGCATCATTTAGCCAGGGAGCAGGAGGGGACTGACGAGCCTGCCGAGATGTGAGAGGACAGAGAGAGTCCAGAGAGGATGAGAGAGTAGAGAGGAGAGTTTCTGCAGCAGAGTTTGGAGGTAGTAATTGGAACGAGTCAGAGGAAGGGAGGGCTGAGAGCACCGATGAGGCAAAGGTAGAGGGGGAGAGGGAACGAAGGTTACGGCGGACAGGTGCAGGATGAGAAGAGATTAGTTTGTTATGTTTGGAAAGGGGTAGAGAGACTGAAATGAAGAAGTGATCGGATGTGTGGAGCGGGTTTACAGAGAGGTTATAAGTAGTGCAGTTCCTTGAGAATATGAGATCAAGGACATTGCCAGCTTTATGAGTTGGTGGGGACGGAGACAGTGAGAAAGCAAAGGCGGTTAACAGAGATGTTAGTTCGTCTATCTTCCCTGACTGGAGGTTGAAGTCTCCGAGAAGTACAGCGGGAGGACCAGTTTCAGGGATGTGTGAGAGGAGATGATCTAATTCCTCAAAGAAGTCCCCCAAGGCACCTGGTGGACGGTAGAGAACAACAATGGTTAATTGTATAGGATGGGTTACTGTGACGGCATGGAATTCAAAGGTGGAAGGAGTGAAGTTAGGTAGCTTGAAGAGGGAAAAGCTCCATTTGGGAGAGAGCAGGAGACCAGTGCCACCTCCTCTGCCAGTGGGTCTGGGTGTATGGGAGAAGGAATATGCTGTGGAGAGAGCTGCTGGGGTGGATGTGTTGGATGGAGTAATCCACGTCTCAGTGAGAGCAAGGAAATCCAGAGACTGCAGGGAGGCGTAGCCAGAGATGAAGTCAGCCTTAGGAACAGCTGACTGGCAGTTCCACAGGCCGCCTGAAACTAGATGTTGGATCTCAGTGGAGCATGTGGGATAGACGAGAGCAGGCCGGTTATATCGATTACGAGATACACGGGGCCAGTGATAATTGCGAGAAGACACATAAAAAGGAATGGAGAAAATACACATGATTATAGCATGAGGGGCTAAACAACTAAATAAAATAAAACACCAGCGATACTTAGCTCAATCAAAGTAGGATTTGCCTCTCTCGTGACTCCCGCAGGACTCCAATGTCTTTGTCTGTCTGAAGCTGACGCTCCAGGAAAGTGCTACCTAAAATGGACACCTGATTGCTGAGTTCTCACAGCTGTGGGGCCACGTCCCTTTAATTAGTTAACTCTCTGCAGCTGGTGGCCCTCAAAAGGAAATCTAGACTGGCTTCCTCCTGACTTGTTATTGTCTTTTAAGTGGCCCAATGGTTTTACAATTACATTAAACCCTAAGTTATAAAGTTATGAGTTTAACCCTTAATACAGTTACACCTACTTAATAAAGCTCTTATATTCTACAAATGTTTAAATCAAAGTTAACCCTAGCAGTCAGTTAGTTCAGTTTTAAGGTTTCAGTCAAATTACTTGTCCCAAGTTTCTGCCTGACAGATACTGTAGCGGTTTTGAGATTTAAAATCACAATTTCAGTCAGATCAACTACAGAGCATTGATACAGAGTACACACACTGAAACAGAGAAGTCTAAAAACAGAATGTTACTCACACAATTCTAGAAGTCTCCAGTTGCTTTCCTGTCAAAATCGAGTTGCACACATTCGACTCGTACCTCATTCTTGAATGTGAACATCAGTGACAACATTTTGCATTGTGTTTAATTAGATTTATTTTGCGTTCATGTGTGCATGTTTTGGTTGCATAAATACAAGAATAGATCAAAGCGCTGGGTTAGGGCTGCTCATTGTCTGTGTGGGGGTGCAGGAAGTCTCCATCGTGACTAATAGGTATCTGCTTCTAATTACATAGGCAGGCAGACACACACACACACACACACACACACACACACACACACACACACACACACACACACACACACACACACACACACACACACACACACACACACACACACACACACACACACACACACACACACACACACACACACACACACACACACACACACACACACACACACACTATATTCCTTTTCATATCTAAAGACAGAGACCTTAAACTTACCAAAGATCAAGACAGGCCTCAATTTAAAATAAACAAAATAAATCCAGCGCTGAGGTAAGATGTTCCCTACTCTTAGTATTAATTGCTTGTTCTCTGAAGCAACAACAAGATTATGTCAGTACCAGTAATTGGCATACAACAGGTGGGCATGTTAACCCTTTCAATCCCCGACCAACCTCCAACTCCCTCAACTGGATGGCCTTGCTCTCTGTCTCACTATCTCTCATTTTCTGAAGCATGACTTCAAAACTAACTACTCTGGTCACACTGCAGACTTAGGCGGTGGAAATCGTTGTATTACAGCAGTTTAGTAACCTAATTGCCAGGTTCAATTGGTTTGTGTTTTTTTCTGCTACAAGGTAAAACGTAACGTGTGCTGAGTTGTAAGAGTTGTAAGTATTGTATTCAATAAGCTGCACTAAAAAAAAACTCTTCCTGCATTCAGAACAATAGTAAAAAATATGTGTTTATATCAAAAAGAAGGCCCACCTACTGTATACAATTAAAAGTAAAAGCACTCACATTGTAGTCAAATATCCACTGTCAGTGTTTTACTGTATAATGTGTTTAGATTATTATGCACATGTTACTGCTATGCATGTTTATCGTTGTGCATTAACTCACTCCTGGGTAGTTAAATCTACAAAACGGCATTATATTATATAAGTGTATCATGTTTGTAGCGCCACCCTCTTCTCAGAACCACATATAGGTAAAAAGTAAACTTCTTAAGAGCTCAGAAAGTAGTCGTCTGTGACGGTGCACTTGTTGGCTTAATAAGTGCTGTAGGATCATTTCTTTACACAAATAAACGTTTTTTTTAATAAAGCAAAGGTCTAAAGTGATTAGATTCAGCCCCTAGTTTTGCTGCTATAGGCTTAGACTGTCGGGGACATCAGTCCCTGTTTCTTCTACCCCCCCTTCCCCTCCACCCGCTGACAACACCTTGTCCCTCACAACCAACCAGGTGAGGAGGGAGCTGCAGAAGTGTAAAGCGAGGAAGGCGGCTCCAGATGGCATCAGCTCGAGGCTCCTCATATCCTGTGCGGACCAGCTGTGTGGGATTGTAGAGCTTCTATTCAACCTGAGCCTGAAGCAAGGGAAAGTACCACAACTGTGGAAGACGTCCTGTGTGGTACCTGTGCCAAAGACCCCTCACCCCAAGGAATTCAACAGCTACCGGCCGGTGGCGCTGACATCACAGCTGATGAAGACCCTGGAGAGGCTGGTGCTTGGACACCTTCGGCCCCTTGTGAGACCATCAATGGACCCGCTGCAGTTCGCCTACCAGTCTGCCATCGGGGTGGATGACGCCGTCATCTACCTGCTGCAGAGGTCCCTCTCCCACCTGGAGAAGGCTGGGGGCACTGTGAGGATCATATTATTTGATTTTTCCAGTGCCTTCAACACCATCCAGCCCCCGCTCCTGGGGGACAAGCTGCAGATCTCGGGGGTGGATCACCACCTCACACCCCCCTGGACTACCTCACCAACCGTCCACAGTACGTGAGGACCAGGGAGTGTCAATCAGACACCATCATCAGCAGTACGGGGGCCCCCCAGGGGACGGTGCTGGCACCGTTTCTCTTCACCCTCTACACTGCAGACTTCACCCACAACACTACAACCTGTCACCTGCAGAAGTTCTCTGACGCCATCGTTGGCCTCATCTCCAACGAGGACGACAGGGAGCTGACGCAGGACTTCACCCTCTGGTGGTGAGGAACCACCTCCAGCTGAACGCAGCGAAGACCAAGGAGCTGGTGGTGGATTTCAGACGGCGCCAACACTCCCCCCCGACACCAGTGAACATCCAGGGAGCGGACATTGAGATTGTGAAATCTTACAAATACCTGGGCGTTCATCTGAACAATAAACTGGACTGGCTGGACTGGACTGATAATTTTGCTGCTCTGTACAAGAAGGGACAGAGCAGACTCTTTCTGCTGAGGAGACTGTAGTCTTTCGGGGTGCAGGGGGCACTCCTTCAGACATTTTATGACTCTGTTGTGGCATCAGCCATCTTCTATGGTGTGGCCTGCTGGGGCAGCAGCATCGCGGCTGCTGACAGGAAGAGACTGAACAGACTGGTAAGGGAGCTCTGTCCTGGGGAGTCCTCTGGACACTGAGGTGGTGGGAGACAGGAGAATGGCAGCCAAGTCCCGTCCTCCCTGCTGGACAATGTGTCTCACCCCCTCCAGGACACCCTGTCCTCACTGTGCTACTCCTTCAGCGACAGGCTGCTGCACCCCCGCTGTCTCACGGAGAGATACCACAGGTCCTTCCTTCCTGCAGCGGTCAGACTATACAACCAGCACAGCCCCCAGTAGGACCCCCCCCCCCCCTATACCACGACACAGACTATATCACCCCTTGCTGCTAAATACCATCCAACTATGTGCAATATGTGCTATATGTGCAATATATATATGCTGTTAATAATTGTGTAATTTACCTGGCTGCTAAATCCTAAGAACTGTTACAGGATGTGTATTTAGAAAATTATGTAACTTTTTATTATATTTTGTATTCATAACTTAGTACTTTTTTTTTAATGCATGTAACATATTAAGCTGTCTGTGGCTCTTTTTCCTGCTGTAACTACGCAAATTTCCCTCCGTGGGACTATTCTGATTCTGACACCTTACTTCTTCCTTCTGTCTGTCTGTACCTGTGTACTCTCATGTTCCGAATAACCCAGCTTCCCCTATTCTGTACAAACTGTGAAGTCCACTGAGACAAATTTGTGATATTGGGCTATATAAATAAACATTGATTGATTAATGAAGTTACACAAAACGTAAACAAGTACTTCAAATGTATACTTAAAGGGATAGTGGAAATCCGCGAATTTTGAGTTTAACTTATGTATTTTTATTAAAAATAAGCATAATAAACAATTTTTTTTAATTTCATGCGCCTAGTTTCATTTTATTTTCAATTTTACTGCGCCCTCTCAATGAAACGAAATACTTCGGGAATCGTCGGGAATCTTCGGGTGATGACGAGAGCATAGGAAGACGGGCACAAACAATGGCGGACATTCAATAGCATTTGCATGTGAATAGCCGACCTTTATTATGGTACCGAGTATATTGCCATAAATATGATGATTGATTATCAGTAAAAAATTCTACGTGACACAACGACATTGGATTAACCTTGAGATGCGTTTTTATTCCGTTGAACACAACTTTTGATCACAAATCAAAAAAGGTAAGACGTAATTATTGTAATATTTTTGGAACCGGATGTTGTTTACTTTCTCTTTTCTGGCTGATAGCTATAGGAATTCGAGGTCTTACAGTGATGACATTACATGTGTGGAATCTGTGGAATCTGTGGAGTCTCAGCTTTAAATCGTATATCTTGTTTGTGCAGTTAAGATAGTAATAAGGGCATTTCTACCGTGTGTTGTGTGTAAAAAAGCGTTAGCATTAGTTAGCATTGTTTCGCTCAATGCTAATTCAAAGGCTTGGTATTACTCTTGTGTTGTTTCTAGCTAACAATTGTTCTTATTGTCAGTTAGCGGAGTTTCTTACCTTTAAAAGGGTATGAAACATTAATAGTTTCATAAATGTTAAGAAGCCCTGAGACATGTGAGAGAAAAAAAACTGTGGGAGGGGTCCACTGGGGGGACCTTAGGGATTAACTGGTTAACAATGATTAATATTTGTAAAGGCTACAGGTGATCTTAAGATGCGTGAGCTATGCTTAGGGACCTACCAGTCAAGATTATTTGTGCGTAGGGGTGCATCATCTGGCGCCTGGTCCTGGTCATCCTCGCCATTGCCCATGCCGTGAACCATCACCTCGGGCTCGGGCTCGAACAAATAAGGACGTAATGGTCCATCGTCTGGCTCAATATTGTCACCATCGTCGCTTACTGAACCGGATTCAGATTCAGTTCCTAAAACGACATTTTCGTAGGAAAGCCGAGAGGATGTTTCTGACTCGCTATCATCACTGGATACCTCGTACAATCCTTCTTATTTGTCTGGTATATTTGCCCTTCCACGTTCATTCTGCATAGACGCCATGGTTTGTTATCGTATCGTCTTCCTAAGTTTTCGTCACTTCCGGTTTGGCTGAGTCGAACATTTCGTTTCTAAAAAACTTCGGGGAAGCTGCAATAAAGTGCTTCTAACATGTAAGGCAATTATTATATTTTTTTAATCAGGTGTGATTGTTTTGGTACGTAATTATGCTTGTATATAAGTTAAAACGAAACTATTTGAGGTTCCATTTCCACTATCCCTTTAACTACAGTACTTGATTAATGTACTTAACAACATTCCATAATTTGTAAGTATAAGAAGACAATTGAGCTACTTGACCTGTATGTTGTTGGCTTGCTAACAAAAAGGTAAAATATGTGTTTTAAAGAGCATTTCAAACGTTTAACTATAATATAGCTTGAAGAACATGTTGCGTTTTTGTTTCCCCCAATAGTTAATGTAATGATTACATGTAATATTATTTTGTAATGTGGTGTTGCTGTTCATTTCCTTCCATTTTGTAAACGGCTGGCTCCCTGCGCGCGCATTCTCTGTGCTCTCTAATTAGTGCGCGCACTCTTGTATGAAGGTGGAGGCTCGACTTGTCGCTGCTGCGCGGCAGAAGAAACTTGTGCAGTTAAAACTTTGACAAACATCGTTACATTTCTGCCACATACCCAGACATATATGCTTCTCAAGAACTCTCCCAATGTTTGACGAAGGAGAGGAAACCGACAGCGGCGAGAGAGCCCGGCTCCCTGAGTCTCCCTCCCCGCCTTTGACTGTATGTCTTCCCGGAGGATCTCCTTCCTCACCGCGGCCCCTGGACCTCTTCTCCTCCGCCTGTCCTCTGCTGGGGGACACAGACCCGCCATACCTCGCCACTCCGGAGTGTCTTCACTTGTCTGCGGAGAAGCTGGGACCCGGGGACTCCCCGCACTACTCGCCGCCAAAGTTCTGCTGGAGAACCGGGGACACCGACTCTCCGTTTAGGTCGCGGCACGAGGTGCGGATAGATGATTTGTATGACCGCCATGACCCGTTACCCAAATGGAGAGGACGAGGCGCTGCGAACGCGGAGCGCCTTCAGCACCGCGGACAGAGACAGCACGGGGCTCCGGAGCTCTCGGACCATGGGAACCACTCCACGGAGCTCATCGACACCGGGTTCAACTCCGACACCAGGCAAACGTGAGCCATCCTGTCATATTCACCCACAACTTTGGTTCATCACCCCTAACATGATAAATAAGTAAAGTCACCAGTTGTCAGGCCTTGTGTAAAGTATGTGCTTATTTATGAAGTCTGCAATGTTATGTTATGCAGAGAGGTTGCTGAGTGATGGTTTAGAAATGCCAAAGCCTTTCTGGGTTGAGAGGATTCAATCAACAGCAAATAATCCACCTAGGTGTCAACAAGTAGAGGTCAGGGTTGGAGAGAGTAGAGTAAAGCCAGTATTTGGACTGAGCCAGATGCATTGACCTGTGTATGCATGGGCCACTGATCAGCTCTCAGCTGTGCTTACAGGTCCTTTATGGATTAAATGGACCTGTAAGCAGTAAATAGAATAAATAATAGACCATTATTATTATTAAGGCCATCATGCTCTCGTGCACTGCTTGAATTGCAATCAGATGTCCCATGCAGTCACTGAAAGGACTATAGAAATTATTGCAAAACCCTATTCACACACACTTAACATGCACAAAATATCATTACACCTTTAATGGCAATTGCTTTGCCAAATTGCTGATGTGTCCTATACAATGTATTTATTTATTTTCCTATTTATTTAACTTCCTAACTGTGAGATAGGTAATGATAAGAGCATTTGGTGGATACTATCCATTGCATTCAGGAAACATAAGCAAGGAAAATGGTGACACTTAATGGTTATTCATGTAGCACTGCCAGCTCGATTTTGACTTCCAGATTGTGAGAATGGCAGGACTCAGAGTTGGCTCTTTGATCTTCCCTGGTCTGTTACTTTGATACACCAGTGTTCAACTTAAAGGGTTATAATCAGTATGCTCTCATCACAGATGCCTGACTAAATGTTGGATGCCTTTTTGTGTGTCTGTGTGTGAAAGAGAGGGTGAACATGCCTGTTTCTCATTACCAGTGAAATATGGTGAGCAGCTCACCTTTGATCTTAAAATTGACAATTTACTGCTTGAAAGAGTGTCCATGTGTGCATGGTTGATAAAGAGAAAGAGCTGAGAGTGTAACTCTTCTAAGATTCCACTCACGTCTGTCCCTTCTATACAAATTCTGAGACAAAAGCTATTTTTCACCTTTATCCTCAAATGTTGATTCAAACCTGATTCATTTTCTCATCATTCTTTCCATTTCTCTAGTTCACCGGGAATTGACCTAACCTACTTGATAGCTTGAACTGAAAATAATGAACTTAGTGGCCCAACCTCCAGCTCTAGGATGAACCGATTATACAGAGTTCATGACAGAAAAGCTCACAGCTAGTGATACAGTACATATTTTATTCCACTACATCTTTCTGTGCTTTTCAAACACTTTTCCCATCACTAGAATGTATTGATTTTTAAAAGCACATTCTACGTGCTCATATTAATCGATAGGAATAAGACTGTAAAAGAACGCAACTGCACCTTTTGAAAATTGCATTTGTTACAGTCAATGTTTATTTATGGGGAAAATACATGTAGAGAGTTGCACTGTGAGCATTTATAGATACTGCTAATATCCAGGGCCCCTCCGTATAAAGGCCTTATACGGTACTGCTGATTGCCATTTCAAGAAAAATGATTGCCTATGTTTCTATAGATGGGCGTACAATCCCCAATCTAGCAATGTATCACAATCATTTTACTGCAACATTTATTTTGTAGGTGGCCAGTCACAAAGTTTTCTTGGCTTAACAACATAGCTTATGATAGCAATTACCTTCTGGCTGTCAGCTAAAATGTGGTAACCAGAGGCATGGCTGTAGTTTCTTCATGCATTTAAAGAGCTGTTTCTTGGCAGCTAAATCTTAAAGTATTAGAAACGAGAACTGGTCAAAGGCACCTCAACACTAACGTACCCCATATTGGAGTCATATACTGTAAATCAAAGTAAAGCCACTGTGATATAACTTAAAATTTGGCTGAGTGAGAGGGTTTTCTGCCACTGTGTTGAAGTGTAGTTATACACCAGTAGTGCAGGATAGTTTCTCCTTTTTCTGACAGTTTGTGTTATTAATAGGAGAGGGAGCTGCTTGCTTGGACAGGGTCTTTGAGTGATCTGCAGCAGCTTCTGCCTTAGATAATGCATCAAAACGAGAACTGTGTGGTCACTCAGTAACAGAATTAATTGGTGCAGTGTGTGGTTTAGGGATTAAGATGTTGCCACATAATCATATTGCAAGATTGCATCAAACCAGTCCATTAACGGTGAATCAAATGAAATGTGAAAAGGATTCTTCCCCCCAGGTGTTTGTGTAAAAGCAGGGATTAATGCCGGCTAAATATTGGACTAATATTCAACAGGTAGGCCGAGAGGTGACACTAATGGGATTGCATATAATGTAGGTGTAATTGTAGTAAATGGTCTCTTCTCCCTGAAGCGTCCAAGTCTGGTCATCTTGGTTGCAACAATAGTATTATATGATGATTAATTTAGTCTTAAGAACATTATGTAAGAATACAAACGAGCACACTTGGTATACAAACTCATACAAATACAATATATAAACAATCCCTCCTCTAGTTCCTCTATCCATCTCCTACAAACGCACGCACGCGCACGCACACACACAAACACCCTTGTTATCCATCCATCTCCATTATGTCTGCCTCCTCCTGTCTTTGCCACTCTAATTCTGCACAGACATGAGGCAGGTCAATTCTATTTCAGATCAGAATCACAAACAGTCAGAGATGGATGGAGAGGAAGATAGAGAGGGATGGAAAATGGCAATTCATTGCTGAGCCTATAAGGTTATCTAAATGGGCTGGCAGCCAGGCTGTCCCCATCATGTGTGAGGAATATTCCGGATGCTTACAAACATATCTATGAGTGTGGGTTGGCGTTGGGGGGATATAAGGTGCAACCAGTCATCAGTGCATTATAATAAATCAACTCAAAACGCCTTTAAAAACAAATACCTTTCAAACACTATACATCATTTAAAGCCGTATTCACTGGTTGTTGTGTTAGTTTGCATGAATATTGATCACACACGTGTTTGTCTTTCTGTGCACATTTCTATTATTTTGTTGGTCATGCGTGAGAGGTTATTAAGACATCTTGATTGGCAGCTGAAAGCTTGCAGCTGATTATGTAAATCGAAAATCAAAAGCTGCAGACCTTTTATACCCCTTCATCGCACATTGGCAACTACCCTCACACACACACACACACACACACACACACACACACACACACACACACACACACACACACACACACACACACACACACACACACACACACACACACCATGTATACATCACTTCAGGGGACATTACATTGACTTACATTTCCTGGAGACTTATCCTAACCTTACCCATAACCAACACATGCCTAACCCTTACCCTAACCCTAACCCTAAACCTAACCAAGTCTTCACCCTACAATTAATGATTCCCCTCATGGGGACCTCCATTTTGTCCCCATATGGGAGGTGAGTCCCCACACGTGACTGTGTAAACATATTTAGGTCCCCACAAGTATAGTAATGCTAGGCCACACACACACACACACACACACACACACACACACACACACACACACACACACACACACACACCACACACACACACACACACACACACACACACTTACAATCTCACTCCCCTATAGTGATTTGCCTTGGTGAGCTCTCTTCATCATCTCAGTTCCACATCCTTTCACGCCCTCAGGGAATATTTCCACCATGAACAGGTTTCCATTTTCACCATTCTCTTCAATGGGCACGTGTGTTAGTATGCCTTCTGTGCATACACACACACACACACACGCACGCACGCGCGCGCGCACACACACACACACACACCACATACACACACAATTACATAAACGACAACTAAAATGGGTATTAATTGTTTGTAAGGTCACAGCACCAATTCAGATTGCACACAAGGAATGAAAGTCTTTTGATTGGACAATTTCTAAGCAATTCTGCTTTAGAAGTTCTTCAAGGCAGCAAGTAGTTCATCATAATAGCATTTAATATAATTTATCCCAAGTCTCATTTGCTAGTTAATGTTCTGAGTATTAATTTCCACCAATGTTCTATTCCCAGTTTTTATTTGAAAGCTTACCCATATTCAGTATGTCATCCTCTGCACACACTATGTCAGTCAGTCTTTCTCCCTCTCATTTTTCCAGCTTTGGGAGACATCAAGGCATTTTCTCAGTGTGTGGGTGGGTCAGAGTGTCAGGCCACACAGCAGTTGCAGACATGGTGGCTCTCTATGTCTCTGAAATACAATAGGAGGAGTACAATCATTCGAAATAAATGTGTTTTTCAGTGTGAGTACCGCGGTTCTTTCTTTTTAAGGTACAGCTGGACAATTCCCTATTGATAACATTGATTTTGTACCTGCCCTGTCTTGCTGAGATGTGTCACTTCAAATTGGCCTCGTGTTAGTAAGAAAACAAATAAAGACATATTGAACATTACTGGAGGAACATGTTCATGCCTGTGTGTATCTGTGTGTTAAAAGATAATGACAGATTCACCACGGACCAAAGTGTCTCTCTGGATGACCACTCAGTCATACTGTAGTGTGAGTTTGTTATGCCAGAGCCAATTATGGTGACAGCTGAATCTCTCTTTTGCCAATCAGAGCTGTTGACCTGAGATGGCCCAACAGTGTTGCTTTCTCTTGGGTTAGTGGAAAAGTTAACTGCTGATTGTGATTGACTTTTTTTTTATCACCGGTAGATGTAATAATGATTCTGTCGTTTCTTCTTGTCTCTAAAATTAGATTTTTTGCACTCAACTTTTTCTTCCAGTCACCCTCCATCACTTCATCATCCTTTCTCTGATTCAACCTTTGTTTCCTGCCTCCATTTTATATAATTGTTCTGATTGATTCTCCTCACTGTTTGCTCTCTACTTTACTGTCCCCAGGGAAGCCATGCATCGCCGTCACACCACTCTGAGAGAAAAGGGGCGTCGCCAGGCCGTGCGGGGTCCGGCTTACATGTTCAATGAACGAGGCTCGGCCCTCACCGCAGAGGAGGAGCGTTTTCTGGATGCTGCTGAATATGGAAACATTCCTGTGGTCCGCAAAATGCTGGAAGAGTCCAAAACCCTTAACTTCAATTGTGTCGACTACATGGGCCAGAATGCTTTGCAGCTCGCAGTGGGCAATGAGCATCTAGAAGTGACTGAGCTGCTCCTGAAGAAGAACGGTTTGGCCCGAATTGGGGATGGCCTGCTTTTGGCTATCTCCAAAGGTTACGTTCGAATTGTTGAAGCTATTCTTGCCCACCCTGCTTTTGGCGGAGGTATCCGACTTGCTCTGAGTCCTGTGGAGCAGGAGATGCGTGATGACGACTTTTATGCTTATGACGAGGATGGGACGCGTTTTTCACACGACGTCACACCCGTCATCCTCGCTGCTCACTGCCAGGAGTACGAGATCGTCCACATCCTTTTGACGAAGGGGGCCCGCATAGAAAGGCCTCATGACTACTTCTGTAAGTGTTTAGAATGCGAGGAGAAGCAGAAGATAGACTCGTTCAGTCACTCACGCTCCAGGATGAATGCGTATAAGGGCCTGGCCAGTGCAGCGTACCTGTCGCTCAGCAGTGAAGACCCTGTGCTCACTGCCCTGGAGCTCAGCAACGAACTGGCAAGGCTGGCCAACATCGAGACAGAGTTCAAGGTAAGGAGGATTTCATTTTAATGTTTTTGTTTAGCCATTTATTACTTTTTCATTTAGAGAATATAGAATGATAAAACAGCTATAATGTAAATCTATGTTTGCATTTTTTGCACTCTTTTGTCTATTTTTTCTTTACTTTTTCATGACGTTCAGGCAGAAAAGCGCAGAATAGAGATTGTTTAATCTTTCTCAGACAATGTTTTTACCTATAGCGTGCGTGCGTGTAAAAATAGTTAATTTGTGTAAAAGTAAATAATGTTTTTGGAGTGGTTAGATCTAAGGGCTTTACGACATTCCTTATTGCAGGCCTTCACACACTTCACACTTCACACACACACTAACTGAAGCTAAAAATCTACATTTGTGTTAATCTAAACTACTTAGATATGCTGGCAACTGTCGAGAAGCAGGTTGATTGGCTCGGGCTGGGGGTATAGCATGCCACTCACTTCAAAAACGGTTTCCAACGTGTCTGCCCATTCACTTTGAATGGGGTGACATCACGTTGCCTCGCTTTTCGTCGAACTGAATTGTGGGTAGCATAGCGGTCCATCTCCGGCGTCTCCGGCCAATCAAATCCCGTTTCTGAAAATCTGACAGCTCAAGCCCTAGCCAATCAAACCGCGTCTAAGCTGGGAGAGATATCCCGCCGTTCATTTCTATATTTCAAAAAAAGATGGAGGAGAAACTAATTATCGCCGTAGCAAATCACCCGGTTTTGTATGACCAGACCCTCTTCACCTACCGGGATACAAACCGGAAGAACCAGTCATGGAGGGAGGTGGCAGAGACAGTGGGTGAAACTGGTAGGTTTTCGCCTGTTTGGGGAGTTTATATATAAATATATATTGCTCGCATAAAATCCCCGGGGTTTTTTGCTTTGTATGTCGGGGGCGGGAGATTCATGTGATTGGTTGTTGGTCGCGTTGCTCGAATAAAATCCCCAAGCTTCAGACACGCCCAGCTCCAAGCTTTTTTTGAAGCTGTAGTGTGGACGCTCCGTTACACTGTGAGACAGCTTTGGGCAGGCTTTGGTTGCAATTGTAGGTGAAGAGGAAGATGATTCCCTCCTCTGGGCCAGCTGGTACACTTGTCCAGTACCCTCACCAACAGAGTGATTCACCAAGATAAAATGTAGCTTAGTTGAACTTCACTTCATATTAAATGATATCAGCAACATTTCTATGAAATAACCCTATTTCTTTCAAGTTTCTCGCCAAAAAGGAAATATTACAAGATCACATTTAAACAGCATTCTCATTCCAACGTAATGGTTTACCTTGGCCAAATACTATACTACTATCATGATGTTATTTAATGCAACCTCCTGACTGCTATATTCAATATTGCAGTTTATTTAGTTTCATGATTTTCCTTTGGTTTCTATTAAGAGTTGTTATATTGCATATACTGTTTGTGATGTGATTCTTTTTATAATAAGCATCAACAATAAAACTACAGATGTTTCACCTTGGAGTGGCCAGAAGTGCTCGGCTCACATTCATAATATATTGAATTACATTTATAGCCGAGATCATTCAAATTGAAAGCATGATCATGAAATGAAACCAATCAGATAACAAAAGTCTGATAACATTACAATTTCCGTTGCTTATTTGTGTCCCGTTGTTGGCCCATCTGTTGCTGCATTCTTTCTCCGCTCTCTGTTCATTTCTGTCCGCTCTTCCTCATCCTTTCCTCTGTCTTTCTGCCCACCTTTGTATTTCCCTGTCAGGCTTTTCTGCTTGTCATTGTGTTCCCTGTCTCCAGACGAGTTAATGAGAAGGGCTCACCTGAGGGACCAGCGTTGTGTTGAAGCTCACCCGTCTCATTAACATCTCATTATCACCCCCTGTCTTCTGTCTTTATACGTCTCCTAGCCCCTCGTCACATCATCTTCTTATTACAAGACATTTTTGCCAATAGCATTGCAAAATTATTTTTCACAAGGGGAAATTAAAATGGAGATTAAAAACTAGGGCGTAGAATCACATTATATTAATAATTACACCAATGTTCACTTGTTGTTTCCTTATTACTGTTTTCTGTGTTTGATGATCTCTCTTGTTTTTATAGATTTGACATTTTCTTGAAAAACATTCTAAAGTAATTTGGGTTGTGCCCCGAGATAACAACAGATCAGTATCAATATCCTCCTATTCAAAAAATTAAATATAGGATAAAAATATCTTAATTTTTTAAGATGTGGAGTGGCACCCAAATAAAAATCTGTTGCCATTTTACCACATGAAATGCAGGAATCGAGTATTGGCCAATGTATCAAATTGTGCTTACAGAAAATAAAACATGTACACGAAGGCGAAGTGCAACCAAATACCTCAAACTGCACTTTTTAAACCACTGGCGCACGTACGCAAGCTGTCAGTGTGCACAGATAAGCGAGCTGCTGGTGATGCACGTTGGCTGCTTGTGTGGAGACTGCTAAAGGCTTATCAAGACCTCCCTAACAGCCTCACATTTATCTTAAAACATCTTACCTTCTAAGACAGCCCATCCATTTCTCATAAGAGCATTTGGGACAAAAGAAGAGAGAGATATATCCATTTAGTTTACAAGATCATTTATCTTTCTATCCTTATGTTGTACCAATTATAGTTTACTTGTGTTTAAATGAAGATGAGCAGTCACCAAGAATGTCCACTGGAGTACAAGCTTTTAATTCAATTTTAATTTAATGTGCTTTGTCTGCGCAGTGAGCAACCTAAATGATAATATATTTAACGCATGATACATTTAGGTTTTCCTATACTTACATTTGAAGGTGATGGTTTTAATTTATGGTTTGATTTAATATGTTTAGTATTACATACTGTGTGGCTGAATAATAGGAACTGTCGTTTTTCTGCTAAACACAGTTTTATTAGTTCATCATACAACTCCCTCCCTCAGTGTCACACGCTGGGCTCTTTCCCCCTCAGTTCACTGATCTGTAACCATTCACACTGCGTCACACTGCTCTGTCCCCATTTTCAATCTTGCAACATCATTCCTTCTCCTTTATCTCAGCCTCCAAGGCACAAACCAAATCACCTGAATTGTGATTGGATTTTCACATCAACTGCATGTGTGTGACGGGTGTTCTTGATGTGTGTCCTCTGATGTCTTATGCTATGGTGTCATGATTGATTAAGAAAACATTCTTGTTCATCCCATACCCTTAAGCGTGCCTCTCCCTGAATGTTAACAGACACAAGTTTGTTCTTGATTTTTCCCGCTTATCATCCAAAAGGTCAAACACCAAATGCCACCTTCTCCTTCATGTTCCCGACGGGCCAATAGATGCTTGCTAGTTGCTATCTTTGCTTGATACCAGGATTTTAATTTTTAATTTGCAGATAGCGACAAGCCTTTTCAACAACCTTATCTAACATGCTGTTCAGACTTTTTTACATATGATAAATCCAAGCCTGAATGGCTAGATCTTAAAATGTATAACTTGCATCACAGGTATTAGAGTAAGAAGTTAGAACGCACTGTGACTTCACAAATCGGATTAAACCATTTAAAATGCAAGACGGATACTCTCCAAGTCATACCGGAACTACCTTACCTATAGGGTCAAACACTGGAGGAATGCAAATCATGTTCATGTTCAGTAGGCACACCCAACTACAGAACATACTTACATACATATTTGTATCATACCTGCTTTCACACTTTCTCTAACAAAGGCAGGTGTAAAATTGTAATTTCCCACTGTGTAAAATATTGCTGAATTGATGATTTTACTGGGAAGACCTTGTGTAAAAGAAGGTATGAAAGCAGGCATTATTAACATATTGTATTGTGATTGAACACAGAACAAACACAGCTGTGAATGCACAATGAGAATCACTCCCTAGGGACTAAAAGCCTGCCAGAAGCATCGGTCCGCTGACTGCTTACCTCCTCGGCCAAATGTTCAAACAGAACAAGCCAGAAGGGAAAGGGGCGACAGTGTGAGAAAGGAGGGTGAGACATGGGAAGACAGAGAACAAAGGGTTGAAAACTGGAAGGAAAGGAGAAGATAGGATGAAAAGGCTGGACAGAAATGTTAGCGAAGTGAGCAGAGTTTTAGCCGAATACTAGGCTTCCGTAAGTAAGAGTCAAATTGCATTTTGGTGTTTGATAATTGGCACCATAAGCCATTTCCAACACTCGGAAGAGGAAGTAAAGAGAGGCCTCGGAAGAGGAAGTAAAGAGAGGCCTTTAATATATTATCTTGTATCTGCTTTCTAAGAGTTATTATCCTGTGTGCACAAGGGTCATCATCCTTTTGGACCTGTCTGCTGCATTCGACACGGTGAATCATCAGATCCTCCTTCGCACTCTCCAAGAACTTGGAGTTTCAGGCTCTGCACTTTCCCTCCTCACCTCATACCTCAAAGACCGCACCTACAGGGTTACTTGGAGAGGGTCCGAGTCCGACCCTTGTCAATTAACTACAGGGGTCCCTCAGGGCTCTGTTCTTGGTCCCCTCCTCTTCTCCTTGTACACAAACTCGCTCGGATCAGTCATTAGCCCGCATGGTTTTTCATACCACTGCTACGCTGATGACACCCAATTAATTCTGTCCTTTCCCCGCTCAGAGACCCAGGTCGTCGCACGCATCTCTGCTTGTCTAGCTGACATCTCTCAGTGGATGTCTGATCATCACCTCAAGCTCAACCTTGACAAGACTAAACTGCTTTTCCTTCCGGGAAAAGATTGTCCCACTCTTGACCTAACAATCAACATTGGCACCTCTGTTGTTTCCCCGACTCAGACTGCAAGGAATCTGGGTGTGACCCTAGATAACAACCTGTCCTTCACTGCAAACATCGCTGCTACAACCCGCTGCTGCAGATACACGCTTTACAACATCAGGAGGATGCGTCCCCAGCTGACTCAGAAAGCGACGCAGGTTCTGGTCCAGGCTCTCGTCATCTCACGCCTAGACTACTGCAACTCCCTCCTGGCTGGTCTACCTGCATGTGCCATCCGACCTCTGCAGCTCATCCAGAATGCAGCAGCTCGCCTGGTCTTCAACCTTCCTAAATTCTCCCACACCACGCCGCTCCTCCGCTGCCTTCACTGGCTTCCGTTAACTGCTAGAATCCACTTCAAGACACTGGTACTTGCTTACCATGCTGCGAATGGATCTGGCCCTTCCTACATCCAGGACATGGTTAAACCGTAAACCCCAGCACGTTTACTCCGCTCTGCATTAACCAAACGGCTCGCTGCACCCTCGCTGCGAAGGGGACCCAAGTTCCCATCAGCAAAAACACATGGGTTTGCTATCCTGGCTCCAAAATGGTGGAATGAGCTCCCCATTGACATCAGGACAGCAGATAGCTTACACACCTTCCGGCGCAGACTGAAAACTCATCTCTTTCGACTCCACTTCGAGCGATAGAACTATTAACAAAGCACTTATATACTAATAAAGGGCTGGCTTATCTAAAGCCAGTTGAGTAGCACTTGAAATGTTTTTGCTCTATGAAGCCTGATGTACTTATATGATTCTGTTTTCTTCAACTTTGTATTTTGTTGGTCGAACGCACTTATTGTAAGTCGCTTTGGATAAAAGCGTCAGCTAAATGCAATGTAATTGTAATGTAATTGTGTTGAAGTGCCTTTCTGGATTTGTTCGTAATTCTCAAAAATTCACATCTTCTTCATGACTTATGCAATGTGTGGCTTTCGTATTAGTTTCAACCCATCAGGAATGTCAGCAAAAGGTTTCAAATAAGATACAAATGTGATATTTTTCCATTCAACTAATGAAAAGACCTTGAGAAAATGTGTTCCAGTTAAGTACAGGCCTTGCAGGCAGACATCAAAATCAAAGAGTAAAGCCACATACTCATAACACTAATGCATTCACTTCAGAATATAGAGTTAACATAGTTGGGATATTCAACAATTTGTCAATGTTTTTGGCTTCATACGTTTAAAGAGACACAACAGGACTACACCAGTAGCCAATGTATTACTCTGCTGAACCTACATGTACAGAGTTCCTTTGTTGCTTCCCCAGGAAAACAAGTATGTTCATTGAATTGGATTAGCCTCCTGTGTCCACACTGTGTTTCTTCTCCTTCGGTGTTTTCTCTCTCAAACCCAACTAATATTTTTACTTTTTTCTATTTCTGGCGCTCATCACGCAATATTTGGGATCTTACTTAAGTTTCATCCATTAACAATGATTTATTTTTATGAGCAGTGCAGAAATCAAGTTTGGTGGGAATGTTCTTAATGATAATTTAAAGTGAGCATAACAAAAGCAAAGTGTCTCCCTTTATTCAGCTCTTTTGTGGGGTGTAAGTCTCTTCTGTTGAACCAGTGGCGTTTCTGGTGATGTTTGCATTTGGGAATGTAACATAGATGTAATTATTCTCCAAAGTCAGATTACTGTGAGGATGACGCTTTTTGATCTGTTTTTAATAATTTGCCTGACGACTAAGATAAAGCAGGTCAAGTGTACCCTCTTCATAGGAAAACTACAATTATAAAGGTAAAAAATACACTGACAATATTTGCAAAGTGAAGCTTATTTATTTAAGATGAAAAGTCATGAACAAAATAATAGTATCAACCTTTCACACTCAAAACATATCATAATTTCTAATGAATGAATAAATGCCTATGAAGTTGACATTTCTCAAGCTATTAATAAAGAAGCACGTACAGGTGAGGAGGCATACACAGCACAGCTGGCAAGACATTTTAGATTTAAAAAGGACATGACAGCATGACACACAGTGTTTCGTTAAAAGTTTGATTAAAGCTTCATGTTAGAACATCTGAGGTGCAAGGAACATGTCAAAAATAATGTAGGATATCAAGAGCAAACGAGGACAGTTAAAAAAGACAAAACAGAAGAGGCAGTTGAACGCTTACTCATATTAGTATAAAGCTTTCCTCCCATGTTCAAAGAATTCTGCAAAACACATTGTTTGAATAATTAACTCGAAGTCAAACTCAAGTCAAGTTTCTCATTCCCTCTGTGCTCTCTTTCTGACAGAACGACTACCGTAAGTTGTCGATGCAGTGTAAGGACTTTGTGGTGGGTGTGTTGGATCTTTGTCGGAACACGGAGGAGGTGGAAGCCATACTGAACGGCGACGTGGACGTGTGCCCCCCCAGCGCCTACAACCGACCATGCCTCAGCCGCGTCATATTGGCCATCAAGTACGAAGTCAAGAAGGTAAGATGACAAAAAAAAAAACGATAAATCAACTATCTACTGTATGTAAAGTCCAGTGGTAGTTTTGTTTTCGTTTTTCTTCAGATACTATTAAACCAGAAAACATTTATAAAAAAATTCAAGAATCTATTCCTCTAGGACGATTAACAACCCACTGTTAGTATCAACTGCGTTAGTCTGACATTAGCAATGTGACAGTTAAAAGGAGTCATTGCTTCTAAACCTCACCCTAACACTGGGCTTGATGTAAGATAGGGCCCTTGGTCTCAAAAGAAGTCAAGCACCAACCACTTGATCCTTTTTTCCCATAATGCAGCTTGATAATGCCTCTTGAGGAACTCTGAGTGGCTGATAAATGCCCTTTCAAACTCCATGCTCCAATATTGTGACCTACTGTAGGCCGCCTGTTATAAATGTATACATATATCTTTAAGCTCAGGCAAGCCAAGATAACCCATGATGAAATCAATATGATATCATCATGGGTTATTCTTTCAGACGTTTGCAAGCTCTTCTAAAGCCACAGGATATTATACGACTTTTTTCAGAAGTTGAGTAGTACTCCCCACGGCAAGTCGTGACAGTGTTTTCAAAATAACCTTTACTTTTCTTGTGTGTCTGTGTTGTTGCATGTACAGTATGGTTTTGTTTTTGCGTGCATGTGGCCTCAGAGGGCCCCTATTTCAAAGAGCTTATCCCTGCTGAGCAGAGGTGTGCTTACTAAAATGTCAAACAGAATGTCGTTTCCCCATTTCTCTCCACCACACACACACACACACACACACACACACACACACACACACACACACACACACACACACACACACACACACACACACACACACACACACACACACACAGTGAGTTGGAGCTGTGTGTTTATCCTGTACAAGAGAGCGTGACCATTACTCAGGTGGCTAATTACACAGGAGGCCGGGAGGGATGGATTGCCATGGCAACCAGGTGAAGCCTGGCTGTGTAGTGCATGTGACCGGATGCAGGCAGGGTTAATTGAAGGGGTCATGAATTGATAGACTGGTCACCGGCGGACCCCAGTGGGAAACTATGTTAAATACAATTTAGTGTGCATGGGGGAGTTTTATGGCTGTGTGTGGTTTCCCTCTGAATGTAGAAATGATTGAGTGCACACACACACAAATTAGACTTGTGCGTGTTTCGATCGCCGTACGGGAGCAGATGGATGTCATACGTCATCTCAGATAAAAGCTCCCTGAACATGAGCCAGGGCTGATGGTGAAGGGGTGAGAAGGATTGATGGTGGGAGAAAACAAAGAGGCTAGTGTAAATCAAGGTAGAGCAGAGTTGAGCCGATTTAATCTGTTGCTCACATCTTACACAAAAAAACGATACACAAACACTGTTTGATTGCTCGACTAGTTGACCTCCTACTGAGCATCGATTGCCCTGTTGTCCACATCCTTCCTGCAGCTGGAAGAAAAACATCCATCCTTTCCTCCCCAAGAGATCAGTTTTCATTTATCACTTCCTTTCTTGGAGTTATGTCAGCAACAAGAACGGACCAACCCTTATTTATTGAAGCGAATACTCCTGAGTAATGAATGTAAACACTTGCTGCTTCTTATTTGCTGCCTTTTTTCTTTTTGCATACTGTATTTTAAATTGATTTCACAACCTGCTCGTTGACCTTTTCTCATTCTGAATGAAGACAAGTGGCACCTGTGAATACAAAAGTGTTTGGAATAATATATGTATTCCAATGGATACACAGTGTACGCTCTAAATTGAAAAGCATTTTGCACACTGTGCTACTTAGGCTGATCTTGAGCACCACAACTTTTATTTACACACATTGCATTGATGATATTGAAAAGCACAAGAAATCAGGTTTACCAATGGTACTTTATGTTTAATACTGTACAGAAATAGAATAAATAAAACCAATCTTCTGCTTTTTGGCATTAACAGAATGCTGGAGTGGGACAATATAAGTGAAAATATTGTCCAAAAGATGTACATGGACCATAAAACAACACGTGGAAGAAAAACACAGGCATACCATAACACCTACTTCAACATCGGTTACATTTTATTTGAAAGACAATTCAATTCTAGTCTATGGTATAACAGGGAAAGAAATGTACATGGATTTACAGATGTTAAAAACCAACAAATTACGGCACCACCATGTTCGTTCCACTATGAAACAATCACACGTCATTTCTTGTTGTGTCATGGGTATAAAACTGTAGTGGAAGAAGTATTGCAATTGTTTTCAATACTTAATAAAAGAACAACACCACAATGTAATAAGTCTTTATTAAATCAAAAGTCATATATTAACCTCTAACTATCTGCAGGGATATCTCTTGCTAAATATTGAACCCCCATACTGCAGTCAGTCTGTCATATAAGCCATATCCTGGTTACACTGCTAGACTATTTCAGTGTATCTGTTGCACATGCACAATGTGCTGCTGCTGTAAGCAGAACCCTCAATAGATCAGTTAAACCAACTAAAACCTTCCTGCATGTTTTACGAAGATAGGAAAGCTCATTTGTATGGCTTCCTGCTAATTGCTCTCCTCTCCCCCCTTCTTACTTTCTCCTCTCTCACATTTCCTCCCCTCTGTCCCCATCTCATCTTTGCTTTCGACATTGATTTGTACTTATTGTCCGTCTCTCCTTCCAGTTTGTGGCCCATCCCAACTGCCAACAGCAGCTGCTGACTATCTGGTACGAGAACCTGCCCGATCTGAGGCAGCAGTCTGTGTGTGTGAAGACCTGGACGGTGCTGGGGGTCGCTGCAGGTCTGCCCTTTCTGGCTGTTGCCTACTGGATAATGCCATGCAGCAAGGTATGAACACGCATGCACTCACAAACAAGCAAACGACACAGAGTCCCCCCTGTCCCCTGATCTCCAGCTCTTTGTCCTACCAGTGCAACTAACTAGCAAAAATGGATTTCAGCCTATTGAAATTGACTCAAGCTACTTCTGTGGCTTGCTCCCTTCTCAGAGTTTAATTTATTTCGGATTCACCTAAGTCACAATAGTTGAAATAAATAAATAATATAAAACTGCACAAACAGCTCTCCAAAAACTGTTGCTTTTTACTGTATTCACTCTTCTTTACTGTGAATATATGTGTTTACATGTCAAAAAGACTCTTCACTAAAGTTATCGGGATTATCTCTCTGTGGACCATGAGAATAGACATAATAAATGGCAATCCAATTTCTATCGGGGCAAAAGACATTACTGTTATATGAATTTTAAAGGAACTGTTAAATCACTATTTGATTCTAGGATCATAAGACCCTCTATTACATGTTGTTAATACCCCATCAAGAATATTATAATCTGTAAAGTGACACACAGACAGGCGCTCAGCAAGCTGCTATGCAAATCTGCTCATTAACCTGGATAATCCTTTACCTCATCATCAAGTAGTGTGTGTGTGTGTGTGTGTGTGTGTGTGTGTGTGGTGTGTGTGTGTGTGTGTGTGTGTGTGTGTGTGTGTGTGTGTGTGTGTGTGTGTGTGTGTGTGTGTGTGTGTGTGTGTGTGTGTGTGTGTGTGTGTGTGTGTGGTAGAGTCAGTAGTATTGAGGATTTTAGAGTGGTTCCTCTCTAGTGTGACTGATGAATTAATCATTTTGTGGACTAAGAGAGTGAGAGCAGCTGGTGTCAAGTGTAAGAGATGATGGAGAGCAACACAAACTACTTCTGATCATGAATACACCTGTGTATGTTAATTTGTGCACATGTGAGTATGGGTATACAGTGTTTCCCACAGATATTAAATATACTTGGGCGGGTGGTGGCAAGGGGGGGGGGGGGGTGCGCGACAAAAAAAAAAAGTTTTAACAACATTATTTATTGACTTTTCATTTCGGTATAATCATTTTGCGCAAAGATGGCACTGTTTGTCAGAGCACTTCATCCTTCTGGGATTTCATGAAGAACAGCTCCAACGCCTGTGTGTATGGGAATGCCTCTGGTGCTGGTCCATTAACTGCCAGTGTTTCCCACAAATCTGAAATATACTTTGGGGGGTGGTGGGTAGCGGGGGGGGGTTGAGGTGACGTGCAACAACATTAACCTTTCTGTTGGTCGCTTGTTAGCAGACCCTTCACGCGATGGCAGAGCGAACAGGTACAGGTACAGGCAGGGTCCATAATGATAGCCCTATAGTTTAAATCTACTACCCACACATGAACATATGGAAATGGGTTACTATTTAAAAAAATAAATGTATTTATTAATGTATTTAGGAACCTATCCATGTGATTTTTAGTGGGGGTCGACCTCAAATCCTCTAGGGGGGTCCAGGGGCATGCCCCCCCCGGTAAGATTTTATTTTTTATTTTGGAGTTAAATGCATCAATCTGGTGCATTTTGAGGGGAAAATAAAGAGACTAGATCTATGGAAACACCTATATGAAACAGAACTGTATACATTTCAATAATCATAAAATCAAGGCCATAACCAACAACATCCCATTTCCAATATGAAAAAAACACTGAAACTTGTTTATTAATTTAGTTTTGGTTCATTTATAGTTGTGAGTGTGTCTGTGCTCCTGAATCAGCCTCTCCTGTCTCCCTCTTCCCCCTCCTCTCCCTCCTCTCCCCCCTCTCCATCCTCTCCCCCTGCTCCTCTTTGAGGCAGCAGCAAAGACTAGTTTTCTCTCAACAAGTTTTAAAAGTGTATCTTACCTTTTTTCACCTAGTTAACTTTTTATTTATTTATTCATGCATATTTTACTAATCACATTACATTTCATTTAGCTGACGCTTTTATCCAAAGCGACTTATAATGACCGATTACAGGGACATTCTCCCTGGAGTAACTAAGGGCTAAGTGCCTTACTCAAGGGCACACTAGTGGTGGTGTTCCTGGCGGGATTTGAACTCACAGCCTTCCGATCTTCAGCCCACCTCACTCTCCATTAGACCAATCACTACCCTCTCAAATGGAAATATGTGTTTACATAAATGGTGACCACCGTTTGAGACCCACTGAGAACTTAGACTAAGTTAACTATCTAAACACTCAGAGAGTCCTTTACCTCACCTGAGCTGAGGTTATCCCGAGCTTGAATGACACACACAGACCAATCAAGGGCTTTGATTTATGATCTGTATGACAGTGGCCATGTTGGCATCATGTGGACAGCCAGTCACCCTGTGTGAGGCAGGCCACTTAACAGGCCAGAAGGAGGCGAGATCAGAGCAAGGGAGCGAGGGATCATTGTCTACAAGTTAATCGATCGCAGATGGCGTCGTGGTCACGGACGAATAAAAAAAATATATATAAAAAAAAAAAATTATAAAAAAAAAAAAAAACAACTAAATGGGTCGCGAAATATACTTGGGCGGCCGTTAATATACCTGGGCGGCCCGCCCAAGTATAGTCTATGTGTGGGAAACCCTGGTATATTTAATTATGAAGTGTAGTTCAGGCGGTAGAGTGGTTGTCTACCAATCAGAAGGTCTACGGTTCGATCCCCAGGCCCTGCAGTCAACATGACAATATACTTAACCCCAGTGATGGCTGCCGATGGCCAGCAGTATGTGAATGTGAGTTCCCCTGGCGGCACTTTGTATGGCAGCTTTTATGTGTGTGCATTCATGTGTGAATAAATAGGCGAATGCTGTCACAGCCCTATGAGTGTTCGCAAAGACTGGAAAAGCGCTGAATGAATGCAGTCCAAATCATTTACAAACAAACCGATGAGACAGTCTGTCACAGTCTGCTATTTTGTGACGCAGCAGGAAAAAGGTTTGAATCAATATTTAGGCATGTTTATTAATAATGTGATAAACAACAGAGACCAAAATAAATATTTAAAGGAACTGATAATGAAATAGATACATACTTAATTGCAGTTTGCAGAGAAGAAGTGGATGTGTTTTAGTTGTGTGTGTAGCTTGCCCTCCTAACCCAGACACTAGTTTGTCTCTGTTCATCTCATCAATTGCTCATCTCCTACAGCTCATGATGTTTTTAAGGTCTCCACAACAAAGTATTTTCAGAACCTCAAACATAATAGCATTTCATATCAGTGGGTATAGATTCCCAGTCGATCGCGAGATGTGTCTAAAAATAGAACAACAATATTCTGTTTTATCGTTAATGTCCTATAACATAATCTTCCTGTGCCAGAATAATGCACTTGAACGCATCAAAGCTTTGTGATTGGCCGGCGTGACCCCATGTGTCGGGGCGTGGCTGGTGGGCAGTGGGCACTAGTTCGCTGACGTTGTCCGTGGCAACAGGAGTGACAGTCCTCACACACAAAAGATCACAATTATGGCAGAAGCAAAAAAGCCCAAAAATATATAATTTTCACTCCGAGCGGGAGGATGATTATTTTTGTATCTATTCCAATTCAAAGTCCATCTGTCTCATCTGCAATGCGAGCGTGGCTTTATCGAAGACGCGTCATTTAGGAGCGGCATTTCAAAACAGTGCACAAACGCTACGAGACGGAATTCCCTCCTAATTCTGCCCTACGCTCCCAAATATGGAGGACGGAACATGACTTAAGTATAAATAAATAAATGTATGAAGAAATACAGGAATAAATAAATAAATACGTAAATAAATAAATAAATACAGGAATAAATAAATACAGGAATAAATAAATGACGAAATAAATACAAAAATAAATAAATGTTGAAATGAATACACAAATAAATAAATAAAAGAATAAATGCATAAATAAATGCATAAATGAATACACAAATACATAAATAAAAGAATAAATGCATAAATAAATATGGAAATAAATACATCAATGTATAAATAAATAAATAAAAGTCGAAAATAAATCAGAACACACGTTATTATATATCTTTCATTTATTTCTACATTTACGCGACATACATGTATTTATTTATGTGTCCGTATGCTAATGAGGTGGGCGGTCCTAACCTCAGTCTGAAGCAGGATTCGCCAATTGTTGGAGCCAGGCAGAAGCAATAGATTTGTGGCAAGTCACATCAGAGGCTTCTCAATACTCAAATTTCCCCTCCTCGACTGCTCGACTCCTCGGTCCTCCGGTAGTGACCCGGAAAGGAATTTCAGAGCGCCATTTTGAAGGACGTCTCATTTCTCTAAATGCACACCGAGGACCGAGCATCGAGCGTCGAGGAGGCTCTCTGGAGGAGCTATAACCGAGGATACACTGATGGTTCCTCCACGGCTCCTCCACGGATGCATTTCCGGGAACGGTGGAGGCGTGACGCACGGCCGGACTTATCTCAGCCAATGACAGCTATGCATGCATCCCCTGGATATTATATTAGAAACTGCTTTCATCGCGTCGCGAGCAGTGTGTATAATATATATCACTCAGTAGAACAGGCCGACTCTCTTTGCTTTAGTTTAGTAGATATCTACAAACAAAGAGTCCAGATGTTTCTCAGACCATTGCTTCACATAATAAAATACACAACGGCTTATGCTTTAGGAGCTGTAGGTGTGTGTGGTACAGTGTGTAGGTGTGTGTGTGGTACAGTGTGTAGGTGTGTGTGTGGTACAGTGTGTAGGTGTGTGTGTGGTACAGTGTGTAGGTATGTGTGTGGTACAGTGTGTAGGTGTGTGTGTTGTACAGTGTGTAGGTGTGTGTGTGGTACAGTGTGTAGGTGTGTGTGTGGTACAGTGTGTAGGTATGTGTGTTGTACAGTGTGTAGGTGTGTGTTGTACAGTGCGTAAATGCGGCGGACAGACGGGTCTCAGTTAGTTTGGTGTCCTCTGCTTACTTTTAATACTTGTAAATACAACTTTTGGCACGTAATTTCAATTCCCCATTTCAGCGACCAGAGAGAGAGGGGGATATATCCAGTCTCTGATTGTGTTACGTTATTATGAGAGTGCTCTCATACTTTAAATTGTATATATTTATATAAATATATTTGTGTGTGTGTGTCCGCATCTGTAGCCTGTTATTGTCTCATTATACCGCACTCTCAATGAATTCAAAGTAAATATGTGGGGGAACAATGTTCAGCTGATCTAACCGAGATACAGCGCTATGACAAAACACTCGACAGCTGATGCAGCTGTTGCCACGTAATAATGAACGGACGTCTCTTTAAAATGACCGCTCAGAGGAGAGGAGTTCTCATTTCTTTAAACGTCTGCTGCTTCCCCTCCTCTCTCCTCGGTTCCCCTCCTCGGTCCTCCGCTCGCATCTCCTGTGGGCGGGTCTAAGTCTCGAGGAGGGGAACCGAGGAGGGGAAATTTGAGTATTGAGAAGCCTCTATCATGTCGAGCTGAGCCAAGTCCTCTATACATCGTTCCACACGAAACTGGACATAGTCTTTTGGTTCTCCGTTCTCTAAATGGTCCGCTAATGATCGTAAATGGTCTCCAATGGCTCTTAAATCAATATCCATAAATAAACCTTACAACTGTGTATAAACCATGGATGTATAAAGATAAGGGCTAAACAGTAAAGCTCCTGCATTCGAATCAGCGCGGTTATCCAGGCGTTAGTAGTAGAGCCCTCTGCCAGAAATGATCACACACTCCTGTAACCAATCCTGCTTCAGACTGAGGTTAGGACCGCCCACCTCATTAGCATACGGATACATAAATACATAAATAAATAAATGTATGTTGCGTAAATGTAGAAATAAATGAAAGATATATAATAACGTGTGTTCTGTTTTATTTTCGACTTTTATTTATTTATTTATACATTGATGTATTTATGCATTTATTCTTTTATTTATTTATTTGTGTATTCATTTCAACATTTATTTATTTCTGTATTTATTTCGTCATTTATTTATTCCTGTATTTATTTATTCCTGTATTTATTTATTTACGTGTTTATTTATTTATTCCTGTATTTCTTCATACATTTATTTATTTATACTTAAGTCATGTTCCGTCCTCCATACCCAAAAGGGGAGGGGCCTGAAAGGAAGGCTAAATGCACAGCAGTCCATTTTCACCAGGCCCAACAACAAGAGCAAGGCTGCTACCAGAGCATCTTATCGTGTCAGTCACGTTCTTGAGAAACACATGAAGTCTTTCAAAGACGGCGAAGTTGTGAAAGAAGCATTCCTGGAGGCTGCCGACGCGTAATAAAAATAACAGTAGCATTTCAACAGGTTTTTGATATAATAAAAACTCAAGTTAGATACCGTTATTAATCAGCTGTACGTTTTAGTTTGTTTGAACTTATTCATTATAATTATTGTACAAAATGGTATAAGAATGCAAACTTAAATTGATTATAGTCTATTATCAATTCAGGTTAAGAAACTAGTGTTGCTTGCATCCTATTTTAAAGGCATTTATTTTTATACTCTACTAAAATGCAACAACAAAAAAAAGGGTTTGATTCTATTAATGTTGTCTTTTATATTGCACTGTTGCAGCAGATTCCTGAGTAGCTTCAGATCTGAGTTGTCTTATTAGTAAGCTTCATTTATACTTTTGTAGCAACACTATTTTTATATAATGGCAAAGAAAGGGTTCAGAGTCTTTTCTTTTTTTCCCTGTGTCATATGTGGCAGCACTGTTCAATGTTTCTTGAAAACATTACCCACTGTAGTGACGTGTGAATAAACTCCAACTCTGTATCAACAACACTGTTGTGTAACTTCAGTTAAATACTTCTATGTGTGTAGATTAGAAATAGGTAAGATAAAGGATCTGCAGTATTTTATGAAGTATTAATCGTACAAAGGTCAGTTTTATACAAGTAGAAGTGTGTATTTACCTGGTAGTAGGCTGTCAGTAATGGCTACGCCTCTCTATTTGGACTGGTAGATCTCGGCAGACTGGCAACTTTAAAAGTAGCTCTTGGTTCAAAAAAGGTTGGGCACCCCTGGTATAGATGAATAAGATATTCATATTTGTGTTGCACAAAAAAGTAAATCATTGAAGGCAGACTTTAATTGCCTTAGAAATCTCCTTAAGAAAAAAAAAAACGAGATATCAGAAAACATGCCGAGATTAATGGGAAAGAAACACACCTGCATAACGGCACCTGAGAGACAGAACAATTAAGAAACATTCTTCAAATATTCTTAAAAAATGACCTGTCAGGATGCTCTCTTTAGAGGATAAGCTTCATGCTTTCATCAAGGAATAATTCAAAATGTGATGAAAATGATACAGGGAAGCATACACTTTCCCTTGAACGGTCACCACTTGTAGCATTTCATTATTGGATGAACTATTGCCGACTCATTAGTGATTCAATCAGTGATGGAGGTTAACTCAAGAACTGTACAGAAGTGCACTTTTGAGTTACTTGTACTTTATATATCGTTTTTATTATTTCCATGTTATGATACTTTATTCTTCTACTATACTTCTACTTTATATCAAAGCTTAACAATATACTATGATTGATACGTACAGCTGTAATGACTAGTTACTTTGCACAATGAGTGCTCTAGACACGCACACAGGTGTTTTTAATTGCTGCGGCTGATTCACCCTCTATCGGGGTGGAGTTGGTGAAGCTGTTAGTGAAGTACGTGGTTTATTTATTCAATATTTTTTACTTTCTTGTTTATTTCTAGTCTTTTATTTTGTATTGTACAATGCCATGTATTTGATGTTGCTGCAACACAAACATTTCCCAAATTGGGATCAATAAAGTTCTTCTTATCTTATCTTAATCAAACTGAGCACCAAGAATGATGAGTGGGTAAATAGGTTCAACAAAATCCATAGAGATCTGACGGCGATGTCTGTCAAACACAGCACTGATTAGGCATTAGTGGTTATGATACCCACAGAATAACATATTATTATTGATTAATCATCCAACAGTATATTTAATAGTGTGCATTTGGTCCATCATCTCCACTTACAAAATGATTATGCTGCTTAACTTAAATCAGTCCTAACCAGTGTTATGATAGTTACTGAAAACCAGTAACTAGTTACCATTACTAGTTACTTCATTTAAAAAGTAACTCAGTTACTTTACTAGTTACTTACACAAAAAAGTAATGCGTTACTGTGAAAAGTAACGTTTTAGTTACTTACAAAAAGGGCTCCCATTAATGCCCTTATAGCCTTCATTTCAGTACTGTTATTGCATTGGAGAATAATACAATCTGTTGATCAACTTGACATGCATTATATGCAATCTGGATTGCATCGATATTAGCTGGCTTTCCATTTTTGTATATTCTTTCTCCAGGTAGTTGGAAAAAGTGTTCCGTCCCATATGCCGTGTGCCGCCCGGACATGGTATCATGCTAACTAGCTCCCTGAAAGCGGGTGACTCCACTGTAGCAATAGCCTGCATGTGTTCTACAACATACCGTGCAATGGCTTTATCGACTTTTCCCTGGCCAGCAGTCCCTTGGTTAAAATCCAGCCGCTGTTGCTTAGGTGGAGGTGGAGTGGCGTCGGCTGAGTCTCTGTGGTCTTAGCTACTAGCTTCGTCCCAGCATGTTGTTTTTGCAGATGTTTTAAGAGATTTGAATTACTGGTTTGGGCAGTAGATAGGATCTTTGACCCGCCAAGACACAACTTACATTTAACTAAAACGTTCTTTTCTTTGTGCTCCACAAAAGTGAAATAGTGAGAATATCTCCAGGTGGAGAAACTAGACTTGAGCTCCGCCGCCGCCATGATAGTCTTGTTAGTAAACAACACAAACACGCCCACTGCCCGTCTCCGCATGTGACACAGGAAGTATCTAAGTACATTTACTCAAGTACTGTACTTAAGTACAGTTCTCATCTCTGTTCGCCTGGCTGTTGACTATATAAAAAAACTAACGGAGTAACGCACCATGTAGTAACGGTAACGGAGTTACTGAATTTAAAAAGTAATGCGTTAGAGTACTAGTTACTGCCAAAAATAACGCCGTTACAGTAACGCGTTACTTTGTGCCGCGTTAGTCCCAACACTGGTCCTAACTAACCTATACAATTTATAGATACGACATTTAAAGGGGTCCACTCTGCATAATGAGAGCTTTTACTTTAAATAGTCGAAGATCATGTTTTTGTTAATAGTTATGTACCTTACTAAAACGACTTTTACTTGTAACTGAGTATTTTTACAATTTGGTATCACTACCTTTTCTTAATTAAAAACATCTAAATACATTCAATGCTATCTAGTTAATTATTTATTTTCTAGTTGTTAATTAAGACTATGTCCTCAAGGGATAGACTAATGGAGAGAAAGGGAAACTCTTCACTTAATGTTATGTTTAACATACCAGCTCTACTATTGTGCTTCTATTATTCCAGTGTTGGGCTACTGATAATAAGTAACAACGTGAGGTTGAGAAAATCAGCCTTCATATTCACCTCCACCAAGAAGGGAACGTTTTTGCCGTGTTTAGTCTATCCTATGTCTGTTCGTCTAAGTTACAGATTTAGAGTTAGACATTACAGTTACTTGTGAATCAAGTGTTCTAAATAAAAACATACTACATTCTCAATACAGAAGTTATGGGGTATGTGGTTGAACATTTTAGGACACACCAATTCTTTATTTATGGTAACTGGAACTGCTACCCCCGCGACCCGACCACGGATAAGCGGGAGAAGATGGATGGATGGACACTAGCTGTCACAGTCAATTAGACAATGACACATTGCTCAATTAGAACATTTCTAAATGCCACATGCTGTTCTCACACTGATCCATCAAATCATTGTTTCTATTTCATTCCTGTTCTGCAGTCTGTCATCTATATAATTTGCACAAGGAAAGGAAAATAAATAAAAATAGATGGAAAGGAACGGAAAAATGCATAATAAAAAGGGATAATGCATAATATGCTTATTAAGACAACATTTCACTTGAATGTCTCACAGGATGAAATGATTGAGTGATGACGATTTAATATACAAAAGAAGATCAGCTTCACTGAGACATGAACATGTTCTAAAAGCCAATTGTCGAACACCATCACTCAAGAGCAAGAGAAGAGATTATGACAATATGTCACATTTTGTAGAATACTGAACTGATGACTGAAACCCACCTTGAAACTGGGTGATTATACAGATGGTATGTGCTGGTGTATTGTAGCTTATTTTCAGTAACATAGCATTGTCTTATTTGACTTGGCCAAAAAAGTTAACACATACAAGCTTGTTAAGTTTCATTCATAAATTGTTAGAATCGGCTTCATAATCTGTCGAGCAAATGACATCATCTATCCTCAGCCCCTGGGCACCGATGAGGAACAACTCCCAGTCATTGAGCCTGTCCTTCATCCTTCTCTCTGCTTAGAGCTGCCACAATTTATTGTAGAGAGGGTGAGAAAGGTTATCTAAGATGGCACTGACTGTCGTCCATCTCTCTGCCACTCCCTCCAAACCATCCACTACCAACACTGCCGACCTTGCTGAACAGCTTTCTGAGACTGCTGACGTACAAGCCTTGTTGCCACCATCGCAGACAAAAGAGCAATGGCTGCTACACACTGCTGCAGATCTGTAAAAAAAAAAATGCTGTTATTGAAGATGGCTATGGCTCAGGGCCAGTGGTGCTTGTAGGCAAGATACCTAACCCCAAACAGATCCTGTAAGAATGTCTACAGTTTTGAAGTGTATCCAAGTAGATTTAAATAAAAGGGTCAGCTAAATACCATGTATTGTTATGTAAAGACAGCATTTTTCACCATGGGAATGTTGTCTATAATCACATACATGTCAATATAGGATTGCAAGTAAATCATATATTGGTTAATGGGATAGTGTGTCCGTTTTTTGATTCACAGTCAATAACAATGAGAACAAAATGATTTATGAAAGTGTCCCTAATTATCTATTCCTATGAATTACAAATAATACAAACATTATAACAGAAAGTCTTTGTTCATGTCTAAATAATAAATTATTAACGGCCGATATCTATCTGCACACAGTGTACGTCAGGCTTGCTTCTACCAGCTGGAAAGATGTTAGGAAAAAGTAAAAGGTACAGCAGCTCCATTCTGGCTTTGTGAGATTTCTATTTCTCACCTTACTTTTTTATTAACTCTGGCTGTGCTTGCTGCCAGTGGCTACAGTTTTGTTGGAAGAGTGAAGCTCAGCTATTGTCACCATCACACGGATACAACAAAGTTCTCACAGCAGTGGGCATAACCTAGGATGACCATCTCGTTTAGGCTGAGGCGTGAAATGGATCAGCCTTATCAGCACAGAGGCAGAGCCGTCCCAGGGGCAGGAGGAGGTTCAGAGGAGGTTCTGCAGGGTTAAGATTCACCAGACGACTTCCTTTTCCCCACGGTTGAGGAGTGTGTGTGCCACGTGGACTGCTGTTACACTTCACGTGCCACTGTGCTTCCAGAGAGTAGTGGTATCCTGTGGGTAGTTAATATCCAACACAGCAGGGTTAGAGAGCGGCAAATGTTGGCATGTTAAATGTCTGTATGAGGTTGAAAGTGTATATGTGGGGGGGGGGTGCTTTGGCCTACTTTTCTGTAATAATAAAAAGGTGGTGGCATATTTCACGCTCCTTGTGCAGACCACCTTGCTTTACCTTCTCCCCATATGGTGCATTTTCACAAACTGCTGATTGTTTGGCTTCTCGTTACCCTGGCATTATTTCCACATTCATGAATCACAACAGCTGCTGTTTGCCTGCTAAGATGGTTTTGAAGTGATGCTGCTCAGGTTTTGATCTCTGAGGGCCAACACATTGGGAACTGTCCATGAATGCTGATTTACCTCTGTAAATGAAAACAGATGTTTTGTTTGGCTGCAATTTTACTCTTGGGTATAGTCACTTTTTTTAACTGTTCAAAGAAAAATCAACTCAAAGATGTATCAACTACCTGATTCCCTGACACAAAAACAAGTTGGTGTATTGGCAAACACAAATAAACACAACCATATAAATATTAATAATCATAATAATGTCTAAAGTTAATGTGTTTTGTCATTGTACTCCACTACGACATGTTCACCGAATGATAATATTCCAATACAGTTTTTACAGCTTGTTGTGCAGCCCTGAATGTTCACAAATATATAAATGAATGTTTAACAAACATTACTAATCTCTTTAACCTTCTTTTATCACTTGTTCCTTAGTGAGTATTTGGCAGCCACACATACACAATGAAACATGCATGTTATTGCAGGGTGTCCGAGGGGTCTTAAAAAGTATTAAAAGTTGATAAATCAATTTAGCAAAAAGGAAGGCTATTAAAAAGTATTACCATCTGAACAGGTCATCGCGCGCTCACTGCTTGATAGCGCGCAAAGGTCCGTTTACGCCGGTTGTTAAACAACATCGTTATGGGGAAATGCAAGTTTGCGTCCAAATGGTTGGAAGATAAGGAGGAAGGACAATCAATACTGTATATAGTAAATGTGTCGCCAATGCAACCGGTTAAAACTCAAAGTGGCGATGAGGTCTTAAAATGTATGGAATGGTCTTAAAAAAGGTCTTAAAAGGTTTTACATTTGACTTCAGGATTCCTGCATATACCCTGTATTGTATGCCCTCCATCTTCTCCCTCCCAGATTGGTCAGATCCTGCGAAGCCCCTTTATGAAGTTTGTGGCCCACGCCGTCTCCTTCACCATCTTCCTGGGTCTGCTGGTTTTAAACGCCTCCGATCGCTTTGAGGGTGTCAAGAACCTGCCCAACGAGACCATCACAGACCACCCACGCCAGGTGTTCAGGGTCAAGACCACCCAGTTCTCCTGGACAGAGATGTTGATCATGAAGTGGGTTTTGGGTGAGTCGTCTTATCACACTCTGGCAGTGTTTGAAGTTATTCACAGATGCAGCCTATTCAAATGCATAAAGTTTAACATAGCCGCTGTCAAGGCAGATTTCCCCTCATGATAAGAAATAACCTTGATACAGTTGTTTCAAAGCTTTATGTTTCCTATTGGAGTTTCTTTATACATTTACTTTTCAAATCAATGTCGATGTACTTTATCAAGATGCAAGTTTATATTGATGTGATCACCAAGGTTATCCAAAGGAGAAGCTACAAAGCCCATAAATCATTGGAAAGGGTCTGTGAACCTTTTTTGCACAACTTTGATATCAGGCAGAATTACAGATGAATGCAGCACCCAAGTGAATGAAAGCCAAAGTCAAGGCTAACAACAATTATTTATTTATTATTCATTATTTGTTATCTTCCAAAGATCAAACAGTGATGTCCTAGTTGGGTGCAGCACAGTTCAGATGTGTAAAAGCAGTGTCCATACTGAGTCCTTCAATAGGCACGGATGACATTTGGAAGTGGCTGAGGGATTATAACTATAGCGTGAAAAAGACAGGAGGTCTTGAGGTAGACGGATGAAAGCAAAGGGAGGGGTGGAGTGTATGAAACAGATAGACAGCGGTGACAGAAAGACAAAGACAAACTCAACAGATAAATAGCCCATGGCAATATCTGTCAGACCTCAGCTGCCTCCCATCTGCTAATGTTCTTCCTCTCATCCACACACACACACACACACACACACACACACACACACACACACACACACACACACACACACACACACACACACACACACACACACACACACACACACACACACACACACACACACACACACACACACACACACACACACACCACACACACAGGCATATAATATCATTATGTGAGTTGTCTGTGTATGTTGGAGCACATATGGTTCTGTTTTTATTTGTTTACGTGTAATGGCATCATTTTCTGCCCGTCCATGGCATTTCTTGGCAGCAGGTGCTCGCGTGTGTGTAATTTCTGTGTGTGCGTATGTTTGTGTGTGCGCAGTGAATGGTGGCTTAGGTAGAACTGGGTAATTGTAATTTCAGCAGCACGCTTTGAAGGCCCAGTAATTGTTACAGAGATGATACTGATCAGGTTTTCAATAAGCAATTTTCTCCTTGTTTGGGCTCCAAATAGACAATGACAGAGTAGAAGGGATTTGAGTGTTGAGATGCACCTGAGCTATAAGTGGTGATAAATGAATATAGTATAAATTATAAGCTTTGTGGACAACAACTGTGTAGATTTGTTTGAGTGCCTGTGAAAGCCTCCATGTTATGTGTATCTATCCTCTATATTCCATCTTTTCACGCTGTATCCATGTGTTTGTTTGTACTTGTCTCCCTCTAAAGGTATGATTTGGTCAGAATGCAAGGAGATATGGACTGACGGGCCCAGAGAGTACATCATGCACCTGTGGAACGTCCTGGATTTTGGCATGTTGTCCATCTTTGTGGCCTCCTACACAGCACGCTTCATGGCGTTCGTGAAGGCGACCAAAGCCCAGCAGTATGTGGACCTGCACGTTCCAGACGAAGACATCAGCACCGCCTCTCTACCTGAGGAAGTCGCCTACTTTACTTTCGGTGAGCATTTATTCCAGGAATAAGATTAAAGGTTTTGAAAGTTTTTTGGAAGCTAGTTTTTTATGTTACCAATGTATCTGGTTTGGCGCACTTTTATTGTTTTCGTAGATCTTGTGACTGCCATTAATCATAACAGTAAAAATCATTTTTTAATCTGAAAGAATCATATCTTTTTCACAGGAAAAAGGCCAATTTGACACCACATGATGAAATGTGATAGCTTTTATGAGTTTCTTGAATCATTGTTTTGCTAAATCTGTCATCTGATAAGGTGATTAAAATAAGTACCTCAGACAATGATTCATATCTAACTTCCCTGCTCTCTTTTTCGAATGTTTTCTAGAATTTCATAATGTTCATAGTTCAAGAAAATTATAAACTTTTACTTCACTTCCAGACCAAAAACAATTTATCAAAACCTGCTGCAGGTTACTGAACTGTACTGTTCTTATTAGCTTACCAAGGTAACCTTCATCAGTGCTGTCATCTGGTGGTCTGACTCGGCCATGACACGTTAGTAAATAGATTTAAATCTTGTGTCAATTTTAAGTCCATTTGACTGCTGAGCTGTTCTCACTACTTCCCTTTATCTGCACTGTGCACACATTGTGTTACATTCATGTATTCTTTGTCATAGATTGTCAACGATTTAACAGTTGTTTTTTTGTACTTTATTTTTCTCTGTCTATGTCCTTACTTGATTTTTCCTTTATGTATCTAGTTCAATTATCCTCTCCATTTAAATGTCTGACTTTTCCTCTCTAGCTTCCATACCTATGTCCTTTATTCTCCTGTTGCACTCTATCCTTTTATCCTTTCTCTTTGCTGTCCATTTGTCTCATAATCTGTCCTTCCTTCTCCCTCATCCTCTTCCATCCTCACTTAATCCATCTCCTTAATGTACCCTTTCTTCCATCAAAGCACATGTTGTTAAAAATCAAGATTATGATTTCTAAGAACGTCTTTTGGTTTGCATTTAGATGCCACAGTTAGAAAAAGTATCCTTTGTACTTACCCAGAAGAAGTATCAGGATAGTAAAAACCATTCAGACCAATTGTTTCACTCTGATTTCAGATATCCTAAACCCACAAATGCAGAAGTAATTTCAACCTGCATTTTGAAACTGAACTTGCATACCTGATGCATCAGATTGTATTTTGTGTGAAATGTGAGCTAGATGAAATCCAAAGACCTATTTCCAATGTAACAAGTTTCCCTCAAAATCAGAGAATCACTCAACAATCCCGGTTGTATTATTGGCGTAGCTTGTTCAGATGAAATGTTAACAGCTTTCTGCCGCTTGTCCTCTTTCTGTCTTTTCCTCCAGCCAGGAACAAGTGGCGCCCCTCAGACCCCCAGATTATCTCAGAAGGCCTGTACGCCATCGCTGTGGTTCTGAGCTTCTCACGCATCGCCTACATCCTGCCAGCCAATGAGAGCTTCGGCCCTCTGCAGATCTCACTCGGGCGCACAGTCAAAGATATCTTCAAGTTCATGGTCATCTTCATCATGGTGTTTGTGGCCTTTATGATCGGCATGTTCAACCTATACTCGTACTACCTGGGAGCCAAGTACAATCCTGCCTTCACCACGTGAGTTATTTTGATATATGTATTCATTTAAGAAGGAAACATCCACATTCATTCCCATGAGCACTTGAGTCCATCATTTAAATGTAGCAGATGTATCCGTACAGGCTCATTTTCATCTGCAGTCCCTGGTAGGCTGGCTGCGGGAGTGTTTTGGCAAATGTGTGTGACTGTAATTAGATGATGGTTGTGTTTACATCCTCATGTCTCTATCATCTTTAATTATCTTACAAACATCTTAATTAACTTAAAAAAGGGAAACATATACATGATGGCCTCACTTTAATTGTGTTATACAAGAACTGTGTCTCATATACAGTCAATCAATATACAATCTTATTCAAAGTGTCTTCATTTGGTTTCCTTGCTAATGTAATTGCGAGATAAGATCAATAGAAATGGTCAGATGTGCTCCTTTCAGACTGTTTCCTGGGAGTATTGAATCCACAGAGATCGAACTTTAATCTCGCTTTATGAAGGCAATTATTCTTTTGGTTAAATAGCTCCAATACGGTGATTGGGAATACTGGTGAGTTGTATTTCTAGCTCACAGCTTTAACAAAGTTATGGGTAGAAAATGTAGCGTTTCCCCTGCAACATTCTTTGTTTCTTGTACCTTTGAAGAGAGATCTACTCTGCTCTAAGTCCGACATGAAGAAGCAACCATTTCTAACTGTATTTCTTATAATAAGAGCGGCGGGAAGTGTTAGTGAAAAGTGTCAATGGGATAATCTGTCTGAGCTTTGGGAAAAATGAATCAATGTTGGTTTGGTTAAATGCCTAGTCTTTGATTAGAAACATCTTTATATGACATCCTGTAATGAGGAAGCAAATCATCTTGGCCTATTGATTTTTTTTTAATCCATTTCATTTTAGATCAATATAGATGTTAATGAACCCAAAGAGCAAAAGGAGCTTTGGGACGCTGTGTCAAAGTTTTGATGCCAGTCCAAACTATTTGGTAAGTTTCTCTGAGAACTAAAGAGCTGGGCTACAGTCAGTGAATTTCATCGGATCTGAAACAGGATTTAACACGCCACCAAAGTCGTTGACAGTGATATGATGGAGCCCATTGTACCAAAAGACAAAAGTCGGCCATCTGGCCTGACTGCTGACTAGTGTCAAAGGAAAGTTGATGATTGCCAAGGCCACAGTAAGCCCCATGGAGACAGTATCCGCGACACTGGCTCAGGCTCATTCAAAGCAGTCACGTGTGGGAGATGCTAAGAGAAGTTCTGTAAAGCTCAGCAAGATTTCATATTCTAACACATAGACTTCATTCAGCACTTTAGTAGACCTTCCTGAATAGGGTCACATTTTTTCCAACTCTATCCTTATACAATGTTCACTTCCCACATAATTATTGAGAGAACAAAATCCAGTCTGGAAAACTTCCAATGTAAAAGAGAGTATTCATAACCCTCAGTACTCCTAAATTACCTTCATTATAATCAAATAGTCAATTTCACATTGAACTGAGGATTCACTATGTATCTATAGGCTGCAGTGCCATACAGTGCCTTGAATATGTTCTTTTACTTCTACTTTAACATTAACATCAGCGGCGCGAAATTCAAAGTTCGTTATATGAATTTAACTGCTGCATTGTTACTGACAAGTTGTCGTGTCGTATATCAACCTGCTTGTAAAAAACAAACCCATCCAAAATGTCCCACAACACATCCATCTGAATATCACTGCCTCTCCCTTCTTCATTCATTGTAGCTTATCCTTGTTTCTGTGTTTTTCACATGAACTGCAGTGGTGATGGATCATTCTCTGGCATAGTCTGATGTATGTTGGAAAGCTTTCCATTTTTGGCTGCTGACAAAGTCTTTCAGCAAGTTTGTTTATCGTCATTCATCTCAAATTGAAAACCCTCTCGGAGGTGTCTCCCTTATCATTATTAGTCTTCTGAGAGGAAGACATCTACAGGTTTAGACAGATGACATTACACAATTTTGGTTCAATCCAATAGAGCAAAGCATTGGTCTGTATTAACGTCGTCATATACTGTTCTCTTTTTCACTTGTTCATGTTAATTAAGTTTTTACTCTAATATGTTAAGTATCAAACGTTAGGGTTTATCATGGTAACACGTCCCCCCACCAGGTTAGAGCGATGGACAGATTCTCAACCAACTTGTACATTTAGTGGAGCATGATTATCATGCTGATTTGCATAATTTACATTACGTGTATTTTATATCAGTGAAGAACACAAGTGTGACTTGAATTCTTGTTCTCAGATAGTTTTGTATTAACAGGCTTTCCAGCCATGACAAACTGCCTCCAGGAGTCAACATCTGTCTCCTCATAAGCATAAACCTTCTGCCGTTGGCTTGTTTGCTGTTTTTGGTTTGGAGTCCTCCCAGTAAACCTCACAGGAGTCTGATGCTTGCTTTATGACTGAGAACTGCCTTTTATAATGATTTACTGGTTCAGTTGTCTGTCTTGAAGTTTCCCATCCACAATAGAACCAAACTAAATGATTAAATAAGATGGAGTCAAAGTGACCAGGGGGCATTGCCATCGTTTTTATGTCTCTAGTTGTTTTGGAAAGCTTTGTAGTAAATGTGATTCCTTTTTCTTATCAGACATTCCCGGGCCTAACTGCTTGCCTGTCCATCTGTCTGCCTGCCCATTCTTTTAATGTGGTTATGCACCTGCCTTTGCTGTGGTCTTTATGTCTCCTTCATACTGTGGGGTTTCTCTTTAGCATGCGAGCATCTAAACTTAGTCTATAAACAGTGTTACATTTTGGAAATGAGAATGTGTAGTATATCACACTTACAGTTCATATGCTACATAAAAGTAGATGGGGTCAAAGACCAGATGCAATAAAAAAAATACAATTCTATATTATAGTCCTGCAGCCTCAGCTGTTTTTATTTAAATGCACCAGATGTGTATCATTACATATTCCATAACCTTGGAGGTATGTGACGCCTGGGAGCAATTTCTGAGCTGCTAAACATTCACCCCTAGATACAGAAAAATCTCTGGTCATAAAAGGTGTTATTGGACTTCTACTGTGAGGACTCTTTACTTTTACCTTGATCCTCTGCTGTGCATATACCAACACAGTCTCACGGCATTTCGTGTTATAGTCACGAAATTAATCTATTGATTCGTGTGCACCAACACGATTTCGCCATTTTTTTTCATGTCACACAGAACGATTTTAAAAGTAATGTAAATAATAACAAATTAGAAGGAAAAACGGATTAAAAAAAAATACAGATTTCAGAATTGTGAGGCTCTGAGCCTCATTTATTTTCCTCGCGGACGGCAAAAAAACTCCGACATTATATAATTTTAAATAAAAGGGTTAGGGTTAGTCTTAGGGTAAGATATTGAGTAAGAACCTGTTTTTATGAACCACACAGCTTCTGGTTTTCCAAGACCCGACCGGATAAAAATACGTGGTGCAGGCACGAAACATAGACTACCAATAGAAATACATTGCTTTTAAAATCGTTCTGTGTGACACGAAAAAAATGCGAAAATCGTGTTGGTGAACACAAATCAAGAGATTAAATTAATTTCGTGACTATAACATGATATAACATATCGTGAAATGCCGTGAGACTGGGTTGCATATACAGTAGTTCCTCTGCTGGGTGGCAGCACAGGGATCTTAGAAGCTGTGTGTTCTGCTCGGCTGCCCACATTGAGCCAAGGATCCAGGAAACCTGATGAGCAGACAGACAGAGCATGAGACGGAGTTAACTTACAGAAAGACAGTAAGAAACAGAGAGTAATGGCGTTGAAATAGCAAATCAAACAGATTGCGATCACAACCCGAGAATCAGACAAAATGAAAACTTGTCAAAGACTAAAAGGACCAGTACAGAAAAGACCCCAGGCCCGGCATAGGAAGTGCCTTATCTTCTCCATCACACAGTCATTTCCATCATGAATTCAGCTTTGTACATTGTCCCCTTATCACCTCTGCTCTCTGCTTCAGAACTCCACATCAAGGCTGGTTTCAAAAATCAGCGTTAGAACAGCTGTTACATAAATTATATCAAATATACCCTATTTATAGTCATACAACCTCTTTTTTAGTAGTTTAGTAGAGTAGTTTTTTAGGCAAGAACATGTCCCTGCATCTAAATGAGCCACACTGGTGTTCCTCTGACAGTTTTTCAGCTGCGTAGAGAGATGGTTCTAGCATGACTGAAAGCCCCTCAGATTGTGTTGTTGTTGTGAGTCTGGCCAGCAGGGGTCAGTGTGGCTCTAAAGCCAGACCTGTCTGTAAAGTGGTTACAGAGCACAATACTTGACTGAACCTTGATGAGAGGCGGTATTGCATTTATTTTAATTTCGTTTTTGTGTAAATGTAGTCAACCCTCTTGTCCAATAAGTGTGTGGAAAGTCTGTGCACTGTGATGCAATTGTTTGTCCCTATTTGGTTTGTGCATGTTTATTTTTACGTTACACTCATTTAATTTGTAGGAGTGACTGCACCTTGTTCAAAATAGCTATTGAGAATAGTATTGCCTTCTGTATGATGTACACAAATTGGGAATTTGCAGAAGCCGAATCTCCAGTTCATCGATTTTTTTCTCCGAACATTAGCCTGTGTGGCTATAAGTGTGTGTGCTCGTGCTGAGTTCTGTGTGTGTGTCTGTGGGCTGTGTGACTTTAACTATCTGACAGGGCATGTTTGATGGAGGGCAGAAGAAAGGGCTGATGTTATGGCTCTCATAGAGGAAGATGAGGAGGGAGCCAGGTGTAGGAATTAATGATAGCTTAGGAGGAGCCACAGGCTGATGGACCGAGGGAGGGATGTGAGGGGACGGAGGGGGGGGAACGGTGAAGGATCGAGGAAGAGGATAGAACTCCCTCTCTCATACTTAGGCTCGCTCACACAAGATATAACTCGCACACATATACACATACTTGCACAGCTGGATGGGGCTTAATGAAGACTGAGCAGTAATAGCCATGCAAACCCAATCCCCAGGGCGCAAAGACTCAGACAGCTCTCTGACTCACACACTTTAAAAAAGCAACACACGCCACATGGCCTTTGTTGAGTGCCCACGCATTAATGTGCAAACACACTTAAGCAGTGACACAGACATGGGGCACACACATACGGACATCCTTTGTCCCACTGTTTGTTCTTGCATAAGCTCTAACAGATGCTCGGGTACAAAACATTTATGTACAGATCAATTTTCACACACTTATCAGGGTTTTCATTTGGACAGAAGTGGACCTGTCTATGTTTAGGCCAACAATGCATGACAAAATGGCCCAGAGAGGAAGAGGACCGGGGAGAAAATAAGGATAGTGTTACGGTGTGCAGGAATCAGGACCCAAATGCAGATATAACGAAAATAACTCCTTTATTTCAAGGCTACAAATATACAATAAACAGAGACAGACCGGAACACTCACCGATGAACTAGTCATTACACAAGACAACCCGACAAAGAGAAACAGAAAACCCAGAGCTTAAATACACCCAGGACTAATCACATAAACACGAGACAGGTGAGGAGGGAGGAGAAAACACAGAGGCACCAGGTGAACACAATCGGGTAATCAGGGAGGGAAACAGACAAAAAGCAACAGGCAGGAAACGGGGGTGAACACTTTACAAAATAACACAGGAAACCAAAGATAGAAAAAGACAAGAAAAACACCAACACAGACAGATCCTAACAGATAGTTAAAATAAAAAGCCGTGTTTTTTTTTTTCAGTGGTAGAAGCTGGGCAGAGAAAAAAGAAAAAGACATAGTGGGGTGTCAAGGACCTTGAGAACATGTAGGTGAAGTGAAACCGGACATAATACTAAATAAATGCAGTACAATCAAAAGAACAGCTACAAGCACTGCAATAACAAGTAAGGAAGATAAAGTCAATCGGGATTAGGAGGAGGAAGACGGAGAAGATGGAGGGAATGAGGGAGGAAAAGAGAACCACAGGGAGCGATGTGTTTATGCAGGGGAGGGTGTTTCTGGTTCAGGTGTTTGTTCAGGCAAAATATGGGAGACCAGCCAGAATGCAGAGACAAAGAAGGGAGAAAGGAGGGAGAGAGGATGAGAGAAGGTCAGGCAGACTTACTGTAGGCTCAGCACAGATTTAGGCTGCACACATTTAACCATTTGAAAGATGGTAGGAATTAGCAAATAACTCTGATAATGTGTAAAGTATGCATAATCTGTGAGTTGTGTTCTTTCCAGCTGTTAATTATTTTTCCTCTTAACTGCTGTCTATGTTTTATTTTATGTTATTTTGGTTGAAGTTGTTAGAGAAATTAAGATTTTTTCTTGGCACTAATACATTCATGTTTGTGATTTGAAAGACACGATTTGAGCACTGAGACAATGCTGGCTAGACAGTAGGTATATCAGGTTCAAGCCAAGGACAACGCAGTGTAATGCAATGTGAATGGAGAGAGAACAGTGATGCTAATACAGACAAAAGAGGAGAGGATAAATGATGGGCCACAGGAATGCAGCGATGAAGATTCAGACTTAAATATGAAGTTAAAGTGGAAGCGAAGACTGAGAGGAAGATTACAAAACAAAGAGTGTGTGTTGTTGAGTCTAAAGTGACGGATAGAGTAACTCGAAGTGAACAAAAGAGAGAATTAATTAGCTCTGAAGGTGTCGGGCTCAGCCTTTTCCAGTCAGGCACATCTGAATGTCAAAATGAGGAGAGGAGGCACAATTACAATTTAAGGCGAGACAGATGGAGATAAGAGCAGATAACAGGGGGGAAAGTGCATTCATTTGCTGTGACCAATATGGGCTCAGTGCTTGGACCGTAGCTTCAGGATTTGTGCCATTTTTCAGTATTTTTCAATACATCATTTCATTATCATGACAAATGATGTAAAGCATTCAATTTGCCTCTTGGAGTGATGAAATCCCTCTGAAATAGCACTCAGTCCATAATTTGACACTAAGTCTTTGGGTAAGAATGCATTCCTTTAGTTAAGAGGGAGTTAGAGTTAAGAGGCTCCACAGTAGGAAGATTCTCCCACATATGATGAAAACACTTCAATACTGTTTATTGGACATCACAGGAAGAATGAATTAACTACAGAGATATACAAAATAAATATATTAGTTTTTGAAGAAAATATCTCTCAGTTTAGAGACAGGTAGATATTAGTATGATTCAAATGTTCTTGTCCGCAACTGAACATTTGTCAGAATTGACAATACATTAGCAGATGTTATCAGTTTTACAAAGTACTTGGAACTTTTACATAAGAAAAGTTTAACCACAGTGTAGAATTACTCTCTCACAATTGATGGTCTGTTTTATTGTTGTTACTATGATTTATTCATAGTAATGAAAACCTTGACATTTTACCAAGGGATAAATTAAGTTTAATAGTGTGATTTCGGTGAGCTTATGACCATCCTGGCCTAAATAACAAGGAGGGGCTAAATCTGGCTACAGTAACGCCAGCTCTGCCAGATTTAGCACTCTTTTTTCCCCTGGCTCAGAGTAGATTGCTTTAATTTGGTTTTAAGATACAATAATCTGTTGATTATATTTTGTTTTCTTATTCTGAATCATCAGCTTCAGTATCTAAACTCAAATCAAATATCTTTAATGGAAAGAAAGTACAATATGGATCCATTCAAATTCCTTTGAAAATAAAGTAATAATATTTGTGGAGCACCTTTGTTGCCAAATGGTTACAGCACATTCCATATTACTATAATGCCCATGCTTGAAGGTTTGGACTAATAGGCCTGTGACAAACAGCCAAAAAGGGCTTTAGTTTTCGAGATACCGCTCCCGGAGTTAGGACAAAACACAACTTACTTTTTTCTCATCTCTAAGGCCTCCCATACATGAAATGGATTGTTGTATAAAAATATTTTACTGCAAAAGTGGTGAAATTGATATATAAAGTTATACACCCCAAACTAAAAATAAAGCCTGGCCGTCTGGGGGTTGAGGCATATAAACTCATGTAGATTCACAATGGAAGGTCTGATAGGTTTAAAACTTGGCATACCTGAGGTCAGGACATCCCTCTGCATTATAGAAAAGACTGAATGTCAATATCTTACTGTAATTGGAGATACAGTCATTTGAACACATACCTACAATAGGCGGAAATGTAAATCTATGTAGAATGTTCTCTTTACTTTGTAGTGACTCTGACATGGATTGCCACATACGAGGGCTTGTTGGAAAGGTGTGGTTCTACTGAATCCAGCAATACTAATTGTGTAAAGGTAGCTTACATACTCATGGAGTTATGTCACTAAACGTATAAGGTGTCCCAAATGGGGAAAATATGAAATAGTCCTAATTAAATCTATAGTATCACCAATTAGTTTTATTTTGACTTCACTTATCAGGGGTGGAAAATAATAACAAATTATCTTGAGTAGAAGTCCCTAAAAGGTATGACAACTTGAGAATTGTTATTTTTTTAAGTAAAATATTGCAACTTCAACATTAGTGCAGAGAAAATGCAGGCCTAAAATGCAATAGAACTACTAACGAAGTAGTAGTTGGACATCAGCTCGTCGCGGGCGATGTTGGTGGTCAGAAACTGATCCACTAAGAACTGTAACACCTTGATTTTACAACTCAAGCTTATGCTCCTCATAACAGCAAGTCATACAGCTCTGTAGAGAATCAAGAAGTTATACTACAGTATTTGACTCCACCTGACAGGTAAATCATTGCAAATATTTTTGGACTGTGAAAAGATGGGACCTTGTCAAATAAAATGGCTAATTAGCTAACTGGAAAGTGACCTAGCTTAATGTTTCATTAATGTAACAGAGCCTGTCCAGTAGCCTATATTCACAATAGACTCTGTTTCTCCTGGCTTAATTAGTATCACTGGTAACAATACTGTAAATAGAGCCTAACAAAAACAGTTTAAGTACAACATAGATACTGTACAAATTCTGAAGTGTATCTTTTTTTTCAATTTTACCAGAATGGAGAGTGATGTACAAACAGTGGATCCAAATCGTTGTATCATCTGTGATAAACATTTTGAAAAAGGGAAGAAACAAGATCCATATGTCAAAAATCCCACAGCAGAAGGCCTCCAACGTATACGAAATGTTGCTCAACAGAGAGATGATGATGTTCATAAAACTCTCTCTCCATATACAGATGATATACTTTCGTTTAAAATAAAGGTATCATATCATCGATCATGTAGAGCAAACTACTCCAGTAAGACCAATATCAGTGAGCAACAAGTTGCAAATGTTGAAAGTGAGAGCATACCTGCATCAGTCTCTTCAAGAAGACTGAGTAGGGTTGATACATTATCGTTTGACATACGAAGAGATTGTTTCATTTGTGGGAGGGCCAGATCAAGACCAGAACATCTGACAGCCATTATGACTGGTACAGGTAAGAGTACCCGAGACAAGGTCCTTCATGCAGCATCAGAAAGGCTTGATGAAGTTGTACATCTTCGGCTGCTCTCATATCCGGATCTCTTTATATGATGCCAAATATCATAGAAGCTGCCTTAAACATTATATCTCTAAACTAAATATAGCAGCTGCCAGACGAAAAAAAGAATCAGAACAGCAGACCAGTATCTACGACAAAGCTTTTATTAAGCTCACTGAACTCATTGACAAAACTATTTTCTCAAAAGAAATGAAAGTGACGACCCTCAACTCCTTGGCTGGGAGGTTTGATGACATACTGAAGACACTGAGGTCTGGGGAAGAAGATGAGACGGTCCAACACACTAAATACAGCTCCTGGAAACTGAAGGAAAAGCTCTTACTGCATTACAAGCACAGGCTGGTATTTGTAGAACGAGCTGGAAAGTCTGATTTGGTATGCTCTGAAAGTGTGCCCATGGGATTGGCAATGAGAGCTGTACAACTCAAAGACAAGCCAGAAGAGACAACAGCTTCTACAGCAGACTGTGAGACACAACAGCAAAGTCAAGGTCTCTCTGACAGGCAAATACTACATAGAGCTGCAGACATATTGAGAAAGAGCATGGAGCAGGTTGACCATGACCATAAATCATATGTCAGCAGTGATCGACTATCACGTCTACATTGCAGCAACTATGTACCAAACAATGTTTATGACTTTGTGAACTGGTGTGTTGATTCAAATGCTCACAGAAATTGTGAGACCTGTGATGAGGAACCAGCTTTGAAGGACAATCTGCGTGTCATTGCAATCTGCCATGATCTCATTGCACAGTGCCGTCACATCCATACGCCAATCACACTGGGACTTGCCATTTTGATTCATCATCAATTTGGCAGTAAGTCACTCATCAATGAGCTCAGTGCAATGGGGCACTGTGTTTCCTATACAGAGGTTCGACAGTTCCTCACATCTGTGGCAGCAGACCAGATATCAAGGACAGAGAGTGGTGTCTACATCCCAACTGGCCTCACTGGAGTCACTGAACATGGAATTGTTGATGCAGCCATCGATAACTTTGATCAGAATGAGGATACTCTGGACGGGAAGCAAACAACTCATGCTATGGCATCTGTTGTGTACCGAAGAGGCCATGTCTCTACTGCATATGAATGTCTAGCACGAGTCCCAGAGAGGTCTCTCTCAACCTTGAACACAGCTGACTTGAATGGAGAGAAACTTCACAGATATGTTTGGATTATTTGAATTTGTATTCATTCCGTTTTCATGTGTATAGTCACAGTACAAATTAATTGGTGGGGGTGTTCAATATGAATACTTGGTGAGGTTTGGTGTTCTGAGTTGATATTTAATGCATATGATAACAAGCTTATCTTATTATTTCTGGATACAGATATATCAAACCTCCAAAGCGACCAGAACCGCCCGAACTTCCCAAACTTGAGATACTACACATACACACAGCAGTCTCCAAAGCAGCAGAAGGCAGAGACCTGGAATGGAAGCTGGCCCGAAACCAGAGCAAGAATCAACAGCATATTCCTGCGTGGTCTGCATTCAATGCCTTCACATCAGACACACCTTGTCCAGTAGCCAGTGTACTATACATGCCCTTCATAAGAGAATCGCCCTCAGATTTGTCCACCATCTATACAGCTATGATACAGCTTGTACAGCTAGCTGAAGAACTGGGACAACACCATGTGCTTGTGACTGCAGACCTTGCCATTTATAGCAAAGCGCAACAGATATTGTGGAACAAACCAGAGCTCTTAAAAGGGAAGATCACAATGAGACTAGGAGGTATGCATATCACAATGGCTTACCTTGCAAGCATTGGAAAGCTCTATGGTGACGGCGGACTGTTTGACATACTCACTGAGTCAGACGTGTATGCAGAGGGCACAGCCCGACAGTTGCTTCAGGGGAAGCAACTCTGTTCAGGCTCTTCTGGAAAGCCATGCAATCATGGCTTGAAAAGAAAGGCAAATGTGCAATAACTGGAGCACAAGAGCAACTACTATGAGATGTACAGCATGCATTTCATGGTAATGACAAGGCCACTGCTCAACAGCTTATCGGTGAGGTGGAGACGGAACTTACTGGGATCCAGAACATTATCAAGACTTTCATAGTTGAAGGGGCTAAGCAATCAGCAACTTTTGGATATTGGTTAATGTTCCTCAAGGGTGCTGATCTGTTGCTAAGGATCCTTCGTTCAGAACGTGAAGCAGACTTTCAACTTCACCTGAATAGCATGTGTGAAGTCATCCCTTGGTTCAGAGCTGCTGGAAGAACCAATTATGCCAAGTACATGCCGGTCTACGTTGCAGAAATGAAAGCTCTTGAACATGAACAACCAGAAGCATACACATTCATGCAAGAAGGCGGATTTGTTGTCCGCCGGTCAGAGGATCACAGCTTCAACTGTGTGGCGACTGATCAGGCACTGGAGCAAACCATTAACCGAGAAGGCAAGAGTCAGGGTGGAGTTGTTGGCTTCACATTGCGAAAGGCAGCTCTCACAAGATGGTTGATGACAAGGCATGTGACCACAGCATACGTGGATGCCATGAAAGGCCTTTGTGACACTGATGCAAAGGGCCCAAAAGCACACAAAGAACATGGAGCCTTTAGAATGGACAGAGATTAGGGAGACATACAAAAGATAATGGAAGCTGTGGAGCAGAAGCAGAACCCCTTTGACCTTGATAGTATCCCTGAGGAACTGATCAATATTGCAAGTGGTCAGGTTGCATCTGAGAAAGTTGCAAAAGAGCTGTCAAGTTTCCTCCAAGATGGTGCTGAGCAGAATGCCATCTTTATTGAACATCAGGTGGAGTCAGTACTAGAAAGGTTCACATGGACTCAGATGTGCTCTTTCGAAGATTACTTGCTGTATCCAAGCAAAGAGAGGTATCCATGGAGACTGTGATGTCCCAAACCACAGCACTGAGACTGCTCTTGTAAAGGTCTTTAATGACATCCACTTAAACACAGACAGTGGCAGAACTTCAGTGTTAGTATTATTAGATCTCAGTGCTGCGTTTGACACTGTTGACCACAGCATATTACTAGACCGACTGGAAAACTGGGTGAGACTTTCGGAAACAGTTCTAAATTAGTTTGAATCCTACTTAAAGGACAGAAACAACTTTGTTTCTATAGGTAAATACACATCTGAGTTGACAAATATGACATGTGGGGTACCTCAAGGCTCCTCTGTCATCATCCTGTTGGACCTGTCTGCTGCATTCGACACGGTGAATCATCAGATCCTCCTTCGCACTCTCCAAAAACTTGGAGTTTCAGGCTCTGCACTTTCCCTCCTCACCTCATACCTGAAAGACCGTACCTACAGGGTGACTTGGAGAGGGTTTGAGTCCGACCCTTGTCAATTAACTACGGGGGTCCCTCAGGGCTCTGTTCTTGGTCCCCTCCTCTTCTCCTTGTACACAAACTCGCTCGGATCAGTCATTAGCCCGCATGGTTTTTCTTACCACTGCTACGCTGACGACACCCAATTAATTCTGTCCTTTCCCCGCTCAGAGACCCAGGTCGTCGCACGCATCTCTGCTTGTCTAGCTGACATCTCTCAGTGGATGTCTGCTCACCACCTCAAGCTCAACCTTGACAAGACTGAGCTGCTCTTCCTCCCGGGAAAAGATTGTCCAACTCTTGACCTGACAATCAACATCGGCACCTCAGTTGTTTCCCCGACTCAGACTGCAAGGAATCTGGGTGTGACCCTAGATAACAACCTGTCCTTCACTGCAAACATCGCTGCTACAACCCGCTGCTGCAGATACACGCTTTACAACATCAGGAAGATACATCCCCAGCTGACTCAGAAAGCGACTCAGGTTCTGGTCCAGGCTCTCGTCATCTCACGCCTAGACTACTGCAACTCCCTCCTGGCTGGTCTACCTGCATGTGCCATCCGACCTCTGCAGCTCATCCAGAATGCAGCGGCTTGTCTGGTTTTCAACCTTCCTAAATTCTCCCACACCACTCCGCTCCTCCGCTCCCTTCACTGGCTTCCGGTAACTGCTAGAATCCACTTCAAGACACTGGTACTTGCTTACCGTGCTGCGAATGGATCTGGCCCTTCCTACATCCAGGACATGGTTAAACCGTACACCCCAGCGCGTGCACTACGCTCTGCATCAGCCAAACGACTCGTTGCGCCCTCGCTGCGAGGGGGACCCAAGTTCCCATCGGCGAAAACACGTGGGTTTGCTATCCTGGCTCCAAGATGGTGGAATGAGCTCCCCATTGACATCAGGACGGCAGATAGCTTGCACATCTTCCGGCGCAAACTGAAAACTCATCTCTTTCGACTCCACTTCGAGCGTTAGAACGATTAACGAAGCACTTTTATACTAATAAAGGACTGGATTACCTAAAGCCAGTTGAGTAGCACTTGAAATGTTTGGCTCTATGAAACCTGATATACTTATATGATTCTGTTTTCTTCAAGGTTGTGTCTTCCTGGTCGAATGTACTTATTGTAAGTCGCTTTGGACAAAAGCGTCAGCTAAATGCAATGTAATGTAATGTAATGGGGCCTTTTCTCTTTAACATCTACATGCTACCACTGGCTCAGATAATGAAAAACAACAAAATAAGTTACCATAGCTATGCAGATGACACACAAATTTACGTAACAATTTCACCAGGAGACTATGCTCCAATTCAAACACTGAGTAAGTGCATTGAACACATCAATGACTGGATGTGTCAGAACTTTCTCCAATTAAACAAAGATAAAACTGAGGTAATGGTTTTTGGAGCCAAGTCAGAACATATAAAAGTTAGCGCTGAGCTTCAGTCTGCAATGTTCAAAACAACAGATAAAGCCAGAAATCTAGGTGTAGTCATGGACTCTGACCTGAGTTTCAACAGTCACATTAAAACTGTTACTAAATCAGCCTACTATCACCTAAAGAATATATCTAGGATTAAAAGACTAATGTCACAGCAGGATTTGGAAAAACTTGTCCATGCTTTTATCTTCATTCGACTCGACTACTGTAATGGTGTCTTCACAGGTCTCACTAAAAAAATCTATTAGGAAGCTGCAGCTGATTCAGAACGCTGCTGCTCGAGTCCTCACTAACACTAAGAAAGTGGATCACATCACTCCAGTTCTGAAGTCTTTACACTGGCTTCTTGTGTGTCAAAGAATAGATTTCAAAATACTGCTGCTGGTTTATAAAGCACTGAATGGTTTAGGGCCAAAATACATTTCTGACCTCCTGCTAAATTATGAACCATCCAGATCTCTCAGGTCTTCAGGGACTGGTCAGCTTTCTGTCCCCAGAGTCAGAACTAAACATGGTAAAGCAGCGTTCAGTTATTATGCTCCAAATATCTGGAACAAACTCCCAGAAACCTGCAGGTCCACTGCAACTCTGACTACTTTTAAATCCAGGCTGAAGACTTTTCTTTTTGTCGCTGCTTTTAATTGAACTATTCATATCTTAGACTGCACTGTAACTTTGATCCATGTACTTTTTTCTTTTAATGTTTAATTGACTGCACTGTAACTTTTATCCATGTATTTTTTCTTTTAATGTTTATTTTATTAGCTTTTCTTTTTAATGACTGATTTTAAATGCCATTTTCTTAATCTCTTTCATTTTTTGTAAAGCACTTTGAATTGCCTTGTGTTGAAAAGTGCTATATAAATAAACTTGCCTTGCCTTGCCTTGCCTTACATCATCGATGACATGGCTCTTCTACAGAGTCTCCCTGACTCAGGCTTTCAGACATTCAATGACCTGGGTGAGTGTGTCTGGAAGAAGATCACAACACTAATGGAAAAGGAAAACAACAACTGTGTTGCTCGAGTGTTTGATAGGTATGATCATCCACACTAAATCAAAGACCTGGAAAGGCAAAGAAGAGGCACCATCCAAGCAAGCAGATCTACACATGTCATCACAGGCAAAGCCAAAGTTCCTAACTACAGGAAATACCTCAAGGTCAGTGGTAACAAGGCTGCTTTATTCAGCTTTGTAAGCAACTACATAGCCAATACAGGGCAAAGAGAATCTCCTCAGAGAACACAGTCATTTTGGCAGGTGGCTTTGAAAATGGTGAGGAGGTCAAAGTGGTCAGCAAGTCAGGTGGTGACAACTTGACAGATCTGTATAGTGACCAGGAGGAGGCTGACACCAGATTGGTATTACATGCAATACATCTAGCAGAGTCTCATTCTCGAGGTCGTCATCAGATGTGATGATACCGACGTACTGGTTTTGCTTGTGTATTATTCTAGCAAAGGAATGTTTGGATCCTCAACGGTGTTCATGCACTCTGGATATGGCCCAAGGGAGAGGTTTGTCCCAGTCTGTCCCATCGCAAAGAAGCTTGGTGCAGCATGTTGTGCATGTCTACCTGCATGCCATTTCCTCACAGGTTGTGATACCACAAGCAGCTTGTACAGAATTGGGAAGGCTACTGTGTTTACAAGACTTAAGACCCATCTGAGTGACTTAAATGAGATGGCCAGTTTTGGACTTTCTGGAAGTCTGGAGGAGGCTATTCCTGTGGCAAGAAAGTATGCCCTCCTTCTGTATGGCCAAAAGAAAAGGGAGGATGGCCGTCCTTGCACCACCTTGGATGAGCTGAGGTACACACTAGCATCTACAACAGATTCAACAGCTGCAAATCTACCCCCAACAGAAGATGCCTTCCAGCAACATGTATTAAGAGCCATGTACCAGACCGCAGTGTGGTGTCACAGCCCTGTGGCCAAGCCTCATCTCTGGAACCCAGTTGGTAGAGGGTGGAGGCTCAGAGAAGATGGGTCTATTGAACCAGTGATATTCGTCAAAGAACCTGCACCTAAAGAAGTCAGAGACATCACCCACCTATACTGTAAAGACGGAAAGTGCAATGATAGCAGTAAATGCCAATGTCTTTCAGTAGGCTTGACCTGCACAGAGTTTTGCTCTTGCTCTGACTGCCCAAATGTGAGCCATGTTGTTTTTGATGACAATGTGGATGAGTGATAGAGATGTGTTTATATGCATGTATCCCCCGGCTCCCACTAGCTTAGGTTTACTTAAATGTAGATAAGAACATTTAATTTGAATACTAAAGTTTGTTAATCCAAAAACCTGTTTCCTTGTCTCTGTGTCTCACCTTCTAGTCCCTGGCACATTTTGGCTGCAGTTGGGCATAACAGTGTATAAAGACACCATACACGTTTAGTGACATAACTCGATGAGTATGTAAGCTACCTTTACACAATTGGTATTGCTGGATTCAGTAGAACCACACCTTTTCAACAAGCCCTTGTGTGTGTTGCTATGGCAATCCATGTGAGGGTCACTACAAAGTAAAGAGATCATTCTACATAGATACATTTCCGCCTATTGTATGTATGTGTTCAGAGGGATGTCCTGACCTCAGGTATGCCAAGTTTCAAACCTATCAGACCTTCCATTGTGAATCTACATGAGTTGTTATGACTCAACCCCCAGACAGCCAACCTTTATTTTTAGTGTGGGGTGTCTAACTTTATATATAAATTTCACAACTTTTGCAGTAAAATATTTTTAAGTTGTGTTTTGTCCTAACTCCGGGAGGGGTATCTCAAAATGTTGGGGCCATTGTCACTAGCCTATAAGCACTTATTTAAGAATACATACGTTTTGGCCTTACTGTATATGCTGTAGTGCAGCGGTTTTCAAAGTGTGAGGCTGGCAGAAAACGTGTGTCACTTGCACACTTGTGGCTGTCTGTGGAGACCGAGTTCCCTGCCTCTCCACCTACCTGTGTGAGTGCGGGTTTTCCGCATTGACTTTGATCAAAAGCAAGTACCGGTCAAGGCATTTAATGACATTTTCTCTTACTGGACCTCTTAGAAATGCAATTGAACACCCCTGCATTATAGCAACAACAACAACAATAATAGCAATAATAATTGAGAGGGGGGGCGCGGCTGTTCTTATGTTCTCTGAGGGGAGGCTCACCTTCCCACACTTGAAAACCCCTGCTGTAGTGTAAACTTTCCTAATTCCTTGTATTTGTGCTTTTTGAAAGGCTAAAGATCCCACCCCACACACTTCATTTGTACCGCTATACTGTAGAACTCACACTACTTTATCAAGTAGAACAATCCTAGCCAAGCTGTATTTGGACCACTGCTGTTGTTGGAAGGTGTTTGATGCCTGTCCACACATTAATTCATAGATGGAAGTTTCATCAACAAACCCCCCCCCCTCACATCTGCTTTTCTTCAGGGCCTCAGTGTAACTGGCTGATATCACACATAATAGTATCCAAAAAGAAAAAATCACAACTTAAACTTTAAAAAAACACTCCTGATTACTCCTCTTGTGGAGTTGTATTCCCTGCTTAATAAGATTGCTCTCACAACTTGCCTAAAGACACACACCAAAACAGCCTCCTTTTACATCTCTCTTTTACCGCCTCCTTATGGTGTTCCGCTGCCCTGTCCCCACTAAAATGCCCACACTCATAACAGGCCCCGCCATAAGACACACCACATCGGATTTCAACTTTTTTCCTTCTCCCTCTTTGTTTCTCTCAAACCACCACACCACACACACACACCACACACCACACACACACACACACACACACCACACACACACACAACACCACACACCACACAGCCACACACACACACACACACACACACACACACACACACACACACACACACACACACACACACACACACACACCACACACACACAGGCTGGCAAGCATCTCTCGGGAGCAACATTCATTGACTTAAATGTGAGATGGGGAAGGCCCTCCCCTGCTGTCGCCATGGTGACTGTTCCTTTGGAGCGACAGATAGAAAGTTAAACTAATTTCAATATTTGAAGACGTTTTGACAAAATGTGCCTGTCTGTCGGACTACCTGTATGTCTGCAGGAGAAGAGAGGAAAGCAGAGAGGAGGGAGATTTGTATTATCTTGCTAATGACTGAAGGGCAGAAGAAGTGAGAAAGCGCAGAAGGCAGGGAGCAGCCTTTCACAAAGTCTACATTTGACCAATGTGAGAATATTGCTGCACATTAAACAAAGAAGAGAAAAAATATGAGGGGGAAAATAATTAAAACAACTCAAATATAAATCTTAGGAATAGATTGACAGAAATAGCTAAAAGCGCTTCAGATGAAAGATGGGAAGGGCTTGAGATAGGGAGGGTGATGCTTTGAAAGATATAAAAGCAATAGAAATGGGAAGAGAGAGAGAGAGAGAGAGAGAGAGAGAGAGAGTAGCGAGAGATATCTCTCTCGATAGAAGGTAACTATATCGCTCGTAGAGATCATCGAGATCTCAGCTCTGAGAGAAAGGATCTATCTCGACTATCGCTCTATCTATATAGCCTATATCTCTCTCTCTGCTCTCTCTACTCTCTCTCTCCTCTCTCTGCTCTCTCTGCTCTCTCTGCTCTCTCTGCTCTCTCTCCTTCCTTCCTTTTAAAGCAAGAGAGACTGGGGGGGGGTGATTTGGGTCGGTCGGTGATTGGGTTTGGACTGCTCCTGCAGAGCCGGGTGACTCACCATTCCCCCACACACACAGATGCAGTGTGTGTGTGTGTGTGAAGCGTTGGGAGATGTCAATCTTAATAACAGATAATAACACACTGTCCACCTCTGTCTCCAGATGCACAGTCCCTGCTGATTCACTGCCTGTTGTACAATGATATTACAGTATAACACACATACACACACACACAAGTTTAAAATGAAATAATCTCATGCTTACATTGTAAAAGAAGTCTCCCATTATCCAGTGCATCCAGTATCTCATTCATCTCACTTACAGGTTATTGCATAATACAAACATGTCCAGTACCTTGGCTCACATTAGCAAAAGACAAATTAAAATTAATCAATGTTTCTGATCTCCAAGGATGAGTTTTACATTTTGTATAATTGCACTCCCTCCCCGAGAGGCCTCTCAAACACATTTAGGTGAATGAAATAAGCCGAAAACAAGGTGAGCAAAAACAAATGATGGTGCAAAACAGCGCCGGCTGCTCATACATCAGCATTATCCAGAGGGGAGGAAGACCTTGTGTTTCCAAATGGAATAGTTCATCTGGAAAAACAGATATCTCTTTATTAAATCATGGATCTTTTTTTGCTCTATAAGAACATAGGTGACTTTGTTGGTGCTGTAAAGAGAGTTAATTTTAAGTAAAGCTGCTAACACATAAAACAAATGTTGAATTATTATTATACTTCGGATCTGCCAAAGCTACCAGATGAACAGTGGGTATAAATAGCCAGCGGAGTGGTGAGTGTATAATTTTAATTGTGTGTCAGCGTTGGTCCCTGCCAGTGTCTGGTTTAATGGAACATTAATGTTGCCTGGAACCAAGCCCTCCATCATTATCTACTCTCACCAATGTAAATTGGGTGAGCACTCATACGGGTAGGAAGGAGAGCTGAGAGACAGAATGATTTGATTTAAAAGATAATTTGGATAGAGGGTAATAGAGACCAGATAATTTCCCCCCTTTTTGTTTTGTTTCATTTTTCAAAGCCACAGGAAATCAACGTTATCTTTTAAGAGAGGCTTCAGATAAGAGACAAGACATTATTTAAGAAGGGAAGGCTCAAAATAACAGCTTTTCAAGGCAAGGCAACCAAAACCCCCTCCCTCAGCTCTCCTGATTGCATGACAGGCTGCTGGATGTGTGTGATATGAATAGTGAGTGAGGAAACGGTATTGTTGATATCAGCTTTTGGTCGCTGCTAGTTTCTCAGCAATGTCACGGGCCATTTTTAAGACCAACAAAAAGAAGAACTACTATTAACACTTGTGAATTTGTTCCTGTTGACACAAGCCTCCAGTGTTGAATGTCACAATGTGCATGCCTCTGCATCCATTTTAACATGATGAGGTGGTTTCTTAACAACTGTCATTCTAGTTCGGGAAAAAAATGTTAAAAATATCAGTTTAAAACACTTGTTGGAGCAGTTAATTGAATGCCTTGTTGTACTTCAATCATCAATGTTTATTTATATAGCCCAATATCACAAATGTTACATTTGTCTCAGTGGACTTTACAGTTTGTACAAAATATCAGTATGACAATACGACACCCTCTGTCCTTAGACCCTCACATCGTACAAGGAAAAACTTCCGGAGAAAACCCACAGTTTAAAGGGAAAAATGGGAGAAACCTCAGGGAGAGCAACAGAGGAGGGATCCCTCTCCCAGGACGGACAGACGTGCAATAGATGCCGTGTGTAAATTTGAAAAGATAATACATTTGCAACATAGGTAGTCCAAATGTTTGGAAATGCATGTGTGTATAATAGGAAGATGAATCCACGAGGATATCCATCCAGGACCTATGATCCAGGACCACAGCCACGACTCAAGATCCAGGGCTCGCGATCCAGGACAGAGGAGCGCAGGATCATCCATGACTCCGGATCCCGGCGTATATAGACACCAAAAAGAAAGACATTTGGGGAAGCTGGGTTAATCGGAACATGAGAGTACACAGGTATAGACAGAGAGAAGGAAGAAGTAAGATGTCCCCGGACAAACTAAGCCTATATCAGCAAAACTAGGGGCTGAATCTAATCAGCCCTAACTATAAGCTTTATCAAAAAGGAAGGTCTTAAGCGCACTCTTAAAAACGGATAGGGTGTCTGCCGCCCGAACACAAACTGGAAGCTGATTCCACAAATGTGGAGCTTGATAAGAAAAGGCTCTGGCTCCCATTGTACTTTAGAGACTCTAGGAACAACCAACAACCCTGCATTCTTGGAACGCAATGCCCTAGTAGGACAGTATAGGGTATAATGAGTTCTTTAAGGTAAGATGGCGCCTGCCCATTAAGGGCTTTGTAGGCGAGAAGAATAATTTTAAATTCTATCCTGTGTTCTATAGGGAGCCAGTGTAAGGCAGCCAGAACAGGAGTAATGTGGTCCCTTTTCCTAACTCTGGTTAGTAGTACACGAGCTGCAGCATTTTGAATCAGCTGAAGCGACTTGACTGACTTCTTGGTACACCCTGATAATAAAGAGTTACAATAATCCAGCCTTGAAGTAACAAATGCATGGACTAGTTTCTCTGCATCGTTTTGAGGCAAGATATGCCTGATTTTTGCAATGTTACGTAGATGGAAGTAGGCGGTCCTTGAAATTGATTTTATGTGGGCGTTAAAGGATAAATCCTGATCAAATATAACACCAAGATTCCTTACAGTCTCACTGGAGGCCAAATTAATGCCATCCATAGTTAGTATATCTTTAGATAATTTGTTTCGTAGATTCTTCGGGCCGAGTACAATAACTTCAGTTTTGGTCGTGTTTAACATCAAAAAGTTTAAGGTGTGCATGTGACTGTGGAGGCTTCGGTCTCTAATTTCACGTGTCTCATAATAGAGCTACCAATAACCAGAGTTGGCTTCTCAGCGGGTGTCTCGCTGAGTGGGGAATATCTGTTAGATACGTGAACGGGTTGGTGGGGACCTGCGGGTTTCGCGTTATGCCCCTTCTGAACAGTCACCCAGTCTCCCTGCTGCTCGGGAGTTGCCGGGGGACGGCTAATAGGAGCTACCTTTTGCCGGTCCGCACCGGCTAACATGGGCTTTACTGTAGCTGAGTTACTTTCTAAGATGCGGAGCCGGGCTTCTATGGCTATGATTCCCGCCTCCAACCTAACAACTATACTACATTTAACACATGTACCGGTACCAGTAAAGGAGGTAGGGAAGTAACCAAACATGAGACAGTTAGAGCAGGAAATAGCACCCGAGGGTGGGGAAAGAGCCATGGCTATCTATCAAGCTAAAGTAGCTACCGTTAGCAAACCCGAAAAGAGTGTAGGCAACTGTGGAGTTACAGTCGCAAAGAGAAGGAGAGTTGTGAGTGCTTACGTTATAGTAACGTGTGATTACAACGTCAGGCAGTTGCCGTGATCAAGAGTTTTAAAACGATCGATTAAGTTAAGATAATAAGCTATCAGCAACAGAACAGGCACACGGGATACCCGGAGATGACAACAACCGGAAGTTACAACATGCTTACCGCAATAGTGGTCCGTGTATCACCTCTGATGCATGGATGTATAATAGCTCTGATGCTACCAAGCATTGTATACTTATTTATATATTTTTTTTTTTGTATATCTTGCTCTGGAAAACTGGCTCATGTACTTACTTTCAGCAAAGTGGGGGTTCAGGGATAATAGGGATGCGGATGAGGGCCGTTCATCTTGGTGTCGGGAGTTTGAGTGTTGAGTTGTTTCAATATACAGTACATGACCCTCATAGTAAGACAATGATTGGGAACATAACGTTTCAAGGCTTTTGAGTCTGATGGTAAAGTCTAAATCAGCGGTTCCCAACCTGTGGGCCGTGGCCCCCTAGTGGGCAAGTGGACCGCCAAATAATTTGCAAAACATTATGATTTGTGTGGAAACATTTAATTATTAAGATTATTTTTTTTATTTGAACCTCTTTTCCTTTCTCTTTCTTGAACCTCTTTAGCAAAGGTCATTACAGTCCTTGACAGCGGTCTGTTCTACTGGATTAACAACGTGTCACATATTCTGAATTGACCAATCAAAACTTTATTTAGCCTCCGCCCTCTGTATTATTTATGGTTGAATGTGGGCCGCGAACATTTTTAGATTCTAATGTGGGCCCTGAGTTGAAAAAGGCTGGGAACCACTGGTCTAAATAGTTACTGATTTATAGTATCAAGTTAACCTTTTGTATGTTCAACATTCAGCAAATGTTCAAAGCTCTGTGTACAACCTCATGTATCCAAAGTGGGCATAATATCTTGCTATTTTAATACTTTCATATTATCAGGTGAGCAGAGTTTCTAAATGAAGAACATGGAGATGTTCTTTTCATGGAAGAGTATGTGTGAAATTCATAGGAAAATGGGGTGTTCGAGGGTTAAAAGCAGTTACACATGGTACGTACAGACCGTTAATCATGCCACTCAGCTGAAGTTCAGGGACGCACAGAGAATACTGTCTGCAGGTAAAGCAAGGCCAGCGTGATGCAGGGAGTCAAGTGTTTCTAAAGAGCAACAAGAATGAATCAGGTTGTTCTATGCTAAATCTGGTGTGAAGAAAAGGCAGCTAATGGGTTTTCATTATCGAAGTAATTACATACTGTGTGTGCGTAGTTGAATGATTTTTCTAGAAAGCAATGCATTTTTCAAGTACATGTGTATAAAGGCACCGCCTATTTTTGGATGCTCTGCAGCTGACACACAAACAGTTCTAGTCTAAAAGGTTAAAGAGTGTGTTTGGCTTAATGTCTGAAAGGTTAAAGCTGAAGTACCAAGAAGAATTTCTGTTTTCATGTGTTTTTGTAAGGAGGTGAGAGTCTGTACCTAGTGTGTGTTTTGTCTTTTTTGCATGTGAGGTTCTCGCTGCGCCTTCACCCAGCTCTCTGCCTGCCAATGCTGTTTCTCTTTGAAAGAAATTAAGCTGAAAGACACACACCAACTCAGACCAGGAGCCTATAGATGTTCGCTCCCCACAGCCTCCTTCCATCTCCAGCCCCTCAAGCAATCCACCCAGGCGGCTTCTTCCTCCCTACTGAGACCGCCCCGCTGTCATTTCAGGCCCATGCCTTCCACTCATGGAATATTTAAAGGCAGACATGTACCTGAATGTCAATGTTGACAGGTCTTCCAGCTTTATGCCGTTTCACCTTGGGTCAGTGTCAGGCTGAGAAGTGACTTTACTGTAGTCCTCCAGGGAGAGAACACTTCATTTTCTGAGTTTTATTCTCATATGTAATTGTCAGGAGGAAAAGAAAAAAAACATGTGAATGTGTGCAACATGTTTAATGTCTTATGAATGAGTTTCACGGGTTGAAATCTTTCTCCATTCATCTTTTACCCCCAAAAAGGACTTTTCACAATTGACATTAAGGTTTACATGGATAAATTAAGTGAAATACCAACATGTTTTGTTTTTCCATTAACAGCGGTGACATTCTAGTTCAACATGCTTAATGAACATCTTTAAACCAAATGGTCTCTTAAATGCTGAAGTCGAGTCATTTCCTATCTTTTCAGATTTCGAGTCAACCATGTCTCTATGTGTTTGTGTGTAAGCGGGATAAAAGGGATAATGTGTTCAAATTGGACATGACTCATCAGCTATTTCATCAGTGCTACCCCATAAACTGCACCACAATAAAAGGCTTTTCGTGTTTGTGTATGTTCATGTGTCTGACTGAGAGAGCAATTAACCGCTAACACGTGGGCTTTTATGTGTATTTATTCACTGTCATGTTCTAAGTTGTTTCTGCCACATCTTTCTCTCTCTTACGTTGCAGGGTGGAGGAGAGTTTTAAGACTCTTTTCTGGTCGATTTTCGGGCTGTCTGAAGTGATCTCAGTGGTGCTGAAGTACGATCACAAGTTCATAGAGAACATCGGCTACGTGCTGTACGGAGTCTACAATGTGACGATGGTGGTCGTCCTTCTCAACATGCTCATTGCTATGATCAACAACTCCTACCAGGAGATAGAGGTACATAAATAAGATGGTTAGTCGATTCGGAAAGGGTATGATGTTGTCAACAAGTCAATACGAATCATTGTATGATCACCTCTGAGCCTGCAGGAGAATTAGAGAGTGAGTTGAAATACCACCATCCTTACAGAATCAATACACTGAAAACCAAAAAAGGCACAGAATACAAAATAAAAGCTGGAGCCACACTGGGTGGTTTTCACAACAAAACTGAATCATCTAACAACTAGAAGTAATACATAGGTAACTTTTTCTACAATCTGGTGTGTTTCTGTGAGTCTTCAAAAGCCCTGCTCATTTCTAATCCTGTCTCTGTCTCTGCAGGAGGATGCTGACGTGGAGTGGAAGTTTGCCCGAGCAAAGTTGTGGATCTCCTACTTTGACGAGGGCCGAACGCTGCCCGCTCCCTTCAACCTGGTTCCCAGCCCAAAGTCTTTCTACTACATGGTCCTTCGCATCAAGTCCTGCCTGATACACCTCTGCAAGGCCAACAGCCGTCGCCATAACAACGAGCTGGAGCTGGGCATGCTCAACTCCCAGGCTAAGGTCAGTCCACAGTTTGATTCCTCATCTCATGACGGATTGCAGAAAGAAACCCAATAATATGTTGATTAACATCATTATATGACAGGGAACAACTGATGGGTTGATACCATATTCCAAAATGTGATAACTAATGATTTTCTAAATCAAGTCGCTGTGGTAACTTAATTATAGTGTTTTTCTTCATGTCATTATTATTATCTCTCTAAGTGCTTTGAGTCAACTATTCCTCCGTTTCTGAGGAAGTGTGGTGGGAGCCAATAATTACAAGCTAATTACAACATTTTACTTTTTAGTTCTTGCCTTCCATTCAGTAAATGACATTGTCAGCAGGAAAATGGTATTATGAAGTGACAGTTTACACAGAATAAGCAAGTTAGAATCAGCACACTGGCATACTGATTACCAGGAGGGATATTCCTCTTTTGCAGGCTCTTTCCTAGTTTAATGTTATCATTTTTCTGATGATTCAGTTAAAGAACTGCTGTAATTAGAAAAGGGGCAAAGGATAAGACCCAGGAAATAAATGACATTCCCACTGCATGCAACTTTCATGTTCACACGTCCTACAGTAACTCTCAAGGATGGTCCATCGGAATAAAATTCCTTTAATTAAAAGAAAGTATTGCGTGAAGAAAATAGCATAGGCCATTTAGCACAGAATCAATCTTGGCACTGGCCTTGTCCGCAGGCATTTCCTCTGTCTGATTCCCCGGCTCATATGGCTCGCTCCATCGCCTCGGCTGAGCTATTAGCCAGGCCATTGGCTCTGCCTGCGTCTCCTCAAAAGCCTGGGCTGGTTTCGTATGGGGACAAGATGGGTTACACCCCACTACCTCTGTGAGCTCCTGAAGTTCTCTGCAGCTCTGACAGTTTAACTGCAGAGCCAAGCAGGTGCAGCGAGCAATCGATACATAAGCTCACAGTGCAGCGAAGAGAATGTCAAGAGAGATCTGGAGAAGACAGCATGGTCTTTCTAAATCAGTAATTATTTCCTCCTAGTGTTTCGGTCCATGTTTATTTATCATGTGGGATACCCACTGTTTGTGAAGATTAATACATCTAATTAAAGCTAATATGAAAGCTAATTTTCTTAGTTTCAAAGCAGCATATGTTCAGAAAAATAACCAAGTCATAGTTTGTGAAATAGAAAGAGGATCTGACTCAGCCTGTGGTTATATAGTTTTTAATTAACATTGGTATGTTGATTTGATAATAAATAAGTAGTTCACGTTTGTTCAATTAATATTACTGTGTGTGTGTGTGTGTGTGTGTGTGTGTGTGTGTGTGTGGGTGTGTGTGTGTGTGTGTGTGTGTGTGTGTGTGTGTGTGTGTGTGTGTGTGTGTGTGTGTGTGTGTGTGTGTGTGTGTGTGTGTGTGTGTGTGTGTGTGTGTGTGTGTGTGTGTGTGTGTGTGTGTGTGTGTGTGTGTGTGTGTGTGTGTGTGTGTGTGTGTGTGTCAGAAACCAGTAAGTATGCATGTACCTGTGTGTCTTTGCTTGTACGCAATAGTGGCATGCTCAAGCAGTTTAGTGAATGTGTCTTTCATGCCTTTACTGTAGTTAATATCTTGCCAAAAGCAAATGAATAGAATTTCAGTTGAATGGAGGCAGTAGTTTATTGAGAGTGACTACATTTATTCTTTGCGCCGCACAAAGACATTTAAGCTTGTAGATTGGGCTTTGGTGAACTTTTGCATGAATGATGTGTTGCTAAAATGTATATTAAGTTGAAACAGTACTTGCCATCTGGTTGTGTGGTATAATAAACCGTGACTAGATACAATTGTTAATTTGAATCCCTCTTTGTCGTAAATAGTTTGTACTCGCAGAATGTGCTCTCTGTTCATTTTGTTCTTTCAGAGGGCACAAGATGAGTTTCCCTGCAAAATGAGAAATATGAGTAAATAAAGCAAATAATAGGGTCTGTCCTTTAGGTGACTCCATTCACCTCCTCCCTCCCTGACTCTCTGGACCCCCGCAGTTTTCCTACAGAGCAAACAGGGCCACAGATATCGCCCTCACCCTCCACACTGCCCTCTCCCATTTGGACCAGAGGAACACATATGTGACCTGCTCTATCGAAATCAGTCGCATTGACCCGAAGACACATTTTGAGTTGTATACACTGTTGGAAAGAGGATATTCCTAGCTTTCTAATGATATCAGGATTGTTTTTGTACTCCAAATATTAAGCAAAATATGTCACATTATATAATGACTGTCACCGAGTCATCATTTTGAGAAAAAGGCCTTCAAAGTTTTCTCTTCTCTGGAATCCATCGATCTGATTGGTTATTAGTGGAGCAAATGATCAAAATACTACGGAGGGAAGATATTTTCGTTTGGAGGGGAAGCTCGTGAGTGTGTGTGTGCGTGTGTTTATGTTTGTGTAATTTAGCGTTTGTGTGTATTGTGTTTGTTTCCCGGGGAAAACAGTCACGAGAAACACCGGCTGTTGTTATCCCTGCTGTGACGTTAAGTTACTCCGTTCTCCGCTTGTAATTATGCCGTCACAAGCTTCAAAGTTGTATTTATCATCTGAATTGGCCGAAACAAGTTTAATATTCTGAAAGCCAAGACTTTGTTTAATTGAAATCAGATGAAAACAAACTGTAACGGACCCTGCCGTGTTATCTATGATTACTATACTCTTACATTCATAATTTCAGCCGGAGGGAGGGGGGGCGGCGCTGCGGAAGAGCAGATTGCGAGTGAGAGGTGCCTGTCTTCGTCCCTTTACAAGCTTCAAAAATGTATTTATCGTTTGATTTTGGAAATAAAAGTTTCATATTCTGAAAGCCAAGACTTTGTTTGTTTAAAATCAAACAAAACACCCGAACCCCGAAAAAATAGTTTTTTACGTAAATCCACATTTATTTTGAAATGAGCCGTTGCGACTTCCGACTGATTTCGATAGAGCGGGTCACATATGTGAGAATGCTGTTAATTGATTACAGGTCAGCTTTCAACACCATTGTGCCCTCCAAGCTCGTCACCAAGCTCAGGGACCTCGGTTTCAGAAGCGCCCTCTGTGATTGGATCCTGGACTTCCTCTCGGGCAGACCCTAAGTAGTGTGGGTGGGAAACATCACATCCTCCACCCTGATCTTCAACACCGGAGCCCCTCAGGGCTGTGTGCTCAGCCCTCTCCTCTACTGCCTGTTCACACACGACTGCATGGCCACTGACGGCGAAAAGATGGTGTTCAGAGAGGAAGTCAGAACCCGGATATCTTGATGCCAGGATAACAACCTCCATCTCAACCTGTAGAAGTTTCAGAGTATCCTGACCGATGACGGCCTGGTGTGGCAGTTGCACCGCCCTCAAACGTAAGACTCTACAGATGGTGGTAAAAACAGCACAGCACATCACCAGGACGGAGCTGCCATCAACCTCTACACCCAGCAGCTCAGAAAGAAGTCACGCAGGATTACAAAAGACCCCCATGACCCAAGCAACAAATTGTTCTGTCTGCTGCTGTCTGCTGCCGTCTGGCAGGCGGTATCGCAGCATCGGGACAAAGCCCACCAGAGTCAGGGACAGTTTCATCCCACAGGCCATCAGATTCCTGAGCTTGCACTATTTTTATTGGGGTTTTTTTTTGTTTGTTTTTTATGTCTTGTATATATTTATATTGCATTGTTGAGAAACCTGTGACCCAAGTTTTTTATTACACAATGTCACTGTAGTTGTGTATATGACATTAAACCTTTGAAATCTTATAAATGACAAATATTCCACATTACTGATTCTCTGTACATAGTGTGGGTTGATAGAGATGGTATAGCATAAACTTCAGTCAAATTTAAGAACAAATCTGTTTTTGATTAAGTTCAAACACATTCAATGTTTTTTATATATACCGTATGTCGTATATTCATAATTGTAAACAATTATGTTGCTTTAATATTAAGAATTATCTAATTAGTGTTAGCTTAAACTGTAAAGCTTTCATATAATCCAGCTATTAAGTTGACATAGCGTCATGCCTCAGCAGCTTTGGAGCATTTTTAGTCGCAGCTGGTTGCGTGTGACCACACTTAAGTTAAAACTCATTTTGACACTGCAGCGCTGAAGTGACACACAAGCTACAAAGCAAGGTCATGGACGTGAAAGGCATTTAGAAATGAATGAGTTAACAGAGTTTTACCCTGTCAAGTGATTTTCTTTGAAGACATCTGTGAGCACTAGACACAAACACTCGTGGCGTCTTTTCACCGTAGTTTTGTTTTGGCAATGTGTTGCCTTTTCTGATACGCTTTTCAAATGCTTTCATTGTAAAACATAATTCAACCCTGAAATGTGACATTGAGACTAGACTTTTGTCTGTATCTCCCCTTTGCAACAGGATGAACCCCTCAGGACTTATCCCCGCCCCGGAGAAGAGTTCATCTCCAGAAAATCTGGAAAACACCCGACCAGATATGAGGTAAAATAGGGATGGAAGTATATGTGAGCAAAGTTTGGGAGGAAGGAAGTCAGGAAGTCTGAGTAATTAACGAGGAGAATAGAAAAATGAAAGGATAAAAGGATGACAGGAGGAGAGATGAAGCAAGCACATTTGATTGTTGGAAGAGGTTAGGAGAAACTCAGATTGAAGACAGAGGTAAGGATAAGAGAGAGTTAGGGAGTTAAGCTAGAGACAAAAGGGAGGAAATCATATTATAAGAGTAGACAAACCACATCAACTGAAAGGAAGGAAACAAATGATAAAGAGTGAAGGAGAGGCAAAAAGAAACAGAGAGCAACGTAGCAAGGCTGAAAAAGCCTCGAATGAGCTGTTTGAGGGAGATGGAAAGCAAGCACTCCAAGTATCACACTGAGGAGGGAAGACATGCTCTCCTCCTGAGGGTGCCCTTCACCTTTTCCCTCAGGGAAATCTAACTTCCTTCACTGGTCCACTGTTCCTCTTTTTTCAACATCCATCAGACAATTACACAAGATCACACACACGCCAAGCATCCTGATGCCACTTTATCAGACGTTTGTATTTGTAGTGAAATGTACAGACTTATATCCTCGTGCCTACATGTGGAGATGGACTGCTTGAGGAACTACAGATTTTGGCTACAGATCAATACTCCACATTTCACAGAGTCTCCAACAAAGAGCTGTTCTCTACCACTGTCTGCATGACTTTTTGAGTGTGTACTTAGGCATGTTTCTTCATCATCCCATCACCTACTCTCTATATATGATGTTCTCTTTTCCTCTCCTCTGCTTAGAATATCATGAAGCGCCTGATTAAGCGCTTTGTGCTGAAGGCTCAAGTGGACAGAGAGAACGACGAAGTGAATGAAGGTAAAATGTGCTCTTCATTAAGGCCCTTTCACATTGTGTCATTATTTGCTGAGGGCATGTGTGCGCTTCAGACGTGAGGGACAAGTGTCAAAGTCAACTTTATTGTGAATCTTTTAATTTGTGTGTACAGACAGAGAGATTGAAATACCGGTGCCTACAATCCCGAATACAATAACAAAGTTATATAAAAATATGTTTTTGTTATTTTATTCGGTGGTGGTAGGGGTTTGTGTGTGTGTGTGAGGTCTATTGTACATCATTGTATTCTGTGTGGTGTATGTCTGCATATGCTCACACGTGGAAACTACAGCACAGTTCTATGTTTTTTTCAACTTGCGTTCAGGTCTGTATTTGCTCACACTGTTGTGTCCGTGTGTGACTGTGTTGTAGGCGAGCTGAAGGAGATCAAACAAGACATTTCCAGCCTCCGTTATGAGCTCCTGGAGGAGAAATCCGACGCCGCCGGAGAGCTGGCTCTGCTCATCCAACAACTTGGCGACAAGTTTGGCCAGAACACCATGAGACACTGACAGGTCTCGCGGGAAGGAGAAAGAGAGGCAAGGAGGGGGGGAGATGTGAAAACAGGGGCAGAGAGCAAGGTCGACGAAGGTATTTTAAGAACACGACAGGGAAGAAAGAGGAGGAAAAGCATAAGAGATAAATAGAAAACGGGCATGATGAGAAATGTTGCTAACTGAAAGCAATCGGCAAGTATTTTGTATATGCAACGACTAATTAGGGAGGAATGTGAAAAAGAAGATGGATGCAACTGCGAGTGAGCATTAGGTGAAAGGGTCAAAGGTGAAGTAAACTCGGTCAGAGGTGGGATGTGTTGACGGTTAAATTCTAATTTAAAAACAGCAACTACAGGAAGTGAGAGAGGAGGAGAAGACAGAGGCATGCAGGATGGGGGGGGGGGGTAGAGGGAAGCGAATAAGGAGGAAAACACAAGCACTATGAGATATAAAGAAGCACCACAGGGCAGAAGACTGAGGCAGCGCCCCATCCACTGCCAAGAGATATCAGCACATCACTGACTCTGAGCGAGGAGAAGGGGTGAGAGAGGGAGAGAGCTGGAGGGTGAGTGGGTACAAGAAAGTAGGATCTGGAGAAGTGCCACTCTCAATTGTTCTCAGCAGACAGGCTGGCTTTGCTTCTTTGTCTTCACTTTGCCCGGACCAGCATAGTGACGCCTGTCGAGGAACTGTACTCCGCTTTAATCAGCAGGCTATCTAATTAATGCATTTCCATCCACGATGCACAACCTTTGATCAGGAGTCCCATGATTCAGGAAAAAGCGGTGAAACAATGTAGCATTTATGCACTCATGTGAAAGTCATTAAAGCTCCCTCTAAAATGCAGGCAGTGAGCTTTGTATGTCACACAGTGTGTTGTGAAAACATCTATATCTATACAATATTCAGAGTATTGCAGCTCTATGTGAACTGTCGCCCAATAAATGTTATGTTAGTAAAATAGTACTTTGTAGGGTTACAAAAAATAAAGGTTGGGATTAGAATTACTCCAGACAACATGTATTTGACATTATTTACTTCAAATACAATCTGAGTTAGAACTGTATGTTTTATTCACCTAGTTAATTAAATGTTTAATATTATAACAGTAGAAAATGCACATGCTTCCAGAAAGTATACACGTGTGGGTACTTCATGAACAGCAAATACAGACAGTTTATACAGATGTGTATTTTCCACATGATAACTCTCCTAAACTACACAGTAGCATGAACAACTTAAAGCCAATATCAATGTTAAACAGGAACCAGAAATCTGTTTTTGTTGTGCCTTTGCAGGACAAAGTGTCTCTATTTTCTAAAAATGGTAACCAAAAAGCAACATGACTGACGTTTTGTGTGTCCAGCTTTAAAAAGCATGAGTGACTACTACACAATTCCGTCTGATTGCTTTAGGCCAACCAGACGTCTGTGAGATGAGGAAATGTGGCAGATATAGAGCGATGGGATTTAAGACTTTTGAAACAGCAGTGCAATCATTTGGCTATAAAACAAAAACAGGGATTGTGCTGCAGAAGCTGTGTGGAGTCATGTTATGGTCTTGTTTTTCTTTGGGAGACTTATTTGACATGCCCCTTCACTAGCTGGCTTAGATACAAATTCACCAGTTATTTGATTTACGTGAGGATCTGAAGTTGAACTGTTGCTTTAACTAAAATTCGACTTAGAGGAAATGTGTTCCCAATAATAATAACCAGATTGATACAATTCTGCCCATTATAACTTGTATTGTGAAGTGGAATACACAGGGGGGGATCCCCAATCTTGAACAGACTCAGGATTCGGCCACTTGAAGGAGATTCTCTCATGTTATTGTATTTCTACTAAGAATGCTTCAGTCATCTCTAAAATATAGTTTCTTAATTGATGGCATGCTATTTTCTCCTGTCTACTTCTGGCAAACAGCAACATTGAATGTTGTTCATTAAAATGGTCATGACTAAGGCAGTTTTAGTATTTCTACATTGGATCAAAAGAGCATACATTGGTTCCTCCAGGGGTTCATCTGGGGATTCAGATAAACTATATTACTTTTCCTTTACACCCCTTTAAGAAAACAATTGGATGAAATATTATAAAGCTATGAGATAAGGATCATATGAACACATTTAGAGGGCTTGCAATTCAACCTTGCAGGACTGAGATGAGTTATTGACAAATGTATCTATATTTGAATGCTTACAGGTAGTTTTTAAATGTCCTAAGGTTAAAAGCCAAAGCTCACATGTAGGTGCAGTTTCCCCCACACGTAAATGTTTATCGATCATTTAATCTAAGGATTAAATCTTAATTGAACCGTTGACTTTTTAGAAATATGAGGTATTCAACCTTATGTGACTATTTTGTTTCAGGTACACACATGTTGTTTAGAGTCAAGTATGCATTTAAGTAAGTAGTGTGATCTGTGTCTTATTTATTTGTACTGTACTGTATGTGTCAGAGACTGAACGAGCAGCTAACTATTTTCTGTGTGCAGAACCAGGCTACGAGATAAAAGCCTCAGAGAAGGTTTTATTATTCACACTGCTTTAAAAACAAAGTTACCCGAAATACTGTATTTTTCACGCAACAAATATTGATTAAGCAAGATCTTGTACTGTATATTGTCATATTTTTGATCCTTGAATTAAAGACGGTACGCTCTAAACTGGTGGTTTGGATCTCTCTTGTGTGTTTGTGCTGATAAATGGAGAGTGTGGTGTTTAATGAGTCCAAATATTCAGTGTTTGTCCCCATCAGTAGTCCTCAGCCGATGACAGGCGCTGGAGCAAATCCAAACATGTGGCGGCAGTGTTCGTTCTGCACTCTGACCACGGTATGCACACACACACAAAAATGTCGACGTTTAGAAAAAATCAAACAAACAATATTTGGGCAGCCGGGATGACCCAAACTGCACCCACCATACACTTGCTAACTGTAAACCACAGGTGCTAACTGCACTCATACTGACAAACAGAACGTTTATATTGCAATATAGTTTTAAGAGTTTTCTTTCTACGTGTAGTTACAGGCCTGTCTCTGTTTTACAGCCATATGCTGAGCTTTTACACAAACACACCCTGAATGCACATAAACCAACAAACCACTTAAACAATTAGAGTTTTCTAACAAGGAAATGGTCTTGGATAATGCAGGGACACCAACGATATAACAACAGGAAGCATTTGGGTTTGAAGTGTTGTTTATTTTTTTAAAGCATAAACCCCCATCCAGAAGCCAGTAGGCGGCGGCCTACATGTCAAGCTTATTTGTTTTACCCGATTTTAAATACATTGTCTCAGTGGGATTTACAGTTCCAAAGTAGCACTGTTTCTCCACGCTGTGCCACAAAATCCAAAGATCCAAAAACAACTGTGGGAAATATTGCAGAACTTTAGAAGAGTTTAAAAAAAGAAGAGCCTCAAAAACTTCAGGATAAAATAGCAGTCATGCTCAGTTACATACTGGCTCTAAGAAATAACCAGGGCAAAAGCTAAGGATCAGTAACACAAATATAAAATAGGTTATCTTAAAAGTAAAGGTTGTGAGCTTTCTTTAAAAACCGGCTCAACAATGGCTAGGCTAGCAGGTACACTTGTTAAACATAACAAACCCAGACTAAAGTGCAAACCCATTCATCAATTCAAGGCACTCCCACTTCAGAAGTCATTCCATAAACACAAATTCTCTGCATTAAAAGCATTACACAAAGTCCTAAAAGCCAAAGAACCCCTCTGTGTGTATTATGCGTGTACATGTGTGTGCGCAGCAGCGTCATGCACCTGTGTGTGTTGATCTCTCTAAAACACTCGGCGTGTCACAGACATCCTCAGAGCTGCCCTCTAAAGCAGCTCTGTAAACACTCGATCCAACATATGTCCAGATGTTTATCACACCTCACGTACTCCATACCATTTATCCAGCTCTCTCTCTGCATTGTTTCAAGCTGTCACGGAAAGACCTCCTTTTATTGTCGTCTGCCATAGCAGCACATAAGGCCAACAGACCCTGTACATGTCTCCCTTAAACTTACCTTACATGGTCATCCTTTAGGATCTATGTGACATGGGTCGACATATTTTAAGATATTTGTTATTAAAATATTTTAACCCTTCTCTTGCGTTAGGTCATACTATTGCTTCCCATGCTATTTTCGGTCAAAATTGACCGGTGTGTTTTGCACAGTGATATCTCTAGAACCCCTTATCCAATTTTGATGGTTGACATCTCATTTCAACAGTCAAAGCAAGTAGAATCAAGGGATGACAGACAAAATGACACCAGGGGTGAATTTGATATTCCTTTTTGGCAATAAGTTCAAAGATATTGCTTATTTTACATTACTGTCTATTATAAAAATGCTTACCATGTAGGCTGTGTTTACTGGAGATGGAAATTATTTAGTTAGTGTTGTGGCTGAGATTCTTCCCGTTCCAATGATGTATGGGATGTATTGATTTGATACAAGCAAGCCAGTGTTTCATGTCATGGTCCGGACCCACCGGTGGGCCCATCAAGTTCAGCATTCACTGTGATGAATATAAAATAAGACACTGATACTGTTTTCCCCAATGAACATTTATTGAAAGAGAAATATACCATAACAGAACATATGTGTGTGTGTGTGTGTGTTCACGTGTGTTCACGCACATAGTTCGCAATGCAAAATTGTGGAATGTCACCTCAGGCTCCTCTCCCTCAGGGGCCTCTATCTCAGGGGCCTCTCCCTCAGGGGCCTCTATTTCAGGGGCCTCTCCCTCAGGGGCCTCTATCTCAGGCTCCTCTCCCTCAGGGGAATCTATCTCAGGGGCCTCTCCCTCCTCTCCCTCAGGGGCCTCTATCTCAGGGGCCTCTCCCTCAGGGGCCTCTATCTCAGGCTCCTCTCCCTCAGGGGAATCTATCTCAGGGGCCTCTCCCTCCTCTCCCTCAGGGGAATCTATCTCAGGGGCCTCTCCCTCCGGTGCCTCTATCTCAGGCTCCTCTCCCTCAGGGGCTTCTATCTCAGGGGCCTCTCCCTCCTCTCCCTCAGGTGCCTCTTCCTGGTCTGTTGTAGGCTCATAGTCTGGATCGCTGTTGTCTTCCATTTCTGAGACATCTTCCTCCATCTCCTCTTCATCTGGTTCAATCTCCTCTTCATCTGGTTCAAAAATGTGTCCAGAGCCCCTCGTACAGAAAATCGCCTAATCGGTCGCCTGCTCATTGTGTCAATGAGTCAAATTTGAGCAAGGCACAAATATAACTGCTTGAGAGCCAGTAAGGGAGGCGCATTTAGCACGAGAAAGTGAGAGGTTTGTGTTTCTCGAGGGGCACAGAGCTTGCACCTGTGAGAAGGTATATGATACATTGTATCATACAGCGTTAGAAAGGGAGAAGTTCCCGTAACCTGTGTGTGTGTGTGTATATATATGTTTTCCATCTGCAGGATGAACATAATACACTCATACTCATTCATTTTCTATGGTGGTCAAATCTGACCGAAAACGTCAAGGGTGTTTCACTGTTGAATAAAGCACTCACAATTCAATGCAAGTGGTGATCATCAAGTGTATATGTTCAGAGGCCTAGTGTGGAGGATAACATAAGGTATTGAGGCAATTGGATGAAAAACACAATATTTATGATTAAAATAAAAGTCATTCGGTCACTTTTGACCCGAAATGCAAGAGAAGGGTTAAACCTACAATTCATACATTGATGGCCTCTTGTTACAGCTGCAGGAGGTAGGTGATTTTCTTTGTTGATTTTGAACCTTTAAATTGTGCAAACCTTGTACTCTTCTTCTCCTTTGTGTTGACAATGGGTGAAGGAGATCTGTTTTTCCATCAGTTCGGCCTTCATCAGTGAGTCCTGCTTTCTGCAGAGCTCACGAGAAGCTTCTGATCAAAATAAGGTTTGCACTTTGCACTTCAGTTCACGGTGAAGATTCCTCAATGGCAACCATGCACTTTATGATTTTAGAAACATTGTTGCACTTTAAGGGAAAAGTATATTAACAGGCATAGGAAAAGTATCATATCTTTGCTCATTACGCTCTTCAGTGTTTTTATAATCTTTCTCACACCCTCTGTTGCCTCCACTCCTTTCTCCTTTCTATCCTTTTTGCTGCACCATACTGTACAAGAAAGAAGAAATGCCCAAACACTTTTTCAATAGAAAAAAGACTGAATTAGTTTATTTTTTAGTCCCTGAAATTTGTTTCAGTCCCTGAAATTCTGTACCCCAAAATATACAGAAGTCGAGACCCTTACTGGACCATCTCCATAGCAACAAAGTTAGTCCGAGGAGGAAGACAGGCTTTTGGAAGTTCACAGGACATTCTATTATCTGATTTCCTTCAGCGCTCTCCTGCAGACTTTCGATATGAAATGTATGTGCACCGTTAAAGCAACACATAACTGACATCCCTTCTTTGGTGTAATTTGTCCCAGAGGCCCTATAGGCAAGGAAGTGTTTCCAGCCCCCCCCTCTCCTCTCTCTCTCTCTCTCTCTCTCTCTCTCATCTCTCTCCTCTCTCTCTCTCTCTCTCTCTCTCTCTCTCTTCATCTCTCTCTTCTCTCTCTCTCTCTCTCTCTCTCTCTCTCTCGTCCTCTTCATCCTCCCTCTCTCTCCATCTGTCTCTCTGTTTCTGTCTCTGTGTGAGCGATGTGACCTCCTGCCTCTGAAAGACAGTGATTCCAGGGTTTTGGAGGAGAGATTGGACTCGCCTGGAAGCCCACTCAAGAGACAAACTTACCAACAGGCACACGTATAATAAATATGCTTTCTTGCTTGTATAATAAATATGCCTTCCTGGTATATTTTTAGAAGTGTGAACACACAGTAGGTGGGCTCAAACCGTCCCACTCTGCCAGAAATCTGCACACATTATACACTCACTGAGGCGTGATTACTCACGTATGCATGCGCGCTCACACACCAGACTGTCTGCCTGTGACGCTCTCATTAAACATTGGGGATGCTAAATTGTTTGTACAGAAACAAATAAAAGCTCACAATCATATATTAATGGATGTATTAAGACGGAGGAAGTCTTAAACTCGCAGGCTTGTCTTCTGTCTCGCTTTCACAGATGAGAAAGTGTCACTCATCTTATTTGGCACACACTCACACACACATAAAGCCCCTATCGAAGACATCAATCACGCCCTTGAGCCGTCTCCGTCTCTCATCACAGTATCTCATTAGAAGAAAGCCCTCTGGAGAGGAGCTCATCAGGACAAACCTCTTAAACGAAGCAAAGGACAATTGTAGAGCGTGAAGCTGTCACGATCTTACAATCAGATCCATTCAAAGCATGTTCAAATTACAACCTTACTTATATCTATAAGTATACCACATACTGTGGCATCACAGCCTTTAAGGGGGACCTATCATGCAAAATGCACTTTTTGATGTAATTTATACATGAATATGTGTCCCCGGTGTGTCAGGGAACTCACAAAGTGTCAGAAAATAAAACCATCTCTCTTTTCCTCCGTACCCAAATCTCTAAAAACGGGGGCACAATGGAGCTGATCCAGATTTGCGTCCGATATGATGTAATATCGGAAATGTGGACCCACGGAACTATCAGAAACGGCCCTATCAGAAACGGCCCTATCAGAAACGTTGCTATCAGAAACAATGCGCGACGTGTTTTCAATCAATCAATCAATCAATGTTTATTTATATAGCCCAATATCACAAATGTTACATTTGTCTCAGTGGTCTTCACAGTTTTGGACGTAATATGGTCTTTGTTTACATTAGCAAGCATCGCTAACTCTCAGAGCTAAGCTGTACTGGAGAGAGCATGTGTAAGAAGCAGGATATAAAAAGGAACTCACCTTGTGGTAAACACTCAAGAGAAAAAGCATTTCAGCTCCATACTGTTTCAGAAATAATCCTTGATGTGGTTTGGAACAGGATATGGCGTTTAATCACGGCTACATTGAGCTGAGTATCTCGTAGAATTCTGAGCAGGCATTAGTTCTCCTTCCTCTTTTTTTTTTTTCAAGCTAAGGAACCCGAACCTGCAGTTCTCTAACAGGGCTGAAATAGAGGGATATGAGGGATGTCTAAAATGCATGATCTGTTTGGTATTTTGAGCAAAACACATGTTTTTTATATATTTTTTTATATATCTGAGACCCATAATATATGCCTAAAAATAGCATAATAGGAGACCTTTAAAAAAATCACAGAACCATGGTGGTGACTCTTGAGTCCCATCATTGGTGAAATGCCAATATCTCATTTCTGGAGCAGTCAGAGGGCTGATGGAGTGGAGAAGAAAGAGGCTGTAGGGGGGGCTTTCAGAAAGAAAGAAAAAAGACCTGTTGAGTGTTTATGAATTTCTCACATGCACTGGTTCAAGATGGATGGAGATGTGTTGGATTTGACATCTCCCTGACAACCCTCCAGGTGGCTCAGCCGGCTCTCGCAGCCATGAGTGAACTCATAATTGCAAGGGAAGCGCATGAAAACACACACAAGATGAATGTGTGCTTGTATCTTATGGGATGTTTTTTCCTGATCATCACTTTCATCCCTGTAAAAAAACATTGCAGTTTTTGATCATAATGCAAAACATGGTTTCCCCGCACCCTGTCTGAGGTTCAGAACTTCAGTATTACACTTTTACATAAATAGCTGGTGGTTCATAGAGCCTGGTTGTTGGGAGAGTCATGCTTCTTCGTCTGGTTTAATCACGCATGCAGTCATTGTTGTGTGGTTCAACCTAATCAAAGGGCCAATTTAGCCCTAAACCTCTAACGGGAATATCTCTTCCTACTGTATACCAGTGGGATGTATTTCCTTCTGGAATTTCAGTGATTATTTGCTTCTGAATTCTCCTACAGTTTGATTTTCAGTGACACTCTTTGCCCTTTTTCCAAATTGGGAACAGCTGTGTCAAAGTAAGAAGTATAAAGGGATATGTCTAAAACAAATGGAATCTTGAGAAGTCACTCCATGTTAAGGTTTGCAAAGAAAAATGTAAAGTTATAGGTCATCAGGAGAGACAATTGGTCTACCTCGAATGGTATAACAAGTATTTATCCAGTCATCATCAACAGAGATTATGCGGCATTTTAACATCTGAATTGTACCTAACAGATATTTGAAAATAATCTGGAAAAATGTAAAGAAATCCCATTGTATATTTCCAAATCTTGCATCCCTCATAGATCAAGTGAAAACCCAGAGGATATTGGCTATATTTAGCCAATTGGAAGATGATTTGATAGAGCGGGAACAAAAAATGAACTCCAATCCCATCCCAACTGTATAAACTGCCGATAATCTGACAGCAGGCAAATTCTTTTTCAGGGCATGACTCAGAATATCATCATCAACACCTCCTGCATCATTACACCTTTGTGTCAAAGCGTTATCATCATCATTGACATCCATTTGGCAGCATGTTGCTCATTGCGACAGCTCCATCCGCATTGTCATCTTCAGTGTTTCTATCATATCTGCTTTTGCATTTTTATCACAGTGTTGCCGACAGCCGTGAATAATGGCTACGATGGACTGTACAGCAACAGCTAAATCATTTACTGGATAGCAAACACTCTTTCATTCAGTGTGTAAGAGCGGTGTGTGAGTATGAAAGGAGAATGAGTGAGACATAGAGAGGAAGTTATGTTTATAACAACCTGAGCGCTGCTGCTCGTCATATAGAGCAACAATTCCTCTCCGTGTATTTATGTACCTACAACATAGTTTCCCTTGTATGGGCTAGCCATAACTGATGCACCACCATTCATCTTCTGACTCACTTTTCCTTTCTCTCCTTTTGTTCTGCTCCATCTGTTTTACCTTCACCCTCTCTCTCTCACCCACCCTCCCAGTTTCTGTTTGTTCCTCTGTCTTTGTTTGATCTACTGTTAGTTTTATGTCAGTCTCAGCAACTATGTTCTTCTCTGTCACTACCTGTTTGTTTCCATCGTGTTGCTGCTTTCAACATTGTACATGTCTTCCTCCTTGTCACGTAATTTTTTTGTTCTGAATCGCAGGTGGCTGTGACCTTAGAAAACCCTGGAAACCGGATGTGGCTGAGTCATGAGGTGTTTCTGTGTTCTCCCTCTCCTCTCATCACGCAAACAGCAGAACGTCAGCATGTCTTACAGGGAACACTGGTTCTGTTATTTCCCTCTTGATCCATTTAATTTCCCGTCTAACTCCCCCTCGCTTCCACACACCGCCCTCCCCCTCCATCTAATTATTCATGTTTTGAGTGTCTAGGGCTTCTTGGGTGAGTCACGTGGCTACTGGACCAGAGACCCTTTCCCCTCAGAAAAGCATCCATTTACTTGGGGCACACCCTCCCTTTCCCTCCCAAGACCTCCTTCACTGATCCTGAAACAACCTCCCCCAAATGATTCACATACATATGCAGAAGGAAAGAAGGAAACAGCTGAGGCTCAGTTTTCCTGCTCCTCTCTTGCTGATTGTTTACCGCCCCAAAGCTCACACTTTTAATACCCCGGTGGTCCGTACAGGCTGAGTCTGCTTTGTTTGCACTTTACCTTAACTGAGGTCTGAGCGTGATGCTTCCTGGTCTGGCTTAAGGCCGCTACACGCCGCCCGCCTACGAACACACCGCAAAGACTTCAGTCGACGAGTGGCAATAACTGTCCTTACCAGCAGGCAGCGGTAGTGTGTATTCGTCATTCAAAAGAGGCAACAGCCAATCAGATTGATTTCTTTGGCCGACTTTCTTTAGAGGTATCCCTCTATTTGAAAGGTTTACCATTAAACTTAAATGTAAAGGTGAGCGAGAGAGACACACTATGAGGGGGGGGCTATGAGTAGACAAAAGGAGAAGAGATGAGTTTTGAAAATGGACTGGAATACTGTGAGGGTCTCAGAATAGCGGAGATCTTTGCATCAATATGTTCAAAACCTTTTTTTTCAAAATGTAAATTCAATTTAAAATATTTCTAATGTGAACCAAAATATAATACTAAATATTCTAGAAGTGATTTTTCTTAACCAAAAGGACAAAAATGGCATAAAAACACATATTATTCTAATACGGGTCCTTTTAGACCCACTTATGGAAGAGTGTAGGGTCCAGTCACTCGTGCATCTAAGGGTTAAATAATAGAGGATTAATTATTACAATTGCAACCTGTGTCAATAATTCACAAAGATAATTGAGGGAAATGGTTTCTATTCATGTTCCTTATGTCTGCAAGGTTGAGATATATAAGGCCCCTGACGTATGATTTGAATGATGGTCATTTTTGCATATTTAGTGTATGGGGGTTCTTTATACATGTGTGTTTACATGACAGCTCCTGCCTATTCAGAGTTTTAATTTGTCATTTTTTACATCGAGTGATGAGGAACAGCATTTGGTGTTCTGGAGAGATAACCAAGTGACCAATGGGGGCGTTTGATGCGCTTCCAGGGAGAAATCCTATTTTCTCGGCTGATTTTTCCATGGAGGTTAAAGAGGGAGATAGGTCGAAGAAAATGAGCACAATTATAGAAAATGAAAGAGGCGTTTCAGTGTCACGTCTTTTGTTTGTTGACGATTCATGTTGGAAATCGGTCAGACAGAAAATGGAATTGTATTGACATAGTAGATAAAGGACTCCTAGCTGCTTGTGTAGCCATTAGTGATTATTGTCTGTGCTGTGTGAGGTGTGAATGGGTTGGATTTCCTTTGTGTGTCTTTGGATGTGCCTTTGTGTGAGTGTAGGCTTTTGTGTGCTTGTGTGCATGTGTCTGTATGTTGCTGCTTGTGGTTTAAACACGACAAATGTCTCCTGTGTGTGTGTTTGTGTGTGCACATGCATCGGAGCAATCCGTCTCTCTCTGGCTTTGTGTGTTTTTGTCTGGAGAGTCTGTCTGGGAGCATCACTGTTATCAGATGCTACTGTATGTGTGTGAGTGTGTCTTCTTGTGTGTGCTTGCAAGAGGGGACGGTTTAATTATTTAGAAATATTCATCATTAATGATTTGGGAGATTTGGTACCATTGTTTTTTAATAGCCATCCTGCAGTGAAAAGCAGTTTGTTTTGCTGGTTGTTGGGTTTATCCCACCAGTGTGTCGCTGCAGCCGAGGAGAGAAACAAAACAGTATTATTCTTTCATAAAGCATAAAATAAAATAAACTCTGTAGACTCAAGCAATTTTGTCTCAAAGGGATTAGTGATAATGGCTGAGCAAAGCAATGCTGCAAGTGCTTATTACCATTGCTTTGGTTTGTGCTGTTTACTCCCATAGACTGTATACTCCATGTTTACTCCACACAAACGTGACATGTTATTAACAGACAAATTGTCCTGTACTTTAGATAAAGGTGCCATATCTGCAAAAAAACAAATAAAAAGATTAAAAATAAATAAAAACTTGACATGGTATGGATTGAGGGGACTGAAACTTAATAGTGTACAATAGGTGGTGTATTTTGGATTTTTCTTAATTTTAAATATTTGTTGAAATATTGTTTACACAGCAATCAATATGTTAATTCTGATATGTTTGAATTCTTGATTACAATTTATGGGAATGGTTTTGGAGGGAGGCCTGATGAGACTTTCTCGATAGATTTAGTGACATTTGGAGCTAGTGCTTCTGGCTACCCTTAATAGAAAAGAGTTGGCAAGATTAAGCTTTGTTTTTGGTGTAATAATTTATAGTATTACGCGTTGCTAGAGTAAAGGCAAATTGTCTTTCCTTCCTGGAAATAATGTTAAATAAGAGTAAACAAATAACCCCCTAAGCAAAGCCAATTCTCCAGTTAGCTGTGTGTGTGTGTGTGTGTGTGTGTGTGTGTGTGTGTGTGTGTGTGTGTGTGTGTGTGTGTGTGTGTGTGTGTGTGTGTGTGTGTGTGTGTGTGTGTGTGTGTGTGTGTGTGTGTGTGTGTGTGTGTGTGTGTGTGTGTGTGTGTGTGTGTGTGAGAGAGAAAGAGAGAGAGCAGAAGGAGGTTTGTGGGCTACGCAAACATAATCCCTGTTGAAGCCTTCTTCTATCCTGTAAAATAATAATGTTAAAGAAATTCCCCAACTTGTAGTTTTCTTGTTTATCTAATCAGTTCTTCATGGATGAGTTGCCTTCTTCCCTATATTTATAGAAAGCAGTGTACAGAGAGGAGGGAATACATGAGGAGAAGTGGGAGAGACGGACCACACAACAGAGGAATGAGAAGAGACGTGCGAATTAGAATAAGTGTGTGCATGAACTGTGAGCAGTCATTGGTCTGTGTGTGCGTGCGTGCGTGTGAGTGCGTGCGTGTGTGTGTCACAAACACATTAAAGGTTATAGGTGATTGTTTAGTGTGACATCATGGTTGACAGGCTGAGAGGAAGGGGCCGTTGGTTGAGAGCCTCAATCAAGTCGCTAATGGTGGAGAATAACAATCCAATATTCCTCATCAAAATTCCATTGTCGTGGTTCAGAGCTAATGAGAAAAGCCTGAACACTCTTACAATTAGTCACAGAGCAAGGCATCAATAGACATGTACGTCATGGCATATCACAACCCATCTCTATCTTTGTCTTTCTCCATTTCCCTTTTAACTAAGCCACATCAACGTTATTATGAGAGGTGAGTTAGGGGTCAGGGGTTCCCAAACTTTGCCATGCCAAGGACCCCATATAGCATTTTCCTCTGGCGGGGACCCCCCCTGTTGCATTTTTTTTTTTAAATGATGAGTACATTATGATGGAAAATATGACAAATTAATCGTACAGCTTAATACATTTTCTTATTATTTATTTGTATTAATAATCAGTTATTCTTCTAAAAAAAAATTGTATTTATCTTTTGTTTGTCATTCATTACATTCATTGTGTCTTCTGTTATAAACATTCTTAACACAATATTAAACAGTAATATGAACAATTAACATATATTTTTAGCATTTTTTAAAGATACTTATGCCTTAATAATATTATATATAATTTTCAACAGTAATATTAACAATACACATATTTATATTCATATATATAAACATCAATATTTGCTACATCTGTGCTCTCATCCAGCTGCAGAGCGAAATATTCACTAGCTCTCACTTGCTCCAAAAGCTGAGCAGATACTCAGTTTCACTCAGTAGCGGCAGCTCGATTCTGATTGGCTTGAAGGGCGGTCGTGTGATTTCAAATATATATATTAATAAATAAAAAATATTAAAAGATTGGCAAGAAAAAGGACACATAGATTGATAGATATGCAGTTATTAATAACATCTAAAAAAGAAAAAAAAATTAACTTTAACAAAAAAAAAATTCCCCTTTCCCTCAAACTTTGCGTGACCCCCCTGGCGCGCCCTGGCGGCCCCCCGGGGGGTCGGGGCCCCCACTTTGAAAAACACTGAGTTAGGTCATTGCAGTGGAGTCTTGCAAAAATAACACTGACCACTACTTGAAGACACTCACAACTATTTTGGCAAAATGGGTCAGATTTCCTTTGTGTGTATTTGCCTTTACGCATGTGTGTGTGTGTGTGTGTGTGTGTGTGTGTGTGTGTGTGTGTGTGTGTGTGTGTGTGTGTGTGTGTGTGTGTGTGTTTGTAAGTGAGTAGTTGGTAGGGATAAGGGAATTGCAGCAAGCTGCAAAGCAGGGAATGAGTGCCTCATCCAAAAATGCAATGATAAATAGTAATCTCCTTAGCCGTATACAACCATCGCTGTCCCTCCATGTAAACTATAAGCTTCAGGCTGAATGCAGATTTCATGTGACCACTGTTATCCTCTTTAATGTTAAATAGTTGGATGTGGGACACCAGGAAACCACAAGGTATTTGTAGACTAACTTGCCTCAAACTTGTTCTCGTCTGTTATATGCAGGATGGATCCAATTTGAGGATAGTTTTAAAATGTTTGCTGTAAGTTCACATAATTCACGTGTTTGCTTGTGTGCGTGTGTGTGTGTGTGTGTGTGTGTGTGTGTGTGTGTGTGTGTGTGTGTGTGCACATCTCCTTCCTTGCTCATATGCCTGCCAGCCATTCCATTGTGACAAAACAGGTGCAGATGAATATGAAACAGTTCGGCAGAGCTTTTAGGGTCTGGTCCTTTGTATGCATGCTCATGTCTGAGGCATCACGTAAGAGCAACCTGGCTCCCAATCTCCAGTCCACCTTTTTACAATGTCAAATCTGTTTCACAGAGAGCAAAATGTACGTTCTAAACAGTCAGACGAGGCCATGAGAGACACAGATGCAGAGCTGTTTTGTAGGCTTGTTAAGTCTTTCTTCAATACAAAGGACTGCAAATGAGTCAGGCTCCAAGACTCAGACAAAGAGTACCTGGTTGACCTTTTCTAAAATGTAATCACCCTGTATGAGTTCTTACACACACTCACCAATATCACACCCTTTCCTGTTCTCCCATCGCCCCAGTGTGAGACATTCCACACTGACCCAGAATAAATTGACTTACTCAAATCTCTTTGATGTAATAATATGAAGAATGGATAGATAGATAGATAGATAGACAGATGGATGGATAGATGGATACATCGATTGATTAGAATTTGTTTTGTGACTCTTAAAAGTAACACACATTGACACGTCTTGACGTGTCTCTAGCTCCCTCCCTCCCTTCCTCCTTCTCCCTCCCTTTTCCCCTCTCACTCTCGCCCTGTTTCCTTCACTTTGTCAGAAGACCCAGGGCGAAGATGGGAAGCTATTCACGACCCAGCGTGCTGCTGTGTTTGGTCCCTCGTTAATCCCTTCTCTCGTCTCATTTTAGTCATACTGAATCGATATTCCCGTAAGGGGAGACCCACAGCAGCCTCTATCCGACACGTATCGATCCTTTTACTGGATAAAAGAGAAGGGGACGGGTTGGGAAACGGAGGATCCGGCTTGTCCTTCATCTGCGCTCAGTACGCACAGTCAAAGGAGATCTTGTCGATGCGCACCAAGACGCGCAAGAGGACATGCATGCGCACCAGGGAGCAACGTTGAACTTCACCCTCTCTGACAGAGCCTAGATTAATTTGGATATCACTAGTGTAGTATATTGCAGTCTGTGCTTGACCATATGCGTGGCAGGAGGTTTTGGATTTAAACAGCAACAAGTGAAATTGGTAGAGTGCTCTTTCACTGGGACGCTGGTCTGGGCTGACACGTGGATTGTATTCATTAATGTTGGGGGACGCTGCGTTAATATCCCACCTCATCGACATATGGACATTTGAAGAGATCAACCTGCCGTTTTTCCACAGCGCATGCTCTGGAGCAGGAGCGGACAGAGCTGGGCACATCGAGGAATGCGGAGCCGGGATTGTGTATTTTCCAGCTCACCCGTGGAACTCTTCGCAGCACAAACCAAAGTAAGTAATTCTCCAACTAGCTCCTATGGTATTTCGAGAAATGTAGGCAACAGATTGCACGTAACCCTGACTCCTGTCTACTCAATGTTGCTTTAACTTAAGGCATCGCTACCTGATTTGTACATGTAGTAGGCTACTATGTGTCACTAGATGTTTATCAGTGACCTTGTAAGACATTTTGCTTGCAATGGAATGAGTTTTTATATTCCTTTCTTAAAAGGCTGTTCCCAAATTTGTCTCACAGGAATTGCTACGGATTCTTCTTTGTCGGTGCATCATCAGAGACAGGACACCCAGGCTGAACCCACACGGGGTCAGTGAGCTTCATAACCTTCTCCGCGTCTTTTTAACCCTCCAGCCGGTGAGCACACGGGGCGCAATGCTAAGACAGATCCTCCTCAACTCGACCCACACCTCGGACTTCGACTTGGTCCTCATGGCCCAGTCCTCTACGCACGCCCCTTCCTCACTGAACGCGTCCCATGGGGGGTCTGTGGGCGTGGCCGCTCTCCTGAGACCCACCGCGGGGCGAGGAGGACTCCGGGAGGGCGAGCTCCACAAACCGGACCTGATCACATACATAGTCATGTGCCTGCTGCTCTTCCTGTTGGTGCTGCTCATTGTGTTCTTCATCAACTGCCAGCTGCGGAACTCTTTCTTCGCTTCCATGCCATATGACAGGTCACTGAGAGAGGCCCGGACCTACAAGTAAGATCGACCCCCGGGACAAATCCTTGGGACTCTGAGGCTGTTGTTGGGGTTTAATGACAAACTGGTCACCCAACAACTGCTGCACGTACTGGACTAACGAAATGGTTGCCTTTAGTAGTTGTGTTGGAAAGCCTAAATCATTGCCATAATTAAAGTGTGCCCACATTTTTCACTTTAAGGCAAAGCACCATCCCAGAAAATGCCCTTCAGCCTGAAGCACCCATTGCCTGAAGCCTTCAGGGTGCCATTTCAGAAGATTAATGGGGCTTGGGCTTACTTCAGGTGGAAGGATACCACTATGACTCCTGATTCAATTAGTGACTCATATATTTTCTGGTAATGACTTAATAAAATGTGAAACAATCCATCATCCTCTGCAACCCCCCTCGTGATGCCACCACTGCACTTTGGAAACACATTACACATTCCTTTACAGTACACTCGCAAGCTTATATTTATTCATATGGCAGCCAAATTCGACCTGGTGTCTGCAATCTGCAGATATTCACAGTATTTCAAACAGGCCCCGACAAAATGTGTCTATTTTTTCCATGGAAATATGACTTATGGTAACAGAAAGGGTCTACAGCAGATTGTATAATATTTTGTATGACTGTAACTTAACTGTCTTGTCTTGTAAAATTAAGAAATCAACACAAAATGTCCCTCCTTCCATTGTAAAATGCTGATTAAAGGACAAAGGCCCATATTGTCCCATCATTATATTCAAATGCACTTTCAAGTCGCAGTCTCTCCGTCTTTCCACCTGCTTATATGGCGATGCTGAAGATGATGCTGATGATTATGTGAAATACATTGTCCTTTAATTCATTCCTAAAGGCCTTTCCACGAGTGCCATAGGGCTGCTAACCTTACTGTGCACTTTCACTTTAATTAACCTCTAGCCAGCAATTTATACCACCAATAACCCGGAGAACTAATAACTGAGGCTGAAGTTTATGACGATATTTGGCGATAAACCAAACTGTTGTCGGTTTCAGTGCCAACGGTGATGCGCAAATCCTCCCCAATCTTGTTGTTGGAAAACATGTCTCACATAGATAGATGAGCCTATCTATCTAATCCGGTGCCTGTGTGTGTGGTCGCATTTGTGTGTATAGCCGATGTCTGTAAGAGAAACACACATTGATTATTGTTGTCTGTGGTGCGTATTCACAATATTTACTTAATCTTAGAAACACTGAAAAGAACGCATTGCAAGCAGAGGAGAGAAGGCCAACACTGCCTGCAGTTTTGAGTATATAATGATAGACCAACTCCACGCTGTTTTTGGAAGGCATTCCGCAAAGAATTGGGTTGCTTCACTCAGCATGTTCAGGACAATGTGTGCCTTCTCAATTCAATCATTTGCTGCAATTGTCTTCTTTATTCTAATGTTCTTTTCCACAACTATAACCGCCACTCAGTGCAAATTACATCTGCGAATGCTAATAAATCATCCTAAATCATCATAGGGATAAAAAATCAGCACAGTTGCTTCCTAGTACATTAACTTAGCTGTTTAAACTCTGGTGACACTGCGGTAGCTGCCACCACTGGGTGGCGCCCCAACCCAGTTTATTTTTTGGAAACGTATGATCACAATATAAAATAAAAAAGTTCACGAGCCATGCATGTTAAAACTGCACATTTAAAAGATAAGAAACAACAACTACACAATAAAGACAACGAAATGAAGCAGCACCCCTGGTCTTATTAGTTAAATAAGGAAGGTAATGTGACTCATGATTAACATATATTTTATACATATTCCACTTCATTGGGTACGTCTTGTACATGGATCCAATGGAACATCTCTGTTTTAAAAATAAACAAATCAGTTTTGCTTGACACTGTCAGAGAGGTTTTTAACATTTTCAAGTAAACAAAAGTATATGCTTCTTAAAGTAGAATTTATGGCACAGCTTTTGTATTGCATTACACAAGGTGTATCCAACAAAGTGGTCAGTGATCAATACAACACTTGACAAAGGAAGATATAGCTTAGCCATATGCACCAAATCCCCTTCCACATACGTGAGATATGATTACTTGTTTGTGTAATAACAATGTGCAACATACTGTAAGAAGCCCGAATGGAGGTTTTCTGGTCAATTTGACATCAAAACTTAATAGTAAAAGTGATAGAAATGTACAGATAGAGGATTTGTCTAATGTGGAAAGGTTAGTACAGAAATAATAGCAAGGGCTGTAGACAGTGCTGTCCAAATTGGGGCCCTAAACGCAACATTTTGTCATGAGGCACTGCACATGTTCTGCGTATATGGAGGGGCAGCCCTGGCTGTAAAGGAGATCACAATAGAGTGGTCTTTATACAGCCAAGGGTGTAACTTTGGTTTGAGAAGTGGGGGGGACACAAAACAGGGGGTCCTCCGCAATGAAACATTTTCTCAATTTAATTCTATTTCCTGCCTTTCTACAAATATATTAGGGACTATAGTGTTAACAAATTCAAGAAAAATGTGTAGTGTATATAATGAGTGTGCACACTTATATAGTATCCTATCCATGTGAACCTGTTTTATTTGTGATGACCTCACATCCTCTAGTGCAGTGCTTCTCAAAGTGTGGTCCGCGGACCACTGGTGGTCCGTGAGCGCCCCCTAGTGGTCCGTGAGTATATTGGTAAAATTTCACATTTGAAATAAATTAATTAATTAAAGTTTTCCGCACTCTCGCGGGAATATCTCCGCAATGGAGCGAGCTTAAGTTTCACTTTCAATTGCATGATATAGCCCAGATAAACACCTTCATCACACATGTGGCCACTTGTTTGTACCATTTTCAGGCGATTTGTAAAAAACAATGTGTTTTTGGATATTTGTGGAGTTAGGTGGTCCGCGAGTATTTTTTTATTGGTTAAGTGGTCCTTGGTATGAAAAAGTTTGAGAAACACTGCTCTAGTGGGGTCCGGGGGCATGCACCCCGGGAAGATTTGTTTCTTTACATTGAAGTTGAATGCATCAAGCTGGTGCAGTTTGAGGCCAACATTAAGAGATTTATGGACACAGTTCTCAACACTCATATGAAACAGAACTGTATATATTTCAATAATCAAAAAACCATTAGAATATTCTCACAACCAATAACACATATTTGATAAACTCCTCTCCTATCTTTATCTTACTATAGTCTGCATTCTTTCTTTTTATTTATGCATATTTGACTAACCACTCCCCTTTCAAACTGTGTGTTTATTTTTGTACTGACCTATAGTACACATTGGAAGGATTTCTTAACGTATTTTATATACAACTAATATTACATAGCCTAGATGGAAATATTTGTTTACATAGATGACCAAACCAGGCAATACATTCTCATTTCAAAAGCTTTGATTCTACTGTTTTTAATAAAACAACAGGGAAGGAAGTATATTGTCAAATTGGAAACTTGTTCTCATTTGAACTGATTTAGTTCTGCACTAAAACTATCTCCAGAACCGTCAGTCAGTAGAGAAGGGTGATATAAATTGGTGGCTTGATAACTGTACTGGCCTGTACTGCCCGCTTGTGGTGGGTTGTATATTACACTGCTCTTTTGACTTTGGAATTAAGCGTATGGGCTTTTTGTTGTTCTTCGTTGATTTTATATTTGAAATAACATGATATAGAAATCGTGACAATTTTATGTTTATCTTCATGACTCTGTTGTTTAAGTTATATTGATAAGCATTTTTTTTTTGCGGTGGAAGGAGGGAGGGGGGAGTGTAGTGAGTGTACTGTGGTACTGTGATATTACAATATAAATGAAATGGCATCGATTACTGTACACTATAATGAAATAAAAAGACTTGTAAAAAAAGAAAATAAATCGTGACAAAGAACATTGTTACATCATCTACACAAATATACACACAGACACACACACAAACAAAAATGTGACACCCAAATAACTTTCCTCTCATTATCTATGTTGATTTTCTTCAAACCACCTCCCTCTTTAACCCCTGTGAAAAAATTATTGGGCAAAATAGGATTTCTCACTGCCAGCGCATCAAACGCCCCCATTGGCAAAAATCAGACACTCTGCAATTAGTCACTTGATTATCTCTACAGAAAACCAAATGCTGCTCCTCATCACAGGGAGGAATTAAAGGAGGGCCATTTACTTTCTATCACAGTAAAGATGACAAAGACTCAAAATGAGCAGGAGCTGTAATCCACTGAAACTCTCACTTAAAGAGCCATCACTTATATTTAATATGCAAGTTACATTTATTAAATAAAGTGAAACATTGAGCATACCATAATCCACAAAATCAATCCGGGAAATTATTTTTGCAGTATAGGATATGACAAAACGTTTTATTTCACTTTGTGATAGCAACAGAGCACACTTTTGATAAAGACCACTTGGGTATCAAAAGTGTGATCTTCAGGAAGGTAAACAAACAGCAGAAAAGCTGCGTCTCAGCTGTTTCCTTCTTTCCTTCTGCATAATGTGCATCCTTTTGGGGAGGTTGTGTTCAGGATCAGTGAGGGAAAGGAGAGGGCGCCCCTGGTAAGTGGGTACTTGTCTGAGGGTTGGGAGGGTCTCTGGTCCAGTAGCCCTGTGATAGAGCATGAGACTTGCACCAGAAGCCATAAACACTCAACACATTAATTAAAAGATGGAGAGGGACTGAGGGAGGCCGGAGAGTAAAAGCAAGGGGAAGTCAGAAGGGAAACTAAACGGATCATATTCATGTGGGTAACAACAGAGACCCACATGCATTCACAAAGGATGTAAAATAAGACATACTTCATGAATCCCCAACAGGGAAATGTCTTATACATGCACACACAGAACCACATGCAGGATAGGGCAGGTGCATGGCAGAGTGAAGAGGCGGCCAGTTAGCTGGCGCCCAGAGCAGTTGGGGGATTGGTGCCTTGCTCAAGAGCACCTCGGCAGAGCCCAGGAGGTGAACTGGCACCTCTCCAGCTACCAGTCCACACCATATTTTTTTGGTCCAATCGGTAGCCTATGTGAACCTCTACCCAAAATAATTAACACACACAAAATGGTAAATGTTAGGCCTTAATATAGATTTGATGACTCTATAATTATAATACAAGTAATAATAATCAAAATAATAATAATGTATTCAGATAATTACACATTTTGTGTGATGAGGTCATGAACCAGAGTTTTTTTGGGCCGCCATGCAGTTCTTAATAGATGAGTTTTCAGTTTGCAACGTAAGATGTGCAGAGCTTCTGCTTTCCTGCGGTATGTGGGGGGCTTTAGCATCCTCTGTTGTAGCAGGACAGCAAGTATTGAGACTTATCTTCATTATACCAGGGAAACCGCCCCGGTAACTCTTTCATGGAGCTGTAATGATGTCAGTCCGGCTGGAGCCACAGCTATGTGCAGGCAGAACTGTCAGCTAAATCCTCTCAGGTGTAGCTGCAGCGCACAGGCTCCTCCCAGCAGCTCTGACCCACTGTCAGAAGAACAGGAAGACTCCTCTGCCGCTAAAGCTGTAGTCGCTCGCTTCCCCCTGTCATTTAGGGGTTAAAAGTTAAATAAACTTGTAGCAGTCATGGAAACTAATTTAGAAAACAAGTCGGGCCAATTCATCCGTAACATCATCTCGTCACCCGTGTTGTAGTCGCCGAAACAACTGGTGGAAGTGGGAAGAGCGGAGTTTTTTTTCTTTCCACGGGGCTTTACCTACTGTTGTCAGAAGAGCTAGCGTAGCTGAAGCTAAGAGTTAGCTCACTTATTACCGCATACTTTCGAGACTCAAAGTTCACTTTGTTTAACATATCGGTTCGTATCACACGTGGATCCTATAAGTCGTTTTTTGTATTTTATTAACGCAACAGGAAGTGTTCGTACTTTTCCTTCCGAGGGCTTGGGCTGTGCTTTGAATTTCCCTCCTTCAGTGATACAGACAGGCGGTTTAGCGAGGGGCTCGTTTGGTGTAGTTGGCTCTCTACCAAATCATTAGCAGCATTGTGCTAATTGTGGCTAAGTTAGCCAGGCACTAGCTTAGGCCCAAGGGAATAAACAGTTGGCTTTTTAACAAAGTTTTGAAACACCTTCTGAGGATACGTTTGCTATTTTTTTTACGATTGAGTTCTGGGAGATTACCGCCACAAGGGTTTATTCTGTCTCCCAACTCAAGGAAACGGATTAAATTATCAGTATGGATCCAAACACGGGGAACTCTGCTTCAGCGGCTGGTCCCAAGAAGGACAAGAAATCAAAGAAGAGCTACGAGGATGGAGATGGGAAAAAGAAATTTGTGAGTATCAGGTTCAACTTGTTGCACTTTTAATGATCTGTACATGGGTTCAAAAGTTGTGCCTCTGACTCCATAGAGGGTTACATATTCTTCCTCTCATGTTTCAAAGTGAAGCTACAAAGCAACTAACTGCCACTATACCTGTAATTACCTTCAAACCAAGAGCTGTGCACCAGCTGTCAATAGAGCTTAACATGTTACCCTGTAGGAATCATGATTCAGGTCAAAGTAAATGACAACATATGAGGAAGTAGAAGCTTGCTCTCCAACTATGAAAACAGAAACTGTGCAATAAACTGTAAGTCAATTCTGTCAAATTGCAACACGTCAAGAACTAACTCAAGTGTACTTTTTTTAAACATTGGAAACACTAAATGAAGACCCAGCATTGTACTGTTGTGTTTTGTAAAGAAACAGGACTTCATGTATTGTAAACACTATACAAATTGAAATTATTTAATGGAATTGTTTCAAACAAATGACCTCATGGTAAGGTGTGGCAGAGGGACGTTGAATGTTCCCAGGCTGACCTAATCATTGGGATGACATCATGGTGTCTGTCAGCTTCTGTGACTCAGTGTGGTGTCTGAGAGCAGAGCAGTAAGAGTCACCTGTACTTATGTCTTTCTTCAGCCAGTCCAAACTGTTGCGTAACTTAACCCCCTGGCAATGTCTAGCAACAAGTGAAAACTGATATTGTGAACGGTAACCAAAGATGATGCACAAAAGTCACATCTGGTCACACACACACAACTCAAACAGTTTCTTACATAATAACATTTATTTTTACATACAGAATCCTGCATGCTTGTTGTTGAGAACCTTCAATGTAGATAGTATGCTAATACAGGCCAATATGCTTATGGCTAGGAGATAGTTGTAGGAGTTTGTGTGTTTCTTGTTACAAGCATTGTTTTAATGAACAGACACAGTCAATAAAGTAGGGAAAACTGCCTGTGTGCTAGTGTTAATAAATGCATGTTCTTGTGCTTCTTCAGTGTTAAAAAACAGTGACAAATATGGTTAAAAATAAATAAAGTATGTGTTAAATCGCATATTTTTACAGTACTTCAATTGCACATACAGGTTAAGTAGGGCTATAAGTAAACATGAGTCATGGACATCGATTGTGCAATGTCCTTAGAGCACTGAGTCTGGGTCATTCTGCCTGCTGGTGTGAGTGCATGTGTCCAGCAGCACTGCCCGACTTAAGAAGAGGTTTTTTTTTTCACAGTTCAGAGTTCAGAAAGAGGTTATGGGGTGTAGACATGTGTGCTGTCATTGATCTACAGTGTGTCATCGGCTCTCAACTATCTTGACTTCATCACACTCCGCTTTCACCTCTCCTCAGACATACCAGTGATATCTTGATGAGATAAGACTGAAGGATGTGTGTATTGTTGCCAGCCAGCTTTCTATTTAACCCAAAATCCTTGTGTGAATGTCTCTCCGTTATGCCACCAGGGACTGAATGAAGCGGTGTGGGTGGGTTATCCAGTTTTAGTCACTGTGTCTTTTTCGAGAAACGGGCCCAGTTTTTGGATGACTAAAATAGGATTGAAGTTTTTTTTGTTGGAATAATGTCACTAACAAACTTCGCAATTAACCCAAAGCTTATAGCCATTTTTAGCATGGAGAATGTATGTATTCAGTGCATGACATTAAGGATTTTGGGAGATGGCCCTGTGGGCCATCTAAGCTAATTTACAGATGGCCCTGAGCCCAATAGAGATTGCCCTGAAAAATGCGCACGGACGAAATGACGCACGAAGGGTTTGGGGCGCCTCCCCCTAGAACATTTAGGTTTGTGCAGGTCTTAGATGCTGTCTGGTGCATTCTCTAGACTGAATTATAAGATGAACCACCACAATATTATATTGTACAATTTCAATTTTATTCTTCATTTCACTTGTTTGTTCTTGTTTGTGTTTGCTCGCTTGCATGACCTGCATAGCTATAAGAAATACTTATACAAGTTGTTGGTCAAGAAGACACTTTCCATCTGATGAAGGCAAATGCCTTCCCAGATGTAAAAAAGTAGAAAACATTACATTCAGTTATTAATGCCAAAACAAACATTATTTACACTATTATGGCCCCTGTTAAAAATGTTTGTAATGTTATCTACTGTAAGTTGATCGAACGAATGCCTCCTCATCCGGAAGCTGACCGAGCAGACCCGAGCAGCAGTCGAGAGGAGCCGAGCGCATCCGCCAAGCACACAACATGGCGACGTCAGAGTTCCCGTTAGCCGTTATTATACATCCATGGTTAGCCGGCAAATCTAAATCTCTTCGGTCAAAATCATTTCCCTTTAGCGCAATACCGCTTCAGTTGCGCCACTTATGTGACAGACAAGAATAGTCAATTCTAATGTCTAACACTTAATGTGGAGAAAGAGATGTCCTGTATGGGTTGATTGTGCGTTGATCTGTTGGTAATGCCTCTGGGTTCCGGTGGGCATGTAAACAAATGTATAATGCTGCGCTATACTTTGTGGCCTGACCCAGTTGCATAGCGACACTTATTGTTTAGGTGTCTTTTAATAAGCAGGTAGTCATATCATTAGCTAGAACTAGCTAGATCTGATCGATATGGACATAAACGCGAGTGAAGTCTAATCTGACGGGAGAGAGAGAGATCAGCTGCTGCTGACGAGTGGACACGCAGCTCTGCATAATCACATGCAGCGGTGAGCGGACAAAACACACACTTCAGGTTAGAATATCACACGTAGCTATTTTAATGACCTCTCAAACTACCTAAACTAGTTATAGATATGTTTAGTTTTACTGTCGGGTCACTCATTACTGGATCCGAGAGCTGCATGATACTGGCATAATAGATTGCCCGAACGGGCAACCAGCAGGTGAGGCTTCATTGCCCGAGCTAAATAGATGGCCCCGGGCCATCGGGCAGTCCTTAATGTCGAGCCCTGGTATTATTATAAAAAAACATAATATTCAAACCCCCAAAATATCATCAATAAGAAGCCAAGTCTCTATGCATTGCGTCACATTTTTCCCAACCCCAACATCACCCCTGTAGTGTACTCATCTTTACAAAAACATTCTGTATTGATTTAATGTTCGCTTGCTGTTTAAGAATGTGTGTAATCGTGAGCACATGTGATGTGATGTGAGCACACACATCTATGTGTGTGTGTCTCAGTTCACACACAGGTTGTTTGACATACGTGACCTTCACAGGAATGCTTACCAGGATCCACTGTGCTGACAGGTACCTCTGTAACTGAGCATGATTCATGTAGTACGTTTGAAGCCATAAGCTGGTCCTTTAGCTGCGTTCTGTGAAGCGCTATCTGTGTTCTTCAGAGAGAAAGCATCATCATCATCCCTAAAGACTGTTGACACAAACAGGCTGGATCAACCCGGCAGGCAGGGGCAGGGTGGATTAGCCACGGTTCACTGCCTTGGACAGTTGTTTGGGATACAAGGTGACTGGTAGATCACAGATTTGAGCTCTGGGGAATCTCTTTGAGTTTGGCAGGTAATCTTTTATTAGGAGGAAGGTTTGCTGAAGTCTGTCATGTAGAAGTTCTTCTGGGGCTTTTCTCTCAGACCTTCATTGGCTGTTTACCACTTATTGGCGTTTCATAATAATTGTATTTGAATCCATTTCTTTCTATAATACCGTGGGTTAGCTTTTGAGCCTGTGTTGCATAGTGTTCTGTTCAGGCTCGAACAGCTGTGTCAGAGGATGGACTGCAGAAATTGCAAAATGTATCTGATTCTAAGCAGCACATATGTTTCTCTTTTTAGTTGAACATTCAAGAGTTTAAGTATATACTTACTTGCTCATGCTTGCAGCTAGGCCTGTCACAATAATTCATTTTGTTGGACGATACATTTTCCCGGAAATGATTGCGATAAACGATACATTTTAGACCACTGACATAATGATAATAATAATTCAAGTACATCCTTTCAAACAGAACTTTTTTTATTGAACATTCAACATTGCAAATGAAATGTGAAATAATATTCAAATATATTAATTATATATAATAATTGAAATAAACAAATAAATTAAATTATAAAAAATGAATTAAATCACACAAAACCTCTCTCTCTCTCTCTCTCTCTCTCTCTCTCTCTTAATCGCACATGTTATATCTGTTCTAAATGTACCTTTTTAGAGGAATATTTTTCAAGTTTTTAATACTCTCATCAACATATGAGTGGACAAATAGGCTTTATGCAAATGTTTGTTTATTATCATTGGAACAATGACAAATATTCTCCTGAATATTTTCAATACAACAACCTGGAACCTCTCTCTCTCTCTCTCTCTCTCTCTCTCTCTCTCTCTCTCTCTCTCTCTCTCTCTCTCTCTCTCTCTCTCTCTCTCTCTCTCTCTCTCTCCCAACCCTGTCTACTTCTTTGCACTGAGCCAGTTGCTCAAACAGACAAGCCTGTTTACAGTTGTCGGCGAAATGCCGCTCCTCTGTCTTCATAACAGTCAAAGCATGAGACTGAAGTTCCCCCCTAGGGTCAAAATAATGTGCTGTGATGTGCAGTCGATACGTTGGATGCGATCCGAATGATCTCACACGGTCCCTCGTCCTCCACAATGTTAATTGTCCTGCAAGCTGTAGCCACCGCCACCCATTTAGCTATCGCTGTTTGAAAGCTTGCTGCTCGTAGACGCCAAACTTTCAAGCGTGGTCTGCCGCAAGCGAGCGGCAGGAGCGGGGCTGTCAGCATCAGCTGTGTGCTGTTTAAAACACATTTTTTTGTATCCATATCTCTCGCTAGAATCTCCCACCATCCAACTAACAACAACAACAACAACAACAACAACAACAACGTCAAGCCTTTGGGCTCTGAAACTACGGGGCGGGTCGACGACAAATACACATGCGTTAATCGCACGTTAAAATAATTAGTCGCGGTTATTTTTTTTGCGTTATTAACGCGTTAACTTGACAGCCCTAAAATATATATATATATACACATTTATAATTATATATGCAAGGAACACCAACATGTTTGCATTGTCGGGCAAATGCATCTTTCATTGCAAACTGTCGGGAAGGTGGGGGCTCTCCATCTCCAGCTGCTGTGTTTGCTCCCAGCTGGGAAACGGAATGGGGTGGTTGTGTTTCAGGTGCAGTTTAAGGTTGGTCGTATTGCTAGCTTTTGTTGCTACCTTTTTAAAACAAATGCGACACACCGCCCGGCTCATTCAAGTCCGTAGGTTCGCTTCGTTGATTTGGCTTGAATCCCAAATATTCCCACACCGGAGATGGAGTTAGGTTTTGCAACCAATTCCATCTAACTTCAAATTCCCCTCGAGTAAGTCACACGTTGTCTCCTGCTCTATATTATTAATTTGGCTGCTGCACGCAGAGTGCATTGACCTGGCTGTGTGTGAGCCCCGCCCCTCACAGCGCGCCGGGCCGGTAGAGTGGCCGGCAGACACAGCGCGCCTGGCTAAAATGCTGGTCACATCCTTATGTAAACAAACACACATGTAAACGGCAATTTATCGAGGTCAGAAAAGTTATCAAGTTCATTTTTATTTATCGTACGATAAGTCAATGAATTGCTTATCGCGACAGGCCTACTTGCAGCGTCAATTTACCAGTTGGATTACTTCTGTTATCAAATCAAATGGACTGATTTCATCTGAGTGTGCATGTGGACTCACAATAAGAACATAGTTGGAAATAAAACACATGGGTTCATAACAAATTATTTAGCAATTGGATAGTAGCTCTCTGAATTGAAATCAGATCATAGAAGATATTTCAAGTTTGAGTTCTTTCCTGATGCATATTGTGACATATAGTCATCTCATGATCATTTGGCCCGTCCTGTAACTGAAGTTGTGTTGCAGCTTTAAAGGAATACCACGATAAAATAATTTCAGTCACAACAAGAGCAACATTTTTTACATTTGTATTTATGTGGCACTTGTTGCTCGTTGTCAGACTAACATTTATCCATCTTTGTATTTTGCAAAGGTGCATACATCGTCACCATTTGGCACGGGTTAAGGTTAACATGTTGATCATGACTAATTGCAAGGATAAGTGCGCCTTCATTCAAGCAGGAAATCTGGTGCCTGCTGCATGTGACTTTGTGCAGCAGTGCACCTACTTCCTGGGGGAACCACCTCAGCAGAAGCCTAATGTCAAACACGTCCTTGAATGAAGCCAGGTCACACGTCTTTAATCAGTCTGACTCATGTCGTCTGAGGCAAGTGGAGTAGTTAAAATGTGCTTTGTTGCACAGTGGGTGTCTTTTGCCTTCTTTCGTTTTATTTATGTCTGTTCTAGTCCCCATCACTCTCACACACACACACGCACACACACACACACACACACACACACCACACACACACACACTCTCTCTCTCTCTCTCTCTCTCTCTCTCTCTCTCTCTCTCTCTCTCTCTCTCTCTCTCTCTCTCTCTCTCTCTCTCTCTCACACACACACACAGTTCGTGTTCTCTCCATCTCAGGGGAAGAAGAGCATACTGTGAGCTGAAGAATAGGATGACAGTGCCAGCATGAAACTGGAGTGCTTTATGGACTGCTAGTGGCAGGGCCCCTTGGCTCGGAGTGAACGGGAGTATTTCAGAGCAAGGCTGAGCAACGGAGCTGCAGTGAGCGACTGGGAGAGAGATAGAGAGAGAGAGAGAGAAGGGGAGGCAGAAACAGGGAGAGAAGAGAGAGTGTGTAACAGGGAGAGAGAAAAAAGGGAGTGATAAAGAAGCTAGAAAACCCAAAATGGAGATAAGAAGATTAATGGAGGTAGACAAATGCACAGGAGTGTGGGGGTGCAGTCAACGATAATAACAAGTTACAGGTGATGGCTTTGGGGAGCTAAAATGACTGATTTTATTCTCAATAATTCTCAATAGTTTATACGGTCGTTCATGCATGTTGCTCCTGTGCACACTCCCCAAGTCAGGGATTTAGTTGCAGGTGTTATAGTTGTGGAAGATAGGTGACATAACTGATGAGATGTAGACAAAAGTACAACAGAAGTAAAGTTTGAATTCACAGGGAGCAGGTTTGCTCTTGTGGATCTTATACATGTGTAACTTAATGTGATAGATGAACATGTAGAGGATGGATTTCTAATAACAAGTTGAAATGAAGACACTTGTTGGAATAATTATGGCTGCAAATACATATTATATATTTTGATCTGCAGAAGAATCTTTTGGTCTGTAAAATGTCCGAATATAACGTTCAAATATCTATCCCATTTCTTCAAAATTCTCGGATAGACTAATCATTGTCAATGCAATAGTTAAAATAGGTGCATTCACTGCAGCTCTACAATAATCTGCCGTGGACGAGCGTTCTTGTGGAACCTACTGCTGCAGGTCTCCCTTGAAAAAGAGATCATTGATCTCAATGGGATTTTACCTGGATAAATAAAGGTTTTGAATTGAATTGAATTGTAATAATGATTAACATGTACAGAAGTGCTCTCTGTTCGCTGTGCTTTACAGAAAGAGAGACGAGCAGCTGTTGGGTTTGCTCTGAAGCCTGTTGTGACTGGATGCTAGAGCTCAGTTGTGTAATGAAAGTGCTGTAACACACAGGAATGCAGAGTTACCACGCCGCTGAAATATCATACTTAGAGAGGAATCTCATCTTCACCTGGGTTGTTTTTTTTGTTTCTGAAGTTTTTAAATTCCTCATCCCTTTCACTTTGTGAGCCTGTATCAATCAGACAACATCAATTGTCTGAGAGCTGGTTAGTTTTGAAACATCGTTTTGTCTCTATGTAAAGGTGGCGGTCCTAGCTTTTTGCTTCAGGCACCAAAGTCTCCAAACTTTCAGCAGCTACCTCTCCACCAGCGCAGACGTGGCATTTCCTCGTAACATTGCTGTAATATAATTCCCACTTAAATGGACCTAATAACTCAGACTGCTGAATTGTCACATTAACCTTGCTGAATGTTGTAATACATTTGATCAGGACTGGCACTTTAATGTGTTATGGCAACTGTGAATAAGAGCTTTACTGAGACGATGAAGATCCCCTCTCTTTAGGAAATGTCAAGTATTTCATTCTGCTAAAAGGAGACACTCCCGTGTGGTATTTCATCTATAAAGTGTTTTTTATAAGGAATTCCAGACAAACATTACGACATATACATCTAGGATACATCACAATTTGGACCTAAGTGCTGACATCATAAACTGATTTATTCTATTTGTTTATCAACAGAAAAATAGTAAGACATTCTCTGATGAATGCATAATAAAATAATCATAAGTTGCATCTCGAGTAGGGATTGCATGATATAGGATTTGACCTCGCTTACTGATTTCAAATAAATAAATAAAACATAATAATCTTTGTGAATTTCAATTATCGTTATTATAGAATTTAATTTTCTGTTTGTGTCACCATGAACAATTCACAGAAGGCAAGTGTTGCTGTCAAATTAGACCCGACCACAGCAACCGCATGCTAAGGAGGAAGTGTTTTTGTTGTTGCTACTACTAATGTCATACTGTCACCTACTAAGCTGATCAGATGCATCCTATTCTGAGACTGCTGTGCAAAGCTAAGTCGTACAGTAGCACGGCCTGACATTGAGCAGACAGGAAGTATGCATAATGGTTGACGAGACGGAAAGCTAGGCCGGTTGACGGCTAACTTCTACTGATGAGGAACTGTCAGTGTCATAGCTCTCCATTGTCCTTGTCAGAAAGTGCAGCTGACACCCTTTGTGTTACTTGTGTGTTGTTTGTGCGTGAAATCAGGTCTTGCAGCCTGTGTTTGCTTAGTGTTTCATATTCTACCATGCATGTGTTGTGCAGTGTTACTGAGAGGCTGTAGAGGGAACTGCATTCTGTTTCTCTGCATGCCATTCTTTGTCATGCTTATTTCCCTCTATCCTGAAAACAACTTTCACCAAATGCCTGTGACGTTTGCATTTGTTGCCTCGAGCTATTTTGCCATAGTCAGTTTCACTTGCTCAAATATTTGTTGAAGGATCTCATAGGTTTAAAGTCTAAGCAGGTAAAAGGCATAAACTGGCTAGTCCAGACAATGGTGTTTGTTTTGTTGTCTCGTGTCTTTTATTCCAAATAAACGGCCACCTCTGTGCATCTCCTGCACTTTCTGTCAGCGTTAGAGAACGTGGCTCCCTCTCCAGTGGAGCTTTTCTGTTCTTCAGTGGAAAGCTATGAAAATAAAGAACATTTAGTTTTCAAACTTCTCTGACCACCTAGATATTCACCTATTGTTCAATTTGCCAGCTGTTAAATCTTACATCTCGTTGTCACTCTTTCTAGTTTTGTTTGTGTAAGTACACACACACACACACACACACACACATACACACACGCACACACACGCATACACACATGTCAGGGTTTCCACCCTGTTATTATTGCTTAAATACTGCGGGCTGTGACAGGAAGTTGTGCAAAAATAACGCTCATGCTTCCGTACTGGTCCGCATTATTTCTTACCCTTATCTCTTTCCTTCCCTGCTTTCCATCCATTGTACAAGGAGGTACCAGTGGTCTACTAAATATGTTTGCACACAGCCCACTCCCACATCGTTAGAGGTCTGGATGATGTTAAAACACAGAGCAGGGTTTCATCCCAGGAGCTTAAAAGACAGATTTGAAACATTCCAGGCTGCTGTGTGAAGGTATTATTATTGAGTTACTGGACATTGTTTGGAGAAGTGGCAGAAATATCATCACCTTTTCAAACCTTAGATACAATAGAAACCATGGTAGTGGTCTCTATGTTTTGGGCTGTGTTACCCCTCTTCTAGTGTTGTGACCTCAGCTCTGTGTTTAGTTATCAATGAATATTGTGTTGGTCAACAACATGGGGAACATTTGCGATTGTGCTTCACAGGTTTACACATGACAGAGAAGGAAATCCCACAACTAATAAACTGGACATATAAATGCTTGTAATGTTTAATTCAAAAAGTGATAGACTACGGCTCCTAAGTAGATGAACAGTAAGATCTCATACCACATCACCGAAGCGCTGTACAATATGTTTGTGATGCGATACGTGCTTTAATTATCCTGATACCATTACTTTTTTCTCCATTAATTAAAAAACCCATTTGTTGACAATGTCAATGCAAGACAGAGGGTGGTGTGAAATACAATCACCTGTTTCCTGTCTGCCGCGGAATTGCCAACAAATAATATTATAGAAAGTGACATACTGCTTAGTCAACACACCAGAAGCCACATGATGAAGCCTTCGACAGAACGTGTTGTGCATTCAAACTGCAGCATCTGTGACTAACTTCTGTACTTTGGTGCTTCTTAAAGACAGACTTGCTGAAGAAGCATATGGCAGGCTTTTGAGTATTGCTTTTTATTATTCTTATTCTTCCAGAGTAAGTCGGGGTGTTGTGCTTATTTCATGTAAAGAAAACTGTGTGTGTGTGTGTGTGTCAACTTTTGTGTTTTACTGTAAAATAAGGCTGACTGAGCTGGGTTAGGCTAAGATATGTCGCTTCATAAGCCGCTGGTCCTTCAGAAGTGCTTGTTGGATGGTAGAATAGCTTTGAAATCCCCTCCCCCATTGCCTGTTACCTTATGATACTGCCAACTGTATTAAAAAAACAAATGTATGCAGATGTAAGTCGTCAGCTATGTAGATGAGAAGCCCTTTACATTTGAATTTAGATTATTATTTTATCAGCAACGATAAATATATTTGAAATAAAATCAGAAATGTATTTATTTATCGTCACCTCATTTAAGTTCATTAACTTACATGAATGTATTATATGACAAAATAGGTATTTGTTGAAATATTTTCTGTACAAGTATGGTTGTATTTTGGGCAGTGTTGTCGTGATGGGATGTTCCCAGTATAAATACTCTCTGTTTCACTTGTAAGCAGAGAGGTGGATGGACAGACCTGTAGACTGATTCTCACAGATATGAATGCTCCTACCTTTGTTGTGAATGATGGGTTTAGTTAGGATTACAGTGTCAGTCCTCCTCTGTGACTCCCCAGTCCTCACTGACAGATTAAAGCTAATCTCAGACCGCTCTGTACACCACGACTGAAGACAGCACGGGCCTATGTGGCGCTCCCACAGCAGTGTCTGCAGGACAGTCTATTCCTGTAGGAATGGAGCAAGACGTTAAGCCATTCGAGGCTGTCGAAGAGATGTAGCTGCTGGACACAAATCCACACCCTGTGGTGTCTTGGCGAGGACTGTAGGAAACTTAGCTTAACCTGAAATCTGTCATTACTTCACATTATAATCACTTTGTTAGCTGATGTATAGTTGAGGCTTTAATAGCCATCGCCAGGTAACGAGTGAATGGCACTGTCACACCACGGCAACATTGTAAAATATGGAAACATCTTAAATAAAGACTAGTGTTATTTCAGGTTCTCATTTCAACAGAACTCTCTGTGGCTTAGTCTGTACAGTAGGTTTTTATGGAGCTACTTTAAAGAAATAATAGCACTCCCTCACATTTATAGTCTACTGCCAAATTCGGCTCGGGGGATTTCTGTGGGTATCATAGGGAATGAGGATTGGATCATTTGAGTTGGTCTATTACACCATATGTTTTACATATCAAAGGAGTTTGGCCTTACAGTAGCTGAAGGTGATACATATAGCAGGTATGGTTAGGTGGGCTGGGACATATCTGCACAGCAAAATGTGTGTGTGTTGATTAATTGTGTTGCTTAAACAACTGTTTACATGTGTACGTTCCAATTGTACTGATAACAGCTCATGGTTAATGTCTACATTTAACAGTTAGTTGAAGGTTAATTAGACTAACATGTGGTCATTGGTGTCCATTTTGAATCTTTAACGGTCCTGCTTGCATATTTGCCTGAACAAATCAAAGACAATGCACTGTTCAAATGATGCAACATATTTGTGTTGAAATTAAAAACTCCAAAATAGAATTCCGGTTGTGGAAATGACATTGGACTGTACATTGTCATGTGAGCTAATGTAACAATCGTATTGTTATTTCCCTATCCGCTGTTGTGTTTGTTTAGTTAACATCATCGGTTTCTATTTGGGTAGCGGCTTGTATCAAATAATAATTAACACAACAGCATATCTTAATCAGCTATGTGCCAGCTTGTGATTCATGGCGTTCAGCTTCTGCATGAGTTCATTCTGCGGCGACACACACACAAGTGAAGAGACACGCCAAAACCCACAAACACTGACGGAGAACCTTCATGCGCAACCTTCAACCTTCTTTAGCTTTGTGCTGTTTCTTTTTTAGGCAGTTCTCATTACTTACGCCTGTCTTCTTAGGGCATAGGTGTGTAATGAGCTGGTTGTTCTTGGGCCTCTGAGCCACCATAGGAACAATCCCTGCCTGTGTCTCTGTGGATTCAGAAGGCTGCAGTCATCCGTAGGAGCAGTCAATGATGCACGCATATCAGCCAAGTCTCTGTGCTGTAACAGTGCAACGAGTATGTTAGGGTACGAGGGAAGTGGTGAGAATGTGTGTGGGAGACACTTACCAGTTTGTGTGCTAATGTGGAGGTGAAAGTTTGAGATTTGTATACAGTATGTAAACTTGTGTTAGACCCCATTTACACGCAAACTAAAACTAAATGCAAACGAACCGAATATGATATCAAAAAAGTCTTCCGTTCACACGAGACCGCTAGGGAGTGCTGGAGACGCTGTAGTACATATGCCGGCCGGGCCTGTAAGTGGCGCTGTACTTTCGCCCAAAATACATCAAAAGCAGCAAAGACCCCCGAGCATGGTTGCCATGGTTGCCCTTCTGTTTATGCCCCGTGGTGGATTTAGCAACATGTAGTTCATGTAATTCTCCATGTCCACTTGTTGCTGATGGTTGTGGTAGAGGAGCTGTAGATTTTGCACTAACATCTGTAGCATGGTCAGTAGCAGTAGCCAGTAGCTACTGACAGTAGCTACTGACCATGCTACAGGAGTGAGCAGCAGAGGTGGGGAGAGGTGGGGCTATGGCTTCATCGTTATCAGGAAATGATCGTATAGGGCGTACACACGGAGCCGTTCGGCCCCCCAGAGCGTTCCGGTTGCAGATCTATCCACCTTCGGACTAGTGTTAATTTCGTCAGCTATTTTTTTGTTTAGTTTTAGTCTTAGTCCTGTGTTAAATTTCCTTTTTAGTTTTAGTCGTATTTAGTCACCTTCATCCTGTTTTTATTTAGTCAAGTTTTTGTCGACTAAAAGTCTGAGCATTTTAGTCTTATTTTAGTCAAAGAAAACTAATTATTTTAGTCTACTTTTTGTCAATGAAAACTGTTGAGTCTTTTTTTTGTCATCAGATTATATAGAACATTTCAGTCAAACTGGTTTAGCCAAAACCAATAATTTTAGTCAAACGAATTTCACAATAAGATTATATCTTGTCCTTACTTGATGAAAAACACAGGTTGAATGATTAAGAAGCTTTGCAGAGTATCTGGTCAGGTTTGTGGTGTTTTAACCAGCTGTGTTATGGCCACATTGCTTCCCTTCTGATAAAACAATGCATTCGCTTTTTTTCTCTGCCTCATTGTAGCGAAAATGGGCCCAAATATCACGTTGTTTCTTTCTCCCAAGCAGTGGTGGCTTTAGACTTTTTCGTTGTCAGTCATTTTGACGGACAGGATCGTAACATTTCCGTCATAATCCATTATTATCCGTCGAGTGCACAATTCATCACTCACTCGCGCTGACGGGGGGGTATTCGGTTAACGCGTGTGCGACCACTGCTCCCAAGCCCTGTTGCCATTTTATTTTCTGTTAAATAAGGTTAGTTAGACCATGAGTTAGACCCGAGTCTTCCTTTCAGTTCATATTGTGCCGCTGCCCGGTGTAATTCAAATCTACCGCCGCGCGCACCACAGACACACAGCTGCTGCCCAGCGCAGCACCGGAAATGGAACTGCTGGGAGAAAAACTGACTATCAGAGATGTAACGTTATCTTTGATAATGTTTCGTCTAGGGATGTACGATATTGGTTTTTTGAAACCGATACCGATACCGATAACTTCCTGCTTCTCAAGACCGATAATAAAAAAAAATGTACGCCACTAATTATTTTAACGCGATTAACGCATGTGTATTTTTTTTCCTCGGCCGCCCCGTAGTTTCAGAGCGCATCGAGTTTAAAATACAATCTACAAGCTGATGCGGACAGCCCGCTCCTGCCGCCCGCTTGTGGCAGACCACACTTCCACGCTCACCGGCAGGCACCGACTGGCCATCTGGAGGACCGGGAGGGTGTGTGTATGTGTGGCCCGAGCGAGCGAGAGAGAGAGACCTTACGTGCATTGTTGTTGTTAGCATCTGGTGCTAGCTAGCTGCGCTAACGGATATACGGAGCTGTTTAAATGAAAACAGAGGAGCGACATTTCGCCACAACTGCGCCGAGCACTTGACTTTATGCAGGAAGCCAGACAGTGGGACATTGTACGAGAAGTCAGCACACTCAGCACGGATAGTGCGCAACATGATTGCAGCGTCCAGGCAGCTCCGGTTCGAGCATATGCCTTGAGTTGCACATAGCTCCAACGCCCATACCACCGACGACATGTTTTACTGTCCTGGCTTCACGGCCGCACACCATTTACGTCACAGCCAGGCATGAGTTAGGGAGCGCTGGATTTGTCAAAAACTCCCCTCTTCCTAAACCACTAATACCACAGTACTGGCAAAACGGGAGGAGCCGAGTGAAAAACAAGCGCCCCTCATCCCAATCCACCCACACCGCAGTATTTTTTTCTTTTTTTTTACCCAAAAAATATATTGTATATTATCGGGGCTATTAATACTGGTATCGGGTTTATCGGGATGACGTCATAATTTCTAATATCGGACCGATAATTATCGGGCCGATAATTATCGTACATCCCTAATTTCGTCTCCTCATTTTTCGTCAACGAAAGTAAAAGAGAGATTTTGGCATAGTTTTTATTTAGAAAACTACATTTTCGTCTCGTCACTTTTCGTCAACGATATTGCATGATGATTTCGTTACAGTTATTGTTTACTGCCGTCTCGTCATAGTCTCGTTTTCGTCATGGAAAAAAAGGTCGTTGACGAACATATTTCGTCATAGTTTTAGTCAACAAAATTAACACTACTTGGGACCCGTTATCGTTTGCAGGGTCCGTTTCCGCGTTTCCGTTACGGCCTCGTGTGAACGAACGGGCTATACGAAAGAGAAAAGTAACAGATACAACCCGTTTCGTTCTCGTGTAAACAGCACATTAGTGTGTGTGTGTGTGCGGGATCTTACTGCAAAGTGTGCTAATGGCTGCTCCACTTGTGAGCAGACGATGTGTTAGGTTCAAATGTGCTGTGTGTGTTTAATGGTTCTTTAGACCTAACACCACCACCAGAGTTATCAGAGTTACCTATCAGAGGTGCAAGTAAGCTAAGGTCTGTGAATTGAGTCATAAAACAAAACCGCTTACAGAGGTATAACTGGTCTGGATTGGTTACTGCGTCAGGCTAGGTGATGCTCTTGGCGGTAGGCATCGTTTGGTGAAATTTCTTCTCACGATTATCTTGGCAATACAAATTGCTATGTGTGATATGATCTCAGGTATGCTTTTAACTCTTGATTGCACTAAGACACACTGGCATCACTTTGCCTTACAAATAACAAATATATCATCACTGACAGGACCCTACTTTTTTAGTTTACGTAATTTGTAGTAAAAATCAAACAATCTTAAAGATGTTATCACAAGATACCCCAGCATACACAAATAAATAAGTCTGAGATAAATAAATAATAACACAATAACAAGTGGTTTTGTAACTATGGCACTACTATTTTTTATTTTACACTTGTTTGGATCTAAAAATAGCTTTCAGTCGATTCAAATATTTAATCGCGATTAATCGCATGATTGTCCATAGTTAATCGCAAATTAATCGCACATTTTGTATCTGTTCTAAATGTACCTTAGAGGAATATTTTTCAAGTTTTTAATACTCTTATCAACATATGAGTGGACAAATATGCTTTCTGCTAATGTTTATTATCATTTGAACAATGACAAATATTCTCATGAATATTAAACACAACAACCTCTGAACATTACAAATATTCGCCTCAATTCAACCTGGAACCTCTCTGTCTCTCATACAATAATACAATACAAAGTGTGTATGTGTGTATGTGTGTGTGTGTGTGTGTGTGCGCGTGTGTGCGTGTGCGTGTGTGTGTGTGTGTGTGTGTGGGATCGTTGGAGCTATGTGCAACTCAAGGCATATGCTCGAACGGGAGCTGCCTGGACGCTGTGATCATGTTGCGCGCACTATCCGTGCTGAGTGTGCTGACTTTTCGTACAATGTCCCACTGTCTGGCTTCCTGCATAAAGTCAAGTGCTCGGCGCAGTTGTCTGCGAAATGTCGCTCCTCTGTTTTCATTTAAACAGCTCCATATCCGTTAGCGCAGCTAGCTAGCACCAGATGCTAACAACAACAATACACGTAAGGTCTCTCTCTCGCTCGCTTGCGCCACACATACACACACCCTCCCGGTCCTCCCGATGGCCAGTCGGTGCCTGCCGGTGAGCGTGGAAGTGTGGTCTGCCGCAAGCAGGCAGCAGGAGCAGGGCTGTCAGCATCAGCTTGTAGCTGGTATTTTAAACTCGATGCGCTCTGAAACTACGGGGCGGCCGAGGACAAAAAATACACATGCGTTAATCGCGTTAAAATAATTAGTGGCGTTAATTTTTTTTTGCGTTATTAACGCGTTAACTTGACAGCCCTAGTCCATAGTTAATCGCAAATGAATCGGAAATGTTTTAATCTGTTCTAAATGTACCTTAGAGCAGGCCCGGACTGGCCATCGGGAGGACCGGGAGGTTTCCCGATGGCCTGGCTGTTAAGTGGCCTGCTGGCCTGAGGATTTTTTTTTATACGTATGTATTGTGAACTCAACGCTGCGCAAATGTGGGTCTGACTCTGCCTCACAGAGGGTGACTGGCTGTCTACATGATGTGGCCTGCCGACATGGCCACTTTCATACAGATCATACTAATGCCCTCGATTGGTCTCTGTGTGTCATTCAAGCTCGGGAGGGTGTGTGTGTATGTGTGGCGCGAGCAAGAGAGAGAAAGCGCGCGCACCGGTTACGTGTATTGTTGTTGTTAGCATCTGGTGCTAGCTAGCTGCGCTAAAGGATATAAGGAGCTGTTTCAACATCAAGGTGGAGAAGAATCCTCTGCTGTTAGACTGAGAGGCTGATTTCTACAGCTCAGGTGAGGTAAAGGACTCTGAGTGTTTAGATAGTTAACTTAGACTAAGTTCTCTGTGGGTCTCAAACGGTTTGGTCACCATTTATGTAAACACATATTTCCATTTGAGGGGGGAGTGATTAGTAAAATTGCTGCTGCCTCAAAGAGGAGGGGGAGAGGAGGGAGACAGGAGGGAGACAGGAGGGAGACAGGAGAGGCTGGTTCAGGAGCACAGACACACTCACACATATAAATGAACCAAAAACAAATAAATAAACAAGGTTCAATGTTTTTTCATATTGGATATGATATGTTATTGGTTATTTAAATGTATACAGTTCTGTTTCATATGGATGTAGTCTCTTTATTCCCCCCTCAAAGTGCACCAGATTGATGCATTTAAGTCCAACATTTAAAAAAAAAATCTTACCGGGGGAGCATGCCCCCGGACCCCCCTATAGGATTTGAGGTCCACCCCCACTTAAAATATGTTCACATGTACAGGTTCCTAAATAGATTTGCAAATTTTTTTAGATAGTAACCCATGTCCATATGTTTATTTTTGGCCAGTAGATTTCAACTAGAGGGCTATCACTATGGGCAGCAATGCTGTAAATATTGACAAATAAATCCAGCAAAATGGCACAAAAAACTGGTAGTGGCCTGGCTGGGTGTATAATTCCCGGCCTGACTTATTGTCCCAGTCCGGCCCTGCCTTAGAGGAATATTTTTCAAGTTTTTAATACTCATATCAACATATGAGTGGACAAATATGCTTTATGCAAATGTTTGTTTATTATCATTGGCACAATGGGGTGTAACGTGCAGTGCAGTGCAGTGCGCTGTGATGTGCAGTCGATACGTTGGATGCGATCCGAATGATCTAACGCAGCCCCTCGTCCTCCACAATGTTAAGCTGTAGCCACCCATTTAGCTATATCACTGTTGAAAGCTTGCTGCTCGTAGACGCCGTGTCCAGGCGTCTCTTCGGCAAACTTTCAAGCGTGGTCTGCCGCAAGCGAGGCTGTCAGCATCAGCTGTGTGCTTGGCTTGCTGTTTAAAACACCTTTTTTGTATCCATATATCTCGCTATAATCTCCCACCATCCAACTAACAACAACAACGTCAAGCCTTTGGGCTCTGAAACTACGGGGCGGGCCGAGGACAAATACACATGCGTTAATCGCACGTTAAAATAATTAGTGGCGTTAAAAAATGTTACGCCAGTAAACGCGTTAACTTGACAGCCCTACAAAATAGCCAAACAAAATAAGTTTGTGGGGGTTTTAAGGGTTGACCATATTCCTTTTAGGGCCGCTTTTCTCTTTTCCTGACCCATATGTGAATATAGGCAAGGCAATCCCCTCTTGTGATGATGTTCCAAAGTAGAAAGTCCCTGAAAAAGTGTTTTTTTATTTGTTATAAACTTGTATTATTGGTAAATGGTTATAGTCAAGGTTATATTCATGTATGTTGAAAATGTATTATCAAACTCCCAATTCTGAAAACCAAATGAACACAACACTGTTGAAATGAAATGTGATCAATCAAAATGAATTAAACAAATGTCATGAGATTTGAATATTATAGTATATTCAGTCGATGTTAGGTGACATCCAGGAAGGGATGCAACAAGAGAGACATGGCAACAGTGGCGTCCCTTGTTTAAAGTAGAGGTGGGTGGGGGGGGGTGGTTGGCTTTTGTGTCTCCATTAACAACAGTAGACAAACAACGAGGAGCAGTCATGCAGCAAACATGCCCCACTTGCCCCGACATATACAATCATAGGCAGTCAGTGCACTCAAACGCACCTTGAGTCGGTGGGTCGCTGAGGCGTGTCGGAGCATTAAGTGCGGCGTGGAGAAGATTGGATGTGAAAGAATTGGAAGAGGTCAAATGCAGCTAGTTGTAGTGGAGAGGAGACCTGTGAAGTTTGGACCTCAGCTCTCCTTGGCCCCTTTTTCTGTGTGTTAAGTTTTCAAAGTTAATGTTTGTCATAGGTTGCTTAGAAGTTGTAACTACACTGGCATGTGTCAACAGACAGGGTTCCTCTGAAACAAGATTACAACATTAGCATGGCCCGCTCTTTTAGTAGAATACTCAAATATTGTTCTTGGATAGCTCAAAAGGGGCCCATCATGTTCAGGGTGTGAAATGTCATCTTAGGGCAAACATTTCAAAGTGAATTGAGGAACCCTGTTAACCAATCAGCTTTGTTTGTGTGTGCAGTACATCTGGGTTGAACTTGTTAGTAATTTCCTGCTTGACAGTATTAATAGGAAACTTTTCGGTTGGGTGTGCCTGCTCAAGTGCAGCTTCCCACTGTGTCACATCATGATTGCACTGTGTATGTAGCCATGGCAACAATTTAAGCAATACAATGACGCACACACTACCCTGTATCTCCCCAGTTTTTAAGGTTCACTGGCCAGAAGTTTTCATGTTTCATATATATCTCGAAACAACACCCATCTTTCCTCCAAATACACATTAGGAATAATGTGCTCTCTTTTACAATTACATCACCCTCCATCTCCAACCCCACTTTCACCCGCCCCCTGGCCCTCTCAGTACATTCACCCAGGCCCTAATCCGTCCCCACTGACTACTCCTCCAGAAATATTACAACCCCAATACCCCCTTTTACCCATAATGCAACAGAACACACCCAGAAAAGTGCAGTCGTCCCACATCCATCTTAACACACAGGTCATTTCTTTCCTCAGTGGTTTTATGGGATTATTTCCTGTGTTATACATTTGATAGGCATACAAATAAAGTTGTATGTTTAGTTTGGCAATGTACAAAGCGGTGTAAATTATCTATAGATTGGCAATTCACTTTTTTATTAATATTCTTTCTTTACTTTGTTGATGTTGCAATCCAGCTTTATGGGCTTTCTTGCCTTTTCTAACGAAGGTCCCTGGCCAGTCCCCAGCTGCTGCTCAAACCGGCAGACAAGGCCGAGACAGAATCAGAACCATTGAACCTCTAACAGGCAGGGCGTGACACTAACTCTTGCCTGGAGATCACTGATAAATAACTCATGTTGACAAAACAGAAATATATGTAAATCCAGCTTATGTTGGACTTTAAGTCCATTCATTTGAACACATTTGATTGCAAAGACCTTCTCAAAGTTTAAGGGCAGTTTACCGCCCAGTGGCTATAATCCTGATTTAATAAGAAAACCTTACTAGTGTGTCTCACAGACTTTCTAATTGGTCAGCATCATGGCCGATCTCAGTGCTATCTGTGCTGCCGTAACAATACATTTTAGGTTGTTCAAGTCATAACTGTATAGGGCTATGATTATCAGAGAGATGTTGCCTACCGGATATATTCTACTGCAAATAATATACCATGGAACATTAAGGCTTTTGTTTTGTGATGATGAATACTAAAATATATGCATATCTGTAGACAAATGAGTATTTTACAGGAATGAAGCTAATGCAGGATATAAGATTGACTTGTAATGATGGGGTGTTATTCACCTTTGTAAATCAAGCCCTAAGACAAATACAAAACATGTCACATCCTTATCACATTTGTAATTATATCGGTATACAAACAATAATTGTCCCCATTGTACAGCCCAGCCATTAAACTATTGTGCATCAATCAAACACAACACAACTGCTGGTACTTCACTGAAAACGTGGCCTCTCTGTTTTCTGTCAGTCTGCATTTACTTGGTTGTCTTGCTTTGATTGACATAATCTCTCTCACCACCCTTAGGACCTGCTGCCTCAATCTGTGTGTGGGGCAGGTGCTCACACACACAGAAACGCCAGCAGTGTGTGACTGTCTCATTATATCGCTGTCAGTGTCACAAGCCAAATGCATCTGCTGATTTGTGTTCTCTTAGGCTGTCTGGTCCTAGAGACAGAGCCCATTCCCTATCCTCCTTATTTCTGCCTCTGCCTTCAAGGCTGTGTACTAGCGCTCCCTCTGGAACACTTAGACTCAACATGCGTGTGTATGTGTGGATGTTTTGGAAAGGGCTTCGTGTCGGCACTGGAGGGGGTTTGTCCTGCAAAGAAAATTGCAGTGCATTGTGTTTAATTTCCTAATTTTATAAATATCCTCTCACTTGCAAATTAGCAGTTTTAATTTCCACCAACACCTATCATAAACAAATAGTCATTACATTTTGTAAGGTCAACTTTTTTTCAACCTAACCCTAATTGTGTGGATTATTTTTCAGTGTTGTTAGGGATCAATGTCACTGACACGTGTAAAGATTTTCATGATGGTATACTTGAGCAGCGTAATGATTTAGTATTATTGTTTACGTTTATATTCTTTTTACAAAATCTTCTTTAACCCTTTGGAGTCCAGGGCTAATTTGGCCGTTTTCGCATACTTTTGATTTGTCTTACTAAACCCCATTAAGAAATGTTTGGCATGTCAATGTTTGGTATCTTTCTTTTAAGGACAACCTCACCTATATAACCTGATAGTTATTTCTGTCATTTTGAGATACTATATGAACATTTTGGACCCAAAATCACAAAAAAACGTAAAAACAGATTTTGAAAATGATATTATTTTTCATATAGGTAACACAAACATACACAACGAAACCATTTGAAAGCTGGAAATATATACATGGGATGTCACTATGATAATGTGAAAGTTTGATTTAGGTAGCATGAACCTATGTACACATTTTATGAACAAATAACAGGTGTATCCAAAGGCTTTTTCCCCTTATTTCTCAAGTTCTGTCAACAGTGACACAGCAGGCACAACAAAACATTTAAAAGCTTAAATAATGTACATGTGATTTCATTCTGATAGTGTTATTATAAATATAATACAAATATATATATATATATATATATACACAGACGTTTTTTCTGTCTTTATCCAGGGTTGCCAACTTTGGGTACCTGGCTGGAGTGAGACTTTGATATAATGGGTTGATATATGATATACATGTAATTCAAATCTAACACAAAGTCAGTTTTGAAAGAGTTCTGTCTCAACTGATGCTTAACAGTGAAAAACAGTTGCAGATAGACAGTTACGTTTTTTGATACATATTTTTACAGTCAATGACATTTGCTGTATATCTGAAAATATTCTCTTTACTATTGAGGTATGAAATTCAGCTATATTGTCCAGCTGTATAAACAACCAGTTACAATACTTTGCTCAATAGCATTTGCTCACATTTATTTATCGGAGGCTTTGGTACTTTTAAACTAATTCTGAGGCGAGTCACTGTTGCCTTCATGCTTCCTCTCAGACAGATACACAGTTCAGGCCCGTTTGACGCCCTCGAAGACAGCCGTGGCTCTAACACTCTAACACTGTGGTGAATTTATATATGAGTACATGTATTGTCAACTGTACTCGTGGGTTGAAAAGCGGAACTGAACACTTTACACACATTTTTCTCTTCCTTCGCATTTATCTCTATCACTGTCTTCCTCCTTCCTCATATTCAGTTTCCTGAGCGATTATTTCCCACAATCCTCTGTGCCCGCTGTTAGCTGTATATTTCAGTTCTGTGGGCTAGTAGCACCACAACAGCTGTGTGTGTCTGTGTTTCAGCCCCTGTCTGTGTTCATGGGTAAGTGGGCTGTTTAATGGCAGCTGTGTAAGTGGAACCATCCTTCCCTTGAATGCTCTCCACATAATCTAAGTGCCTTTTTCTTTCTCCCTCCTCTTTACCTATTTTCTTGCTCTAGATGAACCTGTCCATCTGTAGCTGTTATTGTAGGCAGCCCACATTATTGTAGGTTTAAAGAGGCCCTTGACAATTGCACAGGAAGTCTTAATTACCACTAGGGATGCGCCGATCGTTATCGGCCGATATTCACTGTCTGCCGATCGATCGGTGCTCTCTATAAAGGCCGATCAGGAGAGCCAATCACATGACGTCAAATACGCGACACTTTTCTCTATGCGCGGCAAAACAAGCGGCTTCACCAGTCTGGCAGTATTTTAAGGCGTTCGAAAAAGACCGTAAAATAGCGGTATGCAACGTGTGTGAAGCAGAAATCCTGATACTGATTCCGGCGATCGGCCCCAAAATTGTCGATCGGAGCATCCCTAATTACACGAAGGTTATGAGAACACCTATAAAGAATTAGACAAAAATAATACATACCCTTTTCGTGTTTGTTCAGTGATCTTTTGAATGTGCGAAGACTACTCTTTGCTTTGTACATCTGGAACAATCTGTAGAACAAGTAAACAACAAACCTGTGTGTGTGTGTGTGTGTGTGTGTGTGTGTCAGCAGATCCCACTTCAGCCTTCATTCATTGCCTTTCTCAACATCATTTATTTCCTTTAAAACATGACATTGTTTGTCAAGGCTGTCAGCAGGTGTTCGCACAAACAAACAAAAACATTTTGATTGCCACCAGAAAAGAATAAAGCATTCGTCACTCTTTTGTGTGAAACTTTAGTCAGACGTTAGTAATGACACGGGAAGCATTGCTACTTTCTGGCCTTTCTCTTAATGGGATCTTTTACTATTCTAATTTGAGTTTTAATGATACTATAAAAGACTTTTGATGTTTCAGTAGTTGCTCCCTTAAGAACTTTTTAGGGCGTGTGTGAATGTTTTAATGACGGTTGTAGACGTCTCTGCTGGGTGTTCTAGGAAACACTAATGGTTGTATCTAGACACCAAAGATATATGCATTTACACCAGCAGGATCCACATGATGCAAAGCAGACGTATCGCAGTAAGCTGGAGGAATATTCTGTCCTATGTTTAGTTTTCTAGACCTATTTTCATTTAGAGCTTTGAGGCAATGAGCAAACTGGAGGTAAAAGATACACAATCAAATACATTTTGACTCTCGCTGACAACAATAAGTGGAGCCTTTAAGAACATGGGATGAAACAATCTAAGTCCCAAAGGATGTCACCAGATATATTGCTATAATGTGCCACTTTACACTTTTAAGCTGTTTAGGTCTATACTTTTTTACTATTTATATTAACCTCAAAGAAAAGCGCACTTTTCAGAGAATATTAGATAGATATATATTTCATCGGAATATAAAGTATACGGGAAGCAGAGGTTGCGCTAGACTTTTTCACTGCCCGTCAACAGGATCGTAGAACTTCTGTCAAAATCCAGAATTACCCGTCAGCCTTTACACAACTCTGACGAGGGGGGGGGGGGGGGGGGGGAAGCATGCTCGTGAACTGTCAACGGGGGGGGGGGGGGGGACAGTTCACATGTGCCGTGTTATGCATGGCTGCTGCACCTCGCGGGAGCGTGCACAGCGTAAAGCCAAAACTCACAGACATTTCAATGATCTGTACGGCACAGTTAGGTTTGGAAACGGTATGATTTCCTTTTTGGAGGGCATGCATAACACGGCATAACACGGCATAACACCGGAGCCTCGCTGCGGGGAAACTTTGGCGCTGTTCCGAGTTTGTTCTAATCTGTCAAAAGGACGGACTACTTTCAGATTTGTCCGTCATTGTTAAAAAAAATCTGTCATAGACGGAAGATATTCGGTTAACGCGACCTCTGACGGGAAGACACACATTCAGCAGATAAACAACCGAAGTTATAGAATAGTAACTATGAAAAAATAAATAAATAATACACTGTATATGATCACTTTGATGGTGTGTGCTTGCTCTCACAACACGGCAGGAGTCCTCCACAGGTTGATGAGTTCGCTTTCATAATAATATGAATATCTTGAATTGTTAAAGTTGCAGATACCTACAATCATGTTTATTATTTTCTCTTTTGGTCTTGTCTTTGCTTCAACAAGAAACTCGATCTTGACTTCATTCAACTTGGATTCAAATTCAATGATTTCATCTCAACTGACTTTATAATATCTGTGAAGCTCCGTTTGAGTAAACTGATCAATGAGATCAACAAGCAGCAACGCCACAACAACCTGTTTAAACCGTTGGAAGTTTAAATTCAGTTTCAAAAAGCTTTTCCTACCTGGAGTTGTTTTGTCTACCAACAGAAACACACAGGCACCTTTCCTACACAGGGACAGCATCAGCACTGCTTTGACTCCGTTTGTGTGCTCTTTAAATGAGAAGACTTTGACCTCTGCCTCTGGGACCGACCCCCCCCCCAAGGTTAACTCCTTTTGGATTTATTGTACGTTGTTTACATAGTGAGGCACTTGGAAGTGTCTTGTGACTTTTGCTTTCCTCTGTCAAAATATGTGGGAGAAGTATTGACTTGATCTTGTAATACTAGGCCAGCTTTCAATGAAGAACTAAATGTGGATATCGTCGTACTTTAACTTTGATAAGGTTCTTGAAAGCAGTGTTTTTCTCTTCAGGCTCATCCCCTCTACTTCGTAACCTTAATACTGGTTCTGAATGATATATCTGTTATTTGCCTAGCTTGGACTTTGTCAGGGCATGTGCTTGAGTTTCTGCTAACATTGGGTTTCCTATGCGCACATTAGTAGAGCTAGCCTGACACCTTGTGGCCAAGAGATGCAAATGTATTTTACATATATTAGATTTGGCCATTTCCACTATTGAAAAATGTATGAATGTCTCTGAGCCTTTGACTGATCAGTGTTGACTGCTGATCTGCTGCCTATTGGTCACTCGTGTATTTAAGACCTTTGATTTCCTCAACTTTAACTCCAATTTAATGAAATGAATTCTCTATAAATGTGTATCAATGACTGCATTCAGTTATGACAGTGATTTGTTGACGGTGTTTCCTTCTGTCCTACCGTTAATCTCCTATGAACTCTGTAGACAGTTTCTTGGATCTGTTTCCTGTTTTATTTAATTTCTGTCTAATTGATTCTTTCTCTTTTTCTCCCTCAATCCGTTTGTTTGATATTCCTTCCCTTCCATTAAATGTTTCTCCCCATCATCCATTCGTCCCTTATAGAAACTCAAACGCCTGATTCCTGACGAGGTAGGTTTGTTATTGCGTTCGACCATCACATATGTGCTTGACTTGTCCATTTGTCCGTGTTATAACTCAACTGACAATTATCCATTTCCTGTCATGTTCACAATGTCTGCCACACAAACCTTATCCACAATAACACAAATGTTTTTAAGTGTGTGTTTTGTCCTGTGCTGTACTCACACCACACTGTATGTGCATGCTTTGAGGATGCACTCATGGAGGATGCCAGAGTCATACTTATATTAACAGATTATTATTCATGACTCATTTTCCACGGTCACTATGTCAGAATGTGCCAAGATTACATGTATAACCAAAAATGTATGTTCTTCAACACAAGGTTTAGCACATGACCACAAAGTCATTTTCTTTTACAATTCCTTTATCAAACAATGAGTGTTATGCTCTGCTCGTGTCAGCGCTCACTGCATGTGTGAAATGTCTGTTTGACGTCTTTAATCCCTAATCCTCGTCTCACTTTGTTGAAAGGTTTCTACTGTTTTATTACTAAACATAAAATACTAAAACTCATTTACAAATCGCCCTAATGCATTTGACATTTGTTCATTTATTTAACATTGGGAGTTGATTAGGGATTGCCAGCTTGTTGTGTGTCCTTACAGCGATGCTTACACTGTTTGTTTTCCCCTCTGACCCCTTTCCTCTAACCCGTGTCATGTCGTCCGATAATCCAGTTGGAGCGTTTCACCAGCATGAGGATGAAGAAGGACAAGGAGAAGCCCGGCCCGGTCCCAAGTCAACGGCACTCTTCAGCGGCCAACTACGAGATCAACGCTCAGAGTGCCATGCTGCACGATCTTTCAGATGAGTCTGTCCTGGACCTGTTCGAACAGATGCTGGTGAGAAAGACTGTTGGTTCGTGTGGGAAAGAGTCAGCTTCACCATGTCCTGTGAACAGCCATGGAAACGTGTACATTGTATATTCCTCTCACAGTTACCTTCATTATTTCTGTCTATGCTCCCAATATGTATGCTTTAATAACACACATGTGAAGTACTTCCTTTAAACACAAAACACACATTTCTTGCGACTTAAATGTTTACATTTCTAAAAGTTATGACATTATCTAATAATTCTCCTCATTATGTTACTTAGCACATCCAAACCTTGCACTTTTAAACTTCTGTTCATTGTCATCTCACTGGGGGCTTTATATCCCTTGCCTTTAATTTAGTAAAGACTAAAAGGAAAATATCTCATGAAATACAAAGTGATTTCCATTTTAGTATGCATTTTCTGTTTGTTAATTGCATGAGTCTACAGATGAAAATGTCATCATGCACTGATCATCATCCAACCGTATTTGTCTCTTCTTCTAACTCCCCTCCTCCTGTCTTTCTTCAGGTGGATATGAACCTGAATGGGGAGAAGCAGCAGCCTCTCAGGGCAAAAGACATTATGATCAAACGAGAGATGGTCTCCCAGTACCTCCACACGTCTAAAGCGGTCAGTACCAAAATACACTTTGCTTATTGTGCTGCAGGGAATTCACAGACTGCTTCATGCACGTTGTTGTTTCAGCACTCAGAAGAACTAAACGGTTGGGCCTTTACATGCCGTATGGGTTTTCTCATATTTATTTTGAAAACCAAAGTGATCAAATATATGAAACCAGAAGGATTTTTTTTAGGCTAAATAAGAAACGTGATCCGATCATACAGTGACACTATTATATTTGTGGTGGCGTTTTAATCCGTGTCTACATTTAATAGCCACTTCTCTGTCGGGGTTGTGGGTTTTATATATACAGTCTATGGTTTTGACGCGCCTCTCTTTCTTTCCAAACTAATTGAGCAGAGATGGTTGTTGAATCAGATCAGCTTTATGAATTGATCCAAACGGCATAGAAACAGGAAGACACATTTCCTCGCTTCATAGTAACTCAAAGTTATCAGTATCAAAAAAGACCAAAAAGAGCACGGTCAAAAGACTTTACTGCTTCCCCGTCTCATCACAATCAGCTGTGTCCCATTGTCCTGCCATATATAGGCATGTAGACATGCACGCGATACCTGACGCACATTTGGTAACGAATGAGTGAGCCTTAAATGAATATCTTTTAAACCATAGTGTGACTCACAAAAATAAATGATTAAGAGTTTAAGATAAATCCATATATAATTATTAAGCCTAACATTCAAACCATAATGACTAAATGAAAATGGCTCTAACAATATTTGATTAATTGATTACTCAAATGTGGAGTCAAATGCCTTGACTCTGTGGTCAGGGATCCCTTTGCTTATAGAGTTGCTGACTCAAGACTGCTTTGTTATAGACATTATACAAATATATTCCCTGGTGAATGTAGAGTCAATAAAAAGCACAACCAGCATTAGAAAGACCAGCTACCATTGCATCATTGGGTAAATAAAGCAGCAGGTGTAAAATAATCCAAAATAGTGAAAGAGAGTAGCTCGAAGGACCTATATATATATATATATATATATATATATATATAGAAAATACTGCGCACAGTACCCTTGAAATCTGCTAATCAAAATGTCAATTTAGGCTTGAATGTTGCCCTTGGTGCCCGGCCGCGTGCTTGCTTGTAAAGAGAACACCAATTACAACCTGTAACAAGATGCATATAAAAGCAAAAAACAGTGTGATTTTGTGTTTGTTGATTAGGGTCAAAACCAGAAGGAGAGCACCAAATCAGCCATGATGTATATCCAGGAGTTAAAGTCAGACTACAGAGACGCACAGCTGCTGAGCTGTCTGGAATCTCTGCGAGTCTCACTCAACAACAACCCTGTCAGGTAACACACACACGCGCACACACACACACACACACACACACACACACACACACACACACACACACACACACACACACACACACACACACACACCACACACACACACACACACACACACCACACACACAACACACACACACACACACACACACACACACACACAGTGTCTATTCAAATAACACATCAAACCAGATTCATGCAATAACTCCTTGAACTGTGTCACTCTCCTTGTGTGAACTCGAGGCCTCGACCCAATTGAAACTTCACTGATCTTTAATTATCGCCATGTAACTTGACAGAACTTAAGCCGTTTTACAAAGAAAGAAAATAAGCAGTGTCTTCAGGTGCAAAGGTGATACCATCCTATTTATATATGCTTCACTTGCTAATTAAGAATCTTTTATTTTAAAAAGCTGACTTAAAGGTAGCAACATTTTGTTCCTCACACAGCTGTGGTAGATATGGCCCTAAATTTTTTTTCGATTACGATATTCTAGAAACATATAAATATATTATTACATCACAACTAAATGGCAGACGGCAATGCAAGTTCAGTTACTTACACAAAACACTGTTTAAGCACGGTGTCAGCGATTCTTCTGTATAAGAGAAAGCCTACAGGCTACAGCGTCAGCTACATACACAACATAACAAGTTATCATTTAGCCAAGAAAATGTAACAACACATGTGTCATTAAAAGAAAACGACATTTTTCAACATTATGAAGTTTACTTTAACACCAGAAATTGAAGTACTTCATGCTAGTGCTACTCAAATGATACATGCCTAAAAGGACTTTAAGGTTAAGAGTAGGTTCAGTAGGTCTTTGTCACAATTCACGCAGTATCTCTCTCTATTCAGTACGTTCAAAGGAGTACCAAGAAGGCAACAAATAATGCTTTAGCTGAAATGTAAAGAAAAAAACACTTTTGTATTATTATTTCTAACATACAATTACAAGATAATGTCAATGTGAAAAACCACCAAATAGAAAGTGAGCCATAAAATGTGAAAATATGAAAGTACAGTGTATCGATCATGTCCTCTCATCTCTTCCAGTTGGGTGCAGAACTTCGGAGATGAGGGGCTGGCCCTGCTGCTGAATCTGCTTAGAAAACTACAGGATGACAAAGAAGAGTGCTCGTGAGACATTTAAACCACACGATAAGCAATTTGACTCTTTAGCAGTGTGTTTGTAATGTCTTTGTTGTATCTCTACTTTTCTCCACAAACTAGACACATCGGAGTGAAATGTCAACACGAGATCATCCGCTGTCTAAAAGCCTTCATGAACAACAAGGTACCACAATGTATTATTAATTGCATAGAAATACTTCATTCTGTCTTTATTATGGTTTACATTGTTGTTGCCTGTGGTCTATTACTTGTTACAGAACAAGTAATAGAATCATTCTAAGCCCATGTTGTGTCCTATCTGCAGTGTAGCACTTCTTCCACTAGAGGGCATAAAGTCAATGTGACCAACTTGGCTGTTCAATACATGCTGTCAATAATAACTCTTGTGCTTTCATGTTTTTTATTCGCGAATGCAACCAACACTAGATAATTAGCATAAATCTCTCAGGAATCTATCACATTTAATAATTACACACCATTTTATTGAGTGTAAATGATGTGGAGCCTGCAAGAGAAAATTAATTCTGATGTAAACACTATCATTTTAAACATGAAAGGCTGATGGTTATCTTGCTCATTTAGCTTTCTCTCATCATCACACTTTCTTTCTGTCTTTAGTGCGGCCTAAAATCCATGCTGGAGTCAGTGGAAGGGATTCCTCTGCTGGTCAAAGCCATCAACCCCCGGGTGTCTCACATGATGGTGGACGCTGTCAAGCTGCTTTCTGCCATCTCCATAATGGAACATCCTGAGAACCTGTAGGTGTTAGGGAAATTCTGACACCATGTCCTTAATATAATGTGCAGAAATGATGACCCTGGAAAAGCAATTATTGTTCACAGTTCAAAGTCTAATATGTTTTCTGTTGGCAATTAGGAATAATACAGCAATTTATATTTATAACTGAACATACTTTTGTCTCTTTCACCTGTATGTCAGGTTTCAATTAAAACTGTCAAGCAAAGCGACAGAATGCACTTTTTTCTGCATTCATTATTTTCAAGGTAAATGTAGTATTTGTGTATTAATATTTGATGTAACAACTAGAGATGCACCTATTCTAGATACTGAGCCGATACACATTTTTAACTGGTGATTGTTCTTTTGAATCAAGTCAAAGTCAACTTTATTGTCAATCTCAAAATATGTTTGTACACACAGAAAGATCAAAATACTGTTTCCCACAGTCCCGAGGAATACAAAAAACACACATTAAAGTACAAGAACACTCAATATTTACAAAAAAACACAAAATAACCGTTTACTTAAAGTAAGCAGGATATATATATATATCAAAAAAGATGATGTACATAGTGCAAATGAGAATGCAAAAAATAACTGAATAGCGTCTTTAAAAGCCATTTCATCCTGCTACAACAACTACCTATACTTATTGCCCGCTCATATGATACTAAAGATTGATTAAGCTTCTCCACTCAGTCTATTTCCTTTCTTATCCAAAATGTGAGACGAAGAGCTCCTCACTGTCCATGGAGCACATAATGCTGGAAAATGGAGGTGATTATTTCTCCAACATCCTAGAGTGGCCCCATTTCTAGAGAGACATTGTAACACTCCCACACGGTCTACATGTTCTTTCATTTGTATACAACCCACATCCGCTACCCATTGTGCTCCTTCATCCTCCCTGAGCCAGCCAGCGGCTCGGTATGCCAGCGACTGCTTCAGAGTCTGCCTGCAAATAACTGAACATTTATCGGGTGCTAAACTGATGCACAAAACAGATCAACTCAGACACTGCCATGGATGAATGTCATCTCATTTGCCAATAGGCTGAGGGCAACTTGGCATGCCTCTCTAGTAACAGCATATAGCGATGTTTTATATCCGATGCATAATTGTCTGTTTGTGTTGCAGTCATGAGCGTGTTTTGGAGGCCATCACAGAGGAGGCAGAGAGACAGGACATCGAAAGGTTCCAGCCTCTCCTTTCTGGCATGAGAAATCACAACATCGCTCTAAAGGTGCACATCCACACGCACTTTACAATTATAAATCCCCACATGTATTCTTGTTGATAAAAAACACAGACCCAATTTCATTTGATTTGACAGCCCTAGTCAATGCAATCTTCCCTGTAAAAGACTGACTCAGCAGATACTTCTTGTGTTTTGTATTAAAGTTATCATATTTCCAGTTAGTCTGAATTGTGAAGCTAACTTTCCGGCGTGTTTTCAACAGGGTGGCTGCATGCAGCTAATCAACGCCTTGATAAGCCGCGGAGAAGAGCTGGACTTCAGGATCCATATTCGCTCTGAACTGCTGAGATTGGGACTCAGAGAGCTGCTGACGGTACAGAAAAAACTCTCTTTTGATGTTTTCAAAGTGACTCTCTAACAACACACACAAGTACTTACTCTTCCTGTCTCTCTCTCTTGATGCCTCTGTCTTTCTTATGCTGTGAATTTTTTTCTCTCAATGTTTGTCACATTCTCCCTGTCATTCTCCCGCTTGCCTTTTCATCCCTCCGCCTGTATCCCATCGCTTTCTCTGCAGGAGGTGCGGAAGATAGAAAACGAAGAGCTGAGGGTGCAACTCACCGTGTTTGATGAGCAGGCTGAAGATGACTCTGAGGACCTCAAAGCGCGTCTTGATGACATCCGCATTGAGATGGAATATCCTTCTACTGGGCAAAATGTTCCCTCAGGGTCAACTTTTTGACCTTGAAAATCTATATACGTGGTTACGACATAACTTTTCATGCTTGTGTTTTCGCTTTTACTTTATTTGCTAGTGTCAAAGGAATAACTTGTATAATGTTCTGAAAGAATATGTACAAACAAATAGTCCCTTTACTATACAATTAGTTTTCAAGGAGCAATCCACACAAAATCTGATTTCTCTTTTCTTCCCTGTTATAAGCCCGAAGCCTTTGTGCCTTTTTTTTCGTAACAGAAATGAATATTTTCATACTTGATAAGCATAATCTTTCAGGCTCTAGGGGCAGTGTAACCCTGTCTGACTTTTTTTCAGCAAAATTCGTCTTTGCCAATTAGCAGCTCACAGACATTTGCTACTCATCTGCAGTGCGGTAAAAACATCAAAACATCCAACCACTGGTGGACTTTGACATTGCTTTGCTGCAGGTCAGAACCATCTGTTCTTTTATTTTTGTACAGAGAAGGGTCAGTCCAATGACTGCTAAGTTGTGTGCTGCTCAATTCTTCTCCAATATGATCTCCACCTTTTAAACGTTTATGTCTATCATGATGTTGTCCTGGTTTGACAAAAAGCACGTTTACAGATTAAGATTTAAAAGGACTCTCTTGTGATCTTTATCACACAACACTTACTGTTTGAGGCTATTTGACTCAGTGTGACATCCAGGATGGACAGGGATCTTTGATAGAAAGTCATTCTTACTACTACAGCACACTTTGATTAACAGCTTAAAAAATGATTCAAACAACTCCTGTAATTCTGTGTGCAGTCTGTGGCTTGCAATAATATGTTTCAACACCAGGTGTCTCCTTGGGCTACCCAACACAGTGTAAACACAGTCCTACTGCAGCATTGAATAACCACTGAGGTCAAATTCATTTTGAAACCTAAACATATTTGTGTGATATAACTGGTTGTGGTAGTTGTGCAAGACATGGTAGGAGGGATTAAAAGCCTGATCTCTAGTTCACTGTAGATTCTGAACTCAAACATGATATTCAGTGTTCAGGTTTGTTGCCTTGTAAATGGTGTATATACAGCAAAAGTTACTTAAAGACTATTCAGAATAGTCACTTTGTGTTAAAGATGTTGTTTATATTTAAAACTATTTTATTGTATTATGTTAATTAAGCCTTAACTGCTTTTGCTTCACTGATGTGAGAGAAGTGTTTGAGATCCTAGTCAACACAGTGAAGGACTCCAAGGGAGAAACCCACTTCCTGTCCATGATGCAGCACCTGCTGCTAGTTCGTAATGACTACTTGGCCAGGTAACACACAGACATGTACACACTCATACATGTCAATTCCCTCTCACACCTGCACCGACCCAGCCATTCACCTATTAGAGCTGACATGGTGATATAGGTTTTGTGATGAGACTACATACATTCTATCATTATCATACGTTAAATCTCATTTGCGGGTGAACATTACAATAAGGTTAATTATTCAAATGGTCTGAATAATTGTGAATTCAGAGAAACAGTGCATGTAGCAAAAGGCAAATATGCAGAGATTGACTCTAGAATAAGAATTCAGATTCTCAATTGCAGCCTGATATCATAAAGACAGTAGTCATGTCACTGGCAATTGATTTTGCAGTTTCAATGCAGTCCCATAAAAGTACAGCAAAACAATCAAGGCAAAAGGAATTAGTCCTCCTCTCCCTTCTCTCAGTCCAGTCCTCCATTTGCTGTTTGTCTTCAAGAGCACCGTTCAAAGGCTGAGAAATTAATACATGCAAAGAAGTCCAATTCCATTTGAATAGAAATGAACACCATCACCTCTTATCACCAGAAATATGCTAATGTCTCTCCCTGTGTCTTCCAAAGCCCGTGGGGGTTTAGCTGGGGAAACAGAGGAGGAGAGAAGAGTGAATAATTGAATGACTAGACGGGGATAGAATAATGTTAAGGAAGTGGAGAGTTGTACGGCATAGTGTTCGCACATTTGTACACGCATGTCCACTTTCACAGTCAGCAACACACGAGAAGAATGTGTTTGCTTTACTGAACATCACAGAAAACAGGCAAACACTCACAACAGCCTGCCCAGGCATGCACACATTTGATGTTGTAGTGTTGATGGTCAGCGTTGCCTCGATGCTATCAGACAGGCAGGAAATTGTGGTTTATTTTTAACACAGTTTGGGGAATAAATTGTGAGGCTTGAATAGGTAGGTTGGACCAAACAAATGGTCCCAGCTGAGGTCTTTTTTCACCTCCCCTCTCTTCCATCCCTCCCTCTTTCCTGTCCTGCTTCCTCCATCCAGGTGATCTGTGATCCACAACAGAGGTAGTCTGTAATGGACTCCTCAGAGAGACAGGAAGTGAGGGGGAGGGAGAGCTGTATCGTGGCAGAAAATACCTCTTGATAATTACAGTGATGAGGAGAGAAGCGAGGTGGAGGGCGAGACTATAATGAAGAAGAAATTGAGAGTTGAAGCAAATTGCTAGGTAGATGTTGAGGGAATGAGGGAGAGACATACAGGGAAAAGGAGGCTTTGCCTTTGTGTGGGAATGAATGAAAGAGCACCTGCTGATTTGCTCTTACAGTTTCTCAAGCTCAAGTGGAAACGGTTGCCTGAGGATCTAACAGAATACTTAAATGCACTTAAATGTATTTCCATACCTCTAGTCATGCACATACTAAGCATGCACACAGACCGCAAACAGCCTTATAGATTTAAAATGTAATGACATATATATGTATTTTATAATTTTTCAAAATGTGTATAACCTCAGGCCTACCAACCACATTTCTCCTATTATATCTAATAAGTAAACATGGTCAGGCTTGTATTGAATGCCAGCTCTTGGATGTAGCCAAACAAACATCTATTCCAGTTTTACAGAAAGACACTAGATGTCTCTCTCGCTCCACGGATAAATCTAAGCTTTACAAAAAAAAAAACCTTGAAGTATATTGAAGGAGTGGAATAAGTGTTAGACAAAAGCAGAATGAATAAGAGAGACGAGATGCAGGGAGACAGAATAAATAAAGTATTGAGTTTGTGACTCTGAGAGCATCTAATGGGGTCAGGGAAAAAGACACCTCCAAAATGGAGTGTCTGTGTGAAGCTGGTTTGATCAGACACGGGGCGTTGGACATACACCAACACACTCTCAAGAACACAGTTGCACACAATCAATCATTGTGACAAGAAACTCAAACTGTCATGGTCACACAGACAGCCAATCTCAGTAGCAGACAGAGACAGAGTGACGAAGCATGTGTGTTCACACAAATGAACCTACTTTCATCTCTTCAGTCCCATGCCCCGCTCAACATTATGTTCTTATTAATGCAGGCTACACTGGTATAGAACACATATTTGTTATAAAACATTTGCTATAAATGTCATTGTGGTCGAAACATGTGAAGTATGGTGTAGAAAGTGACATTTTCCTTTTTCCCCCAGCATCACATACTAACTGTCGTCCATTGTTTTTCCATCCTTCTCATCATCTTCCCATTTTCTCTCTTCACTTCTTTCTCTCCGTCTTCTAATCCATCTCTCTGTAAATCTGTCACTCTCTCCATCCTGCAGGCCCCAGTACTACAAGTTGATAGACGAGTGTATTGCTCAGGTTGTGCTTCACAGAAATGGAGCGGACCCGGACTTCAAGTGCCGTAGCATCGGCTTCAACATCGAAGGCTTGATAGGTGAGTTTCATGGACCAGAAAACACATGATATTACGTTTCCTTTTCACATGACACCTTCTTGCTCATCAACAAACACTTTGAAACATGTAGAGCCATATTCATTTTCACAGTCATTAAACTTCAACACTGGCTCAGTGCTGTGCGAGTTGAACCTTCAACCATGTTTCACTTCTGGCCAGCTCCACCCACAAACCCTGACATGATTATACCTGGCCTATGTGATTTAACCTTGGTCATAATACAGTGTATAATTCCATGGTTTTCAATTGTGCAGTTGTACAGTACAACCACAGGGTGGAGCCAGAGTGGAAGAGTGTACCTTTGAGCTGAATTGTGCTACAGGTTTTACAGTCACTGGTTGGTGGTAAAATATGATCTTTAGCTAAGGGTGTCATTTTACTATATAGTAGGTGAGATTCATCTGATATCTCCAACGTTTGATCCCTGACACACAATTGGTTTTATGTAAACTCTCAGGTGCTTGTGGTGAATGTATTAATAGAAAAAGGTATGAATTCAGCAAGGCCCAGGACAGGTACATGTGCCTTTGAATAGGTTCACAAGTCTTTGAATTGGGCATCAAAGGTGTCATTATTCCTCCTTTTCAAACGGGCCATTTAAAGATCCTGTCCTGATGTCCTTTTCAACTGGAGTAAAAAGGACAATTTTAGAGATTTCTTCTTGATAATAAAATAGGCTAGGCTTAAGCAGTTTGTGTTAATCAAATCAAGTTGAGTACTTTCCAAAGTCACTGCCTTTTCAGCTTGCTATGCCTTTGCTGCAGCTCAGCAAGAAGACACTTTTGGAGAAAACTGTTTCAGGGGAAACAGAAAAAAGGAAATTCTAGGAAGACTTTGGAGGGTTCTCACTTGATTTGATTAACACAGACTGCTGGATTTATATTGCCTCATGTTTTTGCGCAGAACGCTGACTGTATAGTTTTCCCTCTATCGCTTCCATTGCAAGCACATTTGGAAACGATCTTTAATGGCTAGTAGTGGTTACAGCAAGTTATTTAAAGTCATTTGATGCACATGTATGCACACAATTATAGTTTTAAGAAAAAAAATGGTGAACATAAGTGGCTGTGAGTGAGACACAGAATGCCTACCAGCTACTGGAATAAAATAACAGACTTTTCCTCGGGTATCAAGAAAGCATTATGACTTTTTTTTTTTACACACACATGAAATGCTGAATTTGGCTGTGGTGCATATGCATTTAAGTGCATGTGGAATTGTGGACTTGAGTGACAGCACTGGAAACTGACTGACTATAGTAAACCAAACCAGAGCATAATGGAGTTGCAGGCCATGTCTCAAGAGTTCAATACTCCTTTATGGCGGGTCTCCGTTGCTCACCGTAGGAGGCTCTAATTGCACTGCTTCTAAATGGGTCCTGACATACACACAAACTGGCTGGCCTCCTTTAATGCTGCCAGAGTTATTATCGGTGGAAAGCAGCCCAATTCTGCCCTGCATGCATTATTTAGTGTTTTTCTTTGAACTCTGAAATTCAGCACAGTTTTCTCCCCATATTCTGGCTCCCTTAGTGCTCTCTATTCCAAGTTTGTCCCATTTAGCCTTGCCACCATGACAGAAGTAACAGCCCCCCTTCTTCCATTACGCATCCAATAACCATGTAAACTCATACAAATGCACGCTCTGAAATTGTGTGTGGGTTGGCATATTATTGTGAAGTCCTTTCATCTGGCAAAATCTTCTCTCTCACAAAATAGATTTCCCATTTTTGCTCTGCCTACCCTATCTAGATATAAGGCAACTTCCACTTCTTTTTCCACCAGCCATATTTTCAGACTCAAACTTTATCTTTTCACAATCTGTATATTTCCCTTTCTATAAGTTATTCCATTACTTCATTTACTATTTAGCTTTTTCCAGCTCTTCTATCTCTGCTATCTATCTGTTTGATCCCTCTCCTGGGATCATGATTAGCTGTCTTTCATCCGGTGACTTTGTGGCATCCATCTTCATGTTAATTAGTTATTTTACGGCACCGCCCTGCACTTATTCTGCAAAGGAACCCTATTGGTCAGCATGTGTCCTTCTCACCTGGTCCTATACCAAGAAGAACCTCTGATAGTGGATTACTTTAACACTGTTATATAGTATTTATTTATTTTTTTAATATACAAATTATTATAAAATGGTGTCAGATTTCATATTTTGTGTGCTCCCACCTCTCTTGCACAGACACACAGCCAGACAAAGGTGTATGTATTGGATGTTTAAAAGGTAATGATGTGTAGAAGCAGAATGCAACAGATGGCACCCTGTTGTAATGAGATGGCTCCACAATCTTCTCACAGATCTTGACTTTGAGTGGTGTGATAAGGGAGAAACAGGAAGACCAATAGGATGCTTTCTTTGTGTGTATGCATCTGTTTGTGAATGTGTATCTGGGCGCACCGCATGTGCCAGACTGAAGGGTGCGATGTCTTCACTTCCAGACGTGTGCAGGTGCATTGTCTGAAACCCTTATCTTACCCACCACCTTTTTTTTTCTCTTTCTCTTTTCTATTATTCTGTCCTCTCTCTGTTTGTCCGCAGACAACATGGTGGACCAAACCAAGGTAGAAACAAGCGAGGCCAAGGCATCTGAGCTGGAGAAGAAGGTGAAACGCACTCAAAATGATTCACGTTAAATAACCAGACATGCTCACACAAGCAACAGCAAGTCACACACATATTTTCACGTCATCCCAGAAGCACACAACCTGTCACAATCAAAAAAGATTCATACATTGTTAAAGCCAACGTCTCCCGCTCACACACATTGAGATTGTAATGAAATTCTATGCGACCAGTGTTTGTCTGACATGAGATGACAAATAAGAAAAAAGGGAGGGACAGTGGGTGACTAAGAAAATGATAATTCATGTGTCCGACAGACAAATACTCTATAGGCTAGCAAATAACACACACACACACACACACACACACACACACACACACACACACACACACACACACACACACACACACACACACACACACACACACACACACACACACACACACACAACACACACACACACACACACACACACAGGGGGGTAAATGCCTTGATTGCGACGCGCCGCTGGCCTGATGTTCCTGTTCCAGTGACAGGATAATTGCAAAGAGAGAGCTGCAACTAGCCTTCATTCAGGCGTGCATAAAGACACACACTCACATTGGATCATATCCATTTATCCGCGCGCGCACACACACACACACACACACACACACACACACACACACACACACACACACACACACACACACACACACACACACACACACACACACACACACACACACACCATAGTGCTAGGGGTAATTGCAGGCAGTCTCTTTGGCAGGGATGAGGCTGTCAGGGCGCTGACAGCTAGAGTAACGGATCTGTTGTCGGAAATGAAATGAAACGGCCATGTGTGTCTGTGTGTTCATGTTGTCATCTGTTTTCATACTCTTATCCTGTTTGTCAAGTGTCCTAGAAGAAAACACTTGACAATTTATGAAAGTGGGAACATTAAACTAGGGTACAACATTTTCTTTTTCCCTTTAAAAAAAATGCATATGCTTGAAATGAAAGAGAGATGTGAACAAGTGCACTAGAGCATCCTAACTCAATAATTGACACTAATTACCAGTACAATTTTATATAATGAAACTGAAAGCACTAGACTGTAAGAAATGGCTTCTACTGGTCTTTGAGCTAGAAAAAGTGCTGCAGCTTCAAGAGGGAGACTAAAAGCTTTTGCATGCTTTGCTCCCATATCTCAGTCGAGAGCCGTGGTGTTTTGGTAATTTGGGCTTGATATCGATGCTCTGCATCTTATGTTGAGCTTTTACTGCTCTTCAGTCATCCTTTAAATTCAATTGTATAGAAAGGGTTCTTTCGTTTGAAGACCTCTAGCTCTAACCTAATCCTGTAATAGAACCCCTCCAAAAACACCCATTATTTGCCTTTATTTTATACCAAGAATGCTGTAAAATATTTAATATATTCCTTTGGTAATTCATTTCTAATACTATTCAGTATTGAATTTGAATTCAATCATTCAATTAAAATAAGATTTTGAGGGTAAATGTACGTTTGTTGTTTTGGTATCAGTTACATGAGACTGTTGGCACAAAAGTCCTTTATATTTGCTGACTAGAGACTGTGCCTAATATCCAGGGGAAGAGTTTACTCTGACAGGTGGATATGAAGAAGTTGCACGCGTATAACTGAATATTCATAAAACATACACATCACCAACACTATTTTCTCAACAATAGCACCGTATCTGTGCAGTCCTGTTGCCAATTGGATCGTTTGTTAGTGCCTGAGAGAATATTTTTTGCCAGCCTCAAGAGAATTCTTCTTGGAATTGAGCACTGCACAACAATGGAAAAGCCAACAAAAAGTCTACTTTGCACTTCAAGAGTACTGCAACTAAGCCTGTCCCTCTCTATGACTTTCCACACGTGTATTAGCTGGATGCAGAGCTGACATCACGCCACGAGTTGCAGGTGGAGCTGACGAAACTGGAGGGTGACTATGAGCAGAAGCTGCAGGACTTGAGCCAAGAGAAGGAACAGCTGGCCAATTCGAAGCTGGACCGAGAAAAGGAGAACCAGGGACTGCAACTACAGCTTGGCACTCTGCAACAGCAGGTACACAAACACATACTTACCTTTCTTTGAATTCAAATAACTCCAAGTATAGAAATAGAACTGTTTGCATTTTAAGAGAAGTATTTGCTGAGTGGATTCATCTTACAATACACACCTACATCTATTTAAAAGGTGAGCTGAACCTGACACTTCATACAGACAAGGTGACCAGCTCCAAAAGACTTCATACAGTACTTCCATCATTGTTTGATGCCGCGTAGACAATACAAAAATAACCAGAACTTTAGGACACGTCCATATAGATTGAGTCAGATAATTGAATCAGTGAGTTTAATGGAACCACACACCCATTCAAAACAGAAACTTCTGCTAGAGCTGCAAGAAGTGAAATATTTGGAGCCTTCGATGAATACAATATTGCAGAAGTCTAAGCACCAAAAAGTTGTCCAACATCTATGCACACCCACACAAACACAGAAGCCCCCTGGCCTTAAATGAGTTCGCCAACTGCCAGCATGGCATGAAAATAGGAAACAAACTAAAAGGATATCGTGAGAATAAGCCAAATCCTTTAGAGATTAAGAAAGTCAATACAAAAAAAAGTGGGAATTGGAGTATAAAGAGTGACTAAAGGGAGAAGAAAGAAGAAGAAAGGAAAATGATGGCACAAACTGAATGTTTTAAGGCCAAGATACACACACCCAGTGTGTGTGTGTGTGTGTGTGTGTGTGTGTGTGTGTGTGTGTGTGTGTGTGTGTGTGTGTGTGTGTGTGTGTGTGTGTGTGTGTGTGTGTGTGTGTGTGTGTGTGTGTGTGTGTGTGTGTGTGTGTGTGTGTGTGTGTGTGTGTGTGTGTGTGTGTGTGTGTGTGTGTGTGTGTGTGTGTGTGTGTGTGTGTGTGTGTGTGTGTGTGTGTGTGTGTGTGTGTGTGTGTGTGTGTGTGTGTGTGTGTGTGTGTGTGTGTGTGTGTGTGTGCACTCATCCAGTAGGGAGGCAAAGATGAGGATTGTTTAGCTGTCAGAGTCCTGCTGCCACACCAGCTGGACTCTGCCTCACAGTGACACCCGAACTCACAAACACACCAAGTGACCCAGAACAGTCTGCCTCTGTGCATGTGTGCTCATGACCACGTGAAGATGTTCCGCTGTGTGTCAGTCAGCGAGAGAACTGCACAGCTTCCAAAATGAGCTTCATCCAAAGTGGCTGATGCCAGCAGAGTCATCGTCTCACCACACAAAAGCCCTAACACACATATGCACACACAGTTGTCCGATGCATCAACAGCATCACCAGCCAGGCATCAGACAAGCTTCTCATACTAAGATGGCTCACTTCCTCTGTGTTTGAGGCGCTGCCCATCCAAGATTTCTTCACATGTCGAGATCTCTCACTGTCCCTCCGTGTGAAGCTGTGCCCAACTCTTCATCTGCTTCCTCACTAAGAAAGCTTGCCTCCAAGGCCCTTTATGTCTGTCGCTGTCTTCTTTTCAAAGTCTGAGGAAACGACACAAACAATTTGTTACGCTTCAGACAGACACGCTTTCACAGGCACACTGTTCACACTCAACACACCTTCTGGAAGTCGAACACACCCAGTGAATCAACTTCTCTGTACTACGCTCTGAGTTGTGTAAAGTATACTCTATCTCAAAGCACCGACCTTGCAGAGGCCAATATTAGCTGGCTGATTTTAATGACTTGGACAGTTTCTCTCAAGAGTTGTGCCTCACTGATGTAAATACTGTGATTAGTCATTCAGTGAGGAAATAAAAAAAATCATTTCACGCTCACTATAAATTAATTTGAGTTTGTCCTCTTAAAAACTTTTTTCGTTTGATTTCCTCTTTGGACTTAATTCCCCCTGTTGTGTTTTTCTCTTTGTGACTTGTCATCCATCCTCTCCCCATCTCTCCCAAAACTCAATCCTTCCCTTGCTTTAATCCCTCTCTACGTCACTCTTTCTTTCTCTCAAATCTAATCACTCTGTCGGCATGGCCATTCTTTTGAAATGGTGGAGATTGCCAAAGCTAAACACAATAATGACAATTCAAGGAATGAACAATATACAGTCAAGTTGTACGTATACATACATACATGCATAAATACTGATAAATGACAGTTTGTGGTGTGGAGAGTTACAGTAGTATATCGAGTCATATTATGATTCAAATGTATGATAACATCCTTCATTACTCTCCTGCAGATTGAAAAGCTGTCTAAAGATCTGGAAGAGGCTAAGACGAGAGTTGTCACAGTTACTGTTCCCGTGCCAACACCAGGTTTGCCGCCTCCACCTCCCGCCCCTCCTCTCCCAGGCCAGAATGCAGGTATGCCCCATCCACCTCCACCCCCGCCCCTACCTGGCCAGACAGGCATGCCTGGTCCCCCTCCCCCTCCTCCTTTACCGGGTCAAGCGTATATTGCTCCTCCACCTCCTTTACCGGGCATGCCAGGACCCCCACCCCCCCCCACCCCTCCCTGGCATGCCAGGACCTCCACCCCCCCCACCCCTCCCGGGCATGGCAGGACCACCACCCCCTCCACCCTTACCTGGGATGGGACCTCCACCACCGCCACCTCCGCCAGGGTTTCCTGGTGCCCCCCCTCCACCGCCAGGCCCAGGTATGCCTCCCCCTCCACCGTTTGGCATGGGGGGCTGGGGGGCCCCCGCACCACCCTCACTGCCTTTTGGACTCGAGCCTAAAAAGGAGTACAAGCCTGAGGTCCAACTGAAGAGAGCCAACTGGAGCAAGGTCAGTCCTTAGTTAGATGGTTCAATATATTATTCATTTTGAAAAAGTGATCATAAAATCATCAGTTATTTATCTGGTAGAGTAAAAATAGTAGATATTTTGCGGGAACATGGGACTTTGCAGCCATATGGCATCGGTCCCTAACCATTGGGCTCCCAAGGCGCTCCTGTCACTTTTAATTGGACGTGATGAACTGACAAAGTGTTCTGATTTGGATAAAAGCACAGCAGTTCTACCGGCTTTTGACCTGTTCATCAGGAACATGCTGACATGCATATGTGCTATGGTTACCAAAACATATGCCTTATCAGGTTATATACATGGCCTGACCTGACTACGATTAACTGAACCAGACAGGTGAGGTTTAACATCATTTATGAGTTCAGTTAGTATTTAATGTCCTCAGAGATCTCTCTTTATTGTGAACAAACCTTTTTCAGCATAGGTTTGGCCACATGGTTAATACCAGTATTAAAGCTCCATGCGTCTTTCTGCAACACATTTCTTTTTAATTGGGCACATGAAATCCCCAGAAATGTCAAATCTTGCATACAGGTTTTTTTGTTTGGTATTATTGTTTCACAACAATTAAAATAACTTGCGCTTGCTTGTTTTTGTGGTATCCTGTTTCGATGAGGCAGTTGTCTGCTAATACAGCCTACTGTTTTTTAGCTCCTAATGAGAAGGTATGACTTTAATTTAAAGTTAAGTGAATCTTACTGTGTTTAGTTTAAAATATATTTAGAAATAGCTCCGGGTGAGAGGGAGCTTCTACAGTGAGATGTTGACCTAAAGTCACTCGCATGCATACGTGTATCTCATGACTATGTGCTTCATGTTCTTCTCCACCCTCTCATCTGTGATGGTTAAAACATCAAAACGGCCTTCTGTCTTTCTGTAGCCTAAAGCTACTGTTTAATGGCTTCAGCAGACTTCATCAGCATTTAACTTCTCTCTCTCTCTTCTCTCTCTCTTGCTCTCTCGGGCTGGTGAGAGTGTTTGACGAGGATGTCACAGAAATTGCTTTTTAATAAGCCTTCTTCTTTTAACTGCGCCACTGAAAGATAATTAAATTGCTGCCAGAAAGGACAGTATTCTTTTGTAATTTAAATTAACTTTTTTTTCTGGCTTGGTCTCATCCTCCTTTTTGCATACTCTCCTGCTTTTCTTTCTTGCTCCTTCAGCTCATTCCCATATCACATTTCCCTTCTCTCTGTCTTCTCTGTCCAACGCTCCCATCCCTCAGGCTCGGTCCATAATGAAAGGACTGATATCTGTACATTTACTACCAGTTCTTTCTCTCCGTTTCACTTTCTCTCTTTCTCGTTCCCTTTTAATGAGAACACTCAGAAAGTAAAGGAAAAACATACAAAGTTAATTGTGACTTTAGACCAGAATAGAGAGAGAGAGGGAGGGAGAGCGATATCAAGACAAAGGGGGGGATGTAGAGAACGCAGCTGGGTAAGGGCGAAGCAGGAACGAATGGAACCCGGCTCTGTATTTCTTTTTGTTTCTGTGTGTGACGCTCTGGAGCATAAGATGCTTTGTGGTAGAGACAATCTGTGAAGATTAGAGGAAATAACTACCTGTTTCCTCCTCTTTGTGCCATGCTTCCTTCCTTCAACCTCCTCTTCTCTCTCTATCATACCCTGCCTCTTCCTTTGACAGCCCGGCTGTTTCTTTTGTTCTGCCGACTCCTTTATCTGCTCATCTCATTGTTTGCCAGGTGCACAGATGACCATTTTGGGGAAATTGAGTCAATTTGATGATATGGCTATCTAACACAGTGACTCTCAAATGGGGGTACGCGGACCCCTGGGGGTACTGCAGGGGGTACGTGAGATAAAAAAAAAGGTTAATTAAAAAAAATACCATGCATGATTACAAAAATAATCTTAGTACAGTAAGTGAAATAGAAAACACAATTGTATATAAAATATTTCTAGAACCACCAAGGGGGTCCTCATATAAACATGTCAAATGTGTGTATTGTATTTTATAGTTTTTCATAATATATCATTTTGTTCATTGGTTTGTTAAACATATTACTTCAATTGAAAAACCCCTTGGAAAAATCGTGTATGTTCTTTTTTTTCATGCACAAAGATGAAAAAATCCTTAGTTTGTTGTAACGCATGAAGGAGTTAATAAATCACACACTGATGGAACATCACTATATTGTAATTATGTATATAGGCTTTTTCTATCAAAAATGTTCGGGGTCGGTCAGGGGGTACTCGGCTGAGAACATTTCTCAAAGGGGGTACATTACTGAAAAAAGTTTGAGAAGCACCGCTCTAACAGATACAATACACCTCTGTCTCCCCCTTTCTTTCTCTCTCTGTCTATTCTGGCATTTCTCTCTCTAGATCGGGTCTGAGGACCTCTCTGAGAAGAGTTTCTGGATCAAGGCAAAAGAGAATACATTTGAAAGCAACGAGCTCTTTGCCAAACTCACCTTGGCCTTCTCCTCACAGACAAAGCGTGAGTGTGTGGCTTTGGCTTGTGTGTTTTTTATTTTATTTACCAATACTGTTATCATGTTGTGTTTCACGGTAATGAGCAATGTCTCACTCTCTTTCTCAACCCCCCCTCTCTCTTCCCAATTCTATGTCTATTTCAATCCTCTTCCATCAGCCACTAAAGGTAAGCATATCACACACACACACTTCCATTTAGTTATTTTTTCACACATCCTCTCCAGACTTTCTCACCCTTCACTTACTCTGCTTGGAGGACACACTGTGCATTTACATTATTCAACAACACAGTGTCAAAACAGAATCTCACAAAAGTTCATGAATAAACCACCCACACCTGTGTATGTGTTCATCTTCTCAACGTGCCCGTGACTTGTTGTGCAGAGGCAGAGCGCCCTGTGTGATAAATTGGGACTTGGGGACAGAGGAAGAGATTGACAAAGAGAGGAGGGTAGAAGGAGGGATAAGGAGAAGGTCACTGATGTCCTTTGACTAGCCACCTGCTGTCCTGGCACAAAGCGCTGACACACCGGCGAACGCTCACACGCGCACACCTGTCCACTCCTATCACCTTGTCCCAGTGTCACTAAGCCTTCTGCTCCAACTCCTCCATATTCATATCATAACCAGCACACCACGAAATCACAGACAGACCGTGTGTGTGGATTTGTATATAATTCTGTCTGACCTTCAGATTTACTCACAGTACACACACACACACACACACACACACACACACACACACACACACACACACACACACACACACACACACACACACACACACACTGTTTCTTATGTCATATACATAAACAGAAGTGCACACGTTGCTAATGCTAGCTGTTGATGTCAGTTAAATGTCAGTGTTGGCAGCTGTTCCATCTGCATTCACCTGGATGGCAAGTCCTAACGTCCGCCTGTCACTCCTTGATTTGACCCCTCCACCCTCTCGGCCCTTGCGCTCATGCCTCCACTTTCTATTGGCTGAGACAGCCGCCTATTCCGGTTGATGCCTAATAACCTTTTCTGAGAGCTGACTATAAAGACACCGTGGCCTTTTCATAGCCCCGCACCTGTCTGTATCTCTGCCTGTTTGGATGTACCGTGTGTGTGTGTGTGTGTGTGTGTGTGTGAGAGAGAGAGAGAAAGAAAGAGACCAGGTCCAGTGCGTTTATTTCTCTGTATGTGTTGTTCATTTCCCGTGTGTTTCTTGAATCTGTCGGGTAGTTAAGAATAACATATTCTTCATAACATAATTAGGATTTGATTGAACTGTTGTGTAAGCATCTTGTGGTTTGTTCAGAGCATGTGTTGTTTACTCCACACTGTGTCAAGATTGTGCGTTTGCGGTTGCACATTTATACACGCTCAATAAGCAACCAGCTCTGGTAATGCAGATTGACCCTTCACCCCTTGTCCTTCCTTCTCTTGCTTAAACACACCGCTCAAGGCATAATACATTCCTTCTGACCTCCCTATCCTTCTCCTAATCCCTCCCTTTCTGCAAGCCCGGCTTCACTCTTCCTCATCCTCCTGTTCATCCTCCTCTTGCGCCTCCCATTCTTCGTTACACTGTAAACAGACAGACAACACATCGAGCAACCGCTGACCTTTCTTCCTGCTCTCCATCAGCTGCCCAGCAGCACAGCTGGAGCTACACACACACGCACACGCACACGCACACGCACGTGCAGGGGGTGTTGTGCTCAGGGCAGGGTCAGGGGTGTTGACCTCTGACGCTTGGTGGAAGAGCATAGCGCTGATGGTGGGAGACACGCCCTCTGGCTGCACATGGCTCTCATGGACACATTTCCACACTTTGACACACACAATCGCACATAATCACACACACAAACACGTTTACATGTATTTTATACTCTGCTCTCTATCTACTGTATGTAGTTATTTCCGTTTCAGTCTGTAAATCTCCAGCTACGTATCTGTTCTCTCATTGAAAACAGGGTCATGTTCAGCAGTGAAGATCAGGCTAGTGATTCTTCATCCTCCTGTTTCCCACCAGCTGTTGAGCATGTAGGAAATGACCTAAACAAATCCTGGTACAATCGTTGAACAATCCCTAATTGTTTGTCTCCTGTTGATGATATATTACTTTTGATATATTAAGATGGATTTTGACCTCACAAGAGCAGATTCTTTGAAATCCTACTTTCCCGTAGGAATGTCTGAATCCAACATTCAGTTTCTGCATTGTTTTTATGCAGTGTCACATTAACTGAATATTTTCAATCACTGACAGAATCTTTTCTAACAATGAAGGAACAATGTTAAGATCTTAGTTTTTACAGATTAGAACACTGAGCACGATCTACTTTACTTTAAGCAATCATTGGTTGTTCTTTTTTTTAATGTAGTAAAGCATCTGCTCTAATTGAGCTGCATCTAACTTTAAAACCCTCACAGGCTTTCTTTTGCCTGATAAGATTGTATTCCAGCCGTGATGCTGAGCCCAGGCAAGAATATAACATGTCCGCACAGGAACACTTCACCTTACTTGATTTATTCCAGTCAAGCCCTCTTTGCCTGAAGTCTTTTCACCTTTAACGTCTAAAACGACTTAACTTGCCAAACAACCATTGCACCCAAGGCCACCGTTAGTAGTACGGTAGCTACTGCTCAACATCTTATTTACCAGGGTGAAAATACAAAATGAAGCTGACAACATGAAAAGGAGAAGTGGGAATGATTGAGTTAGTTTTGGATTACCGAGGATGCAAACTGTCAAGGTTGCCAGGAAGTGCACCACCTCTAGGAGCAGTTTGGGAATATTCCTTCTGACTTATCACTGTCGTCGATCACAAAGATACAGTTTGGTATTTAAAGGAATTGATAAGGACATACCTAGCAAAATCTCCAACAATAATTGTGGTAGAGAAACCTATTTTACTGCTATCTTTAAGTATAGTATGGAAAAGACTGCCATGCTGTCCCCCATTGTTGTGCTTTGCGTGTGTAACAGCTTTAATAATAATAATAATAATAATACATGGGACTTTTATAGCGCTTTTCATGAAACTCAAAGACGCTTTGACAGAGAGTTAAGAAAAATAAAGACAAGAGAAAACAACAAAAGATGGATTCACAGCTTTATCATTGGAGACCTGATATGACTATTTGCAATTGTAAAGAGCCAAATTGTTTACATGAGAAGTATGTGTGGCTGAACAATAGTTGGCGTAATGCGTTCGGTTTCAGACGGGAGGCTTATCCCCACTTTCTCCCTTAAGCTACTGATTCTCAATTAGGGCTGCACGATTTTGGGAACAAATCTAATTGCGATTTTTCTGACAAATATTGCGATTGCGATTCGAATTGCGATATTTGTTTTTAAGCGACCCAACGGAAGTTTATTGTAAAATGCGGCCATATCTCCGGCTAGGAAGGTCGTATCAACGTACTCCCGTCTCTAGCACCCCCGCAGCCCGAGCTACGAGTGAAAAAACTAAACTTACATGAAACTTCCGTTGGGTTGCTTTAAAGTCAAGCTTCAGTTTAAGATTCACCCTGTGATAGATGTAAAACATGTGATGGAGCACCAAACCATCTAAAGCTCCATTGGAAGCCATTTGGAAAGGGCAGGCACTTTCAGAAGCACTTGGCAGGTGATTGGATCAATCTGTCACCTTCTATCATGGGCCACTTCTGATTGGTTAACAATGGCTGGTACATGTGGAGCACAGCACTTCTGATTGGTGTGGATGACTGAAACACAAGAAGAAGAAAACAATCGCAGGCTTTGCGATTTCATAATCACATCATTTCAAATCGCGATTTCGATTTAAAATCGATTAATCGTTCAGCCCTATTCTCAATCCCTCGCTTTGAAGTGCCTGTGTCTGTTTTCTACTCTTTAGTATTTGTTTTCTTCTCTCTAATGGTAATGACAGATAACAGGAATCCAAACACAGGTCGTTCATATGTGGTTATCCATTTTTTGAAAAGTGCAGGACAGTGACAAGCCTTGAATTCATACACTGTTCATCTAAAATGGGTATAGATACCCTGAACTGCTCTCACTTTTTCAGACTGTGTTTGATAGCAGATGCCTTTTGAAGTCGGCACCTCAGATAGCCCAATTAGCAAAAGAAGGAGAGAGAGGAGGGGGAGGAGGAGGAGGAGGAGGAGGTAGGTGAAAGAAAGAAAGAAGAGAGAGCAGAGGGGAAAGGCTGGGCTAGGGGGAACGCTGGTGATTAATTTGATTCGGGAGAGAAAAGGGCCAGGAGCATATATGATTATTAATCCTCATAATGTGAGGATCATTTTCATATCCCAATTCTCCAGCCTCTACACCCTTGCTGTGTTTCTGTGGTCTGTTGTAGTACGACGACCTCATTTCCTTTTCTTGTAGAGACCCCCCCCATTCCAAGAAGTCACTTTGTGATGCCATTCACTGTACATCTCTGCTGTAAACACCTACACAACCAACAGCACCTACCTGTATCACATTTGCTTCAAATACAGATGTGTGGAGGATGTGTTTGAGAGAGTGGGTGGGTAAGCTCAACCACATTTACAAACCAATTATAATAAGCCTTTTGATCTCCCTGTGTTCAGAAGAAATCAATTTCCTTCTCTGTAGGTGTGCGTGTAATTGTGATGGTTAGTTTCATCTTATGTCTGTTCCATGCACTTTCTCCTTAATGAGCCACCAATCAGAAAGAAAGTGCCGTGTGTGTGTTCGTGCTGCTAGGGGCCTCTCACGTGTTGTAGACCAATCAGTTAAAGGCATGAGATATTTAATACATTAGCAATAAAAGACAAAAAGGCATGGAGCGTTCTGCTGCAGGGTTGTTGATTAGGTTATGACAGCATCTGCTAAACAGAGTTCACAACATTTTGCGACTTGTTTTTCTTGCAGTACACTTGCTCAAGGTCATTGTCAGCCAAAGACAAATGTCCAAGGTAATGAAAATAACACATGTCTCTTGGCACTGTTTTAATTTGTACATTGCAGCAAAATGATTGCAGTGCTGGTACAAACTTGTCAGCTGAGTGATACATTGTAGATTTACCCCTGGGTCGTTCATAAAGCACAGTTTATAGACAATACATCATGCACAGAAATGATGCAGTTTAATGTCTCTTCTGATTCTGTACCTGATGGAAGGGCAGTCGCTGCTCCGCATTTGACAGGTCTGATAAATGACTGGTTACCTGTAGAAAATGACCACAGGTGAGAGAGGGGAATACCCTGCTGTTTACTTCCATGGCCTCCGTTCTTCCCTCCGTCTCCTCTTCCGTCCCAGTTTGCTAATCCCCACACAACCTACTTCTCGAAGATGTTTTTCCACAGTTGGATCCCCCCTAGGTCACAGCCAAGAAATATTTGTGAGATGTGTGTTTGTGCATACATTTGTGTGCACAATTGTGTATAATTAGGTAGAGTTTTAGATAACAGTTTATGGGATGTGTAGACTCAGAGCAGCAGTCTCCTGAGACTGTTTTAAATATGTACTAATACAGCACTTATAGGACTGAATGAGGAACGGGCTCACTTTATTAGGCCATAAGAGTGTTTGTGCGCACTTGTGCGATTGGGCTAAATTAGTATTGGCTTTGAACATCTGGTGTTTATAATTTGTTTTAAGTAGTCTCTTAGTGTTCGTATATATTACTGTGTGTATGTTTGTACTTGTGTATCCCACAGTAGCAGGCACTGTTAATAAATCATGCAATGTTCAGGCTGGGACTGCAGGAGGAGAAGCAGGTTGATGCAGGGGTCACTAATGCTGTAGAAAGCACTTGGTAAACATCACACTATTCTTTCCTATTCTATTCCCTCTTATTCGTTCCATTTCTAGATGCAGCCATTTCTCCACTTATATCAGTAATCCCTGTTTTCGCTCCCTCCACAACAAATGACCACAGGATTGGATAACTATGGGTCTGTGCACGGTGGTGTCTGTGGGAGACATTAATCGAAGCAGCACCTACAGCCCACGTATAGACAAGCTTTAAAATATGCAGGTACAATCTGTAAATACGAGATTTGATGTTTATGGGTTGTGTTTGTGTGCATGTTGATGTGTACCAGTGCTTAAGTTGAAATCCTAACTATACCTCTTAAGCCCTCAACAGTAGCGGTGCATTAGGTTGGCTCTGCTGGCTCTAAGCCTCGGTGTGTATTCACAGTGCAGCAAGAGCAAGCGTTCCCTCATTCACCATCTCTTTATGGTTTGGAAACAGCCGCAAAACGCCGCTCATTCATCAGGCCTTATCAGGTTCAAACACATCTGTGTGTGCTCACATTGGCTCTCACTGCCAAATGCAACAGCTCACTCACATGCACAAGCAGAAGCATACACATGTAAGCACGCGCACACGCACACACACTCATACACGCTTTTGTCCTACTCATTCTCTTCACTCCATCCCTCCCTCGTTATATATCTCTCCTCTGTTTTACATGCAAATGAGCTAAGTGTACTCATGCTGGAGCATTACCGCTGTGTGTGCTTAATCTCCTTGCTGCCTTTTCTCTTTCCTGAAGATTATCCTGTTTTTAAACGGAATAGGCTTTCTTCTAGGGGTGTAACGGTTCACAAACATTTCGGTTCGGTACGTACCTCGGTTTTTTGGTCACGGTTCGGTTCGGTACGTTTTCGGTACAGCAGAATTTTTTTCACAAAACAAAACATATATATATATATTTTTTTTATTATTATTAAACTGTGAATAATGTATTCACTCAAATAAATACAAAATATAATAAAATAAACATTAAGGTGCAGCATTTCGATTAACTGAAATAATCTGTATTTGAACTTTACTGTAGGCTACTAGTACTCACAAAACATAAACTATTAGTTTTGGGTTTTTAATTATTATTAAACTGTGAATATTCACTCAAATAAATACAAAATATAATAAAATAAACATTAAGGTGCAGCTTTTCGATTAACTGAAATAATCTGTATTTGAACTGTACTGTGCTAGTACCTAAGCAGCCAGCTTGACATTATGACTTGTTTCTCATTGTATTTTCATGTTTTTTTAAAGAAAGATGAACTTGTCCACATTGCTTGCCGAAAGGGCAGATCTGCTGGCACTAACAATGTCTCCTGCTGTGGAGAACACCCTCTCTAGGGACAGAGGTAGCAGTTACAGCCAGGTAGCGCTTTGCTAACATGGCAACATAAGGATATTTGGCCTTTTTAATAGCTTTGGCTCTGTCTGAACTCTCTGCGAGTGGTGGAGGCTTAAATGCTAGCGGGAGTTGGGTTTGCACTTCAGTCTGTTTTCTTTTGGTACCGGTGATATTCACGTTCGGGTGATGCCTTTTCAAATGTGTGCAAGTTTGATGTATTGCCAGCCGCGTAACCAATTTTAGTTGAACAATGCCGACAAACAGCTTTGGTTCGGTCCACCTGTCTTTGTCCGTCATCCTTGTACGTAACTGCAAAACCAAAATGTTCCCAAACCGGAGACTACAATGATGCTGGAGGATTTTCGAGCTCAACTTTATCTGCGTTCGCCATTAATTTTCGACAGTTCCTCAAATGACTGACTACATTTGAACGCATCCCTCTGACCAGCTCTCATAGTATGCCTCTCATCCAATGAAATGACTTGCTCGCTCTATGACGCGTTGAACCCAATGTGAGCAAATTACTCTGAATGCTGCGACGCAGCACCTGAGATTACTTCCAAAAAGTTGTTCACGTTCTCAATGTTTTACGTTTAACGTTATATTCGTTCGGTACACTTCGGTACACACCTGTACCGAACCGAAGGGCCCGTACCGAATAATTTCGGTACGTGTACCGTTACACCCCTACTTTCTTCACTTCACTTGGCTCCTCTCCCAAACAGCCAGTCGGTCAGTCAGCCAACCAGCTTTCAAATGTCTCATCCCGACACCATTACCGTGTGTGTGTGTGTGTGTGTGTGTGTGTGTGGTGTGTGTGTGTGTGTGTGTGTGTGTGTGTGTGTGTGTGTGTGTGTGTGTGTGTGTGTGTGTGTGTGTGTGTGTGTGTGTGTGTGTGTGTGTGTGTGTGTGTGTGTGTGTGTGTGTGTGTGTGTGTGTGTGTGTGTGTGTGTGTGTGTGTGTGTGTGTGTGTGTGTGTGTGTGTGTGTGTGTGTGTGTGTGTGTGTGTGTGTGTGTGTGTGTGTGTGTGTGTGTGTGTGTGTGTGTGTGTGTGTGTGTGTGTGTGTGTGTGTGTGTGTGTGATTAATTAATTAATTGGGGGATTGGCTGATGGACTCGAAAGCTTGGAACAGATGCAAAGTATCCCCAGTGCTCGTGATGCTGTCTCTTTTCACCCTGGCCAAGAGGGAAACAACATGAACAGAGATGGCAGGATGTGGTAATGGAGGGATATGTGTATGCACACCTACACTCATTCCACCTACTCTTCCTTCCTGTTTTGCTCTTTGTAACAGCATCTCTTTTTCCTCCCCCTCCTGGATTTCCTATACATGTATAATTATTGTGTGTGTGTAGAGTGTGTGTGTCCTTGCCTCGGTCTCTGGGATGCCAAGTGTTTGTGAAGGTAGAGGTGTTTTTAATGTTCATGATGGGTTAAGGAGAAGGAAGGGAAGTCGTACTGAGGCTGTTTCTCTGATTAGAAAGCATTTCATCATGAGAACGGGGAGAGATAAGGAGAGGAGAAGAGCAGTGCAGATTGACTGTGGATGGCGTCGCTTCCCCGCCTCACCACTCCCTCTGTTTAGTTTTTGAAATATTAGCTACCTATCCCTGAGGGCAGTTACACACACGCCATGCGCACACACAGGAGACTTGGCCCACTTTGATGTCACTGATAGCATAAATAAAAAAATGGAGTGCAAAAGAGCATCAACTTCAAAGATGGAGTTGACAAGATAGGAGCATTAACCCCCATCTCCCTTCCTCCTTCTCCTCTTCCTCTTCTCCCTCCTGATTTGCTCATCTCTCTTCTCTTATCTCTGCTTGATAAAAGGGTTCTTATGAAAAGAGACAGTGAACAAGGGATGGAACCAGAAAAAATGACGGAAGACTGTTGGGGGCTGAAGATAAAGCAAGCTGTAAAATGAGAAAAGGCGATAGATGGCAGCAACAGAGCCATTTGAAAATGTCCTTTAAAGTGGAAAGCCCCCTATCTCAGTCGGATTCTTTAACAGTAGCCTTAAGCTGCTACTACCAGTGCAGTGTTGGCTAGCTTGTGAGTTATTAGGGTGCCATTAGAATTTCTACCCGATTATGCTGATGGCTCAGACCATGTCTTCAGGGTTTTCACACAGTCACACATATTAAAACGATCAATTCCCCCAAACTTTGCACACACTTGTGCAAAGTTTCTTAACATACACAGTATCTTGTTCATGTCCAGGTATTTGAGCGTGCCCAGTTTGTGCTTGGCAGAGGTGTGTGTGAGCTCTGTGTTGAAACGTGCCCAGCTTCCATTGCCGCTGGTGTAACATGGCCCCCTGTTCCCTAGCTGGTGGAGACTGTAATACGGATAACCCAGTGGCATTTACACCCAACTCGATGGTATTTACAAGGTTTGGTGAAGCAGGCCATGCTCCACTTTCTGACCTTAATTTGCTTGCAGGATCTGTGTAACAGTGTGTGTGTGTGTGTGTGTGTGTGTGTGGACAAACATGTTTGTGTGTCATGGAAGTGTACACACAGGAACTCAGACTTGTATGCATAGTTTATGAGTACAACAATGCTGTGTGTGTAAAATGCTACTTGGTCAATCACAGTTTGTTTGCTCCTATGTCTCTGTGCTCATGGAGGTGTGTGTGTGTTTGTGTGTTTGCATGCCGGAGCCCCGGCTCCATTACTCAGTATCTGCATGTGTCGTGTTCTGTGAGACGTGGGTTCTGCTTCGCCCTGCAGGCACCTTAATTTTTCACCATGCTGTGTGCTACACTACACTGCACTGTATGAAACCGTATGTCTACACCCTCTCCTGCTCTCTCTCTCCCCCCTCTCTCTCTATTCATCTACCACCCCCGTCCTCATACTCTCCCACTACAACCACCACCCACTCCTCACCGTCGCACACACACACACACAAACACACAGCTAATCAAAGCAAGGAGCTCTCTAGATTAGCACTTGAGAAAACTCCCTAAAGACTTTCCTTCATTTTGACCATTTTCAGGTACTCTGTTTCCCCCCCGCACCTCCTTCCTCATAGCTTTGAATTTTTAACCTCCCTACTGAATAAGTTATGTGTCCATCCTCGTGGGGAAAGGAAAGTTGGAGGGAGGGCAATAAATGAAGTAAAGGAGAAGGCGGGGGAGGCAGAAGGGAAAAAGGTTGTCCCTAAACATGCTTTCACATTTATCCCCTTAAAAAGTCCACTCTGTATGCTCAATAATGCATGGCCATCGCTCATTCCCCTCCCCCTCCTCTCGCCCTCCTCTTCCTTCATCTCCTTCATCTTCCTCCCGTTGGTTCCCCAAGTGCTCATCACTCCACCCAGCAGATTAACTGCAGGGGGAAACTGAGACTGGCAAAGCCGGGTGATGGTAGCAGGGCATCAGGGACTAACAGTAAAAGAAAGGGAGAGAAAGCAGATGAGTAATTTGTCGTCTTGTGAATGGAGTTACTATTTTATTTTAAGTATTGATCCGAGTGAGTGGGCTTTGAAGTTGGACCATTTCAGAGGAGCTTGACTGGGCCTGAACATTGAAGTTAGAAAAACAAAACATAACAAATTCTGTCCTGGCCTGAACAAAGCCTGTGGTGTGAGCAACACTCCATTGAACACTAATAGTTTGTTTGCTTGTTCCTGAGACTTCCAGAGACAAAACAATTCCAGCCTTACCCCAAATCTGCCTGTTCCTGTTTCATTGGAGCAAAGATGTGAAATGTCAGTGAAGACCCAGAACAAACTTGAAGTGTAGTGATGTTAGGAATCAGTCGGTATGAGGACTTGAATAAATGCCATTTCAATAAGATGAAATGACACCATCCATTACAAGCCCTAGTATCCAAGTAATGCGAGTCACATGGGTTGCATGTATACTTTCTGACTTTAGATTAGTCTTTCTGTACTTCGAAGTCTTTTGTCTGCAGAGAGCAGAGGGAACCTTTCAGGACTCGTTGTGCATGCACACGGCAGAAACTCCTGTCTGTTCGGGTGAACGGCATGCGACACTAGAGAAAGCTAAAGATCTCTTCAAGAATGCTTTTTAAGTCTTTTGCGATTTTTTTTTTGAAAAACAAAGATGGTTTTTGCTTTTAAAGTTTCATGTTGATTTTGACTTTCAAGCTTTAACTTCACACCGTTTTTAGTTTCTAGCCTCAAAGAATGCAGTGGTTTTAAAACAGCAAGCCCAGCACACCAGCAATGCAATAATAATTCTAATAATAAAATAAACATCAGGTATTGGCAGGCTGTGAAAAGAATATTATAAAAATCATTAAAGTTTGGAATTTTCGATTGAAAGACGCACATCTTTTGAGCAGAATTTAATTAAATAAAAAGCTAAGATTACACAGTGTTATTGGAAGTTACTTTTTAAGGATATTCCAGGCTGTAAAGCACTCTGCATAGAACTACAAACATGCTGCCTTCCCTTTCATCAAGGCTCTGAAAAATGTGGGTAGCCCCTTGATGCAGCACTTCTGCTTTATAGGAGAAAGTTACTGAGAGTTACCCAAGAAAGACATATTTTTGGTAGGTGGGGTGATGATAACAAGTATGCTGCTTGATTGAAGCCAGTTGAAGGAAACAAACATAAAGGCAACTGCATTATTTGGCAGAAAACAAATGAACATAAAGTGGCGGATGAGAGTAGCAGGTTTCAACTTGAATTCTGAAACTCAAGACTGCAATGAGAACCCTGTAGATTTATATTTGTCAATGGAACGTTTCAATAATAAGGCTTTTTTTCATTTTGTTTATATACTATGTTCAATTACTCTGAACTTTGTTTCTAGTACTATTCTGTCAACGATGCAGATGGATGGAGACTAATCTTGGTTCAGTAGACGAGAAGACGGATGGCGTTATTGGGGGGAGAGTGAAGGAGAGAGGCACAGAATGATTGAGGCTCAGAAGAAGGACGAATTGAGACAGGAATGATCTGTGTAAGAGTGAAGAGAGCACTGAGGGAGGAAGGAAGGAATGACAAATGATCAAAAGGTGGAGAGACGTGAAGCGACAAGAGTGATTGAGGAGTTGGAGATTGATGTAAGGTAAAATGAGGAACGAAGTCAAGTTAGGTGTGAGATCATTTGAGTGAGGAAAAGGTGGAATGAGAGTTCAGGTGTTCAGGTTGGTCGTAGTGACCTCATGCGCTGATAGCTGCAGGAGAGATGACACTGCTGCTCTTTACAAAAGGGGACTTGATTAACATATTTTCCTCTCAGTAAACACTGAGAGAGAGAACAGATGGACCGAGCTCTTTCCCTGCTTTCTCATCTTTTTCTTTTTCTCTGCCGCCCTTTATCTGTGCTTCTCCTCTCTGAAGACTGGAACGCGCCGCAGCCAGCATTTGAACGCCTCGCTCTTCTGACAATGTTTGACTCTCTGCAGGGTCTGTGCGTCCTTCCGTCTGTTCTCCAAATAGGTTATTTAGAGCTTAGTACTTTACTGTACAGAGTTAGCGGTCAGTCAGCACACACACACACACACACACACACACACACACACACACACACACACACACACACACACACACACACACACACACACACTATACCATAGGGATTGTCTGCTTAATACTGCATAGCACTTAGAGGCATCAACAAGCCCCTTGGTGTTCCATTGAGGTGTAGAATGCACGAAAGCATGCTAATTCCCCCCAACATACTCTATCCCTTTGTGACCCCCCTCCATCCATCACTCTACTTCCCCTTCCTACACCCCCCCAATTGACTTTGCAGCCAGCATGGTTTAATGAGCAGCACATAGAACATACCATTGTACACACTGTCTCACGCAGTGCAATATGTTACACATTACTGTGGAACAAATGTAGCTATCGTTCTTTTTTGAAACATTTTTGTAATTCTACCAAAAGGGATAGTCCAAAGTTGAATGTGGAGAAAGATCTGAAGTGTGCAGAGAGTTTACACTGAAATTCAATTTTGTAGACATGCCTAACCCGTTCAGATATAACCATTAGACATATCAGAACGATCTCCATTTCAATAAGCAGTACGCTGATTTTGATTTAGCAACAGGATAAAGTCATTTAAGAAATAATGATTCAGATCTTTGGGTTTAAATGGAGGGAATCACTTATTTAAAGGCAGAAGTTAGTATTCCTCATTTATAACATGCGCAGGACTAAGAACAGTAAGACAGAAAATAAGCTTTTTTGCTATAAAACAGACGTCTCAGCTCCTCTACAAAATACAATAGAACATAAATGAATTCATTAGCATTGGTGTGTGTAAAGCCCTCTGGTTTGACTTCAGACTGCAGTGTAATGCAGAATACATCAGAGGGGACAGTTTGTGTGGCAGCTTTCAAACCAGGACATGTGTGTGTGTCAGGGGACTTTGTCTGATATGTGAGTAAGCACATATCCCCCGTGAGTCCTCACTTAAAATGTGTAAAGTAATGCTACGAGCTCTTGCAACTCGCCACAATAATTCATAAGCGTTTCAAGACTAGTAGTCTAGGGACTCCTTGCGTGTTTGTGTATGTGTGGACACGTGGCATTGCATGTGTGTGTGTGCAAGTGAATGTGTTAGTGTGTGTTAGTGTCATAGGGGACCACAGACACTGTCAGCTTCATTTCCCAACATCATGTACCCGACAACAAGCTGGCCTTATGAGACCTCAAGCTGAAACACAGTGAAGTGACATCACATACACACACACACACACACACACACACACACACACACGCACACACACACACACACACACACAGTCAGTCATCAGGGCTAAGGGTGGAATCCGAGGCTTGTCATGCCCTGCGCCATAATCCAGTTTAGGAGGATTAATTAGGAATTAAGGAGTGTAATATTATCAGTGCGTGATCCGTTCACATGCGCGCACGCCCGTGCACGTTCACATATCTCACTCTGTTAGAATGTGTATATAGGCCGAGGATCATTCGGAACCAAGAAAGAAAAGTAAAGTATTTCTTTCAGAGTTTTTTTCAGTTTTTTTCTCTTTCACTTTCTCTCTCCTCTCTCTCCCTCCTGCTCTGACTGACTTATCTTTTCCCCTTCAACTTCCCTCCGATCGTATGCTCTAGGAACATCCATACAATGAGATTTTTCAGTCTTCTTTTCGCCCCTGTTTTCTGCTCCTACTTTCTGTGCCACCATTATCCTGTCCCTTAAGGTCCCGTGTATGCTTTCATTCATCTACACTAGCTTTGTCAAAGAGAATAACGAGTGTGAGGGAGATTTCTATAGCTCTGCTGCTCTTTCAAGAAGGCTACGGCATTCAGGTGTGCCTCTCTGTATGTCCATTTTTTATCTGGCTTCCCATTTTTCATAGTTTGTATTTATTTCTGTCGTAAATGAATAGTGCGAGTGGGGAGCTGTGCTTACTTACAATTGCTTGATGGAGTCTCAGCCCCTTTGCTGTATGAAGCAGCTCTGCCTTCAGACTAGAGTTGAGTGGCTTACCTTTTGTCCTTGAGTCGATGCTTTCAGTCTTCCTGCTCTTTTGTGGATGTATGTGATGTTCTATGTCCATACCCTCTCTGTGCTTTATCTTATACAACTATTGTAAAGGCATATTGAAAGATGAGAGGCAATAAAAAAGCGGGAGAAGGAAGATGAGGAGATTGGAGACAGAGTGAAAATACGAAGAGTGATGACGTTGTTTATGCCTGCTTGTTCCATGGACTGTAATTCTGTGTGCCTGCCAGATTCAGTGAGGTGTGTTAATAATTCCTCAGCCAGACGGTAATGATATTGTTTTTATTAATGCCGGATTAAAGTTTTAGTGTGTTGCTGCTAGAGCTTTCAGTGCTTTTACAACCTAACCCTCTATCGATGTGTAGTCTTCTTAACACACACATACAAAATGCTGCCTCTTCAACTTTCCTTCTGTCAGCTTTTCTCATTATGAGCAACAAGCGTTCAAAACAAGCATTAGTTCCCTGACCACTGTGCTCGCCATTATCCATCCATCTTTCTTTTCATGCCTCTGGTTTAGGCTCTCTCTCTTTGTCTCCTTTCTCTAGCACTCATCTGCACCCTCCTTCCTCCTTCCTTTCTCACTGTCTGCCACCCTCCCTCTTGCTTGTTCCCTCTGGCACTATTGGCAGCACTCTGTCTCTGTCAGGTGTGTGTGAGATAGCCTTCACGCCATTGACTTGGAGGAGATAGGCTTTTGGATGCCTCAGCCTCGATCCGACTGCTTCCTTAACTCTTCCCTTCCCAACCGATAAGAAGAAATCACTTGTTCTTGTCTCTCTCCATAGACTTGATTGAAGGTTATTAGACATTTAATAGATCCAACTGGGTGCTCTGCGTGTTTTACCCTACTGCAAATAATGTAACACAAATTGCCACCATCCATTTTTCGTTAGGGGTTTGATTGCGTTTTTTCTTACCCTCAAGGCATCTATTTGTTTCTGCACTTTTCAGCCTAGTAGAAGTAATCCATGAGTGAACTTTCTGAACTTTGTATTTCTTTTAAAAACACCTAAAGTAATGTCAGCATTTGAAAGCTGATGTTGCTACACATTAAAATAGGTTATAGCAAAATCAAAACTTGGAGACAACACTAGGATAAGCATAATGTAAAGATTATTTGAGTTAATGTGAGTTATATTACTTCTCTCCACGTCATAAACACATTACCCTTTCAGTTTTATAGCAGTTTCACAGATGACAATAACATGGCTCAAAAGTTAGCTCTGATGGATTATGTACCTCAAGCTAGTTTCAACTTTAAGCAAGTTGATGCTCATCCTCTACTGAATCAAAACGTTTCCAAAAACCAAGTTGGAACAGAGAACCCTTGGTATGCTGTCGTCAGCCGATCTAATTATCATGGCTTACTGTACATCAAGTGTATAATAGAAAATGCACACAGCTCAGAGCAACATGGGAATTCAGGTGTGTTGAATACATACTCACGTTTGCCCTAGTACCACTCACTCCCAAAACAAATATATTGTCTTTTTGAGCTTGTCAGATGTTTGAATTTGTCCAGCCACGCATTTATTTTGCCACCACAGTCTTTGATGACCTGATAACAAACAGTTGAGCCGCCTGCAGTTTTAAACAGAGGTCGGTTAGGACAACACTACACAACCCCAGTGAACCACAACAATGAGAGGAAGCAGCTCTCAGATGAGTAGTTCGTTCCCAGATGGATCAGCAGTACTGCAAAATAGAAATCCTTTTTCTTTATTACGGGATTCAATATTAATGTTCAAAATATCATGCAATAGAGCTTTACCGGTGTACGGCATGCAAACCCCTGGCATATGGGACTTCAATTATAGATTTGCACAATAATTGCTTTTGGGACATCAACATATATTTTAATAACATGTATCAGTTAATTATGAAACAAGCAGATATTTGTTGTAAATATTTTAACATCTGTTAACACTATTATAAAATGAGGTTTAATGTTTAAAGGCTCTGCTTGTTAGAATGGCTGTGGCTGTGCTACATTTGAAAATGTGTGTTTGTTTGTATGAAAGAGAGAGAGGGAGAGTAACAAGGCCAGCTCTGCCTCCAGGCTGTTTGGCCCCAAACTCTCATCAGCCTGCTGGTGCTGAAACAGAGAACCTTCTGCCCCTTGCCACTGTACAAACACACACACACACACACACACACACACACACACACACACACACACACACACACACACACACACACACACACACACACACACACACACACACACACCACACACACACACACACACACACACACACACACTAGAATACCACAAAAAACATTCACAAAGAAACTCGCATGCATTTCTAACACCCGCACACAAAGTTTGTCACTAAATCATATCCCCCATCTCTCGCCGTCGTCCTTACTTGTTTTATCAGTGCATCCCATCTTCTTTTATCCACCTCCCTAATCTGTCTGTGCCTCTATCAGACACTTTCTATTCCCATATCTCGCCTCTTAGACAAGCTCTCTTTTCCTGCTCCTCCACTCTCTTCATCCTTATCTTGTTTTCTCGCACCCCCATACATCCAACAGCTTTAGATTACTTTGAGAATGTTTCGTGTGTCCCCACTTTTCCATTCCTCTCTCTGTGTCTCCATCCATCCCTCTCTACCCCTCCCCATCTTTCTCCTCTCCTTTCCATGTCTCCGTCTCCTCTCAGCGGTGGTTTTAATGCATTATGAAAATGGACTGGGGCTATGAAAGCGAAACAGGACAAGTTATGCACTCCTTTCACTCCTCATCTGCCTCATTGGCACCCTGCGTTTGTGTGTTAGCATGTGTGTGTGTTCATGCTGCTGTGTGAAGCTGTCTGCATATTGGTATGCATGTGCGCATACACATCATTTGGCTGCTTTTTTTGCTGTGACCAGCCCATCAGCTGCTCTTCACACATGTAGCGACATGTTCCAGGGGTTTAACGGGAATTTGAAGCCCTTTTAGCGCACACACACATTCATGCATGCACTTTGGGCAAGCATTACAATGCATGAATAATAGAATAGACAGGCAGAATTGTGGAACAAATGTTTCTCCAAGGCGTCGGTTAATGGGAAAAGTGTTGGTGCATGGCTAGAACGATGAAGGCAGCTGGAAAGGGGTGTTTATGAGATGGTGGATACGTTCTATAAGTTCCAGGGTGGTGTGACCTGGATGTAAGTCTATTCGTTTCAACCTCGCTTGCTCCTTCTCTCTCACATGTATGCTAACTTCACCTTCACACCCTCCACTATTCCTGCTTTGTTAATTTGCTCGAAGTAAAGGCTCTACATCTCTGGAGGGATGGAGCCAGAGGAGCTGATTAACTGATGGTAAAGGCAGAGTGGGAGGAACACAACTGATGGCAGAGAGGGGGAGAATTCAAATGATATGGGCATGGAAACCAAGGCCAGCTCGTGACCACATAGGCCATTTTAGGTTAGCTGGTGTTTGATGGTTAGATGGATACATTGATATATAGATGGCTGGATAGAAGGTAGACAATGATTGGGTGTGAAGAGGTCACTAAGCCACCTCAATCCTAAATGTCAACTTGCCGTATTTAAATAGATTTGATGTTGCGTTTGAGCCAGAGGTTTAATGCACATTCACTGTGCTACTTGAGAGAACCGTAGCATTGATTTAAAATAGCCTCAGTCTTTTCTTGTCATTTCTTTTCTTTCCTTTCCCAGACTCCCCCTTTCTGCCTCTCTTCCACCTCCCCTCTTGCCTGCTCTTCCTCTCTGATGTTGCAGAGCGTGTGTGTGTGCGTCTGTATGTGTGACTGGCGATGGATATTCTGAGCGCGGGCGGCGTATGTGTGTGCATCAGAGTTTAATTGCGGTGTGCATAGAAACGAGTGTAATTAGCCAGAGCTCGCTTCCCTGCCGCCCGGCTAACAACCAGCATCCCCTCTGCGCCTGCTCTTTCTCTCTCTGCCTTTCTTCTTTGTCTCCCTCCCTCTCTCTCTTGTCTCATGCCTGTTGCCACAACGACAGGCCCCACTCCGCCATTGTTCCCCGCTGTTCTCCAAGAACAAAGGAGAAGGCTATTAGCTCCCTGCGAGAGGAGTGGTGGAAATGGAGGAGAGGGATAGAGAAAGGATTGCTGTGAGGGTGGGATGATGAGATGAGAGTGAGAGCGAATTGGCTGTGAGAGAAGGAGAGAGAAAGACATGGAAGAAGTGAACAAGGAGACAAAGAGAGTTAGAGTACCAAGAGTTTTGGGAGATTTACTCCGAGGAGGAGAAATAAGGGAAGGAAAAGCTAGAGGAGGAATGTGAACAAGACTTTGAGAGAATTAGGAGGAGAGACAGATTAGAGGAGCAGGAAGGTTTGTGGGGCAGCAGAGAAATATCGGGTGTTTCCTCCATCAGTAGCAAAAAGTGAGCTAGAACAAGTTATTTAATTTAACTCTGAGAAACATACTTAGCTTTTCGACACACAGTTTTATCCAATCTTGACAATCCCCCTGGCTTTCCTTTCTCCCTCCCCCTTTTGCCCTTTTTCACTCCATTACAGCCTGGATCTAAGTCTGTATGTGTTGCACATGCAAGCGCACACGTATACACTCGTGTGTCCTTGCTCTCCTCTTTCGCTCGCTCGTGTGTGTATGTGTGCGCTCTGTGTGAGGGTCATTAGTAGCAAGTGTAGGCGGGTAATGCTCTGTCTGCAATGCTGGCCATCTGAATGTTAACAGATTGTAACGCGGGACAGAAAGTGAATTTGGTTTCCCAAGGAAAATGGAGCAAATTAGACTTTTATAGCTCTCTGCCACTATCCTTTGCTCCCGCCATTACTCACTGGGTGTAGCGAGAGAACGGGAGAACAAGTGATTGGGAAGATGTCCTTACTGAGGAGGACGGTTTAGGTGCGAGGCTGAAACCGTGGTTTATGGGGAAATGCAGGAACAGCTTTTTAAGTATTTGATAACCTCTATCTCATGTCGACCTTCTCAGAGAGATATAGCTCGGGGATGAAAGCATGGTCTTTTCTCAGGGGAAGTTTAGATAATTGTCAAGATTCCCATTCCGAGGTGAAATTTGAAATACCCATTCATATTTAATCCTTAAAGTATAATCCCAATGTGAACATGTACAGTTATTATATTTGGATTAAGATAGCGACGTGTGAGTAGCTTTTATAATATGTCATTACAGTTACGAGGAATATCCCGGTGCTATGCTTCTTCCTACTTTTAAATGAAATATGAGAAAACATTTATTATTTTTATTTGGCCCCACTGAAATATATTGTGCGAGAGTTCTCATCTTCAAAACAGTAAAACTGCAGAAGGCAACAATTGAAGTACATGTGACTTCAGTTGTATAATTCATCTCCATTTCAAAGTGCACATTTGATCATGACATTTTAAAAGATTATTTGTGCCGACTACATATGCTCTCCCCTGATCATGACAAAGTACCGCACGAGTAAGTGCTGATAATGACTGACGGAAACGATACTGACAGATGTGAAGCGTCACAGATTGATACTCTGACAGCTCAAGCTGCTGCTCAGCTCTGAATCCTGGAGATCTCCGTTAGATAAAAACACACAACATGCTTTCAAATGTAACTGCCACCTGTTGGTCATTTGCACTTGACAATAATCTTAATTGCTGATATATAACTATCTAAAAATGGCTTTCTGTAAAAGAGTTGGCATGGCAATGGTTAACGTGTGGCACGTTCTGCTTAACGGGCAGTATCAGACACAGATCTAAAACGTTATGTTGTGCGATATCTCTCCTCGCTCCGCTGTAATGAAGTCTGTGATTCATGCTTTTGAATAACCCTGCCTCGACAGCATTGACCTTTGGTATATTCAAATAACTGTTTGACTCATTCAACTTTCATTTCCTTTTAAGATTCACATTGATCATGTTCACCCTAAAAGAATGCATATATGATCTAATTCACTACTGACTGTTGCCTGGCTTTTTGACACGGTTGAGTGTTTACATTTTAAACACTTTGACCCAAGTTCAATATTTTAATAAAATAATAATTGAATTGCAGATAGACATATTATATTTGCGTATTTTTCTGGTTCTTAGCACATAACGAAATCCTTCAATATATGACCACATGCCCAATGCTTTTATGTGTGCCCTCCTGACATAACAGCATTTATATACTGTATATTGTAAATGTTCTTTAGGTCACATGTATTAAACTGTCAGTGAATGTAAATGCATTTAAGAAGGGAACGTTTCCTAATGAAGAGATATAAGTAACATCAATATATTTAGTGTGAGACCGTCACGATCCATCAAGTCAGGATGAAGTAATGAGAGAGAGGAAGAGATGGCGTTTGATTTGGGAAATAAAGCTTAGCTAGAGTGGAACAGCAGTCAAGGTTGGCTCAAGGGCAACACTTCATTGCGAGGCGGTGAACGTGTTAGTGAACGAGCACACACATTTATGCACAGTATCATATGAGGATGCACCCGCCTGACCCGGTGGCTCCGCTCCCCTCCAGTGGGAGACGGGGAATATCTTTCCTGGTGATAGGTTGCCTCTTAGCATCACAAAGATTGTATTCCTTCCTCCTGGAGGGAGCAATGACGGGGAAGTGTCTCCATCACTCCAACCCCACCCGTCTCATTCTGAATGTTTCGTTTCTCTCTTCCTCTCCTCCCTCTTCCTGCATATCTCTCTCTCTCTCTCTCTTCTCCTCTCTCTCTCTCTCTCTCTCTCTCTCTCTCTCTCTCTCTCTCTCTCTCTCTCTCTCTCTCTCTCTCTCCATCTGCTACCCTCCCTGAGCTGACATTTGCTGTCAGGCAGCCTTATTATTTTGTTCCTCAGGTTTCTGATTAGGATTCTCTCGTTCTCTCTCTTCTTCTTCTGGCCCTCCCCCACAAACAACTCAGTCCAATAATGTTTTCTTTCCTGCTCTCACTTTTTTCTTTCTTTCGTTGCCGCATTGAATTCGGCATAATCTAATGCAGTCCATATCCCACTAGCCCATCTTCCATTACACCTTTCTCATCTCTCTCCGTTTCTCTCTGCCTCACTCTGTGTTTTTAAAGGTCAGTTTTCCTTTTTCTATTTTTTTGTTCCTCCCTCCCTCTTTTTCTCTCCCCATAAAGTTATTGCTGCAGTCGCTCCCAAGGACTCTGCGTCTCTGGCTTTTAATTATTCTCTGTGGGCCCTCACCCTGTAGAAACGCATGCAGGACAGGTTTGTGCGCCCTCCCATGTGCGTGGACGTGGAGCAGTCGTGCGCAGAGTAAACAAAGGAAGCTCAACTATGGTTGCCCAGCTGTTATAAGTTGTTCCTTTATACACGCACCTAGCTCAACATGAGTCATTCAACGCACTTTGGAACTTATTGCTGCTCATTATTTCACTAAAGGTGGATTTTTGGGCTGCAATGCTGAGTGGATATTATGTCCGTGCTGAGCTCCATTAAAGAAGGAAGAGTTCATCATGCAACTGGACAGCAAAGGAGACAGGAGAGGGTTGTCATGGTGATAAGAGTCCCATGAGGGTATATTTCCCCCCTTATTCCCTGCACAAGTCTGCATCCTGTCCACTTGCTTATTGTTCTCTCTTGTATTGCGTCTTGCTGTCTTTGTCTTCCTCATCTTGTCACACTTTCTGTTTGTTTCCTTCACTTCACTTTTCTCAGGCTCTTTTCCTCTTCCTCTTAATGTCTTCTTTGTTCCCTTCTTTATTCTTCTTTCTCTTTCTCTTTCTCCTGTCCCTGTGGTCTTCACCTCTTGTCCAGCCGTGGAGGGAGGGAGAAGCAGAGGAGGGAAAGGAATGCTAATTTTATCACCACCGCAACAGAGTGCAGAAGAAGAGATGGAACAAGAGAGTGAGAGAAAATGTCACTCGTCTGAGGAAATGAGATGGCCATTGCTCTGTGTGTGTGTGTGCGTGTGTGTGTGTGTGTGTCCGTGTGTGTGCGCGTCTGAACTGAAAAGATCAGGGTGACATTTTGTGTATTTTTCCTCCACTTTGCCTTGCTCTCCTGCAGAGCAAATGATATACTGTATTTATATATAGGTGTACGTATTTGTTTGCAGGGGGCGAATGCTAATGCATGTTGGCGTGTGTCTACATCCAGTGCAAGGGCTGGTTTTCCAGCCTCTTTGTTTTTCCAAGTCAATCATCTGTCTCTCTCACTTTTTTCTTCATTCCACTGCTCTCTCTCTCTCTCTCTCTCTCTCTCTCTCTACCCCTCACTCATGTCGGAAATGTAATCACGTTCGGGGGCTATGTCGAAGGAAACAGGGGGATCATGTTGGGAGGAAAAGAAGGGGGAAAAAAGAGAGACTATGAAGCGAACGTGGCGAAGAGAAAGAGAACGGCATTTGTATGTGTACCCAATTACCACTCCAGCCAGCCCAAAGTCACCTTCGCAGAGAACGGACGCACGCGCTCTCAAAATAGCAGCTTCCATCCCGCCTCCTCTGTGTGTGTGTGTGTGTGTGTGTGTGTGTGTGTGTGTGTGTGTTGGTTACAGTGGTGATGAGGTAGACTGAATAATGTAATGGCCTTCCTCTCGTCCGTGAGCTCAGGGCTTATTACGTGTGTGTCGTCCCTGTGTGTAATTGTAGTAGTGTGTGAATGTGTGTGTGTCCTGTGTCTGATTGCAGTAGCTGATTGAGTCCTAGTCCTGCAGATTTCAACCCAGGTCCTCAGCCTCTGATTAGGTGTTGTGATGTGTGAAAGAGGGAATCGTGTGTGTGAGTCTGTGTGTGTATGTCTGACCTGAGTACAATGGCCTTTAACAGTGTCTGTTGCTCTTCTTTGTGAGCATGTACTGAGTTCTTGTTACCTCCGCCGAGGAAGTCATGTTTTTTTCTGGCTGAGTTTGTCTTTTTACTCGCCTGAAATTCATGAAACTAGCAAGAAGGGTAAAACATGGGACGAGAAAGAACACAATACGTTTTGGAACAGATCGGAATCACTTGGTGAATAAACAAATTGCGTTTTACTTTCGGTACATTTAGGCCATTCATTGCTTTGGTGCCAGAATGATTGGATACATAGATTCCAGTCAGGGATACCTTAAGTAACAAAAAGAACATTCAGTTGTTTCTAATAACTCAAACACTGCTATCAATGTCTAATTTAAAAGCTCTCTGCAATGAAACACAACACATCTTCTTCTTTGTAGGGTCCATGTTGTTTCCACATCAAAAACAACTTCCAAACTCGGGGTAATGGGAAAATGTGATGAGCATTTGAAAACACTATAATGCTTTCTGAATGCCGAGTTTACATGTTTGTCTATTCTCATGCTCAAATAAGTCTGCAATTAGTATGTGCCTCAGTTTCTTCACTGTGCAAATGAAGGATTGGGACTTGGCTTTATGGTTAGGATTTGAATCCGTGTTAGAGGGACTAGGCTTGTGTGTGTGTGTGTTTTTAACTGTGGCCTCGTTCCGCCTTGCTTCTTAATTAAGAGACCATAGGCCTCCCAGCACTGCCTGCTATCCCACACTCCACTGGGGCAGAAAAGGACAGGAGCAGAAAGAGCGAGAGAGAGAGAGAGAGGAAGCTGACAAAAAGTGGAAATGTAAAGCGAGGACAGAGAAATGAAAAAGCTATGTGTCAACACATATTGAATAGAAAGAGTGATAGTTGTATAAAGGAAAGGGAGGGGAACTAAAAGAAAGATTGCCTGTGAAGGAGTGGTAAGCCAGAGCTGATGAGGGAGAAAGTAATAGGACATGTGGATTTAGAGAGAGGGAACGTGTCGACTGATAGGATGCAGTGCCCGTACACGGTCTCCATTTCCACCGCTGAATTGATGTCACTCATTCCCTCAGCCATCTATGCATCAGATGTGTGTGTTCGTGTGTGGTTTTCAAGCAGTAATCTGTTCCATCTTATTCTTTACTTTCCATCTGTTTAGGATCTTTCGCTCCGTCGCATCTCATTGCTTGGCATCACATCTCACACACTCTTTGGGACGTGTGTGTGCGTTTCTGCGGTTAGATACATGCCTGTATATCCTTGTATGCATGCCTGCCTATCTCTGCCATTCTCTCCCTCTCTCTTGTCAGTGTGTGGTGAGTGGTGAGATAGTGGGTTACATTTTAATGGTGCTGCCATCTCTCAGTAGCTTCTGAAAGAGGGCCAATGCAGTCTGACACACTCACCGAGCCGTGAGAAAAGACAAGATAGAGAGAAGAGCAATAGCTTGCTAGACATGCACACGCCTGCAAGCTAACAAGTCCACAGCACAAACAACAGGTAGAATGAAGAAGAAACTGCACAGTCTTGTCCTACAGTACCTTAAAGGCAAATTATGTTAGTTTTCTTTTTACAAAGTGTGTGCTTTTGTCCTAGTTTTGGTGTTTAAAGCAAAACATTGCACTCACTTCTGCCATTGTAGAGATTGGGGATTTGAGTGTGCTACATTCCTATTCTTACAATTATAAAAGAAAAACAAATCACATCCAGGTCAGCCCGCAGGTTAATCATGGAAATAGCTCTGCAGTGCAAAGATAATTCTTACATTATATTCATTTTGCAGACGCTTTTGTCCAAAGATATATGCAGAGCAGCAGTGAATCCTAAAACGCTGATTATTCCCCTGAATATGCCGCTCTTACCATCAAACGTTTAGTTACAGAAGACCCAGAACATCTCCCCACACACAGTCCCCGGAGTAATGCAGTGGTTAGGCAGAGGCTGGTCTCTGGTTGGCATTATGTGTGTATAACTCAATCACACACACACACACACACACACACACACACACACACACACACACACACACACACACACACACACACACACACACACACACACACACACACACACACACACACACACAAAAACATGTGCCAGTCTCTTAGCAATAATGTGTGTTGTTCCTTGATTGTTTTCATTCGCCCAGCCTCACATAGCTGTCTGATTGGCAACACGTCCCCCGATGGCTCACTAAGCACATGGTGGGATTACGTGTGTGTACTTGGTTGTGTGTGTTTTTTGTTTGTGTATTTGTGTGCAGGCATGCTCATCTTTTTCTTTAGCCCCAACTACAGCCAATTCCTTAGAGAGGCCAGCAGACAGATGTTCTCAGAGAGGATTTGCACGGCTGTCTCGCTGTTTATATATCTGTTTCTATAGTGTCGTTTATTTGAGGGGGGGGGGGGTTGGGCTTTTTTCTCTTTTTGGGATGGGATAAAACTGATTTCATAAAATATAAACCCTGCAGCACCCCAATGGATCTCTGATGAGAGAGACTTTCCCCCAGGTTCCCACGCAGAGGTGGAGGTTGCCAGATCATGGTTGTCATCCCCCTCCAGCTACTTAGTTTGACTATGATCTAGCGTTATTGATGTATTTCAAACACCTGCAGTAGTTTCCCCAAAGCGTCAGCAACAAAGACAAAGGTTCACATACACAAATGCAAAGAAGTGCTCACCGAGTTCTCAGCAGTGTGGATTGCAGGATGTGTATACTTAACGTTTTTACAATGACTCAAAGCTGTAAATAAAATACCATACATTTCAGTTCAAAGTGGTAGCTTTAGGTTGCCTGCACTGACCGCTCTATAGAGATGACTGTGTGTCTGTCTGAAGCTCTCATGGCCTCTTTCTTCTTCCTCTATTGACCGTATCACGATGTCTTTCTCCTCATCATTGCCTCTCATCCCTTTTGCTCCACGACCCCTCCTCTCGCAGTTTCTACACTTTGCTATTCATCCCCTTTATCTCTCTCACTGCATTACTCTTCACATATCTTTCCCATTATTTTTCCAACTCCATTCCTTTTCTCTCATCTCCTCTTCTCTAGCTTCCTTGGCTCGGTCATTGTTGGCTGAAAAAAACAAGAGTGACAAGCACCAGAAAAACAGCCCAAGCCTTTGCCTCCAGTCACACACTCTCAAGTGTCTATGAGTGTACATGTCCTGCGAGCGATGGCTGACATTAGAAAAGGCAATGCTCCCTCCTCTTCTGCAGCCCCCTCACGTCTCTGGGCCTTGCTCAAGGGGTAATTAGACCAAGCAAAACTGGCCCTTGTCCTCCTCTTTGCCACATATGTGTGTATGTGTGTACATATGTGTGTGTGCTCCTGTGTGTGCTTGTGCATGTGTGCCAAATGTTTCCACCATGCGGTCAAGTCACAATTGCTAATCAGGCCTGTGAGCCTTGCCCAAAGAGACCAAGAGCAGGAGAAAGGAGGGTGGGAGAAAATGAGTGAGTGGTTTCTTTTGTCCTCATCACTGAAGCAGAGATAAAGACGAGAGAAGGGACGGATGGTTGGAGACGAGAAGACAGAAACTGAGGGATTAACAGAGGATGAGTGTGTGTGCTCCGGCTCGGCAACAAGCTTTTAACTGTCCTCCATGACATGACACCGTGTAGACCTCCATTTCTCCCTGTCCTCCTTTCATCTCTTGTGCTTTGCATAAGTCAGAACTGCTTGTATTCATCAAGTTCCTCTCCATCACTTACTCATGCTCTTTCTTTTCGCTCTCCGTTTTCCTAGCTCCTTCTTGCTCCCACTCGCTGCTCTCTGCTGCTATCTTTCCGTGAGGTAATAATGAATATTTGAGGGCTGACAGGAGCGCAGCACCTAATCCTTTCTGCCCAGGGCAAAATGGGCCTCATGGGGTGCATGTGTGTTACAGTTCATCTAACTTTTTAAGTGAGATAGAAACCCAATTTCTAAGTTTTCATTCCCACCTCTGTGCTCAGGAAAATGAGACTTTCTGCATGGTTGTCATAGAAACGGTCAGATAGACGGTAAACTTGACAAGCAGGGAAATGTCACTACCTTTGGCCCTGTACATACTGTAGAGAGTAACTGCAGCACCCAACTTCAAGCATCTGACAAAGTGCTTGGTCCATAGGCAAGGAGCTTGTGAGGGTGGGGGTGTAAATGCATCTTTCCTCTACGGGGAATGACGACATATCAAGTTATTTGCGGTTCTTAATTGCTTTTCGTTGAGGATTTATTCAAATATAAGAGATTGTAGGACCTTCATAGATAGCTGTAAGAACGCTAATCTTATCAGTCATTAAACACACGCACGCGCATACGTTAAGTATGTATGTGCCTGCAAATGTCACTGCATGGAACCCACGTCTCCAGGAACAAGGATTGATTGATACCCAGCATAACAGTCAGCGAGCAAATGTAATTCACTCTCCTCCCCGTAGAGGGAGCATTGTGCTGTGAAGGCCAGTGCGGCGTCAAGGACATTCACACTGTGAATAACAAACACCAGCGCACCACATAGGCTACCAGAGAACCACAGAAACACAGTTGGTCACTCAGTTATTCAGTCAGGCACTCGCACACAGCTGGTTTGTAAGTAAGAATGTTAAACGTTTATGTTTTCCTGTTGTCTCCATGTCCTTCGTTCAAGGCTCGGGTGTTGTGGATGGCTCCAAGGTCACACCCTCAATGTCTTCATCCTTTAAACTTACTTCTTTCTATCTCTCTCCCTTTTATTTGCCCTTTCCTCGTCTCAGTTTTCACACCTTTATTTGCTCTCTCTCTTCTTTTGATTTGATTCCCTTCTCTCCTTTACACTCTGTAGCTCTCCCTCTTTCTCTTCCTTGTAATTAGCCAGTGTAATTGCTGTAGTAAATCTTTTCTGCTGTCACAAGGAGACTGGCTGATATAGGACTGATTTAATAAGCACACCAGCAGCTCACTGTGTGTGTGTGTGTGTGTGTGTGTGTGTGTGTGTGTGTGTGTGTGTGTGTGTGTGTGTGTGTGTGTGTGTGTGTGTGTGTGTGTGTGTGTGTGTGTGTGTGTGTGTGTGTGTGTGTGTGTGTGTGTGTGTGTGTGTGTGTGTGTGTGTGTGTGTGTGTGTGTGTGTGTGTGTGTGTGTGTGTGTGTGTGTGTGTCCTCTGTTATGGGGATTTATGGGCTGTTTGTGTGGTTTCAGCAAGTGCAAATTTGAGTTCAAGGTAGTGCTGTGTCGGTGTGTCGACTGTAGTGCACCTTATCAGTAATGCAGGCAGCATACTCCGTGTGTGTGTGTGTGTCTCATCAGTGATGCCGCTACGTGCCGTGCGTGCGTCATCGCTGAAGACCTTCATGGCCAGAAGAGCATAGAGAGGTCAGAATGGCCCTGAGAGAACACCACTGGCACACACATGAACACACACACACACACACACACACACACACACACACACACACACACACACACCGCCACACCTGTCCCATCTACCACTTCCACCTAAGTCTCCCCATAAACCCACACATATACTATAATATACCAACGCAAATGTTGTTTCTATTAGTTTTTGTCTTGTTGCTCTCTTTCACACACAAACAGAAACAAGCGCACACACACACACACACACACACACACACACACACACACACACACACACACACACACACACACACACAACTATGATGGTGAGTGGAGTGTGAAGTGTATAAACAGTGTATCCAGGTGTAGGGCCATCTAGCAGCAGTACACCCGTTTCTCCAGTTGAGGGCACTGTGACTCCACAAATAAACAATACCCACTATGAAGGACCCACACTTTCTGCCTCCTGTAGTCAATACATTTAGATTTAAAGATACATGCTACTCTATATTACTAAATTACAGTATAATAATAGTTTTTAATGAGACGCAGAATAAATATCTAATTAGGGATTTTTGGTTTTGAATTCAAGGCAAATAAAGAAAGGTTAGTTTAGGAGAAGTAACACTGTGGTATAAGTAAGTATAGAGCTCTGCCAGTTCAAAAATGATCTAAATTCAGAACAAACGTTTGCAACCCACCCGTCTCCATGATAACTCATTGACAAGCAATGTAATACCCTGACTAATAATAACCGTCAAAAATCCTCAAGTTACCCTATGTAAGTTCATTATGTTAACACATTGCTGATTGGACCTTTAATGAGTTGTACATGATGCTATGTTGACAACAATAAATGATAGACACATGGCTATATGATTCTACATTTTTTATTTAATCAAAACGAATATAAGTACAAGTATACTTACATACATTTTAACCATCTTAATTGTGAAATATAAAAGACCAAAATAGGCAAATTATGATCTATACATGTTAACAAACTTATTTGTATGGGCTTGAGATAAAAAGTTATTGATTTGAAGCCTTCTTTAAAATAAAATAAAATCAGATTACTTGTCCCCTTCAGTCTTTGTTTAAAGTGTGTTAATTAATGAACAGAAGGGCAAGACAAAAGGACAAGCTACATTTTGTATTCAAGATTCTCTGGATATTTTTACCTATTAAAATATTTACATTTTGTATATTGTTTAAGCAAATAAAGTGTGTTTTTATACAACTTAGTTCAGTGCAGAACATTTGAGTCGCAGTTACACTCTTCATGCACCAGGGGAGCGCAAGTGAGCAGGGTCTTAGCCACTCCCACAATCCCTCCCCCTGCATCCTGGCCCTCCCACATCCTGCCCCCGTCCCCCCTCCTCCCCGCCCCACCCTGCCATCTGGTTCTTTTCACACAATGACACACAAACACAAGCGCACATGCACACACACACACACACACACAGTCAGGAATTTTTTTTTTCCTCCTCATTTCCTTTCACAGAGAAAAACAGGATGAAGGGGCTCTTTCAAAACCCGAGGTTACCGTGGAAACCCCCTTATTCTTCTTCTGTCAAACCTGCTTACATCGTAACAAACACACACACACACACACTGCTATAGAGAGTGACATAATGTTAGACATTTAAAGTTTAAAGGGACCGAAGCTACAGCTGTCCTGTCTGCCTAGTTTTGGCCTTCTGTTGAGTTGAGACAAAGAGCTTTATGCCCCCTCCCCTTTATTTTTTTCTTTGTCTCATTCCCCTTTTAATGCTCATACTTTCTTATAGCATTCTTAAAGTAAAACCTGTAAAACCAAACACACGCTCTTATTAAGTTTCCTTGAAATGTGGTTGGTCTTTGTTGACGTCAAAAGCTGGCAAAAGATTTGTTTGTGCATATGTGGTTCTTTCAATTGGGCAGCCTCAGCAGCTTTTTCCAAAGAACTGCTCACCCCAAAAATATTGATGTTGAAACTAACCCTCTCCTCTGTTCCAGTGTAGACAATCTCCAGCCATGGAATGCTGAAGGGAAAAAAGTTAGTTTGAAGTTATATAAAGTTCATTTTTTTGCTTTTCTCAGATCCCGCCACCAGAGGGCCCGTGAAAAACACATGTGGCACCAGATATACAATAGAGCACATCATCTGAAAGCTTTTAGTGGGTTGTAAAATAAACTAAAGCACTCCACAAGCAGGGAGTGGTGATGTGAAGATGAAAAGACAGAATAGATTGAAAAGAGAAGAGGCTTTGCTCTCTGGGACTGAAACGATTCTTTAAAGTCAGGCTGCAGTTCAGAGTGGTCAGGGATGAAAGTGTGCTTTCTTCTTTTCTTTGTCTCTTTTTGTGTACCTTACTTGCTTTATATTCATTTCTTTTCATCTTTCCTTTTTTTTTTTATTTCCTTTCTCCAAGCATGGCTTCCTATCATCTACTCCTCCACACATTTCTTCCTTTTAAGGAGTTAGGGAATGAGAGAGACAGGGAATAGGAGGGGGGGTGAAGGACACACTCAGGTCTGCTGACTGATAAACAGACTCCTCTTTGTGTAGAGACAGACACGCACGCACGCACGCACGCACGCACGCACACACACACACTCGGTTATATATTGACAGAGACCCCTGCATGACTTGGTTCCTCGTGATTCTGAGAACCCCTGCTATCCCTCCTCTCCCCTTCCATTTTATTTCTTTCTTTCCACTTAATTAAGAACAGAAGTTACAAATGGAAAAATGTAGTTATCCATTCATGACGCACACATGCTGCTCTCCGTGCACAGCAACACACAATAACACGGACCTAAAACCCCCCCTCATCTCAGTGCCGAGCAGCTGTTGGGGAGAGGAGGGGGTTCCAGGAAAAGAGGTGTGTGTGTGTGTGTGTGTGTGTGTGTGTGTGTGTGTGTGTGTGTGTGTGTGTGTGTGTGTGTGTGTGTGTGTGTGTGTGTGTGTGTGTGTGTGTGTGTGTGTGTGTGTGTGTGTGTGTGTGTGTGTGTGTGGTGTGTGTGTGTGTGTGTGTGTGTGTGTGTGTGTGTGTGTGTGTGTGTGTGTGTGTGTGTGTGTGTGTGTGTGTGTGTGTGTGTGTGTGTGTGTGTGTTGTGTGTGTGTGTGTGTGTGTGTGTGTGTGTGTGTGTTGTGTGTGTGTGTGTGTGTGTGTGTGGTAGGTATGGGTTTTGTTTCCACAAAACGACCATTATTTGTGAGACAGTATAACAAAAAGGCAGCTGGTACGATAAAACATGTGGATGTTAAGATGTCGGCACTCTAATAGTGTGCTCGTATGTGTGTATGTCTAGCCACACATGTGTTCTCCCTCTGTCATCTCCTCTCCTCCTCCACAATGACTAAGTGTAACATGGTGTGTGCCTCATAGCCACCGCTAGGGGTGCCATCAGCTCATAAATGAAATAAACTATCCATGTGAAAACTACAGAGCAGCCATTTTACAATCTGCACACCAGACCCCATTTTATGAATCAGCCATGATGACAACATAGCTGTGCCTGATTCCATTGGCTATAGAGCAGCTGGGACACACACACAAACACACACACACACACACACACACACTGACAGGCACACTGACAGGCACACTCTGACCTAGTGACATGATGCCATCACTAGGTCAGTAGTCTTGTCCCAGATTAACTGGATTGCATGTCCTTGAGATTATATCCCCTCCAGATTAGACCTCCCCTTGTGCATGCCCATATTTAAATGTGTATGTACCCATATTCAAGAGGGGTATTTTTCAATATCAGTCTATATTAAAAGAGTACGGTTAAGGCCTCAATATGACAAGAGCCATGAGATTTAATTGAATTTGATTCAATTATTTTTTTCATTCCCTTATTTTCTAGGGGCCAGAATCCTGTTGAAATGTGTTTTTAATTTATCTCTCTCAGGTCTCTTTTCTGCCCCTCTCCTAAGATGTTTATTTGTAGATGCTTGTCACTTCCTTTGAGTCTCTTCCTAACTTCTCAGCTGTGACTTGCTGTGTTTGTGTGAAGATATTTATGTTGTTTCCTCTCAGATATCCTGATGGATTTTCCTACCCTGTGTGTGTCTAATGGTTCACTTCCTGCTGTGGTTTCCTGCTCTCGGCAGGGACTATGGCCCGAGTGTTTGCCACACACAAAAGTATTATTTATTCATGGCAGTGATTCACACGGCTGATATCACCCAAATGATATGCAGCAGTAGAAGTACACAGTTCAAACTGATTAGATGCCCCCAGGTTTGAGTCAATCTGTACAAGACACATTAAGTGATGGTCCATTCTGAGAGAGGAGTTTAATAGAGCTGAAGCTGACACTGAGGGAAACAATGGGACTTATTGAGGCCACAGTCCCCTGACTGGCCGAATGACTGTTCTGTGTGTAAGTGTGTGTTCTAACTGGAGAGATGAGGAGCTCATTAAGAAGCCTGGACTTGTTACTAGGCTGATTGGCCTCTCACACAGAGACAAAGCACTGTTTGACTGGACATATGGAAGGATGCACACACAGATGGGTGAATGAGTTGCTATGCTGCAGCAGATATCTCTGTGTCTGTGGGGAGAATGATTTCAGTGTTGCTGTTTGAATGAGACTATTTTTCAATGATCTAACAAACTGCCGTTGAATGCAACCAGATTGTGGGAAAAGATGGTGGAATGACTGCATGGAAGTAAATAAATAAGGCCACTTATGCAGTACAGAGAGGTCGGGGTTCCATAAACCTAAATTACAATGAATAATGAATATATTTAACTCTGGTAATTAGGCAGCCCCCATAAGTAGGTCTGTCTTCACAACAGCTAGTCATTATTTTGCAGTAGTTATAGTAGTTTCAGTCCAGATAACCTTGTCTGGTTTATTTTCTGTTCTGATGTCATTACATGAGGTCACCTACGGGCAGTGGAAACAGGTGGGCTGCTCGGCGCACATGGGCTGATTTAGATTGATATTGTTTGTCTGTGTTTCAGACAAAGAGACACAGCATACTCATATTGTACATCCTGTACCAGCGCTCTTGCTGGCTGTTTTCCAGACAGTGATCCTTGTCTCCTGTTACTGTTGGGTCTAAACAAAGATAAGTCCAAGGCCATAGAGAATGAGACATAAGAAGGTAGGGGTTACACATCCTTCAGGGTTTATCAAACTTGTAGCTTTACAGATTGTACTCAGGGATTAATCAACGAGGCCAAATATTTGTATGATAATGGATAAACAGGAATAGTTACAGCTAAGGGCCCTAAGCACTAACAATTATTTTACGAATGTTATTATGATTTAAACAATACATATTCAACAAATACAATGTTTCATTATTAATATTGTTTGTAGGAAGTGATCTCAGTCAAGAACAGGAAATCACTTTTTTTCTACAAGTTGATGAGGCATTTCGTTTTATAATAGAAATATAATATACATTTGAGAATCTACCACAACTGTTACATAACTAAGTGGTTGATTAATGTATAAATTGTGCCTTATTTAGTCGACTAATGATTTCTTCACTAATCATGACATACAGTATTTGAACTGATAGATTCAGTAGGAGTGGTTAGATAATATTGGCAAAAACAAAGTGAACAAATGTGACATCCGGTAATCTGCTGACGTTAGGTCTGTACAGTGGGCTGTCATGTGGTCAAACCCGTGTGCTTGTTCATCTTTCACCCCTCGTTCTCATCACCCCCCGCACGCTGACACATCCTTACAGTCACAATCCTAACCTTGTCAGAACCAGTTAATGTGAAGTATTTCTGTCAAGTGCGTGTATGTGTGTGTGCGCGTGTATCAGAATGTAGTGTACATGCTTGTGTGTGAGCACAAACTTTGTATGCCTTACAGCCGACAAACGTCTCACCGTATTAATCAGACACACACACACACACACACACACACACACACACACACACACACATACACATACACACACACAGATGTCTTGCCCCCAGCCCTTTTATAGCAGCTCATCATACCCAAGGCCATTGATACAATAATCCTAACACCTCCATGACACCATACAGTTGGGAGGGAATTTATAAAAGGGAAGGCCATGCCAACTCTGTCAGTTTTTGTCGCCGTCACATAGACCCTCTATCCATAATCCACATTTCTTTCCATTACAGAACCCACTGTACTTCTTATCAAAACATGTTCTATATCCAGCTTTAATAGTCATCTGACATTTAGAAAGTTACCAAGATGCAAGTTCTAACAAAGTCTCCCCTCTCTCGTTCTGAATATTGCCACCCCCCTCCCCATTTCTCTATCCATCTCTCCAGCCAAAAAGGAGCAGGACGGCGGGGATGAGAAGAAAACGACGCAGAAGAAGAAGGTGAAGGAGCTGAAGATTCTTGACTCCAAGACCTCGCAGAACCTTTGTAAGTCTCTTACCAACGGTTTCAAATTCTGACACCACAGCACCAATGGCGTGGCTCTGTAAATTCATTCAGTGAACACCTTAATTAAAATGTCATCAATAACATTTGTTTAATTAAATTGTGTTTGATTTAATAACTGCTTTTAATTGTTTGTTTAAACAGCCATTTTCCTGGGTTCGTTCCGTCTTCCTTATGTGGAAATGAAAAACGCCATCTTTGAGGTTAATGAGAAGGTCATCACAGAGTCCATGCTTCAGGTACAGAGCTCAGATCTGCATGTAAAACTATAATACAAGTACAATCAGCTCATAATAGAGCCTACAGCAAACCTCTGCCTTGTTTAATTGAATTTGATATTTCTTAACCAGGAAGTTGAACTACATTATCTATTTTACAACTGAGATCTGGCAGCGTAACATAGGCATTCTTCACACATTGATCCTTAAGGATACTGCTCAATAGCTAATTGTCCTTCAGTGTGCATGCCCAGACACAGGTTGAAGAAAGTGGTTAATAAAGTTGCTTTTCTGTTTTCTCAAGGAGTAGTTTGAGACACTTGAAGTGTCTCTAGATCCTTTCATGTATATGTTGCCTTTATTGTCACCTAGAACCTGATCAAACTGCTGCCAGAAGCAGAGCAGCTGAAGGTCCTGGGAGAAATGAAGGAGGAATACGACGACCTGGCTGAGTCTGAGCAGTTTGGAGTAGTGGTGAGAAAACATGCACACAAATAAAATATCACTTCATTTGGTTTTTTGTAAGCATGTCCCAGCTGACTAGGGCCTGACTGACCACAACCATTGCAGGGAAATCAGTGTGATGAGACATAGACAAAGTTGAAATACTGATATAGAGTCAATCATTTAGACACAGAATACTTCATGCTGCTAAACACAGACTTCTTTGTTCAACTGTGGTTGATGTGAGTAATGGATGAAATCCCCTTCAGCCACACACAGCTACACACACAAGTGCATAATCTATGTTGGGTAAAAACACATCAGGAGTCCCTCTTTTCTCTCTTCAGATGTCCGGCATAAAGCGGCTGATGCCACGGCTTCAGGCCATCCTGTTCAGGCTGCAGTTCGAGGAGCAGATGAACAACATCAAGCCAGATGTGGTGTCTGTGACAGCGGCCTGCGAGGAGCTGAGTAAGAGCCAGTCCTTCACCAAGCTGCTGGAGATCATCCTCCTCGTAGGGAACTACATGAACGCTGGCTCCCGCAATGGGAAGGCATTTGGCTTCTCCATATCATACCTGTGCAAGGTAAAAGGAGGTTTAGACTTAGTACACACAACACACAAACTCACACACACAAATGTATTGAGTGGACTGGAAAGGCCATCAGTCTTACTTTTCTTGTATTTCTTGAAGACCAACTAGAAATGCTAGTAAATTACATAAAACTGGGTCTCATACGCGTAAAGCCTTCAATTAACTGGGCCTTACCTGCAGTGTAAACACAATGACCGTATGAAGTGGAATCAATTCATCATTCATGTCTTTGGTTTCACTTATTTTCATCGTTACATTATTGTGTGCCCTCCACAAAAGCAGAAACTTTTTCTGTGTCATATTATTCCATTTCATGCAGGTGTACCATAGTCAATAACAAACAAAGGTCTCCCCCTTTGTATTTCAATATAAGCTATATGTATGTAGTATTGGAGATAGAGTTATATATGTACACATGGCACTATAACTCCTTTATCAGTACAGTGATGCTACACCAACTTAGTGGACCAACAGTGATGTCTACACTGTATGTATATAATGTGTTTTAACTACTTCTATAATGTAAAATACAGGCAAAAGAACACAAGTCTAGAAATGCTGGATGTTTGCAAACCCCTTATCTGACTCTGAAAAACACTGACGGTTGTGCAGACATGAAATACTTTTGATGAATTATTATTTCACGGTGCCATTTTTAAATCAATCATTCTCCCAATCAGCTTCGTGACACCAAAACAGCTGATCTGAAGCAGACACTGCTCCATTTCCTGGCTGACGTGTGCCAGGAGCAGTACCCAGAGATCATGGGCTTTGCAGACGAGCTCGTCCATGTGGAAAAGGCCAGCAGAGGTACATGGGTCATTTAACTGATCTCTATCCATCACTACATAGCATCAAATGCAATCATCCATGAAAAGCCCTGAATACGCATTACAATCATTTTTACGAGTACATTGTGCTCTCATTGTCATAGTCATTTGAAAAACCAACAGTCCATGATGAGCATTGTATGTACGTGCTCCGTGTCAATAATGTTTCCCTGCAGTTTCGGCAGAGACACTCCAGAAGAACCTTGAGCTAATGGGCCGTCAGATCAAGACACTGGAAAAAGATCTGGAAACCTTCCCTCCTCCACAAAATGACAAGGACCTGTTTGTGGAGAAGATGGCAATATCCTCTTTATTTAAATGACATATTTCATAGTAATCATCAAGTTATTCAGTAATTACATCAAACAGTCTGTTTATAAAAGCATTAAAGCAATAGATCCTGTCATTATAAATGATTGTCATGGCTTGTTAGCATACAGAGATATATGTTGTATATTCCTTAACATCGTGTTTCCACATTTTTGTGAGTTCTGCCCATGAGCAGCATGAGAAGCTGGATCTGCTGCACAAGAATATGGAGAAGCAATACACCGACCTGGGACAGTACTTTGTCTTTGACCCGAGAAAAATCTCAGTGGAGGAATTCTTTGGAGACCTCAACACCTTTAAAAACATGTTCCAGGTGTGTTTTTCTGTGTGAATGATCGAACTCGAGCTTGATCTGCCGGTGTGGTTCTCAATCAAATCCAGCTCTTGCACATAGAGTTCAAGGACATACACACAAGTGGAGTCAACAAAAAAAATAGATGAAAGAGGAAAGGATGGAAGACTGAATGTCAAATCAATAAGAGAAAAAAGGCTGTGTGTTTGTATTGACAATAATAAAGAATGAGAGCGACAGTTTACACATCAACTGTAAATGTGCCGTTTGAAAGGGCTCCCGCAGGAGGTGACCTGTTTTACCGGTTAATATGGATAACTGCCATTCCCTGAGTTTGAAGTTATGTTTATACACAGACATCAATCAGAGCCATCATTCAGCTGTCTTTGAGTTTTTGTTCTAAAAATCACTTTCATACTTTTCACACTTGTCCTCACCAGACCCCAAAGTCAATGTAAGCACAGACACTGTCTTTATACCTTTTCTGTGTGTTTCCCCACCAGCAAGCAGTAAAGGAGAATCAGAAGAGGAAGGAGGCTGAAGAGAAGATCAAGAGGGCCAAACTGGCCAGGGAAAAGGCAGAGAAGGAGAAGGAGGAGAAACTCAAGAAGAACCAGCATCTCGACATCAACACAGGTCACACTTGCTTTATCATTTCTGTGTGTGAGAGAAAGAGAAGCACTCCCTGTTTCTCAGTTTGCATTTCCCTCAGACTCCAGTTGGGGGCAGTCAGAGTCCACACTTCTGTGGAATATGTGTGTGTGTGTCTTTGTGTGTGTGTGTCTTTGTGTGTGTGTGAATGCAGAACCCATCAGTATTTATAGACCGTAGTTCATCTAATATTGATGACCTGTGTTTGCAATTAAAACAGTTACAACAGGCTCCTCAGATACAAGGAGGATGCATATAAGGATCCGTGCGACCTCTGTTCGCTCCTCTGGTGAACCGGGGATTTGCTGGCATAAAGGAGAACTGAAAGAACGCCTAAATCTCTTTATCGCAGGAAAACACATTTTCACTCTTCTATGAGATGCTCTTATCCTTATATAAAGGCCAGCAGCATATTGTCCCATGTAACACACACACACACTCACACTCTCTCACTCTCTCACTCTCTCATCCCCGTATACACACAGTTAACACTCAAATCCTGCCTTGCAGACACACATTAATGCACAGGCACTTTTCCCCCTTCTCTCAGACTGACCTAGTTTCAGAACATTCCTCCTCTCTCCGACTCCAGTCCTGTTCCCCTGGGACTTCACAGTCAAAATGAGCTCCAGCCTAAGTTCACTTAGTTTATAAGTGTTTGTATTTGTGTTACAAATTATGCCTTTTTTTGTGAGTGTTTCTGTTTTGCTTTGCTTATGTGTTAGAGAACCCTTGTTTCGGCCAAAGAGTTCTCTGCATCTTTTCAGTGAACCTCTTTTACAAAAAGTAGTCCTGGCCTTCCTCCTAGTTCTCCATGTTCCAGCTGGCTTCTCCTCTCTATTTTGCTTTTGTTCCATTACTCCTTCTTTTTCCCCCTTTCCCTCCCCCCGTGTCCATTTAAAGGGCTCTTAAAGAAACAGCAAGCACAGAGGCCCCACTTGGAATATTTGTTCTCAGTGTTTAACGTACATAGCTGCCATTTTGTGGTAGAAAGTGAAGTAGTCAAATGTCATGTTCAGCATGCACGAATGGAACATTATACTGCTTCAAACATGTGTGTGTTGTTCATGAGCGTTAGTGGGCGAGAGATCATTTACATACAGGTGGCATATTTGGTTTCCCCCTGTAGCCCGGAGTCATTCAATACCCCCCCCCTATTCAAATTCAACCACGAGCAAATGTTGGCATACACACACCTGGCCTTTGTCTTGTATTTGCTTGTACCATCACACTGGATGGCTTTTACACAAAGGTTGTTTAACAGCAGCTTTACTTTCTCACACCAACAACGTCCTTGTTATTTCCGATTCCCCACTCACATACCCTCACTATCTGCTAAATTCTCTGAATGTTCCTCTCTCTCACTTTCTGTCTCTTTGTACACCATCCCAGTCGTTGGGTAAACCCTAGAAGGTCAGTGTGTGTTTGCACTTTGTGGCCTTGTCATTCCTATGTGAGCCAGACAGGCAGACGCTCACTCACTGGGACTCTTTCTGCTCATGATCGAGGCATGTGATGATAGTTATTGTGAATAACAGAAACCTCTGAGATTCTTTCTAGATGATAACTTATTGAATCTTCTGATCACCATATCATTTACTGCCTTTCCTTGGCTTTATTTGGCCCTCGTAAAACATAGCTGAGGCTCCAGGGAACCAGACTGACACACCCAACATCTCACACTCACTCTCTATGTAAGACCTTTTCTCTAATTTGATCTGATAAATACTGCATGCTGCTATAATGAAACATCTATTACTGGCTGTCATCCTTGGGAAAATGCCAGACTACTTGGCAACTGGCTTTTCCTGGTTTCTACAGCTAGGTGTCAGTGCTGTCTGTAAAAGGTTGAGGCTTTTATGCACGTGATAAAGGGTGTGTGCATGTGTGGTCACACTCCCACACAGATGCTGGTATGGGAACTGCCACAAGGAGTGCTCGTGCTCCACACAGAGAGTGAGTAAAGAATGTAGTGTGGGGGAGGGAAGGTAGTAGAACAGCAGATGCTCTCCTGAGGATTAGACTGTGTTGTAAAGAGGGGAGGAGAGGAGAAAAGCACATGGAGGGAGAGAGAGAGAGGATGAGATAGGATAAGCCTGAGTAGCCTGTCTCACTCCAGGCCACTGTGAAAGAGAGACAATATCATGGCACATTAGGAATATAGAAATTCTTCCCCCCATGAACGCTGTCTTTTCATCCAGAATTGTTTCCCTTCTCTCTGCTTTTCTTTCTGCCGTAGTTGCTACTAAAATATTGCATGTATATCTTCAAATGTTATTGTGTGAACGTCCTTTAGGGGTGCTACTGCTCCACACAGCATGTTGTCCTCACACAAGAGATTTAAAGAGACATCTTTAAGAGCTCATGATCCAACCCAATTACACAAATGAATCCGTCTTATGTTCTTATTTGCTGCAGCTCATGTAATACCTGGCCGTTTGTATCCTGCACTAGAGGAGTGTGTGTGGAGTGTGTGTGCATGCTTGTCCTACTCCCAATCCATGCATTTGTTGCACTGAGTCTTCCAACACAGTTTCAGAGGCCATTTCAATGTTAATGGTGTATTGATTCTGCATGATAACACCATTAACTGGATATCTGTCCCTCATGTATTATCTAAAGGTGGTTTAATGCATCAAGTGTTATTCCCCCCATTATGAGCCCTTTACTATCCTCGAACAAACCAAACATTGTTAAGCTTTTTTAAAAAAAAGCTATATGGCTTCATGAAACACTGTTGCCCGAGGCCACACTCACACAAAAACACTAAAGAGCTCCATGCATATGCTATACAGTGCACTGGCCTAGGACATTCTAATTTTAGTCAGGAGTTCACTCTGGCTTCAATAAGACTTCTTTATTCACAGCCAGGTCATTGTTTGGGCCCTCAATCGCCTCCAGTGCATCTTCACAAATAGGTTTGTGTGTCTGTGTGCTACCACCAGTATTTTAAGCTAACCATGTGATTAGTTTGAGTGGAAATGTGCCAGATGTGCTTTCCCGGAAGGAGAACAACATGGCCTACATCCCTCTGATCTATGTGTGCAGTTGCAGAGCATGGAAAGGGCGGGATGTGTGTGTGCAGTTGCAGAGCATGGACAGGAAGGGGTGTATGTGAGCTGTGGAAGTCCTGTGGAGTGTGTGAGAGACTTTCTCTGATGTGACAGGCGAGAGAGACCACAGACCATCTGCTTCATGGCTTACTGCAGGATTAAATATTGTGTGTGTGTGTTTGCGCAGAGCTATGTGTTTTTTTTGTGTTTGGGGGTAGGGGAGGTGACAACATAAACCTTTAACCCCCAACCTCACTGCCCCCTTCTCCAGACCCCTCTGTCTCTTTTCAGGTTCAAATAGAAATAATTAAAACCATCTGCCTGAGTGCTGAGCTGTGCCTCTGAATCCTGCCCACAAAACAATAATGACAACACTCATACACTTATACACAAAGCTGCATTGTCATGAAGTACCCCCTGATTCCTGATTTAAGATCACCAGACCATGTGGATGTAAACAAACAAACAACAAGACCACGTGTACAAACTGTGACTGTACTCCCACACAAATACAAGGTTACTTTCTAGTCGGCATCTTTTAACCATCAGCAGAACTCATTCATTCTGTAATATTGAAATGTTTATGAGGAGGTTTGGTCTCAGTGGGTGTGTCTTTTTAATAATGTTGTATGTGTGTGTTTTAGAGGTTACCTCCCTAGCAGAGACAGTAGCTGAACTAGGTCACTGCCTATCTGGGTTAATTTAGCTAATTTGCCAACATGGCTGGTAAATAACCTCCCTGCCCGTGTGTGTGTGTGTGTGTGTGTGTGTGTGTGTGTGTGTGTGTGTGTGTCTGTGTGGGGGTGGGTGTGTCTGTGAGAACCAGTGATAGGTAGAGGGTTTAGAAAAACCACCAATCACTCCCCTGATGTTGAGAGAAAATGTTTTGTAAATGTCAGGGTTGAATTGATTTATAATAACATGGTTGTGATATCAAAGTGGCGTGTGTGAGACAGAAATACAATTTAAATGTGACTCTAGTCTACATGTTGATTTAATCCAGTGTTTCTTGATGCATTGCTGATGTTTTCATTCTATGTTTACAGACGGGGATGAAACTGGTATCATGGATGGTCTGCTGGAAGCGCTGCAGTCGGGCGCTGCCTTCAGGAGAAAGAGAGGACCACGGCAAGCAGGTACTCATACACAGGCAGAGCAGTACATCTTTGAAAAACATGCAGATGTGAAGTGCCAAGTCTTACTTGATTTAAAGATTTCTGTTTCCTTTCACACACAGTTGTGGTATGCATACTATCCTGAAACATGTGGCATATGAGAGTAATTTGTTCCATCTTTCTGTAACTCTGTCTCTATGTTTCTGTCAACACACAACAACCATTTGTTTGTGTTCCCCATGTCTCTGTTCCATCTGTTGCATGGCTCAGAGACAGAGGGGGGTGGTTGTATTTCTTGGCCAGGGTTACAAGGGGGAAAAGCCAATTCACCATTAGCTGGCACAACAACAAAAGAAGAGGGAGGGTGTGGGCAGCAGGGCACTTAAGAGAGGGGCAACTGGTGGGGGTGTGGTTGTGGAATAGGAAAATATAAGAGGAATATGAATGTGGTTAGGGATAATAAACCAGAGTGTGGGTAGAGAGTTCAAGGACGTGGGATCAGTGAATAGGCAATAGGCAAAACATGTATTTAGTCCCCCTCCTCTCCAACATGTGCTTTGCTTATTGCTCTCTTGGAATGTTGACCCTCTCTGTGCAGAATGATGTATGGGTCAGGAATCTGGATTGTTTTCCAATTCCTCTGCTGGAAAGGGAGCGTTTCTGGGCTCACCTTAAATCACAATGTAACTTGTATATGTTGTAGCATTAGTTTGGATCCATTGATGGTCCAATATGCAATTTCCCAATGTGTGATGTGAAAAATTGATTGAAAAAGTACTACACATTTTTCACATGATTTCATAGCCCAGCTAACTCTTACTGGTACATACAATATATATCATAACATCTATTGAATCCCATTAAATCAACTCCAAATCTTTTTCTCCATTGTATCTTGGAACAAAAAAAAAGTTGGATGGCTGTTTTTGTCATTACTAGGCCTGCCAGAAGATCATGTTCTGTGTTTGAGGACTAGTCCTAAACACTACCCCATGCTGTATCGATTTTCATTCAGGCCGCGTTGTTCAGTCTGTAAAGCTTGCAGAGACAGGCCAGTAATCTGGTTAGCTACTTATTCTGCTTTGTGTCCTACTGACAAATCCAGTTGTATTCACTTACTGGAGACTACTTTGTCCTTATTTTTGCCTTATGCAGCTTAAATGTTCCATGTACCACATTTTGTAGAAAATGGGTTTGGGTAAGACCGTGCAAATAAAAATGAGGCAGTACGAGCTGTTAGGATAGTAACTCTGTAACATGACACCATGTGTTAGGAAACTTGTGTGTAACCATGTGAGTGGGAAAGTGTCCAGTGCCCATTAACTGAGAGAGAGAGAGAGAGAGAGGGAGCGCAAGAGAGAGCTAGTGTGTGTGTTTGTTCACATGTACTGATGTGTGGGTTGAGTATTCACACATAACAGAGGCCGGGGAAGAGTGTGTGCAACCCAATACCTTCCTCAATAGAAGCCAGATGTGAAGCGGGCTCCAGAGCAGAGGAGCTCAGAGCCAGAGGGTAGACTGAACTTTTTCTTTCTTTTTTTATCTTTTTCTCTGTCTCTGTCTTTCATTCGAGTTTTACCAAATGCCTTTGGATGACATTTTTATGAAATGAAGCTTAGTGTTGTAACTGGTAGTCCAGTAAGTCACACAGAGAAAATTGCCACGTTCAGAAAACGTTCTTTAATCACAAACAGCTCGGGCTCATCGCCACCAAACTGGCGGAGACAACAGTGAAAGGAGGACAAGGAGGGAGAATAGCAGCCGGAAATAGAGGCACTGTATGAAAGAAAAAGGGGGCCCATTTAGGGTTAAGTCAGTCACCCATAATGCTGTTTGGCCACCTCACAATCCTAACAGGAAATACCTTGACATGTGTGTTCGAGAGAGGGAGAGAAATGGAAAGCCTTCCTCCCGCTGCACACTTGTCTGTGGTTGGAAACATTTGGAAAATATAAGTGGCTGTATGAATCACATATCTGCTCAGTGCCTCCTCCCCGTCTCCTCTTTTTCCTCGGTCTTGTCATTTTTGTTTTATTCAGCCAAAGTTCAGGGTTTTCATGGCTGATGAGGAGGGTGTGAAGCCCCGCTGTGGTTCTTAGAACATCTCAGCTTTGACTGTTTACATTTTGTCCTTGCTTCTTTCCAGTTACTCATTTGGATTCCTAGACACAAAGTGCTTCACTGACAGAGTTTGACACATAGTTTGTATTTCACTGGTTGGTTGGAGTCAGAGGCCTTGAGTCAGTTGACCTAAAGTAAGAGGAGGCACATCCTGACTCTGGATCTACTCAAATCTGGCAACAGTGGGGGCCACAGACTAAAGAAGTGATTCATTTTTCAAAATTCTCCAAGTCAAAAGTGTGACACAATGGTAGAAAAGGTTGCTCCTGGGTCTGTTTCTAAACAAAAACATTTAGAGCTGTAAGATCTCATAAAAGTGGCATCATTTTAGTGTGATATTTTCTCACCTCCCCCTCCCTCACTGAGCATGTGATATCATTTGTCACTAGGCCTGAGGCCGGTTGAACCAGTTGCTCATCTAATCTCAGTCTAATTACTTTCCATGCAGTCAAAATACACTTGATTTAAACTCTTGTTTTCATTGGTATCACTGATCAGATGTCACATAATGAGTCTGAAAACACAAAACGAAGGTTCATTCACTTGTATGATCTATGAAAAAGCAAAGCAGGGAAGGAGGGGTCAGGCGTCCATTTTTGTTAACCTATAAAAACAACTCAAGTAGCAACGACATATTCTTCTTAGTTTCATACATGTTGAATAATGCATAAACTCATTGCCAGGAGGTTTTACTTCATGACCAAGGGCCAAGAGTTATCACTTAGACTTTCTGGCCTAAGTTTGATCTGGTAGAAGTGTATTTCCACATTAAGGTGCTGCTCCATATTCTCCTAATCCTTTGTTTAAAAAAAACAAACACAAAAGTGATATAGAGGAGATTTGGGTAGTGGCCATTTTGATGTGGTTCTTAAAGCATGCTTTACTTGTAATTACATTGTGAGGTATATGTTCAGGGAAATTGGTTTTTTATATCAATTCTAGTTTACGCATAGAACTACTGCAGCATGTTACATCTAATCTGATCACGCTCTATAGAGCTGGATGCTCAGACGCGTCATCAGATGGCATTTCACATTACCGTCAGACTACGGCTGCACGATATTGGAAAAAACTGACATTGCGATATTTTCTTCCCCTGCGATATATATTGCGATATGAAAAAATACAGGAATTGACGAAAAGACAGTTTTTTTTGTCCGCAATCCATCTTTTCTTGAACTTTAATGCTTTACAATTGGTATTTTTTTGACAATATGTAACCGGATGAAGGATTTTAGTCACAGACTTCTGGATCTTAAGTTATCAGAGCAACAAGCTGAGCTAGCTCGGTTATCCTGCTGTGATCTGATCAAGAATGATTGTGATTGGTGGTTTGCATGTCACTCACTCAAGTACCCCTGAAATGAGAGCCGCGCGAGCTTTCCTTTTGTAGCAAGCAGCAAAAGAATTGTAACATGACGTTTTTGAGTTCATTTGCCTACTTAATATCGCAGGTCCTAAAAAAAACGAATTATTATTTTCTTTTTTTAATTGCACGTCCTGTGATGTGAATATAACGCGATTTATCATCACGACACGATATATCGTGCAGCCCTACGTCAGACCCAACCTAATGTAATGTCTTTCAGCTTTTCAATTGATCCGTGTGGAGGAAACGATCAAACATGTTTGATAACAATCAGCTCGGCCCAGATGAGGTCAGGAGCAAAGGAGGGCAATTAAATAAAGACACAACTATCCCCTCACAGCAGACAACTCATTACGTGGAAACAGTGTAAATATACATAATGCAATTCAAAATAGAAATATTAAACAAACCGGTCAAATAAACTTAAATTAAAAATGTTGTAATAGTGTGCCTATTATGCACATTTCTGTTTAACATTCTTTGGTGTAATATATATTTTAAAGTTGAATGTGTATATGTGAAAAACGTACTAAAGAAACTCATTTTAAACAAAGGAAGTCAAAATATACAGTATACTCTGTCATCCCCATACATAGGAGCTGTTTCCAACTGATCACATTAGTGATTACAGTTTTGTAATCTAAGAACATATGTTGAGAATAATTGTAAAATGTTGTCCACAGTATCGCCCAAATAATGGTAGCTAAACTATTTGTACATTGGCATCCTGTTGCAAAGTCAGGCCGATAAATAACACCAGGACAGTTTCAAAACTATAACTTTTATAAGACTATCTTATTTACAGTATAATAAAGATGACACTCTAAAAAAGTGTTACAGTTGTAATAACTTTCAAATACAGTGGGGCAAAAAAGTATTTAGTCAGCCACCAATTGTGCAAGTTCTCCCACTTAAAAAGATGAGAGGCCTGTAATTTTCATCCTAGGTACACTTCAACTATGAGAGACAGAATGGGGGGAAATAATCCAGGAAATCACATTGTAGGATTTTTAATGAATTAATTGGTAAATTCCTCGGTAAAATAAGTATTTGGTCACCTACAAACAAACAAGATTTCTGGCTCTCACAGACCTGTAACTTCTTCTTTAAGAGCCTCCTCTGTCCTCCACTCGTTAACTGTATTAATGGCACTTGTTTGAACTCGTTATCAGTATAAAAGACACCTGTCCACAACCTCAAACAGTCACACTCCAAACTCCACTATGGCCAAGACCAAAGAGCTGTCAAAGGACACCAGAAACAAAATTGTAGACCTGCACCAGGCTGGGAAGACTGAATCTGCAATAGGTAAGCAGCTTGGTGTGAAGAAATCAACTGTGGGAGCAATTATTAGAAAATGGAAGACATACAAGACCACTGATAATCTCCCTCGATCTGGGGCTCCACGCAAGATCTCACCCCGTGGGGTCAAAATGTGGGGGGACCTAGTCAATGACCTGCAGAGAGCTGGGACCAAAGTAACAAAGGCTACCATCAGTAACACACTACGCCGCCAGGGACTCAAATCCTGCAGTGCCAGACATGTCCCCCTGCTTAAGCCAGTACATGTCCAGGCCTGTCTGAAGTTTGCTAGAGAGTATTTAGATGATCCAGAAGAGGATTGGGAGAATGTCATATGGTCAGATGAAACCAAAATAGAACTTTTTGGTAAAAACTCAACTAGACGTGTTTGGAGGAGAAAGAATGCTGAGTTGCATCCAAAGAACACCAGGGTTTCCCACACATAGACTATACTTGGGCGGGCCGCCCAGGTATATTAACGGCCGCCCAAGTATATTTCGCGACCCATTTAGTTTTTTTTTTTTTTTTTTTATAAGTTTTTTTTTAAATTTTTTTTTTTTTAATTCGTCCGTGACCACGACGCCATCTGCGATCGATTAACTTGTAGACAATGATCCCTCGCTCCCTTGCTCTGATCTCGCCTCCTTCTGGCCTGTTAAGTGGCCTGCCTCACACAGGGTGACTGGCTGTCCACATGATGTGGCCTGCTGACATGGCCACCGTCATACAGATCATAAATCAAAGCCCTTGATTGGTCTCTGTGTGTCATTCAAGCTCGGGATAACCTCAGCTCAGGTGCATGGCCGTATCCACCATTGAGGTCACCGAGGTCCGGACCTCGGTAATGTTTTCCGAGCTGTGTATACAAAACTTGTGAAATAATTGCACTGAACGGGGTTCTTTGTAGTACTTCCATTTACTGACGATGGGGGCGCTGCATAACTACGTAGCCTCTGTTAAAGCAAACAGAAGAAGACGACATGTATCAACAAACCACCGCAGCCCGGACTTCTATCGGAGCAGCGGAAGAGTGATCTAGAGATCTAAGTCCAGTGGGCTGCTTGTGTTTCTGCTCCTCAGGACATCATATGACCAGCAGATCCTGTGTGAACGCTCTACGTTAGTCAGTGGACGTCCGACAACATGCACACTAACTTTTATTGCAGCTATAGGCTATACTTTGGTTTAAATTGCGTGAATAAACTAGCTAGAGAGCTACAGTTAATTACATTCATCCAATGTCAGAAGGATTACCTTTTAACAAATGTCGTAATGCTTTTATTTTATTTCAATTTGAGTAAAACATTGAAGATATAACATTGTATTGTATTCTTTTTACACTGACTCAGATGAAATGAAAAGACTACGTCAGTCGAAGCTCAGCTTTGGTAAGAGAGAGACAGGACAGGCAGAGAGAAAGAGAGAGAGAGAATGTGATGGAAGTCAGGGAGGAACTGCAGGTAGAGTCACACAAAAATAAGGTAGGCTTAATAAGCCCATCTATTTATCTATCTATCTGTCTATCCATCTATTTATCTATAACAATAGTCTTCATTTACAATATAGACAATAGGCATACTTTTAAAACAACATACATCTATTGCAGTTAGGATGTCATAATAACATACAATTGCATAAAACACAATTTGCTTACATCTTTGTATACCCCCGAACCCCCCTAGCATGTTTGGACCTCGGTATTTAGGAAATCCTGGATACGGCCCTGCTCAGGTGAGGTAAAGGACTCTCTGAGTGTTTAGATAGTTAACTTAGTCTAAGTTCTCAGTGGGTCTCAAACGGTGTGGTCACCATTTATGTAAACACATATTTCCATTTAAGAGGGTAGTGATTGGTCTAATGCAGTGTTTCTCAAACTTTTTCATACCAAGGACCACTTAACCAATAAAAAAACACTCGAGGACCACCTAACTCCACAAATATCCAAAAACACATCGTTTTTTACAAATCGCCTGAAAATGGTACCAACAAGTGGCAACATGTATGATGAAGGTGTTTATCTGGGCTATATCATGCAATTGAAAGTGAAACTTAAGCTTGCTCCATTGCGGAGATATTCCCGCGAGAGTGCGAAAAACTTAAATTACTTAATTAATTTCAAATGTGAAATGTTACCAATATACTCACGGACCACTAGGGGGCGCTCACGGACCACCAGTGGTCCGCGGACCACACTTTGAGAAGCACTGGTCTAATGGATAGTGAGGTGGGCTGAAGATCGGAAGGCTGTAAGTTCAAATCCCGCCAGGAACACCAGCACTAGTGTGCCCTTGAGTAAGGCACTTAGCCCTTAGTTACTCCAGGGAGAATGTCCCTGTAATCGGTCATTATAAGTCGCTTTGGATAAAAGCGTCAGCTAAATGAAATGTAATGTGATTAGTAAAATATGCATGAATAAATAAATAAAAAGTTAACTAGGTGAAAAAAGGTAAGATACACTTTTAAAACTTGTTGAGAGAAAACTAGTCTTTGCTGCTGCCTCAAAGAGGAGCAGGGGGAGAGGGGGGGAGAGGAGGGAGACAGGAGAGGCTGATTCAGGAGCACAGACACACTCACAACTATAAATGAACCAAAACTAAATTAATAAACAAGTTTCAGTGTTTTTTTCATATTGGAAATGGTATGTTATTGGTTATGGCCTTGATTTTATGATTATTAAAATGTATACAGTTCTGTTAAATATAGGTGTTTCCATAGATCTAGTATCTTTATTTTCCCCTCAAAATGCACCAGATTGATGCATTTAACTCCAAAATAAAAAATAAAATCTTACTGGGGGGGCATGCCCCTGGACCCCCCTAGAGGATTTGAGGTCGACCCCCACTAAAAATCACATGGATAGGTTCCTAAATACATTAATAAATACATTTATTTTTTTAAATAGTAACCCATTTCCATATGTTCATGTGTGGGTAGTAGATTTAAACTGGGCTATCATTATGGACCCTGCCTGTACCTGTACCTGTTCGCTCTGCCATCGCGTGAAGGGTCTGCTAACAAGCGACCAACAGAAAGGTTAATGTTGTTGCACGTCACCTCAACCCCCCCTGCTACCACCACCCCCCAAAGTATATTTCAGATCTGTGGGAAACACTGGCAGTTAATGGACCAGCACCAGAGGCATTCCCATACACACAGGCGTTGGAGCTGTTCTTCATGAAATCCCAGAAGGATGAAGTGCTCTGACAAACAGTGCCATCTTTGCGCAAAATGATTATACCGGAATGAAAAGTCAATAAATAATGTTGTTAAAACTTTTTTTTTTCGCGCACCCCCCCCCTTGCCACCACCCGCCCAAGTATATTTCATATCTGTGGGAAACACTGAACACCATACCTACTGTGAAACATGGGGGTGGAAACATCATGCTTTGGGGCTGTTTTTCTGCAAAGGGACCAGGACGACTGATCCGTGTAAAGGAAAGAATGAATGGGGCCATGTATCGTGAGATTTCGAGTGACAACCTCCTTCCATCAGCAAGGGCATTGAAGATGAGACGTGGCTGGGTCTTTCAGCATGACAATGATCCCAAACACACCGCCCGGGCAATCAAGGAGTGGCTTCGTAAGAAGCATTTCAAGGTCCTGGAGTGGCCTAGCCAGTCTCCAGATCTCAACCCCATAGAAAATCTTTGGAGGGAGTTGAAAGTCTGTGTTGCCCAGCGACAGCCCCAAAACATCACTGCTCTAGAGGAGATCTGCATGGAGGAATGGGCCAAAATACCAGCAACAGTGTGTGAAAACCTTGTGAAGACTTACAGAAAACGTTTGACCTCTGTCATTGCCAACAAAGGGTATATAACAAAGTATTGAGATGAATTTTTGTTATTGACCAAATACTTATTTTCCAACATAATTTGCAAATAAATTCTTTAAAAATCAGACAATGTGATTTTTTCTCATTTTGTCTCTCATAGTTGAGGTATACCTAGGATGAACATTACAGGCCTCATCTTTTTACAGGGATGCAAACTTGTCACCTTTCGGCGAAATTCGCCGTTTTGAATCCAAAATAGGTCGTTTGTGTGATTCATGTAGATCTGCAATACAAATATTTTTGGGGTCTGGGACCCGGAGTAATCTGCGGCCGCGGGCTTTTATGTGCCATCATGACACGCATGGTGTTCTTTTTTTATATATTATAATGAAGCGCGAGCTGTGTGCTAGTCTTCCTGCCTGTAGGCTCTGCTCATGGATGTATACTAAGGCTCTGCTGCTCCGCGATGAGGGTCTAGCTTCAGCAGCTACATTACCTACGGGTGCGTTCGTTAATATTAACTGTGGTCCGGAGTCACTGTGGCACAGACTGGACCGCTGGTGAACAGCTGTTAGAACGGGCCGTTCAGGTGTTCAGAGCAGAGCTCCCTGTCGGAGCGGTAGAGCGTGATGTGAACTGAAAAGTTTTTCTGTCATAATATTATTTAAGGAATCGTTGAGCTAGCTAACTAGCATACATTGTCACTATCTGCTAACGTTAGCTTTAGCCTTCGTTTTTTAATAGTTTTTTTCATAGGCTATAAACGGAGGTGGTATAAGTATAGATATTGTCCTAGAGTAAAAGTAGAAGTACTCAGATCTTGTACTTGAGTAAAAGTAGAAGTACTCAGGTCTTGTACTTGAGTAAAAGTAGAAGTACTCAGATCTTGTACTTGAGTAACAGTAGAAGTACTCAGATCTTGTACTTGAGTCAAAGTAGAAGTACTCAGATCTTGTACTTGAGTAAAAGTAGAAGTACTCAGATCTTGTACTTGAGTAAAAGTACTCAGGTCTTGTACTCGAGTAGAAGTACTCAGATCTTGTACTTGAGTAAAAGTAGAAGTACTCAGGTCTTGTACTCGAGTAAAAGTAGAAGTACTCAGATATTGTACTCGAGTAAAAGTAGAAGTACTCAGATCTTGTACTTGAGTAAAAGTAGAAGTACTCAGATCTTGTACTTGAGTAAAAGTAGAAGTACTCAGATCTTGTACTTGAGTAAAAGTAGAAGTACTCAGGTCTTGTACTTGAGTAAAGTAGAAGTACTCAGGTCTTGTACTTGAGTAAAAGTAGAAGTACTCAGGTCTTGTACTTGAGTAAAAGTAGAAGTACTCAGATCTTGTACTTGAGTAAAAGTAGAAGTACTCAGGTCTTGTACTCGAGTAAAAGTAGAAGTACTCAGGTCTTGTACTCGAGTAAAAGTAGAAGTACTTAGGTCTTGTACTTGAGTAAAAGTAGAAGTACTCAGATCTTGTACTTAGTAAAAGTAGAAGTACCAGAGTGAAGGAATACTCTGTTACAGTAAAAGTCCTTAATTCAAAATGTTCCTCAAGTAAAAGTAGAAAAGTATTCTCATTAAAATATAGTTAAAGTAGCGACAGTAAAAGTAGTCGTTGTGCAGATTGGTCCATTTCAGAATAATATATATGATATGTTTTATAATGATTGATCATGAAAGTGTTCTCAAAGCTGGTAAAGGTGCAGCTAGTTTGAATGACTTTGTATACTGCAGGGTAGCTTGTGAATTTACTCCAGGTGGAACTAAAGTCTGAGTTAACACTTGATTATATTTCACATCATTCATCCACATCTGTAGTAACTAAAGGCATTAAATACATGTAGTGGAGTAGAAGTACACCATGTACCTCTGATCTGTAGAGGAGTAGAAGTACAAAGTAGCAAAACATTGAAATACTTAAATAAAGTACAAGTAGCTCAAAATTGTACCCAAGTATAGTACTTGAGTTTATGAACTTAGTTACTTTACACCAGTGGCTATAAAGATAGAAAGACTAAGCCTTGCACAGAGGCATGAAAATAAATGTTTTTATATATTTATATTAGATTTCTGTTATTATTAACTGCTTTAGTTCTGACTGCTAAAATCTTGTTATTCCTCATTTTGAAGCCGATATTCCGTGGGGTCGGGGGGCTCGGATCCTTGTCACCTTTTTCATACCTGATGAGTTTGCATCCCTTTAAGTGGGAGAACTTGCACAATTGGTGGCTGACTAAATACTTTTTTGCCCCACTGTATATTATAGATGTGCAGTTTAAAAATAAATGTTTAGGATGCTATGACTGGGTATCTTTAAAATATACGGATCATTTCATGTCTTCCATGTGCTGATATAAAACTACACATGTATTATTTAATTGTTTTAGTGTCTTGTAAGGGTCTTCATCACAAAAAGTGTGACGTCCCCTCCCCTCCTCTTTCTCTCCTCTTCACCGCTGTTACGACTGCACACGTCACCAACTTTGTATTAAAGGACTACTGAGGGGCTATTGAGTGTGTGTCATGCTTATTGTGTCACTGCATTGTGATTTAGAGGAAACCCACGAGGCTGTGGAGGCCATATACCTCCTAACCCCTGACACGTGTGTGTGTGTGTGTGTGTGTGTGTGTGTGGGGTGTGTGTGTGTGTGTGTGTGTGTGTGTGTGTGGTGTGTGTGTGGGGGTGTGTGTGTGTGTGTGTGTGTGTGTGTGTGTGTGTGTGTGTGTGTGTGTGTGTGTGTGTGTGTGTGTGTGTGTGTGTGTGTGTGTGTGTGTGGTGTGTGTGTGTGTGTGTGTGTGTGTGTGTGTGTGTGTGTGTGTGTGTGTGTGTGTGTGTGTGTGTGTGTGTGTGTGTGTGTGTGTGTGTGGTAGGTATCCTCAGCTGTCTGCCCACCCCCACTTTAAACACATCCAGACAAAACGCACACACCAGATGCTTGAATGCCGATACAAAGACACGCATAGATGTTTGCATACCAATACATGTAGCTAAACAGAAGTTGCAGCGTTCCAGAGGACAGTCTTGGATAGTTTTTCAAACAGTATCACACTGGCTCTCTACCTCAATTTGTTAGTTCTGGTCCATCTATTCCTTTTATTAGGCTAATTTGTGTGTGTATGTGTTTAAAGCTATTTAAGGGCACTTGTGTGTAGAGGAATGACGTGTCTAAACATTCACTATGGGTCCCATCTGCTGGGTCATGACCCCTGCCAGAATAACCAATGGCAGTAGTAACTAGTTGACAAAGCACCAATCCCAACAGAGACATGGAGATAAAAGGGACGGCAACAATAGAGGCACACGCTGGCTCTGCAGACGGTCTGCTCCTACAAAGAGACCCCCATAGAGATCTGTGCTCTCACAGATGTTCACACAAACACACATTGAGACCCACACAGACAGACACAGAAGGAGATCATTTAGACCAATAGGAGAGCACTCGTCAATCAAGTCATTACTGCAGCAGTGGTGATGTCACGTGCATACTAAACACCCATGGGACAATACATGCCAGTGAGAGTCTCATATGCACCAGTTAAGCCTATTTGGTGACATGAAAGGAATACTTCCACATCAATACTAACACGCAGACACAAGCAAACAGTGAGGCTCGATGACGTCACTCTCTCCCACAATCCTCTAGTGCAGCAGTGTGTTACGCAGTGTGTCCTGACGAGGGCGACATGAGCCCCTGCTAGGCTGGGACTGTGATGAAGGTTCAGCCTTCATCTGCAACTTCACCATCATGCCATGCTGTCATGTGACCGGGGCTTTACTGCTTCTGTACTGACAAAAAGCTAAGACAATAAAGATGGCTGCTCTGAAATTGGCATCTCACCAGGCAGAGTTTATGTTCATTGAGTTGAGACTGTCTTTGATCTGAGAGGCAGTGGGTTATTCTCCGTAAATCTTAAAAAAAGCAACTGAGCTAGTTCCTATTAGCTTCTCTTCTCAACGTGATCTTTCCCTCATCAGGCAGCCATTATTAAGTCTCCTGAAGAGTAATGTGATACAGATGATTTCACACTTGACTCTCTTTGCCACTGATGGTCCCTCAAAGTGCAAACACACTCATTCAACCTCACATTGCCGGTAAACAGACTCACAACAGTCTTTGTTGAGTCCCGACGTCTCATTTCCTACTGCTGCTCACACCAGGCTTCCTGCCAAGTGCATGGATCATTAAGTCAACATCAGAGCTAGTCTTTGGATATACATGCTCTGTATTTCCTATGTTTGTAATGCCACGTGTTAAAGGGGTACTCAAGCCATTTTTGTACTGAAATGTGACAATGTAAAACGGCTTGCGAGAAGAAAACATTGTCAAAGTTGTATTACCAGAGGACGAAATATCCTGACTTGTAGTCCCTATTTTAAGTAAAGTAATCTTTAGACGTTGCATCAGGGTTTTTCTTAGGGTTTAAACGGCTCCTTTTAAAGCCACATAAGACATTTAACAACTGTTTTCAATCTGATTTTACACACAAGAGATCTCTAAAAGCTGCAAGAAAAAAAGGTCCTCTACAACCATACATCAGATCACCTTCAGACATGGCGGGTGTATTGCTGAGGTCCTGTGAAAGAGAAATGCTTCTCAAGAAATACAGTACCAAGCAACTCGCTGAGCAGACACTGCAGTAGTTCCATTTAATCTCCAGTAGGTGGCCATGTTGCTACTGGAGCAACAAACTGTGATCTACCCCAAAGTTATACTCTAAGGAGAAGTCTGGAGATATTCTATATTCATCTGATGCACTATTAACACCTAACCCATACAAAAGTGCCTCGAGCCTTACAATAGTGTTTTGGATTTATTTGTATGAAAGTTTATATTCCTGGTTACCTGTTTAGCAGATTGAGGAATGTAGTAGAAATGGATAAGATAAGACCTGAGGCCCACAGACTAGCTGGGGAACTTTTGAGATGACTCACAGGTTTAAAGTTGTGGTCTTTGCATTGGATTTGTTGACAATAACAAAACTATCGAATATTTTCAGTCTTATCCTTTGTCTTTCAATGTGTTAGCTGTGACTTGTGATGCTCATTGAAAACAGTCTGTCAGATTATCTATTTGCTTCTGAGAGTCATGTTTTTAAAGTATATTTAAATAGAGAACATTTGCACATACATTCCCTCTTGATAATCTGCAGGTTTTCCAATGCTGCCTCTGATCCCGGCTCTTCCTCTTCTGTCTTCTCCCTCAAGAGGGAGTGGAGGAGGATGAGAGAGGAAGGAGCTGCGTTGACAGCCTTTGAAAAGCTTTTCTCTGCGGGTTGGCTTTTTTTAGGACAAGCTCAGCACACTGCACACACACACATAAGATAACACCCACACTGACTCACACTCGGTTTTTGGGTCATTTGCATAATTCCTCATTGGTACATGTATGAGTGAGGGAGAGAAGTTTGGAAAGGGCCAGAAATAGATATGTCAGATATCTGTGAGAGTTCACTGAGAGAGAAAGCGTTCCCATGTATTGGTGTTTGAGAGAGATGAGGAGCGATGTGTGTGTTGAGTGATACTTTGACACCCTAGCTGTCTGTGTTGATCAGTCCAGCTGAGGCTCACACAAAGAAGTCAACTGTGAACATGAATCACCAAACCCTGCTTCTCCTCTTTCTCCCCAGACTCAATTGTGTCTTTGTCACAGCTAGTTCTGGAGACCTGTTCGGTAACTTCTGTTTGTGTGTGATATTTTCTTTGCTCGATAAGAACCATGTGTCAAATATTGGTTTGTTGTTTGTGTGAACATGATGCATTTGCATGTGTATTGCTGTTGGTTTGCATCATGACGTTGTTTGATTGATCTGTTGTTCTCAGTAACAACAGGAACACATTGCATCACTCTGTGTGTTTGTGATAACAAATGTGTTCTTTACTTTTGTTAACCTTTTATTCATAACACACACCAGGCGTCACTTAACAGCATACACAATCTCCCACTGACTTATATCATTCAAAATGGCCGCTGCTGCACTGCTGTCCTTCCACTCAGGAGAATGACAAGTGGTATAGGATAGGGAGGAAGAGAGAGATAAAGTGTGTGTGTGTGTGTGTGTGTGTGTGTGTGTGTGTGTGTGTGTGTGTGTGTGTGTGTGTGTGTGTGTGTGTGTGTGTGTGTGTGTGTGTGTGTGTGTGTGTGTGTGTGTGTGTGTGTGTGTGTGTGTGTGTGTGTGTGTGTGTGTGTGTGTGTGAAATAACAGAGTAAGCAGGTAGAAGAATAAAAACGACGGCATCCTCAGGGCCCAATCTGTCCCACTCGCTCTGTTTCTCTGCATCTCTTATCTCTCCTCACTAAATCCACTTTTTGTATGTGATGTATTCTCATTCCTCCTCTTAGTCAATCTCTCCATCCACGTTCGTCTCATTTTCATTGATCCCTGCCTCCGTAATCTTCCCACAGCATGAATCACCCTGCTCTTCATGGCATCTTACCCTTGTTTTGCTTTTACACACTCACCCTTCCTCCATCCCACCAGTTCCACTTCCTCTTCCGCTCAATGTCTCTTATGCCTCGCGTTTTTTCCCCCCTTTTCCTAATTGTTCCCACTTTGTCAAACTCAAGTTGAGTTTAATCTTGACAACACACAGCGAGTTGCTCCAGATGTCACATGAATCCACACGTACAGCCACACCATTAAGCCGTTTGTGTGTCATGGTAGTGCATGTATGTTGTAATGAAAGGGAGCATCCATTCAGAACAAAAGCCTATGGTCAGTGGAATATGTTGAGCACGTGTCTGCCGTTGTGATGTTGTTTGGCTAACTGACATATTTCTTGCACACACATCAGATATGTTAGTTTATGGCATGCGCTGACATACTCGAATGGACTTGTTATGCCATGAACATGACTTTCATTATTATGTTTTCTCAATTATTTTATCTCCCTAACTCTGTTTCCTTTTGTTCCTTAGCCAACCACCGACGAGCTGGTCATGCAGTGACCAGCATCCTGGCCAAAGAGCTGATGCAGGAAGACACGCCTCCATCCAGCCAACTGCCCGCAAAGAAGAAAAAGTCAGAGGAGAAGGAAGAGCCCAAACTAGAAGGAGTGGAGTCATTAGAGGAGTTACTGGAGGCGACTCTCTCTCGGTCCAATTAGGCCCCCACCACAGAAAGATTTGACTAAGTCATTGTTATCCAAATGCAGATGTATTTCCTAGCCATTCCAGGGGCCAATATAAATCTGAGAAAAAAAGGCCCTGTGTTTTCTCCATGTCTAATCAGGCCCCTCTTTAAGGGTAGCATTGACTGTGTCTTCTGGGAGGACAGGGAGTGGCAGAGGATGAGTGCGGGGCTCTCACCTCAGCCACGACCCCCTGGATGTCCCTCATCAACCTTTGGATCTTTGCCATCATCATAAACATGTTATTGCTTTCTTCAGCATGTGCACATATCTATTGTTGTCTGTTTCACTTGATTCACCTGTTATTCATCAAAGGGCATCTTAGGCCATTCCAAAGACTTACTCATAAGGGATCCTTCCTTTTTTTGTGGTTATTTTCCGCAACCCACATGTAGACTGGGAATGTCTAGAATTTGGCATCCTGCAGCGTTTCCTGTGGACGTTCCAGGCCAAGACCACTTTGCGCTTTTTCACATATTTTTTAAACCTATGAAACATATCGCTTTGCATTTGTCTCATATACTGTATGTTACTGTTTGTTAATGTTAATCAATTTGCTGTGTTATTGAAAAAAAAGTGCCAACCAATAGACATCCAGTCTTGTCATTTCACTCCCAGGTATCGTCCAATCACAGATTGTACTCGCGGCTGTGTGGACTCAAACAGCCGTCATCTCCTGGGTGGATCACTGTGTTGTTGTAATGAGGGAGAAGGGATTGTGTTCACTGGTTAGCACGCTTTAGTTAGATTTCACATACAATATATTAATTTACATAAATGTGTCTAAGCTACCACTCATGCCCACAACAGTTATATGAAGAAACTGCTTATATACATTGAACATTCCTATAAACCGCAGAGAGATGTAGATTGGCAGAGAACGTTCGACAGTCAGTTAAACCAAAAGAAAAACTCTTAAAGTTTTAAAGTGTGTTTCCATACAAAAGCTAGCCTGAGCAGTTTACATGCCTGTATGTGTATGAGAATAAGTGTGTGAAGTAAGCCACCTATATTTAGTTGTATGTGCCCATTCGACTTCCTACATTATGTGTGTTTGTGCATTTAGGTTTAAGTGTGTGCGTGTTTTGCCATCTGTAATTACTGAACGGTACCAACCATGCTGTCATAAATCCTAGGTTTCATAAACCCTCTTTGTGGTCTTTCTGCTGAGGATATAGCCCACTGGAAAAATGCCCGAAAACTGCTGAGACAAGTATGTGTGTGTGTGTGTTGTTAACCCACTCTCTCTCCCACTGAACTGCAACAGTAGTTGATGAATGTCTGGCCTTGCTCTTATTTGCATTCAGTAGCCATCAGCATACATGTTGCCCTGATGTTGTGGTGTAATATCTGACAGGAATCCTGAGAGGTGATGTCAGCTGCTCCATGCAATATGTATAACTATGCAAACACAATACTGTAGTGTGTGTGCTCCAGCTCTGATACCCAGCAAGCCTCAGGAATCTAGAAACTACCGGGTGGACTCCAGCGGTCTTTATCAAGCCACTGATTGAGATCAGAGCTTAACTGTGCCCAGGGAAGGAGGGACATGATTGTATCTCAGAAAGTTCAGCATAAATAAAATAATCTACACCAGCAACACCAGCTTTTATATATCTTCTATTAAAATTGGAATATCTTTGGACATGGAGGAACTGGAACTTAACATACAAATAAATGAGGTTCTTCAAGTACAGTATAGGTGTAGAGATCCTTAATCAAGTGCTCCAGCTGCGTTTCAATCCAGTAACTCAAGTTGCTGCGCCTGCTCTGAAGCACACAGTTTGTCGTAGAGAAACTGGAGGCTGCTGTGTTTCATTCTGCTCGTCTCTGCAGGTGGACAGTGCCGGCGGTTGGGTCCCAGATATTGAAAGTTTTAAACATAATGGAGAGAAAGATTAAAATGAGAATAGGAAAGAATCACTGGAATTGTTGTTTTCTAATCTGATCATTCCTATTGTTTTTGTTTTTTTTTAAGAGATTTTTTTCTATGTGATTTTTACAGTTGATTATTTTAATGTATTTGAATGGAGACACCATTTATTTTTTTTTTGCTCTGTATACAGAATAATGCACATAGTCATTCTGTTTGCTACCCAGGACTATTAAAAACGTCTTAAGTAAATAAATAGAGTGACTGGCTTATTATTTGTCTGAACGTGCAGGTCATCTTTAGATGTTTTTCTGTGATCAAATGTAGTTCTGTATTTTTGCCAAAGTACATTTATTTTGAATCAAATAATTCTCTCTCTCTCTCTCTCTCTCTCTCTCTCTCTCTCTCTCTCTCTCTCTCTCTCTCTCTCTCTCTCTCTTGTAAACACATTGTGCAGTAAAACACCAATTGCTTCTGCACTCTGTGAAATGTTATTTTATTGCCAAAAGACAGCAGAAGAATGTATAAACAGTTGAATTCTTAATTTTTACTGATACATTCCAGGATTTCCCATTGTTCCATGGTGTGCGGAGACATTTTCCAGCATTGATTGCCAGTGTTTGACTTGAACTGTGAGCAGGTGAGGGAGAAAGAGAACACTTGATGCCTTTTGCATTTGTTCATAATTTGCATAACAAGGATTGCTGAACTCCTAAAACAAATTTACAAAATCTAACTTGATATTTCCTTAGAATTATTTAGGTTAATGCTTGTTTGGGCAAACTAACCCTCTGTCCCTGACTCAGAACATTTTCCTAACATAAGTTATAATCAGTCATGACTTGTGTTGGGGAAGTATTTTCCTGGGCCCATATCTTTGACCCGAGTTGATCAGTTGTGCTGCCCTTATGAGCACAGGCTGTGCTCTCAGTGTTTTGTCTCCCTGTTCCTGCCTGTTGGCGGCAGCTGATAGAGGTGTTATGGTTTTATCTTGTTATGCACAATGTTGATTATTCTCTCAGAACCAGCTAAATGCACGGGTCTGGGGTAGAGTTCTTCAGAATTGGTTTGGCAACCGCTGTGTCTACTCGTGGCACAGCACATGTCTTGTGAATTCTCCGGCCGAAGCTCAGAATAAACCATCAGTGTTTGCCATCAAAGTGCGAGCTCTCTCCGTGTCTCCATTGCTTCAGAAGTTTTGATCACAACTTGCACTAATCTCCTCCCTGCAGTGGTCAGCTTTTCCAGAGCAGGCCTGTCCTGGGAACACCCTGCTGCATCATACCGGATACACAGATGCACTCCCAAAATAGCTTGAGAAGTTTCCCTGGCCTCAGCGTTGTTCTGCAAGGTGAGTTGATCCCTTTATTTTAAAGTATTTCCTTCCACATCTCCTAAATCTGTCTGATAGTCTGGCTGCAGCTGGTTCAAACCTTTGCATCTGCTTTCTGTTTAAATCAGTAAAAGAAAAGCATCAATCATGCCTTTCATTCTCTGCTGGAACTGTTACGTCTAATCCACCTGAAAAGTGCACTCTCCTTTGCTCTGTGTACAGGTCAGTCTATGTTAGTGAGGATGATAAACTTTACCCAAAGTCAGAGTAACAAAAGCTGTTTATTAGGTAATAAAACTACAGGTAAATCTGAGTGGGGCTCTACAGTTTATGGATACCTCTGCACGGTATAAACAAGGTTTGAGAGCTTTATTTCAAATTCAAGGGCTCTTATATGTAAACATTCTCTAATACAATATTAAATGTTACTTATTTCATGACTTGACCACCGTTTTTTTCCATGGCAGAAATAAGTAGGGTCAAAGGGTTCAAACATGCTATGCACACAATTGGATTCCTCCTCATTTTATATAAAGCCTCCACAAGTGTTATCTCGTCTCTGAGTTCAGAGAATGATAATTAGTTCTGTTTTTGGAAGTCATTTCATGTCAAACAGCTGGAGATTAATGTACCGTTTCCCACCGGTGTTCCTGTGCACTGTGAACTAAGGCCTCTGCTCTTTGGTGAACCTGAGCTGCTGCTGCCGTCCTTTCACCTCATTACCTGCCCTGTTAATAAAACCAGGACGCCCTGACTTCCTTTCATCATTTACGATCATTGTTTCGGCACACACACATGTAGACCATAGGGAAGTTATGACTCTGGCTCGACACTAAAGACAAACGTGAATCAAAATATCAAAATGAATTTATTTCTTCATATCCATATGTCTTTCTTACTCTTCCTGTCTCTTTGAAGACAAAAATAATCCTTATAAGTAGTCTTTTATGAGCATCTGGTCCTTATTAAAGTGAAACTTTATCAGGGCCAGTAGCTCTTTGCCGTTCTCTGGTATTTGTGTGCATGTGTGTTCCTTATGTTATCCACGTATTGCTTCCTCAAGTGGTGTGTGCGTCTGCGGTGAAACTGCACAGATTAAGTCCTACTGTAGCTTTGTCTTGCATCAAGAAAGTTTCCGTCTTTGACCACAATTAAATATTGCAACCTCACAAATATAAGTAAAAATAGTAAGTATCCATAAAATCAACACAATTATAAACCTTTAAAGTTATTATTGAAATGCCTGAAGCAAAAAATATATAAATATGCTTCTCACAGACAATGTTACCTTAATTTAAGTGGTTGCCCTCTTGTGGAACAAATTCATATTATGTATTGTAAACTTATACTTTCCTATTTATTTGCAATTCAAAATGTACTAAAAACAGGGTAACACTTTACAATAAAGGTACACAAAATGTGCTTAGTTACTGAGTAGTGAATAAGGAACGACTAGATAGTTAATGGTCAGTTAATGAGGAGTTCCTGAGTGACTGCGATTGAAGAACTGATAGTTAGTTACTGGTAAACAGACTGGGGGGGACTGTATTAATGAATCATTTGTTAATGAGTGACTTTGATTGAAGCAATGGTCCGTTACTGCTTAAGTCATCATTACTTACCTTACCATTACTTAGGCAGTTTGTTTCCCCTCAAGTAATGCATCAAAAACAGTAGTTAAGCATTAACTAATAATTTCCTCACCATTAGTTAAGCAGTTTAACAAACAAACAAAGACTGTGCACTCAAGTTAACATTTTTATTCAAACAACAATCCAAATGTTTTAAAAAAATGTGATATAAATGAGGAACATATAAACAAACAACCTGAATTTAACGAGGTTGCTTTTTAGAACTTGTGAAAGTGGCGTATGCCATGCAACAATCTGCCTAGGGGGCCATCTTTGTGTTCATTTGCCAGCCAATGTGTCCACTCGATGAAAGAAAGATGACTCTTCAGTCTTCACTGTGCGGTTTCCTCGCAGTCTCCAGACCTGGGACTTGTATGTTGACCAAGCCCGCTCAATGTTTTGGGTGTGGGCTCCTGTGTCTGGGTCCACAAATGACCGGCTGTGGTTTACGGCGAAATTGACAAAGCCACTTTCTGCGAGTGCAGTCATGTACACCATCCACATGTCCGTTATCACCGTGGTCCCTTGGCGAACGTAATTTGTGACAAGAGGAATTTAGTGGCGCCTTGATCTTTGTTTAACCAGTTAAACCCCGCAGCAAAACGCAACATCTTGCAAAAAACAGCGTCTGAGGGCTTCTTAACATTTAATAAACTATGAATGTGTCATATCCACTTAACGGGAGGAAACTCAGCTATCAGACAATATTAACCATTTGTAGCAAAACGAAACATAAGGGTAATAAAAAAGGCTCTGAATTAGCCCTGAGCGAAGAAAATGCTAACACAACTAGCACAGAACTCACGTTAAAATACCCTTATTACTTATCGTATCTGCACAAACAAGATATCGATTAGCAAGCTGAGAATCCACAGATTCCAGCCGTATAAGTAACATCACTGAGCGATCAGAACTCGCGGTGAAACGACAACAAACAACAAAAATAGCTTTACGGAGCCAAAACGGCTAAAAACGTCTTAACTTTGTGGTTTTCTGATCAAAAGTTGTGTTCAATGGCATTAAAACGATAAAAACGCTGCTGAAGGTTAATCCATAGGTTAATCCAATGTGTCTGTGTCACTTTGAAATTATTACTGATAATCCATCATTCCATTTTTATGTCAATAACGGAGATTTCACATTAGCTGCTACGATAGCTACTAGAGTGTATGAGAGCTTCCGGTTCCGAGTCATTCTGTCTATGCATCACTCATTCACCAATGGGTAACGTGTAGGTGGATTTAGGAACTTCCCCTCGATTCTATTGACTCCAACGGTTAAAAAGAGGTGTCAATCATCAACATCGACCGAGGGGGGCCAAAGATATGGAAAATGCACCCAAATGACCCCACAAGCGGTTTCTAAATCTGTCTAAAAAGGTCAAATTTCACTTGTTTTGCATCAATCTTGATACAGGGTACTTATTATATGTTATAGTGTGGATTCCTAAAGCTTTTGGTCTACTATCCCATCATTCAAGGGTGGTTTTCACTATAAGTAATGTTTTTTTTTTGGACGGACACTATCATTTACATTTTGTTACTATGTTCAATCTGAATTTACTTTAAAATAAAAAAATTCTATATTGATTCTGACTTTTCCACATCCAACTCACAGGTTTATCATTGCTTTGAGAACAAATATTATTAATTTACCCCTTTTAGAAGAAAAGATATAGTCAATTGTTCTGGGAATGTCATTTTTGAGCCTGAGGCCTGAAAAACAGGCTCGGGGCTCAACTGGTAACCAGCCTCAGGATAGGTCTTCTCCTTGTTCCTCTGATGCCCAGCATTCCAAAGACCCATGTTCTCCTCCTCCACGTAGGACCGAATCTTCCCCTACCATACTGTAATAAAGCAGTGAAAAAGGACAACACAGTTATATAAAAATAAACATCAGGAATTTCAATTGATAAACAAAGTGAAATGTGTTTGTTATTTGCATTCTTTTACAATTTAAAAATATTCGCTTCCTTTCTCAAAAAAGAAGAGAAAAAAATTCAAATGTGGTGGTACAAACAGAAAAGGCTGTTTAATTTTATTAAGTTAAATATTTGCTTATTTTGCTGCAAGAAACATGAACATGTAAGATAGATATTGGAATTAGATGATATATAAATAGATTATGCACTTTTAAAATGTTAGTCATAAAAAGTAAGAATAAGGATGTATTTCCTTAATGATCTGATTGGATGAGATACTTCTTAGCTTCTAAATTCTTTTTTTCTGTTATTTGACTGTATACACTGTGGAGCTGGCTCTCTCTAATGTATACTGTCTTGGAAGCCTAAGCACGCCAGGCATAAGGGTGTGAATGACACAATTATAAAATGACATTACTTTGCTCATTCATATGTTAATCTCTGACCTTAAAAGATATGTTGTTATTTCACCTTGAAAAACAAAGGTCTTAGTTTTAGTGAGGCCAAAGGCTAAGGCTCTGTAATTTATACACACCTTCCTTTTGTGGTAGAAGTTGCTTTCGTCCAGCATGACAAATTCGTTTGGTCCTCCAAGTCTCTGCTTTCCCCTCCTTTCTCTCCTCTTGATTGCACTCTTGCAGACCTTCCTCAACTTCTGGCTAATTTTTGACAGCGTGCGACTGCTTCCTGCCACCCATCCTGCAGCATGTCAATTTGCCTTAGCTGCAGTCCCTGGGAAAATCTGTTAAAGATCAATATAGAATTACTAAATATGAACAAAAGCATATGAAGACGAACGCATTCAGCACCAGTGGCTAATGTATAATTATATAATTCACATTAGACATTTGTTATTACTCAAGATGAAACAGAATATTTTAATGTTGCTAATTAATTTTCTCCATCGACTTTCCCTGTATCAGAGCATCTACACATGTATTTTTAAGCTATTAGAATAATCACACATTGAAACATTCTGAACCAATTTGTTTTTAATTTCCACTGTAGGGATGGAATATATATATAATATAAATAAAGTAAATCATTTCGATTTATAATAATTTGGTGTCTGAATACTCCCTCCCCCCACCCAACTAAACTGCTGAATCTGATAAGCAGCTATCCTTCTAAAACATTTGTTTTTTGACAAAATGTAAGATAAAGTTATTCCAGTAAAGTGTCACTTTAAGTTTTGCAAATATTTTGGGACTATATACTACAGTATATAAAGGATAATGATGTGACATTTTCTTTAAATACTACTGTTTGAAGAGAAGATACCCACAGATGAGCACCTTATATAGTTTATTTATATAGCACCTTTCAACACAAGGCAATTCAAAGTGCTTGTAAAGGTATTTGTTTTAGTACATTTAAGTTACAGTCCTTTGTTTCAGTAGTTTTTTTCATTTAGAGTATTTGTTTTAGTAACTTTAAGTGACAATGTAATTAAAAAAACATAAACAGTATTTGCTTCTTTTTTTTAACCCTCCGGTATCGTTTGATTGGACTACGCAAATTAGTCATTTGAGACAAAAATGTCCACTGCAAAAGACTTTGATAAAAACATTATATTAAAAGGTTTTTTTCACAACTTTTTTGGGTTCAATCTTTAAAAGCAACTTCCGCCCTAATAGAAAATACCAAAAATGTAATCATTTTCAGGATTTTAACCCTTTAAATGCCATTTTGAATACATGAAACCGCTGGGTTTTTTTCATGATGAAAACAGAGAAAATTTGTTATTTTCCAAAGAATACATATCTGGGGACTGGCTCTTTTTTTTTATAACAGTCAATATGATAATAATAATAATAATAATAATAATAATAATAATATGTCAAAGATTAGCATCAACATTTATTTTTTTGCATTATTAGTTTTTGCACAAAATCAGATTGAACAAAAAAAGTTACAACATTAGTCATTCGGGACAAATATGTCCACTTCCAAAAACTGCTCTAAAATGACAACAGATTAATATTTTTAAAAACTGTTTGGAGTTAAATCTTTCAATCAACTTCAGTCCTGATCAAAAATACCAAATGTTAACTTATGTTCAGGATTGTAACCCTTGAACCGCCGACATGAGACGTTGAAATCTCGCGGGACAAAGACGCCCGCAGCCTTGAGAGCGCGGCGAGGCGGCGCAGTTCCTCTCCACGGGCTGCGGAAGCGAAATGCTTGATGGGAAACGATTCGCTGGTATCTCGAGCTGAGCGCTCATTGGTGGTTTTTACCACGTGCTGCTGATGAAACTCTCCAATTGGCTCGGCAAAAGTTTGTTGTTGTTTTGTGTCAGTTGTACGTCGCCCCTTCCATTAACATTTTTCTTCATTGTTCCACAATGTTTATCATCATGAAATTAATATCCATATATTTTATACTATACTTGCACTGCTTACCGTTTTCATACTTTATATATCTTAGCATATTCATACACACTGTTCATACTGCTCACAGGCTGATATCTAGTGTATTCATACCCCTCACTGTTTATTCATCATTCAATTCATTCTATATTTTATTCTGTAGATTGTGTACATTACTTTTCACTTCACTGCTTGTTGCACCTGGTTAGAAGCTAAACTGCATTTCGTTGTCTCAGTACCTGTAATATGTGCAATAACAATAAAGTTGAATCTAATCTTGAGCAGGAACAAATGTATTTACTTAGTACATATCTGACATTAACGATTAAACACGTGTGCATTCTTTATAAATGCAAACTGAGTCAAACCGACTCCGGAGGTGGCGGTATGCACCTTAAAGTTGTTTGCAATCCGCCAAAAAACCAAGAGAAGAAGACGAAGACGAAGCCGACTCCGAGCTGTCCGACTTCAGGCGAGCTTTTTGAGACCTCCCCCGGCTGCGATCGGCTATTCTCGTCTACTTTCGAGGCGAGCCGCAACGCGTCTCAAACAAGCCTATTTTGTTATTTTATTTGAAATAAATTTAAGGACATTCACAGTTAATGTAATTAGATATAAATTATGAATGTCATACATATTGCATACATTCACAGTCAATATTTCTTCAGTATGTATGATAGCTGTCTAACAGAAGTTACATCAATTTCTCACTTATTCTCAGTGCTTGAATTGGAATAAAAAAGGTGCCAGTACCAGGCTTGGATTTTCGTCATTTTAGGGGCAAGGCCATTTGGCCTTTGGTGTCACACATTTTTTCAGCGTGCAAAGGCCACATGCCAGGGCACAAAGGCCGTTGAGGGAAACATTTGGATTTGGAGCTTACAAATAAATAACTTCACTTTCTAATGACAACAAATAAATCACTTTTTTAATATCAATAATCGTATCATCATATAGGCCTATGCCTCCTTAGTATTACCATATATAAAATGAAATACTTTACTTTGAATAATTAGTGTTTGGTATGTTTTCCATCTACTACTTCTCCCATTCACAAATCCGAAATGAAATCTAAAAATCTATTAATATACCAAATATAATCCATTTCAGAGCAGAAGAAACAGCCTTCAAGGGTCAAACTCTGCACATACATCATTCAGCAGTGCACAGTGAAGCTCCAACATCCAACTGTATGAACAAGCAATACTTTGAAATGCAAAAGTGTGTGTGTGTGTGTGTCTCTTTAATCAACTCCTCACAGCTCCTCATATCTGTTCAGAAACTAGACAAAAGTTAAACAAGTACAAACCACAGACTGTCTGTGTCATGGCGAATACAGTCGCTGCTTTAATTCTGTCTTTAGGACGTTGTTGTGAGTGTGGACAGAGCAGCTACAACGTTAGTTTAGCCTGATCGCATGCCGTCTTGTCTGCACACTTGTCAAAGCATTAAAGCATGGTTTTTACTAACCGTTATCAGTATTTAGTTACTTCTGCATCAATTTGAAACGTGTATTACAATTAAATCACGGTAACATAGGTTAATTTTGTCGTAGTTGGTTTCCACCAGAGCCATATAATAGAAGAGTTACGACATCTCCGTTCACTCCAATGGACCAGTTTTTTACAGCAATGGCGGATCGTGGAGCGGCAAGCTAACTTCTGGGGAACTATTGAGAGGATCTTTTGGCTAGCAGTCTATGGTTGCAGCATAATAGACCGTTCGTGATGGACCGTTCGTGATGGACTTTTTAAAGGTAAGAAGACGCAGTGGCGTTTTCTCCCAGAGGCCAAGGGAAGCCAGGCTTCCCCTGTTTTTTCGGGTTGTAGTTATCATTTAATAAATAAATAAAAACACTTTGTTTTGTTTCGATAATTCTCCTTTGCTGTGTGTTGCTGCCGGCCCGTCTCTCCCCCATTCTCATTGAGTATTTTACAAAGAGTGAAACAAACAGCGCCCCTCTAGATGTTATTGTGAAACAGTAGATTGCACTCACTGTTGCGAGAGGAGGCCAGCCGAATCTGGCTTCCCTTGGTGAAAAAAAATCGACGGATTGACCAATCAGATGAGGCTCACGTGATGCCCCTGCCAACCTGTGATTGGTCAGGGCCATGCCAAGGGAAGCCAGAGGCACAATCCAATCAAATCGCATCAATTTAGTGTTGCAGTGACGCGCCTAAAATCCGGAAGTAAGCTGCGCTCGGTTTCCCTCGACAAAAAAGCAATGGGATTTCTCCATAGGATTTATGAAAATAGCTCGAAATAAGGTCAGTGGAAAACGAACCAGTTAGATAAATGCAAGTTTTGTTCAGTCGGATAATATCCACATGTCTACCATACTTTTATAATTTTCGAATCGATAGAAGATAGATAGCGCCACTGCACCACTCTCACCGCCGTTAGAAAGTAGCAAGCAACTGAAGTAAGTTGGAGTATTTTATCAAAAATAATTGTACTAAACTTCCGCTACAGCAGCAACAACAAATACAATCTGATGACAGGCCAATGCCCAAACTGGAGCTGTGTACAGCGAGGAAAAAAGGAGCGAATCGGACCTAAAACGTTGAAGGTCTCCTGATTTAGTTTGTGAATGAATGCTTATTAGAGTTTCGGCTGGAGAGTGCGTGCGGACCTGTCGGTTAGATAACAGGCGTGTGTAAATCCTGCATCTGATACAAATGTGTGTAAAATGATACCAGGTGCTGCACTCATATGGTTACGTTATTACATTGACCACCAGACCCCCGACCCAAAAGAAAGGACGTATTATTGGCTTCCCCTAATTTTTTTCCCACGCCACGCTACTGAGAAGACGTTTAAAGATTTATATTGCGGATATTATCAGAACATCTGAATCAAATTAAAGAATTAAATTAAATTATTTTATGTGTATTAAAGGATGATAGTGGATTATCCCTTAAATCAGTATATTTAACGTTTACAGATAACAGATTAGGCTAGGATTCCGGATAAGGTTAGCAACACACGTTAACCACGAATAGCCTATTCATCCGTTCTATTAATGTTATTTCAACCCAACGTTGTGGAATTAGAGAAGAGGGGCTTCTTAACGTGCTTTTATCCGGGGTGGAGGGAGTTACATATTAGTTAAATATAACATTGGGACGTGTGATTGTAGTGGGTGGAGTTTGTGAAATGAGGATATCCATTTTGGAGTTCAAGCTAGTATAATATAGTTAACAATACACAATAATAAGGAAGAGAGATATTTTTGTGATACATCGCTATTGATATGGATTTAGAGTGGATATTTGAGACTTCCAAACAGTAAACAAAAACGTAATTTATGGGTGAGTGTTTTTAGCAGTCATATAATGTCCTTGTGATTCTGATGATTATTACCTGTCTGTATTATGTTGCAGCTCAGCTGATTTTGGATTGATGGCAAAGGGAGAGGGACTTAAGTGAGAGTGAAAACACAAGGTAAGTTTCAAATAGGTCAGCAATGTCCCATCCTATAGGTTGCTAGATGTGTTTATCCCTTTCTCCTGTCTTTGTCTCCCTCTCTCAGCACAAGAACCCCAGGGGGATTCAATGGAGCCTGAAGACCTGCACTGAGACCCTCACCCTGAGCCTGAGTCTCAACTCCCAGAGTTCTGCAAGCCTCTCCCTGTTCCTTATTTTGATTAAACAGACATTAAGCTTCCCAATGGTGTGGTCTTCGTTTTGTGAAAATTATGATTATACATATGTTGTTGTTGCTGTTGTTGTCTTTTGTGATAGTTAAATTGCTCCTGCTGACTTGAGCCAGACATTCTTTCCTCCTCTCTTGCGGCTTTCACACCAGCGCTTTTCCCTTTCTAGCTCCGAGCTAGAGCTTTACTGGTTCAGCTCCGGTTTCCCTTTTCTGCTCCCGCTCTGTTCACACTGCCCAGCACCCGACTGGTGCTGCCGCTGCTGCGTCATGACGTCACCGTTTACATCGCTGATTTGCTCCCCAACGGCATTACGGCGCTCACAACAACGGGGAACTGCGTTGGGTCGATGATCGTGTTGCTTTTAATCACACGAAGCCAGAATAAATTGAATAACGACTTCTCCAACCTTATACTTTGTTCCAGAGTGCCGTGGTTCATTGTTTATTAATGTGTTTCTGCAGCATTTACCGACCGCTGCAGTGTTGGCTGCTCTTCCACGGGAGTTTATTCTCCTCCGTTAGCTCCCGGTTAGCTCACACTGCAGCGGCCGCTCTAAAGTATTCACTGTCCGACTCACACAAGCAGCTGATACATATCCCCAGTTCCCCTTAGCCTAAGTGAATGTGTGTCAGTCTGAATTGACGCTGTTTGGTATCACAACGCTGTTATGAAAGTTTCTCTGGTATAAAATGGGTGATGTTAGCATAGCAACCAAAGCTAAACTGACTACTTGCTATTGCTATCCTATTGTGGCATAAACCGTTTCTACAGGCACATTTTGCCGGCGTATTTTTATTATGATTCTACTTGTGATAGTCGGACACGACAACCTGTGCAGCCCATGTATTGATTCCATCCGATAGCTGCTATAATACAAAACAACACGTCTGCCTCTCCACAATGATCAAAAAACTCAAAACGAGATTTTCTAACTTAAACATAAAGACAGATAACAGGCTCATCACAGACAAACTGGATGTGGCCAAGTACTTGAACATTTTTTTCACAAACATAGCCACAACTCTTGTAAATAAATTACCCTCCCACTCAGGGCTTTTTGGAGTAGATCACATCATGACCTACTACAAAAACCTAGGGGTACGCAAAGATGATTTCAGTCTAGCAAGGGTAACAACAGCAGAGGTACTCATTAAACTGAGCGCCCTCCAACCTAACAAGGCCACTGGCCACGACAATATCCCCTCCAAATTCCTCAGAGACTCAGCAACCGCCATCTCACCAGTCATAGCTCACATAATTAACCTCTCCATAAAACAGGGAAAAGTACCCAAAGACTTCAAAATTGCAAGAGTAACCCCCCTGCACAAAAAGGGCAGCAAATTGGACCCAGGCAACTACCGCCCTGTTTCTATACTTACCTCCATCTCGAAAGTCATGGAAAAAATAGTATATGAACAGGTCGAAAAGTACCTCGCGGAAAATAAACTAATCTATGAATTTCAATCTGGCTTTAGAACATCCCACTCCACTGACACTCCACCTTCTTTATTTGAGCGACCACATCAAACAAGAGGTGGACGAGGGCAAGTACTGCGGCATGGTGATGCTGGACCTACAAAAGGCTTTCGACACTGCCAATCACCCCATTCTGATTGACAAGCTAAAAGCAATTGGTTTTGATAAACTATCGGTGAGCTGGATGCAATCCTACCTGGAGGGGAGAGAACAGATGGTGGAGGTAAACGGTACTCTGTCCCCCCCCCCTCCCAGTGAGCTGTGGTGTTCCACAAGGAAGCATATTAGGTCCGTTACTGTTCCTAATTTATGTAAATAACATGTCATCAGCATGTGACTGCAACTTGTTCCTGTTCGTGGACGACTCAGCCCTGCTGGTCTCTGACAGGAACAGGTTGCAGGTTGAAAAAACCCTCAGCTCCGAGCTCGGCAGAATCTGCACCTGGCTCGCCGATAATAAATTATCATTACACCTGGGTAAAACAGAGTCCATTCTCTTCGGTTCGAAACATAATCTCAGCAAATCCGACGACTTCTCAGTTGCAGTGGGCGACATTATTGTCACAAGTAAGAAGGAAATTACATACCTAGGATCTATTCTTGAGGCAAACCTCTCCTGTGACAAAATGGCATCCAATGTAATAAAAAAAAGTCAATCAAAGAACTAGATTCCTATACCGGATCTCCTCTCTGGTAAACAAAAACACCCTGAAAACTCTGGCAGGAACACTCATTCAAGGGTACTATGACTATGTTTGCACGTCATGGTACCATAGCACCTCCAAGGCGCTAAAAATAAAACTTCAAACATCGCAAAATAAACTGGTCAGACTACTGCTTGACCTTTCATCTAGAACCCACCTCACCTCTGCCCACTTTGACAACCTAGGATGGCTTAGAGTAGACAACAGAGTACAGCTACTTGCAATGGGCCTGGTCTACAAGATCCACTACACCTCTATGGTACCCATGTACATGTCAAAATTCTTCCCAAAGGTCAAGGAATACCATGATCATAACACCAGAGGGAGCTCCACAAATCATGTGAAACCCAGATTTGGCACAAAAAAGGGGGAATACACGTTTCGCAATTATGCCACATCAAGGTGGAACGCTCTTCCCACAACTGTAAAGGAAAGTAAAACTATACTTACCTTCAAAACCTCTCTTAAAGAGCACCTTCGGGGGAGAGCATTGCAAAACTGGCGCCGGTAATGGTACAAATCTCAACCTGTCGTTCAATGGACAGCTTCCCCCCTCCCCCATCTATGTATATACTCGCATTTTAGACTCTGTTACTAACTGTATATCTGTAGACTTGGTATGTCTTAAATGTCCGGTTAGGATGTATTAGAACGAAATCTAAAATGAAAATTGTAAACAAGCAATCTGTATGTAAAAAACCACCTGTATGTAAATTGTAAATAAGCCATCTGTATGTCAAATATGTCTTATATGTCTTAAATGACATGATGAATTGGAAATGGGGGACCCTGATGTAAACAAGACGAAAGTCTTTCTCTGGTCTGCATCCCCTTAACAATTGTATGTTTTGAGCTGTACTGTACTGTACCCAATATACAAGCTGTTAATAAACTTTTCAATCAATCAATCAATCAATCAATCAATCAATAACAGTGAACGGATGGTCAAAGTAAGGTACAAATAAACAGAATCCCACGAAGCCTGGTTAGTGTTGCCTGACTTTATAAAGTGTGTTTATAAGCACTACTGCTTGTAGGCAGGAATGACAGTCGACCCATGTTCAGGGGAGGTGGGTTTAGTTTCCTGCACGCCTCGACGTAAGCGACGTCGCCTCTTAGCTCCGAAGCTCTTGCCTCTAGACCGACAATTTTTTGGAGCTGGAAGTGAACCGGATTCCGGAGCTAAGAGCCGGCGCCGCTGCGGTGTGAACAGGAAAAACCGGCGCTTTTCAGGCTCCAGCTCCGAGCCGGAGCTGAAAAAGCGCTGGTGTGAAAGGGGCATCTGTGTCAGTGGGGAAGCCGTACGTTCATACTCCTTTCTCTGAGCGATTGGAGCATCCCCAGGCAGCACAGCAAACCATGGGGGAGACTATATGCCAGGACAACACGGAGGAAAAGGCTCAGACAAACTACATGCATGCTATTCAATGTTTATTGAATTCCATTTATTTACATGGATGTTCCTAAAACAACACATGTAACATCATCATCATGCTGCTGCCCCTTTGACTCATTGTGCCGTCAGTTGACAATCATTGATAGGCACCTGTGGGTCTCCTGTCCTTTCTGAAAGTCATAAAGATTACATTAGTCATTTAGATTACTTATGTCCTCACTTACCATGGGATTACTGTAACCACCATGAATTAAAGAAATGGTAGAAATTATTCTAATCAGAATTTTGAAACCTTCCTTCCCTCCCTCTAAATATATCAATAAACATTGGGAAGTGATTCTCCTGACTACCATACAGGTTTAAGAAGATAATATTTGTTTTTAAAGAATTCAAAGCAATAAACAACAGCAACAGGCTCTGTAACCAAGGCAACGTTAGCCTAACATGTATATGTTAAGAGGTAAGATAGCTGTTCACACTGTCTATTTTCTGCTATTTTATTTCTATTTGAAATGTTTACATTTTCGATTGTTTAATTCTAGTCTTTTAACTGTCTTATGTTCAATGCCTTGTCTTTTGCTGCTGCAAAGCAAACATTTCCCAAATTGGTATCAATAAAGTACTTCTTATTTTATAGGGATGTAACGATACCAAAAACTCACGGTACGATAATATCGCGATAACAAGTCCACGGTACGGTATTTATCGCGATATTGAATAATAAAGACATTTTATTTATTTTTTTTCAATACAATTTTGTTTACATGTTTCTTTATTACATAATAAATCTGATTTGTACAGCATTTTAGTAGGATAGCAGTATTTTAAAGTGTCAAAAACCAGTGTTTTTGAGGTCTATAGTACTATCAAACAAAGTAGGCATTTTCTTTGTGCCACTGCATCTCACAGGACATTTAATAATCAGACCCTGCAATAAAATAAATCAAGTTTCACTTTAGTTTTTCAAGTAACTCAACTCAAACTCACTAGTCACTCACTCAGCATCATCAGACAGGTTTTTAGGAATATGAGAATGTCCACATTTCCAGGTATTTATAAGCTGGGATGTTTGGACATTTACAATATCCCCTGCTCTGGAAAAAACTCTCTCGCTTGGTACTGATGTTGCTGGGACAGCAGTGGTCGCGTTAACCGAATATTTTATTTATCAATGACGGAAAAATCTGAAAGCAGTCTGTCATTTTGACAGATTAGAACAAACTCGGAACAGCGCCAACGTTTCCCCGCAGCGAGGCTCTGGTGTTATGCCGTGTTATGCATGCCCTCCAAAAGGAAATGATATAGTTTCCAAACCGTACTTTGCCGTACAGATCAACACATGTCTGGGAGGTTTTGCTTTACGCTGTGTGCGCTCCCGCGAGGTGCATGCACACACGGCATAACACCGCCCCCCCCCCCCCCGTTGACAGTTCACGAGCGTGCTCTCTTGTGAACAGTTCAGACCCGACGGGTAATAAGGGATTATGATGGACATTTTACGATCTTGTCTGTCAAAATGACGGACAGCGAAAAAGTCTAACGCCACCTTAGTGGGACGGAGAGATATGCTTTGGCCATGGGTGACAGCAGTGGGTCAAACTGTGCATTGTCTCTCCACCACTTCAAAAACAATACAGTTTTTGCCAAGAAGGTGAGGCTTATTGACAGGGCGAGATATAAATATACTGTTGGTAGCCTACTTGTCAATGTCTCTAGGTGTGTAAATGTAGCACTGTAAATACGATGTCCTTTTGTGTTCTGTTGTTTTATGTTCATGTTGTAACCTACTTGTTGCCATGTTGGACAGGTCTCTCTTGAAAAAGGGATCGATGATCTCAATGGGACCACCTGGTTAAATAAAGGTTTAAAACAAAAAAAAGTATTTAAAAAAAAATTGCGGTACATTTTGTCAGTCTCACGACGGTATTGGGACGTTTATTTACCGCGATATTCGGTATATCGTTACATCCCTATTATTTTATCTTAATCCTCAAATATTAGCTAATTTAACTTGTTCAAATATTGATGTAACTACATACACATCGATATGTTGTATAAATATTGCAAATCAAAACCTCTATTCATTACTTATTACCAAAAATCGTAGTTCTATCTCCGGTAATCATGCATTCAAATGTCCCACCACGAACTTCCGGGGAACTATTGAGTCTCCCTGAACCACGTGACGATCAAGCATTTTGGACTTCCGTTGTAATAACTCTTCTCTCTATATGGCGCTGGTTTCCACCACAGTATTTACATGGATATAAGCCCCGCCCCCTCTCCAGCACGTCCAGTTTGAATGACAGGAGTAAACACAGCTGACAGCCGCGGTGAAACTCCAGCAATTACGGCACCTACACACGGCGGCGTGCGTTGCCGCTTCAACGCTTCTGCCCATTCACTTTGAATGGGGTGACGTCACGATTCGCCGAACTGCATTGTGGGAGCAAAGCGTAGCTTCTCTCGCGGTGCTCGCTGCAAAAGTAGAGCAATGTTCTACTTTTGCCGCGTCGACGGAGGCGTCAGCCAATCAAATCCCGCGTGTGCAAATCTGACAGTACAAGCGCTAGCCAATCAAACCGTGTGTATGTTGGGAGAGCCAGACCGCAGTTATTTCCCATATGTCAAAAAATGGAGGAGAAAATTATCGTGGCGGTAGGGAATCACCCGGTACTATATGACTAGGGCTGTGCAATTTAATCGATCCTGCGATATATATCGATATTTAGTTTTCCGAGAAAGTATCAATATTTCAGCCACGGGTATCGATACATTAAGTCTGATAACTGTGTTCGTTATTCTCGCGTCCAGGAGAGAAGCTTTAAAAAGGAGACTAATTGAGTCTCTGAGAAGGTTCAAATGTATACTTTAATTAATAAAAAGCGCGGTAATGTTACAAGCAGAAGATGGTTCAGTCAGAAAAACAGCTGTGTTCTGGCTCTGTGAGCGAAGGGAAGAGAGCGACCTCCATCTTTACAGCTGTTAAATATCCTCTGCTGGCTCCTCCCTGTGGGCTTGTGGGCGCTGCTGGGGGCCGGCCCTCCATGTCTCCAATGTTCGTTGTTGCGCATTACAGAGGATTCAGACATTGTACATTAAATATATAACTAAACACGCCTTTTCTCCTCCTTATCTCTTTCATGACTTTTCATTTAATACATTTTAAAACGCTGTAATCAATACTCCAAAAATACCTCACGGCTGGTATCATTTCCGAATGTTGTCTCATGCTACCCACGTCTGTAAACAAACGTATTCAAATAAACTACCTTCATTTAATATTCAGCAATAATAATATCTCGACGTCTATAGTTGTAGTGTTGAAATCAGTAGGTTTCGGTGTGTAACACTCCGTGTCATATCGCTACTCAATTCACCTCTATAGTAAATGGTATATTAGCCACATGCTAAATGCTAACCGGAGATGAAGGATTTTCAGAATAAAAGCTTAACAACTGGTTGTGCACAAGAACTTCTGGTTTTTCAGTATAAAACAGCATTTAAACTGACGGTATGTTTAAGGTACTTTATGCCATCAAAACATTGATTTTAATTTCTAACAAGTCCCATTCAAATCCCCTGTGTTCCGCCACCTGCAGCACCTTTTAATTCTCCATTGTCCATTGTGATACTGCACTTTATGTACTTACGTTTCAAAGGCTTGTAAGCTACAGTTTGCACTGTTTCAATAAATGAAACTAATTTTCTCACCACATCTTTTGATTCATTTTGTCCAGCATTTACAAGCTGTAGACTCTCTGTCAGAGCCATATATTGTATAATTGATGCTTTCAGTTTTCAGTTGAATTAATTAAATCCAAGTCAATGGAACACTCACAAGATGTCACCAAAATCACACTGTCCCTTTAAAATCTTTCAGAAAATGATATAAGTGTATCGAATTATATCGAATCGTATCGTTGGCTAAATATCGTGATATATATCGTATTGTGAGCTGAATATCGTGTATCGTATCGTGTCGTGAGATTAGTGTATCGCTACAGCCCTATATATGACCAGTCCCTCTTTACATACAGGGATACAAACCGGAGGAGCCAGGTATGGGGGGAGGTGGCAGAGACAGTGGGTGAAACTGGTAGGTTTTCGCCTGTTTGGGGAGTTTATATCCAGTGTACTTCGTTTGAATGGACAGCTAGCAAGCATAGACAGTATATTTAGCCAGCATGGATGTAGCATGAGCTTTGCTTTGTATGTCCGGGGCGGGACATTCAGATGATTGGTTGTTGGTCGCGTTGCTCGCGTTGACTCCCCAAGCTCAAGACACGCCCACCGCCAAGCGGCAACGCACGCCGCCGTGTGTAGGCTCCGTTAGAGTGATGCGAATATTCGCATCGCGTCCGTTGTGAACGCAGCATAATGCAGTTCAGAAACCACTGTTCTGACGCTTTTAAAGCAACTTTTAACAGTGTGAGGGGCCCAAAGGCCATTGTGGCCGTAGGACGTACAATTATTTGTGGGGCATAACGGCCAGACCGAGGGGCTACGACGGCCATGGCCGTCATGGCCGCCGTGAAAATCCCACCCTGGCCAGTACTCTAAATCAGCAACTGTTTCAAGTCAATTTATTTATGGTTTCGGCTCTGAGTCCGCACAAGTCTGCTATGTTTTGCACAGTGAGTCAGGATTTGCGAATCTCTGAGTCTGCTGTTGACTCGTGCACAATAGAGAACCGCAGTGACATGTCCTAAAACCCGGAAGTAAGTTAGCATTTTTACCACGTCCGGTTCCTTCGATAAAAAGCAATGCAATTTCTCCATAGGATTTTGGAAAATAGCTCCAATTAAAGTCTGTGTTTGACACAAATTGAAGAGACGGATCACGTTTTGTTCTACGACATTAAATACAGCAGTGACCCCGCTGGTGATTTTTGAAGAGTTTATGTGTCTGAAAAACGATGGTTGTTAACAAGTGGCTGAATAGGACTACAGAAGTTGTCCAGGCCGTTTATTACACCGAACACGTACTGTAAAACACTCCCGCTAAGTTTGTTTGCCCTGTTCTGCTTGAAAGCAAGTACCTGCCTCCTGCAAACTGTTCAAACAAACACTTCAACTTGTACCATTTACAATCTGTATATTTGAATATGGATCTTAAGTTGACGTGACGTTGAAGCAGCGACCCTGCTGTAGTTCCTTTATAGCATAACGTTAGCATTTTGCTTCTTGCGACTAGATTTATGCTTCGAAAATTATAAAAAGTAGGATAGACATGTGGATATTATCCGGCTGAACAAAACGTGATCCGTCTCTTAAATGTGTGTCAACCACAGACCTTATTTCGAGCTATTTTCCAAAATCCTATGGAGAAATTGCATTGCGTTTTTGACGAAGGAACCGGAAGGAGTTTACATCCGGGTTTTAGGATGCGTCACTGCGGTTCTCTATAGCCGCGGGAAGTAGGGGTGCTGGAGGCGGGGCTGCGAATGGTGTATATTTGAAAAACTCAATGTTACTGTTGTTGAAATCTCTCTCTTTTTTGTCCGCACCCCCTAAATAAAATGATTTTTCCCAGTTCCCGCAGCTATGCTCTTGCATGACGAGTCTGGATCTCTGGATCTGCTACGGTTACGGCTCTGAGTCCGCACGAGTCTGCAGGAAGTTTCACTGATCCGCGTCCACTCCCCTGAGCCAAATGATAACTTCTGGCAGCTATCCTACTTGCTAAAGGCTAGGCAGATGGACTGGGGTACGTTGGAATGTGACTTTACATGTTATAAGGAGAGGAACTAGTGACGCAATTTGTAGTTTTAATTTGTACGTCACAAGGTGTAGGACTCAAAGGACTCGGGTTAATCGAGAGGGGAGACTCGTCACGACCAGCTCATTACTAGGATCCGGGTTAATGATCCGGATGAATCAGGACTCACCCATCTCATACGCCACACCTCCAAGGAGCCTGCGTTGTGAAGTGCCAAATAACTAGCGCTTAGTCCGCTAGCTCAATGCTAACATATAATGGAAAACGTAATTGACGCGCTAACTGAAATTAGCATTTATATCTCGGTAATGTTTGACAACAGTCAACATGCTTAAAATAAACAAACGTCATTAATTTCCTGTGCTCTGTGGAAATGAACGCATGACTGCTATTATTGATGAATTAATATTATCTGTAAATGTATTTCATCCAGCTGAACGAGGATAATTAGCTCCTTCCAAAAAGGGACAAACACCTCACTGACTTCTTCCTCGTTTTCCCTCTGTGTTTTTTTACTTCGGCACTTCCTACAAAAGACAAATCGTTAATTCCTAGTCCTTTTTTTCCTGATAAAGAACTTATATTTGTAATATTACATATCAGTAAACAGAGGAAATCATCGTTAAAAACCGTGCTAAAAATGTAAGACTTACCACTGCAGTCCGTCGACGTTTGAGTGTTTCTCCAGTTCCATCCTCTTTTTGCAGAGTTTGCATTTCATTTTTCCTTGAAGCAACTCCCTTTTCATTAGCCATTCAATCACATTTTGTTAAAGTCTGTCTTCCGTCAATAAGACTGAGTATTTTCGTGTGCAGTGTCATGATAACCTAAAACCATACTAACACCCAGCGTAGTTCAAGATGTGCTGCCGCTGGGCCAGACCGGGACGTGGAAGCGCAACGAACCAGTGTTGCCAACTCCATAGCTGTCCGAAAAGTCGCCAGAAGTGGCTAAATGACGTCATCGCCTAATTTGCATATCATGTAATGGCGGCTGTAGGCAAAAAACGTTCCCAACCCTTCAAGGATCAAAACTTGAAACCACCGGAGTTAAATCCAGACGACAGTAGATCAGAAATGTCTTTGCCTTTTGAGTATGTTTTGGGGTTTTAACATGACAGTTTGGCATAGAAATCCCCCTTACAATAAAGGCAGTATGCCCGTGTGTCATCTCCAATAAATGGCTTCAACCATCCTTTATACTCAGGGTTTGATTCCCACTCCTTTCTGTATTTTTGAGAATACAATTTAGACTGTGCCATGATGTTTAGCTTGTCACAGAGAGGCACACACACAGTGGACGAGGTGATTGAGTGACTGAGGCTGTGTGAGGCAAAGTAAAGCAAAGGCAGTTATTTATTATAGTGTGAAAGTGAGTGAAGAAACATTTACATTCAACATTTAAATCCCGCTCAAAACCAGGACGGCTTGGCAGTTGGCGCATGCGCAATTCATTTGCAGTCTCGACGCGGGGGAGTGTGGTTGTCTCCTCTCTGCTCTGACTGCAGCAGCAGCTCTGCTGCGGCCAGGCAACTGTCAGTCTGAGCGCCTGTGAGTACTATGGGAGGGAGGCGGGGCTCACGGCAGCACCGGCTCGTTAACTGCAGAACAATGTGAGTCTCCAAACACCAGAAAAGTCGCTAATAACACCATTATAAATCGCTAGATTAGTCGTTAGTCGCTTTTGACACAAATAAGTCGCCGGAGGGTTTGGAAATCCGCCAAATTTAACGAGAAAATCGCCAAGTTGACAACACTGCAACGAACTCCGCGGAGCGCCCTAGCACCCTGATCGTCCTTTCTTGTTCACACGATTCACACCAATAGTTTTGATATTTTTAATCAGGTATTTGATCTTCCTTGTTAAATTGACCAATCACAGCTTCTGTAGCTTTACTGATATACAATTAAAATATTAAAACCGTAATAAAGTGTTAATGCACTGCAAATCGGGATCCGGCTGGAGCACTACGCAAGACACGCCCCAACGTACATCTCGGCTAGTGAGCGTGACACGTGAGTTCATCCTCTTCACGCTTGGAACTCAAAATGAAGATGAGGAGAAGCAAACGCAAGAACATCGGGCCCCCCAGGCGTTTTTTGTCAGAATGTAAGTACATGAGTTGAAATCATTTGTTGAGGTTGCTAGCTAAACCATAAGGACCGTCCGTGACACAGGTGTTACATGACATTCAAATGTTCTGGAAAGTTCCTTATACAGATTTAGACTTGTTTTTATCTCATGAAGTCCAGTGACACAACCTGAACAGTCTGGTGATGTCCATGTGCCTGGCTAACACATGTGACAGAACTAGCTGCATTTCAGAAGCTTGTTTTTTGTTGCTAAAGGTACAATTCAAGCCATTTAAGAATTAAAATGCTTACATAACATGTCCTTTGTTACATTTAAACTGTTAACATTTCTTGATCAAATTGATATGAAACAAATGAGATAAATATTGCTGTGACACTAATGTCACATCGGGACATTAACCTTAAACTTTCACAGTAAATCGGGAGTGACACATATATCACAATTAGAAATATGATTATGATCTGCTCAGTTAATTTAGCTGATTCAATTATATTTAGTTAATATATTCCTTATTCTTCAATTCAAAGAATGTTCAAACTAATTTAAACCAAAAAATCAATTAATTAAAGGTGGGGTAGGTAAGTTTCAGAAACCGGCTCGAGATACACTTTTTGTTATATTCCATGGAATGCTCTTAACATCCCGATAGCAATGAATATCTTAAGTGCTTTGACAAAAAATCCATTAAAAAAAGTCATCTGTGGAAGCCGTAATACTGTAAAAATCCGGCCCGGCTAAACGGATTGGATTGCCGCCCTGTCTGTCAGCCTTCCATCTCGTGCATGCACAAATGTATCTCGTGCCCTCATTGGGCGTGCCGTAATTGGGCGTGTATTGCGCGTTCATGTGTGTTGGAGGAGGTGCTCTGTAAGGAAGTCTGAAGGAAGGGGCGGATTATTTTCGGCTGTGTACTTTCAAATTTTAGTGCACTCGAGCCGGTTTCTGAAATGTACCTACCCCACCTTTAAGTTATAAATAAGAGTTACTTTACCATTAAAGCCCAATGTGACATTGTCAGAAATGTGGTCTATTTAGTCTAAATGATGTTCCCCTTAATTTTCCCAAAAGTAGAAATGGGTCTGGGTTCTTATGGGTTAAATTAGTTAAATTGTCAAATTAACTCTGAAATATGCCAATTACGAAGGTTTAACCTTTTATCTTAACTCTTAAATAAGTAAATGACATTAGGGCGAAAGTATTTTATTTGAACACAGCATTGGGCGATATGTGATGAAAATATAGTTAAACAGTACATTCATGAAAATTGAAATGATTGGTTTAGAACCATTAAATCTACATCTGTGGATAAATTGTTTGGAAATGATAATCAGATAGTTATACACAATTTCCATTTTTTTATCCTGAATAAAAATTCCAAATGTCATTATATTCTAACATGCATGCAAGAGTGCCTTTTCAGATATCCGGTTTTGAAAGAGTTCCCATAAAGTTATAGTATAGCTGCAAAAAAATACAAAAAAATAAATATGAATCAGAAAACGCATACTTCCGTATAGTAATGCTAGCCCTCTACATCAACAACTCTTTCTGTGCTCCATAAAGTTACAGCTGCCAAAGATTCGGCTGGCCAGCCTGAGTTGGAACAGCCCAGCTCCCACACTGTGGCAGAGGAAACGAGTAAGTGTTTGCTTTAAAATGTTAAGCATACTTTAAGGATCCACTCAGTATCAGATGGTGTACCATTACAAAGGAATAGTTGCTTAGCAGATACCAGTAAAAAACGACTTTTCTATGTAAACGTATTGTGGATTAAAGATGTCACATGCACAAAGTGAAGCCCCTTGTTATCTCCTGTGTTGAGGAGATTCTTCCACTGTGCTTTGCCATACCTTTGTTGGTGGTAGAAGTCAGGGTGGGCAGATAGTGGTTTAGCCGACAGGCAGGTTTGTTTGTGTCTAACATGCTGCTGCTAAATTGCGACCACTACTGAAACTGAATTTGGCATTTTGGACCTTTACTCAATTTCAAATATTCCCTATCGATATACAGTATGTACCATTTTGTCAACACTATTTCTAATTTATGAACTTTCTGTCTCCCCTCTTAAAGCTGTAGTGCACTGCAGTGATGGGTCTGACTCGGATTCAACCACAGGACCGCAGTCTACTGTCACAGCATCAAGTAAATGTTAGGTTGTGTAGTTAATAGGGATGTAACGATACTAAAAACTCACGGTATGATAATATCGCGATAACAAGTCCACGGTACGGTATTTATCGCGATATTGAATCATAAAGAAAAAAAATGTAAACATTTTTTGGGAATTTTTATTTTTTATTTTAAAATGTTTTACTAAAAAAAACAGTAAAACTCACTTAGTCACTCACCCAGCATCATCAGACAGGTTTTTAGGAATATGAGCATGTCCACATTTCCAGGTAGAAGCTGGGATGTTTGGGTGTTTACAATATCCCCTGCTGTGGAAAGAACTCTCTCGCTTGGTACTGATGTTGCTGGGACAGCAGTGGTCGCGTTAACCGAATATTTTTTTTAACAATGACGGAAAAATCTGAAAGCAGTCTGTCATTTTGACAGATTAGAACAAACTCGGAACAGCGCCAAAGTTTCCCCGCAGCGAGGCTCTGGTGTTATGCCGTGTTATGCATGCCCCCCAAAAGGAAATGATATAGTTTCCAAACCGTACTTTGCCGTACAGATCATTGAAATGTCTGGGAGTTTTTGCTTTACGCTGTGCCGTGAGGTGCATGCATATCGCGGTGGGCATGCAATGTACTAGAGCCCATTTGACTTCTGTGTGGTTGAGTGCATATTACAAGTTGAAGTTATTTTTTGCGATTACTTGTGAATAGGGGTGCACCGAATGGGAAATTCTTGGCCGAAACCGATACCGAAAATAGGAAACAGTTGGCCGAAAACCGAATGCCGAAAGGCCGAAAATGATTAATAGAAATATATATATATAATGTATACATTTTTTACCAATGTTGTTCAGCTACCTGATTATGGAAATAGACATGATTATGGCAAAACTTAACTTAAATAATAATCACTATTATGGGTCCATAAAACATTTATTCAGCACTTTTGAATGCATACAGTACATTTATATATGTCATGTATTATTGCTAAAAAACATTATATCGCAGTCTTAGTGTCGCCAACTCGTTTCTAATATGCAAAGACAACAAATGCGTCTATGATGTATTTTCGATCAGACGAGATCTCTCTCCCCCGTCTGTGTGCGAGGGGGCGGGGCAGTTTACACACACGCAGCTGCTACATGCAGCGGAGCACACTGCGGAGATGGCGGAGAGAACGCGCTCCGAGGTGTGGTTAAACTTTACCCGTCTCGATGTGGAGAATACTCGTTACCATAAGTGCAATAAGAGTTTAGCATGTAAGCACGAGCAATTTGTCTAAACATTTAGCAAAAGTGCACCGCATGCAGACGGAGGAATGTACCGGGTTCGACCGTCTTTCTAGCAGCTCTGTAGCTCCATCCACGAGTAACGTTTCCACGTCAGGTGTTATGTATGCTAGCAGCAACACACGGAGTTAACTACATGATACAAACATGGGTTAATGATTAGAGGAAACTGAGGTATTTAGTTTGTTAAAATTTCAGCTATTCTGTTTACAGTCTGTCATCAGATTATTTAATACGATTTGTTAAAGGCTCAGGGCAATCTCGATGACAAAGGTCAATGTCCCCCCCCCCCCCCCTGTGAGCCAGCCGCGAGCATGGTCGCCGCGTCTTTATTACGTCATCACAACAACACGTTAGGTTACCAACGTAAGCCTGTTCTGACATTCGGTGATATTTTTTCGGTGCTAAAACCCTTTCGGCCGAAAGCCGAAAGGGCCTTTTTAACCATTTTCGGCCGATAATTTTCGGTGGCCGAATATTCGGTGCATCCCTACTTGTGAAGTCAGAATCAATGATCTTACAGTTGCCTTGAAGTGAATATAGTACTATTTTGTAATGTATTATCATAGGTTTTGCAGTGTTTAAATGCAGTTGCAAGTCCCAATATAGAATTCAACAGTGTCTGTTAAATGTGATCAATGACATGTGTGCAACTTTACGACAAGACAGGCGGTCCTAGATCTGTAATTTTGACATTTTATTGTACATTTTTTGAAAACACTAAACAAAGACATGGAACCACAATCTGCCTATACATACTATTTGTGGAATAACTACAGAAAAGAGAATGTTATATTTTTGCCGTTTTTGTCATTACAGATAGTTCTGCAGCTCCCACAGCCATAGCAGCTCTGAAGTGCAGAAACAGATATAATAATGCCTTAAAAATAAGGCGAGATGTTTTAAAGGACAAATTATTAAGTGTTGAAAGCGAAAGGGACTATCTGAGGATACAGCTGGCTGAGGGTAAGCAAATCAATAATGATTAAATAATGATTTATTGGTATCTGATAGCTTTTGAGAAAGAAAAAAAAACAGGGACATACACCAAGCCCTACAACATTTCTCATCACAGTCCATGAGGCCATACATGCTTTCAGATGACTAGTTGCATCAGCGATTCAGTCATTTCACTGCAAACATATCATGACAAGCATATAGGACGGACACCACCAAATGGTGGGGTGGAGCTTGACAGAACAGGCTCCAGCTCACTTCTCTCACTTATCAACCGACAGTGGAGGGTTGGATTGAGAGGGAAAGAACAGTCACTTGTTAAAATATGTTGAGTTTGTTTGTTGGGGGGCAAACTTGGAACAGTCATATCACATGCCCCATTTGAACTAGAGTCATGAAAATGATCTCACATATTCCGTAAATCCTAAAGAACAAATGGTCTCAGTTACCTAAAATTTCAAGTCATGATATTTTTCACTATTTCAAATTTAGTGTAAAACACTAGGAATTGTCACCGATCTGCGTGAAACTCTGAACACACAATATAAGGTTTAAAGATGTTTGTAATTGTTCTGACCCTTAGTGGTAACAATAGTTATGTTCTAATCCTCTTGTTTAATTCAGCTTTGGCTCTTCTAAAAAAGGCCATAGACAAAATGGGGTCAGGCAACTCCTCTTCATCCTCCTCCTCCAGTTCCTCATCCTCTTCGTCAGAAAGAGGGAAGAAGAGGAAGAAGAACAAAGACAGCAAGAAGAAAAGATGAAAAAAAGCGAAGAAGGCAAAAGGAAAGACTGCAAAGAGAGGTACGTTGGCCACCTACACAGTGTCTGACTTGGGAAGTAAGGAGGTAGGACTACAGTGAATTATGTGACAGACTGACCATTGCTCAGTGTAGAAGGAACAGCTAGTGAACAGGGCTAACCTGCATTAGCAGGTGCTGTCAGACTTTGTGTTCATACTGAAAACACTCAACTCAAACGGATTTGCACATGCACATTAAACTTAATTAGTGGGGGAGTGTCGCTACATGCCTTAGCTTATTATCATTAAGAGAAAGAATGCAGTCTGGTGGTGAAGTACAGTTGTACAATTTATTTTACAGCTCAATAAATACTTTTAGTATGCATTAAGTCTTTAATTTCAACAAATATTCAAGTTGGGGTTGGGCGATGTGTACCCAACTGGACATTGACGATGTCCGCTGCGGCAGTGCTTGATCAGCTCCCGGGCCACAACTCAAACTAAACTCTGCGCTTCATTTACCAATGCTTTTTAGTTATTTCTGCTTTAATACGTGTTAAAAATAAAGGAGTCAGCGGTTTAACTATTATACATCGACCTCAGCTTATCCTCTCACTTTATGGCTGTTTAAAGTAATGTGGGTACTACAGTCAACTGTTCCGACACGGAAACTCTACCCGATCTTGTGGGGCAGGGAGGGGAGGGGCGCCTTTTAACTCATGATGTGATGATGGTCAGGTATCCAACGGCGATGGCTGTCATACATGGCTGATGCACGATGACATCAGCCCAACCCTAACTAGAGTAAAGTGTAGCCAGTCCAGCATCATCTTCTGGTTGTTTTCGTGTTTTTAAGTGTATTATTACATTTACAGGCGTCTGTAGATCAGATGTTTCACTTTTGTCTTGTGCAGGATACGTAGGAGAAGGGAAAAGAGGTGTCATTCGTGCTATGTACTCCGAGCAGCCTCACCCTGGGTTCTGCCAACACATTCTCACTCCCAACTCGGCCTATGTTGACGTTATGTCTGGGTCCCTGTCGTCACTTTCCAACGCAAGGGGGGCCCTTTAGCGTCGAGTTTCAACTATCAGGGAGTCCCATTGACTTGCATAGAGCTCCCTGAACGTTGGTAATAGACGAGTTGGGATCACGGCGAAATGCTCTCCGCAGATCCATTCTCACAGCGTTTATCAACCTTTTTCTAACTCAATATCAAGCCACACTTATTGTGTTTACTTCTTTATTTTAATTGAATAATGTCAGACTTTTGTTGCCGTCAGTTAGGGGGAGAGTTTCTCTAGGTCAGGGATGGGCAAATGGCGGCCCGGGGGTGCGTTTGTGTGTATTGTGTTTGTTTCCCGGGGAAACACTCACAAGAAACACCGGCTGTTTTTATGCCTGCTGTGACGTTAAGTTACCGCTTGTAATCATGCCTTTACAAGCCTAAAAGTTGTGTTTATCATCTGAATTTGGTGAAACAAGTTTAATATTCTAAAAACCAAGACTTCGTTTATTTGAAATCAGATGAAAACAAACTGTCTTAGCTAGATTCAAGTTAGACAACTAATGTCTGGGTTAGTGTTCATGACTTCATGTTTATGTCATCTTAATGTTTAATCCTAATGCACACGCATTTTCCGTGCTTTCCAATCGTTTAAAAATAGTTTTATTCCACTGTTAAATAACCTGTTCAATACAAACATGCCAATTAAATAACATTTCTGTGAACTGATATTTGTTTAGTGAGCTTATTAGAGGATGTTCCCTGAAAGATTGTAAAATGTCAATGAAGATGTCAGACTTAATTTGTTAATAATTACATACAATACATGGAATTTGTGTGCGTGTGTGTTCCAAGTGAATCTGCGGCCCCCTGGTGGCCAGTACATACATTATGTGGCCCCCACCACCATCCAAGTTACCCATCCCTGCTCTAGGTCGTCCTCAGACGAGCCCTTCATGGTCGCTTCCAGTCATCCCGGTTCTCCATACATCTGGCCAGTTCATTGGTACTTTGTGCTCCTGCGTCATTCTTGAGTACGTCCACGTATGTTGGTGTGGGACGTCCTCGTGGTAGAGTAGGGGCTCAGAATACTGAAATCTGTATTGTTTCATCGTTTTTTCCTTCTAATTTTGTATTATTTTCTAAACCACACATTGTTATTTACTCAACAATAAGACACAATTATCCTTGTGTTTATTTGTTTGATTCTATAATGTCGGACTTTTGGTGGGAGCAGCTCATAGTAGTTGCTTTAGAGAATTTTACACCCGGAAGTAAGTATTCTCTCCGCTTTGCTTGACAGTCTATGTACAAACCCCTTGATTAGTCCTAGTTGATATTGAGTTAGAAAAAGGTTGATAAACGCTGTGAGAATGGATCTGCAGAGAGCATTTAGCCGTGATCCCAACTAGTCTATTACCAACGTTCAGGGAGCTCTATGCAAGTCAATGGGACTCCCTGATAGTTGAAACTCGACGCTAAAGGGCCCCCCTTGCGTTGGAAAGTGACGACAGGGACCCTGACATAACGTCAACATAGGCCGAGTTGGGAGTGAGAATGTGTTGGTTCTGCAGCCATTTTTGCTCAACGGACGCTGGGATTTTTGAGTAGGAGGTACCTGGTGTTAAGGCCCCGATATTGAAATCACAGCATTGTTTTTTGCGTTCAAAATGAAAAACAGGCTTTAATAGAAATGTAACATTAAAGAACACTAAAGGGACTTTCACATAGGACAAGCAGGTTCTAATCCATTCATTGTCTATGTTTTTGCCGGTGCTAGAGCTGGTCAGTGCTGCACTAAGGTTGAACAAGTTTTATCTTGAGCGCAGCGCTCGGGTGTCCCGTCACATCGCGCGTCAAATAGTAAGGCGCCTTGAGACCCAGTTTGCCTCTCTTTCCGTGTCTCAAACCGGCATCTTAATTTTTCATACGCTCGACAAACCTTTGTTCTGCGCTCCATATAAGTAGGCTTATAATGATTCTATTTGTGATACTAAATATAGCCTATAATGTTAAACAGAACATGCTGTGATATCGCTGTGTTTCCAAACAACTCCATCTCTGTTGGTCTCTGCACGCTTACACTAACCTGTAGCGCCAGAATTGTCTAAATAAACGGGGAGAGCAGCTTCTCCAAACTGTTCCATTTAAAGGCTGCTGAGACATCGGATAAATGAGGATGCCAGGCTAAAACTTGGCAATATTGCTGCTGCGTTATAAATGAGAAACGGGGCAATGTCGATGTAGCGTTAAATCCACATTGTTCTGTTCAATTCTCACTGTGTGCAGTGACCTCACTCCCCCCAACCCTCCTGCGTGCTCGCCGCCGTGCACTTCGATCGTCTTATCAGTTATCTCTATTAAACATGATTGGACGATCTAAAAGTAGAGCTGATTGCCCAAACCTAACTTCTGTATATAATGGTACACACCCCAAACACAATACTAACATTTAAACAGTACTTTGAGCAAAGCTACACGACTAGTAATAATTTACACTACACCAATTGATTACACTATTTTGTATGTAAGGATTACACTACCACTATATAACACTAGTACAAGAATATTATCAATACTAATAAACCCATATCCAACTGCACTACGGACATCATTAGGATAGGCAACAACAAAGTACTGTTGTTAAATAGTTAAATATTTGTCTTTTTTTCTGTTTCAGTCCTCCTGACCCCAGAAGAGGCCATAACCGTGTTTTGGAGGCTGTGAAAAAGGGGTCGAAGTTCAATGAAGGACTTTTACCCATATATCCAAGGGGGAAGTGAAGAATGGATGTTTTTTTGTTTCAACAGGCCATTTATTTTATTTCTTTAAAATATTGACGCTCTCTATTGATTTTTGATTTGCCCATAATTGAAGTGCAGAAGAGTGCAGCTTTTGGTTTTGTTTTATAAAAGTTTTTATTTTTTTGTAATGTTCCTATAGTTAACAATATAATCATATATGACATTTTTCAAAACGTTAAAAAAGTTGTTTGAATAAAAATGTAAACTTCAGTGGCTGTAGATCCGTCATTGTCATCAACAGTGTTTGTTTGTTTGTTTGTTTGTTTGTTTGTTAAACTGCTTAACTAATGGTAAGATAATGGTGAGGAAATCACTAGTGGAGCCTCGCAGCGCCGAAACCGTGCCGTGCCACACTAATTGCAGCGCATAGGTGCGCCGCATTTTCGTCTCAGTTGAGGCCCCCTCCACAAGGTGAGGGTCCACGCAGTCTGCATGATCGGCCTGTAGGGATGGACGGCCTTGGGGAGACACTAAAGGTGCAGTAAGATTTGTATCTAATAACATCGCCACAATAATCAATAAACAATAATCGCCACATTGATATACAAATTAGGCGTTAACTAGTAATAAAGTACTATCTTGTTATCTCTTATCTTGATTAAAATGCGCTAATTTGCATGCAGTTACCAAGGCATTGCAGGTGAAAATGATACAACAGAAAAACATATCACCTCACAACTTCCCCAGATAGTTACTTACGTCAAGTCAGTATTTTACCCTGAAATGTTATGTTTAAATATGCAGATTAGCTTTAAATCTATAGATGAAAGACATGGTAGTAAAACGAACACCATTTGTGTGTTTTTGGGAAGTTTTCTTTCCATTAGAGTGAAAGAAAACATGGAAACAAAATAGACCAAAATAACAAGTAGCCTACATGAAAAATCGATCTTTTTGCCTGTAATGTCCTTAAACAGTAACTTCATCATTTTGATTGTTGGCTGCTCATTTAATAACAATTAATTTTACTAATTTGTCTGCTCTTGTGCGTAGTGAATACTAGGCTATATTTAACTTTTTGTTTTAAAACGTTTTTTTATATATTATTATGGGAAGTGCCCTTTTTCTCATTTGAGCTCCCACCCCCCAAAATGTCTGTGCACGTCCCTGAAGCACATTTTGTAAAGTGTTGCCAACGTTTAAAGTCCCAACAGTTTTCTCTGTTTTGCTCAAACATGTAACTTTTGATTATACAGTATATCCACTGTGAATGAAGGACACATCAGGATAAGAAAGGAAGGGAGAGGCTTTAAAAAGTATGGGGGCAACACTCAGTAAACAGATGATTTACACTGAGGAAAGGAAACCGTATCATAAAGTGGTCTGCCTAATCCCGAAGAAGAGCTATCGAGTTTGAAACAGAGGGAGGGTTGAGTATGAATGAAATGAATATGTAGCAGAGCAAATGAAAGAGATTTGGGGATAGAAACAAAGAGTTCAAGGCTGGTTGTGATGAAGTGATTAACTGCCACAAAAATTGAAATCTCTGGATTAAAAGTGGACGATTTTTTTCCCACCAAGATCCCTGTGAGAGCGTCTGGGAGTCTCTGCTTGGCTGTGTCTACATGTGTGTGTTTTTGTTTAGTTTGTCCAGCACATTTGCAACCCAGAGTGGCCTGAAGGTGTGTTCTTTATGTGGGTGTGTGTGTTAGTGTGTTGTTTATGCTCTATTGCACTTGTGACTGTGTTTACTCTCCACACGTGGCTGTGTAAACATGTGAGCACATCCTGTTCCTGTTAGCCACGGGGAGCTGTGAGAAGCCAGAGAGGAGACTCTGTTTTTGACTTTAGTTAGAAGAGTTCATGTCATTATCTGGAACCAAGAGCCATGTCTTCTCAGTCAATGACGGACCCTCATTAGATGTCCATTAAATGTTCTTTGCTCCCACACTCCTTTTGGCCGACTGTTATGTCATCCTGCTGTTTTAATAAGACTAATGTGTTTTATGAAGTCACAAGACAAGCAAGTGATAAAGGTTAGGCAGACAGACTACAGAGGCCATATTCTGGACATTAACACAGAAGCCCATGTTAACTACAAAAGGTAACTCTTGTCCAAAACACCATTAGTTTTTCATCAATGTTTTCAGCTACCTTCGGCCATCCTTTACTTTTGCATCATCATTGCACTAAACAAATCTAGTTAGGGTTTGGTATCTATCCACACAATGGAAAAAAATATAATACAATACTACAGAGTACTGACTAGAAACTGGAACCAGACAACATGTGCTTAAGGCAACCTGTCCCATGCAATACCCACTTACTTTCTAGTGTACTAAATTAACTTAACAAGCCTACTGCTAACTGCTGCACGATTTGGAGGTTTAGATAGATACCCCCTAGGCCAGGGGTGGCCAACCAGTCAGAGGTTAAGAGCCACATTTTTTCTATGTTACTGCAAAGAGCCACATCAAACACACAGTCACTGATACCGCTTGTTTCCGTTTTTTTGTTTTCTGGAGACAAGATTTCAACCACGTCACTGATGCATTTTTGTGGCATTGGGATATATATTTTTTAAATCCTCTGGAGCAGAGAGAGGAGCTGTGGATTATTGTTATTGATTAATGCATCAGTGTTACTTAGGGTCAAAAACACTAAACTCACAACTTAAAATGAAAGCGTTTAGTTTATTTAATAAAAGAGCACATGTTCAATGTGAAAAGTGACAGTAGTTATAGATTATTTGCAATTTGGTGCTATATATATTTAAAAAAAAAATTGTATATATTTTTTAAACACCTTGAATTTCAGGGGGGACGCGGGGCTCCGTTGGCGGGGCGCAGCGCCCCTCCAAAACAATGGTAGGGGAAACACTGGATATTGTTTAATCAACGATAGGTTTCCCCCCCCTCAAAGGTGATTGGTTCATTGCATCACAGGTATTATTTTGATTGGCTCTTGGGCCACATCAAAATTAGACGCGCTGTCATCCTCTCATACTGACACCTGACACCACACATACACACCGGGAGCCGGGACGAAAGTAACACGGGACGAAAGTAACGGAGCGATTTTATCCGAGCCCAAACAACTTTGACCGGCCAAATTATGTTAATATTTAACAGACCTACTAAATATCAGGTTTAACTGTCAGGAGTAGCTAGTGTTGTCACGATACCAACATTTTGGTTTCGATACCAAGTCAAGAATTGCGATTCTGATTCTTTTTTGATACTTTTCTTAAAAAAAGGGAAACAGTCTTAAATGTAATTATTGTGGTTTATTTCACACCAGAACCATAACCATAACACAAACTTTTAAACAATGAGAACAATAAATAAAATAAATGACAAGATTTCCTATTAAATAAAATTAATACATTTCTCACAGACAGGCCTCGTGGTGTCCGTAGGCTTGCCCTCACTGTCAGAGATATAGCTCAAATACTTCCAAATTTCGCTTCTGGCGTCTTTTTTGTCAACAAGCCGAGGCGCAGCGGCAGTTGCATTCCCACTTGCAGCCATGCTTCTCGTTTTCTCACATGCTCTGGCAGCTAGCGCGTGCACGAGAGAGGGGAGGCACTTGAGCGTGCTTGAGAGGGGAGGGACTGCAGGCACGGCTGCAGTGCAGGGAGTGGAAGCAGAGCGCTGAACACACACGGCTCTTATTAAAACGGCGCTTTCTCACCGGAGTACTTTCCCCGTCATTCTTAAAGTACCGATACTAATTAAACGGAGGAATCGTAACGTTTTTAACGGCAGGGTATCGCGGTACCTTTCAAGTATCGGTACACCGTGCAACACTAGTCAGGAGTCAGTGTCTCTCCCCCAAACTCACACATATACAATTCGATATGAACTGAAGAGCCGCATGAAACTAGGCAAAGAGCCGCATGCGGCTCGAGAGCCGCGGGTTGGCCACCCCTGCCCTAGGCAAACAAGAACTGTGTAAGGGTTAAGGTTAGCAAGAGAGTATAACATTAAATAGGTTAAGGTGCAGTCCAAGTAAACAGGTTGAAATGGTTTTATCTATTTATAAGAGTTTATTCTGGTTAAGGTCAGGATTAAAGACACAGGGTCTGTGTGTCTATAATGATGTCTCATTACTATTAGTTTCAGGTCCTTCTGATTCCCAGACAGCCTCAGTCTCTTGGTGTAACATGCTGGGGAGTCGGGGAGATTTGTGTGTGTGTGTGTGTGTGTCTTATATGTGAAGGGGGTGTGCTGGAGAAAAGAGGTCTGAACAAAGAAAGGGGGCAGTATAATTGGCTTCAGCACTGCAAGACGACACAATGACACAACCATTGATAATGGAATGAGTTCCTGGCAGCAGTAGACCAATGGCTGCGCAGGAGTCTGTTTTTCACAGCCTCTGATTGGCTGGCTGAGGGAGGCTGGCGGTCTCCAGGTAGCAAAATGAACCTTGGAGCATATCTGTCACCCCTCTGCCTTCTGGAGGAGGGAGGGAGGGAGGGAGGGAGGGAGGGAGTGTTAAATGTGGAAGAAAAGGTGTGATCTCTGGAGAGAAAGAAACAATTGATTTGCATGCACACATATTATCTTTTATATTCTGTATGTTGTGTCTCCTCGGCTACTCCCTCATCCCTTCTGCAGCTCTTTGTTTTTCTTTTTCTCAGACCCAGACGAGAGAGAGTGTGTGTGTGTGTGTGTGTGTGTGTGTGTGTGTGTGTGTGTGTGTGTGTGTGTGTGTGTGTGTGTGTGTGTGTGTGTGTGTGTGTGTGTGTGTGTGTGTGTGTGTGTGTGTGTGTGTGTGTGTGTGTGTGTGTGCGCATTTCTCTGGCTGTTATTAGCATCCACATTGCCAGGGCTCTGAAATAAATGTGTTTCATTTGTCTTTAACTTGGCTGTACACTCCACAGCTTCTCTCAGTCTCCTTTTCTGAGAACTGTGGATTAAAGCCTTCACTTCATTTGTTTAGATTGGCCATTTCTCAACTTCCCTGCTGCTGCAGGAGAGAAACACATGGCATTTAAACTCCAGAGAAACTGGGTTTGAGTGACTCCTGAAGAATCCCCAAAACAGCTTTACTGTTTTTGATACCTTAATATGTGACTGCATATATATTTGAATATGCTTCTGTGTTTTTGTGGGCTTATTTGCATCATTTTGCATTTGCCTGCAACTGAGGGCATGAATTCACACGCCTGCCTCTTAATGTGTAAATGTCTCTACCAGCACCGGTCATCATATCTTAATGGTATCTCCTTGATCACATTACTCGGCTGCTTGTATAACACTCCTTATGTGACACACAATTAGCAGACGATTAGCATGGGCCAGAGAGTGTCAACCAATTGGCTGTGCCATCACAGCGCTGAGTGACATCTCCATCATCACAGCGCTGCCCTGAAGCACCGGGAGCACAGCGGAAAACACTGCCTGCCTGTCTGATGCATGCATTTGTGTCAGTCTGTCTGGTTATGTGTATCCATATACATTCCTATATGTTGAATTACTTCAATATATGATTTAGTTTATTCTTATACAGTATGTCCATGCATGTCTGTCCTGCATCCTCTATTCTCTCTACTTCCTGCCATTCCTTTGTTTCTGATGATTACCCCATCCTACATCTGCCTGTCTTCTGATTTGTCTGCCTATTTGTCCTCGGTTTGTGTCTCATTTGTGTGTTTGTTCATCTGGAAGTGAAGCATGTCCTAAAATAAAACAATGTGATGTGTCTGCTGAGCAAACAGTCATCCTGTCCTGCAGATCAGCATGAACTTCTGTGTTTGGCGTTGTGTGTGTGCATGTGTGTGTGCATGTGGGTTCTGTGCGTGACAGATCTGAAGACACCCAGCATAGAGAGACAACCTAAGCATTAAATCCCATTAAAAGGCAGATGGGGCTTTGTAAGGAGAATCAAGCATTATCTAAATCAGGCCCCTGTGTGGCTTTCTTTGAGGAAATATTGAAAAATGTACACTTAAACATTTTATTTAAGAATTTAGGCCCGTTCTCATTTTCTTCCTCCTCATGTTTTTCTTGCCTCCCTTTTCTCCTTTACCTTTCTCTTCTTCTCCTCAAACTATTGCCTTGCAAAGTGTTTCTTTGCAGCCCATCAGCATCAGGAAACAGTTAGAAACATCAGATCTGACATTTTATAACTTGTTTATATCTAATTCCCTGACATTTATCAGGCATGTTGATCTCGTTCTGCCCACATTCACCATGAACCCCACAATCCGTTAACCACCTAAACACACATAAATCCCAGCGGATCATGGTCTCTCTCTCGGAATGGATTTCTCCCCTAAATATGAGAGAGCTTTAGAGAGAGGAGGGTCTGTCTTCTCTACAGGCTGTGCTGAAGGAGGATGCACACTGAATATCAATAAGCAGCATAGGGGGTCACAGCCATGGACACAGTGCTGTCTCTCTCTCTCTCTCCTCTCTCTCTCTCCTCTCTCTCCTCTCTCTCCTCTCTCTCTCTCTCTCTCTCTCTCTCTCTCTCTCTCTCTCTCTCTCTCTCTCTCTCTCTCTCTCTCTCTCTACCACCAGGGCAGAGTCCTCACAAGTATAGGTGCCTTGTTAGTTGCTAAAATAGACAAATACTCTTGTGGAGGTGCGAAAATCAGTAGCAGTACAGACATAGTGGAAACAACAGACCTGTCACACAGCTTCTAGTGACAGGATGCATATCTATATCCATGTTTAGTGTTGTAATCTTACACTCCTGTGTGAGCCATGCTTCATAATGTTGTTGATGGTCGTGACAATGTGTTAATGTGACCAAAGCTGACTGACCTGGGTGACTTTGTGACTGTATGTGTTCAGGGTTGAGCTTCAATACATACAGTCGGATCTTTCCGTCTCCACCAATTACTGAAACGGTAAAAAAAGAAAGACACTAAGCCATTTAAAACAAGATTATTGATCCTGGAGCTGTTTGTGTTGGGTATTTTGAACAACAGAGATGATCTGTGATACTGAGTGTTTGTGGTTTATAGATAAAGATAGTAATCACTTTGGCTCCTTTAGTTGTTTGTTTGAACCACGAGTTCTCGCAGGGACTTTCAAAGAAGGATACAACATCTTTATTGATGACACAAAACTATCACAAATTGTGTTAGGGCATCAGACAGTGACTGATAACACTGATGTGAAGACGTGAAAGTGGTGATGGTTTCCACGTGGGACCCCTGAGGCTGTTGTGTCCGTCTCCATCAGTCAGGCTCTAATCACAAGGGTCTGAGCCCCTGACCCATTTCATGAGATCATCTGTTCTTGTTTACTGTGTGTTTATGAGTCCATGTGAACACACACGACCACGTGGGTGTAGTGTTTGGATTCACTTTGTTGGTATATTTTCCTTTTATTATGGAAGGATATAAATAAAGAGAGTTTATTTTTCTTGTGCGTGTGTGTGTCTTTAAGTGTGTCTGTTCTTCCCTCCTGTCCCCTATCTGTCCATACACATTGATGGAGGTAGAGCAGTTGTCAGTCAATTGACCTACATTAGCTGAGCCTGCAGCAGGGAGATTTCCTCTGGGGGCAATACATTTCTGTGTGTGGTCTGTGTGTGTGTGTGTGTGTGTGTGTGTGTGTGTGTGTGTGTGTGTGTGTGTGTGTGTGTGTGTGTGTGTGTGTGTGTGTGTGTGTGAGATTGTGCATGCATGCATGTCTACATTTGGGTGCGTGTGTCCTATAATATAAGGTATAACCCAATCTCAAAAGGGTAAATGTGGGGGTCAAGATAACAGGCCCACATCCACAGTGATATTTAGAAGTGAAACAAAGCAGACATTAACAGAAAGAGACATTTAAACTTCACAACATGCTTTAGTTCATAATCCTCAAGATGAAGATGAGTTTTAATTGTTGATAAATCTGAGAAATAATGATTTCAAGTACCTTTTTTATGATTCTAAGTTTGGGGTGATTATATTGTTCAGATGTCCATAATTTTCATTGACAAACACACACTCCTTCTTTAGTTTTGATTTATCCACAGAAAGTAAATTACATTGCATTTAGCTGACGCTTTTATCCAAAGCGACTTACAATAAGTGCGTTCGACCAACAAAATACAAACTTGAAGAAAACAGAATCATATAAGTACATCAGGTTTCATAGAGCAAAAACATTTCAAGTGCTACTCAACTGGCTTTAGATAAGCCAGCCCTTTATTAGTATATAAGTGCTTTGTTAATAGTTCTATCGCTCGAAGTGGAGTCGAAAGAGATGAGTTTTCAGTCTGCGCCGGAAGGTGTGTAAGCTATCTGCTGTCCTGATGTCAATGGGGAGCTCATTCCACCATTTTGGAGCCAGGATAGCAAACCCACGTGTTTTTGCTGATGGGAACTTGGGTCCCCTTCGCAGCGAGGGTGCAGCGAGCCGTTTGGTTGATGCAGAGCGGAGTGCACGTGCTGGGGTGTACGGTTTAACCATGTCCTGGATGTAGGAAGGGCCAGATCCATTTGCAGCATGGTACCCAAGTACCATTGTCTTGAAGTGGATTCTAGCAGTTATCGGAAGCCAGTGAAGGCAGCGGAGGAGCGGCGTGGTGTGGGAGAATTTAGGAAGGTTGAAGACCAGGCGAGCAGCTGCATTCTGGATGAGCTGCAGAGGTCGGATGGCACATGCAGGTAGACCAGCCAGGAGGGAGTTGCAGTAGTCTAGGCGTGAGATGACGAGAGCCTGGACCAGAACCTGCGTCGCTTTCTGTGTCAGCTGGGGACGCATCCTCCTGATGTTGTAAAGTGTGTATTTGCAGCAGCGGGTTGTAGCAGCGATGTTTGCAGTGAAGGACAGGTTGTTATCTAGGGTCACACCCAGATTCCTTGCAGTCTGAGTCGGCGAAACAACAGAGGTGCCAATGTTGATTGTTAGGTCAAGAGTGGGACAATCTTTTCCCGGAAGGAAAAGCAGTTCAGTCTTGTCAAGGTTGAGCTTGAGGTGATGATCAGACATCCACTGAGAGATGTCAGCTAGACAAGCAGAGATGCGTGCGACGACCTGGGTCTCTGAGCGGGGGAAGGACAGAATTAATTGGGTGTCGTCAGCGTAGCAGTGGTATGAAAAACCATGCGGGCTAATGACTGATCCGAGCGTGTTTGTGTACAAGGAGAAGAGGAGGGGACCAAGAACAGAGCCCTGAGGGACCCCTGTAGTTAATTGACAAGGGTCGGACTCGGACCCTCTCCAAGTAACCCTGTAGGTGCGGTCTTTGAGGTATGAGGTGAGGAGGGAAAGTGCAGAGCCTGAAACTCCAAGTTCTTGGAGAGTGCGAAGGAGGATCTGATGATTCACCGTGTCGAATGCAGCAGACAGGTCCAAAAGGATGATGACAGAGGAGAGGGAGGCTGCTTTAGCAGTGTGCAGTTCCTCAGTGACAGCAAGGAGGGCAGTTTCTGTGGAGTGACCTGCCTTGAAACCAGACTGGTGCGGATCCAGAAGGTTGTTCTGATGGAGATAGCAGGAGAGTTGTTTAAAGACAGCGCGTTCAAGTGATTTAGACAGGAACGGGAGGAGAGAGACAGGCCTGTAGTTTATAACATCAGACGGGTTGAGAGTGGGTTTCTTTAGGAGAGGGTTTACTCTTGCCTCCTTGAGACTGTTTGGAAAGTGACCAGAAGTTAGAGAAGTGTTGATGAAATGGGTGAGAAACAGTAGAATATCAGGAGCGATAGTCTGAAGGAGGTTTGAAGGGATAGGGTCCAGAGGACAGGTGGTAGGGCGGGCAGAAGTAATGAGAGGGGAAAAGGAGGTCAGTGTGTGGGTGAAAGGAGGGTCTGGTGACCCAGCGGTGAGTAGAGGTGAGTCAGAAAAAGAAGAGCGAATATCATCAACCTTTTTTTCAAAGTGGTTAACAAAGTCGCTTGACAGAAGGGAGGAGGGGGAAGGGGCTTTGGGGGGGTCCAGGAAGGAGGAGAAGATGGAAAATAGTTTTTTGGGATTGGAATAGGAAGATTGGATCTTATCTTGAAAGAAAGTGCTTTTTGCCTGAGAGATCGAAGCAGAGAAAGAGGAGAGGAGAGCCTGATAGGTTAGGAGGTCGTCACGGCAACTTTCTTTTAAAATAAACGAATGGTTAATGTTATTTATCTTTCAAAAATTACCAACATTGTTGGGGTCCAGCTTCTCAGATATGCTGCTTTTCCTTTTTATATTTTCTAGATTCTTGTTCGGACAAAAGAAGCTACATAACATAATAATAAAGAAAATATTTCACAGTTGCAGCCCTGTTAATGTTAGGGAAGATGTTTCAGCTCCTTCTGTAATTAGACATGAGTATGACAAATAAAGAACCTTGAACCCTTGAACCTTGAGCTTTGAAGAAAGGAGTCAAAATGTGTTTAGGGGAGAGACTGCAGGGTGATGATGAGGTTGGCACGCAGTGGGAATGTCTGGTGCCAGTGCACATATTTCATTATCTATAAAGGGCTTAATTAAACTCTAGATTTCCCAAACAATCAAACTCATTTTCCGGATAGCTGTAGATATATGTTATATTTTTTATGTGCGATAATAAACTGCTGAGGGTGAAAAGCAAACTATCACTGCCAACCCCCAAAAATACCCCACAATGCAAAGCACCTATTAGAGGCAATGACATCACCCCTTTCCTCCTGGTAACCATGGTTACACTTACCTCCTGCTGGCAGAAATCAGCACCCATACGACTTTACTTGATTTTTTCTTTTTTTCCTTGTGGCTGTCTCGTCTGCTTTCCTCTCGTCTGTCTGCTCCAACAGGCTTTGTCTCCTCTCTCATGTCTCTTCTCTTCCTTCATCTGTCCCCCTTTATATATCTTTTATTTTTCTCTATGCATCCCCTTCTCTTTCCCCTATACTCCCCGCCTATTCCCTGACGCTTTATTTTTCTAACAACAGGCTTAATGTATTTTGCCTTCAAGCTTTGAGCATTTTTCTCCTCCTGCTAAACCTTAAAATGGAGGCAGAGGAAGGTAGAGAGTTAAAACAAAGACAAATGCAGAGGTGGAGATGTCCTGCATAAACAAAGGAAACACAAATGTGAACATGCTATAGCTGCAGCTGAAAAGGCAGTGCATCTTCAACAGAGGGCAACAACACAATGGATGTTACTCAGTCAGGCATAAAATGAGGATTGCAGCCGAGGCGATGAGAAGCAAAGATCAGGCCTGTAAACAAAGACTGAGCTGAGATAGGTGGACAGTCACAGCTGGACCGTGCAGGCAGAATGAGTCACTGCTCCATACTGATAACCTAAAGGACAGAGGGGTGCTGCATTCAAATCTATTCCAGAGCCATAGTTCTGCAGGAAGGAAGGGTAAAGTGCTGTGGCTTCCCGCTCAGGAAAGCTACATCCCAGAAGCACCCACTGTAAAGAAGTACATGGGGATAGAGGGCAGTGCACTGCATTACAATCCATTTCGCAGGCAGGCTGTGTGGGTGGGGGGTAAAAGAGGAGTATTAAGAGCCATTGTGAAGCTGTATTATAGTAAGCAGCTTACAGTCCCTGTGCCCGGCTGCTTCTTTGCGTGGGGGGGAAGGAGATGGACAAAGAAGAGACACAGAGGAAGAGACCAGGAGAGGCATGAGTGGCAGGGAGGACTGGAGGACAGGGAGACTCGTCCTGGTGTCCTCCCATGTTCAGAGATTATTTACTTTTGTCTTTCTTTACATATAAAACAACCAAACCTGTCTCTTTTTTCTTGTGTCTTCTGCTTCTCTGTATTCAACATCAATTATTTGTAGTTTTTCTCTTCATCCACTAGTGATCTACTCCCTGTGATGCTGACATGTATCCCACTGTTATATGTTACCAGGGAGGTGATCAGCGCTCTCTACCACCCAACTGATTCAGAGACGGGAGGGAAGGGCATGGGGGAAACGGATGGTGGAGGTTTCCATGGAAACTGGGAGTCTGTTTCTGGCCGACATCATCTGTTGTTGCCTGGCGCGGAGCGGGCACATGAATATTTGAGCTTTATGGACAGGGACAGACGAATGACACACACTGATCTCTGTATCTCCACCACCATCTTAGACGGAATATACAGAGGTCAATGAGGGGGAAGAGGAAGGAAGTGATGGAGGGATGAAGGAAAGGCGGGGTCACAAAAGGAGTCTGACAGACCTCCATTTTAGGGCAGAGAGTGTCCTGGCTATCTTGGTTAGCAAAACAGAAATGATCAAATGTATGTAGGAACAAAAATAAACATTACCAAAATGAAGAAATTAAAGGATTGTGACCGGGTGAAAGAGTATGTGTGTGCTGACAGACATGCAGAGTAGATGATGGCAGGGTGAGAACAAAGAGGAAGATGGAGGGAGGGCCTGTGACGTGCCATGTGAGCAGTAAATTAGGGCACTGGAGCTTGTTTTCCCTCTCTCTTCCCCGCTTGTTCATCCTGCAGTATTTCTAATGAATCCTCTCTCAGGGTTGTTTCTTCTGCCTGCTGAAACACACACACATGCGCACACACACACACACACACACACACACACACACACACACACACACACACACACACACACACACACACACACACACACACACACACACACACACACACACACACACACACACACACACACACACACACAGAGACTCATGCAAACAAGATAGTCATGATTCATGCAGATTTTATTGTGAGACTGTGAATTGACTTGGGAGGTTAATTGTGCACAGTCTGACTGCACTGCGTCAAACATCACAGAAACTAGAACAAATATGGCTCATGTGTTGTTTCCTCACCGGCTTACAGCTCTCTGTTATGAAGCTTTGTATGAATGTGCTTGCACTCTTAAAATACATTTATTTAAAGGTGGGGTAGGTAAGTTTTAGAAACCGGCTCGAGATACACTTTCTGTTATATTCCATGGAATGCTCTTAACATCCCGATAGCAATGAATATCTTAAGTGCTTTGACAAAAAATCCATTAAAAAATGTCATTAGTGGAAGCCGTAGTACTGTAAAAAGCACGACCAATCATCTGAGCCGGCCTGGTTAAAATAACTGGATGGCCTACCTGCCTGTCAGCCTTCCATCTGTGCACAAACTTATCTCGTGCCCTCATTGGTCATGTGCGCGTTCGTGTGTTGGAGGAGGGCTCTGTAAGGAAGTGGCAGATTTCTTCCGGCTGTGTATTTTCAAATTCTAGCGCACTCGAGCTGGTTTCTCCAAAATTACCTACCCCACCTTTAATGTTAGAATATAACTCATTCTGTAGGAATGTGTGTGTTGTTCCCTCTGCAACTATCTTTGTGATAATCATCAGTTTAACTCTCTGGTATGTCTTGTATTTGAGTGTTTTCCCATGGCCCCAACTTTGTGAGGGTCTTCCTCTGCTGATGGGGTTACCACCTGTCCCAGAGGTGCTGTGTGCAGCAGGGACCATCGTTACACTTCATTCAGACCAATGTAGGAATGAGAAATATTCCCATAGTTACACTTAAGTGCATTTTGTTATTCCCTAGTGTTTCACAAGTATGCAACTTTCTCATATAATCTTTAGTTGTTCCATCTGGATGATGTTGCTCCTTTATGCTGGATTTATATGTCGGTCTTGATTTGGTTACATGTCTGTTTTGTCCAGACTTTCTGGAGTTGTTAATAAAGAAGAACATATAAGCAATAATGGCAAATTGGCAAATTGTTGTCTTGTTTCCAATTATTCTTTACTCTACATGCGCAAAGAAGTCTTTAATGTAAAATTAAGAAGGGGACACTGAGTTAGCATTGTGTTGGGTTTTCATCATGTGTTGCAATTCATTTATCGATGTGTGCATGCTTTTACATTAAAAGGCCATTTCTGCTGTGTGGGCTTGCATGAACATAAGTAGAACAATACCAGTTATTTCACAGATATTTCTGAGTTTGACCTTTGTCTGTTTTCTTTTCAATTACTTTTTAAATGGCTTTTTTTATTTATTAAAGGACTGAGATTTGGCATCTAGCATGTACTTTAATAGAGCGACTTGTCTTGCTTGAGCGAATGTTTTTGGATTTCTTTAGAAAATTGTATAATTATATCAACTGCATATGGTTCCTTTGTTCAAACAGCCTGCTAAGTATACAGTAACACAGAATAAACACGGTTGTATGTTCAGGATGGACTCAGCATTCCAGCCTCCAGAATCAGGCAGGGTGTGCTGGTCTAGGAACAGAGAGGGGAGGAGAGGAGAGGGGAGGGGAGCCAGCGTAGACGAGCTTGATGGTGTACGCTTATTAGCCTGAAATATCCATGCAGCAGCTGCACCATTTCCGCGGCAACACCTGTCGCCATGGCGCTGAGTTGTCGACATGCCTCTGTGTCAGAGTCTGTAAGTCTGAGGAGCAGCACATTCACAGCGTATCCAACCTCTGAGAATGCACACACACACAGAGAACACACACACACACACACACACACACACACACACCACACACACACACACACACACACACACACACACACACACACAGAGAGAACACACACACAGACACACACAGAGCACTTTCTTCCTCAACTAATGCCTTGGTATGTACAACATTTCAAACATGTAGCAAAACATCCATCATATGCAGTGGTGTCACACACACACACACACACACACACACACACACACACACACACACACACACACACACACACACACACACACACACACACAACACACACACACACACACACACACACACACACACACACACACACACACACACACAAAGCTTAGTGACTTCTTTGTTGCATCCCTACACATCCATTGCTCTTTTTCCTCCTTGCACCATTCCGGCTCTCGTCACTCACATGGGGAATTGTGCGTTTCCATGACAACCACAGCGGTGGAGGAAATGGATTAGGTACTCTGCACTTTCTATGCTGGGGGGGGTGTGGAAGCTGCATGTGTGTCAGTGCTGGATTGGGGGGGGGGGTGTTTATGGGGTGCATGGCTTGTGAAGAGGGATTGGGGTTATGGTTGAATGTAGTTTGTTTGTGTGTGTGTGTGTGTGCGTGTTTTTGTGTGTGGGGGTGGGGGGTCGGAGATGCCCTCAAACCACGTTGCACCAGATGGAAGCTTTTGATCTCCTCAAAACACATTGTTTTATCTCAGTGAGTGAATGGAGAACACATTTAAGTCAACTAGATAGCTCTTAATTTGGCGTTTTCTGCTATTACCTGTGAGCAGATCGCATGCTTAGTTCAACCTGATCTCACCAGAATGCGTGACTCCACCACGCAACCTTAACACCGCATTGCGTGGTGGAGTCACGCATTCTGCTACATTTACGTGTCGGCACCACGCAAAAAACCCCAATGTAAAGTGAATGAGGCTCTTTTGTCGTGGTGCACACACGCATTTCTACAACGTCCCGCAGTGAGTTTTATTCTATAAAACGTTTTTTAAATCTACTTTATAGCTTGTAGTAACTCACAGGAGGCTTCTTTTATTTTATTTGTATTCATAATAATTTTTATTTGTCGTCAGAATGTATTATGGTGCATTAGTCACACATTTTTGTTCTCAAAAAACAGTGCATTGTGTGTAATACAACTGTGATTTTTATTAAATTAGTTAGTTTTTAAGGAAGGCCAGAGCTTCAGCTGTGTCAATAGATTGTTCCCTTTAGTTAACGTTATTTAAAAGATAATGATCATGTCCCCTTTATTGTATTACGAGCATCCATTCCCATTGGATAACGGAGAATGTTACACCCGGAAGTAAGTATTCTCCTTACTGTCGATTAATTTTACAGTGATATCTGAACTACTCATCAACTCAAAAACACCAGATTATCCTTGTTAATTACACAACATTGATTGGTTTAAATTGTGTACAATGCTTTTGTATTTTCCCCTTCGATTCGGAGAAACGAATATTTGTTCGGAGTTTTTGGATGGCAGAAGACACTACACTACCCAGAATCCTCAGCTATCGTTTGGGACTACACCATGTGCTCTGTTTGACAAACCCCGTGATCAGTCCTCAAGCTCTGTGATTGGTTGACCTCCAACTGCATTCCATATAAAAAAAAACGTTTCGTAAAAGATAAAATCATACTTTATTCAGCAGTGCTTGCTTTACTCTTTGAAAGTCATCACATTAATGCATTGTAATAAATGGTTTGGCTGCATTAAATATTACACATCTATCGTAGTTCTTTATTTATCTACAGAGATCGGCTATCAGAATAAACCGGAAACTATTATTTTACCGTTCTGTTTTAATTTCACAATAAAGTTAGTAGTAATAATCTGTTTTGATATTATTGTTTTTTATTAACTACTAGACCGCTGGGTCATGTTAAGACCATCTTTTCTGTGTTGCTGTGGGTTTTTTTCCATCGCTTTTGTTACAAATATCAAAACAATAACAACATATATCCGTCGTAAACTAAACCAGAAACAGCAATATATTTTATTTTGTTAACACTTTAAACTTGACAGTTTTTTAACCCGCACCTCCTACTGGTTAAAGCACGTTATTACACGTTTGGAGTAATTGCAATGCAGGAAGATTATGTTGCTTTTTAATGACTGTTTAAAATGCATTTTTCTTAATGTCTTTCATTTTTGTAAAGCACTTTTGAATGTGTTATATTTGATGAAAACATTTAAATATTAAGAGTACATACAAAATAGTGGGAAAGTAGAAGGTCAATGATATAAATATAGAATAGAAAATATCAAGAAGATACTGTAAATAATATCTACAACAAAACAGTTTAGTGCCTGATAGGAGGATGTGCAAAACAGACAAACTAATAAGGCTTTATTTAAACATTAAAGAATACTTTAGGCTAAGGTCTTCTTTTAAATAAGAAAAAAGCTTTGGGGGTATCTATCTACAGATACATATTAAGCCTGACAAAGTGCTTAACGTCTAATATATTGCATGGTTTGTTTTGGAACTTGACAATCAACTTTCCTGCAATGTTAACTATGTTGAAGCATTTATTTTAACTGATATTATACACATTAATTATACTCTTATGTAGATAGTATAAGAAATGTGCAGAATATGACAGTTTAATGGTGGAGGTACACACATATTGATAGATGTCTTGTAATGCACTGTTGAGGAACCTGTGACCCAAGTTTTTAATTCATTGCATAACTACACCGTAGTTGTGTATATGATATGTCAATAAACCTTTGAAAATCTTGAAATCTTGAAAGGGATGTGCAAAATATCAATTATATGCAGTCTTTAATGAACGATTAGAGAATAACGAGTAATGAATATGCTTTATACGGATCTGCAGATAAATGTTTAGTCTTCTCGAGCACCAACTATCAAATATCTCTCCTGATTGTTGGCACTTGACAATCACCTTCACTGAATTTTACTCAGGTGTAACTAAAGTCTGATTTAAGGGTTGTTTATATTTCACATCATTAATCCAAATCTGTAAAGTAACTAAAATAAATGTAGTGGAGTAAAAACACCACGTTAACCTTAAAGAAAGCCCTCAGGATTATAAAAGACCCCCATCACCCCAGCCACAAACTGTTCTGTCTGCTGCCGTCTGGCAGGCGGTACCGCAGCATCCGGACTAAAACCACCAGACTCAGGGACAGCTTCATCCCACAGGCCATAAGACTATGAAACACCTGAACTTAGAAACAACATCCATAACATTCATCTGGCTGCTACTTAGAAATTATTTATCTAATATATCATATTCACAATGTAGTGACTGCTTTTTTGTCTTTTGTTTTCTTAGTTATGTTCTCTTTTATATGTGTGTGTTATGTGTTATGTGTAACGTTGCTAACTTCTTGGCCAGGTCAGCATTGAAAATGAGATTGTATCTCAATGCTTTTATCTGGTTAAATAAAGGTTAAATACAAATTAAAAAAGATTCCAATCAATCTTGTATATAGACTCTTATTGCACTATTTCACTATTTTTTCTGTGTATCTGTTTTATTGTGTTGCACTGTTGGAGGAGCCTGCAACCTAAGGGGGGGTGGGGGGATAGGACACGTTCGATTCCTGTTTTGAATAGTGTGCCGTCGATGGGTTTCATTCCATTTCAAGGTGCTTTTTGACGCTCGGTGTAAACTTCGCGCACAGCCACTCCAACATCCAATCACAGAGCTTGGGGACTGATCACGGGGTTTGTCAAGCTAAGCACATGGTGTAGTCCCAAACGATAGCTGAGGATTCTGGGTAGTGTAGTGTCTTCTGCCATCCAAAAACTCCGAACAAATATTCGTTTCTCCGAATCGAAGGGGAAAAATACAAAAGCATTGTACACAATTTAAACCAATCAATGTTGTGTAATTAACAAGGATAATCTGGTGTTTTTGAGTAGATGAGTAGTTCAGATATCACTGTAAAATCAATCGACAGTAAAGAGAATACTCACTTCCGGGTGTAAAATTCTCCGTTATCCAATGGGAATGGATGCTCGTAATACAATAAAGGGAACATGATCATTATCTTTTAAATAACGTTAACTAAAGGGAACAATCTATTGACACAGCTGAAGCTCTGGCCTTCCTTAAAAACTAACTAATTTAATAAAAATCACAGTTGTATTACACACAATGCACTGTTTTTTGAGAACAAAAATTCGTAACTAATGCACCATAATACATTCTGACGACAAATACAAATTATTATGAATACAAATAAAATAAAAGAAGCCTCCCGTGAGTTACTACAAGCTATAAAGTAGATTTTAAAAACGTTTTATAGAATAAAAGCTCACTGCGGGACGTTGTAGAAATGCGTGTGTGCACCACGACAAAAGAGCCTCATTCACTTTACATTGGGGTTTTTTGCGTGGTGCCGACACGTAAATGTAGCAGAATGCGTGACTCCACCACGCAATGTGGTGTTAAGGTTGCGTGGTGGAGTCACGCATTCTGATGAGATCAGGTTGGCTTAGTTTTGCACGTGTGGCCCTTGACTTGTTACATAGCAAAGTGAAACCTGAAGCCAACAGGGAAACGTCTCCCTCTCATCTTGTGTGTCTAAAACCTCATGGCAGCAGGTCATAATGGGGGAATCAACCCTGCTTCTCCCCCACCCTTAATTCAGCTCTCACTATGCCTCAGTCAGTCTTTCCCCCTTCATTCCTGACCGCCCGTCTCCCCCCTGTCTGATTTCCATCCTCCCAGCTGAGAAAGCAGGCGCGAAATCTCTTGGCAGAGATGAAGAGAGGGAGAAAGAGTAGAGAGGGGCTTTTCAGATGAAGAGAAAAAGGGTTTGCTGCGTTGAAAGGGAGCATTGTTTTGTTCTTCCACATTGCAACAGCTCCATCTCTGTGATTTAGTCGAGCCAGCACATTACTGTGTCTCTTTAAATCAGGGTGCTGTTAGCCTTAGCAACGTTCAGGCTCCATTGCTCCAATGTTGCTGCTCAAAGACCTCCCCTCTTCTTTCAGCCAAAGACCACTGAACTCCCTGTTCGGTCTGCCTGATGGGCACATTCCTCTCAGCTGTAATAGTAAATGAAAACAGGCCAGGGAATTGTGTGAAATATGTAAAGGATTTTAAAAAAGACAATATGAATGAATGTGTGTATTTTTAGTGCTGGCTGAGTTTGCCAACAGAGAAAAAGTTCCCAATTCCTTCTCTGCCTGTTAATTTGTTACAAGGAACTTCAATCCAGTCTCCTTCTCTCTGCACCGCATGATAAATTAACCCACGGCTGTCTGTCTCTGGGTCTCTGAAACTTCCAGATGTTTTCTCCACTTAGTGTGACATTCAGCTTTAGGCTCTGAGCTGTACATGTATACATTTCATGCTAGGGTTTTCCCCTGACACAGTACATATTAAGCTGGTCTGTATCCCTGCTCTGTTCCTAGTGTGTGTGTATCCACAGAGCAGTGCTCTGTCCTGCAACATGTGGGGACCCAACACACTGCAGAGACAGCTGCAGGTTGGGAGGGAGGGAGGAGGGGGAAAAGGGAGGAAGAAGAGAGGAAGTCAAAGGGGGAGTATTGGGGGGGTTCCTTCCTTTTGCTGGACTACTGAGTGAGGGGAGAAATGAGTAGAAGAGGCGCCAAACCCACACATCCTGTCCCGCCACTAGCAGCTGTTTCGTCACATCCTGCTCTCTCCTTACATGGTTCAGGCCTGAAATGAGATCCTTGTTTCCTCTCGCTGGTCCTTCCTGTCAGCTCACACACTGTGAGGGGAAATGCAGATCTGCATCACTTTCTACATTATTTTGAATTAAATTGAGACGGATAAGATTATATGTTATAACTACGTATTCAAGAAATGTGTTTTTCAGCACTTCAATGTGTTTTGGAAAAACTGACTTTTTTTACTGACTCACAAGTGTGCCTGTGTCCATGCTTCAAATACAGGATGTGATGAGCCTCTCTCATGTCCAGGCGGTCTGACTAATGTTATTATCGCTCACAGGCAGTCCATTGTCATGTTCAGTCTTCTTTGGACAAAACTGATACGTTTTGTTGTCTGTGTGTGACTGTGTGTGTGTCAATCTCTTGTGTATCACCCTGTGTAATCAGCAGGAATGTGCTTAATTAAGCGAGACAGAGTGAGGGGCATAAAGGGGGCAATAAAAGAACAATCTCCCCATTCTGCTGGGTCTCCCCTCCAGGAAATTGGTGACACATAGGGACAGTCAGGACAGGAGGAGTCTCTATGAGCCACAGGATGAGGAACATCAGCTGACTAAGTAACTCTAAAGCTTTTGTAAAATGCATATGCATAATGTAAACATGTGTCCAATTTCTTTTGATTGTTATATCTCAAAGTGACACTCACACGGTGCAGATCTCCAGTAAAGCAAGGTGGGAAAAACCAACAGATTATTGCCTCTGACTCATCCACTTGTGTCTGCGTGGGATTTTCTCCGCTCTGCCATGTTTCCTGCATATGTCTCTCAGGGTTGCCAGGTTTGACTAATGGCTGAATATGCTTGTCTTCCTGCAGGTCATTCAGTTCCGCCAGGCCGCGAGTTGAGCCAGTGATGACCGCTACATAGATCTGTAATAAAGATGTGGAGAACAGAGAAAAGCATCCAGAGGCTGGGGCTGACAGTTGCCGAGGCAACCACACAACACATTGAGAGAAGAGCGAGAGTAGTCGGCCATTTTGGGAAAATCATATTGAAAGATAGTCAAAGAATCTCTAAAAGCAATATAATTCACGGTCATAGTAAAGCATTTCATAATTAAAAGTCATACAAAATATCAACGTTTACCATAATAAGTCATGAAAATCTTGAAGTTTTGTTTGCCGGTATAACTATATTATTTTGTAAAATCAAATAGCATAGATTCCCATAAAAAATACTACAAATATCAACATATTCATCATACAGAACCATAATATAGTATGGCATACAAATGTGATAAAAGAGGTCATAGCTTAGTATTTCATAAACATTTTCATAAAAAGTCCTTTACCCTAAAAAAATAGTTTAGTATAGTTTTCAATAAAGAAGTTCATTAAAAACATATAAACACATTTTTACTGTCAAGTTAACGTCAATCAAAAATAATAGTTAAAATAAATTAGAATAATATATGTGTTTGTGAGCTAGCAGATGGGGATACTTTTAATGTATAAAATAATATTTGTTCCAGTATGTTCTATAGCTCTTGTGCTTGTGTAATCTTCAGGCAGTAAAAACCCATTAGCGTGTGTTAGAGTGAACGCCTGATTCATGATCACTTGCATCATCTGGATCTCTGCAGCTCCTCTGTCCCTCCTTCCATCCCCCAACATCTGCAGCAGTGAGTTAAAGGCAGCTCCTTTTGTTTTGCTTAGTGACGGTCCGTGCGCTATTTATAGCTTATATGTTATTGTGTAAGACCTTGTGAAAGGCACAAAGAGCCAGAGCAGGCTGCCATGTTCCCTGTAGTGGCCCCAGGATCTGTGAGAGGAGAGCTAAATAACATGTGGCTCTCCTCGAAAGTATGATGAGGTAAAGTAGGAGACAGCAAGTTCAAGTGGAATAAGATGTATAAATAATTTCACTTAGTAAAGATAGTTTTGTCTTGTTACCATACATCTCTTCAACAATAGGAGACATCACAAAATACCAAACAAAAACGTTTTTAAAAAAAAATCATCACTGGCTTTTTCAGGTCTCATTTGTACTACTAGGTTTTCATCAACTAAATAAAATATATACAACATCATTATACAATTAAAATAAAAGTTGTTTCCCTGTTTCTGGTAACGCTTTCACTGAAATTGATTTTACCATAGTGATTCTTAAATCTCTAATGAGGTTTTGTAAATTAATTAGACTCATTATTAAGTAGATTTGTTGTTTATAGTTGTGAATCATGTTATCACCGGAAGCATAGCAATAAAGTTTTCCAATTAATTATTCCCTTTTTTCATGTGACAAGGGAACAGCAGTCAACGAGGTTGTCAAGTTGATGTTATTTAATTAGAAATTATATCTTGTGCCCTCATTGAGTCTTATTTTTACTCCCTTTTATCTACACAGAGCATGGACCACCTGAAATGGACGACGGAGAGAGCAAAGCTTTGCGGGAAAATGTAGTAGGGCTGCAGTCCTGCTGAATATGGGTCACAGACAACAAGCGGAAGAAAAGAGCACATTGCATCTGATGCTTTTCACAGCTGAGTCTCATTGATTAGCAATGTATGGTGCAAAATGTTAACTCACACTAGCCTGCTAAACCTACACATATAAACATAACACAAACACACACAAGTATTTTTTTTTAAATGATTTCAGAATCGTTTTATTTGAAATGTCAGTGTTCAAGAGAAAATAAAACAGCAATATAAATATTAGCATAAAAATAAGAGAGTAACACAGGGGTATAGCGTGGGAGATAAGCATTTGATAAGAAAGATAATACAGCAGGATAGAATAGTATTAATTCAGCAGCGGACGGACACATATATAATATTTATAATCATTTGTTCATATGGACAGAAAGAGAATGAGAGGCATTCTTTCACAAATGCACAAGAAAAGGTCACCGCAAAAGAACATTAAGAGGTTACAGAAGGATAGAAACATTTCCATATTTTTTTTGTTTTGTTTGTTTCTTTACAGGGTGATAAAATATAGTAGAGAGAAAATGAACACAAAAATATGCGCAACACATATCACAAGTTAACTAGTCTACGTGTGTCACTTTGTTTACTTATCTAAAGATGTCTTTCATTATTTATTTACACTGAAGAGTTAGTTGGCTTCCATGGTGCTTAGTTACTACATTGCAACACAAACTGTTGAAGAACATCTCAGATTTTTATTCATTATTGATTCTTTTTTTTTTGTAACTGGTTTTCTTATTTTTCTTGAAAAACAAAATGCAACACATTCCAGTAGTAAGCCACGCCTTGTGGAGAGGGACTTTTATTTTGAAAATGTTGGATGTTGTCCCTACTATACAAACAACTGGCTCATACCATCGACAGGACTTGTGTTTATTTACAGTGGGGAAGATCCTCGCAGGACTAGGGGGTGAGGGGAGAGGTGAGTGGTACAGAGGCTACAGTGATTTTAATTGAGGTTTTTTTTTTTCAATGGGCTCTCGAGTGGTATCTCCTCACCAACAGGGACAGCTGTGCTTGGCTCTGTTGACCTCTACCTGGGTCAGTGCATTAGAGAAAGTTTAAGAGAAGGACAGATCAACAGTGGTTCCTCTGTACATTCAGTGGGTAGAGCCAAGTTGTTCCCCCCCCCCCGGTTGATGTAATGGGGTCCACCGAGTCTGTGTAACCCTCACCACTTCCCCTCCACTCCCCCTGACCCAGCCTGCAATCTGCTTTTTTCTCATGCAGTTGTATCCGGCCAGAAGCCTGACAGACAGATGGACGGCAAAGTAAAGACTTCATATCATAAAACAAACAATTCCTCTATGCTATTAAATCTCCCAAAGAAAAACATATCTTTCTGCGTCACATCAAGAAGTTTCTTCAACACTTCGAGAGTGTGAGGGGTAAATACTCCTGCAAAGTGTCCAGGGACTCCTAAGAACTTAAGTTTACCACATCTATGCATTTCCCAAAAGAACGAAGTGATTACTACCCCTACATCTCATCTTCAAATTACGATCAGTGCATTTCTCTTTGTTTGGCTCCCAACGTGGGGAAGTGAGTGAGGGGAGGGGAGGATCTGGGTGTGGAGGGGGAGGCTAAAGGGTGCAGGGCAGCAGGACATGTTTGTGCCCATCTGGTGTTATATAAGACACACTTCTACCAGCAAGGACAGCATGGCTGGTGACTCAACACCATGCCGCCACACCCTCTCCCTGCCCGTCCTCTGGGTGCATGCTCTGGTCATAAAAATATCAGGAGGTTCAAATCTTATTTTTCTTAAACTATGATTACAAAACGTTTTTTTTTTGTTTTGAGTCAATTAAATGCTACATGTGCATTCTATTGACATGCGATTGGTGGGAGGATAACAGATTTAGGATGTCCTCCTCTTTGCTTTTGAAATGCATAGTTTGCAACTCTAAACTAGTATATGTGGTTTGAACCTTAAAGAGCATGCAGAAGAGTTTGTAATACCTGTCAAACAACAGCCTTATATCATCAGGACTTATGCTTTAAGATCCTGCAAGGCTGATCCTATATAGGAATCTAATGGATGGCAACTAGCGTACTTTACAATAGCCGTCTTTCCGCCGTGGGAAAGAGCACAATAAATCCAACATGAAAGACATTAACATTTCATCTCTGAATACATCACTGCATATAGCCTTGTAATCCCAGCAAGGTTACTTACACTGAATCTCTATGTCCAAGATCATTTGCCAAAACAAAAATAAAAAACACAATAACCCCCCCATATCCTGCCAAAATTATCTACTGACAAAGATTATGTGAGCAATACTAGACCTTTAGCACAGCACGGGTAATCAACACCAACAATAGCCTTCGGCACATTCAAGACACTTTCAAAGAACCATCAACATCCATCCAAAGTCCACATGGTCAAAGGTGCTGCTGTCGTTAGTTAGACCGTGGCTAACAAGAGGGACAGCAGAGCAGTAAGATACCTAATGGGGGGGGGGGGGGTACGGGGGGTTGAATTTCTCATCAGAACAGGCCGGGTTTATCTTTCCTCCATCTCTCTCCATCGAACTCTACTTCTTCTCCTTCTTGGTGGACTTCTTCTTGGAGGCAGGGGTCTGGGCGGCCTTGGGGGGCTCGGGCTGGGGCGACATCTGGGCCGACATCTGGGCCGACATCTGGGCTGACATCTGGGCCGCCATCTGGGCCGGGGGCAGCGCCTGTTGGGCTGCCTGCTGGGCAGTGGCCTGCTGCTGCTGCTGCTGCTGCTGCTGCTGCTGCTGCTGCTGCTGCTGCTGCTGCTGCTGCTGCTGCTGGGGGTTTGAGGTGAGGGTGGCCGTGCTACCGGGGATGTAGACGTTCTGGCGATAGTCGGGCACGTGCTGCAGGGTGAACTGGGGGCTGTACCGGGTGCTCAGGCCCATGGTGCCGGGTCCCAAGGTGGCCGTAGCCTCGCTCACTTCTGGGGGGAAGAGAGACAGAGTGGGGGGAATAAGGGGTGAGGAGGGAGAGGAGAGAGGGATGAAATTTGTTAGACAACCAGAATGTGAAAGTTTTAGTATGACAGTGTTATATAAAAAGATAGAAATGGAAATAGGTCTTAAAAGGAGGTTCAACTACAAGATAAGGTATTTGATTACAGAGAAATTGCATTTGATTTAAAGTTAAACATATCCTGCTGCTTAGGCAAAACAGGAGGTTGCAGTGGGCTCAGCTAAAAAGAGGCACAAGAGGTGTTACACAATGGCTGATTGTGTGCAGATGTTTTTGTTCTTAACATAGATGAGGAAACGTCTCTCCTGCATCCTCCTCTATGTCTCTATCTCACATGGCCTGAGTGTGTGTGCGCATGACGTAGCTGTTCGGCTCATAATTCTCCCACAGCCCCTGCATTGCAGAGCCTGAGACACAAACGCTCCCTCCCCCATCCTGTGGCTCCTCTCAGCCTATATAAACACTAACAACAGACATGCTTACTGGCTTCCAAAGGGCCAAAGCAAGTGACTGAAAACACAACTTAATAATCTGTCTGCATTCACAGTGCTTTGTCAATTCATTGCGGGATTACTTCTGCATTGCGCTTCAACACAGTGACAGTCAGTGTAGAAGAGAGAGGACGTTCAGTATGTATCACTGTTTTGTCTTGCCTTAATGATGACAATATAACTGTTCATTTTGTCTACATTTGTGCTGACACGCAGCTTACCACTATGCCTTTTTCTGTCTCTCTCTCTGACAGAAGAATTCCACACAACGTCCGGTGCAGTGTCCAAGAGGGGGAGGGTGTTATTGTGTGGGTGTAGAGGGAGGTGTGTCAGTGGTTTAAGTTACAGTGGAAACAATGACTTGAGTCTATTTAGTAATAAATATGGTCAAGTTTGTCCCTCTGTCATATCTGTGTTTGTTGTCTTTGACTGTCACTATGTGGTGTTGCTCAGCCTTCTTTCAACACCAATTTAATGGATATTCTTCCATGTTATTGACTTAGGATTCCACAGTTTCAGCCCAAAGATATATCATTGTGTATCCCCCCTTAGTGCTGGATACACATTCGCGAAATAGGGCAGTGGAAAGAGGACATTTTGTGATTTGGAAATGTCAAATAATATATGAGCCATGTTGTGGGGGCTCTATAGCCTTCTGCCTATTATAAAACACTGTGCATGTCATCAGTGTGTACAGTGGAAACATGCATCTCTGAAGGTTGTTAAATTCAACACAACCACAGTGCTGTGTATCTGAGGGACTGCAGGTAGTTACGTCCACTGTCTGACTATCCTCTGGATAATTAACAGCACACAATCACGACACGGAAACATCAATGTAGACCGGGAGAGCTTTATCAATGAGCGAGGCTGGCTAGTTGCCCTCCAACCAAACAGGAACCTAAATAAATAAACTCTGCCCACGCACCCTCACTAAGCTTGTGAAGAGATATAAATTGGTTTGGAAAAGAAGAGAATAATCGATAGTAGGGAGGAAAAAGATGACGAGGTATAGGACTCACCGTTAGCTGCAGCCATCAGGGCCTGGAGCTGCTCAGCCTCAGTTGGCGGCTGGGGCCAGGGGCCAGTTCCCATGGCAACCTCGGGTCCTCCGGTTGCACTGTGGCGAAAAAAGAGGAGAGAGCAACTGTGAATAACTGGTCCTCTATAATGTGTTTGTGTTTAGCTAAGGTTTGGCAGTTTGTGGTTCATGATGTAAAGCAGCTGATGGCAAAGTACACAGCCTGAGGGAAAGTCAGCAAGGATAGCAATAATGACGTATAGTTCACAAAACAGGGTGTGTCCCAAACAAACACACACTTAAACACACTTTTGTCTGTCTGCACACAGTAGCAAGCGTGTTTGCGCATTCAAACACAGTTAACATAGTACAATGTTCACACTCTCTCTCTCCGGTGTGTCCATGGGCTCTGCGTGTTCTAGTAAATCTGATTAAATATTTATTGGTCCCACCTTTGAAGGAAATAGCTGTCTGCATAGTCACACATGTGGTGCTCAGTAGGCACTGAACATTTCCATCTGGGCAAACCTCACCTTCAAAGGTTTGTTTATTTAAAGTCTGCGATTTGCATGTGGGGAAAACAAAGGAGAAAGCAGACCTGCGCAGTATTATGCTCACCTTGTTTCCATTCCCACACCAACACAAGCTGAACAACTAACAACTAGGTCACAACACTTTAATACCCCCTTTGCTCCTGTTCCCAATGTGTTGATTAAAGTCCTGTTTGGATTTTAAGATGGTAGTTTGATTGGCCACCGCACTGCATTATGTTACCATCATTGTACTGAAACTGTGTCACCATAAATATCTAACAAACGTCACTTCATTTCATTAGAAGACCAGCAGGAGTCACACAAAATAATCTCGAGCAAGAACAATTTTACTAATCTCTTGACCTCCTAATTTGTGTGTTTAATACATTGGTTGTTTAACTGTTTTTGGTAATAACAAACCACCTGCACATTTAGTGGAAGATCATTAACCCACAGGGACATGGGTAAAAGATACAGCTCCAAAAAGGAAAAGAAAATACATATCAAGGTCTCATTTCCTACTCTCTGACAAACACAGGCTGTAGTAATATATGAAGAATACAGGTCTGTATGTATATACATATATATAGATGGCATGTTGAATACATGTGAGATAAAGAAGAACTCTCTCTTTTCTATTTAAAACCAACAAAAATAAACTGACAAATTGCTCTGCTCGAGGGAATTAAGAGAAAGTAAAGGACACAATAAGGCAAAAGGGAAAGGAATTCTAACATAAAACAGGGATTTGTTAAAGAGCAGGTTGCCAGATCTTACTGCCAAAACTCTGAAGTGGATTGTAGTTTGGTGCCAGAGAGAGACTGAAGCAGAGAAGCAGGCAGCCAATGAGACAGGCTTGGTACGAGCAAGGTCAGTAAAGCCAGGGAAGCCATTTTGTGGCACTTCACATCACTTAAGATAAATAGGAATGCTTCATTTAAGCTAAATGATCAACTCTCTGTACTTATCACATCCTGCGGTTGTGTCAAGCACTTCCTGTGGTTAGGATTATCACTTCCTGTGGGCAAGATTGTGAACTGTGATCCAGATGGTTGTCCTTGGTTAGCAGGACAGGACCATGTGTTTCCTCTGCAACCTAACATGACATGTTTTATTTCCAAGGATGGCTTGCCTTGTTGTTTGGTGGAGAACCTGCTGGACTTTAACTTATTTCAGGCCCATTCAGCCAGTCTCACTGTGTACCTGCTGTTTACTTCATTGAGAAACTTTTTACATCCAACCAGCTTTTAAAGAAATCAATGATGGAACAGCTGTCTGTATTGTCACTTTCTTGCTGTCTGCTGTTGATAAATCACATGAAAAAGCCACATGTGGTGATGTTGAGCTACAACCATCACAGACATACATCAAAGGCAACACTGCACGGTAGGTCAGTCTCCAAGAAGGAGAGAAAACAAGAGCTCTCAGAGAGTAATGACTATAGGTATAGCACACATAAAAGGCATAACAATTCTACAAAACACTGCACGCAAAAAATCCAAAGTTTCACAATCCTTTCTACACCACAGCAGGCATTGTGGCCTATGCACATCGATCAACAAACCCCATCAAACTTTCAGGGAGACTAACACAAGCTATTGGTTAGGTACATCTACACACAGCACAGCACTCAACTGCAGTGCACTACCTATAATATTTTAGCCACTCTCTGCCCTTATCAGCTGATTTGTGTTCAGGTCCCTTTTTCCCCCAACAGTGACTTGACAAAAAACATTGATCAGCTCATAAGGACAGAAAATGACCATAACATGTCTACATCTAAATTAGTACCTTGTCCCACTCTTCGGCGTCCATCGTATGTGTGTACCGTATGGCATGTGGGGACTAGAAACACAACAAGTTATACAGAATGGAGGTAAGAAAAAGGAAAATGTTGAGATGTTGTGCTCTAGATCTCTGTATGTTGAGTCTGTCATATCTATTTAAAGAAAGATAGTTTTCTATTTCTCCACCACTGAGATAAAATGTCCAATGTATTCCTCCTACCCCAGTGGAATTCTAGAATGACTGTGATGTGTGTGTGTGTGTGTATCTATGTGTGTATCTATGAGTCTAACATTTTCCTGACTTGGCTCATCAGAGCGTTTTGCCCAGCTGGTATGTTTCAGGGAGAAGCCTTGACTCATAGAATGTGTCGTGCAATCATTGTTGTGAAAACTCAATTTTAGCCCACACAATATGGGCAAATAGCAATCATTAACCATCGACATACAGAACACTCTCACTAAAACACACAAGTGAACTAAAGAAACATGTTTCATGTATTGTCCAATTAAGCAAGTCAGAACGACATCTCAGATGGTAGAAAATGAAGAGCGCTGAAGAAGGATAAATACACTATCCCATCCCCCCCAGTAGCTCTGGTCACAGTCCCTCATCAGTAGTACTGAGTGATGGTTCACAGGCTCAGAGAGTGCAGAGAGGAGAGGAGGGGAGGGGGAGGGGAGTGGAAGCTGCGGCAGCCATTTTATAAAGCAGCCTGAAATCAGAGAGATGCTCATTCAGGAGACTAAACCAGGAATCTGAATTCACTGAGCAGGTCATGCTATAAAATGCTCATTACAATGTTTTTCAAAATCAGATTGAAATGGTTGCACTTTGACTTTGATTTCTTCAGTATTTTACAATCAGCTCTCTGCAGGTAGCGAGGTGTTATGGTCACAGCACTCACTACCATCCCCCTCCTGTTTTTATTCCTCATCCTCCATCGCTCTCTCAGTCTTTACGATAAGCTTGCCTTGTGCAGCACAATAATATGTCCTTGACACGCATCTTATCACAGTGTGGTTGTGTGTGTCTCAGTTTACTCACCCACTAGGTCCGGGTCTCTGTCCCTGAGTGAAGCGCCAGTCATTGTTGGGGGGCTTTTGCTGTGAAGAGAGTAGAAGTTGCAACATGAATCATGTGTTTCATCGGGACATAGCAGGACGGTTTTGAGGTGTAACTTTTGGTTTGCAAGATGTTTCTTTGTGGTCGACACATCTGTGTGTGATGGTGTATGTCGTGTGTCTGTCTGTGATTTATAAAATATTTTTTGTGTCTCTATGCTTGAGGTTCAACAAAGGGTTACAGTTGGAAACAAATATCTGTATGCTCAGGCATCCATGTTGTTCCGAAAGCTGTGGAGCATAAAATGCTGCAGGGGACAAACACACACACACACACACACACACACACACACACACACACCACACACACACACACACACACACACACACACACACACACACACACACACACACACACACACACTGGAGTGCTGCTTATAAAACGTGACTCAAAGCAAAAGGAAAAAGAAAGATAATATAACAAATTGTTATTTATGGTATAATAAGCCCATACGATATCGAAAGGACATTTAAACAGCATTTTTTCACTAAATGACCTCAAAAACACAAATAAATACAGACAAAACAAAACTATGACAACCCCTTAAAACTTTTTACGGTAAAGATTGGGGAGATTCCTTGCTAGTTAATACATGGCTTCCTATAACAATACTTGTAATAAATGAAGAGGGCAGAGAGAGTCCTTGAAAGGCTGCGTTGTTATTTTTATACCAAAACATTATGGAGACAAGGAAACAATGGTGGCTCCGCAGTGATAAAAGCCTCTCTACTATCCCTTCGACTCTCTATGAATGTGTTCAAGCCCATTGCACTCTAGTCCATCTCTACCTCACTGGCCATGTCATCATGTCTTTTCCATCTCTCTACCACTTTCCCTCTCTCAGGCTCTCTTGTTGTGCAGTGATGCAGTGAATAGACCCTTGGCTTGGCTCCAGATTCTGCCGCCTAATCCACACAAGAGCTCCCTGGAGAAAGAGGCCAGCAGGATGATGTGCTGCATTATTAAAAGAGCTGTTCTACCCGAGGGAATGATGGAAAGAAGCAAGAGAGCAGAAGAGAAAACAGAACGAGAGAATATCTATATATACAAAAAGGTACAGTCATGACTGGAGCCTCTATTAGCATACAGGTAAACAAGAAACAAATGCACCAGTGAGTGGTGACTTGTTGAATGCACATAGAACGACAAGGCAAAGAGGGCTGTTGAAACAAGTGAAAAAGGGAATATGGTTCCTTTCTCAATGCAGACTAAACAAGTGAGTGCCATAAAGACAATTACAGAGAACTCAACTGTAACAAAAAAAGGCAGTGAAAGAGGAGACTGTGGTATGAAGTCTGGTTTTCTAATGGACACTACAAAGGGAAGGAGGTAGTGTGAATTGCAAATATTCATAACAATTATTAACCAACCCTCTGGTCCATACACTGTAGAGTGAAAATAGCTGACAGTGGACCTCTTCTAATCCGAAAGAAAGGAAATATACAGTCAGATAAAGAGAAGTGTGCTTAATAATGTCCTGATACGTGATGCAACGCCAGAACTTACACGTTTTCATTATTGCAACATACAGCCATAGTGGATGAGGATGAGCAGAGGAGGGCATATTTGATCTCTTATACTCCTTTCAGGGCAGAGCCGGGCTGATGTTTGGAGTCTAAAAATGGACTCAACGATGTGCGTGGGCACAAGAGTCTGTCTGAGCTTTGGTAGAGAGAGAAAGGGATCAGCACTGAGTGGAAGCAAACATCCACAGAGAGGCCCAGCATTCCAGCTGTGTGACTCTCTCTCACCACACAGACACACACTTGTCATTTCCAAGGTCTTATACCACTGCAGGCATGCGGCATAAAGGGTAATAGACTACACATGCTGGACCCCACTGCTGGTGCATGCTTCATTGAAGGCAACCTCACTGCACCTAAACATCACAAGCAGACAGGTAATATCCAGAAGAATGCAAACTCTTCTGCTCAAAAGGAAAGTCAAACCGATGGCCTTCCTATCACTCAACTAAAGATTGATTCAAATCCATTTACTTAAGCTCCAATTATCTGAGCATCTTTAAATGTGCATGCTGGATTCATCAAGGGTTATAAACTGATCACATGGGCACATCTGGATTTTATCCAGCATGTTTGAAGCAGGTGAATGTGAGCTAAAACTTTTGATTTACTTCTTCACCACTTCTACACAAAGGTCTATCCAGTTGCTTCAAAATAAAACACAAATGTAATATATTTTCTTTCTCTCCTCCTGACGGGGGTAAAACATACAGTAAAGGCAAACACGTCTTTTACACATACAGATCCATCTGGTACTCTTTATGTAATATTCAGGTTCATAGCACGCAAGCTATTGATGCTAAAAGAACTTTGGCTGGACTTAGTGCTTTGCCTGAAAACAGGAAGTTGAGTCTGTTCAGTTGCTCTGATAACCTACAGGGCCTCACACATACACAACATATAACCTTCAGTACAAACGCATGCGCTCATTTGTAGCACAACACACAGCTTCATCTTCCATAAAAAAAAAGCTTATTTACAAAAGACTTGGTCTTACTAAGTGCACGTGCCAAACTTTTAAACTACCATAGACTCAAAGATTGAAAGAAACACATGGTCATGAGAATATTTAGATCCTGCTTTAAACCTATGATTGTACTAGTAATGGAGAGGGGAAGAATTGCTAAGATGAAATTGAAGAGGCAACTTGGTGAGCCATGAACTCAAGATTACATGGAATGTTTCTGTGTCCACTGAGTGAGAAGGCTCAATAAATCATGGGAATATTTGCTTTATCAATGCAAGTGCCATACATTTTGAAGGCCAATTGGAAAAAAGTAAACTTTTTTCACCATTACTTTTAGGAAAAACTGTCAATACAATTTTGCCTCCAAACGTCTTGAGAGTTAGTACATGAATGCCAAAACAGCACATAGCAAATGAATAGAGGATCCAAAGAAGGGCAGAGGGAATTGCTTGACAATTGGACTCCTAGGCCCCAGGGTCCTCTTCAAATTACACACCACTAGAGGCTCCTTGTGCCTGATGCTTTGTACACACAATCTCACAAGCAGGCATATAAACACCTACAGTGATGGCTGCTGCTCTTGACCCATTATAGCCTGTGTTGTCTGTCGCTGTGGCACACGTGCATAAAAGCTATCCTTCCTTTATCTTTGTTAACCCTTCATCTCTTTTCCTCTGTTGTCCTCATTGCACATGTGTTACTAGAACAGGGTGACAGATGGTACCCTGTTGACCTCAGGGACAACCTCATTTAGCACAGAGAGTGGCTATGTAATTCAGACTGACAAGAAACAGGAAAATCTTATGTATATTCAAAAGAGTAAACACCCTGTTGTGGGGTGAAGAAATTGTTATTACCAAAACACCACGGCAACAATATTGACCTTAAACTAAACTCAACATTTAATATGTCATGGCTGTGAATAGACCCCGAGGATGATTGTTAAGGATGAGAAAACCTCGTACTTTTTAACTATTAAATTCCTCAAAGTGAGGCACTGTCAGCCATCCTCCCTGACAGTGCTTGCTTTGCATCAAAACACTTAATAAGTTGTGATTTTTTTTTTACACCCTGCTCTTACAAATGGAAAAGGTGGTATTTCTGACCAAGGATCTAATAATGGAAAACAGAAATGTGTGTACAGAGCTCGCACAGCCTCACTCATCCTGGAACCAATCACAGAAAGTTCAAGAGGACAACAGGAAGTCAGGGGTCAGGCCACTGACCCCATGAATTCCTGTTTTTCAGCTACTGCTTTATTCTTTGACTCCCCCCAGCTCACCATTTTGTTCCCTTTGCCCTTTTCCTCTCCTTCACCCCCATCTCTCCCTCTGTCATTCTGTTACCCTCTGTCTCCGAGCCCTTCCACTGAGCCAACACTGCAGGATATTTTCATCTGTCTGTCTCCTCCTGTCCATCTGTTAGGAACACTCGTGTTTCCCACTTTCAACTTCCTTTGACATTTCTTCTCCAACTACCTTCTTTCTGCCCAACTTTCTTTATCTGTAGCTTTCACATCCATAAAGAAAAGTTCCCCACTGTCAGTTTAGTCACTGGAAGTCAGAGATAGTAACCACATTTCCTATAGCCTCAGGTCAGATTACATAGTAACATGCTCTCTGCCCAAACCCGTCTAGTAGGACAACAAAGCTCTAGGAGCTGTTTTAAGGATCCTCCTGCAAGTAATGTTTCAGATAAAATACTGCAGAGCTAAGTGACAGAGGACATCTAGTTTTGCACTGTGTCAAGAGTGGAAGCAATACAACTATGTTTTTAACCAATTTGTTGTATTGAACTATTACAATATCAAATAACTGCATGATATACTTAAAGCATTTTTTAAACATGCCTATAGATACTGAACCTCCTGTATTGGTTGTATCCCACAATAGCATATCCCAGCAATTCCATGCTTGCTCCCAAACATAATCCCTCACCTCACTGGCTGAGTTCATAAGGTGCTTCCTGCTGAGTGTCATGTTGAGTGTGTTGTTGTGACTCATCATTGGTGTCTTCATAAATACAAAGTCACTCCGACTGGATATGGTGGAGTAGCACGGCCTGTAGGTGCGTGTGTGAGGGTCCTGGGAGTCTCCTACGACTTCCATATATCGTATGGGACCATCACTATTTAGCTGCAGGTGCAGGTCCTTGCTTGGCCTCTGATGGTAGCGGCTGGGCCTGTTGCGACCGTAGCAGCAGCTGCAGTCCGAGTCCTCCAGCCCATGGCCACGGGGCCTAAGGCAGCGTACCATGAGGACGGCAAAGGTGATAAAGGACACCCCTGATACACAGGCTAAAGCGATGATGAGGTACAAAGTAATGTCAGACATCCCAGTGCGGTGGTAGAAGGGTGTGTGGCGGGGGCTTGCAGGAGCATCCTTGGGCATGGCCTTCTCATCCACAGTTATTGAAATGTTCACAGAGCTGGACTTTGGTGGGTCACCATTGTCCTGAATAATGACCACAATGTCATAAGTGGAGCCAACTTCCTCCTCTGCCAAATGTCTGGCTGTGCGGAGGTCACCGCTGTGTGGTCCAATACGGAACATGCCAGCATTTGGTCCAGGGGCGATGGAGTAAAATAACCATGCATTGTGCCCACTGTCTGCATCCACCCCTACAAGTTTATTTATTAGGTGCCCTGGGTCGGCAGATAGGGGCACAGTGAACTCTAACCCTTTGTCTTTTGGGTAGAAGGGGTATACAATCACTGGCACATTGTCATTCACATCCACCACAAACACATGGACTGTAACATTGGCTGTCCTTGGGGGCACCCCAGCATCCCGGGCCTGCACCTCAATACGGAAAGCTTTGAGCTGTTCATGATCCAGAGAGCGCATGCTGTGGATGTGGCCACTGTCTTGGTTGATGTAGACATATGAAGAGATGGATGAGCCCTGGACCATGCTGGGAAGGATGGAATAAGAGATGTGAGCATTTTCTCCAAGATCTTGGTCAGTGGCTGAGACAGCAGCGATGGGAGCACTGGGAGCATTGTTCTCTGGGATGTCCACAGAGTATGAAGGCTGAGAGAAGGTGGGGGCATTGTCATTCACATCAGAGAGCTTCACCACAAAGGTGGTTTGTGACGAAAGCGGAGGGGAGCCAGCATCAGTGGCCTTGATGACCACTGTGTACTCTGGGACAGTCTCACGGTCCAGATTTCCAGAAGTGGTGAGGCTGTAATGCATGCCAAAAGCTGAATTGAGTTTGAATGGCAAACCTGGTTGGATAGTTAATGTAACCTGTCCATTAACATCAGAGTCCAGGTCCTTAGCACTTATGAGCGCTATCACAGTCCCTGGTGCTGAGTCCTCTCTGATAGGACTGGTCAGTGATGTCAGGGTCACCTCTGGTGCGTTGTCATTCACATCAATGATTTCCACTATGACGTTACAGGAGCCCTCCATGGCGGGGGAGCCACCATCTCTGGCCTGCACTGTGATGTGGTATGCATTGCCTTTCTCATAATCCACATTACCCTTCACACGGATCTCCCCGCTTTTAGAATCCACACTGAAAATGTTGGTAACGCGTTCCTGTGAGTATTTACTAAACAGAAAAGATATGTCTCCGTTGTTACCCGAATCCGCGTCAGTTGCGTTCAATTTCGTAACTAAAGTGCCACTTGCCACATTTTCTAAAAGCATAACTTTCTTTTTCTGCTCATCAAAGATAGGCGCATTGTCATTTACATCCAGAATTTTTATGAGCATTAGTGTTGAGCCAGATTTCTCGGGCTGACCCCCATCTACAGCAATGAGCAACAGGCGAAACGAGGCCTGCGTCTCCCTGTCAATAGGTTTATTTACCATTAGCTCTGGAAACTTACTGCCGTCACTTTTCGTCTCGACATTCAAAATAAAAAAGTCATTTTCTGCGAGATGGTAAGTGCGCAACGAGTTTGTACCCACGTCTGGGTCGTGTGCGCTCTCCAAACGGAACTTTGTGCCTGGAGCGGCCGCCTCTGATATCTCCAGAGAAATGTTGCTGTTAGAAAACTGCGGTGCATTGTCATTCACATCCAGAATGTCCACCACGACTCGATGAATATCTAAAGGATCCTCCAGTAGTATTTGAAGGTGTAGTGAACATACTGGACTTAATTCGCACATTTGCTCCCTGTCAATTTTTTGTTTGATAACCAACTCGCCGGTCGCCTGTTTTACCTCAAAATATTGCGTTGATGATTCCGAGACCACTCGCAACCTCCTCTGTACAATCCCCTGAGCAGAAAGGCTCAAATCTTTAGCAATATTCCCAACGACAGATCCCGGGTTGAGTTCCTCCGATACGGAATAGCTGAGCTGAGCGGACGCACAGGAGAAGCACGCTAGATAAAAGCAAAGCCTCCATAGCCTCCCTCCTCCGGAGCGCTTCCTCTGTCTGGAGTCCATTGTGCTGCGCTCCGAGGATCGGAGAATGGGAAAGTTTTTCTTAAGTTCTTCTTTCACTTAACGTATCCATAGTAATGTTAAAACGAGACGGTCAGGTTTAACAGTAAACATCTCCATTTTAAAAACAGAGAGATGGGAGGTTTGGATGTGATCATTTCGGCCGTCTTTTAAGAAAAAAACGGAAACAAAATCAAAGTATTTTCTGCCTCCGCTGAAACCCTCTGCTCCGTGTCCTCCGCCTCACTCCCCACATGGGCGTGGAGAGGCCGCAGAGGCCGTCCCCCTCATTGAAAGACAGGGCTGGACCTACTCTGTCACTCAGCTCACACACACACAGTGAAAACTTTCCAGTGACTACTAAACTTCCACCGACAGGCAAGGATCAGCCCTTTTCTCTTTGTAAAAGTGAGAGGACAATGCAAATAACAGAGGATATAGAAAGACTATGAATGAATTGTTTTTACAAAATATACCAAGCATTGATGTTTGCATTTCTGTGGAAAAGTTCAGTCACGTGCTGCTCATTATCAAAACAAAACAGTATATCAAGCAGCTGCTATTTATAGCAATGCTATTTGTATCCGCAGGGGGGCATGGTTTGCAAACTGTTTTTTCATGCAAAAAGGTTAACGTTTTTAAGGGGGTTCATTATAAAATACAACGTATTTTTTATAATATGCTACACAATGCCGGGATGAGAATAATTTGATCACAGGCTATGTAACCTAAATTAAAGAGCAACGCTTGGTTTGAGAGAAAAAAGCAACATTATTCGTATATGATGGTTTTAACCAACACAAAAGTGTAGTTTTTTTTTAAATGAACCTGAAATAAAGTGTGAGAGAATAACTCACAAACTACTTTACCCTGAACATTGAAATTGAAGATGATAACCTTAATTAATGGAATGCCACATTAGAATGATTATGCTCTAGCTTGAAGAATATTTTTAAATTGAGAAATACTGAAGCATATGCCTGCAATGTTTGTTTACATTTACAGTGATGAAAAAGCAGATTGTGTTTGGTCATTATCAAACAAGAAAGTTAAATGAGCTTTTTCACATAGCATGTCAGCTGGAATCCCAACCTGGATGCTGACCATATGAGCTAGCCATGAACACTTCTAGGCCTACTTTAAACCGAGTTTGAGTTCAACAAATCAAAACAAAATGAGGAGAATTCAGTTTAGCTACCATTTCTCTGTATCACACAATGCCTTCTGGTTTTCTGCTCACCTGCTGGCTCTCAAAGGTCCATGTGCTGTCGGGTAAAGAAGCATCCAGAACACTGATCACCTCCGTAAAGTCAGTGGTGCTGCTGGGCTTAATCAACGTGAAATCACTGTACTCTGACATTGGAGACATGCAGGACCTGAAGGACTGACTCTGAGACATCATGTCTCCTCCCAGGACCTCCACGTACTTTATAGGTCCATCAGTGTTGAGCTGAATCTGCATGTTTCTGTTGGGGTTCTTGTAATTATCACAGTCGCTTCCTCTCATGCAGCAACTACCGCTGCTGCTGCTGTTCCTCATGCATTTAACCGCTAAGATGAGAAAAGTCACCAGAGACAGCACGGACACCGAGGCCAGAGAGAGAATCAAATAAAGGGTGATTCTCCCAGTTTTCCTGCTGGGCTCGGCCGCTTTCTGTCGGAGGTCTAAGATGGGCTCATGGAGGCCGTCCTCCAGCATGATGGACACCGTGACGGTGGCGGACTGCATCGGTTCCCCGTCGTCCTTGATCTCTATAAGCAGCCTCTGAGAGGAGTCGTCCTGCTCGGACGCAGCGCGTTTAGTCCTCACCTCCCCTGTGTACAGGTTGACAGTGAACAGAGAGGCGTCTGTGGCCTCCGCCAGTTTGTAGGAGATCCAGGCGTTATGGCCCGAGTCAGCATCCACGGCCGTCACCTTAGTAACCAGGTGACCCGCTTTAGCGGAGCGGGACATCCTCTGGTGAGAGAGGGAGCCCAGGATAGCGGAGGAGGGGTAAATAACAACGGGGGCATTGTCGTTCTGGTCCAGGATAAAAACATGGACAGTGGTGTTGCTGCTGAGAGACGGAGAGCCCTGATCCTTTGCCTGAACCTGGATCTGAAACACCTTCAGTTTCTCATAGTCAAACGAGTGCATGCTGTATATGCTGCCGTTATCTGAGTTAATGTAAACATAAGACGAGACAGACACGTCCTGAACTTTAGAGTCCAGGATGGAGTAAGAGATTTTAGCGTTTTCACCAAAATCAAGGTCAGACGCTGATACTGAGTACAATATAGAGCCTGGCACCCCATTTTCTTTTAAATACACATTATAGGAGGGCTGAGTGAATGAAGGGCGGTTATCATTCACATCAGTGATGCTGACAGGTATACTTTTCTTACTTGACAGAGGAGGGGAGCCTGAATCAGTGGCTGTTATCTCAATATTATATTCTGAGAAACTCTCTCGGTCTAAAGCACCACTGGTTACCAAAGCATAATTATTAGAAAAAGAGGGTTTCAGATTAAAAGGTGAGCCTTTGGTGATTTGTAACGTCACTTTACTGTTATCCCCGGAATCAAGGTCTCGGGCGCTAATCAAAGCAACCACGGTACCACTTGGTGCGTCCTCTCGCACTGGCTTTGGTTGGGAAGTGAAAACTATTTCTGGAGCATTATCATTGAAATCACTTATATCAATATGCACTCGACAGTGGCCCTCCATTTCAGGGCTTCCTTTATCTTTTGCAGTTATGTCAATGTCATATGACTTAGTCGTTTCATAGTTTAACACCCCCTTTAGAGTGATTTCACCAGTTAAGGGGTTAATATCGAAGATTGACAATAAAATATCGGGTGTCCGAGAGCCGAATGAGAATTCAATTTCACCATTTAGACCTTCATCTGCATCAGTTGCTTTTGGTTTCATAACAATAGCTCCCTTTACACTTGTTTCTCCTAAGGTTACTTTGTAAACGTTTCTTTCAAACACCGGGAAGTTATCATTATTATCTAGCACGCTTATGGTTATTTGTGAGGTTCCAGATCTAACTGGATTCCCACCGTCTAATGCTGTCAGTAGTATTTTGTGAACTGCTTTTTTTTCGCGATCTAGAGGCTTTTCTAAAACAAGTTCTGGGACGGTCTTACCACCCTCTATTTCTTTTATTTTAAGGGAACAACATTCATTTTTACTAAGAGTATATGTTTTTAATGAATTGCTTCCAACGTCGGGGTCCATCGCACTCTCTAAAGGAAAACGCGTGCCAACTGCTGCAGATTCGGCAATTTTTAAAGATAGTAGACTTGAAAGGAAGTTAGGAGAATTATCATTAATATCACGTATTTCGACCTCTATTCGGTGTAACTGTAGTGGGTCTTCAATAACTACTTGCAGAGGTAAAACACAGCTGGCACTTTGTCCACAAATAGTCTCTCTGTCTATTCTGTCATTCACCAGTAGCTCGCCCTTCCCCGCATCGACACTGAAATACTGCTCTCCAGCCTCAGAGGCAACACGCAGCTTGCGATCAAAAATCTCAGACAGTCCCAGACCCAGATCTTTGGCTAGATTTCCTACCACAGAGCCCTGTTTTAATTCCTCCGGGATGCTGTATCGAGTCTGTCCATTTGTTGTGCTCCACAATAGAAAGAAAGTATGCCACCAAAGCGCCTGCCATCCCCAGTCTCGGTATATTGTCTTTGTCATCCTTGATTCAGTAAAATACATCAATTCCAATGCACGTGAACAGCGAACACAAAGTCAAAATCCATATTCCAAGAGTGTGACATATTCCATAAAAAATACGCCTGTTCATGATCTAAAATACAAATAAGATGAATCCGAATGATCCGTGTTTATGCAGCATTAACGTGCTCTCCTCCCATCCCTCCCATCGGGTTTGGTGCTGAAGCTGCATGGGGGAGGGAGTAGATCTCTTTGTACAGTTCAGAATCCTATTGGTGCACAATATCTATATCTCACATCCAATGAGAGGGAAACTGAGCAGCGTCGTTAAAGACACACTTACCCCTTTTACACTTTCATGAAAGAGCAAGTGAAACATATTAACGAAATGCCGTTTAAATGTCCATGTCATATGTAATTCTATAACATTTATTAATATAATCATCATTATATAAACGACATTTACATTCCAATTGATGACACTGTATTTATTTTCCCTGATTTTGATACTAAAAAGCCATCAGCGTTAATGTAAGTAATTGTGTGTCCAGAACATGTAAATGGGCATAGTTTTTTAGTGTGTATCAATATTCCAATTACTTGTATATAGACTATTCTGCACTATTTATATTATATTGTATTTTATTTTATTTACTTGCACTATTATCTGTTTTATTGTTGTTGCACTGTTGAAGGAGCCTGCGACCTAATCATTTAATTGTCATACACTGTAAACAATAACCCAAATGTAACATTTCTATTGAAATGTTATAAGGATTTTTCACTGCAAAAGTAAAAGCTGTGATTCTTTGCAGTGACTGTAGCTGATGTAACTCTGAAGTCCATTATTTGTTTACTATCTCACCTGCTGGCTCTCAAAGGTCCACGTGCTGTCGGGTAAAGACGCATCCAGAACACTGATCACCTCCGTAAAGTCAGTGGTGCTGCTGGGCTTAATCAAAGTGAAATCACTGTACTCTGATGACATTGGAGACATGCAGGACCTGAAGGACTGACTCTGAGACATCATGTCTCCTCCCAGGACCTCCACGTACTTTATAGGTCCATCAGTGTTGAGCTGAATCTGCATGTTTCTGTTGGGGTTCTTGTAATTATCACAGTCGCTGCGTCTCATGCAGCAACTACCGCTGCTGCTGCTGTTCCTCATGCATTTAACCGCTAAGATGAGAAAAGTCACCAGAGACAGCACGGACACCGAGGCCAGAGAGAGAATCAAATACAGGGTGATTCTCCCAGTTTTCCTGCTGGGCTCGGCCGTTTTCTGTCGGAGGTCTAAGATGGGCTCATGGAGGCCGTCCTCCAGCATGATGGACACCGTGACGGTGGCGGACTGCATCGGTTCCCCGTCGTCCTTGATCTCTATAAGCAGCCTCTGAGAGGAGTCGTCCTGCTCGGACGCAGCGCGTTTAGTCCTCACCTCCCCTGTGTACAGGTTGACAGTGAACAGAGAGGCGTCTGTGGCCTCCGCCAGCTTGTAGGAGATCCAGGCGTTATGGCCCGAGTCAGCGTCCACGGCCGTCACCTTAGTAACCAGGTGACCCACTTTAGCGGAGCGGGACATCCTCTGGTGAGAGAGGGAGCCCAGGACAGCGGAGGAGGGGTAAATAACAGCGGGGGCATTGTCGTTCTGGTCCAGGATAAAAACATGGACAGTGGTGTTGCTGCTGAGAGACGGAGAGCCCTGATCCTTTGCCTGAACCTGGATCGGAAACACCTTCAGTTTCTCATAGTCAAACGAGTGCATGCTGTAGATGCTGCCGTTATCTGAGTTAATGTAAACATAAGACGAGACAGACACGCCCTGCACTTTAGAGTCCAAGATGGAGTAGGAGATTTTTGCGTTTTCACCAAAATCCAGATCAGATGCTGATACTGAGTACAGTATAGAGCCTGGCACCCCATTCTCTTTTAAATACACATTATAGAAGGGCTGAGTGAATAAAGGGCGGTTATCATTCACATCAATGATGCTGACAGGTATAACTATCTTACTGGACAGAGGAGGAGAGCCTGAATCAGTGGCTGTTATCTCAATATTATATTCTGAGAAACTCTCTCGGTCTAAAGCACCACTTGTAACCAGTGCGTAATTATTAGAAAAGGATGGTTTAAGACTAAAGGGAAAACCCTTGGCGAGTTTCAACGTCACTTTACCGTTATTTCCGGAGTCATGGTCCTGTGCACTGATTAAGGCTACAACCGTGCCTCTCGCTGCATCTTCACGTACTGGGTTTGGGTTTGAAGTGAGAACTATTTCTGGGGCATTATCATTAATATCTATTAGTGTAACTTGCACACGACAGTGGCCTTCCATCTCAGGAACGCCTTTATCTCTTGCAGTAATATCTATTTCATGCATTTGATTACTTTCATAATCTAATGGGCCTACTAAAGAAATGTCACCTGTGCCCGAGTGTAAATGAAAAATTGACAATAATGCCTGTGGTGTGTGCTCAGCAAATGCATATGCGATCTCACCATTAACACCCTCGTCTGCGTCTGTAGCTTCAACTTTTACAATTACAGAACCAGCGACATTATTTTCATGTATAGTTACATTATAAAAAGGCTTTTTGAAAACTGGGACATTATCGTTGTTGTCAAGTACAGTGACAACGATTTTTGTGGTTCCAGTTTTAACAGGATTGCCTCCGTCTAAAGCTTCCAGTAATAAAAGATGGACACTTTGTTTCTCTCTATCAAGCGATTTTTCTATTACTAGCTCTGGAACTTTTCTATTACCAGACAACTCTTTTATCCTTAAACTGAAACACTCATCTTTACTTAAGGTATAGGATTTTACCGAATTACTACCAACGTCCTGATCTTGTGCTGTTTCTAAAGGAAAGCGACTGCCCGTGGCAGTAAATTCTGCTATCTTTAAAGATCTCTCCTCTATTGAAAAAATGGGAGAATTGTCGTTGATATCCCTTATCTCTACTTCGATCCGATGTAGCTGTAACGGATTCTCTGTTACAATCTTTAAAGGCAAAATGCAGCTCGCGCTTTGTCCACATAAAGCCTCTCTGTCTATTCTGTCATTCACCACCAGCTCGCCTTTCCCCGCATCCACACTGAAATACTGCTCACCAGCCTCAGAGGAGAGACGAAGTTTACGGTCAAAAATCTCTGACAGTCCGAGACCCAGATCTTTGGCTAGATTTCCTACCAAATAGCCCTGTTTTAGTTCCTCCGGGATGCTGTAACGAGTCTGTCCGTTTATTGTACTCCACAAGAGAAAGAAATGCTGCCACCAAAGCGCCTGCCATCTCCAGTCTCGGTATCCTATTGTCTTTGTCATCCTTGGTCTGTCACAATTCGTTATTTTCCATCAAGGTATTCATCAGCACAACCCAGCATTCAAAGCCATCATCAGAATGGACACTCCAATACAAATAGATCCGTCAAAAAATATTAATGAAATAAATATATATTCCGGACGCATTCGATGAGCACATCTCCTCCGCAGCTCTGAGCACTGTGAGGTTTACCGTGGTGAGACTGAATGGGGGATGGAGTAGATCTCTTTGTACAGTCCTGTTTGTTATTGGCTCATCGCTAGATTGGTTCTAGCCAATCACAAATACTTAACTCTGCTCATACGGCAGCTGCACCCCCTCAAGGTTGCAACGCATTTTGACAAATGTAACATTAGGGATTGTCATATTTTTTTGATAACAATATTCATAGTTTTATCATCTGAGTTTATACTTTTTATTTCCTATAGATATCTTTACAGAATATAATAAGACCCATCTTCAAATAACAAATTAGAATTCCGATTCTGCTGTACCTTTTTCGTTATCGTTGCTGCCAACCAATTACGATTTTACTACCAATACATTTAAAAATGTTCCAATTTAATATGAATAATTTAACAAATTAAATTCACAAGTTAATATAAATTGTATAAGGCAAAAGCAACAACTTATGTAAATAAAAACATATACACAGTGCATGTTTTCTGAAAAGAAATGTGTGATCATTAGTCGGCCAGTCAGAGTATATATTTTACATAATAACTCTCTCAGTAAAACAAATAATATTGATTCTCATAAATTGTTATTTGTATTATTATTGTTATTATCATTATTATTGTCATTATTATTATTATTATTATTATTATTATTATTATTAATATTATTAACATTTCAGGCTGCATATGAAATCCACAAGGCAATGATGAATGACAATTACTGGAAGACGGTCTACTGTTATCTGCTCGCATTTGACTTTACGACCAGATTTACTTTCCATGGCCTTGTAAAAGGGACATTTCATAATCAGCGTATAGTACGACAAAATATCCAGTACATGTAATCAGTTAAAACAGGGATACGTTTCTTGGTCTAATGTTTATTTATTTTGGTCCCTTGAGGATTTCAACAACAGTGTGCCCTCCAGGGACGTGCACAGACATTTTGGGGGGCGGGTGCTCAAGTGAGAAAAAGGGCACTTCCCAAAATCATTTATAAAAAAAAAATTTAAAACAAAAAGTTAAATATAGTTGCACATCTCTGACTTACTCACCAATGTATTTGAATACCCTCACACTCACGCAATTCTTTGATACTCAACATAATTCTACAAAATAATCAGCTAACACAGAGACAATGGTCTTCTTTAGTATTCACTAAGCACAAGAGCAGACAACAAACTAGTAAATTAATAGTAATTACATGAGCAGCCAACAATCAAAATTATGAAGTTTTTTCATGTATTATTTTGGTCTATTTTGCTTCCATGTTTTCTTTCACTCTAATGGAAATAAATGTCTGAATTCATCGATTTAAAGCTAATCTGCATATTTAAACATAACATTTCAGGGGGAAATACTGATACTATGGGGAAGTTGTGAGGTGATATGTTTTTTGTTTTATCCTTTTCACCTGCAATGCCTTGGTAACTGCATGCAAATTAGCGCATTTTAATTAGGCCTAGTTAACGCCTAATTTGCATATCAATGTGGCGATTGTGATGACGTTATTACTGTAGATACACATTTGACTATATTGAATTTAAGTGTCTCCCCTTAAGTAGGCCTACAGTACATTAGCCTGTATGCCCATGATAAATTGCCTTAGCTAAACCTTGAGCTAATTTATCCATTAGCTAGTAGCCTGCCTTAGTTAACTATATTTGTTATTGTCTTTTAGCTAATTAGCTGTAAACTTGAGGCACTGGCAGTTTAGTAATTTGTTCATCACCACTCACCTTCAAAATAAGCCAAGAAAAGCTGGCATAACATTGGCAAGTAAAGTGGGAGGTGCTGCTACCTGTCTGTCTGAAGTGACTGCCGATGTCCGCACCGCTGTGCAGGAGACGTGGAGGGAGGGAGGGAGAGCTACGGAACGTCACAGTCTAATCTCCCGACCTGATATTTTAATTTTGTATTCAATCAATATATTTTTGGAAAGGGAAACTGTGCGCAAACAGCAGTAGATATATATTCATTTATAAAAAATAAAAAAGGGCACTTTCTCTGGAGGAAGAAAAAGGGCAGGGGCTCAAGCCCACTTTGATGTCTATGTGTGCAAGTGCCTGCCCTCTGTATGCCCAACCCAGTCTCATAAAAAAAAACGTGTGATAACTACGTTGGTCCACAACGTAGGACGTAGTATTTCTACAAAAACGCCTCTGAAATTGTAAGATCCCTACGTTTTTTTTCACCATTAATTCCAATGGCTGGCGTCTATGTCACGTGATCTTCACAATTCTCCCTGCAGAAAAAAAAAACATGGCCGAACTTCGTTTTATTCTCGGTGTAAAATGCCTATTTTAAAGTTAGTTTGGCCATTAAAATGCGTTTTGATGTCATTTGATGCGAGAAATATGAGTTGTTATTTCAGATTATGTGTGCAGTGGATGTAGCCTACATGATCTTTAGTTTTCTAGTTATTACGAAGATTAATTCAGGAAATTGTGTCGATACAACGTTTTCATTGTTACCAAGGTGGTTGCTAGGGACGCTGCTATCGATATTATTTCTGTTATGTTGTGTAACAGTTTAATGGTGTAATCTTTATTGCTACCCCCTTCCCCGTCAATGTATAGTGTTGGTCCACAGAGCAAACGTATTAGTTTAACAACATCCGCATCTAAAATTGTGGCATAGGCCTATACGTTATTTTCCCCTGTGCAATTCCAGTCTCACGTCTCACATCACATCGTCATAAACAAATACCGGAAACAGACCGAAAACACTTTATTCCGAGTGTGCTTGCTTTTCTCTTTGAAAGTCATCACATAACGGCATTGTAATACACGGTTCGGCTGCATTAAATATTACATATCTGCCGTAGTTCTCTATTTATAGAGCCCTGATGAGAAGACTTCTAGACAAACATGAGGAACTGCCGCCAACACTGAAAACGTGACGTGGATCATAAATATATCAGCCATTAAACAACATCTTACATTTCTTTTCACACAATACGTCTCCTTGCAGTATCAACACTAATTCGGCTGACTTTTATATTTGATCCAATTGGTAGATAGGCTGTATTTACACCATAAAGGTGCACAGCTGATATAAAGGGACACCTAGTGGTTAAAGCATGTTATTGCATTTCATTATTTTTATTATTAGATATTAATAGGATCCCTATAAAGTATATTCATTACTCGTTATTGTCTACTAATAGTTAATTAAAGACTGTATATAATGACTATTTTGCACATCCCTTTCAAGATTTCAAGATTTTCTAAGGTTTATTGACATATCATATTCACAAACGGTGTAGTTATGCAATGAATGAAAAACTTTGTGTATACCTCCAGCAATGTTAACTATGTTGAAGCACTTATTTTAACTGATATTATACATATGTATTATACTCTTATATAAGATGTATGTAGATAGTATAATAAATGTGCAGAATACGACAGTTTAATGGTGGAGGTACACACATATTGATAGATGTCTTGTAATTAGGGATGGGTATCGTTTGAAATTTATCGATTCCGATTTCGATTCCGGTTCTGCTTATCGATTCCGGTTCTTATCGATTCCCCGTTTCGATTCCAAAATTGTAAAATAAAGAGGTCAAACGTTTAGATAACAAAAATATATTTATTCTTAAAAGCTTTAACTGAAATTGTTACTAAAAAATATACATGCAATACAAATGTATTGCACAATAGCTGTGCTTTATTTTAACTGAGCTATGCCTGTGGCAAGCTATTAACAGGCATTACACTTTGCCTTTTCTTTTTCTTTTTTAGTGTAGTGGAGCCTCACTTCAGAGTGTTTACCGCGACCTATCTTTGGTGTTATGAAGTGACTGAGCTCGTGAAATGTCTACGGGAGGGCGGGGAGCATCGCTGCGGGGCAACTGTGGACCTCTGTCGCCTGTCAGCGCAATTTATATGATGCCGTTTAAAAAAATGAAGGGCGGTGCCGGCCGTCAGCGTACCGAGCCGGCCGTCAACGGCCCGCTGACGACCGGCCGTTCTGTGATTCTCCAGGTCCGCCCTGTATTCCACCGGGTCACCGCAGCACCGCGGTGCAGACGGACCCGCTGGAATACAGGGTCTACCGCGATTAGGAACCGTTAAGCAGAACCGAAATTGTGTATTTTGTATGGGTACCCGGTACCCGGCATTTTCTTATCGGTTCTCATCTGGAACCGAGTTTCGGTTCCCAACCCTACTTGTAATGCACTGTTGAGGAACCTGCGACCAAAGTTTTTCATCTCCGGCCTTGTCAGGTATTGAACAATCAATAAATAAAGAACACAGAATTATTAAATATAAAACACAAAATGTGTGTGATTATACTAAATGATTTACAAATAAACACCACTGCATATTTACAACTGTTACACATGCTGATGTAACGCAAATGTTTCCAGCTTGGAATCAATAAAGTATATCTTATCTTAAGATGATCGATGGCTACTGCCATATTTGCAAAATGTGCCTCTGAACCTTGACAAGTGCATGTTTCAGGCTCATCAATTAACAACAGGAGGGGTCACAAACATAAGACCAGCTGTTAAATAAAGCTCTTCTGACCTTAGCTGGCATGTGGGTAATGCTACCCATTATGGGCACAAGCAATTTTCACCCATTTATTAATTATATGTTGTTTTTTTTTTGTTTGTTTTTTTAAACCTTTATTTATCCAGATAAATCCCATTGAGATCATTGAACTCTTTTACAAGGGAGACCTGCTCAAGTAGGTTCCACATGAAACATAAAAACATTAACAGAACAACAAAAGGACATCTTACATCATCATCACAGGGATTACAATTTACATAACTATCCACATGAACAGGTACCAACAGCTTCCGATTGAGTAGCATCCAACCGAGCTTTAAAAACATTTAGTGGCACCAGATTGCTCAGTTTCCATTTCAGTTGCAGACTATTCCAAGACAGTGGCGCTGCACATCTAAAAGCTGTCTTCCCTAAGAAAGTCCTAGCAGTTGGCACATTTAATAAAACTACAGCATGCAATCTCAGGCAGTAGCCACTTACATTTCGCCGTGAGATCAGGGAGCAGATATAGGATGGAAGTTTCCCTAACATGGCTTTGTAAATAAAAATGTACCAGTGACTGAGCCTCCGTACAGTTAGTGAAAGCAAACCAGCCCTTGCGTACAGGGTACAGTGATGCGTTAATGCTTTACAGTTTGTCACAAATCTTAGCGCGCTGTGATACGCAGCATCTAACTTGATCAGGCAATTGGCAGGTGCATTCATATAAATCAAATCACCATAGTCCAGCACAGGTAAAAAGGTCACAGTGACTAGCCTTTTCCTGGCCTCAAGCGAGAAACAGGACTTATTTCTGTAAAAGAAACCTAGCCTAACCCTCAGCTTTTTAAGCAGGTTATTGACATGAAGTTTAAAAGTGAGACAATCATCAAGCCAGATACCAAGGTATTTGTAACAGGCAACAACTTCAAGTTTTGTTCCTTGTGTAGTTACAATATCTAAAACATGCTCTGGTGTCTTTTTAGCTTTAGAAAAGAGCATTACCTTGGTTTTCTCAATATTTAAAAGAAGCTTTAATTCAGAGAGCTGAGTCTGAATAATGTTAATAACAGTCTGTAATTTAACACCAGCCTCCTTAATGGAGGGACCTGCACAGTACATCACGGTATCATCCGCATAAAAATGAAAAGTAGCTTCATCCACATTTTCACCTAAACTATTGATGTAGATGGAGAATAAAAGTGGACCTAAAACAGAACCTTGAGGAACACCATTAGCAATATTTAACCACTCAGAAGACAGCCCATCAAAGTGAACACATTGGGACCTTTCAGAGAGGTAGTTTTCAAACCACCCCACTGCATGGCTGGACATGCCTATACTGGCTAGCCTCTGCTTTAAAATGCGATGATCGACGGTATCAAACGCTTTGGACAGGTCAATAAATAGAGCTGCACAGCTCTGCTTATTGTCTAAAATACTCACCACATCATTCACCACTTTCATTGTCGCAGTGATGGTGCTGTGTTGCTTTCTGAAGCCTGACTGATGTTTAGACAGGATGTCATTTGTACATAAAAACACCTTTACCTGCTCACTCACTAGGCGTTCGAGCACCTTAGCCAGAACTGATAATTTTGAGATGGGCCTATAATTATTTAATAAAGTGGCCTCCCCACCTTTTTAGCAGGACATACGCTGACTTCCACAATTTTGGAATTGTGTTAGTGCTGAGGGAGAGGTTAAAAAGAGTAGTGAGCGGTGGAGCAATAAAATCAGCAGCTATCTTTAAAAAGAAAGGCTCTAAATTGTCTGGGCCAGCTGGTTTCTTAGGATCTAACTTGGTTAAAACTTCACGAACAACATCAACAGTAAAAGGAGTAAAACTAAAAGGGTTTTCCAAAACACCTTTTTCAGAGTTACAGACTGTGGTGTTCACAGAAGCAGAGTTAGTGACAGAATCAAACAGAGAGCCACAAGACACAAAATGCTCATTAAAACAGTTTAACATAGTGGCCCTGTCCGATATAGTGCCAGATGCTGTGGTAAGGCACGGAGGTAGCTCATTACGGATATCACCGGTGGATATCGATTTTATGGCTTTCCAAAATTTTCCAGGATTATTTAGATTCTTTGTGGTAACTGACAAATAGTACTTTGATTTAGCACTTTTGATTTGCGATGTGAAGCTATTTCTTAGCTGCCTAAAATGCAGCCATTCTACCTCTGAGCCTGATTTCCTAGCCTTTGCCCAGGCCTTGTTTCTCTCATATAGGAGACTAGACAGCTCAGCAGAAAACCAAGGATTGTCTCGTCCCTTCACTCTAAAAGTACGCAGGGGTGCATGTCTATCTATAATTTCCATAAAACCAAGATACAAATAAGACCATGCAGTTTCTACATCAGGACACAGATCGATTTTACCCCAATCAAAATCAAACAGATCATGCACAAAACCCTGCTCCACAAAATGTTTTTTGTCTCTCTTACTGATAATGCGAGGTTTAACTTTTAGGACCTTAGTGTCCCTAATTGTGGCTACAACACAGTGATCACTCAGATCATTCGCAAATACTCCCACAGATGAATATTTATGGGGAACATTAGTTAAAATTAGATCAATTAGGGAGGATTTATTTGGGGACTTAATGTTAGGGCGAGTAGGACTGTCAACAATCTGAGTAACATTCAAAGAGATACAAAGGTTTTTAAAATCCTCTGACACTGCAGTTAACCAGTCCCAGTTAAAATCACCAAGCAGTACTATTTCCTTGTAGTCTAGTTGAGATAAAAGTTTTGCCAAAGAAGATAAAGAGTCCTTGACAGCTGAGGGGGGTCTGTAGCAGCCCACCACCATGACCTGTTGCCCCTTTGCTACTTCAATATTTAAAGCTAAAAATTCTAGTTGTTTACTAATAGATTTGGAAACCATCTTGGTTACATTTGAATGTTTCCTATCCCCTAAACCTCCAGGGATGTACACAGTTTAATACTGGCCACTTCTTATTATGGGAAATACGAAAACGTCTTTTAAAACTACACTCCCAGAGACGTGCCATAGATAGAAAACATGTTGCGAAACAGAATAGCCAGCATGTGTAGTTCTGGAGACGGGGTGGGGGAGGGGGGGACGTGGTGGACCCGTTCAAATCCAGTTTTGGACATTCTGCCGTGGTTCCATCCCATTTCAAGTGCTGTTCGACGCTCTGCACACTCTCCAATCACAGAGCTTGAGGACTATCACAGGGTTTGTCAAGCGAAGCGGAGAGAATACTTACTTCCGGGTGTAATATTCTGTAAAGCAAATGAGCTGCTCCGACCCTCGGTCCTGACGGACTCCAACTTGTGTTTATTAATTAATCAAACAAATAAATAAACACAAGGATAATTATGTGTTATTGTTGAGTAAATGGAGAATTGCACAGGGGAACATAACGTGTAGGCTATCTATGCCACAATTTTAGATGCGGATTTTGAACTAATACGTTTGCGCTGTGGACCAACACTATACATTGACGGGGAAGGGGGTAGCAATAAAGATAACACCATTAAACAGTTACACAACATAACAGAAATAATATTGATAGCAGCATCCCTAGCAACCACCTTGGTGACAATGAAAACGTTGTATAGACACAATTTCCTGAAGTAATCTTCGTAATAACTAGCAAACTAAAGATCATGTGCATCCACTGCACACATAATCTGAAATAACAACTCATATTTCTCGCATCAAATGACATCAAAACGCATTTTAATGGCCAAACTAACTTTAAAATAGGCATTTTACACCGAGAATAAAACGAAGTTCGGCCATGTTTTTTTTTTCTGCAGGGAGAAATTTGAAGATCACGTGACATAGACGCCAGTCATTGGAATGAATGGTGAAAAAAAACGTAGGTATTTTACAATTTCAGAGGCGTTTTTGGAGAAATACTACATCCTACGTTGTGGACCAACGTAGTTATTACACGTTTTTTTATGAGACTGGGTTGGTATGCCCCATGAGTCGTTGTCGCTGTCCATTCCTGTGGTTCTGAAACGATCAGCTCTGTAGGCCTTTCAACACCAAACACACTATTCAGGTCAAACTTCAATAGCCACTGTGGCACAAAAGTTACACAGTTTGAGTTATATATGAATATCATATTTACATTTACATTTCAAATACATCGACTTCCATATCCAGGATTTTAAGGATATATTACCTTGTTATAAGTATAAGTCAAATAGGTGCTTTCTTTGCATTTACTGAATCTTAATAGTCATAACAATTGTATAAGCCATTGTTTGTCCTAATCACTGCTCACCTGCTGGCTCTCAAAGGTCCACGTGCTGTCGGGTAAAGAAGCATCCAGAACACTGATCACCTCCGTAAAGTCAGTGGTGCTGCTGGGCTTAATCAAAGTGAAATCACTGTACTCTGATGACATTGGAGACATGCAGGACCTGAAGGACTGACTCTGAGACATCATGTCTCCTCCCAGGACCTCCACGTACTTTATAGGTCCATCAGTGTTGAGCTGAATCTGCATGTTTCTGTTGGGGTTCTTGTAATTATCACAGTCGCTTCCTCTCATGCAGCAACTACCGCTGCTGCTGCTGTTCCTCATGCATTTAACCGCTAAGATGAGAAAAGTCACCAGAGACAGCACGGACACCGAGGCCAAAGAGAGAATCAAATACAGGGTGATTCTCCCAGTTTTCCTGCTGGGCTCGGCCGTTTTCTGTCGGAGGTCTAAGATGGGCTCATGGAGGCCGTCCTCCAGCAGGATGGACACCGTGACGGTGGCGGACTGCATCGGTTCCCCGTCGTCCTTGATCTCTATAAGCAGCCTCTGAGAGGAGTCGTCCTGCTCGGACGCAGCACGTTTAGTCCTCACCTCCCCTGTGTACAGATTGACAGTGAACAGAGAGGCGTCTGTGGCCTCCGCCAGCTTGTAGGAGATCCAGGCGTTATGGCCCGAGTCAGCATCCACGGCCGTCACCTTAGTAACCAGGTGACCCGCTTTAGCGGAGCGGGACATCCTCTGGTGAGAGAGGGAGCCCAGGACAGCGGAGGAGGGGTAAATAACAGCGGGGGCATTGTCGTTCTGGTCCAGGATAAAAACATGGACAGTGGTGTTGCTGCTGAGAGACGGAGAGCCCTGATCCTTTGCCTGAACCTGGATCTGAAACACCTTCAGTTTCTCATAGTCAAACGAGTGCATGCTGTAGATGCTGCCGTTATCTGAGTTAATGTAAACATAAGACGAGACAGAAACGTCCTGCACTTTAGAGTCCAAGATGGAGTACGAGATTTTGCTGTTTTCACCAAAATCCAGATCAGAGGCTGATACTGAGTACAGTATAGAACCTGGCACCCCATTCTCTTTTAAATAAACTGCATATTTTGGTTGACTGAATACAGGAGGGTTGTCATTTACATCAGTAATATTTACATTTATAATCTTCTTAGTCGACAGAGGAGGAGAGCCTGAATCAGTGGCTGTTATCTCGATATTATACTCTGAGAAAGTCTCTCGGTCTAAAGCACCTCCGGTAACCAGTGCATAGTTATCTGAAAAAGATGGTTTCAGATTAAAAGGAGAACTCATAGGGAGTTGTAATGTCACTTTACCGTTAACACCGGAATCAAGGTCTCGTGCACTGATTAAAGCAACCACTGTACCACGTGGTGCGTCCTCAGGCACAGAGCTTGGTTGAGATGTCATAAGAATGTTTGGAGCATTATCGTTTTCATCCAACACTTCAATGTGCATAGTACAATGTCCTTCCATTCCTGGAGTGCCTTTGTCTCTTGCACTAATGTCTATTTCATAATTTGCAATTGTTTCGTAATCTAATTTCCCTATGAGCCGTATTTCCGCGGTTAATGAATTAATATCAAACATTAATGAGACAATATCTGGTGTGTGCATTCCAAATGAATATTCTACATCTCCATTGGGACCTTCATCGGTGTCCTCAGCTGTAAGTTTTAGGATAGATGCATCTTGTATGGTATTTTCGCTTACAGAGACCTTGTAAACATTTTGTTCAAATACAGGAAAATTATCGTTAATATCCAGCACATTTATAGTTATCTGTGATGTCCCAGATTTGACTGGGTTTCCCCCGTCAATAGCAGTTAATTGAAGCTGATGAACATTTTTTTTTTCTCTGTCGAGTGATTTAGACAACACTAGCTCTGGGACTTTCCTCCCACCAGATATATCCTTTATCTTTAAACTAAAAAAATCGTCTTTACTTAAAGTGTAAGACCTCACTGAATTTCCTCCAACATCAAGATCTTGCGCGATTTCCAATGGAAAACGTGCCCCCGCTGCTGTCGACTCGGCTATTTGTAATGCTATTTCCTGCGAAGGGAATCGTGGAGAATTATCATTAACATCTTGTATTTCCACCTCAACTCGGTGCAATTGTAACGGTTTATCAATCACCACTTGCAGAGTTAACACACAGATCGCGCTTGGTCCACATAAAGCCTCTCTGTCTATTCTGTCATTCACCAGCAGCTCGCCCTTCCCCGCATCGACACTGAAATACTGCTCTCCAGCCTCAGAGGCGACACGTAGTTTACGGTCAGAAATGTCAGAAAGTCCCAGACCCAGATCTTTGGCTAGGTTTCCTACCACAGAGCCCTGTTTTAGTTCCTCCGGGATGCTGTAACGAGTCTGTCCGTTTATTGTAGTCCACAAGAGAAATAAATGATGCCACCAAAGCGCCTGCCATCTCCAGTCTCTGTATCCCATTGTCTTTGTCATCCCCAATCCGTTAAAATGATTCCCCATTTAGGTGATGGGAAAGCAGATAGTAAACAGCCATTGCCATACAGCATTAATCCAAAACAAAGGTAAAAAATCGCTTCATACCAACAACTAAATAAATGTTATTCTCTGTTAATTCAGAGAAAAGCATCATTCCCTCTCGTCAATCTCTGTGCCATGTAAGTGGGTACGGAGCTGAAGCTGCATGGGGGAGGGAGTCGATCTCTTTGTACAGTTCTGAATCCTATTGGTTAACAAAATCCATCTCTACCATCCAATAAAAAGGGGGTGAGCACAGCTTTTAAAGACACAGCCACCCTTGAATATGCCAGTGTATGAAATAAATGATACGATGCCAGCTGTTACAGGTTTCCCATAATGTCAATTCAAGGCAAAATCAATGTAATTATAAAATAAAAAAATATTTCCTGGTTCTGGTTATTTACACGTTTTTATTTTTGTTGACATTAATCGGGAACAAGTGATGTGCTGCATGGTTAACACTGTGTTCAGTGTGTGGCTGTCCAACTGTCTGGTGCCGTGGTGCGGAAACCAAGTGTCATTCATACAGCTTAAAGGAGAGCATTCTAACATCTTATAATGAAGTAACTCAATGGGTGAGTTGCCCTAATGTGGGACACCTAAGCTCAAATTGGTCTTCCGCAAACAAATGAGAGTCAATGAAACTACGGGTTAACACAAGCTGTGTTGTCATGCGATCAAAATCACATGACTTCTCAAATGTCCAATCACAGATTAGGGTGGGAAAACCTTCAAACAGGAAGTACCCTGTGTGAAGACCACCCAAAGGTCCGTGACATATAGTGTTTTGACAAATGTAATGTTAAGGTTTTAAATTTCGTATAAATAAAACAATCTTGCAAGTTTTTTATCAGGATGTGTTTATGATATGTTTGTTCATCAGAACATATTATAATATGGTGTAAATATACTCTATATTTTTTATTTCAATCAAATGTTCCATCGTCCCACTTTTGGAAACATGTTTCGCAAAGTGGGACAGTATGATTTGCCTAATGTGGGACAGTTCTAAAAGGGGCATGGATTGTGCAAGAGCAATGGTTATTTACTGGGTTTTAGTCTTCTAATGCAGTATTTTAGATATTTAAGGTGAAGGGCAAATTATATTAAATAATTGGGAGTGGCTGCATCTCTGTTAAAATGATATGACAAAGTCAGGGATAATATTAGGGATACATGTCTGAGTTTAAAAGATGACAATTAATTTAAGCCAAAACATTTATAGTAATTTAATAAATCCTTCCAACACACATTGTAAAAAATAGCCTAAGTTAAGACATCATTCCAATATGTGCTATATATAAAAAAAACACAGTTTAAAAGGGGAGTGATTAGTCGAATATGCATAAATAAAAAATAAAAAATGCAGACTAGGTAAGATAAAGATAGGAGAGAAGAGTTTATCAAATATGTGTTATTGGTTGTGAGCATATTCTAATGGTTTTTTGATTATTGAAATATATACAGTTCTGTTTCATATGATTGTTGAGAACTGTATCCATACATCTCTTAATTTTGCCCTCAAAGTGCACCAGATTGATGCATTCAACTTCAATTTAAAGAAAAACATCTTCTGTTGTAACAACAATAACATTATGAAAGTAACATAGCTGAACATGGTATTGCACATTTAGCTTTGAGTGTTACTGACCTGAGATGTTTTTATTACATGAATTAAGGTGACTGAGGCTTTTTAACATAGACTTTTCAGTGTCCCACATTTTGCACAGAACTGTCCCACATTAGGAAATGCAGATTGTCTGAGACAACTTGGCACTAAGAGTACTGATATGTCTACCATTTCTTTTATGAGTGTAATATCTGCATTTTCTCTTTTGGTTTGATTAGGACACATCCTGGGGATTTCAGAATGGTACTGGATTTTGATTTATTGTATCGGCTTCATATCGCAATATATTCCAGATGTCTGAAACGCAAAAAATGTCCCACATTAGGGCAATTCACCCTATGCAAATAGAGCTATAGAACATTTGAATTGTTACAAAAGTAGGATTTTAAAGCACAAACAACAATAAGGCAGTGTTAAAGGTAACATCCTCTTTGCAAACCGACAGTATACGCAACCAACAGAAGTCTATAGAGTGATGAACATTTTAAGCTCAATAATTTGTTGCATTTATAAACTGACAATGCCAATGGAACACAATTATAATATAAAATGACGGAATCTTAAATACGTTTGAACTACATAGGTAGCCAGGAGGTGATATCACCGAAACTCTAAGCACTTATCGGCTAAGGAGGATTGCAGGTACAAAGAACACAAAGAAGGAATAAAGAAAGATAACGTCTTGTGACCGATTATTTGTTGGCTTAAGAGATGAAAACATATGATCGGATGTCATTTATATGTTTAAAAATGCGAACAATGATATTAAATTACACTAAAGGCCATATTTTGTCTGCTCACCTGCTGGCTCTCAAAGGTCCACGTGCTGTCGGGTAAAGACGCATCCAGAACACTGATCACCTCCGTAAAGTCAGTGGTGCTGCTGGGCTTAATCAAAGTGAAATCACTGTACTCTGATGACATTGGAGACATGCAGGACCTGAAGGACTGACTCTGAGACATCATGTCTCCTCCCAGGACCTCCACGTACTTTATAGGTCCATCAGTGTTGAGCTGAATCTGCATGTTTCTGTTGGGGTTCTTGTAATTATCACAGTCGCTGCGTCTCATGCAGCAACTACCGCTGCTGCTGCTGTTCCTCATGCATTTAACCGCTAAGATGAGAAAAGTCACCAGAGACAGCACGGACACCGAGGCCAGAGAGAGAATCAAATACAGGGTGATTCTCCCAGTTTTCCTGCTGGGCTCGGCCGTTTTCTGTCGGAGGTCTAAGATGGGCTCATGGAGGCCGTCCTCCAGCAGGATGGACACCGTGACGGTGGCGGACTGCATCGGTTCCCCGTCGTCCTTGATCTCTATAAGCAGCCTCTGTGAGGAGTCGTCCTGCTCGGACGCAGCGCGTTTAGTCCTCACCTCCCCTGTGTACAGGTTGACAGTGAACAGAGAGGCATCCGTGGCCTCCGCCAGTTTGTAGGAGATCCAGGCGTTATGGCCCGAGTCAGCATCCACGGCCGTCACCTTAGTAACTAGGTGACCCGCTTTAGCGGAGCGGGACATCCTCTGGTGAGAGAGGGAGCCCAGGACAGCGGAGTAGGGGTAAATAACAGCAGGGGCATTGTCGTTCTGGTCCAGGATAAAAACATGGACAGTGGTGTTGCTGCTGAGAGACGGAGAGCCCTGATCCTTTGCCTGCACCTCGATCTGAAACACCTTCAGTTTCTCATAGTCAAACGAGTGCATGCTGTAGATGCTGCCGTTATCTGAGTTAATGTAAACATAAGACGAGACAGAAACGCCCTGCACTTTAGAGTCCAAGATGGAGTACGAGACTTTGGCGTTTTCACCAAAATCCAGATCAGATGCTGATACTGAGTACAGTATAGAGCCTGGCACCCCATTCTCTTTTAAATACACATTATAGGATGGCTGAGTGAATAAAGGGGCGTTATCATTCACATCACTGATGCTGACAGGTATAATTTTCTTACTGGACAGAGGAGGAGAGCCTGAATCAGTGGCTGTTATCTCAATATTATACTCTGAGAAACTCTCTCGGTCTAAAGCACCACTTGTAACCAGTGCGTAATTATTAGAAAAGGATGGTTTCAAACTAAAAGGAGAACCTCTTGATACTCGTAATGTGACTTTGCTATTATTAACGGAGTCAGCGTCACGTGCGTTGATCAAAGCCACCACTGTGCCACTTGGTGAGTCTTCGCGCACCGGCTGCGGTTCAGAGGTAAGAACAATTTCTGGAGTGTTATCATTAACATCTAAAACATCTATCTGTAGACGACAATGACCCCCATTTTCGGGAACCCCTTTGTCTTTTGCAATTATTTCAATTATGTAGGACGAGGCTCTTTCAAAATCTAAGTCTCCTTTCGAGTGTATTTCTCCCGTTAATGAATTAATTTCAAATGCTGATGAGACAGATTCTGGTGTCCGCGAGCCAAACGAGAATACAACCTCTGCGTTAGTTCCCTCGTCAGCATCAGTTGCCACTATCTTTGCAACAAACGTATTTTTAGCAGTATTTTCCCCTAAGGTAACTTTATATACACTTTTATCAAAAACAGGAAAATTGTCGTTTACGTCGAGCACTGTGATTGTAATCTGTGAGGTACCAGATTTGACTGGATTTCCCCCGTCTAATGCAGTCAGTAGTAGCTGATGAACTGATTTCTTCTCTCTATCAAGGGGCTTCTCTAACACTAACTCCGGGACTGTTTTGCCGTCTTCAACTTCCTTCATTTTCAAAATAAAACAGTCATTTTTAGTCAACACGTAGGATTTAACTGAGTTACTGCCAACGTCAGAATCGTCTGCACTGTCCAAGAGAAAACGTGTTCCTACTGCTGCACTTTCAGAAATGTTTAATGACATCTCTTTTGTATGAAAATTAGGCGAGTTGTCATTAATGTCTTTAATTTCTACCTCGATTCGATGTAAACTGAGAGGGTTTTCTAGAATAATTTGCAGAGGTAAAACACAGCTCGTAATTTGTCCACATAAAGCCTCTCTGTCTATTCTGTCATTCACTATAAGATCGCCCTTCCCCGCATCCACACTGAAATACTGCTCGCCAGCCTCGGAAGCGACACGTAGTTTACGTTCAAACATTTCTGATAATCCCAGACCCAGATCTTTGGCTATATTTCCTACTACAGAGCCCTGTTTTAGTTCCTCCGGGATGCTGTAACGAGTCTGTCCGTTTATTGTAGTCCACAATAGAAAGAAATGATGCCACCAAAGCGCCTGCCATCTCCAGTCTCGGTATATTCTCTTTGTCATCCCCGGTCCGTTAGAATAGGTTTCCCATCGAGTAAACCGAAGTTAATATCCAGTTCCAACGAGCATTAGCTATTTCCATACAAATACATGAATCACCTTTATTCATGTCTGAAGCTTAAACTAACTATTTCCTTTTCAGCCTCGCGATAGGAGTGCATCATCCACCGTCCTCGAGCTCTTTGCATTGATACCGTTTACAGTGCTGAGGCTGCAAGGGGGAGGGGTAGATCTCTTTGTACGACTCGGTATGCCATTGGTGAACACATCCATCACGAACATCCAATAGGGAAGGGACTGAATTGTGCTTTTAAAGACACGCGCTTATGAGCATCAGCCATGTACTGCTGGGAGTGACAGGTCAGAGTGAGAACGTGTTGGACAGGTGTATGATCCATGCTTTTCTTCTCGTTTTACAACTGTGTTGCTCAAACCATGTGAGATTTCTCAAATCTAACACAATGGGCCTTCCCAGACAATAACATGAACACATTTGACTGGGAAAAGCCAAATAAAACCCTATCCTCCCTAACAAAACATGTATTAAAGGTCCCCTATTATACTGTTTTTCATCAATATATAATATATCTCAGATATACAAAGCATGTCTCTGAAGTGTTTTGCTGAAACACCAAACAGATCGTGCATTTTAGCATCCCATAAACCCCTCGGTTTCAGCCCTGTTTCAAAAGTGCTGATTCTCTGTCCTTTACTTCAGATGAAAATAAGGAGCCCCTCCCCACGCCCCTCTGCGAGATATTTGGTTAAATATAACACAATGGTGCTCTAGGAGGAGATTCAGGTGATAAGGTGGGCGGGTGTTACCTTGGTTGGTGATTGGCTAATGGTTACACAAGCCAAAACATCGTTATAACATCATAAAGTGGCCAAAATCTGATCAGCTCATTTTCAGACAGGTTTTTATATAAATGGATCAGGACAAAAAGTGAGCAAATATTTTTTTCCTGAAACTTTCAGAATATCTTTACAGATGTTTATGTAAAAGACATGAATGAAAAAGTTAATTTAGCATAATAGTTGACCTTTAAATACAGTTCTGGAAGTTCTTCTTATATACAAAATGAATGAAACCATTTGCCATCCTCAAAGCAATATTTTAAATGTATATCTGCATCATGTATTTGTTATTAATTTAGCCACACTCTGTTTGGCAATTTCAAGAAGTCCGAGCATTTCAATTAGGTGTTGAGTTAGCTTTTTTTATTTAATAATTGGACATTTTACAAGAGCATTAACTTAGTGTACAATTAACAAAAACAAAACCACAGTGCTCATGCTGTAAACAATTTAGCAAGCGAAGCTGATAAAAAGCAGACTGAGCAGGTCAGCTTTCAGTTCTTACAATTAAGAAAGTAATTTAAATGTGGAATTAAAAAATATATATATGATGGGGACATCACCTGCAGTCATTATGCTCACCTGCTGGCTCTCAAAGGTCCACGTGCTGTCGGGTAAAGACGCATCCAGAACACTGATCACCTCCGTAAAGTCAGTGGTGCTGCTGGGCTTAATCAAAGTGAAATCACTGTACTCTGACATTGGAGACATGCAGGACCTGAAGGACTGACTCTGAGACATCATGTCTCCTCCCAGGACCTCCACGTACTTTATAGGTCCATCAGTATTGAGCTGAATCTGCATGTTTCTGTTGGGGTTCTTGTAATTATCACAGTCGCTTCGTGTCATGCAGCAACTACCGCTGCTGCTGCTGTTCCTCATGCATTTAACCGCTAAGATGAGAAAAGTCACCAGAGACAGCACGGACACCGAGGCCAGAGAGAGAATCAAATACAGGGTGATTCTCCCAGTTTTCCTGCTGGGCTCGGCCGTTTTCTGTCGGAGGTCTAAGATGGGCTCATGGAGGCCGTCCTCCAGCAGGATGGACACCGTGACGGTGGCGGACTGCATCGGTTCCCCGTCGTCCTTGATCTCTATAAGCAGCCTCTGAGAGGAGTCGTCCTGCTCGGACGCAGCGCGTTTAGTCCTCACCTCCCCTGTGTACAGGTTGACAGTGAACAGAGAGGCGTCTGTGGCCTCCGCCAGCTTGTAGGAGATCCAGGCATTATGGCCCGAGTCAGCATCCACGGCCGTCACCTTAGTAACCAGGTGACCCGCTTTAGCAGAGCGGGACATCCTCTGGTGAGAGAGGGAGCCCAGGACAGCGGAGGAGGGGTAAATAACAGCGGGGGCATTGTCGTTCTGGTCCAGGATAAAAACATGGACAGTGGTGTTGCTGCTGAGAGACGGAGAGCCCTGATCCTTTGCCTGTGTCAGTACCAGATATGTTCGGCCTACCAAATATGTTCGGGTGTATTTCCGTCGCATCCGTCATCCGTCATATCCGTCATATACTCACCTCCCTCTGCTCCCAGCGCTATGCTGCCACACACCGGCCGTCTGCGGAACTGCAGCCGGAGGAACTCGGTACAGCTTGTTATGTGTGAACGATCTAGATCCCTCCGCTTCCCCATAATTACCGCGACCATTTTAACTTTCATGACAGAAATGGAGAGCTTTTATGCTGAGATAAAGCAGTACGTGCTCAATGGTGGTTACCACAATCTCACCATCGCCGCTGAAAAGCATGATAAAAGGAAGGCGTTAATTCGGAGGGCATCCAAACAATACCTGATCAAAGGTAAGTAACAGAATAAGACCATGGTTAAGTCACGAACATACGTTTTTATTATGAGGTATAAACCCCCTGTACATGTGACATCATCACATCCCTTTACTTATAGGGATCAATAAAGTATATATCTATCTATCTATTTATCTAATGGTGTTTTTTGGTGCAAAAGTGATCATACCTCTAATGGTTTATCATATTGCAATTCCAACATTTTTCAGTAAATCGCAAGGACTCCACAGCTTGTTTCTCCTTTTTCTTTTTATACACACTTTACATTACTGTAGTTGTTACGTCTAAACCACATTTGCCACTGGATTTCTTGAACAGCTTTTAGTCATAATGTCATCTCTACACATGTCTAAATGATTGTTTTGTTGTTCCTGTTGTGCCAGCTGGAGATTTGTACTACACATACAAGGACAATGAGAGGATGGTTGTGTGCACCAAGGACCAAATTATCAATGTCCTGAAGGAGTGCCATGATAACCTGGGTTCCGGAGGTCATGCAGGGAGAAGGCGCACCACCGAGAAGGTTTTGGCAACGTACCACTGGTCCACTATGCGGGAGGACGTGAAGAAATGGGTGGGAGTTTTTGACTGACTGACTGATTATTGATCTACAGAAATGTGTTGTATGTGTACATTGAAACAGAGTGAGACATGTGTGGATCTCATTGGCCCACTTCCCTCCACTGCTAAGGGCAAAAGGTACTATCATGATGGGCTGAAGCATGTGTAACCTCCTTTAAAGGTTCTAAACGTGAAGAATCTGGTTTAAAAAGAAAGGAAATCATTTACAGTGATTCTGTATGTATTTACAACATTCTGCATTTTATATTGCAGATACATTCTAACAGCGACTGATCTGTTCACGAAGTGGGTGGTAGCAAAAACGCTCTACCACAAAACAGCTGTTGAGGTCTCAAAAAAGATTGTAAATATTCTTCTCGATTTCGGTCTTGTCGAGAAGATCATTACCGACCAAGGACGGGAATTTGTCAATGAGGTACAATAATCTATCTAATACAGTGTATGTGTTATGTGTAACAATGTAATACGATTTTTCAGGTAATTTGGTAATTGGTGTACACTAAACCATCTGCAGGTCAACCGTGGTGTTTTTGATGCACTGGGTGTAAAACACTGCATCACTTCAGCGTACCATCCCCAGTGCAATGGCCAAGATGAGCGTACAAACCAAAACATAAAAAAAGCACTTGCAAAGTACTGTGGAGAGGACCAGAATGACTGGGATTTACATCTGAGGGGCATTGTGGCGAGCATTAACACCTCAAAGCAGGTACAATGTTGTAACAAATGCAGATGGAAACAATACTCAACAGAGATACTAAAAGGAATTTTTATGCTTTCAGAGGTCAACCAAGTGCACGCCCTATTTTGCCCAGTTTGGGAGGCACCCTCGCGTCCCGGGTGTTATAAATGCTACAGTCAATGACAGGGATGATACCTCTGTTTTGGTGCCTGCTGATGAGGCAGAACAGCAGCTTGAGGCAAAGGCTGCAACCATTGCAGATTTGCACTCGAAGGTGAGAATAAAATGGCAATATTTAAAACATAATAACTCCTAAAAAATGCAAGCGTATGTTAAGGACTGTAAATGATAACTGTTACATATCTTTCTCAGATTTACCAGAACATCCAAATAGCACAACAGAGACAGAAAATCTCTTTTGAAAAACGCAAGGGAAAGAATGTGAAATCTTTCCTGATTAACGTTGGAGATGAGGTCCTAAGAGCGAATAAGAGGAAGGAGGGCCGAAAAGGTGGAAAACTGGAGTGCAACTGGTTTGGCCCTTATGTGGTTTCCTCAATCACCAACAAGGGTGTGGCAACCCTGTTGAGCTCAACAGGAGCTCAGCTGAGACAGAGTGTGAATGTGTCTCAGCTGAAGCCCTTTATCAGGCCTATGTTGAGAGGTATTTTGATTATCAATACAAGGACACATTTTAGGTATACTTCATGTGTGGTACTTCAATAATACTGTTTATTTTGTGTCTATCTAATAACAGCTGAACCGAAGTTGGATTCGGAGGGGTCAGTTGCTGACCACCAGTATGCCCTCTCTGGTGCGAAATACGCAAAGGATCTACATCCGATTCAAGACAAGCTGGTAGATATATGTTTACTTCATGCACAGTGATGGAGGTGCATTGTTTTGATTTTAATTTTTCTATGTTTTCTATTGGCTTGAAGTATGTTTTGCAATCTGTTATTTGCAGCTCAGCTATGTGCTAGACCACAATAGGCCTGGAGCAGAGGTCATTGTGAAGGAGGGTGATGTGTGCCTGACCAGAGAGGACTTTTGGAGCCTGGGTCTTCCTCAGTGCATGGAGTCAAATGTAGGTATACTTGAGCTTTCCTCCCAACTTCATCTTGTCTCAAATAAATGGCACAGGTAACTTACTGTTGTTACTGTTTCAGATTGGAAACACGTGCCTGAAGATGGTACAAGAAGCCACCCAAAGACATGTACGGTTTTCAACAGACATCATTGGCCTGCTTTTTTCTTTTGAATAACACATATTTTCTAAATAGCTGTTTAGTGGTGAAACTCCAATCTCGTGAAGTGTGGTTGTCTCTTGTTGTTGAACATACTTCTATGAAGATTTCATTTTTTTTGAAAAACTATCAATATAGGGCAAAGATATATACATCGTGGATATGTATGTGGTTCCTACCTGGAAGTCCAAAACAGCTGACGTGTTGGCCAGTTTTCCAGTAAGTTCCTGTTGCTTGAGACCTATGTTTCTTGAAATTGATATACAGCAACTTAAAATCCCTTGTTTAAAATACTAGGCTGACCAATTGGCCACCAAGGACATGGTTTTCATCCCTGCCTGGAGTCGGCAGCAAGGAAAGGCAGATCACTATTTGCTTTGCGTGAGTCTGTTCCAAATGATCTCACCAGCATGTACAAAATGAACATAAGTTGTGCTGTGTGGTTTTCTTCTGGTGTTTGATTATGTCTAATTTCAGCTATTTTGTCAATGGTTGACAGGTGATCAAGCCAGCAAAGAGAGAGTTATATTTGCTCGACCCTCTTAAGCCAGATGGCTTTGGGGACAATTCCTACAAGGACATATTTAGGTTTTTGTAACATGATTACCCCCTCACCGTTCTGTGGCTTGTATGGGAGTTCTAAATAGTTTATAGTATTCTAATACTGCAGTAACCATCTTGTAGACCAGGGGTCTGAATCTGATCAAATTCATTTATAATATATCTCCATTTCCACAAAGTCTGGAGTGTCCTTAGTGGAACCAAAAGAAAAAGAGTCTGCAACAGGATGCTATGAATTATAATATTCATTTTGTTATAAGCCTTGTTCAAAGGTTGTTTTCAAGTTCAGCTTTGTTCAGCGGCTGGTAAACGTATTTTTGTTTGTTTTATTTTAGCCCCGTTCAGTGGCTTTCATAACTTTCCTCTTTTAAGGCATGCAATAGTTCAATGTAAGGAAATCCAAAAACATGAATTATATTGTGTATAGCGTTCCTTCACCAAATCAATTCCCATGTCTTATCATTTCTTTTGACAGTGACCTAGCGCACCGCATTGCTCCAGGTCAGTGGACAGTAAAGTTCGGCAGAGACGTCAAGGTACATTTCTCCACCATCTCATACACCTGCTTTCACATGTCTTTATTTTCCATTTGACCATGAACATCACTGTTATATTCCAAATTCTTACAGGGTTAGCCTCACCAAACCACGGGCAATGACTGTGGTGTCTTCATACTGATGGTAAATTCCTCCCTTGACACTTTTTTTTAAGGGGTTTTGTTAGTTTTTGAAACTCATAACTTAACAGATCTTTATCCTTTCACAGTATGCACTCAACTTCAGCACAGATGCTCTACTTTGGTTTACCGAGGTCAGTATTTATCCTCTGAGTTAGTATTTCAGGGGGAAGAGGGGGCTAACATTGAGTAGACAAATGATGAGGTTCCATTCATTTTCAACTTTATTATTGTTACATTTTCTTTTAGCGGGACATAGCACAGATCCGGAAATGGTGGTGCATTATGCTCATGGAACGGTACCAGATTGAAGGGTAAATCATACATTTTAAATGTTACTTTATAGACAACAGTTTCTTTGACACTGATTTACATTTTCATCCTGATATTATGTGATTTTTATAGCCACGGACAGATCCAGATTATTTAACACATGCATACATATTGATAATTGTATACACATGTAATTAAACAATCACATGACCCACACCTTATATTTTCCTTCAAAGGTCCAGTTTCAAAAGTCCGACATGTGCTTCATATTGGAGGTAATATCTTTTCAGTGAAGCAGTAACTGTTTTTTGTTTAAAAAACGACCTGTGATCACGGCAGAATTTCCAACTATTATGTCTCACTGCTTTTTTTAACTTTATTGATAGCTGTTTTTTACCTCAAGGAGAAGAATAACAAAACATAAGAAAAATGTGTGTGATATATTCAACATTAATATTAAAAATGTGTCTTTTTGCTACCTGAAGCCCAAAGAATCTTGGTATTTCGATTGTGCTGGCAACAGTCTAGTCAATGTGTTGTTAAATATGTTTGATCTAGTCTGACCAATACTTCACAGCTGCCAAACTGTCTTCTCTCGGACCTTCTGATGGAAGTGGTTCTCCAGGAAGGTGACAAAGCGTACTCATCACTCACTCTAGTGTGTACCACCTTCAGAGACACAATGTCCACTGTGTCTTTCAGAAGAGGGGCCCACTTTCGCTGGCTTGAGAGTAAGTGATTCAGTGAAGGTGCAGCAGTATACGACAGCTGTGGTGTCTATGCATATTTTTAATGGCTCTATTGAAATGCTTGTTTTACACAGGTGTTGCTACATGGAGTTTGTTCTCTGCTTCATACAAGCAGGATTTCAACGTCATGTACACCATTGACACCTGCCGTGGATGCTTGGAGCCTTACAAAAACTGCAAACCAGGTAGACTTCTTATTCTGGATAATAATGTTTATGTGTCATTACATATTTAGTGTGTTGTGGTCCTAGTGTGATTCAATTACAATATTTTCTTTTTCTATTCATAGGATATGTTGGGAAAGGTAAAAGAGGAGAATTGCAGGGCATCTACTCTGATGACCAACATCCAGGCTATTGCAGTCCCTTCTGCAACCAGATATCATAGGTAAAGATTAACTCACACAAACAAATGTCAGAATAGACTAAATTGTCACTGCAATTAATGAAGATCATCATTTGATATCTTACCTTCAAGTTTGGTTTTCCCGGACGCTGCCCGTCGTGGACTTCGGGTCGTGGACTTCGGGTCGTGGCTGAACCTGTCTCTGCAGTCCTGCCTTGGGTCATGCTGCTTCCCTGATGGCTTCCTCATATATTCTGAACAATCTGTGCTGTTTTCCTATCCACATGTAAAAGGAACTAGAAGGATTTCTTGATACTAAGGGCTGTAGAGAAAAGTTTGGAGCTTTTTCCATTAACGTTGAAGTTCAAATTCTCAATAAACACTTGAATGCTGTGCTGTCTTTCTATTTACTTGAATGTGTGAATTCATTCAGTTGGGTAGGTAAGCTTGGGATGGATATATGAAATATATACATACAAAAAATTAGAGACTCTTTCCAATGAAAGTAGCTAGCCGCAATAGCTCCAAGATTGCTATATCTAGTTTGTAGGTCGCCAAGTTGGCATCATTGACAGTTCGTCTCTTAAAGCCTCTAAAGCTCTGCAACAAAAAAGGATCATTATGAATGTAAATACTATACATGGTAATGCAGCAGGGCATAGTGCGATGAGGCAGGCAGGCAGAACCAGATTTATTTCTAAATATTTGTCGATCAATATTAGGCTACACTAATATAAGGCTACTAGTATTATGATATTACTGCAATAATATTCCAGTGGTGGCTGCTTAAGGTTGTTTCTGGCTCGTTTGATCCAAACATTGTCCAAAGCTCAAAATGTATTGTAATAGATGTAAGAATTCTCAAAATGTACAATATGTTTTGATCCAACACAATATTCTGATTCAATCCATATATGTTAGGGGGTTTTTTTTCACCAAAATAAATAGACTGCCTTCTCTCCAGCTCACCGCACACAAAGGGGGGGGGGGGGGGGGCATCTGTATTAACGGGTCAGTCTATAAGCACTCTAATAGCACCATAAATTACATTTAAATAACCACAAAAAGACAATTATTGTTTCCGATATTGATTTAACGAGATGCTGTTATAACATGGAAACGGCTTAATTTAAAAAAATAAGCTTCAAAAATGTTTTATGAAGCACACTGGGTACAGCCCTGTAATACATGTGTTCCGTGTGTATATAGTCTTACGCAAGAAACACATAGCATGAACAGACTGCAACAAAACCAGTCTTACAAAACAGACTTCTGCTAAACTGGTGCAGAAGCAAAGCATCTACCTTAGATGAAGTTCACACAGAACTGTGGAAAAGGGAGAACATCTGTACTTGCTTTCAACGACATGATCAGGCTTATATATTATAAAAGTGTTGGCTAAAGTAACGCAGAATATATATATTTTTTAATTGTAAATAATTAAGTACACACACATAACAAGCTGTACCGAGTTCCTCCGGCTGCAGTTCCGCAGACGGCCGGTGTGTGGCAGCATAGCGCTGGGAGCAGAGGGAGGTGAGTATATGACGGATATGACGGATGACGGATGCGACGGAAATACACCCGAACATATTTGGTAGGCCGAACATATCTGGTACTGACACCTGCACCTGGATCTGAAACACCTTCAGTTTCTCATAGTCAAACGAGTGCATGCTGTAGATGCTGCCGTTATCTGAGTTAATGTAAACATAAGACGAGACAGACACGTCCTGCACTTTAGAGTCCAAGATGGAGTAGGAGATTTTAGCGTTTTCACCAAAATCCAGGTCAGATGCTGATACTGAGTACAGTATAGAGCCTAGCACCCCATTCTCTTTTAAATACACATTATAGGATGGCTGAGTGAATAAAGGGGCGTTATCATTCACATCACTGATGATGACAGGTATAATTGTCTTACTGGACAGAGGAGGAGAGCCTGAATCAGTGGCTGTTATCTCGATATCATACTCTGAAAATCTTTCTCTGTCTAATGAACCACTTGTAACCAGTGCGTAATTATTAGAAAATGATGCTTTCAGATTAAACGGAGAACTTTTGGGAAGTTTTAACGTCACTTTACCGTTGTCACCGGAATCGAGGTCACGGACGCTAAGCAAAGCAACTACTGTTCCACTGCGAGAGTCTTCGGGAAGAGCAGTAGGTTTTGAAGTCAGAACAATATCTGGTGGGTTATCATTAACGTCTAAGACATCGACTTGCACACTGCAGTGAGCCTCCATTTTAAGAAAGCCTTTGTCTTTTGCACTAATGTCTATTCTATATGAAGCTTGAGTTTCGTGGTCCAGCTCTTTTTTCAAATAAATGTCTCCCGTTACAGTATCTATATGAAATAGTGACAGCACTGATGGTGGTGTGTGTTTACCAAGCGAGTACTCAATTTCTCCATTTGGACCCTCGTCTATGTCTGTTGCTTTTGTTTTAATTACAAATGAGCCATTTAAACTGTTTTCTTGAACAGCGACTTTATAAAACGTATTTTCGAATAGTGGCACATTATCGTTGACATCAAGCACATTGACAGTTATTTTTGAAGTTCCAGACTTGGCCGGATTGCCTCCGTCCATAGCAGTAAGAAATAAATCGTGTATTACTTTTTTCTCGCGATCAAGGGATTTACTCAATACCAATTCTGGAATTTTACGTCCATTTTCAATTTCTTTAACTTTTAAAGTGAAGCAATCATCTTTGCTTAGTGTGTACGTCTTTACTCCGTTACTCCCAACATCGGGATCCTCTGCACTCTCTAAGGGGAAACGAACACCTACAACGGTTGATTCAGCGATTTCTAATATGTTATCGCTTTTGAGAAAACTTGGAGCATTGTCATTTACATCTCTTATTTCAACTTCTATCCGGTTCAACTGTAGCGGGTTTTCTATTACAACCTGCAGAGGTAAAACACAGCTTGAGCTTTGTCCACATAAAGCCTCTCTGTCTATTCTGTCATTCACCACCAGCTCGCCTTTCCCCGCATCCACACTGAAATACTGCTCACCAGCCTCAGAGGCGACACGCAGTTTACGATCAAAAATCTCTGATAGTCCGAGACCCAAATCTTTGGCTAGATTTCCTACCACCGAGCCCTGTTTTAGTTCCTCCGGGATGCTGTAACGAGTCTGTCCGTTTATTGTAGTCCACAAGAGAAAGAAATGATGCCACCAAAGTGCCTGCCATCTCCAGTCTCGGTATCCCATTCTCTTTGTCATCCCGGTCCTTACAATACAACGTTATATCCCATCGAAATATTGTTCAGCATATGAAGGCCAACGCGAAAATCCATCAACAACGAATATGTTGTATTCCAGAAAGCTCCATATATAGGCACCATGAGATGAAAAATAAATGCATATTATCAAATCTGAGCGTTTAAACGCCTCATCCTCTCATCTCGGGCTCGAAGCATTACTGACTACAGTGGTGAGGATGGATGGGGGAGGGAGTAGATCTCTTTGTACAACTGCAGTGCTATTGGTGCACAGCATCGACCAACATTGAACAAGATAGAAACGGCACTGTTTTCCAGACCAAGCATTCCAACTAAAAACTATGAAACAGTGGAATATGGTGCTTATAACTGAACAATACATTATTTTATAAATATATATTTTTTTATTGGAAAAACATTTTTCATTTATTTTGATATGTATGGTTAACACTTCCCGAAAAATAATATATACTGTAATTTCGATAATTAAATTCACATACATTTGCAATGTGTCTAAATATGAAATGGATACAAAGACAAAGTCACCTAAATGGAACATCAGTCTTCGAGGACATGCTTAGATATTAATTTAAGAGTTTACAATATTATGTTTCATTTGCACATCTTTACAATTACTGTTCTTGGCGTGACTGTTATGACAGTCATCCAATAAAACAAACGCTTTAATGCATCCCTACAACAACTAAGGGTTTAGATTTATCTAAAAACTTAAAATGTGCTGAAGCAGTATGTGACAGTTTTGATTCTTAAATATTTCAAATTAATTGTTAGGTTTTTGTTTTGTTTAACGGATGTTTAAAAAAAAAAAAAACGTTTACATGTGTGAGAATGTGTTGCTGAATGCTGTAAAGCTCTCAATCATTTTGAAAATATGAATATGACAGAAATAATGCTTAAACAACTTGTCATGAAATTAATCTCTCAGATAAAGCAGACAAAAAACAGGATACAAATAATGTTTTTTTTGCGTATATACAAGATTATGTTACTGTCTGCTCACCTGCTGACTCTCAAAGGTCCAGGTGCTGTCGGGTAAAGAAGCATCCAGAACACTGATCACCTCCGTAAAGTCAGTGGTGCTGCTGGGCTTAATCAAAGTGAAATCACTGTACTCTGATGACATTGGAGACATGCAGGACCTGAAGGACTGACTCTGAGACATCATGTCTCCTCCCAGGACCTCCACGTACTTTATAGGTCCATCAGTGTTGAGCTGAATCTGCATGTTTCTGTTGGGGTTCTTGTAATTATCACAGTCACTGCGCATCATGCAGCAACTACCGCTGCTGCTGCTGTTCCTCATGCATTTAACCGCTAAGATGAGAAAAGTCACCAGAGACAGCACGGACACCGAGGCCAGAGAGAGAATCAAATACAGGGTGATTCTCCCAGTTTTCCTGCTGGGCTCGGCCGCTTTCTGTCGGAGGTCTAAGATGGGCTCATGGAGGCCGTCCTCCAGCAGGATGGACACCGTGACGGTGGCGGACTGCATCGGTTCCCCGTCGTCCTTGATCTCTATAAGCAGCCTCTGTGAGGAGTCGTCCTGCTCGGACGCAGCGCGTTTAGTCCTCACCTCCCCTGTGTACAGGTTGACAGTGAACAGAGAGGCGTCTGTGGCCTCCGCCAGTTTGTAGGAGATCCAGGCGTTATGGCCCGAGTCAGCGTCCACGGCCGTCACCTTAGTAACCAGGTGACCCGCTTTAGCAGAGCGGGGCATTCTCTGGTGAGAGAGGGAGCCCAGGATAGCGGAGGAGGGGTAAATAACAGCGGGGGCATTGTCGTTCTGGTCCAGGATAAAAACATGGACAGTGGTGTTGCTGCTGAGAGACGGAGAGCCCTGATCCTTTGCCTGAACCTGGATCTGAAACACCTTCAGTTTCTCATAGTCAAACGAGTGCATGCTGTAGATGCTGCCGTTATCTGAGTTAATGTAAACATAAGACGAGACAGAAACGTCCTGCACTTTAGAGTCCAAGATGGAGTAGGAGATTTTAGCGTTTTCACCAAAATCAAGGTCAGACGCTGATACTGAGTACAGTATAGAACCTGGCACCCCATTCTCTTTTAAATACACATTATAGGATGGCTGAGTGAACATAGGGGGGTTATCATTCACATCACTGATGCTGACAGGTATGCTTTTCTTACTGGACAGAGGAGGAGAGCCTGAATCAGTGGCTGTTATCTCAATATTATATTCTGAGAAACTCTCTCGGTCCAAAGCACCACTAGTGACCAGCTGGTAATTATTAGAGTAGGACGGTTTCAGAGTGAAAGGAGACCGTTTTGGAAGCTGTAACGTCACTCTACCGTTATTTCCGGAGTCAAAGTCTCGTGCACTGATTAAAGCCACAACTGTGCCACTTGGTGCGTCCTCGGGCACATGACTAGGTTTTGATGTAAGCACAATTTCTGGAGCATTATCATTTATGTCCTCTATGTCCAACTGTACACGACAGTTACCCTCCATTTCGGGAATGCCCCTGTCTTTAGCAGTTATATCGATAAGGTATGATTTAGCACTCTCATAATCTAATGCTCTTTTTAATGTGATTTGTCCTGTTATTTCATTAATATCAAATGTTGATAAGACAAAGTCTGGAGTGCGAGACCCAAAATCATATGTAACTTCACCATTAACACCGTCGTCTGCATCTGAAGCTTTAAGTTTGATCACAAATGTTCCTTTGGTGCTGTTCTCCTTCAAAGACACTTTGTACTCATTTTCATTGAATATTGGAAAATTGTCGTTGTTATCAAGTACAGTGATAATAATAGTACAGGTTCCAGATTTAACAGGGTTACCTCCATCTAATGCAGTCAACAAAAGCTGATGGAGAGCAGTCTTTTCCCGGTCCAATGGCTTTTCTAACACCAATTCTGGTACAGCCTTACCGTTTTTTGTGTCTTTAAATTTAAGAGAAAAATAATCGTTTTTGCTCAGGGAGTACGTTTTTAAAGAATTGCTTCCAACATCAGGGTCTTTTGCACTTTCCAAGGGAAAACGTCTGCCAAGAGCCACTGATTCTGGTATTTTAAGGTTAATTTCCTGTGTAAGAAAATTAGGAGAATTGTCATTTATATCTCTAATTTCCACTTCAATACGATGAGACTGCAAAGGATTTTGAACAACTACTTGCAGAGTTAAAACACAGCTGGCGCTTTGTCCACATAAAGCCTCTCTGTCTATTCTATCATTCACCACCAGCTCGCCCTTCGCTGCATCCACACTGAAATACTGCTCTCCAGCCTCAGAGGCGATATGCATTTCACGATCTAAAATGTCTGATAGTCCGAGACTCAGATCTTTGGCTAGATTTCCTACAACAGAGCCCTGTTTTAATTCCTCCGGGATGCTGTACCGAGTCTGTCCGTTTATTGTTGTCCACAAGAGAAAGAAATAATGCCACCAAAGCGCCTGCCATCTCCAGTCTCGGTATCCTATTGTCTTTGTCATCCTTAGTCCGCTATAACATATACAATCCAAACGACATATTCGATAGAACGATGGTGAAATTCATCATCGCAGGTATTACTCCAGTGATTTCCCAAAATGACTGAGCATGGCTCTACGATGAATTATACGATTTCTACATTATAAAAACGAGCCCATTGCCGTCTCTCCTCGATCACTTTGCTGTCTCAATGTTACAGCTCGGAGGCTGCATGGGGGCAGGGACTAGATTGCGTTGTACAGTTCTGACTCCTATTGGTGCAAAGCATCCGCATCTACCATCCAATGAGAGGGAAACAGATCGACACCTCTTAAAGTGGCAGCGTCTATTTTCATTTTGCCCTTTTAGTTTGACCAACACTTTTGTTTTGACACTTACGGGTAGCCAAACATTCAATGGTATGCCACTTTAAAATAATATATCAACTAATATTTAATATTATATATAATTTTAATTAAATCCATATTTTGTTAAAGAAAGAACAAAAAAACAATAACGAAAGAATAAAAGAAAGAGAGAAAAAAGAAAAAAAAGAAAGGCAGAAAGAAAGAGAGTCTGGCTAAATCAGCTTACATTGTAAACAAATCTAACATTTCCACAGTGATATCTTTATTCAACCAATCACTAGAAACAAGCCCAGGACAGAAAGAAAACTATTGTTCCCTTGAAGAGATGATCAGCACAAAGCAAATACATATGCACAAAGACACACACGTTGTGCCTAAGCATCCCCTGCAATCCAAGAGTCGCTATCCAGCGGTGTGGTGCTGAATTATTCAGAAATGAATATGGGAATGTGAGATTGATGAGGATTGAGGATTGATGGATAGATGGATTGATGGATAGATATGTGGACTCATAATCTGCATTATGTTTTGCTCACCTGCTGGCTCTCAAAGGTCCAGGTGCTGTCGGGTAAAGAAGCATCCAGAACACTGATCACCTCCGTAAAGTCAGTGGTGCTGCTGGGCTTAATCAAAGTGAAATCACTGTACTCTGATGACATTGGAGACATGCAGGACCGGAAGGACTGACTCTGAGACATCATGTCTCCTCCCAGGACCTCCACATACTTTATAGGTCCATCAGTGTTGAGCTGAATCTGCATGTTTCTGTTGGGGTTCTTGTAATTATCACAGTCGCTGCGTCTCATGCAGCAACTACCGCTGCTGCTGCTGTTCCTCATGCATTTAACCGCTAAGATGAGAAAAGTCACCAGAGACAGCACGGACACCGAGGCCAGAGAGAGAATCAAATACAGGGTGATTCTCCCAGTTTTCCTGCTGGGCTCGGCCGCTTTCTGTCGGAGGTCTAAGATGGGCTCATGGAGGCCGTCCTCCAGCAGGATGGACACCGTGACGGTGGCGGACTGCATCGGTTCCCCGTCGTCCTTGATCTCTATAAGCAGCCTCTGAGAGGAGTCGTCCTGCTCGGACGTAGCGCGTTTAGTCCTCACCTCCCCTGTGTACAGGTTGACAGTGAACAGAGAGGCGTCTGTGGCCTCCGCCAGTTTGTAGGAGATCCAGGCGTTATGGCCCGAGTCAGCGTCCACGGCCGTCACCTTAGTAACCAGGTGACCCGCTTTAGCGGAGCGAGGCATCCTCTGGTGAGAGAGGGAGCCCAGGACAGCGGAGGAGGGGTAAATAACAGCAGGGGCATTGTCGTTCTGGTCCAGGATAAAAACATGGACAGTGGTGTTGCTGCTGAGAGACGGAGAGCCCTGATCCTTTGCCTGAACCTGGATCTGAAACACCTTCAGTTTCTCATAGTCAAACGAGTGCATGCTGTAGATGCTGCCGTTATCTGAGTTAATGTAAACATAAGACGAGACAGACACGCCCTGAACTTTAGAGTCCAAGATGGAGTAGGAGATTTTAGCGTTTTCACCAAAATCCAGGTCAGACACCGATACTGAGTACAGTATAGAGCCTGGCACCCCATTCTCTTTTAAATACACATTATAGAAGGGCTGAGTGAATAAAGGGCGGTTATCATTCACATCACTGATGCTGACAGGTATAATTCTCTTACTGGATAGAGGAGGGGAGCCTGAATCAGTGGCTGTTATCTCAATATTATATTCAGAGACATTTTCTCGATCTAAAACACCACTCGTAACCAAGGCGTAATTTTGAGAAAACGATGGTTTTAGAGCAAATGGAAAAAAAATTGGGAGCTGTAATGTTACTTTACCATTTACACCAGAGTCAATGTCTCTGGCATTGATCAACGCTACTACGGTGCCATTAGGCGAGTCTTCACGCACAGGCTTTGGAGGAGAAGTGAGTATTATTTCTGGGGCATTATCGTTAACATCTAACACTTCAACATTCACAGTACAGTGCCCCTCCATTCTCGGACTGCCTTTATCTTTCGCACTTATATCTAATTCATAATTTGTAATTGTTTCGAAATCCAGTTTTCCTTTCAGAAATATTATTCCAGAATTATGATCAATAGTGAAGACAGAGAGAACAGTATCCGGTGTGTGTGCACCAAATGCATATTCTATTTCTCCGTTTTGACCATCATCCATGTCTGTCGCTTTTGTTTGTACTATTAATGCACCGTCTTCCGCATTTTCACTGATAGATACCTTATACAACGTTTTCTCAAACGTCGGGACGTTGTCGTTTATATCAAGGACTCTTATATTTAGCTGAGCAGTGCCTGATCGTACTGGGTTGCCTCCATCTAGAGCTGTCAACAAAAGCTTATGGACAGCCTTTTTCTCTCTATCTAAATGTTTTGCTAAAATCAATTCAGGGACTTTTCTTCCGCCGGCCACATCTTTTACTCTAATACTAAAACATTCATCTTTACTGAGCGTGTATGACTTTAAAGAATTTCCCCCAACATCAGGGTCTATGGCGCTTTCTAGTGGAAAACGAACCCCCAAACCGGTAGATTCCGCTACCTCTAATGTGATATCATTTGATGGAAATCTAGGTGCATTATCATTAATGTCTTGTATTTCTACCTCAACACGAAACAGTTGTAATGGGTCCTCAATAACAACCTGAAGAAGCAAAACGCAGCTCGCGCTTTGTCCACAAAGAGTCTCTCTGTCTATTCTGTCATTCACCAGCAGCTCTCCCTTCCCTGCATCCACACTGAAATACTGCTCTCCAGCCTCAGAGGCAACACGCAGTTTACGGTCAAAAATCTCTGAGAGTCCGAGACCCAGATCTTTGGCTAGATTTCCTACCACAGAGCCCTGTTTTAATTCCTCCGGGATGCTGTACCGAGTCTGTCCGTTTATTGTAGTCCACAAGAGAAATAAATGATGCCACCAAAGCGCCTGCCATCTCCAGTCTCGGTATCCTATTGTCTTTGTCATCCTTAGTCCGCTACAACATATACAATCCAAACGACATATTCGATAGAACGATGGTGAAATTCATCATCGCATCGCATTCATCATCATTCATCATCATCCAGAGATTTCCCAAAATGACTGAGCATGGCTCTACGATGAGTTATACGATTTCTACATTATAAAAACGAGCCCATTGCCGTCTCTCCTCGATCACTTTGCTGTCTCAATGTTACAGCTCGGAAGCTGCATGGGGGCAGGGTCTAGATTGCTTTGTACAGTTCTGACTCCTATTGGTGCAAAGCATCCGCATCTACCATCCAATGAGAGGGAAACAGATCGACACTCTTAAAGTGGCAGCGTCTATTTTCATTTTGCCCTTTTAGTTTGACCAACACTTTTGTTTTGACACTTACGGGTAGCCAAACATTCAATGGTATGCCACTTTAAAATAATATATCAACTAATATTTAATAAAATATATAATTTTAATTAAATGCACATTATGTTAAGAAGGAAAGGAACACATAATAAAGAAAGAATAAGAGAAAGAAAGAAGAGGAAAAGAGTCTGGCTATATCAGCTTAAATTGTGAAAAATCAAAATGTTCCACAGTGATATCCTATTTTAACCAATCACTAGAAACAACTTGAGGGGAATACAATCTTAAAGATGATCAGCAAAAACAAAAATATCCCTTAAATCCAAGAGTCGCTGTACAGCTTTGTGCTGAACTATTTGGAATTGGAATGTGTGATGAGATAGATAGATATAGATAGATAGATAGACTCAATCTGCATTATGTTTTGCTCACCTGCTGGCTCTCAAAGGTCCACGTGCTGTCGGGTAAAGACGCATCCAGAACACTGATCACCTCCGTAAAGTCAGTGGTGCTGCTGGGCTTAATCAAAGTGAAATCACTGTACTCTGATGACATTGGAGACATGCAGGACCTGAAGGACTGACTCTGAGACATCATGTCTCCTCCCAGAACCTCCACGTACTTTATAGGTCCATCAGTGTTGAGCTGAATCTGCATGTTTCTGTTGGGGTTCTTGTAATTATCACAGTCGCTGCGTCTCATGCAGCAACTACCGCTGCTGCTGCTGTTCCTCATGCATTTAACCGCTAAGATGAGAAAAGTCACCAGAGACAGCAACGGACACCGAGGCCAGAGAGAGAATCAAATACAGGGTGATTCTCCCAGTTTTCCTGCTGGGCTCGGCCGTTTTCTGTCGGAGGTCTAAGATGGGCTCATGGAGGCCGTCCTCCAGCAGGATGGACACCGTGACGGTGGCGGACTGCATCGGTTCCCCGTCGTCCTTGATCTCTATAAGCAGCCTCTGAGAGGAGTCGTCCTGCTCGGACGCAGCACGTTTAGTCCTCACCTCCCCTGTGTACAGATTGACAGTGAACAGAGAGGCGTCTGTGGCCTCCGCCAGCTTGTAGGAGATCCAGGCGTTATGGCCCGAGTCAGCATCCACGGCCGTCACCTTAGTAACCAGGTGACCCGCTTTAGCGGAGCGGGACATCCTCTGGTGAGAGAGGGAGCCCAGGATAGCGGAGGAGGGGTAAATAACAGCAGGGGCATTGTCGTTCTGGTCCAGGATAAAAACATGGACAGTGGTGTTGCTGCTGAGAGACGGAGATCCCTGATCCTTTGCCTGAACCTGGATCGGAAACACCTTCAGTTTCTCATAGTCAAACGAGTGCATGCTGTAGATGCTGCCGTTATCTGAGTTAATGTAAACATAAGACGAGACAGAAACGTCCTGCACTTTAGAGTCCAAGATGGAGTAAGAGATTTTAGCGTTTTCCCCAAAATCCAGATCAGATGCTGATATTGAGAACAAAATCTTCCCAGGAGCATAGTTCTCTTTTACATACACGGCATAAGAAGGCTGTGAGAACACTGGTGGGTTGTCATTTACATCTAACAATTCAACAGATATTATTTTTTCACTCGATAATGGGGGCTTTCCATAATCAGTAGCAATGATCTTGACTCTATACTGGCTATTTGTTTCACGGTCAAGTGGCCCATTCGTCACTAATGAGTAGTGATTAGACACCGAAGGATTTAACTTGAAGGGTGATTTTGAAGACACACTTAACTTAATTTTACCATTGTCACCAGAATCTGGGTCTTTTGCACTTATCAACGCAATTACGGTTCCAATAGCAGAGTCTTCTGGAATAGGTGTTGTTAGAGAAGTTACTATTATTTCAGGAATATTGTCGTTAATGTCTACTATTTTAATTTCGACACCACAATGCCCATCCATCTCAGGATTTCCTTTATCTTTAGCAGTGACGTCAAATCTATGTAAAGAGTTAGTTTCATGGTCTAAAATTCCTTTGACAACAATAACTCCAGTAGAAGGTTCAATGTTAAACAATGATACGATCAGATTTGTAGTTTGCTCTGCAAACACATATTCGATTACTCCATTTAGTCCTTCGTCTACATCTATAGCTTTAACCTGCAGTATCTCAGTTCCAGGTGTTGCCTTTTCGCTAACATTAGCCTCATACACCTGTTTTTCAAACACAGGCGCATTATCATTGTTGTCTAGTACTATAACTGTAATTTCAGATGTCCCTGAGCGCACAGGATCTCCACCGTCTACAGCGGTGAGGATAAGATTGTGCACAGGCAGCTTTTCTCTATCAAGTGGCTTTTCGAGGACCAGTTCAGGGATTTTTCTACCGTCTTTGTGGCTTTTAACAGTCAATTTGAAATGGTCGTTTTTGCTAATAAGGTAAGTACGTACAGAATTAGAGCCAACATCCGAATCCTGTGCACTTTCTAATGGAAATCGGGTGCCTGGATTAACCAGCTCTGCAATTTTCACCACTTTCTCCTTAGTAAAAAAAATAGGAGAATTGTCGTTTGTATCCTGTATTTCAATCTCGACTCTATGCAGCTGTAGGGGGTTATCTATGACTAGTTCCAAAGGCAACACACATGACGGTCTTTGTCCACACAGTTCCTCCCTATCTATCCTATCAATCACCACCAGTTCCCCCTTTCCCAAGTCCACGCTTAAATACTGCTTACCAGCGTCCGAGGTTATCCGCAATTTACGTGGGTACAGTTCAGATACAACCAGACCAAGATCTTTGGCTAGATTTCCTACAATGGAGCCCTGTTTCAGTTCCTCCGGAATGCTGTAACGAGTCTGTCCTTCTATTGTACTCCACAAAAGAAATAAATGATGCCACCACAAAAACACCTGCCATGCAGGAAATTTGGTCCACATTATTCCTCGTTCCATAAATTCAATATCTTATCACAATCCAAACGTCTTAGCTGATTACATATAGAAGGTAAATGATCCGATGTAGATGCGTCCTCATATGCAACAGAGACAGTCATGCTTTGTGTCTGCATATGCATCCCTCTCCCCAGCGCAGCACATTGTAATGGTTACGAGGCTGAAGCTACTCGGTGAGATGGAGTAGATCTCTTTGTAATACTCTGGATTTCATTGGTGGAGAGGATATTCCTGTTTCCACCAATCGTGGCATCAGTTCGTGACTACAGAACAGTGACGTTTAAGTATGAATACCATCCTGGTTTTTACAAAGCTATCATTATAATTATTATAGACAACCAATGAACTCCAAGTATTTCTGCCTCTACTGGGTTTCATTTTTTTTAAAAATGTATTTAAATATGAAAACTATAGAGTACATTTATTATTGATACAAATTGTAAATATAAGATCCTAAGGCCAGTGTTCTATAAATAAGTAAATGTCGGATCTTTATATGACCACACATTCAATGTATTGTGTTAATCCATCATCTATGCTCTAGCCTGTACCTGAATGCATGCACATGTCTTTGAATCTGACAAGGCTCTTCGTTGCCTACCTGTGGCCAGAGAAAGCCAATGCAGCCTCCATAGGTCCTTACGTCGTCTGTACCACGCCTCAGTGAAATTATTCTGTCTGCAGCCCACGTAAAATACCCGTATGGACGAAAAGGGAGGGGGGGCGAGGGGGGAGGGGAGAGGAGAGCGATAGAGAAGAGAGAAGAGAGAGAGAGAGAGAGAGAAGCGAAAGAGAGAGAGAAGATAGAGAGGAGAGAGAGAGAGGAGAGAGCGCGAGAGAGAGGAGAGACGAGAGAGAGCAGAGAGAGAGGAGAGAGAGAGAGAGAAAGAGAGCGCGAGCGAGAGAGAGCGAGAGAGTCTCGCGAGAGAGCTCTCTCTCTCTCTCTCTCTCTCTCTCTCTCTCTCTCTCTCTCTCTCTCTCTCTCTCTCTCTCTCTCTCTCTCTCTCATATTTACCAACAAATTCCAGACCAATTATTATCAATCAAATGATTCTTAAAATTATGCAACAGCATTACTCAATATTCATACGCTGGGCTTAGGCATTACACGTTGACATAACATATAATGAAAGTATGGTAAAAATAGTAATAGTAATAGTAAATGAATTAGAAAAACACAAACAACTATTTGCAATAATCGTCTATTTTAATGGCGGTGAGCGACACAGGGATATCCAGAGAGGCAGTGTGAGAGCGTGGGAGAGCGCCTGAGCAGCTTTCAGCACCACACGAGTGGACAGCGCCACACAGGCGGCCAACTGCTGCTGCTGCTGCATGCTGCTGCTGCTGCACAGCCCACAGACTCACAGGCTCTCACTGAAGACAGTATCAGGATAAGAAAACACACATTTTCCAAATCAGGAAGAAAAACAAGAGAAGATCCTCCAGGACCCACCTACTAGCACCTTATAACATGTTACCACTGCAAACACACGTCATAGAAATATCAACTGAGAATAAAAAAGTAGACCTATCAACCCAAAAAAGGATTGCTGGAATATTGGATTTAAAATAAAAATAAAGTGTTTGATAGGTATTCAAATGTATTTTGTACACAAAATTCAGACAAGCACCATTCAGAAATACTTTGAAATAAAAAATAATAAGGATGATAATAATAATTGATGGGACAATTATGATACAAAACCTTCCCTAATAAAGACTTGAATATTGTGATGCTACTTTCCATTATTCCCTATGATATTATTCCACAGTTCTTATAGACATCAGGAAACACACACAATGTGTAATTCTGAGGTAAACATGCACACATACTGTACAGTTTATTCACACTTTAAACTTCCTGATCAAGTAAGTGATCACTGCAAAGTGTTTAGCTACAATACCAAGTGCTTAAGTAAATTTACAAAAGCTTACTGATAATTTTTCTCATATATCCATCCATTAAGCCATTTTCTGTATCCACCTATCCTTTGACAGGGGGACATCATACACACCAGACAGATCACTACAGATGGAGGAGGACATGCACTCTCTACAAACATGTGCCTGCAAGCCAGCACCATCTTCATACAGTCATTGTTCAATGCATGATTTAATGTAGTACTCTAACCTGCATCGGATAAACTGCAACATGTTGGGTGTAAAACAATGTATAAAGATTATCCATGAATACAACCGAAATCACAGTATGTTTCTTTTGTTAAAACCAGTATGTTTTAAAGCTGTAGAAGTCTGGTGTTGGTCTGCATTACAAATATATATTCTTGTATTTGTCTTCCTGTGTCATATACATTCAGTTAGTGTAGGTGCACCTATCTAAAAAACATTAAGATCAAACTGTTAGGTCATTTTGGAGGCCCCAGTGCATGATACAGTTGAATTGCGTAAAAAATGTTTCTATTGCTTTGTCCATTTATATCATTAGTAATAATAATAATAATAATAATAATAATAATGTCCTTTGTATAGCGCTTTTCCTGGTGCTCAAAGCGCTTATTCGTGACTATTTATAGTAATACTAGTTAGATTAATACAATGAAACAATCTGTTTATAAGTTAATTTAACTGCAGCACAAAATGCACCTGCCAAAATGATCATGAAGTGAAGTTCAATCAGAACATCTCCATAACAATAATACAAAAACAACGGAACACAATAACCACCATGAAGTTAGGATGCATTGCAGGACTGTACACTTGCAACTGAGTATAAACACTAAACAATATGAAAGGAGGATAAGTACTTGAGAAGTGAACCTGAGTTTTTAATATTCTTGGCTGCTCTCTTTAAAGAATGACCAGAGTCCAATGAATACTATGATTTTTATTTAACTGATATCCATCCAACTTAGTTAGAGTCAACTTCCTCTAATATGTTGGCATGTTGAGAGGACAAGCCTACATGATGCACACACAGAGTTGTCATCATGTCTGCGTGGTTGCTTGTTACGTTGTACCTTATTTATCTTCTTCACTCCACTATTTTATTAAATTACTTTAATACCTTAACTATCTTATGCGTAACTGTGTTATGCTTAACAATCGACTATATCAAGTGGATAGAGGTATGGAGCACAAAAACCACATGGTAAAACAAAATACAAAAATCTGGCATTAAAACAATAATGACTGACAATTCATTCTGGCTTTAGTTACTTTAACAGCTGGTTCCCTGCTAATACGTTCCTCAACCATATAAGCCTGTTAGCTGTCCAGCCTCTCTCAAATGTGAAGTACTTCTGCACCTGAAATAGAGGGTATGTACAAAGGATATAAAAAGCTGATTTACAATATTCTTTGATTAGATATTAGAGTTTAAAATATGATTTGATCATTTAATACCTAGAGAATATTACTGTACAGTATAAGTTATAGATGATGTCCATGTGATACATCAGTGCAACACCCCAGACACATAAAACACATCACGCCATATTTTGAGCATGAAGCCACACACACTGTCACACATGATCAAGGTACGTCCATCAACGCTGGATTAAGCAATCTTCAGCGATGATAGATGTGAGGTATGAACAGACGCTGGTAGAAAGTGCCAATGTGTAATGTTTGCATACATAAAACATATCACTGCTGCTTTCTGTGTTTGTTGTCAGTCACTGTGTGGTGAAATAGAGTATGATGTTCAGTTGTCAGTGTATCAGCAATAAGTGCTGTTTGTACCACTATACGGTTTGATGGCTGTAAACATAAAGAAGAACACTTTTTCTCTTACCTTATTTGGTGAGACAGGATTGAACAGGAGTCAGGGGGAGGACAGGAACAGCAGCAGGCAGCAAGAGGGGCACATGAAAGAGAAACACAAGAGAGGAAGGATGTCAGTTAGACTGGTGGTCATCTTAGCGAGTCTGGCTTTGGGAAGAAGAGAAACCAACATACTTACCATGTGGCTCACAACAAATGGGTGATTCATGTGGATATTCATAGAGTCTCTAATTTATGTGTATTTTGATTGATAATACATGATTAGACTGTTCACAAACACATCTACTGTGTGCACATATAAACTATAAAAGTTTCGAATTGTGTAAAATTATAATTTGTCGTGTGATCTGTATCTGTTTTGGATAATAATAACACAATTAAAACATTGCAATATTAATAATATTATTATTAAGAACATTCATCATCCATCAGCTAAAACATAAAAAGCAAACACATACAAAAGCATGATAGATTATTATAATTATATAACATTTAGAGCTGTATGTTCCAACAATACTGAACAGATCATGGAAAATACCCTAATTGATGAAAGCATATGAAAAGACATCCAAGCAGGGTCAAAGGTCACACTTATATAAAACATTAGGCAACCATTGTGATTGTGTCTGTTTGAGTGAGTGAGTGAGATAGAGAGACAGAGAGAGGTAGATTTATCAGAAAGATGTTGTGTTAGCATTGCTGTCCTTGCAAGAGGGGTGATAATTATGATGACACAAACAAATGATATTGTTGAGGAAAGAAAGAGGCAGTAGCTCCGCCTTGGTGGATAGAAAACAACATTACACGGTCCAGAGAGACAGGTCACTTTGGTTCCCTAAACCAAAAATATGTCCATGCAATGTTTTGTGAATAATGTTCCACTGCATTCACTAAATAGATGCCATGTTAGATAATGCTGCACAAAATAAACAGCTACAACAACTATGTTGCCCTTCAAACAGAAGCATACACTTTGGTACAGTAAAACCACATCAGCATGAAACCAAAAATATAAATGCAATGATTTCTGTGGAAAGTGAAGACTTAAAATACATTTCTGACACTACAGCAGGGTTGAATCACAACAGAAATACTGCACTGCTGCACAAAGCCACTACCCTTATAGCAACAGCAGGGGGCCTCGAGGCGATGCCGAGACAAAACCATGCCTTATTAATGAGATTCTTTGCTCTGTGACCCTGTGTTTGTCACAGCTGATGTAGGTTGGAGTGTCTCTGTGAGAGCAGATTTAAGCTGCTTAGTCAAAGCAAAGCAGCAATTATTATTTGTTCTACTGATGTACTGTAGTGAATCATATGCTTTTTGTGCACATGAACACATTTTAACATGCAGTGATGGTAGAAAATCCTCATCCAACATAAACTGATCATTCAGGAAGTCAAGCAACAATGAAATGAAAAAGGGACATACAAAAGCTGCTGTTCTTTTCATATAACAACCATAATGTCATCAAAATGGGTTCATTTAAGTCTGTATATCAGTGTATACCATCATCGTGTATATGCTATGCTTTAACAGGGGAAAGAAAAACAAACATGGCAGCATCCATCAGAACAAATATCCAAAGCAGCCATGATCACCCTCTACCCCTCCCCTTTCTTCATCATCAGCCACCCCAGGACTGAGGATGTTGCACCTATTTGACCAAAACAGGGGTGTCTTCTACCCTCCCAGTATGCACATGCATGGAGCCATCACTGCTCAGAGGCTGCATCCTCTACTGAACCCCTGTGGACCAAGTAAAAATGGTACAGCCCTGCCAGTGAGTCAGCTTGTTGCTATGGTAACACATCCTACCTCCCTTGCTTGCATCCCACCATGCTTCCTGAGGGCTGTTAATGGGGGCAAAAAAAGAGCTACAAAACAAAATAGAGGATAAACAAGAAAGATGGATGAAAGAAAGACAAACCATACCATGACACACACTTTTGTATTTGATATGTTGTTCATACAAAGCACATGTTTACGGACTGCTGTATAGTAAAGCATATTTTCTTAAATGACTGAAAGATGCTTCAAAGAACATATTTCTTCTTATCATGAATGTGACAACCTTTAAAGGGATGAACTGACTCTGTCTCTGGTGTAGAATTCCTTTTTATAGACCGAACAAAATGTCCTACATTTAGCAATCTACCTCTCCCTTTCTCTGTCTCTTTCTCTCTCTGCAGCAGAGTGGTGCAGCTGGAGAGGGGGAGGGGAAGGATGCAGAAAATGAGATCAAGAGGAAAAGAAAGACTGTTGGAAACCAAGGATGGCTGCTGAGCAGTTGCAATCAAGTTTCAGCTTCAAATTGATAAAATGTTAACTGAAATGTTTGAGTAGATGACAGTAAACAAAACCAACTATTTTGCAATTGTTTTTCTGAATTGTCAATCAGAATGTAATATAATGTGAACGTTCAAATACTCCATAACAACCAAGTGGAATATCATTGACTAAATCATAAGAATTATAATGTGCATGTTGTGGTGGAATGCTCTGTCCTACGTCCAAAGCACAAAGTGTCTCTGTGTGTTGGATTAGGAGGATAAAACACACATTTACAATCAGGCTCTATATATTTGGGAATATGCAATATCTAAGTAAAGGAAATATAGTCTTTCTGAGTTTGACATAACTTTGTCACTGCCCCATATTACACAGTGAATCCCTATTGTAATCCCTGTCAGTGCAGAACTCCACACTTTAACCTCTGTGACATCAACACACATCCAAACATAACATCTAATGAGTGTTCAATATACCTGCCCTCATGCAAAGACAGGTTTTATAGTGTACATGCACTTGCTTGTATTCACTTCAGCTTCCTTGTAGATACACTGTGCACAAATTAGGTTTTGTCCTGCCATCATTGAATGCCTAGAGAAACACAGTCAAACTGATATCAATACTTTTGCCATTTGTACATGGTTGACAAAGATATGTATTAATGACTGTTACCTACAATATATGTTCTTTACTAATAATGCCTGTAAAGGTGTATTTTACTTTTGGTAGTACTGTTTTACCTGCCTCCCTTACGCAGTGAAAGACATTGTCCTTTCACTGTGCTCTCTAACTGCTTGGCCCTATTCTGTTTGAGTTTAAATGTGTCCTTTCGCATAACTCAACAAAACAACAGTTCCAGAGGGACAGGCAACAACACTCATCACATGGAGAGAGCATTATGCACTTGAGCTATTTATGTATATTTCATTTTTTCTGTTGATACCACACTCAGTATATAAAGGTGTAGTTTGTTTTGTTTGAATAAAGTTAAACAGATATCTAGGATATCATGCAAACATAAACACAATGAGTTGTTTAAGTACACACATTAACCACATCCCCTGACACACGTGGTGCACAGTGTGTGGATGAGCCCTTCCGGCATACACATGGGCACACAGCTGCTCACCAGACAACCTAGCTGGGAACGTGGGACCCTCAAACGAGAGCCTGGTCCTGTGGGAACCAGCAGCGTTTGCATGTTATTATGGTTTTGTGGTAAGAAACAAGTTCAGCCAGCTGATTAAATGATAACAGCTCTAAGGTCGTTTTCACAAACAAGAGAAAAATAAAACAACAATATGCTAAAGGAGTACAGTGGATAAACAGGCTGAACCATTTAGCTCATAAATATGTTACCTTTTGCTTTGAACCCTATGGTGACACTGGCCAAAGGAATGTATGGTACTCAGTAAAAACCATCAATTAACAAACCTGAGGAAACAAAATGGTGCAAACACTGTTTGAGCACAGGTAAAGCAGACACAGATGTGGTCTGATAATGATGGCAAACTGCTTCCAGTGGGTATGGTGGTTCACATAATTAACCTGCTCCTTCCTTGTAGTATGTCAACTTATATTTCCACACACACACAACCTGAACAACATGCAGACTTAACTGCAAAACCACATATACAACCCAGAGGAAACATATAAGGCACATTAGTTAATGTGGTGCTTCCTCTGATACTGGACAAAACAGATTATCCACATCATACATGCATTTATTCAATGTTCATGCATCAAGCTGGATCTTCAAATGATGCTTTAAGTGCCTGTTTCCCGAAATACAAGATCTATTTTCTAAGTGAAAAAAAAGGGTTGAAGTAAAAAATGCCATTTGCACTAAATGTACAAGATAATATACATTGTTTCCACACAGGATTCATTATAATAACAACCAACTGCAGGGATATGTGGACCACTCCACAACACTGTCCGTTTTTACAACACACATCTTTGGTTTTCAGCCTATAATGTAAACTGTCCCATGTGGAGACTCACACTGTGAACAGAAAACTAGCTTCCTACTGCAGTGTAACTCTGCATATCAATCTGTATGAAGCTGATTTTGTGGACAGATATATTTTGAATAAATGATGTCATTTTTCCTTCACCATTATGTGCTTCTTTTCAGACACATCCAGCCTCTTTTTCTATTTTCTAACATCCCCCTGTCACTTGTTATATAATGTAGATCTCTCTTCCTTTTTGTCTTCCTGTCCATCTCTCTCTCTCTCTCGACTAATTATTCCTCTATATTTTGAAGAAATATCTCAAACCGTCTGTGTCTTTTACAGGCAGTCAGTATATGTAGCTATTTTACACCTAATGCTTTCCTGAACCCTGTATCCCATTAGACAAAGAGGGCTGCAGATCAAAATGGCTGCCGTACATCACTAACACAAATGCTGCACAGTGATGTTTGAGACTGTGCCGGTTACCACGTGCCTCTTCCCCTCCCCCGCTGCCTCTCTCTTCCTCTCCATCACACTGCTTTTCTCAATCTGCCCAGCACCATTAGTGACCATTTCCTCCTCCCTTATACCACAGTTTAAACGTTGTAAATATTATTCAATCAATATTATTGTTTCACTTATTTCATTTATTTAACATTAATTTGTATTATTCTTGCTTTATTTGTGTGTGCTTGCATCTATTCCAGACACTTTTCTCTGTGTAGTCTTATGCTCATGGCTAAACACTGTTATTGGGGAAACTAGGTCACTGAAAAAGTAGTGCACTGGGTGGTTGTGTGTTAGCAGAAGCAGAAGCAATATGAAGCAATCCTTTAACAGTGATGAAGCCAAGCATCTCCTTTGATTGTATCTTCTATAACGTTCTCTCCAACCCGGACCTGGTTGGTTCTCTCACACATGCATTAAGTAAAAAGGCAGTCAAAGAATATCTAAATAGGTAACTGAATTATTTGCAAATAAAATCAGGCTTCAGTGCCAGATGTTGCAGCTAATTGCTATAACTATATGTTTTATGAATCAATAGGAATAAGAATGAATGGGATTAATGTGAGAAATGCCACAAAAAATACTTCATGGATGATATAGTGTAATTGTGAAACACAACTAACAAAGTATCTGACACAGTGTACCTTAAAACAATAGCACAGGTTAAGCCTCTAAATAAAGCAATGTCAACAACAGTGTTTGAGTATATGTCCATTGAGTATTTGTATACCCACAAATGGGTTAAGCATATCCAACAAATATTAGTTGTTTTATTGAGTATTTTTTTCATTGGGGGCATCATTTGGTCAATATAGAAGTTTAAGGGCCTAAAATGAGGAAGTATAAACTCTCCAATGTTTATACTTGACACAACAAAGATAGATAAACCAATGTTCAATATAGTATCAAATATCAATATTCACACTATTCCTGACACTATTTTATATCAAGAGCATGTCCAATCCAGCCACAAGATCAGTTGCGAGATACATAAATATTAAAGTTGTTGAATATACATTGGTATATGCAAAGCAAAGCTTTCAGGGCGTACTAAAAGTGGGTACAGTACCAAGTAGTGTAGTGGCAAAACTGAACTGAAATACCAATACAAGCAATAGGAAAGATATAAAACAAACACAAATCACAAGGATCAAGGGTTCAAAAGAAACAAGGAAGGGCTTGATCTCACCTCTGTGAGCATATTCTCTGACTCAGGTACCTGCCTTGGCACTGTCCTGGTAGCACTATGGTCAACAGTCAGAGTGCTCTGACTGAAGGGTCGGGAGCACTTCATGTCACTCATCCGGGAGTCAGTAGTTCCATACACCTCGTAACTCAGTGCCTGCTTCAACGTACCGGTACCTCCTACGTCTGCGTAAAGGGGCGGGTAATACGGAATAACGGGAAGATTCCCACTAGATTTGTAAAACACTTGCTCGCGTCTCCACCTGTAGATCTTCACTGATATAATAACCACTAAACACGTGATGAAGAGGAAGGACACTACAGCCAGAGCCAGCACTAAGTAAAAAGTCAGGTTGTCATTGTACTCCTTGTCCTGTGTAAAGTCAGTGAACTCAGACAGCACTTCCGGGAAGCTGTCAGCCACCACCACGTTAACAATGACTGTAGCTGAACGAGAGGGCTGCCCGTTGTCCTCCACTATAACAGTCAGTCTTTGTTTCACAGCATCTTTATCAGTCACCTGGCGGATAGTCCTTATTTCTCCATTCTGTAAGCCCACTTCAAACAGCGCCCTGTCTGTGGCTTTCTGCAGTTTATAGGAGAGCCAGGCATTCTGTCCAGAGTCCACATCAACAGCCACCACTTTAGTGACCAGATAGCCCACATCTGTGGCACGAGGCACCATCTCAGCCACCAGAGAGCCACCAGTCTGGACTGGGTACAGGACCTGAGGAGGGTTGTCGTTCTGGTCCTGGATCAGTATTTTCACAGTCACGTTACTACTAAGTGGAGGAGAGCCTCCATCCTGTGCTTTGATGCAAATATTAAACTCTTTGGTCTGCTCATAGTCGAAGGAACGCACGGCAAGTATCTCGCCACTCTCTGCATTCACTGAAAAATAAGCGGAGGCCGACAACCCATTCAATTGGCGTTCCTCGAGGAAGTAGGAAATGCGGGCATTGTTCCCTGAGTCTTTGTCACTGGCTTTGATAGAGTGGATTGACATGCCAGGTGAATTATTTTCAGTGATGAAAGCGGTGCTTAATAATTTTGTGAACATTGGGGGGTTGTCATTAACGTCTGATATTTTTAAATTAATGGTCTTGTTTGTAGAAAAAGGCGGTGAGCCCTCATCCATTGCTGTAATTGTTATGTTATATTCCGGCACAGCTTCACGATCTAAAACATCGTCAGACATCAGGCTATAAAAATTAGCCGATGAAGACTTGATTTTGAAAGGTAAATCTTTGCTAATAAAACACTTTATTTGGCCATTTTTGTCTGAGTCAAAGTCTTTGATATTTAGCATTGCGATAACAGTATCTGGAGCTGAATCCTCTGGTATGGGATTGGAAAGGGAAATGATGCTTATGACAGGGGCATTATCATTTAGGTCGGTCACCTCAATTAGCACCTTGCTTGTGTCTGTCAACCCTCCCTTGTCTGTAGCTTCAATATCAATTTCATAACGTTTAGCTTCTTCATAATCTAACACACCATTTACAGTAATTTCTCCGATATGGGGGTCAATATTAAACAGGGATGATGCACTATCGGTATGCTTGGAGAACGAATACGCCACTTCATTGTTTGCTCCTTTATCGTTATCAGTGGCACTGACTCTTAACATAACAGTGCCCCTAGAAGCGTTTTCAGGAACTGTAACTCTGTAAACAGACTGTGTGAATACTGGTGCATTGTCATTAGCATCCAAAACAACGACATTAATTTTGACAGATCCCGATTTCTGAGGATTACCACCGTCAAATGCTGTCAACGTTAATTGGTGCTCTTCTTGTTTTTCTCTGTCAAGCGACGTGTGAAGAACCATTTCAATATATTTTGTCCCGTCAGGACGAGAAACAACATTCAATTTGAAATGATCTGTAGGGTTGAGTTTGTATGTTTGAAGAGTGTTATGGGCTACATCGGGATCTTTTGCACTCTCAAGTGAATAGCGAGCCCCTGGCGAGGCGGATTCAATAACCTGGAAATCGTATTCCTTTTTCGAAAAGAACGGAGCATTATCATTAATATCTGTAATCTCTACATCAATCCTATGCAACTCCATTGGATTTTCAAAGATGATTTGGAAATGAAGAGAGCAGGGAGAAACTTGCTTGCACAATTCTTCTCTGTCTATCCTTTTAGCCACTACCAGAGTTCCCTTATCTGCATTCAGACCAATGTACTCACTGCCATCCTCGGTAAATATCCGAGCCCGCCCGGATTTAAGCCGTTTAATATCCAAGCCTAGGTCCTGAATGATATTCCCGACCACAGAGCCCGTCGCCATTTCTTCAGGTAAAGAATAACGGACCTGCCCGAGAGCAATTTCTGCGACACAAATGCAGAGAAGCAGTGGCCACCAAGAAAACGTATTTTTTCCGCCCACACAACAAATAACTTCCATCTTGAGGAGAGCCTTTCCAAAATCCGAATATTAAAAACAAACAACCGCGTAGAAATCCGGCTGAAATATATTTGAATGAGCTCATGTGGCCGAGTGGTTTTCTCCGTCCGATTGAAATAGAGCTGCAAGAACAAGGAAGGACTTCAATGAGGAAAATAGCCTCAATGTTCTCACACTAACCAACAGCGGCACTTAGGGACGTGAAAAGAAACTACAGAAAAAGCTGCATGATAAGTATGACTATCCTTTTACTTGTATAAACAGAAATACAGAAAGCATAAAGAACATATATTATCATGAGAATTATTTCTCTGTCCATGGCACTGGCCATTTGATTGTATGAATGTAATAGCCATTTAAACGGACACGGGAAACGTAAGAAAAAACACATTAAATCACATTGCTTTCCAAAGTGCTGAAAATAAGATGAGAGTGATTTAAAGCATGGCATCAACGAAGGAACCAATTACTCGCATTTTCTAACCTCTAGAGGAGAGTCAGGTTCATCCAGGATGCTCTTTTCACTCTGCATCCGCTGCATCGTCCCAGTAGAACTGGGGTCCATTATAAGCACGTTCTGACTACCGGCTCCGCCGGACTTACAGTCACTCTTTCTGGAGTCAGTCGTCCTGCACACCTCGTAGTTGTACACGTGTTGGAGAGTCCCTGTCCCCAAAGTGTCTGAGTAACGTGGAGGATAATATGGAATCACAGGGAGATTGGAGTGACACATGATGCAAGACTGTCTCCACCTGTAGATCTTCACTGATATAATAACCACTAAACACGTGATGAAGAGGAAGGACACTACAGCCAGAGCCAGCACTAAGTAAAAAGTCAGGTTGTCATTGTACTCCTTGTCCTGTGTAAAGTCAGTGAACTCAGACAGCACTTCCGGGAAGCTGTCAGCCACCACCACGTTAACAATGACTGTAGCTGAACGAGAGGGCTGCCCGTTGTCCTCCACTATAACAGACAGTCTTTGTTTCACAACATCTTTATCAGTCACCTGGCGGATAGTCCTTATTTCTCCATTCTGTAAGCCCACTTCAAACAGCGCCCTGTCTGTGGCTTTCTGCAGTTTATAGGAGAGCCAGGCATTCTGTCCAGAGTCCACATCAACAGCCACCACTTTAGTGACCAGATAGCCCACATCTGCTGAACGAGGCACCATCTCAGCCACCAGAGAGCCACCAGTCTGGACTGGGTACAGGACCTGAGGAGGGTTGTCGTTCTGGTCCTGGATCAGTATTTTCACAGTCACGTTGCTACTGAGTGGAGGAGAGCCTCCATCCTGAGCTTTGACCCGGAAGTGGAAGTCTTTGATCTGCTCGTAGTCAAAAGAGCGCACTGCATGGATGACTCCACTATCAGCACTAACGGACACATATGAGGAGACTGGCACTCCGTTAGCAGAGGAGTCCTCCAGGATGTAAGAAACACGGGCATTCTGGTTCCAGTCAGCGTCTCTGGCTCTCACTGTAAATACAGAGAGGCCTGGTGTGTTGTTTTCTACAATGTAGGCCTCATATGAGCTGCTCTCAAAGACAGGAGCGTTATCATTCACATCAGAGATCTGTAAGGTGAGAGTGACGCTGCTGGAGAGGGAGGGCACACCCTCATCAGAGCAGGTCACTGTTATATTATACTCAGAGGCTGTCTCCCTATCCAGATCACTATCTGTAACTAAAGTGTAGAAATCATTGGTTGAAGACTTCATTACAAAAGGAATATCATTATTTATACTGCAGTGTACTTTGCCATTTTCACCCGAATCTGTGTCCTCAATATTTATCATTGTCACAACAGTACTGGCTACGGCATCTTCTGATATCACGTTTGATTTTGACAATATATGGATATCGGGTTTATTGTCATTTATGTCAATAACTTCAATCATCACTTTACACGAGTCAACTAGTCCCCCATCATCACTTGCGCGAATGTTTATCTGAAATGTTTGAGCTTTTTCATAGTCAACATTTCCTTTTAGCCGAATTTCACCACTTGCATCATTTACTTCAAATAACCCACGGGCATGATCTAAAATACTCGAAATTGAATACGTTATTCTTCCATTAGATCCATGATCTGAATCTGTCGCAGTAACTGTCACTACAACTGTTCCTACTGCTGCATTTTCTTTTATAGAGGCTTTATAAATAGGTTGCGTAAAAACAGGGGCATTGTCATTAGCGTCTAAAACAGTGATGATAATCTGCATTGTTCCTGTCATCTGCGGCTCTCCTCCATCCACCGCAGTCAGAACTAACGAGAGGTGTTCCTTTTTTTCTCTGTCAAGAGGCTTGTCTAATACCATTTCGACATTTTTCGTCCCATCTGCTTGTTCGTGCAGTCTAACAACAAAATTATCCGCCGGTTCGAGTTTATATGTTTGCAATCCATTCGAGCCTACATCAGAATCAACTGCCCGATCTAATATGAATTTAGACCCACTAACAGCGGATTCGCTTATTTTGAATTTCACGTCGCTCTTTTCAAAGGATGGGGGGTTATCATTAATATCTGTGATCTCAATAGTTACACTTAAAAATTCCATCGGATTCTCTAATATGATCTTAAAATGCAAAGCGCAAGGCGTCGTCTGTCCACACAACGCCTCTCTGTCTATCCTTTCTTTGATTAGGAGGACTCCTCTTTCGTTATTCAGCTCAATATATCCGTCACTGTCTCGAGTAAAAATGCGAGCTTTACCCGATTTTAGTCTCTTAACATCCAGGCCAAAATCCTTTGCCATGTTGCCCACGAGAGAACCTTTTGGCATTTCCTCGGGAATTGAGTAGCTGACCTGTCCGAACACCGATCCGAGAGAGAGGAGCGAGAAAAACAACAGTACTTGCCCTCCCATTGTTCTGCCTAACGTTATTCCAGTGTAAACCAAGATGTTTGCACTCCAATTTTCTCAGTCGACGCGGAATATCAAAGCATATCTCCAACGTGGTACATATTTCCTGTTCTGTATCTCCCGTTTAGTCGGACGTGTGCTTTGATTCTGCCTCTTTCTCTCTATAAAATAAAGACATGGTGGGAGGTACATTGGGTCTGCGGTAAATCCAATACAGGCTAGCCAACAGCGGCACTCTGAGTTCATAAAGTACAAGTGCATGTAAAATGTTCATAATAAACTGATATGTACCGATTTAGAATAAAACATAGTGTAGCATGAACACTGGGTTCAAGTAACTGTCCCACACTCATCTCTACGCCCTGAACTCACCATCACCTAAAGTAGGTAAACTCCTCCCCCAGAGCCAACCCCTAATTAACTCATTGGTATTTAAGGCACCTGTGGCATCATGGCAGCCTTTGTTTCGTTTGCTGTCTATCTGTTGCCACATGGCGCCTTAGGATAGGTAAATTGTCAGATACTGGATGTCATGTTTGATCAACAGCTTAATATTACTCATGTGCATCTTATATTAGCACTGAACTACATTCATTTGTGTTAGCCTACTGTCAGCTTGTATCCTGGTCCACCTGGTGTTCCTTTGGCCAAATGTGATGCCTGCAGTCCTGTTAACCTGGAGGGATGTGTGTTGGTCCTTAGTACTTTAGTATTCATCATACTGAGTAGTGGTAAGTTTACAATTACCTAAGTTAAAATATGTAAATGTGTACTTTTGTATTGTAATCTAATGTACAATGTGTTCTTCCTACTAGGTGGTGCAGCTGCTGTTTTTAGGTTTCACTTGAATTAGGCTTTGTTGGAATTTAGTTTTGTTGTCTCATATTTAGGGTTTTAGTGTATTTTACTGTTTGCTCGTTTGGACCAACTGGATACTTGTTTATTCTGCTTTATACTCATTTGTTGTTTCTTTGCCCCTTGTAGTGGAGTTGGAGCCAGCTGTGGAGGAGGCTAGGCCCACAGTCTGATTCCCTTCACGGCTTGTAGTGATAGGAGCACTGGGACACTTTGTAGTGAGTTTTGGTTTGCAGTGAGTTTTGGTTTTCAGTGAGCACCGGTGGGTAAGTGGGACACAGCCCTGTTAGACTGCCTCCCCCGGCTGGCATCTGCCCACTCCCCTTTTTCCCTCATTGATTTTAGTCATTTTCTATATCAAGTGTTTTTACCAAGAATAAACAAATACATGTGATTGACATAATTAAATAAACTGTTAAACTGTTTCATTATAATTGAACCACGTCTCTGTCTTGTGTCAGTCACAAACTTGAAGAGCCTTCTTAGTTCTGAGGTGTAAATTAAATATCTCCTGCGGGCGAAACTCCCCAGGTGGCGTTGTCAGGCATTTTGGTATTTGGGTGGCTCTGCCTTTAAAAACGACCACCCCGCCACAATAACACAGATATTAACTCTCCTGTTAGTTGAAAGTTTTGTTTGATACTGCAGTTACCCAATTAATACAATATTCTAAACAGGAAATTTGAAATGCAAATGTTAGTGATTACAAAGTAGTAAATAACCATTTAAAAAAACACGGGGAATGTAACTTATATAAAGGTTTTGAATATGCAATGACATTGCTCTCCAAGGTGCTGAACATAAGAGACAAATGATTAAAAGCATGTCTTTAACCAAGCAACAGATAGCAAGCCAATTCTAACCTCTAGAGGAGAATCAGGTTCATCCAGGATGCTCTTTTCACTCTGTATCCGCTGCATCGTCCCTGTAGAACTGGGGTCCATTATCAGCACGTTCTGACTACCTGCTCCGCCGAACTTACAGTCACTCTTTCTGGAGTCAGTTGTCCTGCACACCTCGTAGTTGTACACGTGTTGGAGAGTCCCTGTCCCCAAAGTGTCTGAATAACGTGGAGGATAATAAGGAATCACAGGGAGATTGGAGTGAAACATGATGCGAGACTGTCTCCACCTGTAGATCTTCACTGATATAATAACCACCAAACACGTGATGAAGAGGAAGGACACTACAGCCAGAGCCAGCACTAAGTAAAAAGTCAGGTTGTCATTGTACTCCTTGTCCTGTGTAAAGTCAGTGAACTCAGACAGCACTTCCGGGAAGCTGTCAGCCACCACCACGTTAACAATGACTGTAGCTGAACGAGAGGGCTGCCCGTTGTCCTCCACTATAACAGACAGTCTTTGTTTCACAGCATCTTTATCAGTCACCTGGCGGATAGTCCTTATTTCTCCATTCTGTAAGCCCACTTCAAACAGCGCCCTGTCTGTGGCTTTCTGCAGTTTATAGGAGAGCCAGGCATTCTGTCCAGAGTCCACATCAACAGCCACCACTTTAGTGACCAGATAGCCCACATCTGCTGAACGAGGCACCATCTCAGCCACCAGAGAGCCACCAGTCTGGACTGGGTACAGGACCTGAGGAGGGTTGTCGTTCTGGTCCTGGATCAGTATTTTCACAGTCACATTGCTATTCAGTGGAGGAGAGCCTCCATCCTGAGCTTTGATCCGGAAGTGGAAGTCTTTGATCTGCTCGTAGTCAAAAGAGCGCACTGCATGGATGACTCCACTATCAGCACTAACGGACACATATGAGGAGACTGGCACTCCGTTAACAGAGGAGTCCTCCAGGATGTAAGAAACACGGGCATTCTGGTTCCAGTCAGTGTCTCTGGCTCTCACTGTGAATACAGAGAGGCCTGGTGTGTTGTTTTCTACAATGTAGGCCTCATATGAGCTGCTCTCAAAGACAGGAGCGTTATCATTCACATCAGAGATCTGTAAGGTGAGAGTGACGCTGCTGGAGAGGGAGGGCACTCCCTCATCAGAGCAGGTCACTGTGATATTATACTGAGACGCTATCTCTCTGTCTAAATCACTATCTGTCACTAAACTATAGAAATTATTTGAAGTTGATTTAAATTCAAAAGGAATATTTTCATTTATAAAACACTGAACTCTACCATTTTCACCTGAGTCTGGGTCTTGGATGTTAATCATTGTAACGACTGTTTTGGGGTTTGCACTTTCTGATATAATAGTAGATTTAGACATGATTTTGATCGTTGGCTCATTGTCATTTATATCTACTACATCGACTATCACTTTACAAGAATCAGTAAGCCCCCCGTTATCTCTTCCCCGTACATTGATCTGGAAAGTTCGTTTCTTTTCATAATCTAAATGTCCAATCAACTTAACCTCACCGCTGTCCTCATTTATATCAAACATATGTCTGACGTCATCTAAAGTGTTTGTGATTGAGTATGTTATTTTTCCATTTAATCCATGATCAGCATCTGACGCACTGACCGTGTTCACTATCGTGCCTTTCGCAGCATTTTCAGAAACAGTGCCTTTGTAAATTGGGTGCGTAAAAACAGGTGCATTGTCATTGGCATCTAACACTGTGATGATAATCTGCATTGTCCCTGACATCTGTGGTTCTCCTCCGTCTACAGCCGTCAGAGCCAAATAAATTAACTCATTTTTCTCTCTGTCTAGAGGTTTTTGTAAGACCATCTCAACATTCTTTGTACCATCGGCTTGGTTGTGCAGTTTGAGTAGAAAATTATCGCTTGGCTTAAGTACGTAGCTTTGAAGACTATTTATACCTACATCCAAATCAACTGCTCTTTCTAAATCGAATTTTGCACCGACGACTGCAGATTCGCTGATTATGAATTTGATTTCGTCTTTTTCAAAGGTTGGTGCATTATCGTTAATATCAGTAATTTCAACTGTTACACTGTAAAATTCCATAGGATTCTCTAAGACAATTTGGAAATGCACAGCACATGGTGTCGTATCACCGCACAACGCCTCTCTGTCTATTTTCTCTTTAATAAGGAGGACTCCTCTCTCGCTGTTCAGCTCCATGTATTCTCTGCTATCACCAGAATAAACACGAGCGTTACCCAACCTCAAGCGTTTAGAGTCCAAACCCAAATCCAGAGCTATATTACCAACCAAAGAGCCTTTGGCCATCTCCTCCGGTACAGAGTAGCTGACCTGCCCGAAGACTGAACCAAGAGAGAGGATCGTAATAAACAACAGTACTTGCCGTCTCATTGTTTAAAATTATCTCAGAAAAAGGAAGAACAAACTCGTAAATCCGTCAGAAAGGTGAACGAGCATTCAAATAAAAAATATGAAGCAAAACCAGTCCTCAAATTTGAAGTGGAAATATTAAGTATTTTTTCTAAGCCGTGTTTAACGGCTCCGGAAGACACGGCGGTCTGCGACTGCCCTCTCTCTCGAACACATCGACATGAAAAGGCGGTACTGCTTTAAATATACTACAACTGCAACAGACTAGGCAACAGCGGCCCATTGAGTTCAAATAACAACACTGCACACCATGTGTTGTAAGAGGGGAGAGATGGAAAGCTGGGGAAATAACTTGAATACAGTTGTTATATTATGTAGCCATAGTTAAATAATCTATTGATTCAACTACAATCTAAATGTGTAAATAAAACATGTTCAAATATGTCGACAGTCATAGTATGGGGACAACTAACCATTTTCTGTCACACCAAACAACTTGTTTTCAAATGTATGTATTGAGTTATATTTCTCGCGCTATACCTAACATCCATGAAGGCAACATGACAGAGGGAGGGCTGTCACTAAGGATGACAAACTACTCTTTGGTAAGCCCCGCCCCCCAAGCAACATCAGAATTCAAGTTTGAAAGCGAAAAAAAAGATCTGAAAGTGAAAAACGATCTGAAGGCGAAAACAAATGTGAAACCTAAAAAAACAAGGTTTGAAACTTAACAAAATAATTGTTTTGAATCTGAAAGCGTAAAATCTGCAACTAAAAAAAATAAGGATTCAAATATCAAAATATGTGTAAAAGTAAAATAAGAAAATAAATATTTTATTCTAACAAATTGCTGAACTGAATCAAGATAATATTTAACCTGAACAATTAATCAAATACTTATTTTTAGTTTGAATACATCATTATATTTTTCAAAGTTCAGGATAAAAACTTGAAATTTCAAATAAATTGTATTTTTTTGAATGATCAAAACGTATGACCCTGATATAGCTCCATACAAATGCTCCATGGTGCTGTCCGAGGTACTGAAACATAACGTTCCAAACAAATGGGTCAAAATGCTGGCATATTTAATTCGAACATTTAGTATTAACAATAAGGGAGTGGTAATTAGTGTTACACATTTCTAACCTCTAGAGGAGAGTCTGGTTCATCCAGGATGCTCTTTTCACTCTGTATCCGCTGCATCGTCCCTGTAGAACTGGGGTCCATTATCAGCACGTTCTGACTACCGGCTCCGCCGGACTTACAGTCACTCTTTCTGGAGTCAGTCGTCCTGCACACCTCGTAGTTGTACACGTGTTGGAGAGTCCCTGTCCCCAAAGTGTCTGAGTAACGTGGAGGATAATAAGGAATCACAGGGAGATTGGAGTGAAACATGATGCGAGACTGTCTCCACCTGTAGATCTTCACTGATATAATAACCACTAAACACGTGATGAAGAGGAAGGACACTACAGCCAGAGCCAGCACTAAGTAAAAAGTCAGGTTGTCATTGTACTCCTTGTCCTGTGTAAAGTCAGTGAACTCAGACAGCACTTCCGGGAAGCTGTCAGCCACCACCACGTTAACAATGACTGTAGCTGAACGAGAGGGCTGCCCGTTGTCCTCCACTATAACAGACAGTCTTTGTTTCACAGCATCTTTATCAGTCACCTGGCGGATAGTCCTTATTTCTCCATTCTGTAAGCCCACTTCAAACAGCGCCCTGTCTGTGGCTTTCTGCAGTTTATAGGAGAGCCACGCATTCTGTCCAGAGTCCACATCAACAGCCACCACTTTAGTGACCAGATAGCCCACATCTGCTGAACGAGGCACCATCTCAGCCACCAGAGAGCCACCAGTCTGGACTGGGTACAGGACCTGAGGAGGGTTGTCGTTCTGGTCCTGGATCAGTATTTTCACAGTCACATTGTTACTCAGTGGAGGAGAGCCTCCATCCTGAGCTTTGACCCGGAAGTGGAAGTCTTTGATCTGCTCGTAGTCAAAAGAGCGCACTGCATGGATGACTCCACTATCAGCACTAACTGACACATAAGAGGAGACTGGCACTCCGTTAACAGAGGAGTCCTCCAGGATGTAAGAAACACGGGCATTCTGGTTCCAGTCAGCGTCTCTGGCTCTCACTGTGAATACAGAGAGGCCTGGTGTGTTGTTTTCTACAATGTAGGCCTCATATGAGCTGCTCTCAAAGACAGGCGCGTTATCATTCACATCAGAGATCTGTAAGGTGAGAGTGACGCTGCTGGAGAGGGAGGGCACTCCCTCATCAGAGCAGGTCACTGTGATATTATACTGAGACGCTATCTCTCTGTCTAAATCACTATCTGTCACTAAACTATAGAAATTATTTGAAGTTGATTTCAATTCAAAAGGAATATTTTCATTTATAAAACACTGAACTCTACCATTTTCACCTGAGTCTGGGTCTTGGATGTTAATCATTGTAACGACTGTTTTGGGGTTTGCACTCTCTGATATAATAGTAGATTTAGACATGATTTTGATCGTTGGCTCATTGTCATTTATATCTACTACATCGACTATCACTTTACAAGAATCACTAAGCCCCCCGTTATCCATTGCCCGTACATTGATTTGAAAAGTTCGTTTCTTTTCATAATCCAAAAGTCCAATCAACTTAACCTCACCGCTGTCCTCATTTATATCAAACATATGTCTGACGTCATCTAAAGTGTTTGTGATAGAATACGTTATTTTTCCATTTAATCCATGATCAGCATCTGACGCACTGACCGTGTTCACTATCGTGCCTTTCGCAGCATTTTCAGAAACAGTGCCTTTGTAAATTGGGTGCGTAAAAACAGGTGCATTGTCATTGGCATCTAACACTGTGATGAGAATCTGCATTGTCCCTGACATCTGTGGTTCTCCTCCGTCTACAGCCGTCAGAGCCAAAGAAATTAACTCATTTTTCTCTCTGTCTAGAGGTTTTTGTAAGACCATCTCAACATTCTTTGTACCATCGGCTTGGTTGTGCAGTTTGAGTAGAAAATTATCGCTTGGCTTAAGTACGTAGCTTTGAAGACTATTTATACCTACATCCAAATCAACTGCTCTTTCTAAAACAAATTTTGCACCGACGACTGCAGATTCACTGATTATGAATTTGATTTCGTCTTTTTCAAAGGTTGGTGCATTATCGTTAATATCAGTAATTTCAACTGTTACACTGTAAAATTCCATAGGATTCTCTAAGACAATTTGGAAATGCACAGCACATGGTGTCGTATCACCGCACAACGCCTCTCTGTCTATTTTCTCTTTAATAAGGAGGACTCCTCTCTCGCTGTTCAGCTCCATGTATTCTCTGCTATCACCAGAATAAACACGAGCGTTACCCAACCTCAAGCGTTTAGAGTCCAAACCCAAATCCAGAGCTATATTACCAACCAAAGAGCCTTTCGCCATCTCCTCCGGTACAGAGTAGCTGACCTGCCCGAAGACTGAACCAAGAGAGAGGATCGTAATAAACAACAGTACTTGCCGTCTCATTGTTTAAAATTATCTCAGAAAAAGGAAGAACAAACTCGTAAATCCGTCAGAAAGGTGAACGAGCATTCAAATAAAAAATATGAAGCAAAACCAGTCCTCAAATTTGAAGTGGAAATATTAAGTATGTTTTCTAAGCCGTGTTTAGCGGCTCCGGAAGACACTGCGGTCTGCGACTGCCCTCTCTCTCGAACACATCGACATGAAAAGGCGGTACTGCTTTAAATATACTACAACTGCAACAGACTAGGCAACAGCGGCCCATTGAGTTCAAATAACAACACTGCACACCATGTGTTGTGAGAGGGGAGAGATGGAAAGCTGGGGAAATAACTTGAATACAATTGTTATATTATGTAGCCATAGTTAAATAATCTATTGATTCAACTACAATCTAAATGTGTAAATAAAACATGTTAAAATATGTCGACAGTCATAGTATGGGGACAACTAACCATTTTCTGTCACACCAAACAACTTGTTTTCAAATGTATGTATTGAGTTATATTTCTCGTGCTATACCTAACATCCATGATGGCAACATGACAGAGGGAGGGCTGTCACTAAGGATGACAAACTACTCTTTGGTAAGCCCCGTCCCCCAAGCAACATCAGAATTCAAGTTTGAAAGCGAAAAAAAAGATCTGAAAGTGAAAAACCATCTGAAGGCCAAAACAAATGTGAAACCTAAAAAAACAAGATTTGAAACTAAAACAAATAATTGTTTTGAATCTGAAAGCGTAAAATCTGCAACTAAAAAAAATAAGGATTCAAATATCAAAATATGTGTAAAAGTAAAATAAGAAAATACATATTTTATTCTAACAAATTGCTGAACTGAATCAAGATAATATTTAACCTGAACAATTATTCAAATACTTATTTTTAGTTTGAATACATCATTATATTTTTCAAAGTTCAGGATAAAAACTTGAAATTTCAAATAAATTGTATTTTTTTGAATGATCAAAACGTATGACCCTGATATAGCTCCATACAAATGCTCCATGGTGCTGTCCGAGGTACTGAAACATAACGTTCCAAACAAATGGGTCAAAATGCTGGCATATTTAATTCGAACATTTAGTATTAACAATAAGGGAGTGGTAATTAGTGTTACACATTTCTAACCTCTAGAGGAGAGTCTGGTTCATCCAGGATGCTCTTTTCACTCTGTATCCGCTGCATCGTCCCTGTAGAACTGGGGTCCATTATCAGCACGTTCTGACTACCTGCTCCGCCAAACTTACAGTCACTCTTTCTGGAGTCAGTCGTCCTGCACACCTCGTAGTTGTACACGTGTTGGAGAGTCCCTGTCCCCAAAGTGTCTGAGTAACGTGGAGGATAATAAGGAATCACAGGGAGATTGGAGTGAAACATGATGCGAGACTGTCTCCACCTGTAGATCTTCACTGATATAATAACCACTAAACACGTGATGAAGAGGAAGGACACTACAGCCAGAGCCAGCACTAAGTAAAAAGTCAGGTTGTCATTGTACTCCTTGTCCTGTGTAAAGTCAGTGAACTCAGACAGCACTTCCGGGAAGCTGTCAGCCACCACCACGTTAACAATGACTGCAGCTGAACGAGAGGGCTGCCCGTTGTCCTCCACTATAACAGACAGTCTTTGTTTCACAACATCTTTATCAGTCACCTGGCGGATAGTCCTTATTTCTCCATTCTGTAAGCCCACTTCAAACAGCGCCCTGTCTGTGGCTTTCTGCAGTTTATAGGAGAGCCAGGCATTCTGTCCAGAGTCCACATCAACAGCCACCACTTTAGTGACCAGATAGCCCACATCTGCTGAACGAGGCACCATCTCAGCCACCAGAGAGCCACCAGTCTGGACTGGGTACAGGACCTGAGGAGGGTTGTCGTTCTGGTCCTGGATCAGTATTTTCACAGTCACATTGCTACTCAGTGGAGGAGAGCCTCCATCCTGAGCTTTGACCCGGAAGTGGAAGTCTTTGATCTGCTCGTAGTCAAAAGAGCGCACTGCATGGATGACTCCACTATCAGCACTAACGGACACATATGAGGAGACTGGCACTCCGTTAGCAGAGGAGTCCTCCAGGATGTAAGAAACACGGGCATTCTGGTTCCAGTCAGCGTCTCTGGCTCTCACTGTGAATACAGAGAGGCCTGGTGTGTTGTTTTCTACAATGTAGGCCTCATATGAGCTGCTCTCAAAGACAGGCGCGTTATCATTCACATCAGAGATCTGTAAGGTGAGAGTGACGCTGCTGGAGAGGGAGGGCACTCCCTCATCTGAGCAGGTCACTGTGATATTATATTCAGAGGATCTCTCTCTGTCTAATTCACTGTCTGTCACAATGCTATAAAAATTACTGGACGTAGGTGTAATTGTAAAGGGTATGTTTTTATCAATTACACATCGGACCTTCCCGTTTTCTTCAGAATCAGGATCATTTACACTCATTGCAGCAACCACTGTGTTTGGACGTGAATCTTCTTCTATTGAATTTGATGATGAAATAATATTAATAACTGGGCTATTGTCATTAATGTCACCTACATCAATAACTACTTTGCTTGAATCAGATAAACCTCCTCGGTCAACTGCCTCTATGTCAATTTCATATTTTTTGGCTTTTTCATAGTCAATAAGCCCATTTAATATTATGTGACCATCTTCAGTAACGTGAAATAATTTGGAAATGCTCCTCATGCTATTTCCTATTACGTAGCTAACCTCCCCATTCGAGTCTTTGTCTACATCTGAGGCACTCACTTTTGTTATAAGTGTTCCCGTCACAGCGTTTTCTTTCACACTTGCTTTGTAAATGTGTTGTGTAAACACAGGAGCGTTATCATTAACATCTAACACAGCAATGTGAATCTGCATCGTGCCAGATCTCTGCGGCTCTCCTCCATCTACAGCCGTTAACAATAAGGATGCGAACTCTTGTTTTTCTCTATCCAAGGGTTTCTGTAAAATCATTTCCACCTTTTTACCGCCATCAGACTGACTATGTAATTTTAGCACAAAATGATCATTGGGCTTCAGTGTGTAGCTCTGAAGACCGTTCAGTGCTATATCAGGGTCTATTGCTTTCTCTAGCATGAATTTAGAGCCGACAATAGCAGACTCGCTTATTTCAAATCTCCTCTCTTCCTTTTCGAAAACGGGAGCATTGTCATTAATATCTGTGATCTCGACAGTGATCTGTAATATTTCTATTGGGTTTTCTAAGGCGATCTGAAAATGCAAAGCACAAGGCGTTGTCTGACCACAGAGAGCCTCGCGGTCTATTTTCTCTTTAATGACAAGTAGTCCCTTTTCCTTGTTAAGATGAATATATTCTGTGCTGTCTCCCGTGTGGATTCGAGCTTTACCCGTTTGTAATCGTTTAACACCCAAACCTAAATCCTGAACTATGTTACCGACCAAAGAGCCTTTGGCCATTTCCTCCGGAATGGAGTAGCTGACCTGGCCGAGCGCTGCACTGAGACAGAGCACGGAGAAAAACAACAGTACTTGCGGTCTCATTGTTCCGTCAGGCTCATCCGTCCAACCAATCTAACGTGTTCTCTTCCCTTTCGAAATCAGCGTTACTGAGGCAAATAGAGTAGGCAAAATGATCTGTCTAATCAACAACTGACGACGCTATAATTCCAATGTGATATTCCGTGCATCGTGTTACTTCCACCTTCGACTCTGCGTAAATTCTTCCTAATCATCCTCTCTTGTGTGCGCGGACAGGGGAGTTCCTCCTGTATAAATACACATTTGAAACGCCAAGACGCTAGTCAACAGCGGCCCACTGAGTTCACAAGACGAAACTACAAGTGATAAATTAAGTAAAAGATACTGTTGGGTCTGTTGTTACTATATGTCCCCTTTAAAACACAGCACACAGAATACAGCTTTGATTAGGTTAAATTAGAACACTGCTACAAAACAGCACAAGATTACACCGAAAGAAAAACAAGAAATATTGGCTATAAATAAAGGAAATCACCTGTCAACAAAGGAGGAAATACTTTTTGGAAAGCAGAAATATAGAAGAGAGAAATACAATTCGCTGTAAGGCATGCTGAAATTGCATGGGCTGTACATGATATGGATGAATCGTGAACTTATATACAAGTATGACTTTGATTATACAAATTGTTATTTCCTAACCTCTAAAGGAGAGTCTGGTTCATCCAGGATGCTCTTTTCACTCTGTATCCGCTGCATCGTCCCTGTAGAACTGGGGTCCATTATCAGCACGTTCTGACTACCGACTCCGCCGGACTTACAGTCACTCTTTCTGGAGTCAGTCGTCCTGCACACCTCGTAGTTGTACACGTGTTGGAGAGTCCCTGTCCCCAAAGTGTCTGAGTAACGTGGAGGATAATAAGGAATCACAGGGAGATTGGAGTGAAACATGATGCGAGACTGTCTCCACCTGTAGATCTTCACTGATATAATAACCACTAAACACGTGATGAAGAGGAAGGACACTACAGCCAGAGCCAGCACTAAGTAAAAAGTCAGGTTGTCATTGTACTCCTTGTCCTGTGTAAAGTCAGTGAACTCAGACAGCACTTCCGGGAAGCTGTCAGCCACCACCACGTTAACAATGACTGTAGCTGAACGAGAGGGCTGCCCGTTGTCCTCCACTATAACAGACAGTCTTTGTTTCACAGCATCTTTATCAGTCACCTGGCGGATAGTCCTTATTTCTCCATTCTGTAAGCCCACTTCAAACAGCGCCCTGTCTGTGGCTTTCTGCAGTTTATAGGAGAGCCAGGCATTCTGTCCAGAGTCCACATCAACAGCCACCACTTTAGTGACCAGATAGCCCACATCTGCTGAACGAGGCACCATCTCAGCCACCAGAGAGCCACCAGTCTGGGACTGGGTACAGGACCTGAGGAGGGTTGTCGTTCTGGTCCTGGATCAGTATTTTCACAGTCACATTGCTACTCAGTGGAGGAGAGCCTCCATCCTGAGCTTTGACCCGGAAGTGGAAGTCTTTGATCTGCTCGTAGTCAAAAGAGCGCACTGCATGGATGACTCCACTATCAGCACTAACTGACACGTATGAGGAGACTGGCACTCCGTTAACAGAGGAGTCCTCCAGGATGTAAGAAACACGGGAATTCTGGTTCCAGTCAGAGTCTCTGGCTCTCACTGTAAATACAGAGAGGTCTGGTGTGTTGTTTTCTACAATGTAGGCCTCATATGAGCTGCTCTCAAAGACAGGCGCGTTATCATTCACATCAGAGATCTGTAAGGTGAGAGTGACGCTGCTGGAGAGGGAGGGCACTCCCTCATCAGAGCAGGTCACTGTTATATTATACTGAGAAGCTATCTCTCTGTCTAAAGCCACCTCTGTAAGTAAACTATAAAATCCATTCATTGTACTTTGTATTTTAAAAGGGATGTCGTCATTAATTTTACATTTGACCTCTCCATTCCTCTCAGAGTCAGGGTCATTCACACTTAGCATAGCAATCACAGTATTCTCAGGGGAGTCTTCTAAAATGGTGTCTGATTTTGATAGTATTTTTAACTGAGGACTGTTGTCATTGACATCAGTGATATCAATTAGGATCTTACTGGAGTCAGAGAGTCCTCCATTATCTATCACCTCAATATCTATTTGAAAGAGTTTTGCTTTTTCATAATCTATTTCACCTATCAAGACGACATCACCTGTTTTTCCATTGATCTGAAATAGGTCAGATAGTCGACGCTTGCTATTTGAAATTGCATATGTTATTTCTCCATTAGAGCCTCCATCTTTGTCAGATGCACTAACAGTTATAACACTAGTTCCTCTCGGGGAATTCTCGGTTATTGTTGCCTTGTATATGGGCTTAGTGAAAACCGGTGCATTGTCATTTGCATCCAACACGTTAACAGTTATCTGCATTGTACCTGACATGCGTGGCTGTCCGCCATCTAGTGCAGTTAATAACAGTGATATCTGATCCTGGTGCTCTCGATCTAGAGGCTTCTGTAAAACCATTTCTACCTTTTTACTTCCGTCTGCTTGATCCTCTATTTTCAAAGCAAAGTTGTTTGTTGGATTAAGCGAATAGCTTTGCAGATCATTTGTACCAATGTCAGCATCGATGGCTTTCTCCAGTACAAATTTAGACCCAATGACGGCTGATTCGCTGATATCAAAACGCTTCTCGCTCGACGCAAAGCTGGGAGCATTATCGTTTATATCTGTGATTTCTATTGTAATGCGAAACAATTCCATCGGATTTTCTAAAATCATCTGTAAATGTAAAGCACAGGGCGTCGTTTCTCCGCACAGTGTTTCTCTGTCCATTCTCTCTTTGATAAGGAGGACACCCCTCTCTCTGCTCAACTCGAAATATTCTGCACTGTCTCCCGAATGAATACGAGCTCTTCCTGACTTGAGTCTTTTAAACTCTAAACCTAAATCCTGAGCTAAATTACAGACTAATGAACCTTTCTCCATTTCCTCAGGAATGGAGTAGCTGACCTGCCCAAACACAGGGGCGAGAGAGAGGACCAACATGAACAACAGTACTTGCCGTCTCATTTTTTGTCGTTGTATTCCAATCTTGTTTAGAAAAAAAATGTAATCCGTACGGATACTGCTAGAATTCCCGACCATATATCAAGACAAGTGATCAACAAAGCTACAGCTTTCCATGTCCGTGAGCAGTTATTTATTGAAACGAAGACATGGCGCTTCGTGCCCGTTTTATTGTCTACCATGTCACAATCTAAGGGGGAGGTACAGTTGCCAGCCCTAGCTAAGACTGCCACACTCTGGCCAATAGCGGCCCTTTCTGTTCAATGCAGCAAACAGCAAGGGTTCGTAATGAGTAACGTAGATGAGTTGGAACAAATAAATCACACGTGATTAAAAGTACAATTTACATTAGAATTATAGTGTTAGTATTATTAAAAGGACACGTGTAGATCTAGCAGAAGAAACGTATTTAGCTAATCTCATTAGGAGGTGGGCCAGTCTTTAATATAAGTGTTTAATTGCAGATTTAGCAAATTAAGTGTTAAGAAGAACCCCTACAATTTGTAGTAATATCTTGTAATATTGTAATGAATACCATGAATAGCAACGCATAGAAGTAGCGTGTAAACAAATAATTTATAGTGATAGTTCTCTGTCGTCTACATATGTGTACTAAAACCAATACGTAATAGACAAAAGCAATATATAGAAGTCACTAAATTATCGAACAGATTATGTTTAGATTATATCAATTGAAACATTTTTTATAAGCTTGAAAGTCCTCTAAATCAGGGGTTCTCAAACTTTTTGTTTATGCGGACCACTATTTATTATCAAGGATTTTCGCGGACCACCTCATATGCAAACGGTAAAAATAAGTACATATATAAAGGTAGTGTTAAAACGCCGATATGTTTTCATAGTTAATTTTAGACAATCAAAAGTCAATTGAAGCCTATCTGATACTTTTGTCGCACGTGTGACCGGTGTCTGTCTGCGTTGTGTATGTTTCTCAAAGAGGACGGCAGACAACTTATTTTTTTCTTTTGGTCCTTGACCATATATTCAAATCTGCAGCATATATCATAGAACACAACAGCTGCATCAGCGAACATGGACTGCAGCTCCAGCTCTTTCAACATCCGATATTGCAGGAAAGAGACGCATAACACAACGTTTACAATATCAAAGGAACTTAATAAAATCACAGCCGACCTGTAGCATAAAATCAGAGAACACTGAATATAAAATACATTAATATAAACGTGTACAATAAGGAAATAATCAGTCGGAAGTCGCAACGGATCATTTAAAAAATAAACGTGGATTTGCGTAAACAAATAGTTTTTCGGGGTTCGGGTGTTTTGCTAGATTTTAAATAAAAAAAAGTCTTGGCTTTCAGAATATGAAACTTGTATTTCCAAAATCACACGATAAATACATTTTTGAAGCTTGTGAAGGGAAGATGACAGGCACCTCTCACTCGCACTCTTCGGGTCAATGCGACTGATTTCGATAGAGCAGGTCACATATGAGGTGGTCCCAGAAAATCCTTGATAATAAAAAGTGGATTTTATTTAGCTTTTTCCACTGACCACCTGCAGTACCCTCGCGGACCACCAGTGGTCCGCGGACCACATTTTGAGAACCGCTGCTCTAAATAACCCCCATACATAGATGACAAAAAGACTCACTATTGGAAACGCAATAAGGAAATTCACACGACAATAAACAGGAAAAAAGGCCAGGGTACGATTAATTCCCCTGTCCATGGTGCTGATTGCAAAAATACTGATGCATTGCGTCTGACAACAAATGTTTCATCGACATAGAACATGTGAAAATATTGTAACTAAAATAACCCTGAATTACCAACCTCTAAAGGAGAGTCTGGTTCATCCAGGATGCTCTTTTCACTCTGTATCCGCTGCATCGTCCCTGTAGAACTGGGGTCCATTATCAGCACGTTCTGACTACCGGCTCCGCCGAACTTACAGTCACTCTTTCTGGAGTCAGTCGTCCTGCACACCTCGTAGTTGTACACGTGTTGGAGAGTCCCTGTCCCCAAAGTGTCTGAGTAACGTGGAGGATAATAAGGAATCACAGGGAGATTGGAGTGAAACATGATGCGAGACTGTCTCCACCTGTAGATCTTCACTGATATAATAACCACCAAACACGTGATGAAGAGGAAGGACACTACAGCCAGAGCCAGCACTAAGTAAAAAGTCAGGTTGTCATTGTACTCTTTGTCCTGTGTAAAGTCAGTGAACTCAGACAGCACTTCCGGGAAGCTGTCAGCCACCACCACGTTAACAATGACTGTAGCTGAACGAGAGGGCTGCCCGTTGTCCTCCACTATAACAGTCAGTCTTTGTTTCACAGCATCTTTATCAGTCACCTGGCGGATAGTCCTTATTTCTCCATTCTGTAAGCCCACTTCAAACAGCGCCCTGTCTGTGGCTTTCTGCAGTTTATAGGAGAGCCAGGCATTCTGTCCAGAGTCCACATCAACAGCCACCACTTTAGTGACCAGATAGCCCACATCTGCTGAACGAGGCACCATCTCAGCCACCAGAGAGCCACCAGTCTGGACTGGGTACAGGACCTGAGGAGGGTTGTCGTTCTGGTCCTGGATCAGTATTTTCACAGTCACATTGCTACTCAGTGGAGGAGAGCCTCCGTCCTGAGCTTTGACCCGGAAGTGGAAGTCTTTGATCTGCTCGTAGTCAAAAGAGCGCACTGCATGGATGACTCCACTATCAGCACTAACAGACACATATGAGGAGACTGGCACTCCGTTAACAGAGGAGTCCTCCAGGATGTAAGAAACACGGGCATTCTGGTTCCAGTCAGCGTCTCTGGCTCTCACTGTGAATACAGAGAGGCCTGGTGTGTTGTTTTCTACAATGTAGGCCTCATATGAGCTGCTCTCAAAGACAGGCGCGTTATCATTCACATCAGAGATCTGTAAGGTGAGAGTGATGCTGCTGGAGAGGGAGGGCACTCCCTCATCTGAGCAGGTCACTGTTATATTATACTGAGAGGCTGTCTCCCTATCCAGATCACTATCTGTCATTAAACTATAGAAATTGTTTGATGTCAACATTATAGTCAGAGGGGTATTATCGTTGATAAAACAGCTAACTTTACCGTTTTCATTGGAATCTGGGTCTTGGACGTTCATCATTGCTACAACTGTGCTCGGTTTTGAGTTTTCAGATATCATGTTTGATTTTGACATTATATTAATTGTTGGTTTATTGTCGTTTATATCCACCACTTCAACTATGACTTTACACGAATCTGTAAGTCCACCATCATCACTTGCACGTATATTAATATGGTAATTCCGTGCATTTTCAAAATCAATATTTCCAGTCAATCTAATTTCACCACTGTCTTCGTTGATCTGAAACAATGAATGGGCTTGATGTAAACTGTTTGCAATTGAATATCTTATTTTACCATTCGTCCCATGATCTGCATCTGACGCAGTAACCCCGGTGACAACTGTCCCTACAGGAGCGTTTTCAAAAACAGTGGCAGTGTAGGTGGACTGTGTAAAAATAGGAGCATTATCATTGACATCTAATACCGTTATCAAAATCCGAATTGTTCCTGACATTTGCGGGTCTCCTCCATCGAACGCTGTTAAAACTAAAGATATCAATTCGTCCTTCTCTCTGTCGAGGGGCTTCTGCAAAATCATTTCCACTTTTTCTGTTCCATCAGCTTGACTTTCACGTTTTAGTACAAAATTATCGGCGGGCTTAAGTTCGTATTTCTGAAGACCATTTTTGCCAACATCAAGATCAATTGCTCTGTCTAATACAAACTTTGATCCAATTACAGCAGATTCGCTGATTTTAAAACTGACTTCATTTTTTTCAAAGGTGGGAGGATTATCATTTATGTCTGTAATCTCGACTGTGATACTGTAGAACTCCATGGGGTTCTCCAAAATTATCTGAAAATGCAAAGCACAAGGCGTAGTCTGTCTGCATGTCGTCTCTCTGTTGATCCTGTCTTTGATAATAAGGACTCCTCGGTCTTTGTTCAGCTCGATGTATCCCGCACTGTCTCCTGTAAAAACGCGAGCTTGACCGGATTTCAGTCGTTTTACATCTAATCCCAAATCCTGAGCAATAGCACCGACTAAAGAGCCACTCGGCATTTCCTCGGGGATGGAGTAGCTGACCTGCCCGAGCACTGAACTGAGACGAAAGACCAAATAAAACAACAGTACTTGAAGTCTCATTGTTCTGCCCGACATTTTCCTCTCAAAATGCAATAAAACGTGTTATGTTCCGCGATGGAAGGATATCTATGGTTCTTCACAGTTCTAAAAACAGAGTAAAATGGGTAAATCCATATTCGTCTTCATCGGTAAAAAGAGCTTCTCCACTCTCGGTTAAATGTCCACCGACGTTGTAACCCTGTGTCTGTCCTTCTCTATGTGATATCACCGTAATGGGGAGGTTTCTTTACAAATATGTCATGACAACTCAACACACTGGCCTACAGCGGCCCTTAGAGTACAGAGTGATGAACTACAGAATAAGCCCGAAACAAAAAAACTGGACTCGAGCACAAACCATTTCGATATGTACAAGAAGAGATAACAAATCAAATAGTTGATTCAAAAATGCAATTCTATATAATGAGGGGCATACTTCATACATTGGTTAAAAAAACATATTCATACACCGTTATGATGAAGTGGAAAGGAAATATCAATGCATTATGTTCACTTATGTACAAAGAGTTCCATTATAAATATATATAAATCCCAAGTAACAAATTAAATAAAATAATAATTCATTAAATGTTATGGTTTGCATAATATGATAGATGTAGATAAATAGACAGATAGATAAAGATAGATATTGGCAAGCACATTATTCACACAACAATAAATATTAAAAAAAAGCACAGGGCGCGACCAGTGCCACAGTCCATGGTTCTGATTGCAAACTACTGATGCATTGCGCCTGGTAACAAATGTTTCAGCCACATAAATCATGTGAAGAGCTTACAACTGAAATAACCCCACATAACTAACCTCTAGAGGAGAGTCTGGTTCATCCAGGATGCTCTTTTCACTCTGTATCCGCTGCATCGTCCCTGCAGAACTGGGGTCCATTATCAGCACGTTCTGACTACCGGCTCCACCGAACTTACAGTCACTCTTTCTGGAGTCAGTCGTCCTGCACACCTCGTAGTTGTACACGTGTTGGAGAGTCCCTGTCCCCAAAGTGTCTGAGTAACGTGGAGGATAATAAGGAATCACAGGGAGATTGGAGTGACACATGATGCGAGACTGTCTCCACCTGTAGATCTTCACTGATATAATAACCACTAAACACGTGATGAAGAGGAAGGACACTACAGCCAGAGCCAGCACCAAGTAAAAAGTCAGGTTGTCATTGTACTCCTTGTCCTGTGTAAAGTCAGTGAACTCAGACAGCACTTCCGGGAAGCTGTCAGCCACCACCACGTTAACAATGACTGCAGCTGAACGAGAGGGCTGCCCGTTGTCCTCCACTATAACAGACAGTCTTTGTTTCACAACATCTTTATCAGTCACCTGGCGGATAGTCCTTATTTCTCCATTCTGTAAGCCCACTTCAAACAGCGCCCTGTCTGTGGCTTTCTGCAGTTTATAGGAGAGCCAGGCATTCTGTCCAGAGTCCACATCAACAGCCACCACTTTAGTGACCAGATAGCCCACATCTGCTGAACGAGGCACCATCTCAGCCACCAGAGAGCCACCAGTCTGGACTGGGTACAGGACCTGAGGAGGGTTGTCGTTCTGGTCCTGGATCAGTATTTTCACAGTCACGTTGCTACTGAGTGGAGGAGAGCCTCCATCCTGAGCTTTGACCCGGAAGTGGAAGTCTTTGATCTGCTCGTAGTCAAAAGAGCGCACTGCATGGATGACTCCACCATCAGCACTAACAGACACATATGAGGAGACTGGCACTCCGTTAACAGAGGAGTCCTCCAGGATGTAAGAAACACGGGCATTCTGGTTCCAGTCAGCGTCTCTGGCTCTCACTGTGAATACAGAGAGGCCTGGTGTGTTGTTTTCTACAATGTAGGCCTCATATGAGCTGCTCTCAAAGACAGGAGCGTTATCATTCACATCAGAGATCTGTAAGGTGAGAGTGACGCTGCTGGAGAGGGAGGGCACTCCCTCATCAGAGCAGGTCACTGTGATATTATACTGAGAAGCTATCTCTCTGTCTAAAGCGACCTCTGTAACTAAAGTATAAAATCCATTTAATGTAGATTGTATTTTGAAGGGAATGTTAGCATCTATATTACACTCTACCTCTCCATTATTCTCTGAATCTGGATCATTTACACTTAACATAGCTATAACAGTGTTAGGAGGTGAGTCCTCCAATACGGTCTCTGATTTAGAAAGCATGGTAATGAAGGGATTATTATCATTTATATCAATAACATCTACAACAACTTTAGTGGAATCAGAGAGTCCTCCGCTGTCTACAACCTCAACATCCATTTCATATATTTTCGCCTTTTCATAATCAATGTTTCCGATTAGGACAATTTCTCCTGTTTGTGAATCCATTTTAAATAGTTCAGATAAAATGCGTTCACTAGTAGATATCAAATATGACACTTCTCTGTTTGAGCCGATGTCTTTATCAGATGCACTAACAGTCGTTACGCTGGTGCCTTTGGGAGAATTTTCTAGTATTTTTGCTCTATACAGAGGTTTAGCAAATGTAGGTGCGTTGTCATTCACATCTAATACATTTACAAATATCTGCATTGTCCCTGACATCTGCGGCTCTCCTCCATCTATAGCGGTTAACAAAAGTGAAATATGTTCCTGCTTTTCTCTATCTAGAGGCTTCTGTAAAACCATCTCGACCTTTTTACTTCCCCCTGCCTGAATTCCAGGTTTTAATACAAAGTTATCAGTAGGTGTAAGTGAGTATCGCTGTAAGCCATTCATCCCGATGTCGGAATCAATTGCTTTTTCTAATACAAATTTCGATCCTATGACAGCAGACTCGCTAATTTCAAATCGTTTTTCTGCGTTTGTAAAACTGGGGGTATTATCATTTATGTCGGTGATCTCCACTGTTACACGAAACATTTCCATTGGATTTTCCAGAATTAACTGGAAATGTAAAGCACAAGGCGTCGTCTCTCCGCACAAAGCCTCTCTGTCTATTCTCTCCTGAATGAGAAGGACTCCCCTTTCTTTCTTCAGCCCGATGTATTCTACGCTGCCTCCTGTATGGACACGAGCTTTACCTGATTTCAGCCTTTTAAGATCTAAACCTAAATCCTGGGCGATATTACCAACAACAGAGCCTTTCGACATTTCTTCGGGGATGGAATAACTGACCTGCCCGATCACGTAGCTGAGGCATAGCAGCGAGAGAAACAACAGTACTTGCCGTCTCATTGTTCTGCCTGTAATCGTTTCCTGCACCGTTAAAACAAATACATCCCAATTCAGTCAATGCCAAAGTAGAAATCAAGAAAAACCGTCCACACTCCAACTTCAGTAGGAAAAACAAAGCGTCCAGAGATGTACATCCTCTCAGGGCTCCATATAAGCGCAGACTGTTTGCTCCGTCTTTCTTCGGTTATGACTCCCGTACGAATGGGCAGGACAGACAGAAAAATATAATCTCTAATTCACAACACGCTTGCCAATAGCGACCCTCTGAGTTGAAAATACAAATTACAACAAGTGATATGAAACAAATGGAGTTACACTGATGCAGTGGCGGCTCCAGAGTATTTTTGTTGGGTAATCTATGGTAGGGCTAACCCGCAGTGGTGGGGCTCAAGTCAGTATTTGCAATGTAATTACATACACGCTATCCTTGACAGTGAAACGCCACGCGTGAGGTTTAGATTATTTCCCTGTCTCAATCCAAATTGAACTCTATGAAATAAAAAGGCACATTTGTCTTGTAGTAAATAAATAGGGCGACCTGGAGCCAATCCTGCAATTTCTCCGCAGGTGAAAGAGTTGACATGCTGACAACGCAACCCCTGCAGGGGGGTCTGGGGGGATTCTCCCCCAGGAGATTTTTTGAAATACTAACATAAAATACACATTCTGGTACTCTCTTGAGAAGAAAAATAAATAAATCTATTACTACACGACATATTTAAAAAAATGAATGCCATTTTTGTTCTTTATTACTTTGTTCTGAAAGCTGAACCTGCTGCTCCTCACAGAGAGAAGAGGGAAGAGGCTGTGTGAATGACTTTACATTGTGGATAAGGGTGGATAGCCCCCATTGTTCTGAGTGTCAACATGAAAGACAGCCCACACACCTATCAATCATCAAACCGTGGGGTCTTATTTCATTACGTGTTGATTTTATCAATACGTAATGTTGTATCGATGTATAGGGATACTACAGCAACAATGATTCTCCGTCGGGACTTCCTGCAATAACACTACGCCGTTATCTTGATTCTGATTGGCCAGAAGACATGATCAAATATGTTCTATTGAGAAGACGATCACTACGTGATAAAAGTTTTCAAGACCGTTTCTAGTCTTCGGTATTTCCAGACAAGTGACTACTGAAATCAATCTTATTAACTGCTGTCTGTGCAATTTACTCCGCGCGAGTTGGCGGACTTTATTTTGCTTACTTTAACATAATTTTTCTTGGTGGGGCTAAGCCATTTCTTGGTATGGCTGTAGCATACCCCAGCCATAACCTGGCGCCGCCACTGCACTGATGATCAAGAGAATGTCAAATCAGAAAATAACCTGGCCATTTACTTGGCATAATGATATTTTCCAATATATGTTGTTTTATAATTATGTCCTGAAGTGATATTGTCACATATCTGAGCAAAAAATGATCAAATTAGTGTGTTTGAAGAATATTCTTCAGGAATAGGAGGTATGAAGCATAGGCGAAACGAAAAAACAGCAAATGGGTACTCTACTGTTGTCAGCGTTAAGTCTCACTGTCCATGGTGCTGAGTACAAATGTGGTAAATAACTTAATCTCTCAGGCTTTGATTAACTTTCTCTTTTGAGATACTACTGAGAGCAACCAAGTAAATGCAATGCATGCAATACAATGATTGTGAAGTTATTAAAAGGGGAATTATTATGATATGTACAGTTTCTAACCTCTAGAGGAGAGTCAGGTTCATCCAGGATGCTCTTTTCACTCTGCATCCGCTGCATCGTCCCTGTAGAACTGGGGTCCATCATCAGCACTTTCTGACTACCTGCTCCGCCGAACTTACAGTCACTCTTTCTGGAGTCAGTCGTCCTGCACACCTCGTAGTTGTACACGTGTTGGAGAGTCCCTGTCCCCAAAGTGTCTGAGTAACGTGGAGGATAATAAGGAATCACAGGGAGATTGGAGTGAAACATGATGCGAGTCTGTCTCCACCTGTAGATCTTCACTGATATAATAACCACTAAACACGTGATGAAGAGGAAGGACACTACAGCCAGAGCCAGCACTAAATAAAAAGTCAGGTTGTCATTGTACTCCTTGTCCTGTGTAAAGTCAGTGAACTCAGACAGCACTTCCGGGAAGCTGTCAGCCACCACCACGTTAACAATGACTGTAGCTGAACGAGAGGGCTGCCCGTTGTCCTCCACTATAACAGACAGTCTTTGTTTCACAGCATCTTTATCAGTCACCTGGCGGATAGTCCTTATTTCTCCATTCTGTAAGCCCACTTCAAACAGCGCCCTGTCTGTGGCTTTCTGCAGTTTATAGGAGAGCCAGGCATTCTGTCCAGAGTCCACATCAACAGCCACCACTTTAGTGACCAGATAGCCCACATCTGCTGAACGAGGCACCATCTCAGCCACCAGAGAGCCACCAGTCTGGACTGGGTACAGGACCTGAGGAGGGTTGTCGTTCTGGTCCTGGATCAGTATTTTCACAGTCACATTGCTACTCAGTGGAGGAGAGCCTCCATCCTGAGCTTTGACCCGGAAGTGGAAGTCTTTGATCTGCTCGTAGTCAAAAGAGCGCACTGCATGGATGACTCCACTATCAGCACTAACAGACACATAAGAGGAGACTGTCACTCCGTTAATAGAGGAGTCCTCCAGGATGTAAGAAACACGGGCATTCTGGTTCCAGTCAGCGTCTCTGGCTCTCACTGTGAATATAGAGAGGCCTGGTGTGTTGTTTTCTACAATGTTGGCCTCATATGAGCTGCTCTCAAAGACAGGCTCGTTATCATTCACATCAGAGATCTGTAAGGTGAGAGTGACGCTGCTGGAGAGGGAAGGCACTCCCTCATCTGAGCAGGTTACTGTTATATTATACTGAGAAGCTATCTCTCTGTCTAACTCGCTGTCTGTAACTAAACTATAGAAATTATCTGTAGATGTTTTCAAAGTGAATGGCACATTTTCACAGATCACACATTTTACGTTTCCGTTTTCTCCCGAGTCTAAGTCCTCAATATTTATCATTGTAACGACTGTATTGAGTTCGGCATCCTCTGATATCACATTTGACTTCGACATTATGTTAATTTCAGGCTTGTTGTCATTTACATCTTGCACATCGACAATTAATTTGCAAGAATCAGTGAGTCCTCCCTCGTCACTAGCAAGTAAATTCATTTGAAAGTGTCTTGATTTTTCAAAGTCAATATTTCCGATCAATGAAACTTGGCCATTTTCTTTATTCACCTCAAATATCTTCCTTACATTTTCCAACGTATTTGTGATTGAATAAGTTATTCTACCATTAGAACCCTGATCTGCATCTGAAGCTGTGACAGTGGCAACAACTGTGCCTTTAGGTGAGTTTTCAGTAACTGCAGACTTGTATGTGGGCTTTGTAAAAACGGGGGCATTATCATTATGGTCTAAAACTGTAATAACAATCAGCATTGTTCCTGACATCTGCGGCTCTCCTCCGTCTACAGCCGTTAACACAAGAGATATCTGTTCTTGTTTCTCTCTGTCTAAAGGCTTCTGTAGCACCATCTCGACGTTTTTATTCCCATCTGCGTTATTGTGGATTTTCAGAGCAAAATTATCAGTTGGTTTTAATTCGTATCTTTGAACACCATTATTTCCAACATCAAAATCTACTGCTCGTTCAAGCACGAATTTTGCCCCGATCACCGCGGACTCACTTATTTTAAAAGTCATCTCGTTTTTTTCAAAGGTTGGTGCGTTATCATTGATATCTGTTATCTGTACAGTAACACTGTAAAACTCCATAGGATTCTCCAAAATAATCTGAAAATGTAAAGCGCAAAGTGCGGTCTCTGTACACAGCACCTCTCTGTCGATTCTCTGTTTCACGAGGAGGACTCCTCTTTCTCTGTTCAGCTCGATGTACTCGCCGCTATTCCTCGTATAGATTTTAGCTTTGCCCGATATCAAACGTTTGTTATCCAAACCCAAATCTTGCGCTATATTGCCGACTAAAGAGCCTTTCGCCATTTCCTCAGGAACAGAGTAGCTGACCTGCCCGAAAACAGATTCGAGGGAAAGGAGAGAGATAAACAGCAGTACTTGCCGATTCATTGTTCAATCCGTTTTTTTCCACAGAGAGACTCCACGGTGCTTACATCCAAAACAAAGATATCCTCAGATTCCAATGTCAAAGCTCAAAAGAAAAGCAGCATATCCCAATCATTTAAAACTAAAGGCTTACAGATACAAATCTCTCCTTTATATTTCCAAAAAATATCTCCAAAACGGAATCCTCCGTGTTTGCCCGTCGTGATCTCTTTGTACTGTGACGCTGTTACATGGGAGGTGCTGATACAACGTGCTCTAACCACTAACACTCAGTCCAACAGCGGCCCTAAGAGTCCATATTAGAAAACTGCAGAACACCGACTAAAATTCAGCTCAGGAGAATACACTGCACTGCATCTGGAAATCGAACTGCAATGGGTCTACTTTAGTTATACAGCATCTTTGATTTAACCAACGACAACAAACACATATCATGAGAATGCATCATGTGCACCGTTTATGGTAGTTCAATAATATATTTGAAGAAGAAGGATGCAAAATAAAGGATGGACATCGTGTATATCATGAAACATCTATGTTTCAGAGATTGTGGTAAATCTAAAATCTAAATTGAAAGATCAAAAGGGAAAATGATTTCTCTAAATAATGATAACTGAACAATAACACGAAGAACAAACAACAAGACCGATGATAAAAATGTGGAAACAGCCACTGACAGAGGATCAACATGGGGGTGAACTGTGTATGTCGCTGTCCGCAGTGCTGACACAAACCACCTTCAAATTATGGAAAAGGTCCAAGACTGCACAAGATGTTTTCAAAAATGTGATGCCTCAGGGATGAAATATCTAGAAACTATCAATACAATTTTTCATTGCAATAATTCTTCTTGAGAGTTTATTCCTCGACTCGGTACTAATAATACTACAACGAGGCTACTAATGTCACTGCTGATTATGGAAATGATATTATTATATATTAAATATAACCACAACATAACGCATCGTTTCCTTCAAGGACATGGGTTGAAGATGTAATGTATAGGGCATTTATTTTGGGGAATAATCATGTGAATCCCAAATTGTCGGTCACTGAGGGCAACATTGCAAATAACGTGGTACGAGCATTTGTTTGTTACTCAAAGGGAAAATAGTGCAATGAATGACATTTAAAAATACATTACACACTGAAACGGTATTAAAGCAGGCTAACCTCTAGAGGAGAGTCAGGTTCATCCAGGATGCTCTTTTCACTCTGTATCCGCTGCATCGTCCCTGTAGAACTGGGGTCCATTATCAGCACGTTCTGACTACCTGCTCCGCCAAACTTACAGTCACTCTTTCTGGAGTCAGTCGTCCTGCACACCTCGTAGTTGTACACGTGTTGGAGAGTCCCTGTCCCCAAAGTGTCTGAGTAACGTGGAGGATAATAAGGAATCACAGGGAGATTGGAGTGAAACATGATGCGAGACTGTCTCCACCTGTAGATCTTCACTGATATAATAACCACTAAACACGTGATGAAGAGGAAGGACACTACATCCAGAGCCAGCACTAAGTAAAAAGTCAGGTTGTCATTGTACTCCTTGTCCTGTGTAAAGTCAGTGAACTCAGACAGCACTTCCGGGAAGCTGTCAGCCACCACCACGTTAACAATGACTGCAGCTGAACGAGAGGGCTGCCCGTTGTCCTCCACTATAACAGACAGTCTTTGTTTCACAGCATCTTTATCAGTCACCTGGCGGATAGTCCTTATTTCTCCATTCTGTAAGCCCACTTCAAACAGCGCCCTGTCTGTGGCTTTCTGCAGTTTATAGGAGAGCCAGGCATTCTGTCCAGAGTCCACATCAACAGCTACCACTTTAGTGACCAGATAGCCCACATCTGCTGAACGAGGCACCATCTCAGCCACCAGAGAGCCACCAGTCTGGACTGGGTACAGGACCTGAGGAGGGTTGTCGTTCTGGTCCTGGATCAGTATTTTCACAGTCACATTGCTACTCAGTGGAGGAGAGCCTCCATCCTGAGCTTTGACCCGGAAGTGGAAGTCTTTGATCTGCTCGTAGTCAAAAGAGCGCACTGCATGGATGACTCCACCATCAGCACTAACAGACACATATGAGGAGACTGGCACTCCGTTAACAGAGGAGTCCTCCAGGATGTAAGAAACACGGGCATTCTGGTTCCAGTCAGCGTCTCTGGCTCTCACTGTGAATATAGAGAGGCCTGGTGTGTTGTTTTCTACAATGTAGGCCTCATATGAGCTGCTCTCAAAGACAGGCGCGTTGTCATTCACATCAGAGATCTGTAAGGTGAGAGTGACGCTGCTGGAGAGGGAGGGCACTCCCTCATCTGAGCAGGTCACTGTTATATTATACTGAGAAGCTATCTCTCTGTCTAAAGCGACCTCTGTAACTAAAGTATAAAATCCATTTAATGTAGATTGTATTTTGAAGGGAATGTTAGCATCTATATTACACTCTACCTCTCCATTATTCTCTGAATCTGGATCATTTACACTTAACATAGCTATAACAGTGTTAGGAGGTGAGTCCTCGAATACCGACTCTGATTTAGAAACAATGTTCATGTAAGGATTGTTGTCATTCATATCAATAACATCTAGTAGGACTTTAGTGGAATCAGAGAGTCCTCCGCTGTCTACAACTTCAACATCCATTTCATAATTCTTAGCTTTTTCATAATCTATTTCACCAATTAGGACAATTTCACCAGTTTTTGAATTAATCCTAAACATTTCAGATAAAGCACTTTGACTGGTAGATATCAAATATGACAATTCTCTGTTTGAGCCGATGTCTTTATCAGATGCACTAACAGTCGTTACGCTGGTGCCTTTGGGAGAATTTTCTAATATTTTTGCTCTATACAGAGGTTTAGCAAATGTAGGTGCGTTGTCATTCACATCTAATACATTTACAAATATCTGCATTGTCCCTGACATCTGCGGCTCTCCTCCATCTATAGCGGTTAACAAAAGTGAAATATGTTCCTGCTTTTCTCTATCTAGAGGCTTCTGTAAAACCATCTCGACCTTTTTACTTCCCCCTGCCTGAATTCCAGGTTTTAATACAAAGTTATCAGTAGGTGTAAGTGAGTATCGCTGTAAGCCATTCATCCCGATGTCAGAATCAATGGCTTTTTCTAATACAAATTTTGATCCTATGACAGCAGACTCGCTAATTTCAAATAGTTTTTCTGCGTTTGTAAAACTGGGGGTATTATCATTTATGTCGGTGATCTCCACTGTTACACGAAACATTTCCATTGGATTTTCCAGAATTAACTGGAAATGTAAAGCACAAGGCGTCGTCTCTCCGCACAAAGCCTCTCTGTCTATTCTCTCCTGAATGAGAAGGACTCCCCTTTCTTTATTCAGCCCGATGTATTCTACGCTGCCTCCTGTATAGACACGGGCTTTACCTGATTTCAGCCTTTTAAGATCTAAACCTAAATCCTGAGCGATGTTACCAACAACAGAGCCTTTCGACATTTCTTCGGGGATGGAATAACTGACCTGCCCGATCACGTAGCTGAGGCATTGCAGCGAGAGAAACAACAGTACTCGCCGTCTCATTGTTCTGCCTGTAATCGTTTCCTGCACCGTTAAAACAAATACATCCCAATTCAGTCAATGCCAAAGTAGAAATCAAGAAAAACCGTCCACACTCCAACTTCAGTAGGAAAAACAAAGCATCCAGAGATGTAAATCCTCTTAGGGCTCCATATAAGCGCAGACTGTTTGCTCCGTCTTTCTCCGGTTATGACTCCCGTACGAATGGGCAGGACAGACAGAAAAATATAAGCTCTAATTCACAACACGCTTGCCAATAGCGACCCTCTGAGTTGAAAATACAAATTACAACAATTGATATGAAACAAATGGAGTTACACTGATGCAGTGGCGGCTCCAGAGTATTTTTGTTGGGTAATCTATGGTAGGGCCAGTGCTGGAATTGGGCCGGTACTCACCGGTACGCAGTACCGGCACTTCTGGTTCTGACCCATGGAGTACCGGCACTTCTTGCTCAGTACCGGCATGCTGGCGGTACTCCGGTACTCATGCACCGTGCCAGTACTCAACACTCTCCCGCCGTTCTTATTATACATCCATATATATATATACAGCCGCCCGGTACTCAGTAGATGCGTCATGAGGTGCCGAACGGACATTCTCATCGCTCTAACCGCTGGAGTTTCACAGCGGCTGTCAGCTGTTTACTCCTGTCATTCAAACAGAACGTGCTGGAGAGGGGGCGGGGCTTATCTTCTCCATGTAAATACTGTGGTGGAAACGACTATGTCAAAATTAACCTATTTGACCGTGATTTAATAGTAATACACGTTTCAAAATAATAATAATAATAATAATAATGCCGAAGTAACAACATACTGAAAACTGTTAGTAAAACCATGTTTTAATGCTTTACAATTTACATACCTAGATGCACGTGTGTTGTGTTTATGCAGTGCAACTCCCACCCAGTGGGTGGCTATGTAGAGTGATAGAACAGAGCAGGCACGCCCCCGAGAGAAGGAAAGCAAGTCACGTCACAAATTAGCATTTCTAAAATGTTAGCGTGGATTAATAAAAGTGCAAAAAGACAGCGGTTGTCGGCGGAAGAAACTTCAAATACAGAGAATGCTGTGCCTGTGTTGGAAATTGTGTCTGATGGAGAGCTTTCTTTGGTTGATCCTCCTGCTCCAAGTTCTAGTGCATTAGCATTAGCACTAGCTCCGCCGCCTCCTCCAGAGCCTCTAACGTTAGCTGCTGCTGGCTCAACTGCCACCACCAACACCGGGCAAAGCGATGCACCTGACTGCTGGACAACGGACCAGGTGCAATATTTTTGCAAGACCAATGCATGGCTCCTTCTTAAAGATAAGAAGCTAGGATGTCGGATATGCAGAGATGTCAAATATTTGGGAATACACACTGGACAAGGACTGAAACTGTCAACTGAATGGGGTGAGTGTGCAGTGTCTCATTTCGGTGTTGACAAGGGCAAACAACAAGCTAGCCTGAGAAAAAAAAATCAAAGAACATAAAGAATCACAAGCCCATGTAAAAGCTGCTGACATCCTTACATCTGCTTCACGTGAAACTATTCAACATCAAGTGCAGTCTATGCATAAATCTGAATTAGACACCACTATCAGAGTTTTTCGAACGGCATATAAAATTGGCAAACATAGCCGGCCATTCACAGACATGCCAATTGATTTGAATGTACAGAAACTGAATGGGCTGAACGTGGGCAGGGTTTTGCACTCCAATAAAACCTGTGGCGAAATCATCGACCACATAGCTCATGACCTGAAGAAAAAAATGGCAAAAGACATTACAGAAAACCAAAGAAAACTCTGTGTTTTGGTCGATGAATCTACCACTATTAGTGGTAAAAACGGTGCTTGTTGTGTGTCTACGCTCAGCATTAGCTGATGCTGAGCCCGAAACGTTTTTTTGGGAGCTGATCGAGTTGGATGGAACAACGGCTGATGACATCACAAAGGCGTTAATGGAGTGTCTTGGAAGAGATTTTAACGAGGGCTTTTTAGGTCAGTGTTTCGTTTCTTTTGCATGTGATGGGGCTTCAGTCATGCTAGGGAAGAGAACAGGCGTTGCTACCCAGTTGTGTAGTAAATTCCCAAGCCTGTTTGTGTGGCACTGCTCCAATCATCGTCTAGAGCTGGCAGTTGGGGATGTGGTCAAGGAGGTCTCAGGGCTCAATCATTTCCAGATCTTTTTTGACAAACTCTATTCCTTGTTCCATGCCTCCCCCAAAAATCAGAGGCAGTTAGCGCAGTGTGCGCAAGCAGTCGGACAGCGTCTCCTGGTGATAGGGCGTGTTTTGTCCATCCGCTGGGTGGCTTCAAGTGAAAGGAGCGTCAGAGCAGTCTGGGAAAACTACCGAGTGCTTCATGATCACTTCACAAATGCTGCAAACGACACGAGCAGGGATTCCAGAGACAGAGCAAAGTACAAGGGCCTGGATGATGTGCTCACATCTGCAACGTTTGTCAGCAATCTGGGACTGATGTACGATGCGCTCACAGAGCTCAGCGACCTCTCTCGGCAACTCCAAAAAAGAGAGATGACACTGCCTACAGCAGATAGGCTCTTAACTCGAGAAATACGAGTTTTTGAATCCATGGTCACCATGCCTGGCCCACACATGACTACAGTTCATACAGCTCTAGCTGAGAAGTCCTTCAAGGGTGTTGCCCTGCGTGAGAATGGCAGGCTTGTACAGATTCATGCAGGTCAGTTTTTCCGCAGTATGGTAGAGAATCTGAGACACAGAATGACTTCCACAACCTCCTCTCATGTCAGCACAAGAGAAATCCCATTACATGGCCGGGAGGCCCGGGACAATCAGCTAATCCAGGACATGAAAGTTATCCATCCTGGAAGTTGGCCTGAAGAGGAGTTAGACGTACAGTATGGGGACGTAGAGGTGCTACGTTTGTGCGAAGTGCTGAAAGTGGACAGAAGAGAGACTGTTCAGGGCTTTCGCGAATACAAGGAAACCAGGGCATCCCGTACACCTGCTGCCATGGAGCCTCTACTGAAAGCAGTCCGAACCATCGCTGTCTCCACTAGTGAGTGTGAGCGGGCATTCAGCTGCATGAACGATATCCTTACTGCAAAAAGGAATGCTCTCTCTGTCAGCCGACTGTCCAGCCTGGTTTTCATTAAATGTAATGGACCATCACTAGGACAGTTCAATCCGGAACAGTATGTGAGGTCCTGGCTGGCAAAGGGAAGGAGAAGTGCTGATGAAAGAGCCTGTCCAGCTCCAGCCCCTGATACTGATGTCCCCAAGGCCTTCTGGAGCCTTTTCTAACAATGTGAAGTATATTGCAAAGCAGCTCACCCAGTGAGAAGACTTTTGGCATAATGTGCCGATTTGTACAGATCCTGGAGATAGAAGGACTTCAGACCAACCAGGGAGTTATCTGATCAGCTTGGTGTTCAATGTAACTCTTTACCATGGCTCAGACTTTGTTACTTGCAGTTACAGTTTCTCATTTTAGATTGTGCACATTTTGCATTTGTTTTTACATTCTTTGTTCATGCTCTTTATCATTTTTCTGAGTTGGAAAGTTAGATTGCATCATAGTTTACTTTATACATATTTGTATTCTTCAGTGGTGAAGTATATTGCAAAGCAGCTCAGCCATGTGAGAAGACTTTTGGCACTTTTCGTTTTTCGTTTTCTGAGTTGGAAAGTTAGATTGCATTCAAAATGTACAGAAATACTTAATTTTGTTAAAGCTTTTTATAAAAAATGCTTCTGACCAGAGCTTTGTTTCCTTGTCATTAATGTTGAACACCACCAGAGGGGCTCTCACCTGAAAGGTCTCTGCTTCATGTGTCTTCAGCAGAAGATCTAGACTTTGATTGCTATATTTTCAGTTAATATTGACCTTACTGAGCTTTAGCCATATCCGCTGCCTATCATAACAAATGTTAAGTACAGTGAACCTTTCTAAAATATACAGTAGTAAAGAGACAAACCCACCAGCATTATAGTAGCCAAATTCTTGTTTGTGGGCTGTATATATAAAATTGACTTGAAAAAGTTGCTGATTTTAGAGTACTGGCACCTTTTTCATTCCAATTCAAGCACTGGGTAGGGCTAACCCGCAGTGGTGGGGCTCAAGTCAGTATTTGCAATGTAATTACATACACGCTATCCTTGACAGTGAAACGCCACGCGTGAGGTTTAGATTATTTCCCTGTCTCAATCCAAATTGAACTCTATGAAATAAAAAGGCACATTCGTCTTGTAGTAAATAAAAAGGGCGACCTGGAGCCAATCCTGCAATTTCCCCATAAGTGAAAGGTTTGCTGAAAACGCAACCCCTGCAAGGGGGTCTGGGGGGATTCTCCCCCAGGAGATTTTTTGAAATACTAACATAAAATACACATTCTGGTACTCTCTTGAGAAGAAAAATAAATACATCTATTACTACACGACATATTTAAAATAATGAATGCATTTTAGTTTTTTGTTACTTTGTGCTGAAAGCTGAACCTGCTGATCCTCACAGAGAGAATAGGGAAGAGGCTGTGAATTACTTTACATTGTGGATAAGGGTGGATAGCCCCCATTGTTCTGCGTGTCAACATGAAAGACAGCCCACACACCTATCAATCATCAAACCGTGGGGTCTTATTTCATTACGTGTTGATTTCAACATGTAATGTTGTATCGATGTATATAGACATGTTACAGCAAAAGTATTCTCCGTCGGGACTTCCTTCAACAACACCACGCCGTTATCTTGATTCTGATTGGCCAGAAGACAACATTATCAAAGATGTTCTATTAAGAAGACTATACTTGAAAAAAGTTTTCAAAACCGTTTCTATTCTTCGGTATTTCTAGACAAGTGAAATCAATCTTATTAACTGCTGTCTGTGCAATTTACTCCGCGCGAGTTGGCGGACTTTATTTTGCTTACTTTAACATAATTTGTCATGGTGGGGCTAAGCCATTTCTTGGTATGGCTGTAGCATACCCCAGCCATACCCTGGTGCCGCCACTGCACTGATGATCAAGAGAATGTAAAATCAGAAAATAACCTGTCCATTTACTTGGCATAATGATATTTTCCAATATATATTGTTTTATAATTACGTCCTGAAGTGATATTGTCACATATCTGAGCGAAAAATGATCAAATTAGTGTGTTTGAAGAATATTCTTCAGGAATAGGAGGTATGAAGCATAGGCGAAACGAAAAAACAGCAAATGGGTACTCTGTTGTCAGCGTTAAGTCTCACTGTCCATGGTGCTGAGTACAAATGTGGTAAATAACTTAATCTCTCAGGCTTTGATTAACTTTCTCTTTTGAGATGCTACTGAGAGCAACCAAGTAAATGCAATGCATGCAATAAAATGATTGTGAAATTCTTAAAAGGGGAATTATTATGATAGGTACAGTTTCTAACCTCTAGAGGAGAGTCTGGTTCATCCAGGATGCTCTTTTCACTCTGTATCCGCTGCATCGTCCCTGTAGAACTGGGGTCCATCATCAGCACTTTCTGACTACCGGCTGTGCCGAACTTACAGTCACTCTTTCTGGAGTCAGTCGTCCTGCACACCTCGTAGTTGTACACGTGTTGGAGAGTCCCTGTCCCCAAAGTGTCTGAGTAACGTGGAGGATAATATGGAATCACAGGGAGATTGGAGTGAAACATGATGCGAGACTGTCTCCACCTGTAGATCTTCACTGATATAATAACCACTAAACACGTGATGAAGAGGAAGGACACTACAGCCAGAGCCAGCACTAAGTAAAAAGTCAGGTTGTCATTGTACTCCTTGTCCTGTGTAAAGTCAGTGAACTCAGACAGCACTTCCGGGAAGCTGTCAGCCACCACCACGTTAACAATGACTGCAGCTGAACGAGAGGGCTGCCCGTTGTCCTCCACTATAACAGACAGTCTTTGTTTCACAGCATCTTTATCAGTCACCTGGCGGATAGTCCTTATTTCTCCATTCTGTAAGCCCACTTCAAACAGCGCCCTGTCTGTGGCTTTCTGCAGTTTATAGGAGAGCCAGGCATTCTGTCCAGAGTCCACATCAACAGCCACCACTTTAGTGACCAGATAGCCCACATCTGCTGAACGAGGCACCATCTCAGCCACCAGAGAGCCACCAGTCTGGACTGGGTACAGGACCTGAGGAGGGTTGTCGTTCTGGTCCTGGATCAGTATTTTAACTGTCACGTTGCTACTGAGTGGAGGAGAGCCTCCATCCTGAGCTTTGACCCGGAAGTGGAAGTCTTTGATCTGCTCGTAGTCAAAAGAGCGCACTGCATGGATGACTCCACTATCAGCACTAACAGACACATATGAGGAGACTGGCACTCCGTTAACAGAGGAGTCCTCCAGGATGTAAGAAACACGGGCATTCTGGTTCCAGTCAGCGTCTCTGGCTCTCACTGTGAATACAGAGAGGCCTGGTGTGTTGTTTTCTACAATGTAGGCCTCATATGAGCTGCTCTCAAAGACAGGAGCGTTATCATTCACATCAGAGACCTGTAAGGTGAGAGTGACGCTGCTGGAGAGGGAGGGCACTCCCTCATCAGAGCAGGTCACTGTTATATTATACTGAGAAGCTATCTCTCTGTCTAAAGCGACCTCTGTGACTAAAGTATAAAATCCATTTAATGTAGATTGTATTTTGAAGGGAATGTTAGCATCTATATTACACTCTACCTCTCCATTATTCTCTGAATCTGGATCATTTACACTTAACATAGCTATAACAGTATTAGGAGGTGAGTCCTCTAACACAGTCTCGGATTTGGAAAGCACGTTAATGTAAGGACTATTATCATTTATATCAATAACATCTACAACAACTTTAGTGGAATCAGAGAGTCCTCCGCTGTCTACAACTTCAATATCCATTTGATACATCTTCGCCTTTTCATAATCTAAGTCACCGATAAGGATAATTTCCCCGGTTTTTATATTTATCTTAAAAAGTTCAGATAAAACACGTTTGCTGGTGGATATAAGATATGATATTTCTCCATTCACACCAATGTCTTTATCTGAAGCACTAACAGTCGTTACGCTGGTGCCTTTGGGAGAATGTTCTTGTATTTTTGCTCTATACAGCGGCTTATTGAATGTAGGTGCGTTGTCATTCACATCTAATACATTTACAAATATCTGCATTGTCCCTGACATCTGCGGCTCTCCTCCATCTATAGCGGTTAACAAAAGTGAAATGTATTCCTGCTTTTCTCTGTCTAGAGGCTTCTGTAGAACTATCTCGACTTTCTTACTACCGTCTGCTTGATTTTGTAGTTTTAATATGAAGTTATCAGTAGGAGTAAGTGAGTATCGCTGTAAGCCATTCATCCCGATATCGGAATCAATTGCTTTTTCCAAAATGAATTTCGATCCTATGACAGCAGACTCGCTAATTTCAAATCGTTTTTCTGCGTTTGTAAAACTGGGTGTATTATCATTTATGTCGGTGATCTCCACTGTTACACGAAACATTTCCATTGGATTTTCCAGAATTAACTGGAAATGTAAAGCACAAGGCGTCGTCTCTCCGCACAAAGCCTCTCTGTCTATTCTCTCCTGAATGAGAAGGACTCCCCTTTCTTTCTTCAGCCCGATGTATTCTACGCTGCCTCCTGTATTGACACGAGCTTTACCTGATTTCAGCCTTTTAAGATCTAAACCTAAATCCTGAGCGATGTTACCAACAACAGAGCCTTTCGACATTTCTTCGGGGATGGAATAACTGACCTGCCCGATCACGTAGCTGAGGCATTGCAGCGAGAGAAACAACAGTACTTGCCGTCTCATTGTTCTGCCCGGAATCGTTTCCTGCACCGTTAGAACAAATATATTCCAATTTCATTCAATGCCAAAGTAGAAATCAAGAAAAACCGTCCACACTCCAACTTCAGGAGGAAAAACAAAGCATCCAGAGATGTAAATCCTCTCAGGGCTCAATATAAGCGCAGACTGTTTGCTCCGTCTTTCTCCGGTTATGACTCCCGTACACGAATGGGCAGGACAGACAGAAAAATGTAAGCTCTAATTCACAACACGCTTGCCAATAGCGACCCTCTGAGTTGAAAATGCAAATTACAACAAGATATATGAAACAAATTCAGTTACACTGATGATCAAGAGAATGTAAAATCAGAAAATAACCTGTCCATTTACTTGGCATAATGATATTTTCCAATATTGTTTGGTAATGATGTCCTGAAGTGATATTGTCACATATCTAAACGAAAAATGATCTAATTAGTGTGTTTGAAGAATAGTCTTCAGGAATAGGAGGTATGCAGCAAGACGAAACGAAAAAGCAGCACATGGGTACTTTACTGTTGTCAGTCTTAAGTCTCACTGTCCATGGTGCTGAGTAAACATGTGGTAATAACTTAATTTCTAATGATAATAATAATAACAATAATAATAATAATAATAATAATAACTTAACTTTCTCTTTTGAGATGCTACAGAGAGCAATCAAGTAAATGCAATGCATGCAATACAATGATTGTGAAGTTCTTAAAAGGGGAATTATTATGGTACCATTTCTAACCTCTAGAGGAGAGTCAGGTTCATCCAGGATGCTCTTTTCACTCTGTATCCGCTGCATCGTCCCTGTAGAACTGGGGTCCATTATCAGCACGTTCTGGCTACCGGCTCCGCCAAACTTACAGTCACTCTTTCTGGAGTCAGTCGTCCTGCACACCTCGTAGTTGTACACGTGTTGGAGAGTCCCTGTCCCCAAAGTGTCTGAGTAACGTGGAGGATAATAAGGAATCACAGGGAGATTGGAGTGAAACATGATGCGAGACTGTCTCCACCTGTAGATCTTCACTGATATAATAACCACTAAACACGTGATGAAGAGGAAGGACACTACAGCCAGAGCCAGCACTAAGTAAAAAGTCAGGTTGTCATTGTACTCCTTGTCCTGTGTAAAGTCAGTGAACTCAGACAGCACTTCCGGGAAGCTGTCAGCCACCACCACGTTAACAATGACTGTAGCTGAACGAGAGGGCTGCCCGTTGTCCTCCACTATAACAGACAGTCTTTGTTTCACAGCATCTTTATCAGTCACCTGGCGGATAGTCCTTATTTCTCCATTCTGTAAGCCCACTTCAAACAGCGCCCTGTCTGTGGCTTTCTGCAGTTTATAGGAGAGCCAGGCATTCTGTCCAGAGTCCACATCAACAGCCACCACTTTAGTGACCAGATAGCCCACATCTGCTGAACGAGGCACCATCTCAGCCACCAGAGAGCCACCAGTCTGGACTGGGTACAGGACCTGAGGAGGGTTGTCGTTCTGGTCCTGGATCAGTATTTTCACAGTCACGTTGCTACTGAGTGGAGGAGAGCCTCCATCCTGAGCTTTGATCCGGAAGTGGAAGTCTTTGATCTGCTCATAGTCAAAAGAGCGCACTGCATGGATGACTCCACTATCAGCACTAATGGACACATAAGAGGAGACTGGCACTCCGTTAACAGAGGAGTCCTCCAGGATGTAAGAAACACGGGCATTCTGGTTCCAGTCAGCGTCTCTGGCTCTCACTGTGAATACAGAGAGGCCTGGTGTGTTGTTTTCTACAATGTAGCCCTCATATGAGCTGCTCTCAAAGACAGGCGCGTTGTCATTCACATCAGAGATATGTAAACTGAGAGTGACGCTGCTGGAGAGGGTGGGCACACCCTCATCAGAGCAGGTCACTGTTATATTATACTCATAGGATCTCTCTCTGTCTAACTCACTATCTGTAACTAATCTATAAAAATCATTGGTGGTCGTTTTTAAAGTGAATGGTATATTTTCGTTTATAAAACATTGCACTTTTCCGTTTTCTCCAGTGTCTTTGTCGTCAATATTTATCATTGTAACGACTGTGTCGAGTTTGGCATCCTCCGATATCACATTTGACTTCGACATTATGTTAATTTCTGGCTTATTGTCATTTACATCTTGCACATCGACAACTAATTTACAAGAATCGGTGAGTCCTCCCTCGTCACTAGCACGTATATTTATTTGAAAATCTCGCGATTCTTCAAAATCGATATTCCCAATTAAAGTAACATCTCCAGTTTCTTTGTTTATATTAAAAAAAATTCTGACATCGTCTAACGTATTTGTAATTGAATAAGCTATTTTACCATTAGAACCGTGATCTGCATCTGAAGCTGTGACAGTGGCAACAACTGTGCCTTTAGGTGAGTTTTCCGTAACTGCAGACTTGTATGTGGGCTGTGTAAAAACGGGGGCATTATCATTAGCGTCTAAAACTGTAATAACAATCAGCATTGTTCCTGACAGCTGCGGCTCTCCTCCGTCTACAGCCGTTAACACAAGAAATATCTGCTCTTGTTTCTCTCTATCTAAAGGCTTCTGTAGCACCATCTCGACGTGTTTATTCCCATCTGCGTTATTGTAGAGTTTCAGAGCAAAATTATCAGTTGGTTTTAATTCGTATCTTTGAAGATCATTAAGTCCAACATCAAGATCAACAGCTCTTTCCAGCACAAATTTTGCTCCGGTGATTGCTGACTCGCTAATTTTGAATTGGATTTCCCTTTCTTCAAAGGTGGGTGCATTATCATTGACATCTGTAATCTGGACTGTCACACTGTAAAACTCCATAGGATTCTCCAAAATAATCTGAAAATGTAAAGCACAAGGCGTCGTCTGTCTGCAGAGAGCCTCTCTGTCTATTCTCTGTTTGACGAGGAGGACTCCTCTTTCTCTGTTCAGCTCAATGTACTCATCGCTGTCTCGGGTATAAATTCGAGCTTTACCAGAAGTCAAACGTGTGCTTTCCAAACCTAAATCTTTTACTATGTTGCCTACTAAAGAGCCTTTTGCCATTTCCTCCGGTATTGTATAGCTCACCTGCCCGATAACCGAGCCGAGCGAAAGGAGGGAGATGAACAACCGCGCTTGTCCTTTCATTGTTCAATCCTTGGTTTTTTTCAGCAAAATTCCACAGTCTGGGTAAATGTCCAACCAATGTTAATCCACTCCGATGTCGAACGACAATTTCAAAGCTAAATACTCCACACAGTAAATAGAAAAGTCTCAAATATCGTCGTGAGTTTTTTGATATTCAACACATCCCGAGTCAGTTGTCTTGCCGTCGTGTTCTCTCTTCTTTATGATGATGTTACATGGGAGGTGCTGCAGACCTACTCTCAGCCGTGCACACTCTGGTCAACAGCGGCCCTAAGAGTCCACCATGGAAAACTGCAGCAAATCAACATCAACCAATCTGCCCAGCAGACTTATTGGAAATGTTTGATTTGAAATGAGGTAACAATACTTACATAAATGGCCACATAAAAACAGTTTTATGGTCAAGATATCTCTCTTTTGTTTGACTCTTTATCAATATGTTCCAGAAAACATAAACAAGCCATCTGAAATCAATTGTAAATATAAAACAAATAGATTTGATTGAAATCAATACTCACATAATCAAACAATGTACAAATAAAGGAATGGAGGGGGGAAATCTGAAACCAAAAAAGTCGCTGTCCAGGGCAATGCAATTATTAAAGTCTAAAAACAGCCATTGCAAGCACAAGTCCTTTCATGCAGATACAAGTAATGCAACCATGTGAGAATAATGATGTAAATTATTTTTATAAAAATATATTTATTGATGTATAGGCTATTATGAGAACATGTGTGTTAAGAGTCAGTATTTTGATTTTATAAGAAATGCCACCTAATTGTGACGTCTGTTGTCAACGCACTATAAAGGACTACATTTCCCACGGCGCCTGTGCTAAAAGCCACAGTGATGGGCTATATCTCTTGAGAGAGAGACGCCGTCGAGGAACAGTTTTTAACCGTACACGTTCACGTACAAATCGTACACCGTTTAAATTATGAAGTTATATAAGCATTATCAACAAATAAATAATGCTTAAGTAGTTTCTTATTTTATTTGAGTTTTGCCTATTTATTTTGAATATTTTAAAGGCCTATTTTATCTGTTGCATGTGCAAAAGTTTGTTATTTTATTTTGAGCAAACACATCGCAACATCATCCCTATCGGAGGCCAAGCAACACTTCAAACTGTGAGTAATTTAAAGGAAAAAAACGAGTTAGAACTGTCTGTTTAAGGCGTATAGTGGCTTGATGGAAAGACAAGGAAGGAAGCCACGACATGTGTATAACAAGCCATCAATAAAAAACGCGCTCGTCTGCTCAATATGAAAACAAATTAATTTTAATATCTTAAAAATAAAAATAGCCAGTCAATCAACTGAGAACGATCTCCAAAGCTATAGGCCTATACTGACTAATATAAGTGCAGATAACGCTATACTTTTGAATAAATGTTATACAATATAACTATAATAGGCTATAATAGAGGGGACATTTGACATGAACTTGAGGTGTTTAAAACTACATAAACTACACTAAAAAAAAACTGACTTTTTGGTGTAGTAAAATATATTTAATTAACGGTCGTACTTTTTACATGGTAATATCAAGATTCACAAAGAACTAGAATTTCTTAAGTAACATTTTAAATGTATACACCTTTTATTCATGTAATACATTTACAGTGTGGGAGGAGGAGTACGTTTTATTATATGTAGGCCTACTCATACTATTTAAATGATTTATAGTCACTGCTCATAAACCTTAAAATACTAAGTAAATGTTAATCTAAAACATATCTAAAACCATAGTAGCTGTTTGAATCCGCGCATGCGTCTTGACAAGACAAGATACCCGCGATTTTGGACGACGGTTCAGTTGGGTTTGCACTTTGAAGGCTGTCGGAGGAGCTACATGGCTGGAAAAACAAGTGTTGGTAAGTTATTGTCTCTCTGTTTAAGACTTATGATAATATATGTGTCTTTGTGCATAATAGCCTGATTCTTGTTTGCTTGAACCATGTTAACGTTTCTGTGCATTAGTTCACAAAGTTGAGTGATTATGTTTTACATAAAGTTACGTGCTGTTAGCTAGCTAACCTTAACTGTAATTTACCAGATAATTAAAAAAAAAACACTCATGCATCTAAAGAAGGTTCCACGTTGTATTTCACGTCTATAAAACTAAGGGCATAACAGTTGGAATAGCATTGTCAAAAGCAGAGGAGAGGGAAAGTAATGTTAGCTGAGTTAGCATTAGCCGCAGTTTTCCAAAATTAGCTTTTGTCATCCTCTTCAGGTTATGGTTACAATGGATTTTTGTAAACATTCAAAAAAATATGTACAGAAACCGGAGAGGTTACAGTGCTTGCATTATGTCAAAGACGCCAATCTATTGTGTTATATATAGCTACTGAAATTAGCATGCTAACTGACTAGCCCTGGCATGTCCTGCTTTGTAGTACCACTTCTTACTCGAGAGGCGATAGTGAGTCACTGTAGCGCCAGTCTGCCCCAACATGAGAGGACGAAGAAGTCGAGTTGGCCAGAGGGCTTGTCCTGTGCGTTTTGAAAGTAGTTTAATGTATTAACGTAATGGCAGACACGAGAAAACGACTAGCACCCTTGGCTCTTCCTCCCCACCGCCGGGAGACGGAGCCAGGCGGCCGGACCAGCAAACTTATGTTGCTGCTGTTACAGGGTTAGACCCAGCGCTACCGCTGTTTTCTCATTTCTGCCATCAATAAATGAACGAAGCGTACACGGACCAAGCAAACCCAAATGAAGCTAATTCACAGTAAACACACACACGGCTTAAAATGTCTTATTATATTGTTGTTGTTTTTTTTTTTTACAGTAAGTGAAAGTATTTTCTCTGCAGTTTGAGACCTGTGAGTGAGTGCATCACTAATTATAATCCAGTGATATAATACATATTATTGTCAAATGAGCCATTCTGCATAATGAGTACTTTTTACTTTAAGTTTATTTTGATACTAATACTTTTGAATTTTTACTTAAGTAAGGTTGTGAATGCATGACTTTTACTTCGTAAAAAATACTCTGTTATAAATATACACTGTGGTATTGCTACTTTGACTTTAGTAAAATATACACATACTGTTTCCACCATTTTTTTTTTTTTTTCTTCGATTAAGAAGGTTTTCGTCTAATTAAGTGGAAATGTTATATTCACGAAGTTCATCGTCTTATTTACATATCTGTCTATCAACAGGAAGCAGAGCAGTACAGCAGTGAGCCAGTGGAGTCTAATAGGAGTTTAATGTAATTTTTCCAAGTGGGGAAACTAGCGACAGTTTGGAGATGGAGAGGGAGGAGCTTCTCAACGAGGTGAAGAAGAAAAACAACCACAAGGTGATTCAAGAAAAAATGACCAAAACGTTCTCTTATCGAAGGCTCGAGGTTGTGACTGGTAGTCCTGCTGCTGGTGACTTCAAAGAGAGATGGCCTGCTTTGTTTTGTGAAGCTGAGGTAGGTGAATCTATACATGCTCCATTGTACAGGAACAAATGAAAAAAAGATAGATACACATGAACATAAATGAACTTGAAACACTATTCTCTCAAAGTTAAAATTCTATAAATAGCTATATATTCATTCCACCATTAATATCTGCACGATTTATAACACCCTATACAGAATTGACCCTGCCTTCATTTTGTATCAGACTTATTGGCCCAGTTCCTCATGTTGTGCTTGTGATTACTTTGTCACTTCAGATAAAGGCGGAATTCGGGCGAATAACTACAATTTCGCTGGAGCAGAGCTTCATGTACAAACTCGACCACTACACACCAAAACGTATTGCCCTGATGAAGGCCAAGGGAGGAGTCCTCGGGACCAAGCTGAGGCCGTTCCTGGAAAAACTGAGTCAGGTATGCTTGTTCAAAATTGTGCATGATCACATTTTTTTTAAGGAAGACAGACAGACAGACCTCACACACACATCACCCAATGCCCAATGCTTACACATATACAGCACACATCCTCACACTCGGTTGTTTAAATGCCCCTGCATGAGCCATCTTTCCATGGCTCTTGCTCAGTTTGCTCAAATCACTCCTCCTCGCACATGTATGCTCTTGTTTTCTTCCTTGAAAGCTTATTGTGTATGAATATTAGTTCAGTATTGACACAATATTAATCTCTTCACAGAACCAAAGCATTGACATGAGGCGTGACTCTGTCATCCGCAGCCTCATACTCTACCTTGGCGAAAAACAACAGGACCTTTTTGAAGATTGCCTGGTAAAGCATGATTTTTTTATTTTAATGTTAAAACAGGAGGTCTTTAGAGGGAGATAGCAGCTCAACAGTTTATGTCATATAGAAGTGGTTTACATCATCTGAAAGCCGGGTCAAATTGTTCTAGTCACAAATCTATTATAAACATAGTTTATTAATTTAAATTAATTCAATTGTAATGTTTTCAGTGTATTACGGCTCAGAAAATTGGTCCAAGTATTTGAGAGATGCTATCCTGCTCTATTACGTCCCATAACTTGTTGCAGCAATGTTTGTGTTGATACCATTTAATACACAGATTTGCTGCTAAATGTAAGCATATTAACCACTCGAAAATTGCCAAATATGGTCAAAAATTCCTTCAAAGTATCACATTAGGACAACAAGACATAGAATAATTATGCTGTGATTTGGAATAAAAAAATCTGAATTATTTTAAAATGTCTGCAAGAATTGCATTTTTCCGCGATTGGATGGTGAACACTTCTGTTCTGGAAACTGCTCAGAAACCCCCTTTTTGTAAATAAACCTAGGAACGCCATACATCCTCTGAAAGCCCTCCGTCTCTAGTTTATGGCTGTGACCATCCTAGAACCCACAACAGCTCATTTTATACTGTGAAGTCAATGTTCAAAAAATGGTTTCACTCCAATGGAATGGCTCCTATGGCGCCTAACATCATCACACATGAATATAATTGGGCTCATTGGATCCACATATCCAATTCATGCAATTCCAAGACCCCAGCATGCAAACATATTCAAATACAACACGTTTTTTGTCCCAAACTGCATGTGATCAGCATGAAGTGTCCGTGTGTGTAAAGAGGAGACTCGTGGGTATCCAGAGAACACCTTTTCATTCAGATATCTTGAGCTTAAAGGTCGGGATGAGCCCTTTGAATATGGTCATGTCATTTTCCCCTCACCAAAATGTTGCCTATCTTTGCAACGTTATTTAGCCTCTTTGCTGACCAGCTGACATGGTTGGACAAGGCACCAATGGATTCCTCAGATCCTAGTTTTCATATGATATCATCTTTACTAGTGCTGCACGATTAATCGAAAAAAGATCGTGATCTCGATTCAGACACCTATGCGATCTCATTTCTAAATGACGGCGATCCTATGACGTCATGCTGATTTTTTAATTAATTTTTTTAAATTATTTTGCTTCTGAATAATACCAACTTGCAATGTCAATCATACTTAAACGATGTAAAGCAAATATACTCTATACATTTAACATTAAAGTACCATGATCGCATGCAAATGGTAGTGTTCTGTCTGTCTCTCCTCCTCTCATGCAGTGTTAACGCTGCAGCCACTAGGGTTGCCAGTTTTTGCGGAAGGAATAAGCAACCAGGTCTATGAAAACAAGCGCAAAAGAACATGACTTTAAACCTATATATGTCGGGTCGGCTATTTTAAAATAACCTATCTACAAGCTCACAACCGCAACAACCATTATTACTTACTACCAAGCAACTTTACAGAAAGATAAGCCCAATGTGGCTTATAATAAGTATACCTGGCAACACTCACTGACTGCAGCACGTGAGGGCAGGAGCCGGCAGTATGTTTACAGAAGCGTTAGCATTAGCACTGATTAGCAAAGAGTGACGAGGGCGACTAGTAGTACAAGAACGACATAAATGAGTGACGAGGAGGTCGAGGACAATGACAACAACACCGATGAAAAAAAAAGGGGGGAACATTGTAACTTGCCAGCGTTCCTCCCTGAAACCTCAGAATGTCGACATGTTGGTGTTCTTAGCCAAGAATCTTAAAGTGCAGTAGATGGACTGTGCTAGTAGCTAGGCAGCTAGGCTTTATTTACATTTATTCTGAAGCTGTAACTTTATGTTCTGTTCCGTTTTTATATTCAGTACTGACTGCAGTATTTAAGTTAATCCTTTTGATTCAGTGACATTACTACTCAGTGGAGTCTAGCACTTTGTTTAAGTTTATGTTTTTTTCAGTACAAGAACCTTTAAGTGCAGTAGTTGAACTGGGTGCTAGCCGGCTAGGCTTTTTTTAATATTATTATTCTAAAGCTGTGACTGTTTTGTTTTTATATTCAGCACTGTGGTGAGGTATTTAGAGTAACTTAAGTGCATTCCTCCCTGTAACAAACAGGTTGATGTTGTTGTACAGTAGTTGGGTGTCCACTGTGGACAGGTGCTACTGCAAAGTTTACATTTTGTTATTATAAAGCTGCAACAATTCTATTTTTTATGTTCAGCACTCAGCCAGCAGCAATATCTTTATTTTAGTTACTGTATGTATTGTGTTTTGAGAGACTTGAGTTTAAGTCAAGCACTTTGTTTAAAGCCACAGTAGTTGGCTGTCAAATTCATTTTAGTTACTCTATGTTTTTGCTACAAGAAACTGAGACTTGGATTTAAGTCAAGCACTTTGATGTTGATGGTGTCTGTTTAAAGCCACAATAGTTGGCTCCAGGTGCCACATTTTGAATGTAGTAATGTTTGTTCAGTATTCAGCAACTACAGACTAAAGACAAAGTTATGTTTTTGTTACAAGAGAGACACATGTTGTCTGTTTAAATTCATTGTACTCACGTGGCGTCTAAAAGTAAGAGTGCAATAAATATTTTCATTGAAACGATGAGAATCGTGTGAGAATCGTGATCTCAATTCTTATGGAGGAAAATCGTGATTCACATTTGAGCAAGAATCGTGCAGCACTAATCTTTACTCGAGCTTCAGAACTGAGCCCTCTAGAGCCTCTGAAAGACAGTACAATTGGCCGGCCCGGATTAGGGCCCTAGGGTCTCAGAGTTAATGATGGTCTTTAGCACATGTGTTCATTCTGCCCTGATCATGAAGTCACTTTGAATGATTCAAGCATTCTATGTTTCTCACTTCATGTTTCTTGTAAATTGTATGCAGGAGGACAGCCGCAGTGATGCAACTGAACACGTCCTGAAGATCCTGGTTGTCCATGGTGCCAATGGAGAGGATCCAGTGGATGCAGCCCTCCTGCTTGAAGGCAGAGAGATGATGCCAGGATGCGGCAGTACTGCCGAGGCATGCACGCTGCTTATGGGGCTGATTTATGCCTTAAACCTGGCATACCCCTCAACACTGCGCTACACTTTTGAGGTGTTCCAGAAACTTTTTCTCAGACTGGATTGGATTAAGCGGACCCTAAAAGTACAAGCTTTGAAGGTGAACCTGCTGTCTTAAAGACATGGCAAAAAACAATCTTGGATCGTACATCCCAACTGACTTCTTCATATGTACCTTCCACTGTCCATGTTGCAATTGCTCAGTTTCAGGGAGCTGTATCAATCTCTGTCCCCCCCCTCTGCCATTTTTTTCTTTCTCCGTATAAACGTTTCTCCCTCTTTCTCTTTCTCTCTCACATGGATTACAGTTGTTGCCGTCTTTTCATATTCTGTTTTTTCCCCATCCTTAGGTAAAGAAACGTTTGTATTGAATGTTTAAAAAGCACCACTCCAAATCTATGATGGAGTAGATTTGTCTTGTGGCAGTGATATTTTTATTTTATAGATTTTTTGATAAGTTAATGTTATTATAATGTTAATGTTGCATCCAGTTATTATAATGTTAATGTTGCATCCAGTTATTATAATGTTAATGTTGCATCCAGTTATTATAATGTTAATGTTGTCGGTTAATAGCGATTGAATTGTTGACAACATAAAGTTGAATTGTATTGTATTTTAGTTGCGTGATTTGTGCTCAATGTATATTAAATGCATAGATTATTACATTTATTAGGTAACATTTTTCAAGTAATGAGTAACAATTACATAATTAAAGTGAGTAATATAACTTGAAACAAATGAGTAATTCAACATTTTAAAGAGAAAAAATATAATAAAATCTACTTATTTACTTCATAACAGTAACTATTACAGATATATAATATTTACTTAATAATTTGATAACAGTGATGTTCCTGTCCATGAAGAAAATAATTAGACTTTACTTAATTAGTTCAAATAAATATAACGTGTATAACTTACATTATTAAGTAAGATTTACTTAATATTTTCACAAATGTTACATTTGGTGATAAGTACATCTTATTACAGCAGTAAAATATACTTTAAAAAAGTAAGCGCAAATACTTGCTAAGATTTAATCAAGTAAATCCTACAAGTCGTTTCTTTCAGTGTAGGTTTTTCTACCGAAAGCTATAACATTATGTGCTATTAGCAAGGTCTGTATAAATGAAAAAAAGTGATTAAGCACTCGAAGCTTCAAGGGAGTTTTCTGTTCACTTAAACACACAAGGAATTGAAGACAAAATACGGTGCATGTGGAATAATATGACAGCCTATCCAACCTGGTCAGTATTCAGGCGGTGGGATGCTGTCCATGGTTCTGAAAACAGCGAAATGGTGTGCTTCAGTTCCCAAATATTGCAACTAAGCACAGAAAGAGATACAAGAGCACAGATGATATGCTTACTTATTTAACTAACCTCTAGAGGAGAGTCTGGTTCATCCAGGATGCTCTTTTCACTCTGTATCCGCTGCATCGTCCCTGTAGAACTGGGGTCCATTATCAGCACGTTCTGACTACCTGCTCCGCCGAACTTACAGTCACTCTTTCTGGAGTCAGTCGTCCTGCACACCTCGTAGTTGTACACGTGTTGGAGAGTCCCTGTCCCCAAAGTGTCTGAGTAACGTGGAGGATAATAAGGAATCACAGGGAGATTGGAGTGACACATGATGCGAGACTGTCTCCACCTGTAGATCTTCACTGATATAATAACCACTAAACACGTGATGAAGAGGAAGGACACTACAGCCAGAGCCAGCACTAAGTAAAAAGTCAGGTTGTCATTGTACTCCTTGTCCTGTGTAAAGTCAGTGAACTCAGACAGCACTTCCGGGAAGCTGTCAGCCACCACCACGTTAACAATGACTGTAGCTGAACGAGAGGGCTGCCCGTTGTCCTCCACTATAACAGTCAGTCTTTGTTTCACAGCATCTTTATCAGTCACCTGGCGGATAGTCCTTATTTCTCCATTCTGTAAGCCCACTTCAAACAGCGCCCTGTCTGTGGCTTTCTGCAGTTTATAGGAGAGCCAGGCATTCTGTCCAGAGTCCACATCAACAGCCACCACTTTAGTGACCAGATAGCCCACATCTGCTGAACGAGGCACCATCTCAGCCACCAGAGAGCCACCAGTCTGGACTGGGTACAGGACCTGAGGAGGGTTGTCGTTCTGGTCCTGGATCAGTATTTTAACTGTGGCCACTGAACTCAGAGGAGGGGATCCAGCATCGCGAGCAGTTACGTTAAATTCAAACCACTTGATCTGCTCATAATCAAAAGACCTCACTGCATGAATGACACCATTTTCTGAATTGACTGACACTAAGGAAGTCACAGCTGCCCCATTAATCTCTTTCTCCTCCAGAAAGTAAGAAACTTGAGAGTTTTGACCCCAGTCTGAATCACTAGCACTCAGAGTGAACACAGAAAACCCCGGAGAGTTATTCTCTGGTATATTCTTAATATATTCTGATTGGCCAAATCTGGGTGGGCTGTCATTCACATCAGAAACTTTTACATTTATGTTTTTACTGCTGGTCAGAGGCGGGGAGCCTTGGTCAGAGACCGTGATGGTGATATTGTACTCAGGAATACTTTCTCTGTCTAAGTAATCTTCAGTTACTATAGTGTAATATCCTGTTAATGAGGACTCCATTTTGAAAGGTATGTCAGAGTTGATGGAGCATTTTACAACACCGTTACCATCAGAGTCTTCATCATCAACATTCATAACAGCTATAGTTGTACCTGGAGGAGAATCCTCAGATATAGAGTTAGAAAATGACATCAGCTGAATTGTAGGGATGTTGTCATTCTCGTCAATTATTTGAATAACAACTTTGCACGTATCTGAATGTCCCCCGTGATCACTAGCCTTAACGTTTAATTGAAAGCTCTTGGATTTTTCAAAATCCAGATTACCTGCAACTTTAATTTCTCCAGTTTTGACGTTTACTTCAAAAATATTTTTCACCTCTCTGGCAACATTAGCTATGGAATAAGATACTTCACCATTGACTCCTTTATCTGCATCAATTGCACTCACAGAGGTAACCACTGTTCCTGTAGGAGAGTTTTCCTTGACTTCTGCTTTATAAACAGGCTGGCTGCACACTGGCGCATTATCGTTAGCATCCAGCACAGTGATGTGAATGCGCACTGTCCCTGATCTGTGCGGCTCCCCTCCATCTGAAGCAACCAGCACGAGATCGTGAGTCTCCTCTTTCTCCCGGTCTAACGGGGTTTGTAAAACCATTTCGATGAATTTTCCTCCATCAGGCTGGATCTGCACTTCCAATTTGAAATTATCTGAAGGTTTTAGCACGTATTTTTGAATGTCATTAATTCCAACATCAGGGTCGTCTGCACTCTCTAGTGAGAAGCGAGTCCCCGATGTAACACTTTCAACGATATTTAAATGTATTTCCCCCTTTGGAAACGACGGACTGTTATCATTTATGTCTATCACCTCCACTGTTACACGGTAAAGCTGGATCGGGTTTTCTAAAATGAGCTCGAAACTGAAGCTACAGGGCGTCGTCTTTCCACACAGCTCTTCTCGGTCGATCCGCTCTTTAATAACAAGGCTGCCTTTATCTCGGTTTAAATCAACGTACTGTCGGCTTCCTTTTGTAATAATACGAGCTTTACCTGATATGAGCCTCGTCACATCCAAACCTAAATCTCTAGCGATGTTTCCAACAAAAGAGCCTTCTGCCTGCTCCTCCGGTACGGAGTACCGAGCCTGTCCAGCTACTGAGCTCAGCTCGAAAAGACAAAGAGTCACAAACAGTGCTTGCCATCGGCCTCTGCGCGCGGGTATCCACAAACACGCCATCATAAATCCAGAGGTAAAGACGCCGAAATCCCTTTCAATGCAAAACTGATATGAATAAATCCATGAATTGAATAGTAACTCTGTTTTCAGCAGAAGAAGTCCACGACAACAATGCTGCTCTTTAAATCCTCACAGGACACACTGTCTTCTCTCTAAGCAGCAAAACACTGAATGGAGATAAAGGGGTGGACCACTGCACTGCTTATTTGGACAGTAAGTCAGTGACGTGTCAACAGCGGCGCTCAGAGCCCGTCCACGGTAATGTTTGTGGTGGTTTAAATATTATGAACAGTTTTAATATTATAATACAAGCTTTTGGATGCATATCGATGTATAATGGGATGGCTTCTGACTTTAGACCTCAATAACACAAACATATTAATAACAACAACACAACAAATGATAATTCCAACAACCTAACTGGTAAGGGCAATTTATTTTTGGAAATGCTGAGAGACGTTCCCAATGTTGCTGTTATTATTATTATTTGTATTATTATTATTATTATTGTTGTTGTTGTTGTTGTTGTTGTTATTATTATTATTATTGTTATTATAATAGGCAATTGATTCGAATAAAAGGTGACATTTAAGGAAGTTGAAGGTCTTCGGAACAGAAAGCTTTTTCACTAAAAGAGGAGCTGTCCATCATATGGTGATGAAACTGACCGCTTGCACTTGTTCTCAGAAATAAACTGTAACCAAATACTATTCATCCGAAGAAACAATATTCAAGAAGTAAATACTTTGCAAATTGCACCTCACCTCTAGAGGAGAGTCAGGTTCATCCAGGATGCTCTTTTCACTCTGCATCCGCTGCATCGTCCCTGTAGAACTGGGGTCCATTATCAGCACGTTCTGACTACCGGCTCCGCCGGACTTACAGTCACTCTTTCTGGAGTCAGTCGTCCTGCACACCTCGTAGTTGTACACGTGTTGGAGAGTCCCTGTCCCCAAAGTGTCTGAGTAACGTGGAGGATAATAAGGAATCACAGGGAGATTGGAGTGAAACATGATGCGAGACTGTCTCCACCTGTAGATCTTCACTGATATAATAACCACTAAACACGTGATGAAGAGGAAGGACACTACAGCCAGAGCCAGCACTAAGTAAAAAGTCAGGTTGTCATTGTACTCCTTGTCCTGTGTAAAGTCAGTGAACTCAGACAGCACTTCCGGGAAGCTGTCAGCCACCACCACGTTAACAATGACTGTAGCTGAACGAGAGGGCTGCCCGTTGTCCTCCACTATAACAGACAGTCTTTGTTTCACAGCATCTTTATCAGTCACCTGGCGGATAGTCCTTATTTCTCCATTCTGTAAGCCCACTTCAAACAGCGCCCTGTCTGTGGCTTTCTGCAGTTTATAGGAGAGCCAGGCATTCTGTCCAGAGTCCACATCAACAGCCACCACTTTAGTGACCAGATAGCCCACATCTGCTGAACGAGGCACCATCTCAGCCACCAGAGAGCCACCAGTCTGGACTGGGTACAGCACCTGAGGAGGGTTGTCGTTCTGGTCCTGGATCAGTATTTTCACAGTCACATTGCTACTCAGTGGAGGAGAGCCTCCATCCTGAGCTTTGACCCGGAAGTGGAAGTCTTTGATCTGCTCGTAGTCAAAAGAGCGCACTGCATTGATGACTCCACCATCAGCACTAATGGACACATATGAGGAGACTGGCACTCCGTTAACAGAGGAGTCCTCCAGGATGTAAGAAACACGGGCATTCTGGTTCCAGTCAGTGTCTCTGGCTCTCACTGTGTATATAGAGAGGCCTGGTGTGTTGTTTTCTACAATGTAGGCCTCATATGAGCTGCTCTCAAAGACAGGAGCGTTATCATTCACATCAGAGATCTGTAAGGTGAGAGTGACGCTGCTGGAGAGGGAGGGCACTCCCTCATCAGAGCAGGTCACTGTTATATTATACTGAGAAGCTGTCTCTCTGTCTAAATCACTATCAGTCACTAAACTATGGAAATTATTTGTAGATTTCTTTAGAGTGAAAGGTATATTTTCGTTAATTAAGCATTTCACATTACCGTTTTCTCCGGAGTCCATGTCCTCAATATTTATCATTGTAACGACTGTATTGAGTTCGGCATCCTCTGATATCACATTTGACTTCGACATTATGTTAATTTCAGGCTCGTTGTCATTCATGTCTTGTACATCAACAAATAATTTGCACGAATCTGTGAGTCCTCCCTCGTCACTAGCAAGCAGATTTATTTGATAGTTCCGTGAATCTTCAAAGTCAATATTTCCAATTAATAAAACTTCACCGTTTTGTTCATTTACCTCAAATATTTTCCTGACATCGTCTAATGTATTTGTGATTGAATATGTTATTTTACAATTAGCACCGTGATCTGCATCTGAAGCTGTGACAGTGGCAACAACTGTGCCTTTAGGTGAGTTTTCCGTAACTGCAGACTTGTATGTGGGCTGTGTAAAAACGGGGGCATTATCATTGACGTCTAAAACTGTAATAACAATCAGCATTGTTCCGGACATCTGCGGCTCTCCTCCATCTACAGCCGTTAACACAAGAGATATCTGCTCTTGTTTCTCTCTGTCTAAAGGCTTCTGTAGCACCATCTCAACGTTTTTATTCCCATCTGCGTTATTGTAGAGTTTCAGAGCAAAATGATCAGTTGGTTTTAATTCGTATCTTTGAAGATCATTAAGTCCAACATCAAGATCAACAGCTCTTTCCAGCACAAATTTTGCTCCGGTGATTGCTGACTCGCTAATTTTGAATTTCTTTTCGCTTTTTTCAAAGGTTGGTGTATTATCATTGACATCTGTAATCTGGACTGTCACACTGTAAAACTCCATAGGATTGTCCAAAATAATCTGAAAATGTAAAGCACAAGGCGTCGTCTGTCTGCAGAGAGCCTCTCTGTCTATTCTCTGTTTGACGAGGAGGACTCCTCTTTCTCTGTTCAGCTCGATGTACTCGTCGCTGTCTCGGGTATAAATTCGAGCTTTACCAGAAGTCAAACGTGTGCTTTCCAAACCTAAATCTTTTACTATGTTGCCTACTAAAGAGCCTTTTGCCATTTCCTCCGGTATTGTGTAGCTCACCTGCCCGATAACCGAGCCGAGCGAAAGGAGGGAGATGAACAACAGCGCTTGTCGTTTCATTGTTCAATCCTTGTATTTTTGCAGCAAAATCCCACAGTCCAGTTAAATATCCAACAAAATACAATCCATTTCAGTGTCAAACGACAATTTCACAGCTATACAATCCACAGAGTAAATAGATACGTCTCAAATATCGTCGTGAGTTTTTTGATATTCAACACATCCCGAGTCAGTTGTCTTGCCGTCGTGTTCTCTCTTCTTTATGATGATGTTACATGGGAGGTGCTGCTACAGACATACTCTCAGCCGTGCACACTCTGGTCAACAGCGGCCCTAAGAGTCCACCATGGAAAACTGCAACAAACCAACATCAACCAATCTGCCCAGCAGACTTAATGGAAATGTTTTAGTTTAGTTTAGTTTAGTTTATTTATTTTTTTCGAGCGTGTAAAACCAAAGAAAATACAAATGAAACAAAAGATGATACAGACATGATACAGTAGCCTACTATCCAAGTGAATGCAATAACAAAACGAAATATTTAATTAATAATTGAATAATCTGTAGTATCATTGTCTGATATCAATAAACAACAACGCTTTAGCTAATTACACGTCTGACACGTTGACTTGAATAAGGTAACAATTAGTAAAATAAATGGTCACATAAAACGTGTTTATGGCCATGATTTCTCTCATTTGTTTGAATCTTTAGAAATAGAACTATGTTCAAGAAAATTTAAACTGCATCTGAAACCAAAATAAATACAAATACAATTGATTGGAATGACTACTTACATAATCAATTTATGTCAAATAAATTAATGGAGGGGGAAATTCTGAGTCCAGAAAAGTCGCTGTCGAAGGTACTGAAATTATTGAAGTGTAAAACAGCCAACATTGCTGGCAAGCACAAGTCCTTTCATGCAGATACAAGTAATGCAAGTACCATGTGAGAATAATGATGTCACTGATTTTTATAAAAATATATATTTATTGATGTAAATTATGAGAACATGTGTACAACAAGCCTTCAATAAAAAAACGTGTTCCGTCTGCTCAATATGAACGAAAATGTATTTAAATATCTTAAAAAAAACAGCCAGCCAATCAAATACTGAGAACAATACTTCTCCAAAGCTATACTACTGACTCTAATATAAGTGCAGATAACGACATACCCAATTACCAATATTGTAAATGAAATGTTATACAATATAACTATAATATAATAGAGGGAACCTTTGACATGAACTTGAGGTGTTTAAAACTACATAAACTAGGTTTTTCTACCGAAAGCTATAACATTATGTGCTATTAGCAAGGTCTGTATAAATGAAAAAAAGTGATTAAGCAATCGATGCTTTAAGGGAGTTTTCTGTTCACTTAAACACACAAGGAATTGAAGACAAAACACGATGCATATGGAATAATATGACAGCCATCACTTATTCAGTATTCAGGCGGTGGGATGCTGTCCATGGTTCTGAAAACACCGAAATGGCGTGCTTCAGTTCCCAAATATTGCAAATAAGCACAGAAAGAGATACAAGAGCACAGCAGATATGCTTACTTATTTAACTAACCTCTAGAGGAGAGTCTGGTTCATCCAGGATGCTCTTTTCACTCTGTATCCGCTGCATCGTCCCTGTAGAACTGGGGTCCATTATCAGCACGTTCTGACTACCGGCTCCGCCGAACTTACAGTCACTCTTTCTGGAGTCAGTCGTCCTGCACACCTCGTAGTTGTACACGTGTTGGAGAGTCCCTGTCCCCAAAGTGTCTGAGTAACGTGGAGGATAATAAGGAATCACAGGGAGATTGGAGTGAAACATGATGCGAGACTGTCTCCACCTGTAGATCTTCACTGATATAATAACCACTAAACACGTGATGAAGAGGAAGGACACTACAGCCAGAGCCAGCACTAAGTAAAAAGTCAGGTTGTCATTGTACTCCTTGTCCTGTGTAAAGTCAGTGAACTCAGACAGCACTTCCGGGAAGCTGTCAGCCACCACCACGTTAACAATGACTGTAGCTGAACGAGAGGGCTGCCCGTTGTCCTCCACTATAACAGACAGTCTTTGTTTCACAGCATCTTTATCAGTCACCTGGCGGATAGTCCTTATTTCTCCATTCTGTAAGCCCACTTCAAACAGCGCCCTGTCTGTGGCTTTCTGCAGTTTATAGGAGAGCCACGCATTCTGTCCAGAGTCCACATCAACAGCCACCACTTTAGTGACCAGATAGCCCACATCTGCTGAACGAGGCACCATCTCAGCCACCAGAGAGCCACCAGTCTGGACTGGGTACAGGACCTGAGGAGGGTTGTCGTTCTGGTCCTGGATCAGTATTTTAACTGTGGCCACTGAACTCAGAGGAGGGGATCCAGCATCGCGAGCTGTTACGTTAAATTCAAACCACTTGATCTGCTCATAATCAAAAGACCTCACTGCATGAATGACACCATTTTCTGAATTGACCGACACTAAGGAAGTCACAGCTGCCCCATTAATCTCTTTCTCCTCCAGAAAGTAAGAAACTCGAGCGTTTTGACCCCAGTCTGAATCACTAGCACTCAGAGTGAACACAGAAAATCCTGGAGAGTTATTCTCTGGTAAAGTCTTAATATATTCTGATTGTTCAAATCTGGGTGGGCTGTCATTCACATCAGAAATCTTTACATTTATGTTTTTACTGCTGGTCAGAGGCGGGGAGCCTTGGTCAGAGACGGTGATGGTGATATTATACTCAGGAATATTTTCTCTGTCTAAGTAATCTTCAGTTACTATAGTATAATATCCTGTTAATGAAGACTCAATTTTGAAAGGTATGTCAGAGTTGATGGAGCATTTTACAACTCCGTTACCATCAGAGTCTTCATCATCAACATTCATAACAGCTATAGTTGTACCTGGAGGAGAATCCTCAGATATAGAGTTAGAAAATGACATCAGCTGAATTGTAGGGATGTTGTCATTCTCGTCAATTATTTGAATAATAACTTTGCACGTATCTGAATGTCCCCCGTGATCACTAGCCTTAACGTTTAATTGAAAGGTCTTAGATTTTTCAAAATCCAGATTACCTGCAACTTTAAGTTCTCCTGTTTTAATATTTACTTCAAAAATATGTTTTGATTCTTTGGCAACGTGAGATATGGAAAATGTAACTTCACCATACACTCCTTTATCTGCATCAGTTGCACTCACAGAGGTAACCACTGTTCCTGTAGGAGAGTTTTCCTTGACTTCTGCTTTATAAACAGGCTGGCTGCACACTGGCGCATTATCGTTAGCATCCAGCACAGTGATGTGAATGCGCACTGTCCCTGATCTGTGCGGCTCCCCTCCATCTGAAGCAATCAGTACGAGATTGTGGGTCTCCTCTTTCTCTCGGTCCAACGGGGTTTGTAAAACCATTTCGATGAATTTTCCTCCATCAGGCTGGATCTGCACTTCCAGTTTGAAATGATCTGAAGGTGTTAGCACGTATTTTTGAATGTCATTAATTCCAACATCAGGGTCGTCTGCACTCTCTAGTGAGAAGCGAGTCCCCGATGTAACACTTTCAACGATATTTAAATGTATTTCCCCCTTTGGAAACGACGGACTGTTATCATTTATGTCTATCACCTCCACTGTTACACGGTAAAGCTGGATCGGGTTTTCTAAAATGAGCTCGAAACTGAAGCTACAGGGCGTCGTCTTTCCACACAGCTCTTCTCGGTCGATCCGCTCTTTAATAACAAGGCTGCCTTTATCTCGGTTTAAATCAACGTACTGTCGGCTTCCTTTTGTAATAATACGAGCTTTACCTGATATGAGCCTCGTCACATCCAAACCTAAATCTCTAGCGATGTTTCCAACAAAAGAGCCTTCTGCCTGCTCCTCCGGTACGGAGTACCGAGCCTGTCCAGCTACTGAGCTCAGCTCGAACAGACAAAGAGTCACAAACAGTGCTTGCCATCGGCCTCTGCGCGCGGGTATCCACAAACAAGCCATCATAAATCCAGAGGTAAAGACGCCGAAATCCCTTTCAATGCAAAACTGATATGAATAAATCCATGAATTTAATAGTAATTCTGTTTTCAGCAGAAGAATTCCACGACAACAATGCTGCTCTTTAAATCCTCACAGGACACACTGTCTTCTCTCTAAGCAGCAAAACACTGAATGGAGATAAAGGGGTGGACCACTGCACTGCTTATTTGGACAGTAAGTCAGTGACGTGTCAACAGCGGCGCTCAGAGCCCGTCCACGGTAATGTTTGTGGTGGTTTAAATATTATGAACAGTTTTAATATTATAATACAAGCTTTTGGATGCATATCGATGTATAATGGGATGGCTTCTGACTTTAGACCTCAATAACACAAACATATTAATAACAACAACACAACAAATGATAATTCCAACAACCTAACTGGTAAGGGCAATTTATTTTTGGAAATGCTGAGAGACGTTCCCAATGTTAATGTTATTATTATTATTATTATTATTATTATTATTATTATTATTATAATTATTATTATTATTATTATTATTATTATTATTATTATAATAATAGGCAATTGATTCGTATAAAAGGTGACATTTAAGGAAGTTGAAGGTCTTCGGAACAGAAAGCGTTTTCACTAAAAGAGGAGCTGTCCAACATATGGTGATGAAACTGACCGCTTGCACTTGTTCTCAGAAATATACTGTAACCAAATACTATTCATCCAAAGAAACAATATTCAAGAAGTAAATACTTTGCAAATTGCACCTCACCTCTAGAGGAGAGTCAGGTTCATCCAGGATGCTCTTTCCACTCTGTATCCGCTGCATCGTCCCTGTAGAACTGGGGTCCATTATCAGCACGTTCTGACTACCGGCTCCGCCGGACTTACAGTCACTCTTTCTGGAGTCAGTCGTCCTGCACACCTCGTAGTTGTACACGTGTTGGAGAGTCCCTGTCCCCAAAGTGTCTGAGTAACGTGGAGGATAATAAGGAATCACAGGGAGATTGGAGTGAAACATGATGCGAGACTGTCTCCACCTGTAGATCTTCACTGATATAATAACCACTAAACACGTGATGAAGAGGAAGGACACTACAGCCAGAGCCAGCACTAAGTAAAAAGTCAGGTTGTCATTGTACTCCTTGTCCTGTGTAAAGTCAGTGAACTCAGACAGCACTTCCGGGAAGCTGTCAGCCACCACCACGTTAACAATGACTGTAGCTGAACGAGAGGGCTGCCCGTTGTCCTCCACTATAACAGACAGTCTTTGTTTCACAACATCTTTATCAGTCACCTGGCGGATAGTCCTTATTTCTCCATTCTGTAAGCCCACTTCAAACAGCGCCCTGTCTGTGGCTTTCTGCAGTTTATAGGAGAGCCAGGCATTCTGTCCCGAGTCCACATCAACAGCCACCACTTTAGTGACCAGATAGCCCACATCTGCTGAACGAGGCACCATCTCAGCCACCAGAGAGCCACCAGTCTGGACTGGGTACAGGACCTGAGGAGGGTTGTCGTTCTGGTCCTGGATCAGTATTTTAACTGTCACATTGCTACTGAGTGGAGGAGAGCCTCCATCCTGAGCTTTGACCCGGAAGTGGAAGTCTTTGATCTGCTCGTAGTCAAAAGAGCGCACTGCATGGATGACTCCACTATCAGCACTAACAGACACATATGAGGAGACTGCCACTCCGTTAACAGAGGAGTCCTCCAGGATGTAAGAAACACGGGCATTCTGGTTCCAGTCAGCGTCTCTGGCTCTCACTGTGAATACAGAGAGGCCTGGTGTGTTGTTTTCTACAATGTAGGCCTCATATGAGCTGCTCTCAAAGACAGGATCGTTATCATTCACATCAGAGATCTGTAAGGTGAGAGTGACGCTGCTGGAGAGGGAGGGCACTCCCTCATCAGAGCAGGTCACTGTTATATTATACTGAGAAGCTATCTCTCTGTCTAACTCGCTGTCTGTAACTAAACTATAGAAATTATCTGTAGATGTTTTCAAAGTGAATGGCACATTTTCACAGATCACACATTTTACGTTTCCGTTTTCTCCCGAGTCTAAGTCCTCAATATTTATCATTGTAACGACTGTATTGAGTTCGGCATCCTCTGATATCACATTTGACTTCGACATGATGTTAATTTCAGGCTTGTTGTCATTTACATCTTGCACATCGATAATTATTTTACAAGAATCTGTGAGTCCTCCCTCGTCACTAGCACGTACATTTATTTGAAAGTGTCTTGACTTTTCAAAGTCAATATTTCCAATCAATGACACTTCGCCATTTTCTTTATTCAACGCAAATACTTTCCTGATATTTCCTAATGTATTTGTGATTGAATACGTTATTTTACCATTAGAACCCTGATCTGCATCTGAAGCTGTGACAGTGGCAACGACTGTGCCTTTAGGTGAGTTTTCTGTAACGACAGACTTGTATGTGGGCTGTGTAAAAACGGGGGCATTATCATTGACGTCTAAAACTGTAATAACAATCAGCATTGTTCCTGACATCTGCGGCTCTCCTCCGTCTACAGCCGTTAACACAAGAGATATCTGCTCTTGTTTCTCTCTGTCTAAAGGCTTCTGTAGCACCATCTCGACGTTTTTATTCCCATCTGCGTTACTGTCCAGTTTTAGAGCAAAATTATCAGTTGGTTTTAATTCGTAGTTTTGAACACCATTAATCCCAACATCGAGATCTTCAGCCCTTTCAAGAACGAATTTTGCTCCCATCACCGCAGACTCACTTATTTTAAACGCAATTTCATTTTTTTCAAAGGTTGGTGCGTTATCATTGATATCTGTTATCTGTACAGTAACACTGTAAAACTCCATAGGATTCTCCAAAATAATCTGAAAATGTAAAGCGCAAAGTGCGGTCTCTGTACACAGCACCTCTCTGTCGATTCTCTGTTTCACGAGGAGGACTCCTCTTTCTCTGTTCAGCTCGATGTACTCGCCGCTATTCCTCGTATAGATCTTAGCTTTGCCTGATATCAAACGTTGTATATCTAAACCCAAATCTTGCACTATATTGCCGACAAAAGAGCCTTTCGTCATTTCCTCCGGAACAGAGTAGCTGACCTGCCCGAAAACAGATTCGAGGGAAAGGAGAGAGATAAACAGCAGTACTTGCCGATTCATTGTTCTATCCGTTTTTTTCCACCGAGAGACTCCACGGTGCTTACATCCATACAAAACACAGATATCCTCAGATTCCAATGTCAAATCTCAAAAGAAAAGCAGCATATCCCAATCATTTAAAACTAAAGGCTTACAGATAAAAATCTCTCCTTTTATATTTCCAAAAAATATCTCCAAAACGGAATCCTCCGTGTTTGCCCGTCGTGATCTCTTTGTACTGTGACGCTGTTACATGGGAGGTGCTGATACAACGTGCTCTAACCACTAACACTCAGTCCAACAGCGGCCCTAAGAGTCCATATTAGAAAACTGCAGAACACCGACTAAAATTAATCTCAGGAGAACACACTGCAATCAATCTTGAAATCTAACTGCAATGAGTGTACTTCAGTTTTCTCTTTGATTTAACAAACAACAACATAACGTTTTTTTGTCAAACTGCATCATGTGTACCGATTATGATAGTACAATAATATATGTGAATTTGAAGGATGCAAAATAAAGGACTCATATCTTGTCTATCACGAAACATCTATCATACTGTATGTGATGCTTCAGGGATGAAATATATATCTAAACAATACAATTACAACTACAGCTACTAATGTTACTGCTGATTATGGAAATGGTATTATTATTAATGCTATTATAAAACAAATATAACCACAACATAACGCATCGTTTCCTTCAAGGACATGGGTTGAAGATGTAATGTAAAGGGCATTTATTTTGGGGAATAATCATGTGAATCCCAAATTGTCGGTCACTGAGGGCAACATTGCAAATAACGTGGTAAGAGCATTTGTTTGTTACTCAAAGAGAAAATAGTGCAATTAATGACATTTAAATAATACATTACACACTGAAAAGGTATTAAAGCAGGCTAACCTCTAGAGGAGAGTCTGGTTCATCCAGGATGCTCTTTTCACTCTGTATCCGCTGCATCGTCCCTGTAGAACTGGGGTCCATTATCAGCACGTTCTGACTACCTGCTCCGCCAAACTTACAGTCACTCTTTCTGGAGTCAGTCGTCCTGCACACCTCGTAGTTGTACACGTGTTGGAGAGTCCCTGTCCCCAAAGTGTCTGAGTAACGTGGAGGATAATAAGGAATCACAGGGAGATTGGAGTGAAACATGATGCGAGACTGTCTCCACCTGTAGATCTTCACTGATATAATAACCACTAAACACGTGATGAAGAGGAAGGACACTACAGCCAGAGCCAGCACTAAGTAAAAAGTCAGGTTGTCATTGTACTCCTTGTCCTGTGTAAAGTCAGTGAACTCAGACAGCACTTCCGGGAAGCTGTCAGCCACCACCACGTTAACAATGACTGTAGCTGAACGAGAGGGCTGCCCGTTGTCCTCCACTATAACAGACAGTCTTTGTTTCACAGCATCTTTATCAGTCACCTGGCGGATAGTCCTTATTTCTCCATTCTGTAAGCCCACTTCAAACAGCGCCCTGTCTGTGGCTTTCTGCAGTTTATAGGAGAGCCAGGCATTCTGTCCAGAGTCCACATCAACAGCCACCACTTTAGTGACCAGATAGCCCACATCTGCTGAAAGAGGCACCATCTCAGCCACCAGAGAGCCACCAGCCTGGACTGGGTACAGGACCTGAGGAGGGTTGTCGTTCTGGTCCTGGATCAGTATTTTCACAGTCACATTGCTACTGAGTGGAGGAGAGCCTCCATCCTGAGCTTTGACCCGGAAGTCGAAGTCTTTGATCTGCTCGTAGTCAAAAGAGCGCACTGCATGGATGACTCCACTATCAGCACTAACAGACACGTAAGAGGAGACTGGCACTCCGTTAACAGAGGAGTCCTCCAGGATGTAAGAAACATGGGCATTCTGGTTCCAGTCAGCGTCTCTGGCTCTCACTGTGAATACAGAGAGGCCTGGTGTGTTGTTTTCTACAATGTAGGCCTCATAAGAGCTGCTCTCAAAGACAGGAGCGTTATCATTCACATCAGAGATCTGTAAGGTGAGAGTGACGCTGCTGGAGAGGGAGGGCACTCCCTCATCAGAGCAGGTCACTGTTATATTATACTGAGAAGCTGTCTCTCTGTCTAAATCACTATCAGTCACTAAACTATGGAAATTATTTGTAGATTTCTTTAGAGCGAAAGGTATATTTTCGTTAATTAAGCATTTCACGTTACCGTTTTCTCCGGAGTCCATGTCCTCAATATTTATCATTGTAACGACTGTATTGAGTTCGGCATCCTCTGATATCACATTTGACTAAGACATTATGTTAATTTCAGGCTCGTTGTCATTCATGTCTTGTACATCAACAAATAATTTGCACAAATCTGTGAGTCCTCCCTCGTCACTAGCAAGCAGATTTATTTGATAGTTCCGTGAATCTTCAAAGTCAATATTTCCAATTAATAAAACTTCACAGTTTTGTTCATTTACCTCAAATATTTTTCTGACATCGTCTAATGTATTTGTGATTGAATATGTTATTTTACAATTAGCACCGTGATCTGCATCTGAAGCTGTGACAGTGGCAACAACTGTGCCTTTAGGTGAGTTTTCCGTAACTGCAGACTTGTATGTGGGCTGTGTAAAAACGGGGGCATTATCATTATGGTCTAAAACTGTAATAACAATCAGCATTGTTCCGGACATCTGCGGCTCTCCTCCGTCTACAGCCGTTAACACAAGAGATATCTGCTCTTGTTTCTCTCTGTCTAAAGGCTTCTGTAGCACCATCTCAACGTTTTTATTCCCATCTGCGTTATTGTAGAGTTTCAGAGCAAAATGATCAGTTGGTTTTAATTCGTATCTTTGAAGATCATTAAGTCCAACATCAAGATCAACAGCTCTTTCCAGCACAAATTTTGCTCCGGTGATTGCTGACTGGCTAATTTTGAATTTCTTTTCGCTTTTTTCAAAGTTGGGTGTATTATCATTGACATCTGTAATCTGGACTGTCACACTGTAAAACTCCATAGGATTGTCCAAAATAATCTGAAAATGTAAAGCACAAGGCGTCGTCTGTCTGCAGAGAGCCTCTCTGTCTATTCTCTGTTTGACGAGGAGGACTCCTCTTTCTCTGTTCAGCTCGATGTACTCATCGCTGTCTCGTGTATACATTCGAGCTTTACCAGAAGTCAAACGTGTGCTTTCCAAACCTAAATCTTTGACTATGTTGCCTACTAAAGAGGCTTTTGCCATTTCCTCCGGTATTGTGTAGCTCACCTGCCCGATAACCGAGCCGAGTGAAAGGAAGGAGATGAACAACAGTGTTTGTCCTTTCATTGTTCAATCCTTGTATTTTTTCAACAAATTCCCACAGTCCGATTAGATATCCAACAAAATACAATCCACTTCAGTGTCAAAAGACAATTTCACAGCTATACAATCCACACAGTAAATAGATACGTCTCAAATATTGTCGTGAGTTTTTTGATATTCAACACATCCCGAGTCAGTTGTCTTGCCGTCGTGTTCTCTCTTCTTTATGATGATGTTACATGGGAGGTGCTGCTACAGACATACTCTCAGCCGTGCACACTCTGGTCAACAGCGGCCCTAAGAGTCCACCATGGAAAACTGCAGCAAACCAACATCAACCAATCTGCTCAGCAGATTTATTGGAAATGCTTGACTTGAATAAGGTAACAATTAGTAACATAAATGGCCACATAAAACGTGTTTATGGCCATGATTTCTCTCATTTGTTTGAATCTTTAGAAATAGAACTATGTTCAAGAAAATTTAAACTACATCTGAAACCAAAATAAATACAAATACAATTGATTAGAATGACTACTTACATAATCAATTTATGTCAAATGAATTAATGGAGGGGGAAATTCTGAGTCCAGAAAAGTCGCTGTCGAAGGTACTGAAATTATTAAAGTGTAAAACAGCCAACATTGCTGGCAAGCACAAGTCCTTTCATGCAGATACAAGTAATGCAAGTACCATGTGAGAATAATGATGTCACTGATTTTTATAAAAATATATTTTTTTGATGTATATTATGAGAACATGTGTACAACAAGCAATCAATAAAAAACGTTGTCTGCTCAATTTGAAGGACAATTAATTTAAATATCTTAAAACAAAAACAGCCAGCCAATCAAATACTGAGAACAATACTTCTCCAAAGCTATACTACTGACTCTAATATAAGTGCAGATAACGACATACCCAATTACCAATATTGTAAATGAAATGTTATACAATATAACTATAATATAATAGAGGGAACCTTTGACATGAACTTGAGGTGTTTAAAACTACATAAACTAGGTTTTTCTACCGAAAGCTATAACATTATGTGCTATTAGCAAGGTCTGTATAAATGAAAAAAAGTGATTAAGCAATCGATGCTTTAAGGGAGTTTTCTGTTCACTTAAACACACAAGGAATTGAAGACAAAATACGATGCATGTGGAATAATATGACAGCCATCACTTATTCAGTATTCAGGCGGTGGGATGCTGTCCATGGTTCTGAAAACACCGAAATGGCGTACTTCAGTTCCCAAATATTGCAACTAAGCACAGAAAGAGATACAAGAACACATAAGATATGCTTACTTATTTAACTAACCTCTAGAGGAGAGTCTGGTTCATCCAGGATGCTCTTTTCACTCTGTATCCGCTGCATCGTCCCTGTAGAACTGGGGTCCATTATCAGCACGTTCTGACTACCGGCTCCGCCGAACTTACAGTCACTCTTTCTGGAGTCAGTCGTCCTGCACACCTCGTAGTTGTATACGTGTTGGAGAGTCCCTGTCCCCAAAGTGTCTGAGTAACGTGGAGGATAATATGGAATCACAGGGAGATTGGCGTGACACATGATGCGAGAATGTCTCCACCTGTAGATCTTCACTGATATAATAACCACTAAACACGTGATGAAGAGGAAGGACACTACAGCCAGAGCCAGCACTAAGTAAAAAGTCAGGTTGTCATTGTACTCCTTGTCCTGTGTAAAGTCAGTGAACTCAGACAGCACTTCCGGGAAGCTGTCAGCCACCACCACGTTAACAATGACTGTAGCTGAACGAGAGGGCTGCCCGTTGTCCTCCACTATAACAGACAGTCTTTGTTTCACAGCATCTTTATCAGTCACCTGGCGGATAGTCCTTATTTCTCCATTCTGTAAGCCCACTTCAAACAGCGCCCTGTCTGTGGCTTTCTGCAGTTTATAGGAGAGCCAGGCATTCTGTCCAGAGTCCACATCAACAGCCACCACTTTAGTGACCAGATAGCCCACATCTGCTGAACGAGGCACCATCTCAGCCACCAGAGAGCCACCAGTCTGGACTGGGTACAGGACCTGAGGAGGGTTGTCGTTCTGGTCCTGGATCAGTATTTTAACTGTGGCCACTGAACTCAGAGGAGGGGATCCAGCATCGCGAGCTGTTACGTTAAATTCAAACCACTTGATCTGCTCATAATCAAAAGACCTCACTGCATGAATGACACCATTTTCTGAATTGACTGACACTAAGGAAGTCACAGCTGCCCCATTAATCTTTTTCTCCTCCAGAAAGTAAGAAACTCGAGCGTTTTGACCCCAGTCTGAATCACTAGCACTCAGAGTGAACACAGAAAACCCCGGAGAGTTATTCTCTGGTATATTCTTACTATATTCTGATTGGTCAAATCTGGGTGGGCTGTCATTCACGTCAGAAACTTTTATATTTATGTTTTTACTGCTGGTCAGAGGCGGGGAGCCTTGGTCAGAGACCGTGATGGTGATATTGTACTCAGGAATACTTTCTCTGTCTAAGTAATCTTCGGTTACTATAGTATAATATCCTGTTAATGAAGACTCCATTTTGAAAGGTATGTCAGAGTTGATGGAGCACTTTACAACACCGTTACCATCAGAGTCTTCATCATCAACATTCATAACAGCTATAGTTGTACCTGGAGGAGAATCCTCAGATATAGAGTTAGAAAATGACATCAGCTGAATTGTAGGGATGTTGTCATTCTCGTCAATTATTTGAATAATAATTTTGCACGTATCTGAATATCCCCCATGATCACTAGCCTTAACGTTTAATTGAAAGGTCTTAGATTTTTCAAAATCAAGATTACCTGCAACTTTAAGTTCTCCAGTGTTGACGTTTACTTCAAAAATATTTTTCACCTCTCTGGCAACATTAGCTATGGAATAAGATACATCACCATTGACTCCTTTATCTGCATCAATTGCACTCACAGAGGTAACCACTGTTCCTGTAGGAGAGTTTTCCTTGACTTCTGCTTTATAAACAGGCTGGCTGCACACTGGCGCATTATCGTTAGCATCCAGCACAGTGATGTGAATGCGCACTGTCCCTGATCTGTGCGGCTCCCCTCCATCTGAAGCAACCAGCACGAGATTGTGAGTCTCCTCTTTCTCCCGGTCTAACGGGGTTTTTAAAACCATTTCGATCACATTTTCTCCATCAGGCTGGATCTGCACTTCCAGTTTGAAATTATCTGAGGGTTTAAGCATGTATTTTTGGATGTCATTATTGCCAACATCAGGGTCGTCTGCACTCTCTAGAGAGAAGCGAGACCCTGATGCAGCACTTTCCACAATATTTAAATGTATTTCCCCCTTTGGAAACAACGGACTGTTATCATTTATGTCTATCACCTCCACTGTTACACGGTAAATCTGGATCGGGTTTTCTAAAATGAGCTCGAAACTGAAGCTACAGGGCGTCGTCTTTCCACACAGCTCTTCTCGGTCGATTCGCTCTTTGATAACAAGGCTGCCTTTATCTCGGTTTAAATCAACGTACTGTCGGCTTCCTTTTGTAATAATACGAGCTTTACCTGATATGAGCCTCGTCACATCCAAACCTAAATCTCTAGCGATGTTTCCAACAAAAGAGCCTTCTGCCTGCTCCTCCGGTACGGAGTACCGAGCCTGTCCAGCTACTGAGCTCAGATAGAAAAGACAAAGAGTCCCAACCAGTGCTTGCCATCGGCCTCTGCGCGCGGGTATCCACAAACAAGCCATCATAAATCCAGAGGTAAAGACGCCGAAATCCCTTTCAATGAAAAACTTATGTGAATACATCCATGAATTGAAAAACGATGTTTTCAGCAGGAAATGCTCACGACAAATGCTGCTCTTTAAATCCTCACAGGCCACACCGTCTTCTCTCTAAGCTGTAAAACACTGAATGGAGATAAAGGGGTGGACCACTGCACTGCTTATTTGGACAGTAGGTCAGTGATGTATCAACAGCGGCGCTCAGAGCCCATCCACGGTAATGTTTATGGTGGTTTAAATATAAGGAACACTTTTAATATACAATCGTTTGGATGCATATCGATGTATAATGGGATGGTTTCTGACTTTAGACCTCAATAACACAAACATATTAATAACAACAACACAACAAATGATAATTCCAACAACCTAACTGGTAAGGGCAATTTATTTTTGGAAATGCTGAGTGACGTTCCCAATGTTAATGTTATTATTATTATTATTATTATTATTATTATTATTATTGTTATTATTATTATTATTATTGTTATTATTATTATTATTATTATTATTATTATTATTATTATAATAGTCAATTCGTATAAAAGGAGAAAAAGAGGAGGAGCTGTCCAACATATGGTGATGAAACTGACCGCTTGCACTTGTTCTCAGAAATATACTGTAACCAAATACTATTCATCCGAAGAAACAATATTCAAGAAGTAAATACTTTGCAAATTGCACCTCACCTCTAGAGGAGAGTCAGGTTCATCCAGGATGCTCTTTTCCACTCTGTATCCGCTGCATCGTCCCTGTAGAACTGGGGTCCATTATCAGCACATTCTGACTACCGGCTCCGCCGGACTTACAGTCACTCTTTCTGGAGTCAGTCGTCCTGCACACCTCGTAGTTGTACACGTGTTGGAGAGTCCCTGTCCCCAAAGTGTCTGAGTAACGTGGAGGATAATATGGAATCACAGGGAGATTGGAGTGAAACATGATGCGAGACTGTCTCCACCTGTAGATCTTCACTGATATAATAACCACTAAACACGTGATGAAGAGGAAGGACACTACAGCCAGAGCCAGCACTAAGTAAAAAGTCAGGTTGTCATTGTACTCTTTGTCCTGTGTAAAGTCAGTGAACTCAGACAGCACTTCCGGGAAGCTGTCAGCCACCACCACGTTAACAATGACTATAGCTGAACGAGAGGGCTGCCCGTTGTCCTCCACTATAACAGACAGTCTTTGTTTCACAGCATCTTTATCAGTCACCTGGCGGATAGTCCTTATTTCTCCATTCTGTAAGCCCACTTCAAACAGCGCCCTGTCTGTGGCTTTCTGCAGTTTATAGGAGAGCCAGGCATTCTGTCCAGAGTCCACATCAACAGCCACCACTTTAGTGACCAGATAACCCACATCTGATGAACGAGGCACCATCTCAGCCACCAGAGAGCCACCAGTCTGGACTGGGTACAGGACCTGAGGAGGGTTGTCGTTCTGGTCTTGAATATTTATTTTAACTGTGGCATTACTGCTTAAAGGTGGGGAACCCCCATCCTGCCCTTTTACAAAAATATCAAGAGTTTTAATTTGCTCATAGTCAAATGATCGAACTGCTTGTATAACTCCACTTTCCGCGTTAACAGATATGTAGGTGGATATGGGGTTACCGTTTAATTGAGTATCAATAAGCAGGTAAGACAATCGTGCGTTTTGGCCTGAGTCAGAGTCGTGTGCTTTTACGGAAAACACAGATAACCCTGGAGAGTTATTCTCTATGATATAAGCTTCATAATAACTCTGTTCAAATATGGGGGCATTATCATTTACGTCGGATATTCGAAGTTGTATTGTCTTGTTAGTCGAGAGTGGGGGGTTACCTTCATCCATTGCCGTGAAAGTTATATTATAATCAGGATTACGCTCTCTGTCAAGAACACCATTTGTAACCAAAGTATAATAATTCTTTAGAGATGAGTGGATTGTGAACGGGATGTTGCCGTTTACTGAACAGTCTACTTTACCATTTTTGCCTGCATCTAGGTCTTTTACGTTTATGATAGCAACAGTAGTCCCACTGGGAGAATCCTCTGCGATGGCACTAGAAGACGAGGTTAATGTTATCAAAGGCATATTATCGTTTACATCCGTCACCTCAATAATTACATTTGTTGATGTGCTTTGTCCTCCTTGATCTTTTGCTTGCACACCAATCTCATAGATTCGAGTCTCTTCATAATCAATCATGCCATTTACAGTTAAATCGCCGCTGTTTTCATCCAGATTAAATAGTTCAGCAACATTACTAGACATGCGATTAAAATGGTATGTAACACGACCATTTATCCCTTCATCTGCATCTGTTGCGCTCAAGCTCACCACTAAGGTTCCTTTTGGAACATTTTCTTTAACAGACGATTTGAAAATTGATTGCGTAAAAACGGGAGCATTGTCATTTGTGTCTCGGACAGTAATGTGTATTTTTAGTGACCCTGATTTTTGAGGTTCTCCTCCGTCAACAGCAGTTAGCGTAAGAAGCATATTTTCGTCTTTCTCGCGGTCTAAAGCACTGGAAAGATACAGCTGTGCATATTTGTGACCATTTTGGCTGGACAGAACCTTAATATTAAAATGTGTTGTTGGGTGTAACGTATAGCTGTGTAAAGCGTTTATGCCAACATCAGGGTCCGTGGCACTCTCTTGTAATATTTCTGTTCCCGGAAGAGCAGATTCTAATATTTCTACATGCACTTCTTTCTCATGAAACACGGGTGCATTATCATTAACATCCAACACTTCCACTAAAACGCTATGAAGTTGCATTGGATTCATCATAATCATTTCAATATTCAGGCTACAGGGCGCTGTCTGCCCGCAGAGCTGCTCTCTATCTATCCTTTCTCCCACGACAAGAATCCCTTTGTCTGCATCCAGCCTGATGTATTCGCTGCTATCGCCGCTAACAATTCGACCACCGCCTGAAACAAGTCTTTTAGCGTCGATACCCAAATCTTCAGCAATATTTCCTACGTATGAGCCCTTTCTCATCTCCTCGGAGACAGAGTAGCGGATCTGACAGACTGTCGTTTCAAAGAGAAAAACGAGAATGAAGGCCCGTACTTTCCCTGTCATCACGGGTTTACTGCTGATAAAAAACATATTCACGAATACATCCAAACTACTCCACACGAGAGTATGTTGCAAAAAGCCAACCTATTCCCCTGTATCGTCCTTCTGTCGATGTGATTATAATCCAACGTGTGACGACGCATACATTAGGAGAAAAAACATTGGTGAGAATAAAGACCGTATTTCCTGCTCTCAACGGAACACTGAGGAGCACTGGAGGTGTAGCTGCATTTCTAACCCTTCACATGTTTTTTGAAGACCAACAGCGGCCCTTAGAGTGCGAAGTGAAGATAACAAGTGAGGTAACAAAAACAAAAAGGAAATACATATCTCTTTCAATAAAAGTTGAGAGTATTGAGCGGCCAGAAAACGTTGTGTGATTCATGTTTTGAGTGCATTTATAACGGTTACAACTGAAAATAATACATGCACTGACAGGAAAATATAAAGTGGAAGAGCAAAAATACTGCTTGAGACATGTTAGGTGGAAACTCTATTGCCATAGTATTGCTGCTGTCTGCCTCCACACAAGCAAACCTTTGCATTTATTCGGAAAGACAATAAGTCTTTTTTATTTGAAGAAATACAACTATTTAGTTGTATACTACTATATAAAACTAAATATTTAATGACATGTTAGTCAAACGTATCGGCACCAGAGAACACCTTTTTCAGTGAGCATTTACTGACACTGTTTCCACTTCAGTTAAATGGCTCTACACTGAGAGAAGCTGTCCATCAAGGATAGTACTGAAAGTAAACCTTTCTTGCAAGTTATAAACAATTGCTTGATTAATAGAAACCTCTAAAGGAGAGTCAGGTTCAACCAGAATTAAATGGAAACTTAGTTCAGTACAAGATCAAAATAAAAACCTTTATATTGCACCTTACCTCTAAAGGAGAGTCTGGTTCATCCAGGATGCTCTTTTCACTCTGTATCCGCTGCATCGTCCCTGTAGAACTGGGGTCCATTATCAGCACGTTCTGACTACCTGCTCCGCCGAACTTACAGTCACTCTTTCTGGAGTCAGTCGTCCTGCACACCTCGTAGTTGTACACGTGTTGGAGAGTCCCTGTCCCCAAAGTGTCTGAGTAACGTGGAGGATAATAAGGAATCACAGGGAGATTGGAGTGACACATGATGCGAGACTGTCTCCACCTGTAGATCTTCACTGATATAATAACCACCAAACACGTGATGAAGAGGAAGGACACTACAGCCAGAGCCAGCACTAAGTAAAAAGTCAGGTTGTCATTGTACTCCTTGTCCTGTGTAAAGTCAGTGAACTCAGACAGCACTTCCGGGAAGCTGTCAGCCACCACCACGTTAACAATGACTGTAGCTGAACGAGAGGGCTGCCCGTTGTCCTCCACTATAACAGACAGTCTTTGTTTCACAGCATCTTTATCAGTCACCTGGCGGATAGTCCTTATTTCTCCATTCTGTAAGCCCACTTCAAACAGCGCCCTGTCTGTGGCTTTCTGCAGTTTATAGGAGAGCCACGCATTCTGTCCAGAGTCCACATCAACAGCCACCACTTTAGTGACCAGATAGCCCACATCTGCTGAACGAGGCACCATCTCAGCCACCAGAGAGCCACCAGTCTGGACTGGGTACAGGACCTGAGGAGGGTTGTCGTTCTGGTCCTGGATCAGTATTTTAACTGTGGCCACTGAACTCAGAGGAGGGGATCCAGCATCGCGAGCAGTTATATTAAATTCAAACCACTTGATCTGCTCATAATCAAAAGACCTCACTGCATGAATGACACCATTTTCTGAATTGACTGACACTAAGGAAGTCACAGCCGCCCCATTAATGTCTTTCTCCTCCAGAAAGTAAGACACTCGAGCGTTTTGACCCCAGTCTGAATCACTAGCACTCAGAGTGAACACAGAAAATCCTGGAGAGTTATTTTCTGGTATATTCTTACTATATTCTGATTGGTCAAATCTGGGCGGGCTGTCATTCACGTCAGAAATCTTTACATTTATGTTTTTACTGCTGGTCAGAGGCGGGGAGCCTTGGTCAGAGACGGTGATGGTGATATTGTACTCAGGAATACTTTCTCTGTCTAAGTAGTCTTCGGTTACTATAGTATAATATCCTGTTAATGAGGACTCAATTTTGAAAGGTATGTCAGAGTTGATGGAGCATTTTACAACACCGTTACCATCAGAGTCTTCATCATCAACATTCATAACAGCTATAGTTGTACCTGGAGGAGAATCCTCAGATATAGAGTTAGAAAATGACATTAGCTGAATTGTAGGGATGTTGTCATTCTCGTCAATTATTTGAACAATAACATTACAAGTATCTGAATACCCCCCATGATCACTAGCCTTAACGTTTAATTGAAAGGTCTTAGATTTTTCAAAATCAAGATTACCTGCAACTTTAATTTCTCCAGTTTTAACATTTACTTCAAAAAGCTGCTTCACCTCTCTCGCGAACTGTGCTATGGAAAATGTAACTTCACCATTGACTCCTTTATCTGCGTCAGTTGCACTCACAGTGGTTACCACTGTTCCTGTAGGAGAGTTTTCCTTGACTTCTGCTTTATAAACAGGCTGGCTGCACACTGGCGCATTATCGTTAGCATCCAGCACAGTGATGTGAATGCGCACTGTCCCTGATCTGTGCGGCTCCCCTCCATCTGAAGCAATCAGTACGAGATTGTGGGTCTCCTCTTTCTCTCGGTCCAACGGGGTTTTTAAAACAATTTCGACCAAATTTCCCCCATGAGACTGGCTTTGAACTTCCAATTTGAAATGATCTGAAGATTTAAGCATGTATTTTTGAATATCATTAATTCCCACATCTTGGTCATATGCACTCTCAAGTGAGAAGCGAGCCCCTGATGTAACACTTTCCACGATATTTAAATTGATTTCATCCTTAGGAAAAGACGGGCTGTTATCGTTTATATCTATCACCTCCACTGTTACACGGTAAAGCTGGATTGGGTTTTCTAAAATGAGCTCGAAACTGAAGCTACAGGGCGTCGTCTTTCCACACAGCTCTTCTCGGTCGATCCGCTCTTTAATAACAAGCGTGCCTTTGTCTCGGTTTAAATCAACGTACTGTCGGCTTCCTTTTGTAATAATACGAGCTTTACCTGATACGAGCCTCGCACCATCCACACCTAAATCTCTAGCGATGTTTCCAACAAAAGAGCCTTCTGCCTGCTCCTCCGGTACGGAGTACCGAGCCTGTCCAGCTACTGAGCTCAGATCGAAAAGACAAAGAGTCACAACCAGTGCTTGCCATCGGCCTCTGCGCGCGGGTATCCACAAACAAGCCATCATAAATCCAGAGGTCGGACGCAGAAACCCTTTCAATGCAAAACTGATGTGAATAAATCCATGAATTGAATAGGAGCCTAACTCTGTTTTCAGCAGAAGTCCACCACAAACATGCTGCTCTTTAAATCCTCACAGGACACACCGTCTTCTCTCTAAGCTGTAAAACACTGAATGGAGATAAAGGGGTGGACCACGGCACTGCTGATTTGGACAGTACGTCAGTGATGTATCAACAGCGGCGCTCAGAGCCCTTCCACGGTAATGTATGTGGTGGCAAAAATATTAGGAACACTTTAAATAGTATACAATAAGCGTTTGGATGCATTTCTATGTATAATGGTATGGCTTCTGACCAGTGGCGGCTCCGGAGTAATTTTGTTGGGTAATCTATGGTAGGGCTAACCCATACAGTGGTGGGGCTCAAGTCAGTATTTGCAATGTAATTACATACACGCTATATCGCCCCCCTTGACAGTGAAACGCCACGCGTGAGGTTTAGATTATTTCCCTGTCTCAATCCAAATTGAACTCTATGAAATAAAAAGGCACATTTGTCTTGTAGTAAATAAAAAGGGCGACCTGGAGCCAATCCTGCAATTTCCACACAAGTGAAAGAGTTGACATGCTGAAAACCCAACTCCTGCAGGGGGGTCTGGGGGGATTCTCCCCCAGGAGATTTTTGAAATACTAACATAAAATACACATTCTGGTACTCTCTTGAGAAGAACAATAAATACATCTATTACTACACGACATATTTAAAAAAAATGAATGCCATTTTAGTTTTTTGTTACTTTGTTCTGAAAGCTGAACCTGCTGCTCCTCACAGAGAGAAGACGGAAGAGGCTGTGAATTACTTTACATTGTGGATAAGGGTGGATAGCCCCCATTGTTCTGTGTGTCAAAATGAAAGACAGCCCACACACCTATCAATCATCAAACCGTGGGTTCCTATTTCATTACCTGTTGATTTCTATCAACACGTAATGTTGTATCGATGTAGTTAGAGATGTACTACAGCAAAAGTATTCTCGGTCGGGACTTCCTGCAACAACACCACGCCGTTATCTTGATTCTGATTGGCCAGAAGACATTATCAAAGATGTTCTATTGGAAAGACGATCACTACGTGACAACAGTTTTCAAAACCGTTTCTAGTCTTCGGTATTTCCAGACAAGTGACTACTGAAATCAATCTTACTAACTGCTGTCTGTGCAATGTACTCCGCGTGAGTTGGTGGACTTTATTTTGCTTACTTTAACATCATTAAGCTAAGCCATTTCTTGGTATGACTGTAACCTACCCCAGCCATACCCTGGCGCCACCACTGCTTCTGACTTTAAACAAACAAATAAATAAATGAATAAATAACAACACCACTAATGATTATTGCAATACCCTGATAGGGAATGTCGTCTTATATTTGACAATGCTGAGACACTTGCCCACTATTATAATTATAAATATCATCACAATAATAATAATAAGGCAATTGATCATTTATATGAGATGTCATTTCAAATTAAAGGTTATGAAGAATGTTCAAGGTCAACGATACAGAAAAGTTTTTCACAAAAAGAGGAGCTGTCCACACTATGGTGCTGAAACGGAACGCTTGCAATTGTTTTCAGGTAAAATGTATCCAAATATATAAGGAAAATCCAGATAAATAATATTAAAAAAGAAAAATACTTTGCAAATTGCACCTCACCTCTAGAGGAGAGTCTGGTTCATCGAGGATGCTCTTTTCACTCTGTATCCGCTGCATCGTCCCTGTAGAACTGGGGTCCATTATCAGCACGTTCTGACTACCTGCTCCACCAAACTTACAGTCACTCTTTCTGGAGTCAGTCGTCCTGCACACCTCGTAGTTGTACACGTGTTGGAGAGTCCCTGTCCCCAAAGTGTCTGAGTAACGTGGAGGATAATAAGGAATCACAGGGAGATTGGAGTGAAACATGATGCGAGACTGTCTCCACCTGTAGATCTTCACTGATATAATAAGGCGTCGTCTCTCCGCACAAAGCCTCTCTGTCTATTCTCTCCTGAATGAGAAGGACTCCCCTTTCTTTCTTCAGCCCGATGTATTCTACACTGCCTCCTGTATTGACATGGGCTTTACCTGATTTCAGCCTTTTAAGATCTAAACCTAAATCCTGAGCGATGTTACCAACAACAGAGCCTTTCGACATTTCTTCGGGGATGGAATAACTGACCTGCCCGATCACGTAGCTGAGGCATTTCAGCGAGAGAAACAACAGTACTCGCCGTCTCATTGTTCTGCCTGTAATCGTTTCCTGCACCGTTAAAACAAATACATCCCAATTCAGTCAATGCCAAAGTAGAAATCAAGAAAAACCGTCCACACTCCAACTTCAGTAGGAAAAACAAAGCATCCAGAGATGTAAATCCTCTTAGGGCTCCATATAAGCGCAGACTGTTTGCTCCGTCTTTCTCCGGTTATGACTCCCGTACGAATGGGCAGGACAGACAGAAAAATATCAACTCTAATTCACAACACGCTTGCCAATAGCGACCCTCTGAGTTGAAAATACAAATTACAACAATTGATATGAAACAAATGGAGTTACACTGATGCAGTGGCGGCTCCAGAGTATTTTTGTTGGGTAATCTATGGTAGGGCTAACCCTGCAGTGGTGGGGCTCAAGTCAGTATTTGCAATGTAATTACATACATGCTCCCCTTGACAGTGAAACGCCACGCGTGAGGTTTAGATTATTTCCCTGTCTCAATCCAAATTGAACTCTATGAAACAAAAAGGCACATTCGTCTTGTAGTAAATAAAAAGGGCGACCTGGAGCCAATCCTGCAATTTCCACATAAGTGAAAGGTTTGCTGAAAACGCAACCCCTTCAGGGGGGTCTGGGGGGATTCTCCCCCAGGAGATTTTTTGAAATACTAACATAAAATACACATTCTGGTACTCTCTTGAGAAGAAAAATAAATACATCTATTACTACACGACATATTTAAAATAATGAATGCATTTTAGTTTTTTGTTACTTTGTGCTGAAAGCTGAACCTGCTGCTCCTCACAGAGAGAAGAGGGAAGAGGCTGTGAATTACTTTACATTGTGGATAAGGGTGGATAGCCCCCATTGTTCTGCGTGTCAACATGAAAGACAGCCCACACACCTATCAATCATCAAACCGTGGGGTCTTATTTCATTACGTGTTGATTTCAACATGTAATGTTGTATCGATGTATATAGACATGTTACAGCAAAAGTATTCTCCGTCGGGACTTCCTTCAACAACACCACGCCGTTCTCTTGATTCTGATTGGCCAGAAGACAACATTATCAAAGATGTTCTATTAAGAAGACTATACTTGAAAAAAGTTTTCAAAACCGTTTCTATTCTTCGGTATTTCCAGACAAGTGAAATCAATCTTATTAACTGCTGTCTGTGCAATTTACTCCGCTCGAGTTGGCGGACTTTATTTTGCTTACTTTAACATAATTTGTCATGGTGGGGCTAAGCCATTTCTTGGTATGGCTGAAGCATACCCCAGCCAAACCCTGGTGCCGCCACTGCACTGATGATCAAGAGAATGTAAAATCAGAAAATAACCTGGCCATTTACTTGGCATAATGATATTTTCCAATATATATTGTTTTATAATTATGTCCTGAAGTGATATTGTCACATATCTGAGCGAAAAATGATCAAATTAGTGTGTTTGAAGAATATTCTTCAGGAATAGGAGGATATGAAGCATAGGCGGAATGAAAAAACAGCAAATGGGTACTCTACTGTTGTCAGCGTTAAGTCTCACTGTCCATGGTGCTGAGTACAAATGTGGTAAATAACTTAATCTCTCAGGCTTTGATTAGCTTTCTCTTTTGAGATGCTACTGAGAGCAACCAAGTAAATGCAATACATGCAATAAAATGATTGTGAAATTCTTAAAAGGGGAATTATTATGATAGGTACAGTTTCTAACCTCTAGAGGAGAGTCTGGTTCATCCAGGATGCTCTTTTCACTCTGTATCCGCTGCATCGTCCCTGTAGAACTGGGGTCCATTATCAGCACGTTCTGACTACCGGCTCCGCCGAACTTACAGTCACTCTTTCTGGAGTCAGTCGTCCTGCACACCTCGTAGTTGTACACGTGTTGGAGAGTCCCTGTCCCCAAAGTGTCTGAGTAACGTGGAGGATAATATGGAATCACAGGGAGATTGGAGTGAAACATGATGCGAGACTGTCTCCACCTGTAGATCTTCACTGATATAATAACCACTAAACACGTGATGAAGAGGAAGGACACTACAGCCAGAGCCAGCACTAAGTAAAAAGTCAGGTTGTCATTGTACTCCTTGTCCTGTGTAAAGTCAGTGAACTCAGACAGCACTTCCGGGAAGCTGTCAGCCACCACCACGTTAACAATAACTGCAGCTGAACGAGAGGGCTGCCCGTTGTCCTCCACTATAACAGACAGTCTTTGTTTCACAGCATCTTTATCAGTCACCTGGCGGATAGTCCTTATTTCTCCATTCTGTAAGCCCACTTCAAACAGCGCCCTGTCTGTGGCTTTCTGCAGTTTATAGGAGAGCCAGGCATTCTGTCCAGAGTCCACATCAACAGCCACCACTTTAGTGACCAGATAGCCCACATCTGCTGAACGAGGCACCATCTCAGCCACCAGAGAGCCACCAGTCTGGACTGGGTACAGGACCTGAGGAGGGTTGTCGTTCTGGTCCTGGATCAGTATTTTCACAGTCACGTTGCTACTGAGTGGAGGAGAGCCTCCATCCTGAGCTTTGACTACCAGCTGAAGTTGTTTAATTTGCTCATAATCAAAAGAACGAAGTGCACTAAGAACTCCAGTTTCTGAGTTCAAAGACACATAAGTAGAAACTGGACTTCCACTGACTTGTGTTTCCTCTAAAAGATAAGAGACTCTGGCGTTTTGGTTCCAATCAGAGTCCCGCGCACTGACAGCAAATATAGTCGCTCCAGGTGAATTGTTCTCTGTTATGTAAGCGGAGTAACTATTTTTTTTAAATAAAGGTGCGTTATCATTTACATCAGATATTTTAAGATGTAATTTTGTTGAGCTAGAAAGTGGGGGAGAGCCCATATCAGTGGCTGTTATTGTTATATTATACTCGGAGACAGATTCTCTATCAAAGTGTTGATCTGAGATCAAATTGTAATAATTAGTTAGAGAAGATTCTATCTTAAAGGGAAGTTTAACATCTATTGAACATTGTATTCGCCCATTGTATTCAGAGTCTGGATCTTTTATGTTTAAAATGGCAATTGTTGTACCAGGAAGGGCATCCTCAGAAACAGGGCTTAAAAAAGACATGATATTTATAACTGGGGAATTGTCGTTGACATCCACAACATCAAATATAATTTTACTTGTTCCGGTTAAACCACCCTGATCCTTTGCCTCTACTCTCACTTCGTATTTTCTGTCTTTTTCATAATCTATCTGCCCAGACACAGAAACTATGCCGGTGATTTCATCAACACTGAATAAATTTGCTGCACTTCCTTTTGTTTTTGACAAACTGTAAGTAATAAGTCCATTTGAACCACTGTCCGCGTCTGTGGCATTAACTGAGATAATGATCGTGCCTTTAATTGTGTTTTCCATCACAGATGCTTTATACACTGATTGGTTAAAAACCGGAATATTGTCGTTTGCATCTAACACAGTGACATCTATATTTACTGTACCGGATCTCTGGGGACTTCCTCCATCAACTGCGATCAGTTTTAAAGACATATGGGGATGTAGCTCTCTGTCTAAAGGCTTCTGGAGCACCATTTCAACATATTTACTTCCATCTGGATTTGCATGTTGCTTCAAAATAAAATTATCGTTTGGTGATAAAATATAATCTTGCAACGAGTTTTTCCCCACATCTAGATCCTCTGCACCCTGCAGTGGAAACTGTACTCCCGCAGAAGCCAATTCACTTACTTCAAAACAGATAGGCTTATCTTTATTTGGAAAGCTGGGAGCGTGATCATTGATATCTAAAACCTCAACAGTTACTCTGTGCAGTTCCATCGGGCTTTCTAAAATCATCTCAAAGCTGAAGCTACACGGCGTTACGTCTCCACACAGCTCCTCTCGGTCTATTCTCTCATTCACGACTAGAATCCCTTTGTCCGTCTTCAGCTCGGTGTACTGGATGTTTTCTCCGGTCACGATACGGGCCCGCCCAGAACGAAGCCTCTTCAGATCCAACCCGAGATCCTGTGCTACATTGCCGATAACAGAGCCTTTCTTCATCTCCTCTGGAATAGAATAACGAATCTGCGCACCTACCATATTAACCGTGTGAAGCAGCAACATAAGCAGTCCTATTTGCCCTCGAAATCCGTAACACAATGGCAGTCTTGCGCATATGAAGGTGAGAGATCCCCGCAATGCCATCACGGCAACACAGAATATACAAATCTGTAACCAGTGGACAAGAAAGGAAAACTAGTTTCGATATATCCGTTTGCTGATGGTTAATCACGTCCTCCGCCAGCAAATGCAAGTCTGTGAGATGATGTTGTCTCTTTGGTGCCCTCAACCTCGACAAAACACAGAGAGCCTTCTCCACTGTATAGTCTGCTTAGGGGTGGACTTAATGACGACATTTAACAGGATATCATTTACTGACCAACAGCGTCGCTTAGAGTCTAAAAGCTGAACATAAATTACAGCAAATACCACAATAAATATCTGATCTATGGTAGAAATAATTTTAATTTCGGAAAGTCTTTTTAAAAAAACTCCTTTTATTTGGTAAAACTGAAATATTTCGCCATTCAACATGTTTTTTTAATACCAGATTCTGAGAAGTTTTAGGAAAGAGAACATGTGTCAATAAAATAAAATTTTATGAGTAATGTAATACAAGTTGTTTAGTGCTCACGGTCAAAGAAGAAAAAACAAATACATATATAATCGATAAAATGGTTATCTTCATGTACAAAAAATGTGCATGTTTAAAAGCGAAAAAACGTTTTATTTACTCCCTACAATGATTCAGCGGTTTGAAGGTCTTATAAATCACTCAGAAAACACTATCATGAAAGTGGAGGATCCTGGCTCTACTTAAGAAATTGTAGAGCACTGTTCAAAATGCATGTGTTGCCAACTGCATCTCTATTTTCCAAGCGTGAGTATGTTTTACCTGCTCTTGTGACAAAACAAATTCCTAATTTGTCGAAATAAAATAAATTGTATCTAAACAATGATTACGTTGCCAGTCAAATGCACGCACATCTAAAGGATGAAAGTGACTGATTACTTTCCTCAAAACGCATTGAGATAGAATAATGTGGATATCAAATTGCAAATGAAAGTCATTCAGGAGCATTTGCTTTCCGAAGAATAATCTTTGTAATGTTTAACAGATGCAGCATTTCGATCAGGTTTTGTAACAAAACTAAGCTGTCCGTGGTGCTGAAAATGAAACGAGAAACAAAAAGAGAAAAAAGGAGCCAAAAATACGAAGCTAGTATGTTTGACTCACCTCTAGAGGAGAGTCTGGTTCATCCAGGATGCTCTTTCCACTCTGTATCCGCTGCATCGTCCCTGTAGAACTGGGGTCCATTATCAGCACGTTCTGACTACCTGCTCCGCCGAACTTACAGTCACTCTTTCTGGAGTCAGTCGTCCTGCACACCTCGTAGTTGTACACGTGTTGGAGAGTCCCTGTCCCCAAAGTGTCTGAGTAACGTGGAGGATAATAAGGAATCACAGGGAGATTGGAGTGAAACATGATGCGAGACTGTCTCCACCTGTAGATCTTCACTGATATAATAACCACTAAACACGTGATGAAGAGGAAGGACACTACAGCCAGAGCCAGCACTAAGTAAAAAGTCAGGTTGTCATTGTACTCCTTGTCCTGTGTAAAGTCAGTGAACTCAGACAGCACTTCCGGGAAGCTGTCAGCCACCACCACGTTAACAATGACTGTAGCTGAACGAGAGGGCTGCCCGTTGTCCTCCACTATAACAGACAGTCTTTGTTTCACAGCATCTTTATCAGTCACCTGGCGGATAGTCCTTATTTCTCCATTCTGTAAGCCCACTTCAAACAGCGCCCTGTCTGTGGCTCTCTGCAGTTTATAGGAGAGCCAGGCATTCTGTCCAGAGTCCACATCAACAGCCACCACTTTAGTGACCAGATAGCCCACATCTGCTGAACGAGGCACCATCTCAGCCACCAGAGAGCCACCAGTCTGGACTGGGTACAGGACCTGAGGAGGGTTGTCGTTCTGGTCCTTGATCAGTATTTTCACAGTCACATTGCTACTCAGTGGAGGAGAGCCTCCATCCTGAGCTTTGATTACGAAAACCAACTGTTTGATCTGCTCGTAATCAAATGAGCGCAACGCATGTATAACTCCGCTTTCTGCATTTATAGAAATATATTCAAAAACGGGAGACCCGCCGATTTTAGTATCTTCCAGAATATAAGATATACGGGCGTTTTGGTTTTCATCAGGATCTTCAGCTCTCACAGTGAGAACAGCAATACCTGGAGAGTTATTCTCTGCAATAAACGCATTGTAAACACTTTGTGAAAACACAGGAGCATTATCGTTCACATCAGAGATCTTTAAATTAAAGTTTTTTCTTGTCGAGAGAGGAGGCATTCCTGCATCTGTCGCAACTACAGTGATATTATATTCCGAAACAATTTCACGATCTAATATCGTATCTGTTACCAAAGTGTAGTAATTTCTTAAATTAGATTTAATCTTAAAAGGTGCATTTTGTTCTATTTTACATGTTACCTTTCCATTTTCACCTGAGTCAAGATCTTTCACATTTATAATGCCAATAGTTGTACCAGGAGGAGAGTCTTCTGACACAGGGCTAGTGAAGGACATGACACTAATCGTAGGGGAGTTGTCATTTACATCACCTACTTCAATTATCACTTTACTGGAATCTGTCAAACCTCCCTGATCTTTAGCTTCAATTCTAAGTTCGTATTTTTTTTCTTTTTCATAATCAATTAACCCTGTTATAAGAACTACACCAGATTGTTCATTAACTGTAAACAAATTACTAAGGCCACTGCTGATGTCTGAAAAATAATATGTTACAATACTATTTGACCCAAAATCTGCATCACTGGCGTTAACAGTGGTAACGTAAGTATCTCTTGGAGCGTTTTCCATTACTGAAGCTTTGTATACAGACTGATTGAATACAGGTGAATTATCATTCACATCAAGAACAGTGATATCTATATTTACTGTACCAGATCTCTGCGGAGTTCCGCCGTCAACAGCTATCAGCTTTAGAGACAGATTCGGGTTGGTCTCCCGGTCTAATGGCTTCTGCAGCACCATCTCTGCGTATTTCTTTCCATCTGCATTTGAGTTTTGTTTCACTACGAAATTCTCATTCTCGGTCAAAAAGTATTCTCTTAATCCATTGATCCCAACATCGAGATCTTCTGCACTCGTCAACGGAAAACGAGAGCCAGCATTAGCTGATTCGCTGATTTCAAAACGGATAGTATCTCTTTTAAACGTAGGAGAATGATCATTTATGTCTGTTATTTCTACTGTAATTTGATGCAACTCCATCGGGTTTTCTAAAATCACCTCAAAGCTGAAGCTACACGGCGTAACGTCTCTACACAGCTGCTCTCGGTCTATTCTCTCATTCACGACTAGAATCCCTTTGTCTGCCTTCAGCTCGGTGTACTGGATGTTTTCTCCGGTCACGATCCGGGCCCGCCCAGAACGGAGCCTCTTCAGATCCAAACCAAGGTCCTGTGCTACATTACCGATTAGGGAGCCTTTCTTCATCTCCTCTGGGATTGAATATCGGATTTGTCCGCTGACCACTTGAATTAGATAAAGAAAGAAAAACAGTAGCTTCCAGTTCTGTCCGCAGCCAAAGTGCCATCTCACGCATCGCGAGTATGGAGAGATTCCACACGCCATTGCAAAAATAAAAATAGGATAATATACTCTGCACCAAAACAAACACGACCCGTATCCTGAAAAAGGACACCGAGCGTCCTACGTATATAAGGAGACTTTCCGTGGTCTTTTTAGTTCGTATTTATCCGAATTGAAATTGAAATGCTTGTTACCCTCAGATATCAGCCCACTAAGTGCACACCACCTCCTTTTCTCTCATAGGGAGGGGACTTTGTGATAATGTTTTGGACAAATGTAGATTAACCAACAGCGTCGCTTAGAGTCCAAAATCAGTAACACCGTGCAACATAGATGACATTCTGTAAATATTAAATTATTGATCAAATCTGAATGGTGCATACTCAAATTATGTAAAAATACGTAATCCAAGTATTCAGTAGAATACAAATAAAAATACCTATTAATCTCAAATTAATTATTATAATTTATGTATTTGTTTGCAGTTAAATCTTTATAAACGAATAGAAACATAATTACCAAACAAGTAACCCAAATGAACACAAGTGAAGTACAACTTCAATCTTATTTAATATGGGGAAGCAATGTGAAATAAAAAACATAGGGATTGGTAAAGCTAATTGAGATTAAATAAGGAACGTATATTGTTAGTGAACAATTCAGGTCAAGAGCAAACCATGCCACTATTTCAAAGGTTTTAACAGACTGGAGAGCAGCCTCGCTGCAAACCACATTAAAAACATGACAAGACCAAGATAAAACAAAATGCGTCTAAAGAAAATGTAAAACCAAAAATCAGCATATTAATAAGAGGGAAAAAAAGAGAATATTTTGTAAAGTTCTTAATGTAAATAATGAAGCGCTATTCATATCAAACGAGAGGAGAGATGCTGTCCATGTTGCTGAATAGGATGCAGCACTTCACTAACAATGTCTCGAAACACAGAAAGAGGGGAACCGTCACAGAAAGCTACATTATTTAACTAACCTCTAGAGGAGAGTCTGGTTCATCCAGGATGCTCTTTTCACTCTGTATCCGCTGCATCGTCCCTGTAGAACTGGGGTCCATTATCAGCACGTTCTGACTACCTGCTCCGCCGAACTTACAGTCACTCTTTCTGGAGTCAGTCGTCCTGCACACCTCGTAGTTGTACACGTGTTGGAGAGTCCCTGTCCCCAAAGTGTCTGAGTAACGTGGAGGATAATAAGGAATCACAGGGAGATTGGAGTGACACATGATGCGAGACTGTCTCCACCTGTAGATCTTCACTGATATAATAACCACTAAACACGTGATGAAGAGGAAGGACACTACAGCCAGAGCCAGCACTAAGTAAAAAGTCAGGTTGTCATTGTACTCCTTGTCCTGTGTAAAGTCAGTGAACTCAGACAGCACTTCCGGGAAGCTGTCAGCCACCACCACGTTAACAATGACTGTAGCTGAACGAGAGGGCTGCCCGTTGTCCTCCACTATAACAGACAGTCTTTGTTTCACAGCATCTTTATCAGTCACCTGGCGGATAGTCCTTATTTCTCCATTCTGTAAGCCCACTTCAAACAGCGCCCTGTCTGTGGCTTTCTGCAGTTTATAGGAGAGCCAGGCATTCTGTCCAGAGTCCACATCAACAGCCACCACTTTAGTGACCAGATAGCCCACATCTGCTGAACGAGGCACCATCTCAGCCACCAGAGAGCCACCAGTCTGGACTGGGTACAGGACCTGAGGAGGGTTGTCGTTCTGGTCCTGGATCAGTATTTTCACAGTCACATTGCTACTCAGTGGAGGAGAGCCTCCATCCTGAGCTTTGACTACCACCTGAAGTTGTTTAATTTGCTCATAATCAAAAGAACGAAGTGCACTAAGAACTCCAGTTTCTGAGTTCAAAGACACATAAGTAGAAACTGGACTTCCACTGACTTGTGTTTCCTCTAAAAGATAAGAGACTCTGGCGTTTTGGTTCCAATCAGAGTCCCGCGCGCTGACAGCAAATATAGTCGCTCCAGGTGAATTGTTCTCTGTTATGTAAGCGGAGTAACTATTTTTATTAAATAAAGGTGCGTTATCATTTACATCAGATATTTTAAGATGTAATTTTGTTGAACTAGAAAGTGAGGGAGAGCCCATATCAGTGGCTGTTATTGTTATATTATACTCTGAGACAGATTCTCTATCAAAGTGTTGATCTGAGATCAAATTGTAATAATTAGTTAGAGAAGATTCTATCTTAAAGGGAAGTTTAACATCTATTGAACATTTTATTTGCCCATTTTTTTCAGAGTCTAGATCTTTTATGTTTAAAATGGCAATTGTTGTACCAGGAAGGGCATCCTCAGAAACAGGGCTTGAAAAAGACATGATATTTATAACTGGGGCATTGTCGTTGACATCCACAACATCAAATATAATTTTACTTGTTCCTGTTAAACCACCCTGATCCTTTGCCTCTACCCTCACTTCGTATTTTCTGTCTTTTTCATAATCTATCTGCCCAGACACAGAAACTATGCCGGTGATTTCATCAACACTGAATACATTTGCTGCACTTCCTTTTGTTTTTGACAGACTGTAAGTAATATGTCCATTTGAACCACTGTCCGCGTCTGTGGCATTAACTGAGATAATGATCGTGCCTTTCATTGTGTTTTCCATCACAGATGCTTTATACACAGATTGGTTAAATATTGGAGCATTGTCATTGGCATCTAACACAGTGACATCTATATTTACTGTACCGGATCTCTGGGGCGTTCCTCCATCAACTGCGATCAGTTTTAAAGACATATGGGGATGTAGCTCTCTGTCTAAAGGCTTCTGGAGCACCATTTCAACATATTTACTTCCATCTGGATTTGCATGTTGCTTCAAAATAAAATTATCGTTTGGTGATAAAATATAATCTTGCAACGCGTTTTGCCCCACATCTAGATCCTCTGCACTCTGCAGTGGAAACTGTACTCCGATTGCAGCCGATTCACTGATTTCGAGTTTGATATGCTTATCTCTATTTGGAAAGCTGGGAGCGTGATCATTGATATCTAAAACCTCAACAGTTACTCTGTGCAGTTCCATCGGGCTTTCTAAAATCACCTCAAAGCTGAAGCTACACGGCGTTTCGTCTCCACAAAGCTCCTCTCGGTCTATTCTCTCATTCACGACTAGAATCCCTTTGTCCGTCTTCAGCTCGGTGTAGTGGATGTTTTCTCCGGTCACGATACGGGCCCGCCCAGAACGAAGCCTCTTCAGATCCAAACCCAGATCCTGTGCTACATTACCGATAACAGATCCTTTCTTCATCTCCTCTGGTATAGAATAACGAATCTGCGCACCTACCATATTAACCGTGTGAAGCAGCAACATAAGCAGTCCTATTTGCCGTCTAAATCCATAAAACAATGGCAGTCTTGCGCATATGAAGGTGAGAGATCCCCGCAATGCCATCATGGCAACACAGAATAAAAAAATCTGTATCCAGTGGATAAGACGGTAAAACTAGTTTCGATATATCCGTTTGCTGATGGTTAATGACGTCCTCCGCATTTTAAATGCAAGTCTGTGAGATGATGTTGTCTCTTTCGTGCCCTAAACCTCGACAAAACACAGAGAGCCTTCTCCACTGTGTAGTCTGCTTAGGGGTGGACTGAATGACGACATTTAACAGGATATCATTTACTGACCAACAGCGTCGCTTAGAGTCTAAAAGCTGAACATAAATTACAGCAAATACCACACTAAATATCTGATCTATGGTAGAAATAATTTTAATTTCGGAAAATGTTTAAAAAAAACTCATTTTATTTGGTAAAACTCAAATACTTTGCCATTCAACATGTTATTTAATACCAGATTCTGAGTATACGTTTTAGGAAAGAGAACATGTGTAAATAAAAGAAAATGTAATGAGTAATGTAATAAAAGTTGTCTACAGTGCTCACGGTCGAAAAAAAACAAACAAACACATATATATATATAATCAACGAAATGGTTATCTTCATGTACAACACATATGCATGTTTAAAAGCGATAAACGTTTGATTGACTCCCTACAATGATTCAGCGCTTTGAAGGTCTTATAAATCCCTCTCCTAGAAAGTGCAGGATCCTGGTTCTACTTAAGACATTGCACAGCACTGTTCAAAATGCATGTGTTGCTAACGTAAACCACACTAACTGCATCTTTCTTTTCCAACCGTGAATATGTTTTACCTGCTCATGTGCCAAAAACAATTTCCCAAATTGGTATAACTAATATACATTGTATCTAAACAACGATTACGTTGCCAGAAGCACTGCGCACACATCTGAAGGCTGAACATTTCTGATGCTGCATTACTTTCCTCACAACACTGTAGACAACTAATAAAAGTTGTCTACAGTGCTCATGGTCGAAGAAGAAAAAACAAACACATATATATATATTTCATGAAAACACATATATATATATTTCATGGATATATAATCAATAAAACGGTTATATTCATTTACAAAAAATGTTCATGTTTAAAAGCAAAACACGTTTGATTGACTCCCTAAAATGATTCAGCGGTTTGAAGGTCTTATAAATCACTCGCCTAAAGCACTATCATGAAAGTGCAGGATCCTGGTTCTACTTAAGACATTGCACAGCACTGTTCAAAATGCATGTGTTGCTAACGTAAACCACACTAACAACATCTCTATTTTCCAAGCGTGAGTATGTTTTACCTGCTCTTGTGATGAAACAGTTTCCCAAATTTGTATAACTAAAATAAATGGCATCTAAACAATGATTACGTTGCCAGAGCACTGCGCACACATCTGAAGGCTGAACATTACTGATGGTGCATTACTTTCCTCACAACGCATTGAGACAGAATGCAGTAAATAACACATATCAAATGAAAATCATTCAGGAGCCATTTGCTTTCCACAGGCTTGTCTTTGCAATGTTTAAAACACAGCATTTCAATCAGGTTGTGTAAGAAAAAACAAGCTGTCCGTGGTGCTGAAAAGGAAACTAGAAAAACTAAGAGAACAAAGGGGCGAAAAATACGAAGCTATGTTTGACTCACCTCTAAAGGAGAGTCAGGTATAACAGGCTGTCTATGGTGCTGAACGTGACGTGTTGTGTTCAACTGTTCTTTATCATTGCACAAAATGTACGCAGAGACAAAAAGCAAAGCAATATTTTCCTAACTCACCTCTAGAGGAGAGTCTGGTTCATCCAGGATGCTCTTTCCACTCTGTATCCGCTGCATCGTCCCTGTACAACTGGGGTCCATTATCAGCACGTTCTGACTACCTGCTCCGCCGGACTTACAGTCACTCTTTCTGGAGTCAGTCGTCCTGCACACCTCGTAGTTGTACACGTGTTGGAGAGTCCCTGTCCCCAAAGTGTCTGAGTAACGTGGAGGATAATAAGGAATCACAGGGAGATTGGAGTGAAACATGATGCGAGACTGTCTCCACCTGTAGATCTTCACTGATATAATAACCACTAAACACGTGATGAAGAGGAAGGACACTACAGCCAGAGCCAGCACCAAGTAAAAAGTCAGGTTGTCATTGTACTCCTTGTCCTGTGTAAAGTCAGTGAACTCAGACAGCACTTCCGGGAAGCTGTCAGCCACCACCACGTTAACAATGACTGTAGCTGAACGAGAGGGCTGCCCGTTGTCCTCCACTATAACAGACAGTCTTTGTTTCACAACATCTTTATCAGTCACCTGGCGGATAGTCCTTATTTCTCCATTCTGTAAGCCCACTTCAAACAGCGCCCTGTCTGTGGCTTTCTGCAGTTTATAGGAGAGCCAGGCATTCTGTCCAGAGTCCACATCAACAGCCACCACTTTAGTGACCAGATAGCCCACATCTGCTGAACGAGGCACCATCTCAGCCACCAGAGAGCCACCAGTCTGGACTGGGTACAGGACCTGAGGAGGGTTGTCGTTCTGGTCCTGGATCAGTATTTTCACAGTCACATTGCTACTCAGTGGAGGAGAGCCTCCATCCTGAGCTTTGACTACCAGCTGAAGTTGTTTAATTTGCTCATAATCAAAAGAACGAAGTGCACTAAGAACTCCAGTTTCAGAGTTCAAAGACACATAAGTAGAAACTGGACTTCCACTGACTTGTGTTTCCTCTAAAAGATAAGAGACTCTGGCGTTTTGGTTCCAATCAGAGTCCCGCGCGCTGACAGCAAATATAGTCGCTCCAGGTGAATTGTTCTCTGTTATGTAAGCGGAGTAACTATTTTTATTAAATAAAGGTGCGTTATCATTTACATCAGATATTTTAAGATGTAATTTTGTTGAACTAGAAAGTGAGGGAGAGCCCATATCAGTGGCTGTTATTGTTATATTATACTCTGAGACAGATTCTCTATCAAAGTGTTGATCTGAGATCAAATTGTAATAATTAGTTAGAGAAGATTCTATCTTAAAGGGAAGTTTAACATCTATTGAACATTTTATTTGCCCATTTTTTTCAGAGTCTAGATCTTTTATGTTTAAAATGGCAATTGTTGTACCAGGAAGGGCTTCCTCAGAAACGGGGCTTGAAAAAGACATGATATTTATAACTGGGGCATTGTCGTTGACATCCACAACATCAAATATAATTTTACTTGTTCCTGTTAAACCACCCTGATCCTTTGCCTCTACCCTCACCTCGTATTTTCTGTATTTTTCATAATCTATCTGACCAGACACAAAAACTATGCCGGTGTTTTCATTAACACTGAATACATTTGCTGCACTTCCTTTAGTTTTTGACAAACTGTAAGTAATAAGTCCATTTGAACCACTGTCTGCGTCTGTGGCATTAACTGAAACAATGCTTGTGCCTTTCATTGTGTTTTCCATCACAGATGCTTTATACACTGATTGGTTAAATGTTGGAGCATTGTCATTAACATCCAACACGGTGATATCTATATTTACTGTACCGGATCTCTGGGGAGTTCCTCCATCAACTGCGATCAGTTTTAAAGACAGATGGGGATGTAGCTCTCTGTCTAAAGGCTTCTGAAGCACCATTTCAACATATTTACTTCCATCTGGATTTGCATGTTGCTTCAAAATAAAATTATCGTTTGGTGATAAAATATAATCTTGCAACGCGTTTTGCCCCACATCTAGATCCTCTGCGCTCTGCAGTGGAAACTGTACTCCGACTACATTCAGATTCACTGATTTCGAGTTTGATATGCTTATCTTTATTTGGAAAGCTGGGAGCGTGATCATTGATATCTAAAACCTCAACAGTTACTCTGTGCAGTTCCATCGGATTTTCTAGAATCACCTCAAAGCTGAAGCTACACGGCGTTTCGTCTCCACAAAGCTCCTCTCGGTCTATTCTCTCTTTCACGACTAGAATCCCTTTGTCCGTCTTCAGCTCGGTGTAGTGGATGTTTTCTCCGGTCACGATACGGGCCCGCCCAGAAAGGAGCCTCTTCAGATCCAAACCCAGATCCTGTGCTACATTACCGATAACAGATCCTTTCTTCATCTCCTCTGGTATAGAATAACGAATCTGCGCACCTACCATATTAACCGTGTGAAGCAGCAACATAAGCAGTCCTATTTGCCGTCGAAATCCATAACACAATGGCAGTCTTGCGCATATGAAGGTGAGAGATCCCCGCAATGCCATCACGGCAACACAGAATAAACAAATCTGTAACCAGTGGACAAGAAAGTAAAACTAGTTTCGATATATCCGTTTGCTGATGGTTAATGACGTCCTCCGCACTTTAAATGCAAGTCTGTGAGATGATGTTGTCTCTTTCGTGCCCTAAACCTCGACAAAACACAGAGAGCCTTCTCCACTGTATAGTCTGCTTAGGGGTGGACTGAATAAAGACATTTAACAGGATATCATTTACTGACCAACAGCGTCGCTTAGAGTCTAAAAGCTGAACATAAATTACAGCACATTGCACACTACAGCTCTGAAGCAGACAAACTGAACTCTATGGTTGATTTCGGAAAGTCTTTAAAAAATATATACTTGTATGAGTTAAATTGAAATACTTTGCCATTCAACAGGTTATTTAATACCATGATTCTGAGTATATGTTTTAGGAAAGAAAACATGTGTAAATAAATTAAAATGTAATGAGTAATGTAATAAAAGTTGTCTACAGTGCTCACGGTCGAAGAAGAAAAAAAAAACACATATATATTTCATGAAAACACATATATATATATTTCATAAAAACACATATATATATATTTCATGGATATATAATCAATACAATTGTTAAATTAATTTACAAAAAATATGCATGTTTAAAAACGAAACATGTTTGATTGACTCCCTAAAATGATTCAGCGGTTTGAAGGTCTTATAAATCACTCACCTAAAGCACAATCATGAAAGTGCAGGATCCTGGTTCTACTTAAGACATTGCACAGCACTGTTCAAAATGCATGTGTTGCTAACGTAAACCACACTAACAACATCTCTATTTTCCAAGCGTGAGTATGTTTTACCTGCTCTTGTGACGAAACAGTTTCCCAAATGTGTATAACTAAAATAAATGGCATCTAAACAATGATTACGTTGCCAGAGCACTGCGCACACATCTGAAGGCTGAACATTACTGATGCTGCATTACTTTCCTCACAACGCATTGAGACAGAATGCAGTAAATAACACATATCAAATGAAAATCATTCAGGAGCCATTTGCTTTCCACAGGCTTATCTTTGCAATGTTTAAAACACAGCATTTCAATCAGGTTGTGTAAGAAAAAACAAGCTGTCCGTGGTGCTGAAAAGGAAACTAGAAAAACTAAGAGAACAAAGGGGCGAAAAATACGAAGCTATGTTTGACTCACCTCTAAAGGAGAGTCAGGTATAACAAGCTGTCTATGGTGCTGAAAGTGACGTGTTGTGTTCAACTGTTCTTTATCATTGCACAAAATATACGCAGAGACAAAAAGCAAAGCAATATTTTCCTAACTCACCTCTAGAGGAGAGTCTGGTTCATCCAGGATGCTCTTTTCACTCTGTATCCGCTGCATCGTCCCTGTAGAACTGGGGTCCATTATCAGCACGTTCTGACTACCTGCTCCGCCGGACTTACAGTCACTCTTTCTGGAGTCAGTCGTCCTGCACACCTCGTAGTTGTACACGTGTTGGAGAGTCCCTGTCCCCAAAGTGTCTGAGTAACGTGGAGGATAATAAGGAATCACAGGGAGATTGGAGTGAAACATGATGCGAGACTGTCTCCACCTGTAGATCTTCACTGATATAATAACCACTAAACACGTGATGAAGAGGAAGGACACTACAGCCAGAGCCAGCACTAAGTAAAAAGTCAGGTTGTCATTGTACTCCTTGTCCTGTGTAAAGTCAGTGAACTCAGACAGCACTTCCGGGAAGCTGTCAGCCACCACCACGTTAACAATGACTGTAGCTGAACGAGAGGGCTGCCCGTTGTCCTCCACTATAACAGACAGTCTTTGTTTCACAGCATCTTTATCAGTCACCTGGCGGATAGTCCTTATTTCTCCATTCTGTAAGCCCACTTCAAACAGCGCCCTGTCTGTGGCTTTCTGCAGTTTATAGGAGAGCCAGGCATTCTGTCCAGAGTCCACATCAACAGCCACCACTTTAGTGACCAGATAGCCCACATCTGCTGAACGAGGCACCATCTCAGCCACCAGAGAGCCACCAGTCTGGACTGGGTACAGGACCTGAGGAGGGTTGTCGTTCTGGTCCTGGATCAGTATTTTCACAGTCACATTGCTACTGAGTGGAGGAGAGCCTCCATCCTGAGCTTTGATTTCGACAACCAAATGTTTGATCTGCTCATAATCAAATGAGCGCAACGCATGTATAACTCCGCTTTCTGCATTTATAGAAACATATTCAGAAACCGGAGACCCGCCGAGTTTAGTATCTTCCAGAATATAAGATATACGGGCGTTTTGGTTTTCATCAGGATCTTTAGCTCTCACAGTGAGAACAGAAATACCTGGAGAGTTATTCTCTGCAATAAACGCACTGTAAACACTTTGTGAAAACGCAGGAGCATTATCGTTCACATCAGAGATCTTTAAATTAAAGTGTTTTCTTGTCGAGAGAGGAGGCATTCCTGCATCTGTCACAACTATAGTGATATTATATTCTGAAACACTTTCACGATCCAATACAGTATCTGTTACCAAAGTGTAGTAATTTCTTAAATTAGATTTAATCTTAAAAGGTGCATTTTGTTCTATTTTACATGTTACCTTTCCGTTTTCACCTGAATCAAGATCTTTCACATTTATAATGCCAATAGTTGTGCCAGGAGGAGAATCTTCTGACACAGGGCTAGTGAATGACATGACACTAATCGTAGGGGAGTTGTCATTTACATCACCTACTTCAATTATCACTTTACTGGAATCTGTCAAACCTCCCTGATCTTTTGCATCTATTCTGAGCTCGTACTTTTTGTCTTTTTCATAATCGATAGGACCTCTAATAAATACGAGACCAGTTTTTTCATCAATCATAAACAAATGACCGAGTTCACTATTGAGGTCGGAAAAAGAATATGTTACAATACTATTTGACCCAAAATCTGCATCACTGGCGTTAACAGTGGTAACGTAAGTATCTCTGGGAGCGTTTTCCATTACTGTAGCTTTGTATACAGACTGATTAAATACAGGTGCATTATCATTGGCATCAAGAACAGTGATATCTATATTTACTGTACCAGATCTCTGCGGAGATCCGCCGTCAACAGCTATCAGCTTTAGAGACAGATTAGGGTTGGTCTCTCTGTCTAATGGCTTCTGCAGCACCATCTCTGCGTATTTCTTTCCATCGGCATTAGAGTTTTGTTGTAAAACAAAATGATCATTCTCGGTCAAAAAATATTCCCTTAAATCATTGATACCAACATCTGGGTCTTCTGCACTTGTCAATGAAAAACGAGCACCAGCACTTGCAATTTCGCTGATTTCGAAACGGATAGTATCTCTTTTAAACGTAGGAGAATGATCATTTATGTCTGTTATTTCTACTGTAATTTGATGCAACTCCATCGGGTTTTCTAAAATCACCTCAAAGCTGAAGCTGCATGGCGTTACGTCTCTACAAAGCTGCTCTCGGTCTATTCTCTCTTTCACGACTAGAATCCCTTTGTCTGCCTTCAGCTCGGTGTACTGGATGTTTTCTCCGGTCACGATACGGGCCCGCCCAGAACGGAGCCTCTTCAGATCCAAACCAAGGTCCTGTGCTACATTACCGATTAGGGAGCCTTTCTTCATCTCCTCTGGGATTGAATATCGGATTTGTCCGCTGACCACTTGAATTAGATAAAGAAAGAAAAACAAGAGTTTCCACTTCTGTCCGCAGCCAAAGTGCCATCTCACGCATCGCGAGTATGGAGAGATTCCACACGCCATTGCAAAAATAAAAATAGGATAATATACTCTGCAACAAAACAAACACGACCCGTATCCGTTAGGTTGTATTTATCCGAATTGAGATTTAAATGCTTGCTAGTGTGTTACCCTCAGATATCAGCCCACTAAGTGCACACTACCTCCTTTTCTCTCATAGGGAGGGGACTTTGTGATAATGTTTTGGAAAAACGTAGATCAACCAACAGCGTCGCTTAGAGTCCAAAATCAGTAACACCGTGCAACATAGAATACATTCTGGAAATATTAAATGATTGATCAAATCTGAATGGTGCATACTCAAACTATGACAAAATACGTAATCCAAGTATTCCGTGAAATAAAATACATATTCATCTCAAATTAATTATTATCATGTATGTATTGGTTTGCAGTTAAATCTTTATAAACAAAAATAGAAACAGAATTACCGAACAAGTAACTCAAATGAACACAAGCTAATTACAACTTCAATCCTATTTAATTTGGGGAAGCAATGGGACATATAAAACATGGGGCTTGGTAAAACTAATTGAGATTAAATAAGGAACACATTGATTGTTAATAAAACATTTCATGTGCTGAGCAAACCACAACCACCATTTCAAACTTGTTAACAGACTACGGAGAGCAGCCTCATGCAAACCATGTTTAAAAAATGACAAGAACAAGGTAAAACAAAATGCGTCTTAAAAAAACGTTGTCTATGTAAAACCAAAAATCAGCATATTAATAAGAGGGAAAAAGTGGAAAGAATATTTTTGGAAAGTTCTGAATGTAAATAATGAAGCGGTATTCATATCAAATGAGAGGAGAGATGCTGCCCATGGTGCTGAATATAGATGCAGCACTTCACTAACAATGTCTATAAACACAGAAAGAGGGGAACGGTCACAGAAAGCTACATTATTTGACTAACCTCTAGAGGAGAGTCTGGTTCATCCAGGATGCTCTTTTCACTCTGTATCCGCTGCATCGTCCCTGTAGAACTGGGGTCCATTATCAGCACGTTCTGACTACTGGCTCCGCCGAACTTACAGTCACTCTTTCTGGAGTCAGTCGTCCTGCACACCTCGTAGTTGTACACGTGTTGGAGAGTCCCTGTCCCCAAAGTGTCTGAGTAACGTGGAGGATAATATGGAATCACAGGGAGATTGGAGTGACACATGATGCGAGACTGTCTCCACCTGTAGATCTTCACTGATATAATAACCACTAAACACGTGATGAAGAGGAAGGACACTACAGCCAGAGCCAGCACTAAGTAAAAAGTCAGGTTGTCATTGTACTCCTTGTCCTGTGTAAAGTCAGTGAACTCAGACAGCACTTCCGGGAAGCTGTCAGCCACCACCACGTTAACAATGACTGTAGCTGAACGAGAGGGCTGCCCGTTGTCCTCCACTATAACAGTCAGTCTTTGTTTCACAGCATCTTTATCAGTCACCTGGCGGATAGTCCTTATTTCTCCATTCTGTAAGCCCACTTCAAACAGCGCCCTGTCTGTGGCTTTCTGCAGTTTATAGGAGAGCCAGGCATTCTGTCCAGAGTCCACATCAACAGCCACCACTTTAGTGACCAGATAGCCCACATCTGCTGAACGAGGCACCATCTCAGCCACCAGAGAGCCACCAGTCTGGACTGGGTACAGGACCTGAGGAGGGTTGTCGTTCTGGTCCTGGATCAGTATTTTCACAGTCACATTGCTACTGAGTGGAGGAGAGCCTCCATCCTGAGCTTTGACTACCAGCTGAAGTTGTTTAATTTGCTCATAATCAAAAGAACGAAGTGCACTAAGAACTCCAGTTTCAGAGTTCAAAGACACATAAGTAGAAACTGGACTTCCACTGACTTGTGTTTCCTCTAAAAGATAAGAGACTCTGGCGTTTTGGTTCCAATCAGAGTCCCGCGCGCTGACAGCAAATATAGTCGCTCCAGGTGAATTGTTCTCTGTTATGTAAGCGGAGTAACTATTTGTATTAAATAAAGGTGCGTTATCATTTACATCAGATATTTTAAGATGTAATTTTGTTGAGCTAGAAAGTGGGGGAGAGCCCATATCAGTGGCTGTTATTGTTATATTATACTCTGAGACAGATTCTCTATCAAAGTGTTGATCTGAGATCAAATTGTAATAATTTGTTATGGAAGATTCTATCTTAAAGGGAAGTTTAACATCTATTGAACATTTTATTTGCCCATTTTTTTCAGAGTCTGCATCTTTTATGTTTAAAACAGCAACCGTAGTACCAGGATGTGCCTCTTCAGACAATGGGCTGGAAAAAGACATAATATTTATAACAGGGGAATTGTCGTTGACATCCACAACATCAAATATAATTTTACTTGTTCCTGTTAAACCACCCTGATCCTTTGCCTCTACTCTCACTTCGTATTTTCTGTCTTTTTCATAATCTATCTGCCCAGACACAGAAACTATGCCGGTGATTTCATCAACACTGAATACATTTGCTGCACTTCCTTTTGTTTTTGACAGACTGTAAGTAATAAGTCCATTTGAACCACTGTCCGCGTCTGTGGCATTAACTGAAACAATGCTTGTGCCTTTCATTGTGTTTTCCATCAGAGATGCTTTATACACAGATTGGTTAAATATTGGAGCATTGTCATTGGCATCTAACACGGTGATATCTATATTTACTGTACCGGATCTCTGGGGAGTTCCTCCATCAACTGCGATCAGTTTTAAAGACAGATGGGGATGTAGCTCTCTGTCTAAAGGCTTCTGAAGCACCATTTCAACATATTTACTTCCATCTGGATTTGCATGTTGCTTCAAAATAAAATTATCGTTTGGTGATAAAATATAATCTTGCAACGCATTTTGTCCCACATCTAGATCCTCTGCGCTCTGCAGTGGAAACTGCACTCCGACTACAGCAGATTCACTGATTTCGAGTTTGATATGCTTATCTCTATTTGGAAAGCTGGGAGCGTGATCATTGATATCTAAAACCTCAACAGTTACTCTGTGTAACTCGATAGGATTTTCTAAAATCACCTCAAAGCTGAAACTACACGGCGTTTCGTCTCCACAAAGCTGCTCTCGGTCTATTCTCTCTTTCACGACTAGAATCCCTTTGTCCGTCTTCAGCTCGGTGTAGTGGATGTTTTCTCCGGTCACGATACGGGCCCGCCCAGAAAGGAGCCTCTTCAGATCCAACCCGAGATCCTGTGCTACATTACCGATAACAGAGCCTTTCTTCATCTCCTCTGGTATAGAATAACGAATCTGCGCTCCTACCATATTAACCGTGTGAAGCAGCAACATAAGCAGTCCTATTTGCCGTCGAAATCCATAAAACAATGGCAGTCTTGCGCATAAGGTGAGAGATCCCCGCAATGCCATCACGGCAACACGGAATAAAAAAATCTGTAACCAGTGGAATAGACGGTAAAACTAATTTTGATATCCGTTTGCTGATGGTTAATCACGTCCTCCACACTTTAAACCCTAAACCTCGACAAAACACAGAGAGCCTTCTCCACATAGTCTGCTTAGGGATGGACTGAATGACGACATAGAACAGGATATCATTTGTTGACCAACAGCGTCGCTTAGAGTCTAAAAGCTGAACATCAATTACAGCACATTGCACACTAAAGCTCTGAAACTGCCAAATTGAACTAGAAATAATTTCGGAAATTCTTTAAAAAATATATACTTTTCTGAGTTAAATTGAAATACTTGGCCATTCAACATGTTATTTAATACCAGATTCTGAGTATATGTTTTAGGAAAGAGAACATGTGTACATAAAATAAAATGTAATGAGTAATGTAATAAAAGTTGTCTACAGTGCTCACGGTCGAAGAAGAAAAAACAAACACATATATATATATATATATATATTTCATGAAGACACATGTATATATATATATATATATATATATTTCATGGATATACAATCAATACAATTGTTGTATTCATTTACAAAAAATATGCATGTTTAAAAACGAAACATGTTTGATTGACTCCCTAAAATGATTCAGCGGTTTGAAGGTCTTATAAATCACTCACCTAAAGCACAATCATGAAAGTGCAGGATCCTGGTTCTACTTAAGACATTGCACAGCACTGTTCAAAATGCATGTGTTGCTAAAGGAAACCACACTAACAACATCTCTATTTTCCAAGCGTGAGTATGTTTTACCTGCTCTTGTGACGAAACAGTTTCCCAAATGTGTATAACTAAAATAAATGGCATCTAAACAATGATTACATTGCCAGAGCACTGCACACACATCTGAAGGCTGAACATTACTGATGCTGCATTACTTTCCTCACAACGCATTGAGAGAGAATGCAGTAAATAACACATATCAAATGAAAATCATTCAGGAGCCATTTGCTTTCCACAGGCTTATATTTGCAATGTTTAAAACACAGCATTTCAATCAGGTTGTGTAAGAAAAATAAGCTGTCCGTGGTGCTGAAAAGGAAACTAGAAAAACTAAGAGAACAAAGGGGCGAAAAATACGAAGCTATGTTTGACTCACCTCTAAAGGAGAGTCAGGTATAACAGGCTGTCTATGGTACTGAAAGTGACGTGTTGTGTTCAACTGTTCTTTATCATTGCACAAAATGTACGCAGAGACAAAAAGCAAAGCAATATTTTCCTAACTCACCTCTAGAGGAGAGTCTGGTTCATCCAGGATGCTCTTTCCACTCTGTATCCGCTGCATCGTCCCTGTAGAACTGGGGTCCATTATCAGCACGTTCTGACTACCTGCTCCGCCGGACTTATAGTCACTCTTTCTGGAGTCAGTCGTCCTGCACACCTCGTAGTTGTACACGTGTTGGAGAGTCCCTGTCCCCAAAGTGTCTGAGTAACGTGGAGGATAATAAGGAATCACAGGGAGATTGGAGTGAAACATGATGCGAGACTGTCTCCACCTGTAGATCTTCACTGATATAATAACCACTAAACACGTGATGAAGAGGAAGGACACTACAGCCAGAGCCAGCACTAAGTAAAAAGTCAGGTTGTCATTGTACTCCTTGTCCTGTGTAAAGTCAGTGAACTCAGACAGCACTTCCGGGAAGCTGTCAGCCACCACCACGTTAACAATGACTGTAGCTGAACGAGAGGGCTGCCCGTTGTCCTCCACTATAACAGACAGTCTTTGTTTCACAGCATCTTTATCAGTCACCTGGCGGATAGTCCTTATTTCTCCATTCTGTAAGCCCACTTCAAACAGCGCCCTGTCTGTGGCTTTCTGCAGTTTATAGGAGAGCCAGGCATTCTGTCCAGAGTCCACATCAACAGCCACCACTTTAGTGACCAGATAGCCCACATCTGCTGAACGAGGCACCATCTCAGCCACCAGAGAGCCACCAGTCTGGACTGGGTACAGGACCTGAGGAGGGTTGTCGTTCTGGTCCTGGATCAGTATTTTCACAGTCACATTGCTACTGAGTGGAGGAGAGCCTCCATCCTGAGCTTTGACTACGAAAACCAACTCTTTGATCTGCTCATAATCAAATGAGCGTACTGCATGTATAACTCCACTTTCTGCATTGATAGAAACATATTCAAAAACGGGAGACCCGCAGATTTTAGTATCTTCCAGAATATAAGATATACGGGATTTTTGGTTTTCATCAGGATCTTTAGCTCTCACAGTGAGAACAGAAATACCTGGGGAGTTATTCTCTGCAATAAACGCATTGTAAAGACTTTGTGAAAACGCAGGAGCATTATCGTTCACATCAGAGATCTTTAAATTAAAGTTTTTTATTGTCGAGAGAGGAGGCCTTCCTGCATCTGTCACAACTACAGTGATATTATATTCTGAAACACTTTCACGATCCAATACAGTATCTGTTACCAAAGTGTAGTAATTTCTTAAATTAGATTTAATCTTAAAAACTGTATTTTGTTCTATTTTACATGTTACCTGTCCGTTGTCACCTGAATCAAGATCTTTCACATTTATAATGCCAATAGTTGTACCAGGAGGAGAATCTTCTGACACAGGGCTAGTGAAGGACATGACACTAATCGTAGGGGAGTTGTCATTTACATCACCTACTTCAATTATCACTTTACTGGAATCTGTCAAACCTCCCTGATCTTTTGCATCTATTCTGAGTTCGTATTTGTTTTGTTTTTCATAATCAATTAACCCTGTTATAAGAACCACACCAGATTGTTCATTAACTATGAACAAATTACTAAAACCACTGCTGATGTCTGAAAAATAATACGTTACAATACTATTTGACCCAAAATCTTGGTCACTGGCGTTAACAGTGGTAACGTAAGTATCTCTTGGAGCGTTTTCCGTTACTGTAGCTTTGTATACAGACTGATTGAATACAGGTGCATTATCATTCACATCAAGAACAGTGATATCTATATTTACTGTACCAGATCTCTGCGGAGATCCGCCGTCAACAGCTATCAGCTTTAGAGACAGATTAGGGTTGGTCTCCCTGTCTAATGGCTTCTGCAGCACCATCTCTGCGTATTTCTTTCCATCTGCATTAGAGGTTTGTTTCACTATAAAATGCTCATTCTCGGTCAAAACATATTCCTTTAATCCATTGACACCAACATCTGGGTCTTCTGCACTCGTCAACGGAAAACGAGCGCCAGCACTGGCAATTTCACTGATTTCAAAACGGATAGTATCTTTTTTGAAAGCGGGAGAATGATCATTTATGTCTGTTATTTCTACTGTAATTTGATGCAACTCCATCGGGTTTTCTAAAATCACCTCAAAGCTGAAGCTGCACGGGGTTTTGTCTCCACAAAGCTGCTCTCGGTCTATTCTCTCTTTCACGACTAGAATCCCTTTGTCTGCCTTCAGCTCGGTGTACTGGATGTTTTCTCCGGTCACGATCCGGGCCCGCCCAGAACGGAGCCTCTTCAGATCCAAACCAAGGTCCTGTGCTACATTACCGATTAGGGAGCCTTTCTTCATCTCCTCTGGGATTGAATATCGGATTTGTCCGCTGACCACTTGAATTAGATAAAGAAAGAAAAACAGTAGCTTCCACTTCTGTCCGCAGCCAAAGTGCCATCTCACGCATCGCGAGTATGGAGAGATTCCACACGCCATTGCAAAAATAAAAATAGGAAAATATACTCTGCACCAAAACAAACACGACCCGTATCCGTTAGGTTGTATTTATCCGAATTGAGATTTAAATGCTTGCTAGTGTGTTACCCTCAGATATCAGCCCACTAAGTGCACACCACCTCCTTTTCTCTCATAGGGAGGGGACTTTGTGATAATGTTTTGGAAAAACGTAGATTAACCAACAGCGTCGCTTAGAGTCCAAAATCAGTAACACCGTGCAACATAGAATACATTCTGGAAATATTAAATGATTGATCAAATCTGAATGGTGCATACTCAAACTATGACAAAATACGTAATCCAAGTATTCCGTAAAATAAAATACATATTCATCTCAAATTAATTATTATCATGTATGTATTAATTTGCAGTTAAATCTTTATAAACGAAAATAGAAACAGAATTACCGAACAAGTAACTCAAATGAACACAAGCAAAGTACAACTTCAATCCTATTTAATTTGGGGAAGCAATGGGACATATAAAACATGGGGCTTGGTAAAACTAATTGAGATTAAATAAGGAACACATTGATTGTTAGTAAAACATTTCATGTCCTGAGCAAACCACAACCACCATTTCAAACTTGTTAACAGACTACGGAGAGCAGCCTCGATGCAAACCATGTTTAAAAAATGACAAGACCAAGGTAAAACAAAATGCGTCTAAAAAAAACGGTGTCTATGTAAAACCAAAAATCAGCATATTAATAAGATGGGAAAAGTGGAAAGAATATTTTTGGAAAGTTCTGAATGTAAATAATGAAGCGGTATTCATATCAAATGAGAGGAGATATGCTGCCCATGATGCTGAATATAGATGCAGCACTTCACTAACAATGTCTATAAACACAGAAAGAGGGAAACCGTCACAGAAAGCTACATTATTTGACTAACCTCTAGAGGAGAGTCAGGTTCATCCAGGATGCTCTTTTCACTCTGTATCCGCTGCATCGTCCTTGAAGAACTGGGGTCCATTATCAGCACGTTCTGACTACCGGCTCCGCCGGACTTACAGTCACTCTTTCTGGAGTCAGTCGTCCTGCACACCTCATAGTTGTACACGTGTTGGAGAGTCCCTGTCCCCAAAGTGTCTGAGTAACGTGGAGGATAATAAGGAATCACAGGGGGATTGGAGTGAAACATGATGCGAGACTGTCTCCACCTGTAGATCTTCACTGATATAATAACCACTAAACACGTGATGAAGAGGAAGGACACTACAGCCAGAGCCAGCACTAAGTAAAAAGTCAGGTTGTCATTGTACTCCTTGTCCTGTGTAAAGTCAGTGAACTCAGACAGCACTTCCGGGAAGCTGTCAGCCACCACCACGTTAACAATGACTGTAGCTGAACGAGAGGGCTGCCCGTTGTCCTCCACTATAACAGACAGTCTTTGTTTCACAGCATCTTTATCAGTCACCTGGCGGATAGTCCTTATTTCTCCATTCTGTAAGCCCACTTCAAACAGCGCCCTGTCTGTGGCTTTCTGCAGTTTATAGGAGAGCCAGGCATTCTGTCCAGAGTCCACATCAACAGCCACCACTTTAGTGACCAGATAGCCCACATCTGCTGAACGAGGCACCATCTCAGCCACCAGAGAGCCACCAGTCTGGACTGGGTACAGGACCTGAGGAGGGTTGTCGTTCTGGTCCTGGATCAGTATTTTCACAGTCACATTGCTACTGAGTGGAGGAGAGCCTCCATCCTGAGCTTTGATTTCGACAACCAAATGTTTGATCTGCTCATAATCAAATGAGCGCAACGCATGTATAACTCCGCTTTCTGCATTGATAGAAACATATTCAGAAACCGGAGACCCGCCGATTTTAGTATCTTCCAGAATATAAGATATACGGGCGTTTTGGTTTTCATCAGGATCTTCAGCTCTCACAGTGAGAACATAAATACCTGGAGAGTTATTCTCTGCAATAAATGCACTGTAAACACTTTGTGAAAACGCAGGAGCATTATCGTTCACATCAGAGATCTTTAAATTAAAGTGTTTTCTTGTCGAGAGAGGAGGCCTTCCTGCATCTGTCACAACTATAGTGATATTATATTCTGAAACACTTTCACGATTCAATACCGTGTCTGTTACCAAAGTGTAGTAATTTCTTAAATTAGATTTAATCTTAAAAGGTGCATTTTGTTCTATTTTACATGTTACCTTTCCGTTTTCACCTGAATCAAGATCTTTCACATTTATAATTCCAATAGTTGTACCAGGAGGAGAGTCTTCTGACACAGGGCTAGTGAAGGACATGACATTTAATACAGGTGAGTTATCATTCACATCAATCACCCCAACTATAACCTTACTTGAGTCTGTTAAAGCTCCTTGGTCTGTTGCTTCAATGCGTATTTCATACTTTTTTGCTTTTTCATAGTCAACCTGCCTTGAAAGAAATATCACACCCGTTGTTTTGTTAATTTCAAATATGCTGTCTATACTGCCTTGCATTTTGGAAATAGAATAATAAATCAAACCATTTGATCCGCTATCTGCGTCAGTGGCATTAACCGTGATGATATATGTACCTCCGGGGGAGTTTTCCACTACATTGGCCTTATAAACTGTTTGATTGAAAACAGGAGAATTATCGTTATGATCCAAGACAGTGATATCTATAATTACCGTACCCGATGTATGTGGCGTCCCACCGTCAAATGCTATTAGCTTTAGGGACAAACTTGGATATTGCTCTCTATCCAGTGGTTTCTCAAGAACCATCTCAGCATATTTTCTTCCGTCAGAATTTGAATATGTTTTTAAAATAAAATTTCCATTTGGAGATAAATGATAGTCCTGCAGTGCATTAACTCCGACATCAGGATCATTGGCTGTTGGCAAAACAAAACGTGCTCCAGGTACGGCTGATTCTCCAATCGTTAATTGCATGTCATGCTGATGAAAAGAAGGTGAATTATCATTAATGTCCAACACTTCGACCGTCACGTGATGCAGTTCCATCGGGTTTTCCAAAATCAAATCAAAGCTGAAGCTACACGGTGTTACCTCTGCACAAAGCTGCTCTCGGTCTATCCTCTCATTTACTACCAGCGTCCCTTTGTCTGTCTTCAGCTCGGTGTACTGGATGCTTTCTCCTGTCACGACACGGGCCCGACCAGAACGGAGCCTCTGCGCAGATATTCCGAGGTCCAATGCGACATTACCAATAAGGGATCCCTTCTTCATTTCCTCTGGGATTGAATAACGTATTTGACCGCCGGCAATATGACTGAGAAAAATAATAAACAGAATGCCTCGCGACGTCAGTCCATAGCCCAAACGCCATCTTAGTGTCCAGTCATATTTTCCGAAATCCATGTTATCAAATAATGTATGGGAAATAATACCATCCAAACACTGCTCATAAAAAAACGAAGTATTAACGAGAGTGTAGTTTATGATAAAACGATTTGTATGTCGTTTCTTTCGTGGTGAAAAATATCAATTCAAACACAGTCTATCTGCGCGCACTTCAACGTTGTAAACGGTATGAAGCATATTCACTCTCCACAGAGCAGGATGTAGAAAGGCACCGCCTGAAACACTGTTCATAGTTGTTTAACTAGACCAACAGCGTCCCTTAGAGTCCAGTGAATGAATATCAACACAAAGTGGGGAAATTCTTGCAAATGTAATTTTCATACTAACATGATAGCGACAATTGAATACATAGCACCGGGTCCCTCATAATGTATGGTGTCATACAAAATGTAACAAACATGCTGTTAATCACGACACAGCTAAACATACAAATAAAGAATAAAATAGTGAAAAATCTCCAGTGGAGAATCAACGTGCCATACAACACTGCATCACAGTCACGGAAGAAATATAATTACCAAGTAGAAATTCGAGATAAGAATAACAACAATGCCCTCATTAGTCTCATCAATGAGCACTAACTAAAACATTTCAATCACTTCACGTAAAGACGTGAACGCTGCAACACCTATTTACAGAAACAAATATGTACCAGTTGTTGCATTATAGTAAATATTAAATATTGATAAACAGTGGAAATGTAGCTTTTTAAATTTAAACTATTTTGAAAAAAAGGGTTGGAATTACATGCTGTGCACATATATGTCAACATTGACATCAGATTTGGAAAATAAAGGGCTACAAGATCCTAACTATTATATGGGTGCTGTCTATGGTGCTGAAAGTGACGTGTTGTGTTCAACTGTTCTTTATCATTGCACAAAATGTACACGGAGACAAAAAGCAAAGCAATATTTTCCTAACTCACCTCTAGAGGAGAGTCAGGTTCATCCAGGATGCTCTTTTCACTCTGTATCCGCTGCATCGTCCCTGTAGAACTGGGGTCCATTATCAGCACGTTCTGACTACCTGCTCCGCCGGACTTACAGTCACTCTTTCTGGAGTCAGTCGTCCTGCACACCTCGTAGTTGTACACGTGTTGGAGAGTCCCTGTCCCCAAAGTGTCTGAGTAACGTGGAGGATAATATGGAATCACAGGGAGATTGGAGTGACACATGATGCGAGACTGTCTCCACCTGTAGATCTTCACTGATATAATAACCACTAAACACGTGATGAAGAGGAAGGACACTACAGCCAGAGCCAGCACTAAGTAAAAAGTCAGGTTGTCATTGTACTCCTTGTCCTGTGTAAAGTCAGTGAACTCAGACAGCACCTCCGGGAAGCTGTCAGCCACCACCACGTTAACAATGACTGCAGCTGAACGAGAGGGCTGCCCGTTGTCCTCCACTATAACAGACAGTCTTTGTTTCACAGCATCTTTATCAGTCACCTGGCGGATAGTCCTTATTTCTCCATTCTGTAAGCCCACTTCAAACAGCGCCCTGTCTGTGGCTTTCTGCAGTTTATAGGAGAGCCAGGCATTCTGTCCAGAGTCCACATCAACAGCCACCACTTTAGTGACCAGATAGCCCACATCTGCTGAACGAGGCACCATCTCAGCCACCAGAGAGCCACCAGTCTGGACTGGGTACAGGACCTGAGGAGGGTTGTCGTTCTGGTCCTGGATCAGTATTTTCACAGTCACGTTGCTACTGAGTGGAGGAGAGCCTCCATCCTGAGCTTTGACTACCAGCTGAAGTTGTTTAATTTGCTCATAATCAAAAGAACGAAGTGCACTAAGAACTCCAGTTTCTGAGTTCAAAGACACATAAGTAGAAACTGGACTTCCACTGACTTGTGTTTCCTCTAAAAGATAAGAGACTCTGGCGTTTTGGTTCCAATCAGAGTCCCGCGCGCTGACAGCAAATATAGTCGCTCCAGGTGAATTGTTCTCTGTTATGTAAGCGGAGTAACTATTTGTATTAAACAAAGGTGCGTTATCATTTACATCAGATATTTTAAGATGTAATTTTGTTGAGCTAGAAAGTGGAGGAGAGCCCATATCAGTGGCTGTTATTGTTATATTATACTCTGAGACAGATTCTCTATCAAAGTGTTGATCTGAGATCAAATTGTAATAATTAGTTAGAGAAGATTCTATCTTAAAGGGAAGTTTAACATCTATTGAACATTTTATTCGCCCATTGTATTCAGAGTCTGGATCTTTTATGTTTAAAATGGCAATTGTTGTACCAGGAAGGGCATCTTCAGAAATGGGACTGGAAAATGACATGATATTTATAACTGGGGCATTGTCGTTAACATCTAGAACATCAAATATAATTTTACTTGTTCCAATTAAGCCACCCTGATCCTTTGCTTCTACCCTCACCTCGTATTTTCTGTCTTTTTCATAATCTATCTGCCCAGACATAGAAACTATGCCGGTGTTTTCATCAACACTGAATACATTTGCTGCACTTCCTTTAGTCTTGGACAAACTGTAAGTAATATGTCCATTTGAACCAATGTCCGCGTCTGTGGCATTAACTGACACAATGGTCGTGCCTTTCAATGTGTTTTCCATCACAGATGCTTTATACACTGATTGGTTAAATATTGGAGCATTGTCATTGGCATCTAACACAGTGACATCTATATTTACTGTACCGGATCTCTGGGGAGTTCCTCCATCAACTGCGATCAGTTTTAAAGACAGATGGGGATGTAGCTCTCTGTCTAAAGGCTTCTGCAGCACCATTTCAACATATTTACTTCCATCTGGATTTGCATGTTGCTTCAAAATAAAATTATCGTTTGGTGATAAAATATAATCTTGCAACGCGTTTTGCCCCACATCTAGATCCTCTGCGCTCTGCAGTGGAAACTGTACTCCGATTGCAGCCGATTCACTCATTTCAAAACAGATAGGCTTTTCTTTATTTGGAAAGACCGGAGCGTGATCATTGATATCTAAAACCTCAACAGTTACTCTGTGCAGTTCCATTGGATTTTCTAAAATCATCTCAAAGCTGAAGCTACACGGCGTTACGTCTCCACACAGCTCCTCTCGGTCTATTCTCTCATTCACGACTAGAATCCCTTTGTCCGTCTTCAGCTCGGTGTAGTGGATGTTTTCTCCGGTCACGATACGGGCCCGCCCAGAACGGAAGCCTCTTCAGATCCAACCCGAGATCCTGTGCTACATTGCCGATAACAGATCCTTTCTTCATCTCCTCTGGAATAGAATAACGAATCTGCGCTCCTACCATATTAACCGTTTGAAGCAGCAACATAAGCAGTCCTATTTGCCCTCGAAATCCGTAACACAATGGCAGTCTTGCGCATATGAAGGTGAGAGATCCCCGCAATGCCATCACGGCAACACAGAATAAAAAATATGTATCCAGTGGATAAGAAAGTAAAACTAGTTTCGATATATCCGTTTGCTGATGGTTAATCACGTCCTCCGCCTTTAAATGCAAGTCTGTGAGATGATGTTGTCTCTTTCGTGACCTAAACCTCGACAAAACACAGAGAGCCTTCTCCACTGTATAGTCTGCTTAGGGGTGGACTGAATGACGACATTTAACAGGATATCATTTACTGACCAATAGCGTCCCTTAGAGTCTAAAAGCTGAACATCAATTACAGCACATAACACACTACAGCTCTGAAGCTGACAAACTGAACTCTTCATATGGTAGAAATCATTTCGAAAAGTCGAAAAGTTTTTTAAAACTACTTTTCTGTGGTAAATTGAAATATTTGCCATTCAACAGGTTGTTTAATAATAAATAATGAGTATAAGTTTAAGGCAATAGGACCAGTATGAATTAAATAAAATGTAATCTCACTTTCAAGAAAAGTGGTATACTGTGCACACGTTCGAACAAGAAAAACAAGAAATAAATACATAACATGGTAATCTTCATGTTAAAAATATAGGCATGTTTGAAAAGCGAAACACTTTGATTGACTCCCTAAAATGATTCAGCGGTTTGAAGGTCTTATAAATCACTCACCTAAAGCACTATCATGAAAGTGCAGGATCCTGGTTCTACTTAAGACATTGCACAGCACTGTTCAAAATGCATGTGTTGCTAACGTAAACCACACTAACTGCATCTCTATTTTCCAAGCGTGAGTATGTTTTACCTGCACTTGTGACGAAACAGTTTCCCAAATTCGTATAACTAAAATAAATAGCATCTAAACAATGATTACATTGCCAGAGCACTGCACACACATCTGAAGGCTGAACATTACTGATGCTGCATTACTTTCCTCACAACGCATTGAGACAGAATGCAGTAAATAACACATATCAAATGAAAATCATTCAGGAGCCATTTGCTTTCCACAGGCTTATCTTTGCAATGTTTAAAACACAGCATTTCAATCAGGTTGTGTAAGAAAAATAAGCTGTCCGTGGTGCTGAAAAGGAAACTAGAAAAACTAAGAGAACAAAGGGGCGAAAAATACGAAGCTATGTTTGACTCACCTCTAAAGGAGAGTCAGGTATAACAAGCTGTCTATGGTGCTGAAAGTGACGTGTTGTGTTCAACTGTTCTTTATCATTGCACAAAATGTACGCAGAGACAAAAAGCAAAGCAATATTTTCCTAACTCACCTCTAGAGGAGAGTCTGGTTCATCCAGGATGCTCTTTTCACTCTGTATCCGCTGCATCGTCCCTGTAGAACTGGGGTCCATTATCAGCACGTTCTGACTACCTGCTCCGCCGAACTTACAGTCACTCTTTCTGGAGTCAGTCGTCCTGCACACCTCGTAATTGTACACGTGTTTGAGAGTCCCTGTCCCCAAAGTGTCTGAGTAACGTGGAGGATAATAAGGAATCACAGGGAGATTGGAGTGACACATGATGCGAGACTGTCTCCACCTGTAGATCTTCACTGATATAATAACCACTAAACACGTGATGAAGAGGAAGGACACTACAGCCAGAGCCAGCACTAAGTAAAAAGTCAGGTTGTCATTGTACTCCTTGTCCTGTGTAAAGTCAGTGAACTCAGACAGCACTTCCGGGAAGCTGTCAGCCACCACCACGTTAACAATGACTGTAGCTGAACGAGAGGGCTGCCCGTTGTCCTCCACTATAACAGACAGTCTTTGTTTCACAGCATCTTTATCAGTCACCTGGCGGATAGTCCTTATTTCTCCATTCTGTAAGCCCACTTCAAACAGCGCCCTGTCTGTGGCTTTCTGCAGTTTATAGGAGAGCCAGGCATTCTGTCCAGAGTCCACATCAACAGCCACCACTTTAGTGACCAGATAGCCCACATCTGCTGAACGAGGCACCATCTCAGCTACCAGAGAGCCACCAGTCTGGACTGGGTACAGGACCTGAGGAGGGTTGTCGTTCTGGTCCTGGATCAGTATTTTCACAGTCACGTTGCTACTGAGTGGAGGAGAGCCTCCATCCTGAGCTTTGATCACGACAACCAAATGTTTGATCTGCTCGTAATCAAATGAGCGCAACGCTTGTATAACTCCGCTTTCTGCATTGATAGAAACATATTCAAAAACGGGAGACCCGCCGATTTTAGTATCTTCCAGAATATAAGATATACGGGAGTTTTGGTTTTCATCAGGATCTTTAGCTCTCACAGTGATAACAGAAATACCTGGAGAGTTATTCTCTGCAATAAACGCACTGTAAACACTTTGTGAAAACGCAGGAGCATTATCGTTCACATCAGAGATCTTTAAATTAAAGTGTTTTCTTGTCGAGAGAGGAGGCATTCCTGCATCTGTCACAACTACAGTGATATTATATTCTGAAACACTTTCACGATCCAATACAGTATCTGTTACTAAAGTGTAGTAATTTCTTAAATTAGATTTAATCTTAAAAGGTGCATTTTGTTCTATTTTACATGTTACCTTTCCGTTTTCACCTGAATCAAGATCTTTCACATTTATAATGCCAATAGTTGTACCAGGAGGAGAGTCTTCTGACACAGGGCTAGTGAAGGACATGACACTAATCGTAGGGGAGTTGTCATTTACATCACCTACTTCAATTATCATTTTACTGGAATCTGTCAAACCTCCCGTATCTTTAGCTTCAATTCTAAGTTCGTATTTTTTTTCTTTTTCATAATCAATTAACCCTGTTATAAGAACTACACCAGATTGTTCATTAACTGTGAACAAATTACTAAAACCACTGCTGATGTCTGAAAAATAATACGTTACAATACTATTTGACCCAAAATCTGCATCACTGGCGTTAACAGTGGTAACGTAAGTATCTCTGGGAGCGTTTTCCGTTACTGTAGCTTTGTATACAGACTGATTAAATACAGGTGCATTATCATTGGCATCAAGAACAGTGATATCTATATTTACTGTACCAGATCTCTGCGGAGATCCGCCGTCAACAGCTATCAGCTTTAGAGACAGATTAGGGTTGGTCTCCCGGTCTAATGGCTTCTGCAGCACCATCTCTGCGTATTTATTTCCATCTGCATTAGAGGTTTGTTTCACAACAAAATTATCATTCTCGGTCAAAACATATTCTTTTAATCCATTGACACCAACATCTGGGTCTTCTGCACTCGTCAACGGAAAACGAGCGCCAGCATTAGCTGATTCGCTGATTTCAAAACGGATATTATCTTTTTTGAAAGCGGGAGAATGATCATTTATGTCTGTTATTTCTACTGTAATTTGATGCAACTCCATCGGGTTTTCTAAAATCACCTCAAAGCTGAAGCTGCACGGGGTTTCGTCTCCACAAAGCTGCTCTCGGTCTATTCTCTCTTTCACGACTAGAATCCCTTTGTCTGCCTTCAGCTCGGTGTACTGGATGTTTTCTCCGGTCACGATCCGGGCCCGCCCAGAACGGAGCCTCTTCAGATCCAAACCAAGGTCCTGTGCTACATTACCGATGAGGGAGCCTTTCTTCATCTCCTCTGGGATTGAATATCGGATTTGTCCGCTGACCACTTGAATTAGATAAAGAAAGAAAAACAGTAGCTTCCAGTTCTGTCCGCAGCCAAAGTGCCATCTCACGCATCGCGAGTATGGAGAGATTCCACACGCCATTGCAAAAATAAAAATAGGAAAATATACTCTGCACCAAAACAAACACGACCCGTATCCGTTAGGTTGTATTTATCCGAATTGAGATTGAAATGCTTGCTAGTGTGTTACCCTCAGATATCAGCCCAAGTGCACACCACCTCCTTTTCTCTCATAGGGAGGGGACTTTGTGATAATGTTTTGGAAAAACGTAGATTAACCAACAGCGTCGCTTAGAGTCCAAAATCAGTAACACCGTGCAACATGAATACATTCTGGAAATATTAAATGATTGATCAAATCTGAATGGTGCATACTCAAACTATGACAAAATACGTAATCCAAGTATTCCGTAAAATAAAATACATATTCATCTCAAATTAATTATTATCATGTATGTATTGGTTTGCAGTTACATCTTTATAAACGAAAATAGAAACATAATTACCGAACAAGTAACTCAAATGAACACAAGCAATGTACAACTTCAATCCTATTTAATTTGGGGAAGCAATGGGACATATCAAACATGGGGCTTGGTAAAAGTAATTGAGATTAAATAAGGAACACATTGATTGTTAATAAAACGTTTCATGTGCTGAGCAAACCACAACCACCATTTCAAACTTGTTAACAGACTACGGAGAGCAGCCTCGATGCAAACCATGTTTACAAAATGACAAGACCAAGGTAAAACAAAATGCGTCTAAAAAAAACGTTGTCTATGTAAAACCAAAAATCAGCATATTAATAAGAGGGAAAAAGTGGAAAGAATATTTTTGGAAAGTTCTGAATGTAAATAATGAAGCGGTATTCATATCAAATGAGAGGAGAGATGCTGCCCATGGTGCTGAATATAGATGCAGCACTTCACTAACAATGTCTATCAACACAGAAAGAGGGGAACCGTCACAGAAAGCTACATTATTTAACTCACCTCTAGAGGAGAGTCTGGTTCATCCAGGATGCTCTTTTCACTCTGTATCCGCTGCATCGTCCCTGTAGAACTGGGGTCCATTATCAGCACGTTCTGACTACCTGCTCCGCCGGACTTACAGTCACTCTTTCTGGAGTCAGTCGTCCTGCACACCTCGTAGTTGTACACGTGTTGGAGAGTCCCTGTCCCCAAAGTGTCTGAGTAACGTGGAGGATAATAAGGAATCACAGGGAGATTGGAGTGAAACATGATGCGAGACTGTCTCCACCTGTAGATCTTCACTGATATAATAACCACTAAACACGTGATGAAGAGGAAGGACACTACAGCCAGAGCCAGCACTAAGTAAAAAGTCAGGTTGTCATTGTACTCCTTGTCCTGTGTAAAGTCAGTGAACTCAGACAGCACTTCCGGGAAGCTGTCAGCCACCACCACGTTAACAATGACTGTAGCTGAACGAGAGGGCTGCCCGTTGTCCTCCACTATAACAGACAGTCTTTGTTTCACAACATCTTTATCAGTCACCTGGCGGATAGTCCTTATTTCTCCATTCTGTAAGCCCACTTCAAACAGCGCCCTGTCTGTGGCTTTCTGCAGTTTATAGGAGAGCCAGGCATTCTGTCCAGAGTCCACATCAACAGCCACCACTTTAGTGACCAGATAGCCCACATCTGCCTGAACGAGGCACCATCTCAGCCACCAGAGAGCCACCAGTCTGGACTGGGTACAGGACCTGAGGAGGGTTGTCGTTCTGGTCCTGGATCAGTATTTTCACAGTCACGTTGCTACTGAGTGGAGGAGAGCCTCCATCCTGAGCTTTGACTACCAGCTGAAGTTGTTTAATTTGCTCATAATCAAAAGAACAAAGTGCACTAAGAACTCCAGTTTCTGAGTTCAAAGACACATAAGTAGAAACTGGACTTCCACTGACTTGTGTTTCCTCTAAAAGATAAGAGACTCTGGCGTTTTGGTTCCAATCAGAGTCCCGCGCGCTGACAGCAAATATAGTCGCTCCAGGTGAATTGTTCTCTGTTATGTAAGCGGAGTAACTATTTGTATTAAATAAAGGTGCGTTATCATTTACATCAGATATTTTAAGATGTAATTTTGTTGAGCTAGAAAGTGGGGGAGAGCCCATATCAGTGGCTGTTATTGTTATATTATACTCTGAGACAGATTCTCTATCAAAGTGTTGATCTGAGATCAGATTGTAATAATTAGTTAGAGAAGATTCTATCTTAAAGGGAAGTTTACCATCTATTGAACATTTTATTTGCCCATTTTTTTCAGAGTCTGCATCTTTTATGTTTAAAATGGCAATTGTTGTACCAGGAAGGGCTTCCTCAGAAACGGGGCTTAAAAAAGACATGATATTTATAACTGGGGAATTGTCGTTGACATCCAAAACATCAAATATAATTGTACTTGTTCCTGTTAAACCACCCTGATCCTTTGCATCTACCCTCACTTCGTATTTTCTGTCTTTTTCATAATCTATCTGCCCAGACACAGAAACTATGCCGGTGATTTCATCAACACTGAATACATTTGCTGCACTTCCTTTTGTTTTTGACAAACTGTAAGTAATAAGTCCATTTGAACCACTGTCCGCGTCTGTGGCATTAACTGAGATAATGGTCGTGCCTTTCATTGTGTTTTCCATCACAGATGCTTTATACACTGATTGGTTAAATGTTGGAGCATTGTCATTAACATCCAACACAGTGACATCTATATTTACGGTACCGGATCTCTGGGGAGTTCCTCCATCAACTGCGATCAGTTTTAAAGACAGATGGGGATGTAGCTCTCTGTCTAAAGGCTTCTGAAGCACCATATTTACATATTTACCTCCATTTGGATTTGCATGTTGCTTCAAAAGAAAATAGTCGTTTGGTGATAAAATATAATCTTGCAACGCGTTTTGCCCCACATCTAGATCCTCTGCGCTCTGCAGTGGAAACTGCACTCCGACTGCAGCCGATTCACTAATTTCGAGTTTGATATGCTTATCTCTATTTGGAAAGCTGGGAGCGTGATCATTGATATCTAAAACCTCAACAGTAACTCTGTGCAGTTCCATTCGGGCTTTCTAAAATCACCTCAAAGCTGAAGCTACACGGCGTTTCGTCTCCACAAAGCTCCTCTCGGTCTATTCTCTCTTTCACGACTAGAATCCCTTTGTCCGTCTTCAGCTCGGTGTAGTGGATGTTTTCTCCGGTCACGATACGGGCCCGCCCAGAACGAAGCCTCTTCAGATCCAACCCGAGATCCTGTGCTACATTACCGATAACAGATCCTTTCTTCATCTCCTCTGGTATAGAATAACGAATCTGCGCACCTACCATATTAACCGTGTGAAGCAGCAACATAAGCAGTCCTATTTGTCGTCGAAATCCATAAAACAATGGCAGTCTTGCGCATATGAAGGTGAGAGATCCCCGCAATGCCATCATGGCAACACAGAATAAAAAAATCTGTAACCAGTGGAATAGAAAGTAAAACTAGTTTCGATATATCCGTTTGCTGATGGTTAATGACGTCCTCCGCATTTTAAATGCAAGTCTGTGAGATGATGTTGTCCCTTTCGTGCCCTAAACCTCGACAAAACACAGAGAGCCTTCTCCACTGTATAGTCTGCTTAGGGGTGGACTGAATGACGACATTTAACAGGATATCATTTACTGATCAACAGCGTCGCTTAGAGTCTGAAAGCTGAACATCAATTACAGCACATACCACACTAAAGCTCTGAAGCTGACAAACTCAACTAGAAATAATTTCAGAAAGTCTTTAAAAAATGTATACTTGTATGAGTTAAATTGAAATACTTTGCCATTCAACATGTTATTTAATACCAGATTCTGAGTATACATTTTAGGAAAGAGAACCTGTGTACATAAAATAAAATGTAATGAGTAATGTAATAAAAGTTGTCAACAGTGCTCACGGTCGAAGAAGAAAAAACAAACACATATATATATATATATATATATATATATATATATTTCATTGATATATAATAAAGTTTATATTAATTAATTTACAAAAAATATGCATGTTTAAAAACGAAACATGTTTGATTGACTGCCTAAAAAGATTCAGTGGCTTTGAAGGTCTTATAAATCACTCACCTAAAGCACTATCATGAAAGTGCAGGATCCTGGTTCTACTTAAGACATTGCACAGCACTGTTCAAAATGCATGTGTTGCTAACGTAAACCACACTAACAACATCTCTATTTTCCAAGCCTGAGTATGTTTTACCTGCTCTTGTGACGAAACAGTTTCCCAAATGTGTATAACTAAAATAAATAGCATCTAAACAATGATTACGTTGCCAGAGCACTGCACACACATCTGAAGGCTGAACATTACTGATGCTGCATTACTTTCCTCACAACGCATTGAGACAGAATGCAGTAAATAACACATATCAAATGAAAATCATTCAGGAGCCATTTGCTTTCCACAGGCTTGTCTTTGCAATGTTTAAAACACAGCATTTCAATCAGGTTGTGTAAGAAAAAACAAGCTGTCCGTGGTGCTGAAAAGGAAACTAGAAAAACTAAGAGAACAAAGGGGCGAAAAATACGAAGCTATGTTTGACTCACCTCTAAAGGAGAGTCAGGTATAACAGGCTGTCTATGGTGCTGAAAGTGACGTGTTGTGTTCAACTGTTCTTTATCATTGCACAAAATGTACGCAGAGACAAAAAGCAAAGCATTATTTTCCTAACTCACCTCTAGAGGAGAGTCTGGTTCATCCAGGATGCTCTTTTCACTCTGTATCCGCTGCATCGTCCCTGTAGAACTGGGGTCCATTATCAGCACGTTCTGACTACCTGCTCCGCCGGACTTACAGTCACTCTTTCTGGAGTCAGTCGTCCTGCACACCTCGTAGTTGTACACGTGTTGGAGAGTCCCTGTCCCCAAAGTGTCTGAGTAACGTGGAGGATAATAAGGAATCACAGGGAGATTGGAGTGACACATGATGCGAGACTGTCTCCACCTGTAGATCTTCACTGATATAATAACCACTAAACACGTGATGAAGAGGAAGGACACTACAGCCAGAGCCAGCACTAAGTAAAAAGTCAGGTTGTCATTGTACTCCTTGTCCTGTGTAAAGTCAGTGAACTCAGACAGCACTTCCGGGAAGCTGTCAGCCACCACCACGTTAACAATGACTGTAGCTGAACGAGAGGGCTGCCCGTTGTCCTCCACTATAACAGACAGTCTTTGTTTCACAGCATCTTTATCAGTCACCTGGCGGATAGTCCTTATTTCTCCATTCTGTAAGCCCACTTCAAACAGCGCCCTGTCTGTGGCTTTCTGCAGTTTATAGGAGAGCCAGGCATTCTGTCCAGAGTCCACATCAACAGCCACCACTTTAGTGACCAGATAGCCCACATCTGCTGAACGAGGCACCATCTCAGCCACCAGAGAGCCACCAGTCTGGACTGGGTACAGGACCTGAGGAGGGTTGTCGTTCTGGTCCTGGATCAGTATTTTCACAGTCACATTGCTACTGAGTGGAGGAGAGCCTCCATCCTGAGCTTTGACCCGGAAGTGGAAGTCTTTGATCTGCTCGTAGTCAAAAGAGCGCACTGCATGGATGACTCCGCTTTCTGCATTGATAGAAACATATTCAAAAACGAGAGACCCGCCGATTTTAGTATCTTCCAGAATATAAGATATACGGGAGTTTTGGTTTTCATCAGGATCTTTAGCTCTCACAGTAAGAACAGAAATACCTGGGGAGTTATTCTCTGCAATAAACGCACTGTAAACACTTTGTGAAAACGCAGGAGCATTATCGTTCACATCAGAGATCTTTAAATTAAAGTTTTTTCTTGTCGAGAGAGGAGGCATTCCTGCATCTGTCACAACTACAGTGATATTATATTCTGAAACACTTTCACGATCCAATACAGTGTCTGTTACTAAAGTGTAGTAATTTCTTAAATTAGATTTAATCTTAAATGGTGCATTTTGTTCTATTTTACATGTTACCTTTCCGTTTTCACCTGAATCAAGATCTTTCACATTTATAATGCCAATAGTTGTGCCAGGGGGAGAGTCTTCTGACACAGGGCTAGTGAAGGACATGACACTAATCGTAGGGGAGTTGTCATTTACATCACTTACTTCAATTATCACTTTACTGGAATCTGTCAAACCTCCCGTATCTTTAGCTTCAATTCTAAGTTCGTATTTTTTTTCTTTTTCATAATCAATTAACCCTGTTATAAGAACTACACCAGATTGTTCATTAACTGTGAACAAATTACTAAGGCCACTGCTGATGTCTGAAAAATAATACGTTACAATACTATTTGACCCAAAATCTGCATCACTGGCGTTAACAGTGGTAACGTAAGTATCTATGGGAGCGTTTTCCATTACTGAAGCTTTGTATACAGACTGATTAAATACAGGTGCATTATCATTGGCATCAAGAACAGTGATATCTATATTTACTGTACCAGATCTCTGCGGAGATCCGCCGTCAACAGCTATCAGCTTTAGAGACAGATTAGGGTTGGTCTCCCGGTCTAATGGCTTTTGCAGCACCATCTCTGCGTATTTCTTTCCGTCAGCATTAGAGGTTTGTTTCACAACAAAATTATCATTCTCGGTCAAAACATATTCCTTTAATCCATTGACACCAACATCTGGGTCTTCTGCACTCGTCAACGGAAAACGAGCGCCAGCACTGGCAATTTCGCTGATTTCAAAACGGATATTATCTTTTTTGAAAGCGGGAGAATGATCATTTATGTCTGTTATTTCTACTGTAATTTGATGCAACTCCATCGGGTTTTCTAAAATCACCTCAAAGCTGAAGCTGCACGGGGTTTCGTCTCCACAAAGCTGCTCTCGGTCTATTTTCTCTTTCACGACTAGAATCCCTTTGTCTGCCTTCAGCTCGGTGTACTGGATGTTTTCTCCGGTCACGATACGGGCCCGCCCAGAACGGAGCCTCTTCAGATCCAAACCAAGGTCCTGTGCTACATTACCGATGAGGGAGCCTTTCTTCATCTCCTCTGGGATTGAATATCGGATTTGTCCGCTGACCACTTGAAATAGATAAAGAAAGAAAAACAGTAGCTTCCACTTCTGTCCGCAACCAAAGTGCCATCTCACGAATCGCGAGTATGGAGAGATTCCACACGCCATTGCAAAAATAAAAATAGGAAATTATACTCTGCACCAAAACAAACACGACCCGTATCCGTTAGGTTGTATTTATCCGAATTGAGATTTAAATGCTTGCTAGTGTGTTACCCTCAGATATCAGCCCACTAAGTGCACACCACCTCCTTTTCTCTCATCGGGAGGGGACTTTGTGATAGTGTTTTGGAAAAACGTAGATTAACCAACAGCGTCGCTTAGAGTCCAAAATCAGTAACACCGTGCAACATAGAATACATTCTGGAAATATTAAATGATTGATCAAATCTGAATGGTGCATACTCAAACTATGACAAAATACGTAATCCAAGTATTCTGTAAAATAAAATACATATTCATCTCAAATTAATTATTACCATGTATGTATTAATTTGCAGTTAAATCTTTATAAATGAAAATAGAAACATAATTACCGAACAAGTAACTCAAATGAACACAAGCAAATTACAACTTCAATCCTATTTAATTTGGGGAAGCAATGGGACATATAAAACATGGGGCTTGGTAAAACTAATTGAGATTAAATAAGGAACACATTGAGTGTTAATAAAACATTTCATGTGCTGAGCAAACCACAACCACCATTTCAAACTTGCTAACAGACTACGGAGAGCAGCCTCGATACAAACCATGTTTAAAAAATGACAAGACCAAGGTAAAACAAAATGCGTCTAAAAAAACGTTGTCTATGTAAAACTAAAAATCAGCATATTAATAAGAGGGAACAAGTGGAAAGAATATTTTTGGAATGTTCTGAATGTAAATATTGAAGCGCTATTCATATCAAACGAGAGGAGAGATGCTGCCCATGGTGCTGAATATAGATGCAGCACTTCACTAACAATGTCTATAAACACAGAAAGAGGGGAACCGTCACAGAAAGCTACATTATTTGACTAACCTCTAGAGGAGAGTCTGGTTCATCCAGGATGCTCTTTCCACTCTGTATCCGCTGCATCGTCCCTGTAGAACTGGGGTCCATTATCAGCACGTTCTGACTACCTGCTCCACCGGACTTACAGTCACTCTTTCTGGAGTCAGTCGTCCTGCACACCTCGTAGTTGTACACGTGTTGGAGAGTCCCTGTCCCCAAAGTGTCTGAGTAACGTGGAGGATAATATGGAATCACAGGGAGATTGGAGTGAAACATGATGCGAGACTGTCTCCACCTGTAGATCTTCACTGATATAATAACCACTAAACACGTGATGAAGAGGAAGGACACTACAGCCAGAGCCAGCACTAAGTAAAAAGTCAGGTTGTCATTGTACTCCTTGTCCTGTGTAAAGTCAGTGAACTCAGACAGCACTTCCGGGAAGCTGTCAGCCACCACCACGTTAACAATGACTGTAGCTGAACGAGAGGGCTGCCCGTTGTCCTCCACTATAACAGACAGTCTTTGTTTCACAGCATCTTTATCAGTCACCTGGCGGATAGTCCTTATTTCTCCATTCTGTAAGCCCTACTTCAAACAGCGCCCTGTCTGTGGCTTTCTGCAGTTTATAGGAGAGCCAGGCATTCTGTCCAGAGTCCACATCAACAGCCACCACTTTAGTGACCAGATAGCCCACATCTGCTGAACGAGGCACCATCTCAGCCACCAGAGAGCCACCAGTCTGGACTGGGTACAGGACCTGAGGAGGGTTGTCGTTCTGGTCCTGGATCAGTATTTTCACAGTCACGTTGCTACTGAGTGGAGGAGAGCCTCCATCCTGAGCTTTGACTACCAGCTGAAGTTGTTTAATTTGCTCATAATCAAAAGAACGAAGTGCACTAAGAACTCCAGTTTCAGAGTTCAAAGACACATAAGTAGAAACTGGACTTCCACTGACTTGTGTTTCCTCTAAAAGATAAGAGACTCTGGCGTTTTGGTTCCAATCAGAGTCCCGCGCGCTGACAGCAAATATAGTCGCTCCAGGTGAATTGTTCTCTGTTATGTAAGCGGAGTAACTATTTTTATTAAATAAAGGTGCGTTATCATTTACATCAGATATTTTAAGATGTAATTTTGTTGAGCTAGAAAGTGGGGGAGAGCCCATATCAGTGGCTGTTATTGTTATATTATACTCTGAGACAGATTCTCTATCAAAGTGTTGATCTGAGATCAAATTGTAATAATTAGTTAGAGAAGATTCTATCTTAAAGGGAAGTTTAACATCTATTGAACATTTTATTTGCCCATTTTTTTCAAAGTCTGCATCTTTTATGTTTAAAATGGCAATTGTTGTACCAGGAAGGGCATCCTCAGAAACGGGGCTTGAAAAAGACATAATATTTATAACTGGGGAATTGTCGTTGACATCCACAACATCAAATATAATTGTACTTGTTCCTGTTAAACCACCCTGATCCTTTGCCTCTACTCTCACTTCATATTTTCTGTCTTTTTCATAATCTATCTGCCCAGACACAGAAACTATGCCGGTGATTTCATCAACACTGAATACATTTGCTGCACTTCCTTTTGTTTTTGACAAACTGTAAGTAATAAGTCCATTTGAACCACTGTCCGCGTCTGTGGCATTAACTGAGATAATGATCGTGCCTTTCAATGTGTTTTCCATCACAGATGCTTTATACACTGATTGGTTAAAAACCGGAATATTGTCGTTTGCATCTAACACAGTGACATCTATATTTACTGTACCGGATCTCTGGGGACTTCCTCCATCAACTGCGATCAGTTTTAAAGACAGATGGGGATGTAGCTCTCTGTCTAAAGGCTTCTGAAGCACCATATTTACATATTTACCTCCATTTGGATTTGCATGTTGCTTCAAAATAAAATTGTCGTTTGGTGATAAAATATAATCTTGCAACGCGTTTTGCCCCACATCTAGATCCTCTGCGCTCTGCAGTGGAAACTGCACTCCGACTGCAGCCGATTCACCGATTTCAAGTTTGATATGCTTATCTCTATTTGGAAAGCTGGGAGCGTGATCATTGATATCTAAAACCTCAACAGTTACTCTGTGCAGTTCCATTGGATTTTCTAAAATCATCTCAAAGCTGAAGCTACACGGCGTTTCGTCTCCACAAAGCTCCTCTCGGTCTATTCTCTCATTCACGACTAGAATCCCTTTGTCCGTCTTCAGCTCGGTGTAGTGGATGTTTTCTCCGGTCACGATACGGGCCCGCCCAGAACGGAGCCTCTTGAGATCCAACCCGAGATCCTGTGCTACATTACCGATAACAGATCCTTTCTTCATCTCCTCTTGTATAGAATAACGAATCTGCGCTCCTACCATATTAACCGTGTGAAGCAGCAACATAAGCAGTCCTATTTGCCATCGAAATCCATAAAACAATGGCAGTCTTGCGCATATGAAGGTGAGAGATCCCCGCAATGCCATCACGGCAACACAGAATAAAAAATCTGTATCCAGTGGATAAGAAAGTAAAACTAGTTTTGATATATCCGTTTGCTGATGGTTAATCACGTCCACATTTAAATGCAAGTCTGTGAGATGATGTTGTCTCTTTCGTGCCCTAAACCTCGACAAAACACAGAGAGCCTTCTCCACTGTATAGTCTGCTTAGGGGTGGACTGAATGACGACATTTAACAGGATATCATTTACTGACCAACAGCGTCCCTTAGAGTCTGAAAGCTGTACATCAATTACTGCACATACCACACTAAAGTTCTGAAGAAGACAAACTGAACTCTTCCTAGAAATCATTTCGGAAAGTCTGTAAAAAAAACTACTTTTCTGTGGTAAATTGAAATATTTGCCATTCAACAGGTTGTTTAATAGCAAATTATGAGTATACATTTAAGGCAATAGGACCAGTATGAATAAAGAAAATGTAATCTCACTTTCAAGAAAGGTGGTATACTGTGCACACGTTCGAACAAGAAAAACAAGAAATAAAATGTATTTCTTGTTTTTCTTGTTGTTTCTTGTTACATTGTATGTGTTTATTTAATAAATACATAAAATGGTAATCATCATGTTACAATTATAGGCATGTTTAAAAGCGAAAAACTTTGATTGACTCCCTATAATTTAGCGGTTTGCATGGTCTGATAAATCAATCCCTATAAGCACTATCATGAAAGTGGAGGATCCTGCTTCTACTTAAGACATTGCACAGCACTGTTCAAAATGCAAGTGTTGCTAATGTAAACCACACTAACAGCATCTTTCTTTTCCAAGCGTGAATATGTTTTACCTGCTCTTGTGACAAAACTATTTCCCAAATTTGAAGAAGCAAAATAAATGGTATCTAAACAATGATTACGTTGCCAGAACACTGCACACACAACATTACTGATTCTGCATTACTTCCCTCACAATGCATTGAGACAGAATGCAGTAATATAATTTCATATGAATGCTCATTCAAGAGCCTTTGCTATTCCAAACATATCTTTGCAATGTTTAAAAGACACAGCATTTTGATCAGGTTGTGTAAGAAAAATAAGCTGTCCTTGGCACTGAACATGAAACTAGAAACAAAAGGAAAACAAAGGGTCCAAAAAGACGAAGCTGGCATTTTTGACTCACCTCAAGAGGAGAGTCTGGTTCATCCAGGATGCTCTTTTCACTCTGTATCCGCTGCATCGTCCCTGTAGAACTGGGGTCCATTATCAGCACGTTCTGACTACCTGCTCCGCCGAACTTACAGTCACTCTTTCTGGAGTCAGTCGTCCTGCACACCTCGTAGTTGTACACGTGTTGGAGAGTCCCTGTCCCCAAAGTGTCTGAGTAACGTGGAGGATAATAAGGAATCACAGGGAGATTGGAGTGACACATGATGCGAGACTGTCTCCACCTGTAGATCTTCACTGATATAATAACCACTAAACACGTGATGAAGAGGAAGGACACTACAGCCAGAGCCAGCACTAAGTAAAAAGTCAGGTTGTCATTGTACTCCTTGTCCTGTGTAAAGTCAGTGAACTCAGACAGCACTTCCGGGAAGCTGTCAGCCACCACCACGTTAACAATGACTGTAGCTGAACGAGAGGGCTGCCCGTTGTCCTCCACTATAACAGACAGTCTTTGTTTCACAGCATCTTTATCAGTCACCTGGCGGATAGTCCTTATTTCTCCATTCTGTAAGCCCACTTCAAACAGCGCCCTGTCTGTGGCTTTCTGCAGTTTATAGGAGAGCCAGGCATTCTGTCCAGAGTCCACATCAACAGCCACCACTTTAGTGACCAGATAGCCCACATCTGCTGAACGAGGCACCATCTCAGCCACCAGAGAGCCACCAGTCTGGACTGGGTACAGGACCTGAGGAGGGTTGTCGTTCTGGTCCTGGATCAGTAATTTCACAGTCACATTGCTACTCAGTGGAGGAGAGCCTCCATCCTGTCCTCTGACAGTGAATACAACTTGCTTTATTTGTTCATAATCAAATGAGCGCACTGCATGTATTGCTCCGCTTTCTGCATTAACCGAAACATATACAGAAATTGGAGATCCGCCTATTTCACACTCTTCCAAAATATAGGAAACACGGGCGTTTTGGTTTTCATCAGGGTCTCTAGCTCGAACACTTAATACAGATACACCCGGAGAATTATTCTCTGTGATGTATGCACTATAAACGCTCTGGGGAAATACTGGGGCATTATCATTTACATCAGAAACCTTAAGATAAAAGGTTCTTGTAGTTGAGAGTGGTGGCGAGCCAGTGTCTGAGGCAATAACAGTAATGTTACACTCTGGCAGATTTTCACGATCTAATGCAGCATCAGTGATCAATGCATAGTAATTTCTAACATTGGATTTAATTTTAAAAGGAACATTGCCTTCGATCGTGCACCTAACTTGTCCGTTTTCACTCGAATCCAGATCTTTAACATTAATTATGCCAATAGTTGTACCGGCGGGGGAGTCTTCAGACACAGGGCTCGTGAAGGACATCACGTTAATGACCGGAGCATTATCATTTACATCGATTACCTCAATTTCAACTTTGCTAGAATCTGTCAGTCCGCCATGATCTTTGGCTTCAACCCTGAACTCGACTTTTTTGTCTTTTTCAAAATCTATTTCCTTAGCCACATATATTTTCCCAGTAGCCTCATCTATTTCGAACAAATCAGCTATTCCTGCTTTTGATTTTGAAAATGAATACGTTATCTTTCCGTTTGAACCACTATCAATATCGCTTGCATTCACAGTGATAATATGTGTGCCTTTTGATGCATTTTCAATCACCGTGGCCTTATATAGTGTCTGGTTGAACACAGGTGCATTATCATTGGCATCAAGGATGAAAACATCTATATTTACTGTACCAGATCTCTGTGGATCTCCACCGTCCACTGCCAGCAGTTTTAGAGACAGGCGTGGCTGCTCTTCTCTGTCCAGGGGTTTCTGAAGCACCATTTCAGCATATTTACTGCCGTCCGGATTGACGTGTTGTTTTAAATCAAAATTATCGTTCGGAGTTAATACGTAATTCTGCAGACCATTTCCCCCAACATCAGCATCGTCTGCACTTTCTAAAACAAATCGGGAACCAAGCACGGCTGATTCGCTTATTTCAAATTTCAAATGACTGTTTTGGAAAATAGGAGCGTTGTCATTTACGTCCAATACTTCTATAGTCACAGGGTGCAACTCCATTGGGTTTTCCAATAAAATCTCAAAGGTAAAGCTACACGGCGTTTCGTCTCCACAAAGCTGCTCTCGGTCTATTCTCTCATTCACGACTAGAATCCCTTTGTCTGTCTTCAGCTCGGTGTAGTGGATGTTTTCTCCAGTCACGATACGGGCCCGCCCAGAACGAAGCCTCTTCAGATCCAAACCAAGATCTTGTGCTACATTACCAACAAGCGACCCTTTCTTCTTCTCCTCTGGGATGGAATACCGTATTTGGGCAACTACTTGATTAAGTAAAAAAAAGAGAAAAAAACCCAGATACAGTCCCCCTCGCAATTGTCCAAACGATCGGCATCTCACTCCTCCGTCTCGAAAATTGTCTTGACGTGCCATGGAAAACAAGGGTCTTAAAGCAAACCGGACAATAAAATGAAGATTGTAACTGACTGACGAAAACACATACAGTCCAGATTAGGGAAAATAGGAAGGTTAATATATGGTCTGTGTCTGCGATGAGCCCCAGCTCGTATAAATACAGATCATCCCCTCTTGTACAACGCAGTGCAGGGGAGGGAACAGAACTGCGTCACTATGCACAGTAAAATGATTTACCAGGCAACAGCGTCACTTAGAGGATAAATGATCAAACCTGCATCACAAGAAAATCAACTGCATGAGTTGGAGTTTTGGTTGTAATTATATGGTAGTGTCACATTTGGTGATGACAAAAACCCTACGTAGCCTATACATTTAGTTTTCATTCATGAAAAACAAAAACAAAACAAAATACAGAAAAAGCTCTACTACATTGACAGGAAACATTTACCTATACTTACAACTCCAACTCCTCCTTAATGGTGCCATTGTTTCTATAAATATAAACTAAACCAGAGACTAGAATGTGCATTGAGAAATTAAGAGGGTCTAGCTCATTGTTCAAAGCATTAAGAGAATATAATGAAGCAGTAGTAAAAAAAGTATATTTTCGCAGTCATTAAATGCAATTACTTAGATTATTATTATTATTATTATTATTATTATTATTATTATTATTATTATTATTATTATTATAATAATTATACTTATTATTAGTTGTATTATCATGGTAATGTAGCCGGCGCTACTGCTTTCTGGATTAGCTGTCAGATCATTTTTTCACGTGGCTGGGCCGCCACTGGCCCTTTAAGACACCCCCCCCCCCCCCCCTCTTTAGTCAGCTGGCCCTTCCATATAAGGAAAACGCCGCAGCTGTACGTAGTTCAGCATCTCCCGCTACACTTTAAATGCTCACAGACACACCTCACCCAAATCAGCTGTGATATTACTAGTGTGTTCTTGTTCCGGTCATCGTTGTCTGGCTGATAGGCGTGTATTCCCCCTATACGAGGTATGTGAAGCTGCTGTTAGGACTTGTAACATTCAGTGTAGGCCTACCACTAAATTGTTAACATGTGGCCTGTAAACGCCAGGCTTCTTGACAGCCCCAGCAGAGACTGTGTAGAGAATCACCGTTGCGGAGGTGTCCAGTGAGGTGATATTTGAGTGGGTGCGTTTGCATCAGAGGAGTTTGCTATGTTTTGCCTTTCCTTTGCTTGATCTTAGGTTTTAGCTGTATTTTACCATGCCTACAGGCTATTTGTTGCCTAAATATTGATTTGCATGCCTTCTATGTTTTGCGTCTATTTTGTTGTATTGTGCATAGTGATTAAGTCTTTAAAGCGACAGCACCCTCCTTGTAACGACCCACCCTGTCCCACAAGGTCTAATACTGTCTCTGTGTTTATCCTTCTTCAGTGACAATCCTGGCCATACTGTGGAGCGGAGTGATTTGCAGTGAGTGTTAAATGAATGCAGCTACACGTGATATTGTGATTTTGGGGAAACCCTCAGCAGTTGGCCAGAATAATCACTTGTTAACTATTTAACTATCACTATATGTGTGATATTATAATCCTTCTAGTTATTCTCTCCTTGTCAGAGCCAGCCTTCAATCGTGGGACTTAGGTGTGTTGACTGGGGAAGCTGAACAAGTTTTAATCTGCATTTTATAATACTGAACTGTTACCTGATTATTTATATAATACACTTTTGTAAACATTTGAACTTGAGGCCTCGTCCCTGTCCATCATTTTACTCTTATCTGCGTGACTTGTCCTAAGGGCTCGTATTGGGGAACCCAGGTTAGCGTTAAGTATCCTAACCCCCTTTATTATCGCGGCCCCCCCCCCCCCGGTGGGGCAGATCACAATAAGAACACTGAATTGAGTTATTAAATTCAACCAGGGTCTTAAAGTTTAGTCACGAAACGTCTTCAATGACAGTCTTATTAAGAGTGTCTCAGTGCAAAGCAAATATTCAGCACCATGGACAGCGAAGGAGCTGCAGAACATAAACATAAACCCTTTGTATAAGTCCAGTCTTTAAAATGTTATGTCAGTATTTGAAAGTAAAGCTTCTATACAATTCATGATGTCCATAAATGTAAAAGCTGATATGATTTGCATCGAACACACTGACTTACCGGAGTAGACATGCGAGGTACACCTGGTGACCGCTCTCCTTTCTCCAGAGTTTCAGTCCCAGCGTCATCCACACTAACCAAACTTTGGCTCATTGGTTGCTTATACTTGATGTCACTCCTTTGGGAGTCAGTCGTCCTGCACACGTAGTAGTTGTTCTCTATCAATTATTTCATTGACAACAATATGTCCTTTGTTCTGGTTCAGCACGACATATTGGTTATCATCATCTATAACAAGTTGAGCCCGACCAGAAACTAACCTTTTTACTTCCAAGTCCATGGTCTTTTGCAACGTCTCCGACAAACAGCCCTTTCCTCATCTCCTCTAATATAGAATAACGAATTTGTCCACTAACTGCAGCAACAATGCAGAGAAGCAAAATGGAGACTCTCCAATCAAATAACATCACTTTGCTCTTCAGAATATTCATGTCTTCCTGTGAATATCGGATCCAAAATGGCCTTGTATCATTCGGTCATATCCACATAATGCCACCATCCATACAAGAGGCTTAGTGAATATTTTCACATTGCCATCGCCGTATCCTTTGCAGACTGTCGGTGACTTGTTGTAAGGCTGATGTTAGAGAGTCTAAGGCAACAGCATCACCAACAGTAAGACAACACCATAATCGGTATGTGTGTACCGATGCTTGGACTTTATACTCTGCATTTTCCAATTTCACGAAACAAGCCCTTCCTGCTGAACCATACATATTACAAAATATGACATTAAAATAGTTCAGAATAATACAGGTCTGGCACAAAGACAACATGTTCAGTTTCTCAGTACCTGCTTATACAGAGACCGTGCTATGGTAATGTTAAGATATGAACATACTATAAGTACAAGTGGGTAAGTCTGGGGAAATGTTGTATTGTGTCGGGAAGTGGTTTCACTAATAACACAACTTCCTGCAGGTCATTGAAACATTTAACAGCTGCAATCATTTCAAATGTAAGGGAGGAACCAAAAGCTTAAATGTCAAGAACAAATTGTGGACGTACACACACTTAGTTGAACAGCACAGAGTTTTCTAAAGATACATACAAAATAAAAACATTAGATAATCGTTTCTGTCTGATCCAATCTGACTGGTAATTCCAGTGACCTACATTTTAGTAGTGGATTTCGCATCCAAAAATCCACTGCAACACTCACTCATGAGCATGAATTGGCACTGACACACTTTAGAGCAGTATATTCCTCTCCTTTAACATGTTTGCACAAACCTATTTTTAATAGGCCACAATAGTGCCTTGCATCCCCCCTTTCCACACGCACACGCACACGCACACGCACACACAATATAAGCATACTACTGCATAGCATCCCACTCTGCACATCATGATTCTGCATTATTCAGGCATGGCTGCACAGCAGGATGATTAATATTAATGCAGTGTATAAATCTCGGGTGGAATCACAAAGCGTGCAAAAATAGGAGCAATGCAGCTGCCTGTGTTGAAAAGACTGCTGCATAAAATGTCAGTCTTGTGAATATCACTTTCAAAGCAATATTTGAGAAGATCAGGGATGTTTTTTTGGTATTTTTCGATGCAGTTTGAGTGTGGTGAAGAATAGATATAGAAGGAAAAAGAGAGAGAGTAAAGAAAAGACATGGAACATTCATGGAAATTAAATATGGGTTGATGGTATTTAATCTCGATGGTGTGAGACTGTAATACTAACACCTGGGAGACCTGTGTGGGATTTAAAAAGAAAGGATATGAAAATACTCTTACCTGCTGGATGGAAATTGTTGTTTTTGTTCAAGGAGTGCACCGAGAAAGGAAAGGAGAAAAAAGCCGGTTAGTATTCATTCTTTTGAATTCTGAAAAATAGAAATTAATCAGATCTGGGTTTACATGTCCTCAGCTTTATGATGAATAATAAAAAGGTCTGATCTTTTGACATATCAGACACTATTGAGATGTATTTACTGCCCTGGAGATTTGTCAACAAAAATTGGGTGCCACACAGGATCACTTCCAGGGTTGCTTAGCATTAGGTGTGTAGACTTTACAAATAGTCAAACACAAATAGTGACACCAGATAGATGTTCAAGTTCATTCTTAATCACTTACGATGAACCATGGATTTCCCTAAATACATGAAAATGGAACACATTTGCTAACTACCAAAAATGAAACATTGATGAAACATGTATAATGGTGGTTTATATTGGTGAGAATAGGTCATAATGTTTTATAAGCCCCATCAGTCAACCCCAGCCAGTATATGACACTTTTATAAATCAATCAAATTAATGATAAAAACGTTATATCACTGTTATAATGTGCATTATAAATTATTATAGGAATACCATCACAATGCACTATATACGTGGTCTTCATAGAAAGTGTTCCTAAAGTAATATAATGTTAACAAAGATAAAGCTTCTCCCTGTTAAGCTCTGTTCTGCACACCCCAGAATATTATTAGCAAACCAAAAATAGTGCTGTGCCCTCCTTTCTAAACCAAGTCTTCAGAAGGTTACTTTCCCTGTCAATTGGCACCTTCTATGTGTTTCAAAATGCTGCTTACTTCATTCTTCAATCAGCTTAAACACATGCCCTCTTCTTATTATGTTATCATTTAGAAAATTCATCCTGATTACATCATCCACTCATATCAAATCACAGTTTCAAATTCCCTGACAGTTAATCATAGAACAACTAGAGTGGAAATCATATGTTGCTAGAAAATCCCAACTCGTTATATTTACAAAATGTGTCAAATGTGTTCAAAACATTTCATCCCTTACTTTGTGGATTAGTGTTTAGATAAAACTAAACGTAATCATTGTCAGTATTACAAAATAAGTACAATGGAAACCCTGTGATGTAAATGTATAGCAGCCATGTTGTTAAATTGACATATCTTGCTCTCATAGTGCCAAACACACAACTTAAAACATGGTTCCTGTGACCCAGATAATAGATGACAGTAATTGCTGTTGTTAGCACCTTCTTCCATGGAAATAATTAGGGGCACAAACTACCCTGCAGCTATAACACAAACAGGAACACACATGAATTCACATGGGACTTATTTTGATGACACAACCTCTCTGTGTTTACAACCATGACACAAACAAGCACACACATACAGACAACTGTTATATAAGACTTACCACAAACTACAATTCTTGTCATACGTGAACATATTTATGTTGTATGCTGCTTGTGACTTTAAATGTGTTGCTTTTGTCATATTGTTGTGTTCTACCTTTGTATGTCTTAAACCTATTGACTCAAGAAACCTGGAAAAAAAACATTTGTTTAAATAAAAAAGTTTTACTATCACTATTCTTATATGTTGTATTACGTTGTATAAGAAGTAGGTGAAGTAATGTGTATTTATAAACGTGTTTATAATTGTATTTCTAGGACAATGCTTCATACAATAATATATAAAATGATTTAGTCAAATATGTTAAAGGGGTATGTATTGTATAAAGCCATGCTATTGAAGCATTATGATTATTATTTGTTAATGTCTACATATTACATTTATAATTTTGAACTGTGTGTATTCAAATGAATGCCTGATAAATATAATTCATTTGATATTTCAAGTTAGCAGCAAAGTTATGGTAAAATAAACAACGTTATATTACCTATATGTATTTGCTCTGCATTGATGTTATATGATTTGTAACCACTTTACAATATCATATTATCGAATGGCAAATCAGAAAATGGAGAGGTTTCTTTTTATTTTTTGCAAAAATGTATTCCTCTATCCTAAATGGAGGCATGTTGTACTATAAAGACATGCATGACTTTCAAAAAGTAGTAGATGCCTATATGAATCTAACATACGTATCTTCCTTGGTGTTTTGTCTTTTTTTATGACTTTTTTTATCATGTTAAAAAATAGTTTTCCTCCTTTGAAATGCTGTATCAAATGAATGTTACCAGGTGAGGAATCATTAAAGTCCTTATCTTATGCAAGTATGTCAGGGTGCATTATCTTATTAATCACAGTTGCCATGGATTTTTGCTCATGTGACCATACGCTTTGTTTTCTTGTATCCTTTGATTTCTCTCCTTTACAGATTATGTTTAAAAGCTCAATAAGGCACCGGATAACTAAAAACAAGATTCTCTTCAAGTTTATTTTTCCTCTGTATACACTTATAGTCTGTTTACATAAAGTTAAATCCATACAATGTAGTACAAACCTTTCATTTGACTCTATCACCCATGTGTTACTTTGTAAAAACACAACATGATTCTATCAACACTTGGCTGCTGTGTATTCCAAGTCAGACAATTGACATTAATTACAAGAGCAAAGGCTGCACCAACACATTATTAGAGGCAAAGAAGAGTATACCAAGGACAAATACAAATATTTGCAGAAAGAAATACGACACAAATGTTTGTTCTCGTAAGATCAGAAGATAGTAGAGTGGTCAGAAATGTCCATGCACTTACAACAATAAGTAAGACAAAGAAAGGGAGAGTATTCTGCCTGAATAAAGTTATGACAAACAAACAACTGTCTGCTGAACATGTTTTCAATATTTCATTTAAAAAACAACACAGATGGAGATTTAATAATGACCATGTATATGCTACTATACCATTTTTTTTTTTTTTAAATCTTCCAGAAAAAACAACTGGGTTAGGATTTTCATCTATATTTAAGGTCAAATGTGGGATAATGCTGAGGTTATCAGCATAACTCCAACAACTTTACAAAACATATTGTTGCATTGACAACACAGAGATACAATTCTGTAATATTTGGCATCCCCAGGGTCAACATTAAATTAATCGCACAAGTTTTATTTGACAACATATAAAGTGATGAGCCGAGTTTTATTGAAATACATAACAAGGCTGCGGAACCCCTGCCCTCACTTTCAGAGTAGCCCTATCTGTACTCGCGCGCCTTAGCGTGTGTTTTTGATAGGCTGCACTTCTTTGCTTCAGAGTGTCAGTGTCTGTGCTTGAGGCGAAACGAAAATCGCCTCTCCAAGACCCAGTGGTCAAAAAGGAATCGTACCGTTCATCTTTCATCAGGGTCCCGCAGCGGTTTAAATCTGTAAAACTAGGGGGGCAGTAGGTAGTGGGAAACATGGGGAGACTAGCATTGTTTGAACGGTAAACATAACTATGCCTGCAGAGCTTAAAATAAAACACACCACTGATTAACAGCACAAAGAGAGCAGAAATAGCTGACAGAGCAATGATCAAATAGAGCGTTAAGTTATTGCTGTCCTGTGACGCATCTGCAAACTCAAAGAGTTCATTTAAAACAGCAAGCCCGTCACTAATCTCTATGCTGACTGTAGCGGTGGCGGACAGAGATGCTGGCCCATTATCCGTCACAGAAACAACAACAGTTTGTTTTGGTTCATCTTCCTCCATGAAGGCTCGCACAGTTCTGATTTCTCCTGTATGCAGACCGACCATAAACAGGTTAGGCCGCGTTGCTTTGATTATTCTGTAGGAGAGCCAGGCGTTATGGCCAGAGTCGGCGTCCACAGCTACCACCTTAGTAACCAGGTAGCCTTTAGGAGCTTCAACTGGCACCCTGTCCTCAGCAATGAACCCGGTGTTTTGGACAGGATATAGGACAACAGGTGCATTGTCATTTTGATCCTTAATGAAAACGTTAACAGTGCAGGTGGAGGAGAGAGGAGGATCCCCTCCATCTCGAGCTGTCACCTTAATTTGAAAGTGAACTGCCTGTTCGTAATCAAATAGAAGGGAAGTGAAGAGCTCTCCTGTGTCAGAGTTGATGGTGAGGAAGGAGGACACTTCTGACTTTGTGTCCTTTGATAATTGGTACAGTATATTTGCGTTAGATCCGTCATCAATGTCCTCTGCTTTTACTTTCATCACAAATGTGCCCACAGGTTGGTTTTCCAGGATGTTGGCATTGTACTCCCTCTGCGTAAAAGTCGGGGGGTTATCATTGATGTCATTGACCACAATTGTTAAAACTTTTACACTGGAGAGTGAGGGGGATCCAGCATCAGTGGCAGTGACTGTAATGTTATACTGGGGTTGAAGTTCTCTGTCCAGTATTCCGTCAGTCACTAACATGTAGTAGTTTTTGACCTCGGATACAAACTTAAATGGGACACCATCTTGGATTCTACACGTGACACGCCCACTGCTGCCTGTGTCCAGGTCATAGATGTTAATCAGAGCAACCATAGTTCCTGGTTTAGAGTTTTCAACCACGTTAGCTGAGGCTGATTTTATTTCTATAATGGGTTTGTTGTCATTGACATCAAGGACGTCAATGACAAGTTTACAGTGAGACGCCTGACCACCCCCATCTTTGGCCTGAACATCCAGCTCATGCGTACTGGCATCTTCATAGTCAATGGCACCTGACAGCCGAACTTCTCCACTCACAGGGTCAATTTCAATTACCCCTCCTATCTTGTCTGACAGGTGACTGAAAGTGTATGTTATCTCTCCATAAAGACCTTCATCCAAGTCCGTTGCATTCAGCTTCGCTATGACAGTCCCTATGGCAGAGTCTTCTGGGACAGAGGCTTTGTAAACTTGTTGGCTAAAAACTGGGACGTTGTCATTGGCGTCCAAAACACGGATATGGATAGAAGCAGTTCCTGATCTGACTGGATTTCCCCCGTCAATTCCATTGATTTTCAGTACATGTTCAGCCTGTGCCTCTCGGTCCAAGGCCTTCTTAAGAACTAGTTCAGGATAAGCATTGCCGTTTATTTGGGTACTAATTTCAAGTGCAAAATGATCATTCGGACTAAGTTTATATTCACGGACTGAGTTTGTTCCCAGATCGGGGTCATGCGCAATCTCCAGTGGAAAGCGCCTCCCCAGGACTGTGGATTCGACTAAATCTAGTTGTATCTTCCCTACAGCAAAAACTGGGCTGTTGTCATTTATGTCAGCAATATCCAAAACTAAGCTGTATGCTTGCAGAGGATTTTCAAGCAGGAGCTGGTACTGTAGGATGCAGACAATGGCTTGCGCGCACAGCTCCTCTCGGTCTATCCGTTGGGTGATCAAAAGATTGCCTGACGCAGTGTCCAGTTCACACAGCTGGCTAGTTCCTTCTGCAACAACACGGGCTCGACGAGCATCAAGCTCCGTTACTTTCAGTCCCAGATCCCGTGCAACGTTCCCGATAACCGATCCCCGCTGCATCTCCTCTGGAAGGATGTAACGGACTTCTCCAAACGACATTCCAAAAAGCATGCAAACTAATAGAAAATGCAGCCACCATTTTAAGTTTACTCGCTGGTCCATTATTAAACATGCTTTAAGAAAAAGCTGTACAGTCGCCATTACAACTAAATCCTAAACATAGACATCCAAGTAGCGAACAAAAAATGCTGCTGAATCCAACGGTTCCCTGCTTCTCTAGCTGCGTTAATCATGCTCTATTAGGAAAGCTGTCTGCTTGGATGCCTCTCTCTCTGTCCCAATTGTATTACTGCTCGTTCTCTCTCGCTCCCTCTCTGCCTCTCTCTCACGGAAAAAAAGTCTCCCTCTTCTTCCCTCCCTCATACACCCACACATCCACATACAGCATGCACACACAGCCCTGGGCTCTAACTCAATACTCCAGTTCCACTGACACAGATAAGGTGAGACACGCCATAGCATCCGTGAGCCAAACATTATAAAAGAGCGTCACCAAGAGACTGAGATGGTTATTGCAAGTGCAACAGTAGACAGTATGATATGAGACAGAAAGTACATTTGCTTATATTTTTAACAATATATTGCACTGTGACCAAGATGAACATTTGTCTCTGACAAGATGGACAGGAAAATCATAAACTGAAAATATACATTTGAAAAAATCGCGTCTTTGTAAATGTAACAATGATTATTTTTCATTGATATTATATGTGTTGATTGATAAGCGTCATAACTTCTCAGCTGTTTAAGCCATGACATGCGGTGCTTTTCCTCTTAAACTACAGAAACGGCACTGAACAACTCTATTACGTTTTTCACTGAGAGGCGTTTACTTGTTTCGGTGAAACGAATGTGCGTAACGTTTTAAAATATGTTTTATAGATATATTATCATCCACCATCTTTATTTGTGACGTAAAGTGTAAGAGTCACGTTTCTGAATCGGACACTCTGAGTGGATGCAGTCACAGCCAATCGGAGTCTGATTCAGAGGGTTGCCTGTCAGTTCCATTGTTTTGTGTACTGAGACCGTTCTTATTATACTGAGACGAGAGCCGGTAAAATCCCACGCGCGAAAACCAAATAAAAGTTGGAACACGTTATTTTAGTGTCTTAAAAGTAAACTGAGGTATGGCAAGGAAGTTTACAGCTGAGGCGTTGGAGCTGATTTTTCAAGGTGACGATGTCCATGAAAATGCAGACGAATCTGAGTGTGATTGTGGACAGGAACTGCCATGATATCATGTGTAGTCTTCAAAATTGGCAGGACAAAAAATGACAATTCCTGGCAAAAAAACGCCCATGGACACTGCCCAAAAGAATTGACTCAACTAATGAACAGAAGAAGTTCACCTTCTAAACAGTTATGATACAATCATAATACATGCGTGCAAATCTCTGTGTTGAATGTTTCTTTCAATGTTGTGGTTATCAGTTCATTTAAATAAAATAAGTAACAAATTCAAGCTCCGTTTTTATAACGTGTTTTTAATTTATGGGCAAATATCCCCTATTATAGTGTATACACATCTCTAATAATGAGTGACATATATCATTAGCTGAGGTTGTGCAGATTTCTAGGATGGGTAACACTTGATTATACTATAAATAAATTACAATGTATAAGGCAAAACACAAAAATATACATAAACGGAAATGTCCTATGTGGGTCTCAGAGGGTTTTAAACACCGTTGCATCGTTTTCTCAACTTGTAATGAGATACCACTTAAATTGCTGAGCATATTAATAGTTGATGTAAATGAATGAAATGTGTTATATTTAAAAAGGGCCTATATGTGTGTTAAATGAACTCAAATCTATTAAATGTTACTATAACTATAGAAAACAAATGTTTTATTGAATAATAAAACTGGATGATTTGTTTTATGGAAAAAAAGTCAATTTATAATTTTAATTTAAGAAAAAATAATGAACTCAAAATAAACAAGGCATCAGTTCATTTTTTTCTTGGGCAACTGTGACAAACTTGACCTCCTTTCAGGCAGGTAACATAAAGTCTCAACTCGAGGGATTGACAATACTTACACTACAATTACACTAGAGAACATTGCAGCAAGGACACAGATGAGCTGAAGCTGTCAAGTATATTTCACTGGTAAAAGTGCACACAACTAAGAGCAACCACGTGTGTGTGTGTGTGTGTGTGTGTGTGTGTGTGTGTGTGTGTGTGTGTGTGTGTGTGTGTGTGTGTGTGTGTGTGTGTGTGTGTGTGTGTGTGTGTGTGTGTGTGTGTGTGTGTGTGTGTGTGTGTGTGTGTGTGTGTGTGTGTGTGTGTGTGTGTGTGTGTGTGTGTGTGTGTGTGTGTGTGTGTGTGTGTGTAAGAACGTATAACAGGCATGGCAAAGAAAACGAAGAAAATGGGTAGACTTGATTTTTCAGCACCAAGGAGAGAGACAAGTTTAATGTAAGCTTTAAAAAACAAATGTAGGAACACAGAAGCCGTTTTGAACGGAAAAACCGGCTTCAATAATAACATATATTACTACTTGAATCACCAAAGAATTTCAAACGCCTGCTTAATAAGAAATAAACTATGCTGTCGAATCGTGATGCATTTGTAGCCGACCATAGAGGTAAACCACTTTTCGGCCACCGTAGTGTGGGAATCTGACGTCATTGTCACCTGACGGTGTCACCTGATGTGGTCACATGACCGGTGACCGGGTAAACAGGAAGTCATCAAACGTTTGCAGTCAGTTTAAGAAAGTCTCTCTTGGCTGCAGGGTCACTGGTCTTCTCCCTCTCAGAAAGGTAGGAATAACAATTTTAAGGTGGCTCATTTAGTTTGGGTTTTATTAGGGCCAGTGCAAGACGATATTTTACCGTTGTCGGAGGGAAATTCTCCCGACAGGCACGAGACCGGGTCTGTTACGAGCAATTTGCTTTTAAATGGTGTTTTAAAGCGGCGTTTTTAATTGTGTTTTAAGCAACCTATGTATGTGTTTTACAGAGTTCAATGCACACAACCGGCCCAGCAACCCGGGATATTAAGTGACCATTTCCCCGGAAGGATCGAGCTGAGTTGGAAAATAACTCAGTGAAAGTATGTCTTGTTTTTAACTCTTTAATTTTATATTGAGTTGGTGAATGAGGCTGGCAAGCAACTAACATGTTACAGTATGTTGTTTCCTTTTAAAAAGGACCAGGCCAGCCACTGTCCTATAGTGTTCTTTGTATTTTATTGTTCATTTTCTTCATGTGCAGTGTATGGCAAAAATGATTTTCTTGTTTGTGTCTTAGGTCTCTGCGGCGCCTGGGCCCGGGTGGAACGCTGCCTGCCTTCAGTGTAGGGACTGCACGGTGTGACACTTTATTTTCTTTATGCTAAATATCTCTCTGTTATTATTTTATAGAGATTGTGGTTTGAATATTGCATGCTTTCGTTGTTTTGGTGTGTGGCTTTTCTTGTTTTTGTCCCTCACGATTAGCAGGCACTGCAACCCAGCGGACCAGGCCTGCCCAACTGAGGAGGGTAACTTATATACGTGTTGAATTATATTTGCCATTTTAACACTTTGCATGAATTGACATTTTAAACAGTTTCCAACACTTGTTAAACAAAGCTGCGTATATTTTTGGAATTCATGCCTCTGGCATAATTGAACCTATTAAGGGAAGCTTTAAAATCGGTCCACGTCATACACTTACATTTAGGGTCCACGGGTTCCTCCTGCCCCTTAGCAGGAGGTGGCGTTGTCAGTGACTAGCTTTACATGCGGTTACCACAGTAGTATTGCGCAACAGAGGTACCGCCCACTTCTGCATTCCCTTCACTTGGTAAACAATATTTAAACAGCTGATACCTGATAGTTCTTTCCTGTTCGACCGAGACGTTTCCGGTAAGTCTCCACAATTATCGAGTTAGTGGCATGTTAGGCTCTGGGTGTTTGACTTTTACACATTACTCCAGCAGACTGTAGCTTTGCCCGTGACGGTGACAAGACCAGCGGTATTGTGTGTGAGGGGCTGCGCTGTCCGAGGGACATAAGGTATGAGCGATCATGGTTTTTACAAAGACTGTTTATGGCATTTCTGTAACATGTGCTTTGTTCTTCTATAGATTGTCCGCCACTGCTGTTTTGTTTTACTGTTTTGTTTCCCTTATTTTGGTTTGTTATAGTCAGAGGTGCAAATAACTTTTTTTAGGGAGTTACTCAGACCAGGAGACAGCGTTTGGTACTCACCCCACACGAAGCGTGGTCCTCCTCAGTGTCTACTTCACTGTCTATTTACATTTCTTGCATGCTAGATGATGAAGATGCACCTCCCTGTCTCTTAAGCCTCCGAATTGCTTTCTTCAAAACTTGTTGCCAACACTGTGAAGTCCTTGCATTTCCTGAGGCAAAGTTGAAGGATCAAATACTAAGATATTATCACATGACTTGAAATCATATCTGATTTCAGATGTGGGAAGTTACTAAGTACACTTATTCAAGTACTGTACTGAAGTACAATTTTGAGATATGTGTACTTTACTTGACTTTGATGCTACTTTGTACTTATCTAAATGGTGTACTTTTACTCCATTACATGTATTGAATACCTTTTTAGTTATTTTACAGATCTGGATCAATGATGTGAAATATAATCAACTCTTAAATCAGACTTTAGTTCCACCTGGAGTAAATTTACAAGCTACCCTGCAGTATACAAAGTCATTACAGCTGCACCTTAACAGCTTTGATAACACTTTAATGATCAATAATTATAAAACATATCATATTCTGAAATGGACCAATCTGCACAATGACTACTTTTACTGTCGCTACTTTCACTATATTTTGATGATAATATGACATTACATTACATTACATTGCATTTAGCTGACGCTTTTATCCAAAGCGACTTACAATAAGTGCGTTCGTCCAACAAAATACAACTTGAAGAAAACAGAATCAATGTTTTAATACTTTTCTAATTTTACTTGAGTAACATTTTGAATGCAGGACTTTTACTGTAACAGAGTAACAATATCAGAGTACTCCACCTCTGTCTGATTCCAAACTCTTCCATTAAAACCCTGAGTACGTTGGCAACTGTGTTTTAAATAAAACTGCAGCAGCTTGACCACAGAGCGTGAACGTTGTGATCAAGCTGATTTTGCGCAGTTCTCCAGTGTGTGTGCGCGGGGCGCAGCATGTGCACAGGGGAGTCTCCCACTGCAGCCAGTTGGCGAAGTTTTGGCACAATTATGTTGTTCATACTGACGTTAACCCTGTCTGTGCACACGGCGACCAACTCTGTTGTCCAGTTATCTAAGCCTCTGCCTCCTGTAAAGCTTCATAGAAAGTCCGAAGATCTTTTGCAGGGAGTGAAACGGCAACGTAGCTGCTTAATGTATTGTTGTTGTACATGACTAGTAGTTTACTCCGTTGAGTGTTGACAAGAAACACGTGTAGACGAAATATGTGTTTTTGTTTTGAGGTACGCAAAGGCGCGTAGTGACACAAGTGACGTTAGGCAATTCAGATTTGTGCCGCGCATGCGTACCTGTTATCTGCATCCCTGGTTATAGTAGTTTGTTTTGATGCTTTTGTGTACATTGTTGCTCCAATTCCTAGTCTCCCAAGAGTAGTAGTGTTATTATTATCTCAATGAATCTTATCCAATGAATTGATATACTGTTGTGTTTTGTGTCTTTTGTTGAGGGATCCAGCACCCCTGACGTGAGCGGCAGCCTTGGGAGTTGGGATTCAGCGGTGTTAGGCCCCTCACGTTCACTTCACTGCCCCTAAGTGTGTGTTTAGTTCATTGTGCACCTTTCTTCATGTATCACTTTCTTATCAGTTGCTGTGTCTGTACAGGGCACTTACTCACCGCCACTCACATGTCGTGTGAGTGGCGATGAGTAATATTTAGATTTTACCTGCTTGCTTCACCCTCCCAACAGTAACTGTCTGAGCTCATTTAGTCAGTTTTAGGCTGGATACAATTTTAAATAGCATTCTTGGTGTAGAAGAATTCATAATAGATTGTTGTTTTTACTGGTTAAAGTATTGTTTGTAAATGTGTCTGATATTGATAAATACATATTATACACTCTTGGGAGAAAATCCTTGTCTTGAACCTTTTTGTTGACTGCCAACTGTATCGTGTTTCTTTAATTTAATCTGTGGAGTTTTTGCTGTTTGATACATTTGAGTTAAAGGGCCAATTTGATCAGTAGAACAGCTCAATTTGAGGCCGTGTGCACGGCCGCAGTTACACATTATAAAGCCCATTTATGCGTTAAATATCGATCTTAGTTACTTGTAAAGTTCCATGATTTTTGCTCGACCTTATATTGTCTAAAATAGTCGTGTAAAGACAGAGAATGACAAACATATCTGAACAGCTTGATCATCACAGTGCAAATGGTGTCAACAATTCCTACCTCGGGAGAAGAATCACAGTCTCCAAACACTTCAGCAAAGTCTGAAGGGCTTTTCCTCAGAGTCTGGTCAGCAGGCAGTGTGTTGTCATTGTAAGATGACACGAAATTAAAGTCACTGGTTCTGGAACCTGTTGTCAGGTAGGCGTCATAATTGTAAGCGCTGCGTAAAGTTCCTGTTCCGTCAACATCTGCGTAATTAGGAGGGAGATAAGCGCTGGGGATGGTGACTGCTCCATCAAACAACAGTCTGGGCTTTCTCCTGCGACAAAACCTCACACCCAGGATGATGATGATGAAGGTGAGAAAGAAGGTGGACACGGAAACCAGTGCGATGATCAGATAAGAGGTCAGTTTGGAGTTCTTCTCATCATAAGAAATATCCTTCAGTTCTGGCACCTCAGCCAAGTTATCAGAGATAAGTAAATACATGGAGCAGGTGGCAGAGAGAGAGGGCTGTCCGTTATCTTTCACTGACACAACAAGGTTCTGTTTCATGCTGTCAGACTCAGAAATGTCCCGCTGTGTCCTGATCTCTCCGCTGTGGAGACCAATAGTGAAAAGTCCCGGATCAGTGGATTTGACTATATGATAGGACAGCCAGGCGTTCTGTCCGGAGTCCGCGTCCACCGCGATCACTTTGGACACCAGAGAGCCTCCGTGTGCAGCTTTGGGGACCAGCTCGGTCATGAAGGAGTTGCCCTCCGGGGCGGGGTACAGTATCTGAGGAGAGTTGTCATTCACATCCGATATGAACACACTGACGGTCACGTTGCTGCTGAGCGGAGGAGAACCGTTGTCTCTGGCCATCACGTGGACTTTAAAACTCCTGAACTGTTCATAATCAAACGTCCTCACAGCGTGGATCACCCCCGTGTCTCCGTTAACAGACAGATAGGACACCGGGGCACCGTTCACCTCACCGGGTAACAGAGAATAAATCACGGTACCGTTTTGTCTCCAGTCGGGGTCTCGTGCAGTAACGGAACATAAAGTGGAGCCAGGTTTGTTGTTTTCAGTCACATATGCGCTGTAAGACTGCTCCTCAAACACAGGTGGGTTGTCGTTGATGTCTGCTACCGATAACTGAACAGTTTTAGAGGAGGACAGAGGGGGAGAGCCCTCGTCAGTGGCAGTGATTGTTATGTTGTAATCAGATACTAGTTCACGGTCCAGTTGTCCTGTGGTCACCAGAGAATAATAGTTTTTAATAGAAGGAACCAACTTAAAAGGGACGTTTTGCTGAATGGAGCAGCGGACCTGTCTGTTATTCTCAGAGTCTCTATCCTGCACGTTAATGATGCCCACCTCTGCACCAGGTGACACGTTTTCAGGTATGGGGTTAGTCAGGGATTTTAAACTGATAACAGGGGCGTTATCATTCACATCAGTGATATAAATGATTACCTTAGCATACGATGACAGCCCGAGCCCATCTTTTGCTTTAACTCGTATTTCAAATAATGTGGTAGTTTCATAATCGATACGACCAATCACTCGTATCTCACCGACTTTTCTATTAATACTAAATAACTTCTTGACATGTTCAGTAACATGTCCAAAGTCATACGTCACATCTCCGTTGACTCCCTCGTCTGCATCAGTAGCGCTCACTGTGACAACTACAGTGTCTACAGGAGAGTTTTCAGGCAGACTGGCTTTATAGACGGCCTGGCTAAACACTGGGCGTTATCATTAGCATCCAGCACAGTGACGTGTATGACTACAGTACCTGATCTCTGAGGAGAGCCTCCATCTAAAGCTGTGAGGAGCAAATTAATCTCTTGCTGATTTTCACGATCAAGTTCCTTTTCAAGAACAAGCTCTATTGAGTTTCCATCAACAGACAAAATGAAATGATCATTCTTTTTGAGGCTGTACTGCTGAACTGAATTCTGTCCTACATCCGCATCGTGCGCCTCCTCTAGCACAAAACGAGCTCCCTTGTCTGCCGACTCACGGATTTCAATATTTATAAATTCTTCGTTAAATTGTGGCGAGTTATCATTAATATCCTGAATGTGAAGACTAATCCGATGGAGCTCGAGGGGATTCTCCAGCACCAGCTCGTGTTTTAGGATGCACGAAGCCTTTTCTCCACAAAGCCCCTCTCGGTCAATCCTGTCGGCAACAATCAACTCTCCGTTATTCAGGTTTATGTCACAGTAACGTTCATCAGTCCCATCGCTGTCAATTCGGGCTCTTCTGTTAGAGAGCGCGCTCCTTTCCAGCCCGAGATCCTTGGCCATATTTCCAATAACTGATCCTCGTTTCATTTCCTCTGGAAAAGTGTAGCTCACGTCTCCATACGCAGCATGCAGGAAATAAACCACTACAAAGAAACCGCACGTTTGAAACGAGATTACGTTGGAATCCATCATCGACTATAAATTCCTTACAGATTGAAGAAAAAGGAGAATAAAGACAGCTCAACTACATAACACAAGGGACAGCGAATCCAGGGTGACTGTCCCTATGTAGGCACAAGAGCAGAATAAGGAACGTCCACACAGAAGGAAAAGGAATTCAATCATCTTAAAGCAGGCATATAGCGCCACCGTGAGTTAATTTTGACGACAATACTGATTTAAAAAAAAAAAGGTTTAAAATTGACCACATCCTGCGGTTCTCTTCTGAATACAACTATAATAATGTAAAATAAATATTCGAAACATCATTTATCCATTCAGTTTAAACCAGGAAACTCATAAATTCAACAAGTGTCCCAGTACATAATCTTGGTTTTGAATATTCTACTTATCTCTTACATATACACATCTGATTTGTTTTTAATCGTATGTTTTGTTATTGTGATGATCCAGTCTATATATACTTTTGTTTAGGAATTGTATATGATTCACTGTTTATATCATCTGATAGCATCCTGTGCAGCCAACATATAAATAAATACATCTACATATTTGTATTGACTTGTTAGTAATGCTGTGAATAAGGATGTCTTCCCCTGCTTTTAAAAGTAGTAAAACTACATTTGCGGAAATTACTATAGTCAAGATAAGCTAATCTGAAGGGTTGAAAAAGGTGGAATACAGAGCACGTGCATCTTCAGTTGGATTAAAAGGGGAAGTTGTTTTTTTATATTTTAAAGGAAATTATGTATTAGTTACAATGAGACACAACCCTTTAAAGATTTAATAATTTACATTTTGTACAAGCATTTATATATTTTTGAATCCATCTTAAACCAGTCATTATGAGGATCTGCATTTTTTGTAACATTAACTTCATTTGGATTTCCTAAATTGCTTGGTTTATTTAAATTACCGATGAAAAAGATCTCAAAGTATTCTTTGTGTGAAGTTGTGGAGAAACTAAACAAAAAGCCTCCATCAGCTGTTCAGCACCAAGGACAGAGAAATTAGCAGACAGTCAAACATTTCTGTCTGAAAACAGAGGACATTAAGAGTAGTGTCCTGTTCAACAAAAAATACCACAACCCTTAAAGTTAACCTGTACCATAATATAGACGTGCAATTCATATTAACAGAAGATATGGTTCAAGATGATCCCAAAGCTTAACCACACCATAAACAGTAAAATATGCATTGATCCACCTCTCACCTTAATCTGAAAAACCACAAGACTGGGCAGCATAAGGATAATAAATGAAGGCTCATCACTTTTAACCCGGTATACCCACAAAAAACAATCAGTTACAAAACCTGTTACAAAACCTAATAGACTAGAACAAGTAAAGAAAGTCCCTTACTCTGTCAGCATGACCTGCCTAAACTACTTGTGTGAAACTGGGAGTGCATATTGATGAACAAGTGATGTTCTGTCAAGTTAGAATCTGAAAATCTATCATAATAGGTCTACAAAACACAACCAAGCCATACAGTGAAAAGACAGGTTTAATAATATGTATTATTTTTACTGTCAACATTTATTCCTCACAACCACAGTGGTAAGAAGAGAAAGCAATCAGCAGAATAAACTGAAGCGCTGTGGACTGGATTACAATGCAATAACACACAAAATACTGGTTATGCTCTCATCCTAAATAACGAGAATTAGTAGCATCAGCATATCAATAAATTGTCAGTCGTTCCGCTGTTAATGTATATATAAAAACATCTGCTGGATAATATTATAAGATTTATACTCTGGCCTCAAGAGTAAGATCAACGTGTAAATGTATTTATGTGGCAGACACATTTTACCAAAGCAATGTGCAAATGACTTCCAATCCAATAACTCAAAAAGAATAGCCCAATGTCCCAGCTCAACATCAGCAATCAACTTAATTTATGCTGACCAAAAGATAACAAGACATCTCCAATAACTATCAGCCACAGTAAATGACAACATTACAGACAATCTGAAAGATTTAGAAATGAAAACTTTTGATAATATGAAAACTCGGATGACTTTGAATAAAAACAAAACATTTCCATGACAAGTTCACTCTCGTATAACTAATTTATATGTTTCAAGAATCGATTCATTTACGTAACTTGATTGAAAACAAAAATGATCAAGTGACGTAAATTAACAACGAGCAAAACTCTGATCTAATAAACCTAAGGTTAGTTATTTACTGTATGAAAAAAAAGGAACCGGTTGAAATAAAAGATTTCAAAAATCTGAACAACAAGCTTGTTGAGGAAACATAATTTTATAAAACACAAACCTTTGCAATAACTGCTTAACACAGAAGGCACATGGACTGAAACAAGGGATATAAACACACAATGACAATAATGCAACACAACTGATGAAGTATAAAAACAAATCCTTGAGTTTATCCAGCTATTTAATGTGCAATTCACTAAGAATAAAACATTTAAAGGAAACTGTGTTTGAATGTATGGCTATTTATTTATTGATACAAGATTTGACAAAAGTTGCTGTGCGTGTATTTATACCTCTAAACACTACAAAGGAGAAATTAATCCGAACAAAGCAGGGAAGAGCTACTTCAGGAGGATGAACACACATTTAAAGATATGGGTTGTGTCCCTACCTCAGGAGAAGAATCACAATCTCCAAACACTTCAGCAAAGTCTGAAGGGCTTTTCCTCAGAGTCTGGTCAGCAGGCAGTGTGTTGTCATTGTCAGATGACACAAACTTAAAGTCACTGGTTCTGGAACCTGTTGTCAGGTAGGCGTCATAATTGTAAGCGCTGCGTAAAGTTCCTGTTCCGTCAACATCTGCGTAATTAGGAGGGAGATAAGCGCTGGGGATGGCGACTGCTCCATCAAACAACAGTCTGGGCTTTCTCCTGCGACAAAACCTCACACCCAGGATGATGATGATGAAGGTGAGGAAAAAGGTGGACACGGACACCAGCGCGATGATCAGATAAGAGGTCAGTTTGGAGTTCTTCTCATCATAAGAAATATCCTTCAGTTCTGGCACCTCAGCCAAGTTATCAGAGATAAGTAAATTCATGGAGCAGGTGGCAGAGAGAGAGGGCTGTCCGTTATCTTTCACTGACACAACAAGGTTCTGTTTCATGCTGTCAGACTCAGAAATGTCCCGCTGTGTCCTGATCTCTCCGCTGTGGAGACCAATAGTGAAAAGTCCCGGATCAGTGGATTTGACTATATGATAGGACAGCCAGGCGTTCTGTCCGGAGTCCGCGTCCACCGCGATCACTTTGGACACCAGAGAGCCTCCGTGTGCAGCTTTGGGGACCAGCTCGGTCATGAAGGAGTTGCCCTCCGGGGCGGGGTACAGTATCTGAGGAGAGTTGTCATTCACATCCGATATGAACACACTGACGGTCACGTTGCTGCTGAGCGGAGGAGAACCGTTGTCTCTGGCCATCACGTGCACTTTAAAACTCCTGAACTGTTCATAATCAAACGTCCTCACAGCGTGGATCACCCCCGTGTCTCCGTTAACAGACAGATAGGAGGACACCGGGGCACCGTTCACCTCACCGGGTAACAGAGAATAAATCACGGTACCGTTTTGTCTCCAGTCGGGGTCTCGAGCAGTAACGGAACATAAAGTGGAGCCAGGTTTGTTGTTTTCAGTCACATATGCGCTGTAGGACTGCTCCTCAAACACAGGTGGGTTGTCGTTGATGTCTGCTACAGATAGCTGAACAGTTTTAGAGGAGGACAGAGGGGGAGAGCCCTCGTCAGTGGCAGTGATTGTAATGTTGTAATCAGACACTAGTTCACGGTCCAGTTGTCCTGTGGTCACCAGAGAATAATAGTTTTTAATAGAAGGAACCAACTTAAAAGGGACGTTTTGCTGAATGGAGCAGCGGACCTGTCTGTTATTCTCAGAGTCTCTATCCTGCACGTTAATGATGCCCACCTCTGCACCAGGTGACAAGTTTTCAGGTATGAGGTTAGTCAGGGATTTTAAACTGATAACAGGGGCGTTATCATTCACATCAGTGATATAAATGATAACCTTAGCATAAGATGACAGCCCTAACCCATCTTTTGCTTTAACTCGTATTTCAAATGATTTGGTAATTTCATAATCAACAGGACCAATTACTCGTATCTCACCAACTTTTCTATCAATACTAAATATTTTCTTGAAATCTTCAGTAACATGTCCAAATTCATATGTCACATCTCCGTTGACTCCCTCGTCTGCATCAGTAGCGCTCACTGTGACAACTACAGTGTCTACAGGAGAGTTTTCAGGCAGACTGGCTTTATAGACGGCCTGGCTAAACACTGGGGCGTTATCATTAGCATCCAGCACAGTGACGTGTATGACTACAGTACCTGATCTCTGAGGAGAGCCTCCATCTAAAGCTGTGAGGAGCAAATTAATCTCTTGCTGATTTTCACGATCAAGCTCCTTTTCAAGAACAAGCTCTATTGAGTTTCCATCAACAGACAAAATGAAATTATCATTATTTTTGAGGCTGTACTGCTGAACTGAATTCTGTCCTACATCCGCATCGTGCGCATCTTCCAGCACAAAACGAGCTCCCTTGACTGCCGACTCACGAATTTCAATATTTATAAATTCTTCCTTAAATTGTGGCGAGTTATCATTAATATCCTGAATGTGAAGACTAATCCGATGGAGCTCGAGGGGATTCTCCAGCACCAGCTCGTATTTTAGGATGCACGAAGCCTTTTCTCCACAAAGCCCCTCTCGGTCAATCCTGTCGGCAACAATCAACTCTCCGTTATTCAGGTTTATGTCACAGTAACGTTCATCAGTCCCATCGCTGTCAATGCGGGCTCTTCTGTTAGAGAGCGCGCTCCTTTCCAGCCCGAGATCCTTCGCCATATTTCCAATAACTGACCCTCGTTTCATTTCCTCTGGAAAAGAGTAGCTCATGTCTCCATACACGGGATCCAGGAAAATAAGGAGGAAATAGAAGCCACACGTTTGAAACGAGATTATGTTGGAATCCATCATCAACAATGAATTACTAACAGGCTAAAAAAAAAAGCGAACAAAGACAGCTCATCCACATAACACGAATAGCATCTACTGACTATCCTATAGATAGGAGAACAATAATGAACGTCCACACCAAAGGAAGCAGGAAGACATCTTAAAGCGGGTATATAGCGCCACCTTGAGGTTTTCAAGAATACTCATTTTAAAAAAGTACAAAATGGAAGGTTTCAAATTGAGCATATCCTGCGTTAAACTTCTTATAATCTGTTTATTAAATACACACATATTATGAAGCACAAGAAATATGTGCAACCGCAATCCTTTAGGTTTAACCAAACAGTGTCAACAAGCACTTGTTACATTAGGCATATGCAGGCTATGCCTTTCATTAATATCTTGTCTTGCATATCAATTCATGAAATTATTGTTTTTACTTGTATGTTTAGTTATTGTGAGTATCCAGTCTATACTCTTCTTAAGACAGGGTGTCATGCTAACCGAGAAGCCAGTATTTTTTTTAATAAACGTTTATATTAATTATTTGTTTTCCTTGCTTTGAAAAAAAGGTGAAACTACATTTCCTAATAAAGAACATATTCATTATAACCATTATTGTCACATTTGCAGGGTTGTGAACGTTTGGAAAACCGAGCACCTGAGTCTGTAGCTGTCTGTAAAATGTTCAAAGGATTATTTATGTGACAATCTGTTACATGTTTATAAATACAAAATGTAGATGTTTATAAGTTTACATATATTGTACCTACAGCTTTAACCAGTCATAATGTATCCCTGTGGTTTGATCACAACATTAACCTTCATTTTCACTTTCTTATTTCCTTTTGGTGTATTCGAAATCAGGGAGAAACCAAAGTAGTATAGTGTTGTAATAAAAAGTGAAAGTGTGGGAAACTTGAATAAAAAGCATCCGAAAGGAAAAGGGATGTTCAGCATCGAGAACAGAGGAATGAGCCGAGACACTCAAACATACTTGAAAACAGAGGACATAAAGAGCAGTCATATGAACACACAAAGACAATAGCTATCTTTTCCCCTCTCCTGGAAAGAGGGAAAACTCCTTTAATCAGAGTAGAAATTAATTATGCAATTTCTGAATGTGTATCTACAATCCAACTCCAAAATTAAATAAAGTCAACCAGGCCAGGCAGCATATAAACTGTTGTATACAACAGTTTATAGCGACAGCAGGAAACAAACAAAGTGGCTGAGAGGCCGAGGCTGGGCCTGTTTGCTCTTTGACACGCTGAGATCAAAACTCTGTTGAATAATAATGAAAACTGGGATGATCAACTTATTTTCCTTAGACATAGATATTGTTATGATAATCAAAGCAATCATTAAACTTGCACAAAAAGTACAACGACCCCGTGTCACCCTCTCTGCCACACAGACACACACCTCACGCAAGTCAACAGGATGATTACTCCCCTGAGTGCTGCCCATAACCATGTGACTCAAACCAACCAACCCATAGCGATCTAACACATATCTTATAATAATACAAACCAGTACAAAACAAATGTGTATATTCAAAATGCATGACTTTGTACGTGTCATGGCTCCTGCAGTTAATACACATTACTAAAACACAATAAATCCAAGTTAAAAACATCAGGCAGAAGAGCCTTTACTAAAATACATGTCCCAGAAAAACTATCTAACCTGAAATTGAAAGTATTTCCTTCTGTATACCTGTCCAAACTACCTGCATGAAACTCAGACTTTATTCTGATGGAACATTTGACAGAAAGGGACATATAGTGAAAGACAGAGAGAAACCATAGTAATGGTGTGAAGTTGATGAAAGTGTGAAGAGAACTAAACAAAAAGGTGCATCAGCTGTTCAGCACCAAGGACAGAGAAATGAGCCCATACATTTAAACATATTGGCCTGAAAACATAGGAAATTCAAAAGAGAAAATCACATGAACACACACACACACACACACACACACACACACACACACACACACACACACACACACACACACAGATAAAAAGGCTGTGTGTGTGTTTTTGTTTCTTAAGAACAAAGTCCTTGACCCTTAAAAACTGCCTGCACTGTGACACTATGGACTTGTATAACACTGTGGATCTATAGAGAATATGCTGTTTTAGGGTGATCGCAGAGCCCTACCACACACAGTAAAATACTGATTCAAATGGAACTACTCCTCTTCTAAAACGGGGGTAATCATCAAAGAATAGAGATACTTTATTGAGTTTGTCAACATGTATCAACAAGGAAAAAGCAGATGGATTAGAGCCAACTCTGACTATATAAAAAAAACGATAATAAAACAAGCAGATCTGGCAGCATATAGCCTAGAAACAAAAATATTGGTATAGATGTATTGCTTTTAATTTGGTAATCCCACAGAAAACAATCAGGCAGTACAGCAGTTAACAAGACCAATGCACTAGAAAAACTATTAAGACAACCTGGAAGAGAAAGTCCCTTAATCGGACAGCATGACCTGCCTACAACCGGTGTGAAACTCGGACTGTATCTTCACGGACAAAGTGATGTTCTGTCAATTCCTTCATAATCTAATAAACTATTTTAAATAGTCTACAACACATAACCAAGCCAGAATCCTCACAGTGAAAACACAAACTGAATGATATGTTTGTTTGTTTTTGTTTACTGTAAACATATTCCTCCCAAGAAAGTGAGATGAGAGAGCAATCAGCAGAACAAACTCAAGCGGCTTGGACTGGATTCAAATGCAAAGCACGCATTCTAGGTAATACTCTCCAACTGAAGAACCACAAATAGACAATCATGTCAATACGTTGTGAGTGATTCCGTTGTTAACGTATGTAAATCAGCCTGTTAGATATCAATAGGATGTGTACTATGACCTTAAGTGCAAGATCAATATACAACTTTAAATGTATTCATGTGGCAGACACTTTTGAACGAGGCAATGTACAAATGACATCCCATCCAAGCAAACTTCTAGAAGGAGAAACCTTATAGGTTAAGTTTAACAAAGCTCAGTTTGAAAATTACCATTAATCAGTGGCACAAGAATGCATATTAAAAGATTAAGACATAAATAAATAATACGTTTTTTTTTTTTAGAGAGGTTTCTGGCAGAAACATTTAGCAAATCGGTCAATCCTGTAAATAATAAAATAGAAAATATACTGCAATAGAAGAAAAAGACTGCTGACTTCAACTGAAAACATAAAATTGCCATGACTAAACCAACATTTTCCAAGTGTCAAGAATCTATTAATATTTAATAAATGTAAAACCAAAATCAGCAACTGTAATAAATGAACACTAAACAAAAACTTGAACTAATGAGCACAAGGTTACATCTTAATTGTACACAAACTAAAATGGTACTCTGCTTGAAGTCAAATCGATTTTGAAATCTGAAAAACTTTGTTGACGAAAATGATGACAAATAGGATGGCATTGGACGTATACACAATTAATTAAAAACAATGCCTTGAGTTAATAAATGTCCTGCTGTTCAAAGTGCAACTCATTAAGAATAGAATATTAGAAAGGAAAACATGTTAGAAATTGTTTTAATTAAGTAATTGAAAGAAGTTGGTCTACGTATTTATACCTCTTAACACTCCAAAGGGAAAATGTATCTGGATAAAAGAAGGGAAGACAATTCCAGCTACTTCAGGACGATGAACACAACTTTCATTATAGGGTTATAGTCCCTACCTCAGGGGAGGAAGTTACATTTATTCCCACGACTTTACATTGTCTAAAATAGTTGTTTAAAGAAAGAGAACGGCAAAAACATATCTGAGCAGCTTGATCCCATGTTGCAAATATAGATGTCAACATTAAGTCACAACAATTCCTACCTCAGGAGAAGAATCACAGTCTCCAAACACTTCAGCAAAGTCTGAAGGGCTTTTCCTCAGAGTCTGGTCAGCAGGCAGTGTGTTGTCATTGTAAGATGACACGAAATTAAAGTCACTGGTTCTGGAACCTGTTGTCAGGTAGGCGTCATAATTGTAAGCGCTGCGTAAAGTTCCTGTTCCGTCAACATCTGCGTAATTAGGAGGGAGATAAGCGCTGGGGATGGCGACTGCTCCATCAAACAACAGTCTGGGCTTTCTCCTGCGGCAAAACCTCACACCCAGGATGATGATGATGAAGGTGAGGAAAAAGGTGGACACGGCCACCAGCGCGATGATCAGATAAGAGGTCAGTTTGGAGTTCTTCTCATCGTAAGAAATGTCCTTCAGCTCTGGCACCTCAGCCAAGTTATCAGAGATAAGTAAATACATGGAGCAGGTGGCAGAGAGAGAGGGCTGTCCGTTATCTTTCACTGACACAATAAGGTTCTGTTTCATGCTGTCAGACTCAGAAATGTCCCGCTGTGTCCTGATCTCTCCGCTGTGGAGACCAATAGTGAAAAGTCCCGGATCTGTGGATTTGACTATATGATAGGACAGCCAGGCGTTCTGTCCGGAGTCCGCGTCCACCGCGACCACTTTGGACACCAGAGAGCCTCCGTGTGCAGCTTTGGGGACCAGCTCGGTCATGAAGGAGTTGCCCTCCGGGGCGGGGTACAGTATCTGAGGAGAGTTGTCATTCACATCCGATATGAACACACTGACGGTCACGTTGCTGCTGAGCGGAGGAGAGACGTTGTCTCTGGCCATCACGTGCACTTTAAAACTCCTGAACTGTTCATAATCAAACGACCTGACAGCGTGGATCACCCCCGTGTCTCCGTTAACAGACAGATAGGAGGAAACCGGGGCACCGTTCACCTCACCGGGTAACAGAGAATAAATCACGGTACCGTTTTGTCTCCAGTCGGGGTCTCGAGCAGTAACGGAACATAAAGTGGAGCCAGGTTTGTTGTTTTCAGTCACATGTGCGCTGTATGACTGCTCCTCAAACACAGGTGGGTTGTCGTTGATGTCTGCTACAGATAACTGAACAGTTTTAGAGGAGGACAGAGGGGGGAGAGCCCTCGTCAGTGGCAGTGATTGTTATGTTGTAATCAGACACTAGTTCACGGTCCAGTTGTCCTGTGGTCACCAGAGAATAATAGTTTTTAATAGAAGGAACCAACTTAAAAGGGACGTTTTGCTGAATGGAGCAGCGGACCTGTCTGTTATTCTCAGAGTCTCTATCCTGCACGTTAATGATGCCCACCTCTGCACCAGGTGACACGTTCTCAGTTATGGGGTTAGTCAGGGATTTTAAACTGATAACAGGGGCGTTATCATTCACATCAGTGATATAAATGATAACCTTGGTATAAGATGACAGCCCTAAACCATCTTTTGCTTTAACTCGTATTTCAAATGATTTGATAGTTTCATAATCAACAGGACCAATTACTCGTATCACACCAACTTTTCTATCAATACTAAATATCTTCTTGAAATCTTCAGTCACGTGTCCAAATTCATACGTCACATCTCCGTTGACTCCCTCGTCTGCATCAGTAGCACTCACTGTGACAACTAAAGTGTCTACAGGAGAGTTTTCAGGCAAACTGGCTTTATAGACGGCCTGGCTAAACACTGGGGCGTTATCATTAGCATCCAGCACAGTGACGTGTATGACTACAGTAGCTGATCTCTGAGGAGAGCCTCCATCTAAAGCTGTGAGGAGCAAATTGATCTCTTGCTGATTTTCACGATCAAGCTCCTTTTCAAGAACAAGCTCTATTGAGTTTCCATCAACAGCCAAAATGAAATTATCATTATTTTTGAGGCTGTACTGCTGAACTGAATTTTGTCCTACATCCGCATCGTGCGCCTCCTCGAGCACAAAACGAGCTCCCTTACCTGCCAATTCGTGCATTTCTATATTTATAAGTTCTTCCTTAAATTGTGGCGAGTTATCATTAATATCCTGAATGTGAAGACTAATCCGATGGAGCTCGAGGGGATTCTCCAGCACCAGCTCGTGTTTTAGGATGCACGAAGCCTTTTCTCCACAAAGCCCCTCTCGGTCAATCCTGTCGGCAACAATCAACTCTCCGTTATTCAGGTTTATGTCACAGTAACGTTCATCAGTCCCATCGCTGTCAATTCGGGCTCTTCTGTTAGAGAGCGCGCTCCTTTCCAGCCCGAGATCCTTGGCCATATTTCCAATAACTGATCCTCGTTTCATTTCCTCTGGAAAAGAGTAGCTCAAGTCTCCATACGCAGCATGCATGAAATAAACCACTACGAAGAAACCGCACGTTTGAAACGAGATTACGTTGGAATCCATCATCGACTATAAATTCCACAGATTGAAGAAAAGAGAGAATAAAGACAGCTCAACTACATAGCCTAACACAAGGAACAGCAAATCCAGGGTGACTGTCTCTATGTAGGCACAAGAGCAGAATAATGAACGTCCACACAGAAGGAAAAGGAATCCAATCATCTTAAAGCAGGCATATAGCGCCACCGTGAGTTAATTTTGACGACAACACTTACAAAAAAGGTTTTAAATTGACCACATCCTGCGGTTCTCTTCTGGATACAACTATGATAATGTAAAACAAATATTCGAAACATCATTTATCCATTAAACCAGGAAACTTATAAAGTCAACGAGTGTCCCAGTACACAATGTTGGCTTTGAATATTCTACTTATTTCTTGCATATAAACGTATGTCTGATTTGTTTTAAATTGTGTGTTTTGTAACTCTGATGATACAGTCCATATATACTGTTGTTTAGACTTGTTCTATTATTTACTGTTTATATCATCTGATAGTATCCTGTGCAGCCAACTATATAAATGAAATAAAAATACATCAACATACTTTTATTGACTTGTTAGTAATGCTGCAAATAAGGATGTTTTCCCCCTGCTTTTCAAAGTAGTAAAACTACATTTGCAGAAATGACTATAGTCAAGATAAGCACATCTGAAGGGTTGTAAACATGTGGAATACAGCGCACGTGGATCTTCAGTTGGGTTAAACGGGGAAGTAGCTTTTTATATTTTAAAGGAAATTATTTATTTGGAACAATGAGACTCCACCTTTAAAGATTTAACAATTCACATTTTGTTATAGTTATATATTGTTTCCTTCATCTTAACCCAGTCATTAGGCTCTGTTAATGTTTTGATAACATTAACTTCATTTGGATTTCCTAAATTGCTTGGTTTATTTAAATGACTGCAGGGAGAGATCAAAGTATGTTTAGTTTTAAGTTGGAGAAACTAAACAAAAAGCCCCTATCAGCTGTTCAGCACCAAGGACAATTATCACACAGTCAAACATTTCTGTCCGAAAACAGAGGACATAAAGAGCAGTGTCCTGTTCAACAAAAAATACCACAACCCTTAAAATCATCCTGTACCAAGTGTACTATAGACGTGTAAAACACTGCAGATGTACAGAAAGTATGATTCAAGATGATCCCAAAGCTTGACCACACCATAAACAGTAAAATATGCATTGATCCAGTCTCTGCCCTTTTGTACAAAGAGGCTGGATACCCTCCTTAATACCATCAATGATTAGAGATAAATCATACAGTTTGTCAATGTTTATCAACAAGATAACAATAGATGCATTAGATCCAGCTCTGACGACAATATGAAAAACAACAAGACTGGGCAGCACCACCAGGAAACAAATTAAGGCTCATCACTTTTAACCCCGTAAACCCACAGAAAAAAATCAGGCAGGAAAGCATGTTGCAAATACTAATAGACTAGAACAAGTAAAGAAAGTCCCTTACTCTGTCAGCATGACCTGCCCAAACTACCTGTGTGCAACTGGGAGTGCATATTGATGAACAAGTGATGTTCTGTCAAGTTAGAATCTGAAAATCTATCATAATAGGTCTACAAAACACAACCAAGCCAGGATTCTCACAGTGAAAAGACAGACTCAATAATATGTATTGTTTTTTGTTTTTAGTGTCAACATGTTTTTCTCACAACAACAGTAGTTAGAAGATAAAGCAATCAGCAGAATAATCTGAAGTGGTGTGGACTGGACTCAAATGCAAAACACACATAGCCTACTGGTTATGCTCTCATTCTAAATAACGAGAATTAGTAGCATCAGCAAGTCAGTAAGTTGCCAGTTGTTCCGCTGTTAATGTATATAATAAAACATCTGCTGGATAATATTATAAGATTTATACTCTGGCCTCAAGAGTAAGATCAACGTGTAAATGTATTTATGTGGCAGACACATTTTACCAAAGCAATGTGCAAATGACTTCCAATCCAATAACTCAAAAAGAATAGCCCAATGTCCCAGCTCAACATCAGCAATCAACTTAATTTATGCTGACCAAAAGATAACAAGACATCTCCAATAACTATCAGCCACAGTAAATGACAACATTACAGACAATCTGAAAGATTTAGAAAAAATACTTTTGACAATATGAAAACTCTGATGACTTTGAATAAAAACTAAACATTTCCATGACAAGTTCACTCTCGTATAACTAATTTATATGTTTCAAGAATCGATTCATTTACGTAATTTGATTGAAAACAAAAATGATCAAGTGACGTAAATTAACAACGAGCAAAACTCTGATCTAATAAACCTAAGGTTAGTTATTTACTGTACGAAAAAAAAGGAACCGGTTGAAATAAAATATTTCAAAATCTGAACAACAAGCTTGTTCAGGAAACATAATTTTATAAAACACAAACCTTTGCAATAGCTGCTTAACACAGAAGGCACATGGACTGAAACAAGGGATACAAACACACAATGACAATAATGCAACACAACTGAAGAAGCATTAAAACAAATCCTTGAGTTTATCCAGCTATTAATGTGCAATTCACTAAGAATAACATGTTTAAAGGAAACTGTGTTTGAATGTATTTATTTATTCATAAAACATTTGACAAAAGTTGCTGTGCGTGTATTTATATACCTCTAAACACTACAAAGGAGAAATTAATCTGAACAAAGCAGGAAAGAGCTACTTCAGGAGGATGAACACACATTTTAAGATATGGGTTGTGTCCCTACCTCAGGAGAAGAATCACAGTCTCCAAACACTTCAGCAAAGTCTGAAGGGCTTTTCCTCAGAGTCTGGTCAGCAGGCAGTGTGTTGTCATTGTCAGATGACACGAACTTAAAGTCACTGGTTCTGGAACCTGTTGTCAGGTAGGCGTCATAATTGTAAGCGCTGCGTAAAGTTCCTGTTCCGTCAACATCTGTGTAATTAGGAGGGAGATAAGCGCTGGGGATGGCGACTGCTCCATCAAACAACAGTCTGGGCTTTCTCCTGCGACAAAACCTCACACCCAGGATGATGATGATGAAGGTGAGAAAAAAGGTGGACACGGACACCAGCGCGATGATCAGATAAGAAGTCAGTTTGGAGTTCTTCTCATCATAAGAAATGTCCTTCAGTTCTGGCACCTCAGCCAAGTTATCAGAGATAAGTAAATACATGGAGCAGGTGGCAGAGAGAGAGGGCTGTCCGTTATCTTTCACTGACACAACAAGGTTCTGTTTCATGCTGTCAGACTCAGAAATGTCCCGCTGTGTCCTGATCTCTCCGCTGTGGAGACCAATAGTGAAAAGTCCCGGATCAGTGGATTTGACTATATGATAGGACAGCCAGGCGTTCTGTCCGGAGTCCGCGTCCACCGCGATCACTTTGGACACCAGAGAGCCTCCGTGTGCAGCTTTGGGGACCAGCTCGGTCATGAAGGAGTTGCCCTCCGGGGCGGGGTACAGTATCTGAGGAGAGTTGTCATTCACATCAGATATGAACACACTGACGGTCACGTTGCTGCTGAGCGGAGGAGAACCGTTGTCTCTGGCCATCAAGTGCACTTTAAAACTCCTGAACTGTTCATAATCAAACGTCCTCACAGCATGGATCACCCCCGTGTCTCCGTTAACAGACAGATAGGAGGACAACGGGGCACCGTTCACCTCACCGGGTAACAGAGAATAAATCACGGTACCGTTTTGTCTCCAGTCGGGGTCTCGTGCAGTAACGGAACATAAAGTGGAGCCAGGTTTGTTGTTTTCAGTCACATATGCGCTGTATGACTGCTCCTCAAACACAGGTGGGTTGTCGTTGATGTCTGCTACAGATAACTGAACAGTTTTAGAGGAGGACAGAGGGGGAGAGCCCTCGTCAGTGGCAGTGATTGTTATGTTGTAATCAGACACTAGTTCACGGTCCAGTTGTCCTGTGGTCACCAGAGAATAATAGTTTTTAATAGAAGGAACCAATTTAAAAGGGACGTTTTGCTGAATGGAGCAGCGGACCTGTCTGTTATTCTCAGAGTCTCTATCCTGCACGTTAATGATGCCCACCTCTGCACCAGGTGACACGTTCTCAGGTATGGGGTTAGTCAGGGATGTTAAACTGATAACAGGGGCGTTATCATTCACATCAGTGATATCAATGATAACCTTGGCATAAGATGACAGCCCGAGCCCATCTTTTGCTTTAACTCGTATTTCAAATGATTTGGTAGTTTCATAATCAACAGGACCAATTACTCGTATCTCACCAACTTTTCTATCAATACTAAATATCTTCTTGAAATCTTCAGTCACATGTCCAAATTCATACGTCACATCTCCGTTGACTCCCTCGTCTGCATCAGTAGCGCTCACTGTGACAACTACAGTGTCTACAGGAGAGTTTTCAGGCAGACTGGCTTTATAGACGGCCTGGCTAAACACTGGGGCGTTATCATTAGCATCCAGCACAGTGACGTGTATGACTACAGTACCTGATCTCTGAGGAGAGCCTCCATCTAAAGCTGTGAGGAGCAAATTAATCTCTTGCTGATTTTCACGATCAAGCTCCTTTTCAAGAACAAGCTCTATTGTGTTTCCATCAACAGACAAAATGAAATTATCATTATTTTTTAGGCTGTACTGCTGAACTGAATTCTGTCCAACATCCGCATCGTGCGCATCTTCCAGCACAAAACGAGCTCCCTTGTCTGCCGACTCATGAATTTCAATATTTATAAATTCTTCCTTAAATTGTGGCGAATTATCATTTTTATCTTGAATGTGAAGACTAATCCGATGGAGCTCGAGAGGATTCTCCAGCACCAGCTCGTATTTTAGGATGCACGAAGCCTTTTCTCCACAAAGCCCCTCTCGGTCAATCCTGTCGGCAACAATCAACTCTCCGTTATTCAGGTTTATGTCACAGTAACGTTCATCAGTCCCATCGCTGCCAATGCGGGCTCTTCTGTTAGAGAGCGCGCTCCTTTCCAGCCCGAGATCCTTGGCCATATTTCCAATAACCGACCCTCGTTTCATTTCCTCTGGAAAAGAGTAGCTCATGTCTCCATACACGGGATCCAGGAAAATAAGGAGGAAAAAGAAGCCACACGTTTGAAACGAGATTATGTTGGAATCCATCATCGACAATTAATTACTAACAGGCTAAAAAAAAAGCGAACAAAGACAGCTCATCCACATAACACGAATAGCAACTACTGACTGTCCTATAGATAGGAGAACAATAATGAACGTCCACACCAAAGGAAGCAGGAAGACATCTTAAAGCGGGTATATAGCGCCACCTTGAGGTTTTCAAGAATACTCATTTAAAAAAAGTACAAAATGGAAGGTTTCAAATTGAGCATATCCTGCGTTAAACTTCTTATAATCTGTTAATTAAATAGATAAATATTATGAAACACAATAAATATGTGCAACCGCAGTAATCCTTTAGGTTTAACAAGGAAGCAGTGTCAACAAGCACTTGTTACATTAGGCATATGCAGGCTATGCCTTTCATTAATATCTTGTCTTGCATATCAATTCATGAAATTATTGTTTTTACTTATGTTTAGTTCTTGTGAGTATCCAGTCTATACTCTTCTTAAGACAGGGTGTCATGCTAACCGAGAAGCCAGTATTTTTTTTAATAAACGTTTATATTAATTATTTGTTTTCCTTGTTTTGAAAAAAAGGTGAAACTACATTTCCTAATAAAGAACATATTCATTATAACCATTATTGTCACATTTGCAGGGTTGTGAACGTTTGGAAAACCGAGCACCTGAGTCTGTAGCTGTCTGTAAAATGTTCAAAGGATTATTTATGTGACAATCTGTTACATGTTTATAAATACAAAATGTAGATGTTTATAAGTTTACATATTGTACTTACAGCTTTAACCAGTCATAATGTATCCCAGTGGTTTGATCACAACATTAACCTTCATTTTTACTTTCTTATTTCCTTTTGGTATATTCGAAATCAGGGAGAAACCAAAGTAGTATAGTGTTGTAATAAAAAGTGAAAGTGTGGGAAACTTGAATAAAAAGCATCCGAAAGGAAAAGGGAAGTTCAGCACCGAGAACAGAGGAATGAGCCGAGACACTCAAACATACTTGAAAACAGAGGACATAAAGAGCAGTCATATGAACACACAAAGACAATAGCTATCTTTTCCCCTCTCCTGGAAAGAGGGAAAACTCCTTTAATCAGAGTAGAAATTAATTATGCAATTTCTGAATGTGTATCTACAATCCAACTCCAAAATTAAATAAAGACAATCAGGCCAGGCAGCATAGCATATACAACAGTTTATAGCGACAGCAGGAAACAAACAAAGTGGCTGAGAGGCCGAGGCTGGGCCTGTTTGCTCTTTGACACGCTGAGATCAAAACTCTGTTGAATAATAATGAAAACTGGGATGATCAACTTATTTTCCTTAGACATAGACATTGTTATGATAATCAAAGCAATCATTAAACTTGCACAAAAAGTACAACGACCCCGTGTCACCCTCTCTGCCACACAGATACACACCTCACGCAAGTCAACAGGATGATTACTCCCCTGAGTGCTGCCCATAACCATGTGACCCAAAGCAACCAACCCATAGCGATCTAACACATATCTTATAATAATACAAACCAGTACAAAACAAATGTGTATATTCAAAATGCATGACTTTGTACGTGTCATGGCTCCTGCAGTTAATACACATTACTAAAACACAATAAATCCAAGTTAAAAACATCAGGCAGAAGAAACTTTACTAAAATACATGTCCCAGAAAAACTATCTAACCTGAAAGAGAAAGTATTTCCTTCTGTATACCTGTCCAAACTACCTGCATGAAACTCAGACTTTATTCTGATGGAACATTTGACAGAAAGGGACATATAGTGAAAGACAGAGAGAAACCATAGTAATGGTGTGAAGTTGATGAAAGTGTGAAGAGAACTAAACAAAAAGGTGCATCAGCTGTTCAGCACCAAGGACAGAGAAATGAGCCCAGACATTTAAACATATTGGCCTGAAAACATAGGAAATTCAAAAGAGAAAATCACATGAACACACACACACACACACACACACACACACACACACACACAGATAAAAAGGCTGTGTGTGTGTTTTTGTTTCTTAAGAACAAAGTCCATGACCCTTAAAAACTGCCTGCACTGTGACACTATGGACTTGTATAACACTGTGGATCTATAGAGAATATGCTGTTTTAGGGTGATCGCAGAGCCCTACCACACACAGTAAAATACTGATTCAATTGGGCCTAATCCTCTTCTAAAACGGGGGTAATCATCAAAGAATAGAGATACTTTATTGAGTTTGTCAACATGTATCAACAAGGAAAAAGCAGATGGATTAGAGCCAACTCTGACTATATAAAAAAAACGATAATAAAACAAGCAGATCTGGCAGCATATAGCCTAGAAACAAAAATATTGGTATAGATGTATTGCTTTTAATTTGGTAATCCCACAGAAAACAATCAGGCAGTACAGCAGTTAACAAGACTAATGCACTAGAAAAACTATTAAGACAACCTGGAAGAGAAAGTCCCTTAATCGGACAGCATGACCTGCCTACAACCGGTGTGAAACTCGGACTGTATCTTCACGGACAAAGTGATGTTCTGTCAATTCCTTCATAATCTAATCAACTATTTTAAATAGTCTACAACACATAACCAAGCCAGGATCCTCACAGTGAAAACACAAACTGAATGATATGTTTGTTTGTTTTTGTTTACTGTAAACATATTCCTCCCAAGAAAGTGAGATGAGAGAGCAATCAGCAGAACAAACTCAAGCGGCTTGGACTGGATTCAAATGCAAAGCACGCATTCTAGGTAATACTCTCCAACTGAAGAACCACAAATAGACAATCATGTCAATACGTTGTGAGTGATTCCGTTGTTAACGTATGTAAATCAGCCTGTTAGATATCAATAGGATGTGTACTATGACCTTAAGTGCAAGATCAATATACAACTTTAAATGTATTCATGTGGCAGACACTTTTGAACGAGGCAATGTACAAATGACATCCCATCCAAGCAAACTTCTAGAAGGAGAAACCTTATAGGTTAAGTTTAACAAAGCTCAGTTTGAAAATTACCATTAATCAGTGGCACAAGAATGCATATTAAAAGATTAAGACATAAATAAATAATACGGTTTTTTTTTGAGAGAGGTTTCTGGCAGAAACATTTAGCAAATCGGTCAATCCTGTAAATAATAAAATAGAAAATATACTGCAATAGAAGAAAAAGACTGCTGACTTCAACTGAAAACATAAAATTGCCATGACTAAACCAACATTTTCCAAGTGTCAAGAATCTATTAATATTTAATAAATGTAAAACCAAAATCAGCAACTGTAATAAATGAACACTAAACAAAAACTTGAACTAATGAGCACAAGGTTACATCTTAATTGTACACAAACTAAAATGGTACTCTGCTTGAAGTCAAATCGATTTTGAAATCTGAAAAACTTTGTTGACGAAAATGATGACAAATAGGATGGCATTGGACGTATACACAATTAATTAAAAACAATGCCTTGAGTTCATAAATGTCCTGCTGTTCAAAGTAAAACTCATTAAGAATATAATGTTAGAAAGGAAAACATGTTATAAATTGTTTTAATTAAGTAATTGAAAGAAGTTGGTCTACGTATTTATACCTCTTAACACTCCAAAGGGAAAATGTATCTGGATAAAAGAAGGGAAGACAATTCCAGCTACTTCAGGACGATGAACACAACTTTCATTATAGGGTTATAGTCCCTACCTCAGGGGAGGAAGTTACATTTATTCCCACAACTTTACATTGTCTAAAATAGTTGTTTAAAGAAAGAGAACGGCAAAAACATATCTGAGCAGCTTGATCCCATGTTGCAAATATAGATGTCAACATTAAGTCACAACAATTCCTACCTCAGGAGAAGAATCACAGTCTCCAAACACTTCAGCAAAGTCTGAAGGGCTTTTCCTCAGAGTCTGGTCAGCAGGCAGTGTGTTGTCATTGTAAGATGACACGAAATTAAAGTCACTGGTTCTGGAACCTGTTGTCAGGTAGGCGTCATAATTGTAAGCGCTGCGTAAAGTTCCTGTTCCGTCAACATCTGCGTAATTAGGAGGGAGATAAGCGCTGGGGATGGCGACTGCTCCATCAAACAACAGTCTGGGCTTTCTCCTGCGGCAAAACCTCACACCCAGGATGATGATGATGAAGGTGAGGAAAAAGGTGGACACGGCCACCAGCGCGATGATCAGATAAGAGGTCAGTTTGGAGTTCTTCTCATCATAAGAAATGTCCTTCAGTTCTGGCACCTCAGCCAAGTTATCAGAGATAAGTAAATACATGGAGCAGGTGGCAGAGAGAGAGGGCTGTCCGTTATCTTTCACTGACACAACAAGGTTCTGTTTCATGCTGTCAGACTCAGAAATGTCCCGCTGTGTCCTGATCTCTCCGCTGTGGAGACCAATAGTGAAAAGTCCCGGATCAGTGGATTTGACTATATGATAGGACAGCCAGGCGTTCTGTCCGGAGTCCGCGTCCACCGCGATCACTTTGGACACCAGAGAGCCTCCGTGTGCAGCTTTGGGGACCAGCTCGGTCATGAAGGAGTTGCCCTCCGGAGCGGGGTACAGTATCTGAGGAGAGTTGTCATTCACATCCGATATGAACACACTGACGGTCACGTTGCTGCTGAGCGGAGGAGAACCGTTGTCTCTGGCCATCACGTGGACGTTAAAACTCCTGAACTGTTCATAATCAAACGTCCTCACAGCGTGGATCACCCCCGTGTCTCCGTTAACAGACAGATAGGAGGACACCGGGGCACCGTTCACCTCACCGGGTAACAGAGAATAAATCACGGTACCGTTTTGTCTCCAGTCGGGGTCTCGAGCAGTAACGGAACATAAAGTGGAGCCAGGTTTGTTGTTTTCAGTCACATATGCGCTGTAGGACTGCTCCTCAAACACAGGTGGGTTGTCGTTGATGTCTGCTACAGATAACTGAACAGTTTTAGAGGAGGACAGAGGGGGAGAGCCCTCGTCAGTGGCAGTGATTGTTATGTTGTAATCAGACACTAGTTCACGGTCCAGTTGTCCTGTGGTCACCAGAGAATAATAGTTTTTAATAGAAGGAACCAACTTAAAAGGGACGTTTTGCTGAATGGAGCAGCGGACCTGTCTGTTATTCTCAGAGTCTCTATCCTGCACGTTAATGATGCCCACCTCTGCACCAGGTGACACGTTCTCAGGTATGGGGTTAGTCAGGGATTTTAAACTGATAACAGGGGCGTTATCATTCACATTAGTGATATAAATGATAACCTTAGCATAAGATGACAGCCCTAACCCATCTTTTGCTTTAACTCGTATTTCAAATGATTTGGTAGTTTCATAATCAACAGGACCAATTACTCGTATCTCACCAACTTTTCTATCAATACTAAATATCTTCTTGAAATCTTCAGTCACATGTCCAAATTCATAAGTCACATCTCCGTTGACTCCCTCGTCTGCATCAGTAGCGCTCACTGTGACAACTACAGTGTCTACGGGAGAGTTTTCAGGCAGACTGGCTTTATAGACGGCCTGGCTAAACACTGGGGCGTTATCATTAGCATCCAGCACAGTGACGTGTATGACTACAGTACCTGATCTCTGAGGAGAGCCTCCATCTAAAGCTGTGAGGAGCAAATTAATCTCTTGCTGATTTTCACGATCAAGCTCCTTTTCAAGAACAAGCTCTATTGAGTTTCCATCAACAGACAAAATGAAATTATCATTATTTTTGAGGCTGTACTGCTGAACTGAATTCTGTCCTACATCCGCATCGTGCGCATCTTCCAGCACAAAACGAGCTCCCTTGTCTGCCGACTCCTGAATTTCAATATTTATAAATTCTTCCTTAAATTGTGGCGAGTTATCATTTTTATCTTGAATGTGAAGACTAATCCGATGGAGCTCGAGAGGATTCTCCAGCACCAGCTCGTATTTTAGGATGCACGAAGCCTTTTCTCCACAAAGCCCCTCTCGGTCAATCCTGTCGGCAACAATCAACTCCCCGTTATTCAGGTTTATGTCACAGTAACGTTCATCAGTCCCATCGCTGTCAATGCGGGCTCTTCTGTTAGAGAGCGCGCTCCTTTCCAGTCCGAGATCCTTGGCCATATTTCCAATAACCGATCCTCGTTTCATTTCCTCTGGAAAAGAGTAGCTCATGTCTCCATACACGGGATCCAGGAAAATAAGGAGGAAATAGAAGCCACACGTTTGAAACGAGATTATGTTGGAATCCATCATCGACAATGAATTACTAACAGGCTAAAAAAAAAGCGAACAAAGACAGCTCATCCACATAACACGAATAGCAACTACCGACTGTCCTATAGACAGAACAATAATGAACGTCCACACCAAAGGAAGCAGGAAGACATCTTAAAGCGGGTATATAGCGCCACCTTGAGGTTTTCAAGAATACTCATTTAAAAAAAGTACAAAATGGAAGGTTTCAAATTGAGCATATCCTGCGTTAAACTTCTTATAATCTGTTAATTAAATAGATAAATATTATGAAACACAAGAAATATGTGCAACCGCAATCCTTTAGGTTTAACCAAACAGTGTCAACAAGCACTTGTTACATTAGGCATATGCAGGCTATGCCTTTCATTAATATCTTGTCTTGCATATCAATTCATGAAATTATTGTTTTTACTTATGTTTAGTTCTTGTGAGTATCCAGTCTATACTCTTCTTAAAACAGGGTGTCATGCTAACCGAGAAGCCAGTATTTTTTTTAATAAACGTTTATATTAATTATTTGTTTTCCTTGCTTTGAAAAAAAGGTGAAACTACATTTCCTAATAAAGAACATATGCATTATAACCATTATTGTCACATTGGCAGGGTTGTGAACGTTTGGAAAACCGAGCACCTGAGTCTGTAGCTGTCTGTAAAATGTTCAAAGGATTATTTATGTGACAATCTGTTACATGTTTATAAATACAAAATGTAGATGTTTATAAGTTTACATATTGTACTTAAAGCTTTAACCAGTCATAATGTATCCCAGTGGTTTGATCACAACATTAACCTTCATTTTTACTTTCTTATTTCCTTTTGGTATATTCGAAATCAGGGAGAAACCAAAGTAGTATAGTGTTGTAATAAAAAGTGAAAGTGTGGGAAACTTGAATAAAAAGCATCCGAAAGGAAAAGGGAAGTTCAGCACCAAGAACAGAGGAATGAGCCGAGACACTCAAACATACTTGAAAACAGAGGACATAAAGAGCAGTCATATGAACACACAAAGACAATAGCTATCTTTTCCCCTCTCCTGGAAAGAGGGAAAACTCCTTTAATCAGAGTAGAAATTAATTATGCAATTTCTGAATGTGTATCTACAATCCAACTCCAAAATTAAATAAAGACAACCAGGCCAGGCAGCATAGCATATACAACAGTTTATAGCGACAGCAGGAAACAAACAAAGTGGCTGAGAGGCCGAGGCTGGGCCTGTTTGCTCTATGACACGCTGAGATCAAAACTCTGTTGAATAATAATGAAAACTGGGATGATCAACTTATTTTCCTTAGACATAGACATTGTTATGATAATCAAAGCAATCATTAAACTTGCAGTCAACAAAAAGTACAACGACCCCGTATCACCCTCTCTGCCACACAGACACACACCTCACGCAGGTCAACAGGATTATTACTCCCCTGAGTGCTGCCCATAACCATGTGACCCAAAGCAACCAACCCATAGCGATCTAACACATATCTTATAATAATACAAACCAGTACAAAACAAATGTGTATATTCAAAATGCATTACTTTGTACGTGTCATGGCTCCTGCAGTTAATACACATTACTAAAACACAATAAATCCAAGTTAAAAACATCAGGCAGAAGATCCTTTACTAAAATACATGTCCCAGAAAAACTATCTAACCTGAAAGAGAAAGTATTTCCTTCTGTATACCTGTCCAAACTACCTGCATGAAACTCAGACTTTATTCTGATGGAACATTTGACAGAAAGGGACATATAGTGAAAGACAGAGAGAAACCATAGTAATGGTGTGAAGTTGATGAAAGTGTGAAGAGAACTAAACAAAAAGGTGCATCAGCTGTTCAGCACCAAGGACAGAGAAATGAGCCCATACATTTAAACATATTGGCCTGAAAACAGAGGAAATTCAAAAGAGAAAATCACATGAACACACACACAGACACACACACACACACATACACACACACACACACACACACACACACACACACACACACACACACACGCACACACACACACACACTTACACAGATAAAAAGGCTGTGTGTGTGTTTTTATTTCTTAAGAACAAAGTCCATGACCCTTAAAAACTGCCTGCACTGTGACACTATGGACTTGTATAACACTGTGGATCTATAGAGAATATGCTGTTTTAGGGTGATCGCAGAGCCCTACCACACACAGTAAAATACTGATTCAAATGGGCCTAATCCTCTTCTAAAACGCGGGGGTAACCATCAAAGAATAGAGATACTTTATTGAGTTTGTCAACATGTATCAACAAGGAAAAAGCAGATGGATTAGAGCCAACTCTGACTATATAAAAAGGATAATAAAACAAGCAGATCTGGCAGCATATAGATTACAAAAAGACTGGTAAAGACGTATTGCTTTTCATTTGGTAATCCCACAGCAGTTAACAAGACCAATGCAAGTGCAATATGTGCAATATTTGATTTATGTATGTGCAATAGGGAAAGTACTGTACCTGTATGTTTCTTGCTTGTTTCTTTGTCATGTGATATGTGATCTCTGTTCTGTATCTATGACTGATTGTCCTGAATGTTTTATGTTTTATTATCTCGATGCCCAAGAAAAATGTCTCCTAAGGGAGACAATAAAGCTCTATCTATCTATCTATCTATCTATCTATCTATCTATCTATCTATCTATCTATCTATCTATCTATCTATCTATCTATCTATCTATCTATCTATCTATCTATCTATCTATCTATCTATCTATCTATCTATCTATCTATCCATCTAATGCACTAGAAAAACTATTAAGAAAACCTGGAAGAGAAAGTCCCTTAATCGGACAGCATGACCGTCTATACCTGTGTGAAACTCGGACTGTATCTTCACGGACAAAGTGATGTTCTGTCAATTCCTTCATAATCTAATAAGCTATTTAAAATAGTCAACACATAACCAAGCCAGGATCCTCACAGTGAAAACACAAATTGAATTATATGTTGTTGTTGTTTTTTTACTGTAAACATATTCCTCCCAAGAAAGTGAGATGGGAGAGCAATCAGCAGAACAAACTCAAGCGGCTTGGACTGGATTCAAATGCAAAGCATGCATTCTATACTCTCAATACGTTGTGAGTGATTCAGTTGTTAACGTATGTAAATCAGCCTGTTAGATATCAATATAGGATGTGTACTATGACCGTAAGTGCAAGATCAATATACAACTTTAAATGTATTCATGTGGCAGACACTTTTGAACGAGGCAATGTACAAATGACATCCCATCCAAGCAAACTTCTATAAGGAGAAACATTATAGGTTAAGTTTAACAAAGCTCAGTTTGAAAATTACCATAAATCAGTGGCACAAGAATGCTTATTAAAAGATTAAGACATAAATACATAATACGGGTTTTTTGAGGGAGGTTTCTGGCAGAAACATTTAGCAAATCGGTCAATCCTGTAAATAATAAAATAGAAAATATACTGCAATAGAAGAAAAAGACTGCTGACTTCAACTGAAAACATAAAATTGCCATGACTAAACCAACATTTTCCAAGTGTCAAGAATTTATTAATATGTAAAAAGATGTAAAACGAAAATCAGCAAGTGTAATAAATGAACACTAAACAAAAACATCAACTAATGAGCACAAGGTTACATCTTAATTGTACACAAACTAAAATGGTACTCTGCTTGAAGTCAAATAGATTTTGAAATCTGAAAAACTTGCTCGTTGAGGAAAATGATGACAAATAGGATGGCATGGACGTATACACAATTAATTAAAAACAATGCCTTGAGTTCATAAATGTCCTGCTGTTCAAAGTACAACTCATTAAGAATAGAATATTAGAAAGGAAAACATGTTAGAAATTATTTTAATTAAGTATTTGAAAGAAGTTGGTCTATATATTTATACCTCTTAACACTCCAAAGGGAAAATGTATCTGGATAAAAAAAGGGAAGACAATTCCAGCTACTTCAGGACGATGAACACAACTTTCATTATAGGGGTATAGTCCCTACCTCAGGAGAGGAAGTTACATTTATTCCCATGACATTACATTGTCTAAAATAGTCGTTTAAAGAAAGAGAACGGCAAAAACATATCTGAGCAGCTTGATCCCATGTTGCAAATATAGATGTCAACATTAAGTCACAACAATTCCTACCTCAGGAGAAGAATCACAGTCTCCAAACACTCCAGCAAAGTCTGAAGGGCTTTTCCTCAGAGTCTGGTCAGCAGGCAGTGTGTTGTCATTGAAAGATGACACGAAATTAAAGTCACTGGTTCTGGAACCTGTTGTCAGGTAGGCGTCATAATTGTAAGCGCTGCGTAAAGTTCCTGTTCCGTCAACATCTGCGTAATTAGGAGGGAGATGAGCGCTGGGGATGGTGACTGCTCCATCAAACAACAGTCTGGGCTTTCTCCTGCGACAAAACCTCACACCCAGGATGATGATGATGAAGGTGAGGAAAAAGGTGGACACTGACACCAGCGCGATGATCAGATAAGAAGTCAGTTTGGAGTTCTTCTCATCATAAGAAATATCCTTCAGTTCTGGCACCTCAGCCAAGTTATCAGAGATAAGTAAATACATGGAGCAGGTGGCAGAGAGAGAGGGCTGTCCGTTATCTTTCACTGACACAACAAGGTTCTGTTTCATGCTGTCAGACTCAGAAATGTCCCGCTGTGTCCTGATCTCTCCGCTGTGGAGACCAATAGTGAAAAGTCCTGGATCAGTGGATTTGACTATATGATAGGACAGCCAGGCGTTCTGTCCGGAGTCCGCGTCCACCGCGATCACTTTGGACACCAGAGAGCCTCCGTGTGCAGCTTTGGGGACCAGCTCGGTCATGAAGGAGTTGCCCTCCGGGGCGGGGTACAGTATCTGAGGAGAGTTGTCATTCACATCCGATATGAACACACTGACGGTCACGTTGCTGCTGAGCGGAGGAGAACCGTTGTCTCTGGCCATCACGTGCACTTTAAAACTCCTGAACTGTTCATAATCAAACGTCCTCACAGCGTGGATCACCCCTGTGTCTCCGTTAACAGACAGATAGGAGGACACCGGGGCACCGTTCACCTCACCGGGTAACAGAGAATAAATCACGGTACCGTTTTGTCTCCAGTCGGGGTCTCGAGCAGTAACGGAACATAAAGTGGAGCCAGGTTTGTTGTTTTCAGTCACATATGCGCTGTAGGACTGCTCCTCAAACACAGGTGGGTTGTCGTTGATGTCTGCTATAGATAACTGAACAGTTTTAGAGGAGGACAGAGGGCGAGAGCCCTCGTCAGTGGCAGTGATTGTTATGTTGTAATCAGACACTAGTTCACGGTCCAGTTGTCCTGTGGTCACCAGAGAATAATAGTTTTTAATAGAAGGAACCAACTTAAAAGGGACGTTTTGCTGAATGGAGCAGCGGACCTGTCCGTTAGTCTCAGAGTCTCTATCCTGCATGTTAATGATGCCCACCTCTGCACCAGGTGACAAGTTCTCAGGTATGGGGTTAGTCAGGGATTTTAAACTGATAACAGGGGCGTTATCATTCACATCAGTGATATAAATGATAACCTTAGCATAAGATGACAGCCCTAACCCATCTTTTGCTTTAACTCGTATTTCAAATGATTTGGTAGTTTCATAATCAACAGGACCAATTACTCGTATCTCACCAACTTTTCTATCAATACTAAATATCTTCTTGAAATCTTCAGTCACATGACCAAATTCATACGTCACATCTCCGTTGACTCCCTCGTCTGCATCAGTAGCGCTCACTGTGACAACTACAGTGTCTACAGGAGAGTTTTCAGGCAAACTGGCTTTATAGACGGCCTGGCTAAACACTGGGGCGTTATCATTAGCATCCAGCACAGTGACGTGTATGACTACAGTACCTGATCTCTGAGGAGAGCCTCCATCTAAAGCTGTGAGGAGCAAATTAATCTCTTGCTGATTTTCACGATCAAGCTCCTTTTCAAGAACAAGCTCTATTGTGTTTCCATCAACAGACAAAATGAAATTATCATTATTTTTGAGGCTGTACTGCTGAACTGAATTCTGTCCTACATCCGCATCGTGCGCATCTTCCAGCACAAAACGAGCTCCCTTGACTGCCGACTCCTGAATTTCAATATTTATAAATTCTTCCTTAAATTGTGGCGAGTTATCATTTTTATCTTGAATGTGAAGACTAATCCGATGGAGCTCGAGAGGATTCTCCAGCACCAGCTCGTGTTTTAGGATGCACGAAGCCTTTTCTCCACAAAGCCCCTCTCGGTCAATCCTGTCGGCAACAATCAACTCTCCGTTATTCAGGTTTATGTCACAGTAACGTTCATCAGTCCCATCGCTGTCAATGCGGGCTCTTCTGTTAGAGAGCGCGCTCCTTTCCAGCCCGAGATCCTTGGCCATATTTCCAATAACTGATCCTCGTTTCATTTCCTCTGGAAAAGAGTAGCTCATGTCTCCATACACGGGATCCAGGAAAATAAGGAGGAAATAGAAGCCACACGTTTGAAACGAGATTATGTTGGAATCCATCATCGACAATGAATTACTAACAGGCTAAAAAAAAAAGCGAACAAAGACAGCTCATCCACATAACACGAATAGCATCTACTGACTATCCTATAGATAGGAGAACAATAATGAACGTCCACACCAAAGGAAGCAGGAAGACATCTTAAAGCGGGTATATAGCGCCACCTTGAGGTTTTCAAGAATACTCATTTAAAAAAAGTACAAAATGGAAGGTTTCAAATTGAGCATATCCTGCGTTAAACTTCTTATAATCTGTTAATTAAATAGATAAATATTATGAAACACAAGAAATATGTGCAACCGCAGTAATCCTTTAGGTTTAACAAGGAAGCAGTGTCAACAAGCACTTGTTACATTAGGCATATGCAGGCTATGCCTCTCCTATTAATATCTTGTCTTGCATATCAATTCATGAAATTATTGTTTTTACTTATGTTTAGTTCTTGTGAGTATCCAGTCTATACTCTTCTTAAGACAGGGTGTCATGCTAACCGAAAAGCCAGTATTTTTTTTAATAAACGTTTATATTAATTATTTGTTTTCCTTGCTTTGAAAAAAAGGTGAAACTACATTTCCTAATAAAGAACATATTCATTATAACCAATATTGTCACATTGGCAGGGTTGTGAACGTTTGGAAAACCGAGCACCTGAGTCTGTAGCTGTCTGTAAAATGTTCAAAGGATTATTTATGTGACAATCTGTTACATGTTTATAAATACAAAATGTAGATGTTTATAAGCTTACATATTGTACTTACAGCTTTAACCAGTCATAATGTATCCCTGTGGTTTGATCACAACATTAACCTTCATTTTCACTTTCTTATTTCCTTTTGGTATATTCGAAATCAGGGAGAAACCAAAGTAGTATAGTGTTGTAATAAAAAGTGAAAGTGTGGGAAACTTGAATAAAAAGCATCCGAAAAGAAAAGGGATGTTCAGCATCGAGAACAGAGGAATGAGCCGAGACACTCAAACATACTTGAAAACAGAGGACATAAAGAGCAGTCATATGAACACACAAAGACAATAGCTATCTTTTCCCCTCTCCTGGAAAGAGGGAAAACTCCTTTAATCAGAGTAGAAATTAATTATGCAATTTCTGAATGTGTATCTACAATCCAACTCCAAAATTAAATAAAGACAACCAGGCCAGGCAGCATATAAACTGTTGTATATGCATACAACAGTTTATAGCGACAGCAGGAAACAAACAAAGTGGCTGAGAGGCCGAGGCTGGGCCTGTTTGCTCTATGACACGCTGAGATCAAAACTCTGTTGAATAATAATGAAAACTGGGATGATCAACTTATTTTCCTTAGACATAGACATTGTTATGATAATCAAAGCAATCATTAAACTTGCAGTCAACAAAAAGTACAACGACCCCGTATCACCCTCTCTGCCACACAGACACACACCTCACGCAGGTCAACAGGATTATTACTCCCCTGAGTGCTGCCCATAACCATGTGACCCAAAGCAACCAACCCATAGCGATCTAACACATATCTTATAATAATACAAACCAGTACAAAACAAATGTGTATATTCAAAATGCATTACTTTGTACGTGTCATGGCTCCTGCAGTTAATACACATTACTAAAACACAATAAATCCAAGTTAAAAACATCAGGCAGAAGAGCCTTTACTAAAATACATGTCCCAGAAAAACTATCTAACCTGAAAGAGAAAGTATTTCCTTCTGTATACCTGTCCAAACTACCTGCATGAAACTCAGACTTTATTCTGATGGAACATTTGACAGAAAGGGACATATAGTGAAAGACAGAGAGAAACCATAGTAATGGTGTGAAGTTGATGACAGTGTGAAGAGAACTAAACAAAAAGGTGCATCAGCTGTTCAGCACCAAGGACAGAGAAATGAGCCCAGACATTTAAACATATTGGCCTGAAAACAGAGGAAATTCAAAAGAGAAAATCACATGAACACACACACACACACACACACACACAGATAAAAAGGCTGTGTGTGTGTTTTTGTTTCTTAAGAACAAAGTCCTTGACCCTTAAAAACTGCCTGCACTGTGACACTATGGACTTGTATAACACTGTGGATCTATAGAGAATATGCTGTTTTAGGGTGATCGCAGAGCCCTACCACACACAGTAAAATACTGATTCAAATGGGCCTAATCCTCTTCTAAAACGGGGGTAATCATCAAAGAATAGAGATACTTTATTGAGTTTGTCAACATGTATCAACAAGGAAAAAGCAGATGGATTAGAGCCAACTCTAACTATATAAAAAAAACGATAATAAAACAAGCAGATCTGGCAGCATATAGCCTAGAAACAAAAATATTGGTATAGATGTATTGCTTTTAATTTGGTAATCCCACAGAAAACAATCAGGCAGTACAGCAGTTAACAAGACCAATGCACTAGAAAAACTATTAAGACAACCTGGAAGAGAAAGTCCCTTAATCGGACAGCATGACCTGCCTACAACCGGTGTGAAACTCGGACTGTATCTTCACGGACAAAGTGATGTTCTGTCAATTCCTTCATAATCTAATAAACTATTTTAAATAGTCTACAACACATAACCAAGCCAGGATCCTCACAGTGAAAACACAAACTGAATGATATGTTTGTTTGTTTTTGTTTACTGTAAACATATTCCTCCCAAGAAAGTGAGATGAGAGAGCAATCAGCAGAACAAACTCAAGCGGCTTGGACTGGATTCAAATGCAAAGCACGCATTCTAGGTAATACTCTCCAACTGAAGAACCACAAATAGACAATCATGTCAATACGTTGTGAGTGATTCCGTTGTTAACGTATGTAAATCAGCCTGTTAGATATCAATAGGATGTGTACTATAACCTTAAGTGCAAGATCAATATACAACTTTAAATGTATTCATGTGGCAGACACTTTTGAACGAGGCAATGTACAAATGACATCCCATCCAAGCAAACTTCTAGAAGGAGAAACCTTATAGGTTAAGTTTAACAAAGCTCAGTTTGAAAATTACCATTAATCAGTGGCACAAGAATGCATATTAAAAGATTAAGACATAAATAAATAATAATGTTTTTTTTTGAGAGAGGTTTCTGCCAGAAACATTTAGCAAATCGGTCAATACTGTAAATAATAAAATAGAAAATATACTGCAATAGAAGAAAAAGACTGCTGACTTCAACTGAAAACATAAAATTGCCATGACTAAACCAACATTTTCCAAGTGTCAAGAATCTATTAATATTTAATAAATGTAAAACCAAAATCAGCAACTGTAATAAATGAACACTAAACAAAAACTTCAACTAATGAGCACAAGGTTACATCTTAATTGTACACAAACTAAAATGGTACTCTGCTTGAAGTCAAATCGATTTTGAAATCTGAAAAACTTTGTTGACGAAAATGATGACAAATAGGATGGCATGGACGTATACACAATTAATTAAAAACAATGCCTTGAGTTCATAAATGTCCTGCTGTTCAAAGTACAACTCATTGAGAATAGAATATTAGAAAGGAAAACATGTTAGAAATTGTTTTAATTAAGTAATTGAAAGAAGTTGGTCTACATATTTATACCTCTTAACACTCCAAAGGGAAAATGTATCTGGATAAAAAAAGGGAAGACAATTCCAGCTACTTCAGGATGATGAACACAACTTTCATTATAGGGTTATAGTCCCTACCTCAGGAGAGGAAGTTACATTTATTCCCACGACTTTACATTGTCTAAAATAGTCGTTTAAAGAAAGAGAACGGCAAAAACATATCTGAGCAGCTTGATCCCATGTTGCAAATATAGATGTCAACATTAAGTCACAACAATTCCTACCTCAGGAGAAGAATCACAGTCTCCAAACACTTCAGCAAAGTCTGAAGGGCTTTTCCTCAGAGTCTGGTCAGCAGGCAGTGTGTTGTCATTGTAAGATGACACAAAATTAAAGTCACTGGTTCTGGAACCTGTTGTCAGGTAGGCGTCATAATTGTAAGCGCTGCGTAAAGTTCCTGTTCCGTCAACATCTGCGTAATTAGGAGGGAGATAAGCGCTGGGGATGGTGACTGCTCCATCAAACAACAGTCTGGGCTTTTTCCTGTGACAAAACCTCACACCCAGGATGATGATAATGAAGGTGAGGAAAAAGGTGGACACTGACACCAGTGCGATGATCAGATAAGTGGTCAGTTTGGAGTTCTTCTCATCGTAAGAAATATCCTTCAGCTCTGGCACCTCAGCCAAGTTATCAGAGATAAGTAAATACATGGAGCAGGTGGCAGAGAGAGAGGGCTGTCCGTTATCTTTCACTGACACAACAAGGTTCTGTTTCATGCTGTCAGACTCAGAAATGTCCCGCTGTGTCCTGATCTCTCCACTGTTGAGACCAATAGTGAAAAGTCCCGGATCAGTGGATTTGACTATATGATAGGACAGCCAGGCGTTCTGTCCGGAGTCCGCGTCCACCGCGATCACTTTGGACACCAGAGAGCCTCCGTGTGCAGCTTTGGGGACCAGCTCGGTCATGAAGGAGTTGCCCTCCGGGGCGGGGTACAGTATCTGAGGAGAGTTGTCATTCACATCCGATATGAACACACTGACGGTCACGTTGCTGCTGAGCGGAGGAGAACCGTTGTCTCTGGCCATCACGTGCACTTTAAAACTCCTGAACTGTTCATAATCAAACGTCCTCACAGCGTGGATCACCCCCGTGTCTCCGTTAACAGACAGATAGGAGGACACCGGGGCACCGTTCACCTCACCGGGTAACAGAGAATAAATCACGGTACCGTTTTGTCTCCAGTCGGGGTCTCGAGCAGTAACGGAACATAAAGTGGAGCCAGGTTTGTTGTTTTCAGTCACATATGCGCTGTAGGACTGCTCCTCAAACACAGGTGGGTTGTCGTTGATGTCTGCTACAGATAACTGAACAGTTTTAGAGGAGGACAGAGGGGGAGAGCCCTCGTCAGTGGCAGTGATTGTAATGTTGTAATCAGACACTAGTTCACGGTCCAGTTGTCCTGTGGTCACCAGAGAATAATAGTTTTTAATAGAAGGAACCAATTTAAAAGGGGCGTTTTGCTGAATGGAGCAGCGGACCTGTTGGTTATTTTCAGAATCTGCATCCTGCACGTTAATGATGCCCACCTCTGCACCAGGTGACACGTTCTCAGGCACTGGATTTGTCAGAGATTTCACATAGATTATAGGTGTGTTGTCATTAACATCTGTGACAGTAACGGTTACCTTTGTATAAGACGACAATCCCAATCCATCCTTTGCTTTAATACGCAAATCATATGTCATCGCAGCCTCAAAGTCAATTGCACCATTCACTTTTATTTCACCAATTTTACGGTCAATACTAAAAACTCTCTTTACATCTTCAGTCACGTGTCCAAATTCATACGCCACATCTCCGTTGACTCCCTCGTCTGCATCAGCAGCACTCACTGTGATAACTACAGTGTCTACAGGAGAGTTTTCAGGCAGACTGGCTTTATAGACGGCCTGGCTAAACACTGGGGCGTTATCATTAGCATCCAGCACAGTGACGTGTATGACTACAGTACCTGATCTCTGAGGAGAGCCTCCATCTAAAGCTGTGAGGAGCAAATTAATCTCTTGTTGTTTTTCACGATCAAGTTCCTTTTCAAGAACAAGCTCTATTGAGTTTCCATCAACAGCCAAAATGAAATTATTATTATTTTTGAGGCTGTACTGCTGAACTGAATTATGCCCTACATCCGCATCGTGTGCCTCCTCTAGCACAAAACGAGCCCCCTTGCCTGCCAACTCATGGATTTCTATATGTATTGATTCTTCTTGAAATTGTGGCGAGTTATCATTAATGTCTTGAACGTGTAGACTGAGCAGATGCAGTTCCAGAGGATTCTCCAAAACAATATCGCGTTTTATTACACACGACAGCTTTTCTCCACAAAGCTCCTCCCGGTCGATCCTGTCGGCAACAATTAAATCTCCGTTGCTGAGATTGATGTCACAATAACGTTTGCGGTTCCCTGTGGCATCAATGCGGATATTCCTAGTAGACAATTTACGCGATTCCAGGTTAAGATCCTTCGCTATATTCCCAATAACGGATCCACGCTTCATTTCCTCTTGAAAGGAATAGCTCAAGTCCCCCTTCACGTTTTTCAACAATAGAAAAAAAACGAAGTAGCTCAGTCTGATTTCCATCATGACGATGTGTGTTAGAAAGCAAACGATTTTCGCTAAGATTGCAAATTCAACAGGGATCATCCAGTAAAATCAAGAGAAAAGCGATGGCACTTTAGTAACTCGGACTGCTTCCCCGGTACAACAGCAACTGAACAATTACCCGTTCAGTTGTCTCCTACCAAAGGGTGGAGAGGTAATGTTTCACATAGCCTGGCCAATAGCGACACCATGAGTGAAATAAAGAAATAGACGCTATATTCTAGTAGTATTATAGTTTTAAATATTTGAAAAAAACAAATGGCATCGCAAACTGATCAAGGAGCGATATCAATAGCATTTCAATTTCACACTCTCGCTCGCAACAAACACGACATACATGTAATGTGGAAAGAAAAAGGTTAAAAAAAGAAGATAAATTCTCCTAATGAAATACAATTACGCAAACATATGTCTGACGGGTCACTGACCTGGTAGACTAAGGCACAGAGGAACCCAAACAAATATGTTCTTATAATGCATCGAGATGCAAAGACAAAGAGTAAAAGATCCAAACAATCATATCTGTTGAAATGTGTAAAAATACCATCAACCCTTATAAAAGTGAGCATACTGTTTACTGCAAATGAATGCTCACTCAAATAGCTGCCTAATGAAACAAACAGACAGACAGACGGACAGACAGACAAAGCATGCAGGCATAACAGGTGGTAATAAATAAGGAAACTTAAATGCGTATCAGCATGCATACAAGATCCCACTTCATTCAATTATTGGCTTATTTTGTATGACGAAAAAAGAGAGAGAGGCAAAACAATCAGATTCTTCAAATAATCTTTGGCTTGTCAATTTAACGACACCTAATAATCACTAAGGTGGGATGCAGTTATATTTGTTTACTAGTGCACAACATGTTAAAATGCCTTAACAGCTTCGATATCCCTAAATGTTATAACTCACACAAGAAACTGGTCAGTTTTCCCTCCCTAGATGTGCATCCTTCCCATTTCCACATTAATGAGATAGGATGGGATCATTTAAAGTTAAGACACTGTTGTTACATATCCTGTTGTAAACTATTTGTGTTCATAAAGTCTTTAATGGTTCCGATTGAAAGCATATGTAAGCTAATTATGTCAGCATTATGATCAATGACTTTGAACCTACTGAAGGATCATTTGACTTCAAAGACTATGACTTAAAGCAATGTGTGCCTCCATTCATTAGACCAAAAGGTTGTTTACTTTATTACTGCATGGTAATGACTACAGATCGAATGGAATAATTACTGTATACTGAAGGTTTTGTCAACTTGGAGACAAAAACATCACACATAATTCCCCCAAAGAATAAAGTATTTGTATGTATGCTCGAATCCACACAGTATACAATTAAAAAAGCAACATGTTGTAATTGCTGTTTGTAATTTAAACACCAATAAACGAACATAAACATTTAGCAATAAAGCTTTATACATGGGGCATATGTTCACTGATTTAACTTTTACATTTGACATACTTTTAAACAGGCTAACCGCCAACTTTGAAATGCATCACTATAGACATTATCTACTTCTGAAATGAAAATCAAAACTGATTCTGCTAGGTGATGTATCAAAAAACATGGTTGCAATTGTATGCCTTTAAATGTAGAGACTATTCTTTGTCCCTCTCTTGTGCACTTTTGTGTACTCAATTATTACTGTCAGGAAAAGTTTAATTTCTATATGAGAATGTGCATGACAATATCCCCCATACCTCAGGCCAGTATATAAAGCAAATCCTTGGATGACGATAAATGTATTCTGGGAAGACATAATGTATTCAAAGCACCTCATATTGAGAGTGCAAGTTTTTGATCAAAAGTTGTGTAATTAGGTTTTCACATGGACAACAAAATACAATATCTATCAAATAAAACACATTCATACGAAATCATACAAATGCCTGGAAAATGATATTCTAAATTAGAACAATATAGGCTACTCAAGCAGAAAGGAAAGCATATGCGAAACCTTCAACTAATTGGTGCTCTAACACAGTGTCTCAATATCAATAAGAAGTAATCAGCTCCAATGTATTTAATAAAGAAGTCCCTACGATTCAATCAAATAAGAGTAACACATAAATAAAATGCAGTGAACATCAAAATTGAATAACAATATCTAAGCAAGTTGAGATGAATGAAACTCAAAAAGGAAATCAAATCAAAACATATTTCTCTAAATTAGCCCTAAAAATATAACCTACTGTCAAACCGATGTCAGCACCATGGACAGAGTTAACGTAATGTCAAGGGATTCCTAGAGCATAAAGGGACATCATGTAGGGAGATAGAAGGCAAGTTAAGAAGAAGATAAATTCCACAACATTTACCACCTAATGACATCTAACTAATTTAGAGACCATCTTTTTTTTCAAAGAATATTCTAAATAAGTCTACATGACATCCATAGAATAGAAGTTGTGGGTAAATACAACTTTTTTCAGGATGATGAACACGACTATGATGATATGATACATGGCCCTACCTCAGGAGAAGAATCACAGTCTCCAAACACTTCAGCAAAGTCTGAAGGGCTTTTCCTCAGAGTCTGGTCAGCAGGCGGTGTGTTGTCATTGTAAGATGACACGAACTTAAAGTCACTGGTTCTGGAACCTGTTGTCAGGTAGGCGTCATAATTGTAAGCGCTGCGTAAAGTTCCTGTTCCGTCAACATCTGCGTAATTAGGAGGGAGATAAGCGCTGGGGATGGCGACTGCTCCATCAAACAACAGTCTGGGCTTTCTCCTGTGACAAAACCTCACACCCAGGATGATGATGATGAAGGTGAGGAAAAAGGTGGACACGGACACCAGCGCGATGATCAGATAAGAGGTCAGTTTGGAGTTCTTCTCATCATAAGAAATATCCTTCAGTTCTGGCACCTCAGCCAAGTTATCAGAGATAAGTAAATACATGGAGCAGGTGACAGAGAGAGAGGGCTGTCCGTTATCTTTCACTGACACAACAAGGTTCTGTTTCATGCTGTCAGACTCAGAAATGTCCCGCTGTGTCCTGATCTCTCCGCTGTGGAGACCAATAGTGAAAAGTCCCGGATCTGTGGATTTGACTATATGATAGGACAGCCAGGCGTTCTGTCCGGAGTCCGCGTCCACCGCGATCACTTTGGACACCAGAGAGCCTCCGTGTGCAGCTTTGGGGACCAGCTCGGTCATGAAGGAGTTGCCCTCCGGGGCGGGGTACAGTATCTGAGGAGAGTTGTCATTCACATCCGATATGAACACACTGACAGTCACGTTGCTGCTGAGCGGAGGAGAACCGTTGTCTCTGGCCATCACGTGCACTTTAAAACTCCTGAACTGTTCATAATCAAACGACTTGACAGCGTGGATCACCCCCGTGTCTCCGTTAACAGACAGATAGGAGGACACCGGGGCACCGTTCACCTCACCGGGTAACAGAGAATAAATCACGGTACCGTTTTGTCTCCAGTCGGGGTCTCGAGCGGTAACGTAACATAAAGTGGAGCCAGGTTTGTTGTTTTCAGTCACATGTGCTCTGTAGGACTGCTCCTCAAACACAGGTGGGTTGTCGTTGATGTCTGCTACAGATAACTGAACAGTTTTAGAGGAGGACAGAGGGGGAGAGCCCTCGTCGGTGGCAGTGATTGTTATGTTGTAATCAGACACTAGTTCACGGTCCAGTTGTCCTGTGGTCACCAGAGAATAATAGTTTTTAATAGAAGGAACCAACTTAAAAGGGACGTTTTGCTGAATGGAGCAGCGGACCTGTCCGTTAGTCTCAGAGTCTCTATCCTGCACGTTAATGATGCCCACCTCTGCACCAGGTGACACGTTCTCATGTATGGGGTTAGTCAGGGATTTCAGGTATATTACAGGGGCATTATCATTTACATCAGTGATGTCAATTATCACTTTTGCTTCGGAAGAGAGACCATAACCATCTTTGGCCTCAACCATAACTTCATAATTTGATCCCTCTTCATAATCAATTTCACCTGTCACAAATATTTCTCCAGTTTTCTCATCTAGTAAAAATAGCTTTTGTGATTTATCAGAGAGTCGGCTAAATTCATACGTAACCTCTCCGTTCACCCCTTCGTCTGCGTCTGATGCGCTTACAGTGATAACTGGGGTTTTCATAGGTGAGTTTTCTGGTAACGTGCCCGTATATACAGACTCAGTGAACACTGGGGAGTTATCATTAGCATCAAGTACAATGACGTGTATGACTACAGTCCCGGATCTCTGAGGAGAGCCGCCATCTAAAGCTGTGAGCAATAATTTCATTTCCTGCTGCTCCTCTCGGTCCAACTCTTTATCTAAAACCAACTCACCATATTTTCTTCCTGCATTTGTGGTCTGAATATTGAACACAAAGTGAGGGTTTTTCTGCAAAATGTAGCTTTCAACTGAGTTCTTTCCTATGTCTGCATCGTGAGCTGCATTAATGCGATACCTAGCTCCTTTAACAGCGGACTCACCTATTTCCAGTTTTATAATATACTTCGGGAAAATTGGTGAATTGTCGTTTATATCTTGCACCTGCAGGGACAACCGGTGTAACTCCAATGGACTCTCTAACAGCAAGTCAAATTTAAGAACGCACGTAGGCTTTTCTCCACAATGCTCCTCTCTGTCGATCCTTTCCTCAACGATTAAATCTCCACTACGAAGGTTAATTCCGCAATAATGTCTGTCGTTTTTTTCCATATCGACACGAGCTTTCCGAGCAGACAGTCTTCCCACCTCCAGTCCCAGATCCTTGGCGATATTTCCAATAACAGATCCGCGCTTGAGCTCCTCCTGTACAGAATAGCTCAGGTCTCCGTGTGCGCATTGCAGCGCAACAAAGAAAAACACAAAGCCGTAGCTTTGAAAAACGCTCCGTCTATTCCTCATCCTCAGGCAGTACTACACAAATGAAGACAATTCGATATCAAAATGATAATATGTGCCCTACAAGCATAAGTGTCGTCAGTGTTGAAAGATATACAGAACACAGGGGTGGTCGAAGCAAATAATGGGTGTTAAAAAAGGCAGGCTCAACGCTTATCCTTAGCTGGTCTATAGTGCCACCGTGAGCCAACATAGAATATAACAGCTTTAGAGAACTGCTGCATATTGTCTTAACATATTACCAAGTCACCTGGATATTTACTTTAATAAAAAGGCATTATATGAGTTATTTAATAAAACTCTTAATAAGGCACTTTCATGTTGTTAAACTTTTCGTTAAGATAAGTAAGATGATTGTTATCTGTGTTTTAAAGCTTTCAAACAATAATATTTCTGCTCATAGTAATCCACACACAGCTCTTCATAGTAATACAAATAAGACAACACTCTGCACAATGTGGAACACAGGTCAAGTAATTCATTGTTGCCCACTTAATACTCAAACTTTTGATTAGAAAAGCAAGTATGTCTCTCTCTTCTCTCCCTCTGAAATAAAATTAAGTAGAATGCCTTTGTCGTTAAAAATGTAAAGATCTGCCTCAAGCTTTCTCCAAAGACCTCTTGAATACATTTATCAAATATAATTAGATTATATGAGATTCACAGGAAGGCCAATGAAAAATAACAGAGCAACAATTTGCCTTTTATGTTGTAACAAATATTGTTGTCTTTACATTCACAATGAGATTTAAAATTAAAGGGATGACAATATTACTGCACTGAAAATAAGGCAATAAATGGAATTCCTTAGACAATGAGATTAATTGACAAAGAAGCCATTTCGATCACTAATACATATATATATTGATGTGCTAATGTACTTTTTTACTTGTGTGTTTTCAATCTAGAGCACCAAAACTATCACTCAAATCCCTGATTTTGAGGATAAATAGAACACGGGCATCTGGAAAACCAATTTATAAGTAATGTGTCCTTTAGCCAACCCAGTATAACGGCCAGACGTATTATGTCACGTTGGTCCACGCTGGGAGACGTCAGGGTGACACGGTTTCAACCCCTCAAAGCGTCACATTGACACGGTATTGTTAACATGGCCCACCAGTGCAGATATACCCGGATGTAGAGAAGCAAGCCTCTATTACGACTTTTGGTTCACTAACACACATCTTTGTGGAGAATACGAAGATTTGTTCAGTTCTTGTCAAGGAAATGTATATATATATATATATATATATATACACATTTCCTTGACTGAAAAAATCTTCATATTCTCAACAAAACTATATAATGTTAATATAGTATTAAATACATTTCCTTGAAAGAAACAATACAACAAAATACAACCCCTCTGACGGGTGAAACCGTGTCATCCTGCGTCCCAGCGTGGACAATGGTGACATACACGTCTGGCCGTGATACTGGGTTGCATTTTGCTGTTTAAAAACAAAGAAAACGAATAAAAGGGGTGGGCTGCTTTTGACAGATATAAATGTTTTCAATAATAAGGAATTTATTTCAAAAAAGCCTCTACTTCAATCACCAAATTATTTGAAACGCCTGCTTACGGGACACTTTGCTGTCAAATATTGATGCACCATTAAGCCCTTTGAGTGCATCAAGTAAAGCTCTTAGTTACTTGTACAGTGCCGTTCATTTGATCGACCTAACATTGTCTTAAAATGTCGTTTAAAGAAAAAATAATGGCAAAAATGTATCTGATCAGCTTGGTTCACATGGTAAAAATATGTGTCACCATTAAGTGACGATAATTCCTACCTCAGGAGAAGAATCACAGTCTCCAAACACTTCAGCAAAGTCTGAAGGGCTTTTCCTCAGAGTCTGGTCAGCAGGCAGTGTGTTGTCATTGTAAGATGACACGAAATTAAAGTCACTGGTTCTGGAACCTGTTGTCAGGTAGGCGTCATAATTGTAAGCGCTGCGTAAAGTTCCTGTTCCGTCAACATCTGCGTAATTAGGAGGGAGATAAGCGCTGGGGATGGCGACTGCTCCATCAAACAACAGTCTGGGCTTTCTCCTGCGACAAAACCTCACACCCAGGATGATGATGATGAAGGTGAGGAAAAAGGTGGACACTGACACCAGCGCGATGATCAGATAAGAGGTCAGTTTGGAGTTATTCTCATCATAAGAAATATCCTTCAGTTCTGGCACCTCAGCCAAGTTATCAGAGATAAGTAAATACATGGAGCAGGTGGCAGAGAGAGAGGGCTGTCCGTTATCTTTCACTGACACAATAAGGTTCTGTTTCATGCTGTCGGACTCAGAAATGTCCCGCTGTGTCCTGATCTCTCCGCTGTGGAGACCAATAGTGAAAAGTCCTGGATCAGTGGATTTAACTATATGATAGGACAGCCAGGCGTTCTGTCCGGAGTCCGCGTCCACCGCGATCACTTTGGACACCAGAGAGCCTCCGTGTGCAGCTTTGGGGACCAGCTCGGTCATGAAGGAGTTGCCCTCCGGGGCGGGGTACAGTATCTGAGGAGAGTTATCATTCACATCCGATATGAACACACTGACGGTCACGTTGCTGCTGAGCGGAGGAGAACCGTTGTCTCTGGCCATCACGTGCACTTTAAAACTCCTGAACTGTTCATAATCAAACGTCCTCACAGCGTGGATCACCCCTGTGTCTCCGTTAACAGACAGATAGGAGGACACCGGGGCACCGTTTACCTCACCGGGTAACAGAGAATAAATTACGGTACCGTTTTGTCTCCAGTCGGGGTCTCGAGCGGTAACGGAACATAAAGTGGAGCCAGGTTTGTTGTTTTCAGTCACATATGCGCTGTAGGACTGCTCCTCAAACACAGGTGGGTTGTCGTTGATGTCTGCTACAGATAACTGAACAGTTTTAGAGGAGGACAGAGGGGGAGAGCCCTCGTCAGTGGCAGCGATTGTAATGTTGTAATCAGACACTAGTTCACGGTCCAGTTGTCCTGTGGTCACCAGAGAATAATAGTTTTTAATAGAAGGAACCAACTTAAAAGGGACGTTTTGCTGAATGGAGCAGCGGACCTGTCTGTTATTCTCAGAGTCTCTATCCTGCACGTTAATGATGCCCACCTCTGAACCAGGTGACACGTTCTCAGGTATGGGGTTAGTCAGGTATTTTAAATATATTACAGGGGCGTTGTCATTAATATCTGATATTTCAATCAACAACGTTGCATATGATGCCAGCCCTAGACCATCCTTAGCACTAATCTGCATTTCATAAGACGATTCTTTTTCATAATCAATATATCTTGCCACTTTAACTTCTCCCGTTTTAGGGTCCAGAGAGAACACTTGGTTTTCATCTGACACATGATCAAACCCGTAGGTTACTTCACCATTTATTCCTTCGTCTGCATCAGTTGCACTTACTCTGATCACCAATGTATCCTGAGGAGAGTTTTCAGGCAGACTGGCTTCATATACGGCCTGACTAAACACTGGGACATTATCATTAGCATCCAGCACAGTGACGTGTATGACTACAGTACCTGATCTCTGAGGAGAGCCTCCATCAAACGCGGTAAGCAAAAACATAATCTCTTGTTTTCCCTCTCTGTCTAATTCTTTGTCTAAAACTAATTCACCATATTTTCGACCACCACCCTTTGTCTTCACGTTTAGTTTGAAATGATCATTCTCCTGCAGTGTGTAGCTCTGAACAGCATTTTCTCCAATGTCTCCATCGTGTGCCTCGTCCAATTGAAAACGTTCACCCTTGTGTGCCGATTCCCTAATTTCGAAATGAAGAGACTCCTCTTTAAATTGCGGTGAATTATCATTAATATCTTGAACGCGAATATTTATACGGTGTAGTTCTAGCGGATTTTCCAGTACGAGTTCCTGTTTTAAAACACACGATGCCTTTTTTGCACAGAGCCCCTCTCTGTCAATCCTTTCCTGTACGATCAAATCTCCGGTGTTGAGATTTACACCGCAGTACATAACGATATTATCTTCGGCATCAATGCGGGCCTTGCGAGCAGACAATCTGCCCAAATCAAGTCCAAGATCTTTAGCGATATTTCCAATTACAGATCCACGTTTCATCTCCTCCGGGATAGAGTAGCTCACGTCTCCATAGCCGGGGTGGAGGCCGAGAAAAATAAAAGCAACGCCGTAGAGCAGCGCAAATCTGCTGCATCCCATTGTTACTGCAAGTAAGAACTGCTTCCAAGTTTGTCCCAAATCAATCAAGAATACAGCTGTGATTTCCTCCAATATACACACTCTTCACACTGCGTTCATATCACGAAGCGTTTTTGTAAACCACGGTACAATAGCATAACCAGGCTTTAAATGTGCTGAGACCGAAGGGTGGAGAATGACTGTGCCCTCTCGTGTACTGGTACACACTGACACCATGAGTACTTCCCGGGTACAACATGGTGAGGTAGGATTTGGTGGTGTTTACATTTAGATACTAAGAGAACCACGTTAGAAATGACAACAACAATGACGATAAATATTTTAAAAATACATGAACATTAACTATAGTCGCTTAGCCCTTGGGACTCACAAACGATACAACATATGATTACTTTGCCCCCTAGACATTTAAAACAATAGCACAGAGTGCAGATGACAACAATAATTATTGGCTTGACAAATTATAGACATTAAACAATCACTAACAGGTGAACCGCTTCTTTATATGTTTACTTTTACATATCATTTAAACATGTTGCCTTAATGCTTTGATATAAACTCAAACATGAAACGGGTCAGTTTTCCCTCCCTTGATGCAATTATTTCCCATTTCCACCTTAATGGGTTAAGATGGATCATTTAAAGTTAAGACAATGTTGTTAAATATATTCTTGTATAGTTTTGGTCACCCACTATTTAAATTGTTCTGATTGAAAACATATGTATAAGTAATTATTTCAGCAGTAATATCAATACAATTAAACCTATAGGATCATTTGACTTTAAAATACTATAAATTGAAGCAATGTGTGCCTCCAACTACATGACAAGCTTTAATAATCACTATTACTAATTGCATGGTAATGAATGCAGATCTAATGGACACATGACTATACTTCAGAATGTATGAGCAACTTACAGGAGACCAAAACATCCGACATATTTCTCCCAAAAAGAAAGAAGTTGTATGTGCTTTAATCTACATTGTCTAAAAACAAAAGCTGATTTAACTCCTAAATTTGACATCTTCAGACAGGCTGCACAGCTTTTAATAAAATCAGTAGAGCAATGCTATCATTTCAAATGTTACATTAGAGAAGTGAAATGCAGGAAATAAGAAATGTAATTAAGAACAACATTTAACCCTTAGATGCACGAGTGACTGGACTCACTCTTCCATAAGTGGGTCTAAAAGGACCCGTATTATAATAATATGTGTTTTTATGCCATTTTTGTCATTTTGGTTAAGAAAAATCGGTAACACTTTATTTTGATAGTCCATATTTAACACTCTATAAGTCATCAGTTGACATTTAGTAGCATGTCAACAGCGTATCAACCAATATTCAACCTTACTATCTGTATATTGTGTCAACATCTTCAAAATGTACAATCAACTACTCAAAATCAATCTGTCAGTTGAAAGTCAACAGGGTCATGTTGACTATCTGTTGATAATCTGTTGAGAGTCAAGATGTCAACTAAAGATTACATTAAGCATTAGTTGGTGATCAACAGATAAGCAACTTTAGAGTTTAGTTGACTATCTGTTGATCGTCAACTAATCTAGAGTTGACTATCAGTATACTTTTAGTAGGCATTCTCCACTAAGCGTTTGTAGGCATGTGTTAGGACTATCCAATTAAAGTGAAAAACAGTTGAGAACAGTAGAAAGTCTATAACCTATCAACAGAACACATACATTCATCCACTAATTATATGCAACAGACATGGGAATAAAGCGAAATGTTTTGCACAACTGATCACAAACTTTATGTATTCATTATGTATGTAATGTTTGAGTTAGAAACACCTGTTCCTGTTTTATTTGACTAATATATAAGATAAATACAGAAGCCTAATGCATTCACTTGAGAAGGTTTTTAACAAGAACTCACAATCTACAGATAGTAAGGTTGAATATCGGTTAATAAGCTGTTGCAAAATGCATGTTGACAGTCAACATACACTTTTTGTAAAATCTATAGATCAACACTTGAGATGTACCTTATATTCTACTGGCAGTTAGTTAAATGCATGTTACTTGTCTGTTGAAACAGTGTTGTTGAATGTCAACTGATGACTTGTAGAGTGTTAACTATGGACTATCAAAATAAAGTGTTACCGAAAAATCACTTGTATAATATTTAGTATTATATTTTGGTTCACATTAGAAATATTTTATTTTTAATTTTTCACAATTTATAATTTTATAATTTATTTTTACATTTAAAAAAAAAACGTTTTGAACATATTGTCCCAAAGATCTCCGCTATTCTGAGACCCTCACAGTGTTCCAGTCCCTTTTCAAAACGCATCTCTTCTCCTCTTGTCTATAGCCCCCTCCCCATCAATCCATGCTGGTTGATCACGTTTGATAGTCCCATACCCCCCACCCTAACTTTCCCTTATATTGTAAAGCGATTTTGAGTCCTTGAAAAGCCCTATACAAATATAATGTATTATTATTATTAATATTATTATACTGACAGGTATCAGATCTTGCTGTGTAAAATAATCTTCCTGAGAGGTGTCACTTGTGATGTAGTCTGTGTGTTCTAGAGTGAATGTATTCCTGACAGCAACAGGTGATAAGAATCAAAGGTTCCCATAGGATTCCATAGAAAATGCATGCGAGTCATTTTTGACCCACTTTTGGAAGCTTGGGATAGTAATACAAAAACTATAGGTTACTTGCGTAACCCCAGTTCTCAGAGTAACATGAAGTGAGATGTCTCACTATGGGATGCGCCTCATCGCGGAGCAAACAGAAGCATCAATCTCATTACGCCAATCCTGATTGGCTGGAGATCTTGACGTCAGCGTCAGGGAAATCACCCCCTATAAGTAGCTTGCGCCACAACGCATGCGCCATTCAAAATAAGCACCTCTTCTCGCTTCACCATAGCAAGGAGGGCCGTCTGGTGAGACATCTCACTTCATGTTACTCTGAGAACTGGGGTTACGCAAGTAACCTATAGTTCTCATTCATAACACTCCGTTCGATGTCTCACTATGGGAAATTGTAGCTCCCGTATTGCCAGACGAGCTTATCTCGAAAATCACCAAACCAACCAGAACTTAACAGGTAGAGCTCTGACTCAACCAGGTGCCCAGCACTGCTTGAGTCACACTGGGAGCAGAACGTCCAGCCTGTTAGGAGGCAGACAAAAGTGAGCGGCGAGGACCAGCTCGCCGCTGCACCAATGTCTTTGATGGGAGACATCCTGGACAGAGTCCAGAATGCAGCCGGACCCTGAGTCGAAAGAGCTCGCGGACCCGAGGGTGCCTGCGAACTCTGACTCGTATGAGCCCCAAAGCAATTGCTTCCACAGACCAGTGGGAGAGCCGTTGCTTAGTAACAGGCTTGCCCTTATAAGGGTTAGCCCAGGACACAAGGGGTTGGTCATTATGACGAAGCACCCTAGATCTGTCCCTGTACGTGCGTAAAGCACGGGCTGGACACGGCAAATCCGGCCGCTGTTCCCCGGAGGAATACAGTGGCGGGGGGGATGCCTTAATGTCAAATGTGGTACCCGAACCGACCGCCTTAAGATAAAGGCAGGGTCAGGCTTCAACCACACTCTGTTTGCCCTGGGGCAAACTGAGTGCATGAAAATTGTACAGATAGTGCATGAGTGCCACTGGCTCGCTTGGCAGCTGCCAGGGTCAGCGTCATGTCACACTGTATTTAGATTGTACCACTCACGGGCCAGGCCCATAGAGCCAAGCGCTCTGGGTGTGGGTGAAAGATCGCCCCCCCCGCTTAGGACAGTATGTCCCTGCGTATTGGGAGCTGCCATGGCTGCCCGCACAGCAGCTGATATATCTCCGCTAGCCAATACATAGCTGGCCAGTGCGGAGCTATCAGGATAAGTGTGTGGCGTTGCACTCTCACTCTGGCCAGAGTTGGGGGTATCAGAGCCAGGGGTGGGAACGCGTACAGAAGGCCCGGGGGCCAATTGTGCGCGAGTGCATCCACGCCTAACGGTGCATTTAGATCGCGCATCGAAAAGAACAGCTGACACTGAGCGTTGTCTTTCGATGCGAACAGATCCACCGCGGCTCTGCCGTAACGCACCCACAGCTGGCTCACAATCCTTGGATGTAGAGTCCAGTCTGCATAAAGTGGTATACCTCTGGACAGTAGATCTGCCCCGAGGTTCATCACTCCCGGTACGTGCGTCGCTCTCAGAGAGAGGAGACGCCTACCGCTCCATAGGATAAGTTTGCGCGCCAGTGTGTGTAACTGGAGAGAACGCAAACCCCCTTGGCGGTTAATATACGATATTGTGGTCGTATTGTCTGTCCTCACGAGGACGTGATGTCCCCTGAGGAAAGGCAGAAAGCGTTTTAGGGTGAGAAACACCGCTAAAAGCTCCAGGTAATTTATGTGCGCCCGCTGGAGGTCTCTGCTCCAGAGACCCCTCACCGGGCGACCTTCATAAATACCTCCCCAACCTGTCAGACATGCGTCCGTGGTGACCACTTTCCGTGAAAGGACAGCACCCATAGGCACACCTCGTACTAGAAAAGTTGGGTGCAGCCAGTGGCGCAGTGCCATTACGTATTTCACAGTAACCATCACTCTCCGCGCGCCATGGCGCGCAGGGTTTAGTTTTAGGGCGGCCACCCAGCGCTGAAACTCCCTCATGTGTAAGCGTCCCAGTCGTACGACCAGGATGGCTGACGCCATGAGCCCCAGCAATCGCAGGCATGATCTGAAGAGAACATGTTTGCGCAGCTGGAAAAGAGCGAGACAAGCTCTGAAAGCTTTCACTCTATCCGCTGACAAGCGAGCTGAAAAGGGCACCGAGTTCAGGTGTAAACCCAGGAAGAGTATAGTCTGCGCGGGGCACAACATGCTCTTCTCTGTGTTTATTATGAAACCCAGGTTGAGCAGGTGCTTTACGAGGACATTTGTCTGCGTAACAGCCTCCTTCTCCGACTGTGCGAGAAGCAGCCAGTCGTCCAGGTAGGTCGCCAGGCGAATACCCTGTTGTCTTAACGGGGCTATCGCGGCTTCCGTACATCGTACAAACACCCTTGGACTGAGAGACAGACCGAAGGGGAGTACTCTGTATTCATAACAGATCCCCTGAAATGCGAATCTCAGATATTTCCTGTGTGGGTAATATACTGGGATGTGAAAATACGCATCTTTCAGGTCGACTGATGTGAACCAGTCATCTTGTCGCACGAGCCGCAGCAGAGATGTGTGAGTGAGCATTCTGAACTTATATCTTCTTAGATATTTGTTCAGAGCCCTCAAATCAAGTATTGGCCGAATTCCATTCCCTCCCCGTTTGGGAACGAGGAAGTACTTGGAATAGAAGCCGCCCTGACTCTGCTCGGCGGGTACAATAGATATAGCCCTCTTTTCTAGGAGAGAGAGAATCTCTTTCTCCAGAATATGGGCTGACTCTCCTCGGGCCTGCGAATGCAGAATGCCCGAGAAGCGAGGGGGGGTGACAGCGAATTGGAGTCTGTAGCTCCGTGTTACTGCCTTGAAAACCCAAGCAGGTGATGTGAGCATCTTCCACTGCATGCTCCTTAGAGCCAGTGGAGATGTCACATCTCTTCCCCTCTGAGTGTTATGGGGCCCTCTAGTGTCTGAACACAGTGGTGCCCCCTTTCGACAATCCCCACCGACACTGCGCATGCGCATGACGGTGGTGCCTTCACAACCCCAGCCGGCACTGCGCATGCGCGTGGCGGTGGTGCTTTTAAAACCCCAGCCGGCACTGCGCATGCGCGTGACGGTGGTGCCTTCACAGACCCGCCTGTAATCCGCCTTTTGAGAGATGCCGAAGCTGCTCTCAGAAGGGGAACAGTTGGCGGGCTGTTTATTGGTTTTATTGTTTTTCTTATCATTTTTTTGAGCTGCGCTCTCGGCCTGAAGCCTGGATGCGTCAGCGGCAAATGTTTAATGACAGAGGAACAAACAGATTTGTGACATGTGTTTTTGCGGACTTGAGGATGGTGTTGAGGCATCTCTCGAGGCGGCGGGAACACATTTAGAGCTGGGGAACCGTGGACTTCCAGCTCTGTCACGGAGGGGAGAAGGAGGGGCTGTCACGCCGCTCGCTTCTTCTTCCTCGCCTGCTGGCCGAAATTCTGGGTTGGCTGCGCCTGAGCTGCAGCCGGAACCGGAGATTTTCTGGGCCAGCTCGCCCTCGTCTCCAGCCTGGGCTGGGGACTCGGGGCGGGCTGCGACCTCTGCGTTTTCGGTGTTTTAAACCGAGCAGGGTTCAAGGCAGCTTGGGCGAAGGACTGCTGCTGCGAAGGCAGCGGCTGGACCCTTCGAGGGAGGCAGAGGTGGAGTGCCTCGTCCTCCCTCTTTTTCGACTCACACCTCCTTTGCATGGAAGCAAGAGCGGAGCCAAAAATTCCCTCGGGAACGATGGGCATATCCAGCACATCCTCCTTTTCCCGGTCTGGGAGGTTGGTGAGGTTGAGCCATCTCGCTCTTTCCTGCACCACCATGATCCCCATTGCCTTACCCGTGGCCTGGACGGCGCAGCGTTGGACACGGAGACAGATGTCTGTGACCGCCGCCATCTCGTCCAGAGTGGCTGCACCCGGGTTACCCGACGGGTCCTCGCAGAGCTCCGCTTGGTAAGCGGTTAGCAGCGAGGCCACATTCAGGGCCCTGGCGGACAACGCTGCGGCTTTGTAGGACCGTTCAGTCATTGTCGACTGAAATCGGTCCGACTTTGCCGGCAGCGTGGGGTTCCTGCTTGGTGACGGGCCCATCCTCGGTAGGAGGTGGGCTGCTACCAGCGGTTCCATGGGCGGTATGCGGAGCAGGCCGAGCTTCTCCATTCCGTCACAGTCTAGGGAGGAGGCACCCTGGATTGGGACCTTGTTGCTGAAGGGCCGGTCTCTCCACGAGACCGACACCTCATCCAACATCTCCGGGAAGACCGGAAGGAGTTGTCTCTTTGTCCGCGCTGCTTGGGGAAAATGTTTCCCTTTGTAGCGGGACCTGGAGGTCTCCTTGGCCATTTCAGGCCACGGGATGTCGAGTCTGGCCGCAGCGCGTTTGCACACGGCCTGCAGGTCCATACTCAGACAGGGCGAAGCTGGTATGCTATCGTCTGGGAGAGCAGCCCTCGCTCCAGGCTTTGCAGCCTGAGCCGATGACATGAAGATGTCCTCTTCATGTTCATCCGACTCGGACAGGAGGAACACCGAGGCGTCCTCTTCGCCCACGTCGTAATCCAGCTCGAGGACATCCTCCGCGGGTGAGACCATGGTGAGGTCTAACTGGGAGCCCCAGCTCGGTAAAGCGTGGGGTCCCGTTCCCGCGTGTCTTGCCGCCACCGGGTCCCGGCCTGCCAGGGCGCGGGAATCCGGTTCTGCGGCCATCGCAGATACTGAGCCCCAGACCGACATGGAGAGGGGTTCACTCTCTGTGGCAGATGCCCCCGCATCTTGACTGCCGGCCGGCAGGTCAGAGGACATGGGGGGTTCCTGCTCCGACAGGCTAGCTTGGCGTGCTAGCCGTCGGCGGAGGCTCTTTACGGTGAAGCGGACACAATGTCCGCACGAGCCGGGGTTGTCGATAGCGCCTCGGGCGTGTTCCAGCCCGAGGCAGGACGAGCAGACCTGGTGTGTGTCTGTGCCCGAGATCTTCAACCCGCAGCCGCAGAGTCGATCCACCGAGTCCCTGACTCCTCTGGTGTGAGGGAGAGGGGCGTCCATCTTGTTCGCCTCGTGGCGTGGAGAGGACCCGCTCTCAACAGGTAGGTTGGGAGAAAAAGAGGTAACCACCCTGTCCTTAATCCGGAGAAAAGGACGGTGTGGGTCTGTTATTCCCAGAGAATACTGACTGGTGTGGCAGTATGCTCCTTTTAATCCTTTCCTCCTCCGTGGGGAAGAGAAAAGAAAAGACTTCCTCGCTACCGTGGTGTCGGTAGTGAGGGAGCAAGCTAACGCTAGCTTGAAAAAATCAGACCTAGCTTACTTTCCGGGGAAAGAGAGCGGCGAGGTCGATTTCAACAATAACTAGCGTTAGTAATGACCGTCTTTCTGCGAAGCAGAAGGAGTAGCCGGCAAGCGCCCGTCGACCGAAATGGATATTTGGGTTCAGTCTGTGGACCGTGAAGCTTGTCCGGCTACCATAGAGATGTGCTCTGAAGCGAGAAGAGGTGTTTGAATGGCGCATGCGTTGTGGCGCAAGCTACTTATAGGGGGTGATTTCCCTGACGCTGACGTCAAGATCTCCAGCCAATCAGGATTGGCGTAATGAGATTGATGCTTCTGTTTGCTCCGCGATGAGGCGCATCCCATAGTGAGACATCGAACGGAGTGTTATGAATGAGAACTACAATTTCTTAAAATGTAAATTTAAAATGTGAATGGCATGATATCAAAAACATGTTTTTTGAGGAATAGCTGGAATATGAAATGATAAAAAAATGTAATTACAAAGATACTTCAAGAAAACCACCTCACCGGGTCCAAAAAGACCCACTTATGCATCTAAGGGTTAAAGGTGTTCTGCATGTCGCATTATAAAAAACTTGTTTTAAATGTTTTGTATTTAAATAGAGAAATTATTCTTTGTCCCTCTCTCGCGCACTTTTGTGTACTCTATTAATACTGGTGAGAAAGGTTTATTCGCTATGATAAATATGCCTTAAGATGTATACCCCAAAAACTGTAACTCATAAAGCAGATCTTGAGATTTATAAATGTACTCTAGAAGATCAAAATGTATTCAAAGCACGTCAGTTTGAGAGTGCAAGTCAATGAAACAACAGTTTTGTAATTAGGTTTTCATTATGCAATAGAAAAACACATTAAAACGAAATCATACAAAAGCCTTTAAAATGATCTACCAAATGATGTCAGTATGTGTGTACCAGATTGATTTAAGACATCACACATTCAACAGAAAAAACCAGCATCATTGAAAAACACCACAGATTAACAATATACTCAAGCAGATTAAGGGACAACATATGCAAAACCTTCAACGTATTAGTGCTCTAACACAGTGTCCCAATATCAATCAGAAGTAATCAGCTCCAATTATAAAGAAGAAACGATTCAATCAAATAAATACAATGATACTAGTAAATGTTGACTTAAATTATCATTCAGAAAATGAAATATATAACCAAGTTACATAGAAAATCAAAACAAAAAAAGAAATGTATAATATAGAAGTAAATTAGCCCTACAAATACAACTGAATAACAAACCGATTTCAGAACCATGGACAGAGTTAAGTTAACGTAATTTCAAACGATTTCTATAGCAAGATGGGCAATCATGTGGGAAGATAAAAGGCAAGTTCAACTGAAGATAAATTCCTCAGAATGTATAATGGTATTTAGGGCATCATATGTTTTGTTAAAGAATACTATAAATATGTATATACTCACAACCTTAGAATATAACAAATGTGCAACAAATACATGGTGGGTAAATACATTTGTCAGGATGATGAACACGACTATGATGTACATGGCCCTACCTCAGGAGAAGAATCACAGTCTCCAAACACTTCAGCAAAGTCTGATGGGCTTTTCCTCAGAGTCTGGTCAGCAGGCAGTGTGTTGTCATTGTAAGATGACACGAAATTAAAGTCACTGGTTCTGGAACCTGTTGTCAGGTAGGCGTCATAATTGTAAGCGCTGCGTAAAGTTCCTGTTCCGTCAACATCTGCGTAATTAGGAGGGAGATAAGCGCTGGGGATGGCGACTGCTCCATCAAACAACAGTCTGGGCTTTCTCCTGCGACAAAACCTCACACCCAGGATGATGATGATGAAGGTGAGAAAAAAGGTGGACACGGACACCAGCGCGATGATCAGATAAGAGGTCAGTTTGGAGTTCTTCTCATCGTAAGAAATGTCCTTCAGTTCTGGCACCTCAGCCAAGTTATCAGAGATAAGTAAATACATGGAGCAGGTGGCAGAGAGAGAGGGCTGTCCGTTATCTTTCACTGACACAACAAGGTTCTGTTTCATGCTGTCAGACTCAGAAATGTCCCGCTGTGTCCTGATCTCTCCGCTGTGGAGACCAATAGTGAAAAGTCCCGGATCAGTGGATTTGACTATATGATAGGACAGCCAGGCGTTCTGTCCGGAGTCCGCGTCCACCACGATCACTTTGGACACCAGAGAGCCTCCGTGTGCAGCTTTGGGGACCAGCTCGGTCATGAAGGAGTTGCCCTCCGGGGCGGGGTACAGTATCTGAGGAGAGTTGTCATTCACATCCGATATGAACACACTGACGGTCACGTTGCTGCTAAGCGGAGGAGAACCGTTGTCTCTGGCCATCACGTGGACTTTAAAACTCCTGAACTGTTCATAATCAAATGACCTCACAGCGTGGATCACCCCCGTGTCTCCGTTAACAGACAGATAGGAGGACACCGGGGCATCGTTCACCTCACCGGGTAACAGAGAATAAATCACGGTACCGTTTTGTCTCCAGTCGGGGTCTCGAGCAGTAACGGAACATAAAGTGGAGCCAGATTTGTTGTTTTCAGTTACATATGCGCTGTAGGACTGCTCCTCAAACACAGGTGGGTTGTCGTTGATGTCTGCTACAGATAACTGAACAGTTTTAGAGGAGGACAGAGGGGGAGAGCCCTCGTCAGTGGCAGTGATTGTAATGTTGTAATTAGACACTAGTTCACGGTCCAGTTGTCCTGTGGTCACCAGAGAATAATAGTTTTTAATAGAAGGAACCAATTTAAAAGGGGCATTATTCCGAATGGAGCAGCGGACCTGCTGGTTATTTTCAGAATCTGCATCCTGCACGTTAATGATGCCCACCTCTGAACCTGGTGACACGTTCTCAGGGACTGGATTTGTGAGAGATTTCACATAGATTATAGGTATGTTGTCATTGACATCTGTGACGGCAACTGTAACCTTTGTATAAGACGACAATCCCAATCCGTCTTTTGCTTTAATGCGCAAATCATATGTCATCGCAGCCTCAAAGTCAATTGCACCATTCACTTTTATTTCTCCGATGTTACGGTCAATACTAAAAACTCTCTTTACATCTTCAGTCACGTGTCCAAATTCATACGTCACATCTCCGTTGACTCCCTCGTCTGCATCAGTAGCGCTCACTGTGACAACTACAGTGTCTACAGGAGAGTTTTCAGGCAGACTGGTTTTATAGACGGCCTGGCTAAACACTGGGGCGTTATCATTAGCATCCAGCACAGTGACGTGTATAACTACAGTACCTGATCTCTGAGGAGAGCCTCCATCTAAAGCTGTGAGGAGCAAATTGATCTCTTGTTGTTTTTCACGATCAAGTTCCTTTTCAAGAACAAGCTCTATTGTGTTTCCATCAACAGACAAAATGAAATTATCATTCTTTTTGAGGGTGTACTGCTGAACTGAATTATGTCCTACATCCGCATCGTGTGCCTCCTCTAGCACAAAACGAGCCCCCCTTAACGCTGACTCATGCATTTCCATATTTATTGATTCTTCTTTAAATTGTGGCGAGTTATCATTAATGTCTTGAACGTGTAGACTGAGCAGATGCAGTTCCAGGGGATTCTCCAAAACAATATCGCGTTTTATTACACACGACAGCTTTTCTCCACAAAGCTCCTCCCGGTCGATCCTGTCGGCAACAATTAAATCTCCGTTGCTGAGATTGATGTCACAATAACGTTTGCGGTTTCCTGTGGCATCAATGCGGATATTCCTAGTAGACAATTTACTCGATTCCAGGTTAAGATCCTTCGCTATATTCCCAATAACGGATCCACGCTTCATTTCCTCTTGAAAGGAAAAGCTCACGTCCCCATTCACGTGTTTCAACAATAGAAAAAAAACGAAGTAGCTCAGTCTGAGCTCCATCATGACGATGTGTGTTAGCAATGAAACGGTTTTCGCTAATATTGCAAATTCAACAGGGATCATCAGTAAAATCAAGAGAAAAACGATGTAACTCGGACTGCTTCCCCGGAACAACAGCAACTGAAAAATTACCCGTTCAGTTGTCTCCTGCCAAAGGGTGGAGATGTAATGTTTCACAGCCTGGCCAATAGCGACACCATGTGTTGAATAAAGAAATAGACTGTACATTTAAAACTTATAGTAGTAGTAGTTTTAATTATATGAAAGAACAAATGAGATATTCATCTGCGAAAGGGGTGATATCAAAAGCATTCCACTTTCCTGCACTGCCACAACACAATAAACAACATAAATGTAACGTGGACATATTTTTAAAGGAAAAAAAAGTTACGTCTTCTAATGAAACAATATTACGCAAACATATGTCTCTGACAGGTCACTGACCTGGTAGACTAAGGCACAGAGGAACCAAAACAAAATGTCCTCATAATGTATCGAGATGCAAAGACAAAGAGTAAAAGAACCAAACAATCAAATCTGTTGAAATGTGTGAAGATATCATCACCCCTTATAAAAGTAAGCATACTGATTACTGCAAAGGACTGCTCACTCAAATCACAGCCCAATGAAACAAAACGATAGACAGATAGATCCAAAAGTGAAAACAATAAATTAAATGATATGTTTGAAAAAGCGTGCTACATTCTCTCCGTATCTTTCCAAATCAGTTTCTTATTCAGAGTACACCAAAAGCATGCCGGCACAAAGATGGGAATAAGTAAGGAAACTAAAATGCGTAGTTATCGGTCTACAGGGCACGTCTACAAGACAACATAAATAACTGCCTTACATTTGTAATAATAAACATACAAGTTGCACCCTGAACAATGGATGGCAGATATTCTCCAAGTTATAACAGACCAAGCCTCTGACCCTATCAGGCTTTACCAATGTTGTAATTTTTTTCTTTGAGAAAAAAGTTGTATCTGATGTAGGTTCCCATATCATTTCTATTATTGGCTAATTTTGTATGACGAAAAAAGCAAACGGTCAGATACAAATATTGCCTTATGAGAGATTTATTAAAAACCTGTTTACTGAAAGGGCGAAAGGTCCATACCTAAGCAGTAGAACATCTCTGAACAAATGTAAGAAGTTACATTGCTATTGTAACAACCGATTCTTGAAGAAAAATACATACATTTCACGACATGTTGTTGTTGCATCGATAGGATGTGTTTGGAAAGTTGAGGAAAAAATGTAGCACTTTGAAAGAAAAGGTTAACTCTCTGGGTACACTTCAAGATCTGTGGCTGTGCGTATATATACCTCTAAACACTCAAAAGAAAAAAATGCTTCTGTAATAAGCAGGGAAGAAAATTGAAGCCACCTCAGGATGATGACCACAAATGTAATGATGTGGGGTGTGTCATTGGTCCATATCAAATATATATAGCAGCTTTCCCATGGCACTAACATACGACATATGATAACTTTGCCCCCTAGCGATTTAAAAGAATAGCAACAAAAGGTGGGGATGAATTCAAGTCAAACTGTTTCCAAAACCATACAAAATAATTATTGGCTTATCCAACTAGACATAAAACAATCACTAAGAGGTGAACCGCATCTTATTGTGTACTTTTAACATGAAAGCTTTGATATCCCTAAATGTTGTCCCTAACTCAAACATATAACTGCTCAGTTTCCCTCCCTTGATGTACTTCCTTCCCTTTTCCACCTTAATGGGTTGAGATGGGATTATTTCAAGTTAAGACAATGTTTTTAAATATCTTCTTGTATAGTGGTTTTCAAACAATATTTTAATTGTTCCGATTGAAGAAAAACACATGTAAACTAAATATGTGAGCAGTATTATCAATTAAATTAAACCTGAAGGGTCCTTTGAGTATCAAATATACATTGAAGCAATGTGTGCCTCCAACTATATGACCAAAAACGTTTTTAATCAATATTACTGCATGTTAATGAATACAGATCTAATGGACTAATAATTACTCAACTCTGCTCTACAGTGTTTCAATATCAATGAGAAGTAATCACCTCCAATGTATATTAAAAAGAAGTAACTACGATAACGTCAACATTGAATAACAATGAGAAAATGCAATATCACACCAAGTTTGATAAATTAAACTAAAAAAGGAAATCAAAACAAAATATTATATATTTTGTAACTTAGCCAGAAAAATATAACTTAATGTAAACTCGATTTCAGAACGATGGACAGAGATAACGGAATGTAATGTAAGAATTACTGCATTATAAGAGACAATAATTATGTGGAGATGAAGGCAACTTACTTGAAGGCAAGTTCAACAGGAAATAGATTCCACAAAATGTACCACATAATGACATCTAACTAATTTAGGCATATGTTTTTTTTAAAGAATACTAGACTATTTACTCAAAATAGAAGTGGTGAGTAAATACAACTTTCTATAACATAATGAACAGGACTATGATGATATGATACATGGTCCTACCTCAGGAGAAGAATCACAGTCTCCAAACACTTCAGCAAAGTCTGAAGGGCTTTTCCTCAGAGTCTGGTCAGCAGGCAGTGTGTTGTCATTGAAAGATGACACGAACTTAAAGTCACTGGTTCTGGAACCTGTTGTCAGGTAGGCGTCATAATTGTAAGCGCTGCGTAAAGTTCCTGTTCCGTCAACATCTGCGTAATTAGGAGGGAGATAAGCGCTGGGGATGGCGACTGCTCCATCAAACAACAGTCTGGGCTTTCTCCTGTTACAAAACCTCACACCCAGGATGATGATGATGAAGGTGAGGAAAAAGGTGGACACGGACACCAGAGCAATGATCAGATAAGAGGTCAGTTTGGAGTTCTTCTCATCATAAGAAATATCCTTCAGTTCTGGCACCTCAGCCAAGTTATCAGAGATAAGTAAATACATGGAGCAGGTGGCAGAGAGAGAGGGCTGTCCGTTATCTTTCACTGACACAACAAGGTTTTGTTTCATGCTGTCAGACTCAGAAATGTCCCGCTGTGTCCTGATCTCTCCGCTGTGGAGACCAATAGTGAAAAGTCCCGGATCAGTGGATTTGACTATATGATAGGACAGCCAGGCGTTCTGTCCGGAGTCCGCGTCCACCGCGATCACTTTGGACACCAGAGAGCCTCCGTGTGCAGCTTTGGGGACGAGCTCGGTCATGAAGGAGTTGCCCTCCGGGGCGGGGTACAGTATCTGAGGAGAGTTGTCATTCACATCCGATATGAACACACTGACGGTCACGTTGCTGCTGAGCGGAGGAGAACCGTTGTCTCTGGCCATCACGTGCACTTTAAAACTCCTGAACTGTTCATAATCAAACGTCCTCACAGCGTGGATCACCCCCGTGTCTCCGTTAACAGACAGATAGGAGGAAACCGGGGCACCGTTCACCTCACCGGGTAACAGAGAATAAATCACGGTACCGTTTTGTCTCCAGTCGGGGTCTTGAGCAGTAACGGAACATAAAGTGGAGCCAGGTTTGTTGTTTTCAGTCACATATGCGCTGTAGGACTGCTCCTCAAACACAGGTGCGTTGTCGTTGATGTCTGCTACAGATAGCTGAACAGTTTTAGAGGAAGACAGAGGGGGAGAGCCCTCGTCAGTGGCAGTGATTGTAATGTTGTAATCAGACACTAGTTCACGGTCCAGTTGTCCTGTGGTCACCAGAGAATAATAGTTTTTAATAGAAGGAACCAACTTAAAAGGGACGTTTTGCTGAATGGAGCAACGGACCTGTCCGTTAGTCTCAGAGTCTCTATCCTGCACGTTAATGATGCCCACCTCTGCACCAGGTGACACGTTCTCAGGTATGGGGTTAGTCAGGGATTTTAAATATATTACAGGGGCGTTATCATTAATATCTGTTATTTCAATCAACAACGTTGCATATGATGCCAGCCCAAGACCATCTTTAGCACTAATCTGCATTTCATAAGACGATTCTTTTTCATAATCAATATATCTTGCCACTTTAACTTCTCCCGTTTTAGGGTCCAGAGAGAAAACTTGGTTTTCATCTGACACATGATCAAACCCGTAGGTTACTTCACCATTTATTCCTTCGTCTGCATCAGTTGCACTTACTCTGATCACCAATGTATCCTGAGGAGAGTTTTCAGGCAGACTGGCTTCATATACGGCCTGACTAAACACTGGGACATTATCATTAGCATCCAGCACAGTGACGTGTATGACTACAGTACCTGATCTCTGAGGAGAGCCTCCATCAAACGCGGTAAGCACAAACATAATCTCTTTTTTTCCCTCTCTGTCTAATTCTTTGTCTAAAACTAATTCACCATATTTTCGATCACCACCTTTTGTCTTTACGTTTAGTTTGAAATGGTCATTCTCCTGCAGTGTGTAGCTCTGCACAGCATTTTCTCCAATGTCTCCATCGTGTGCCTCGTCCAATTGAAAACGTTCACCCTTGTCTGCCGATTCCCTAATTTCAAAATGAAGAGACTCCTCTTTAAATTGCGGTGAATTATCATTAATATCTTGAACGCGAATATTTATACGGTGCAGTTCTAGTGGATTTTCCAGCACGAGTTCCTGTTTTAAAACACACGATGCCTTTTTTGCACAGAGCCCCTCTCTGTCAATCCTTTCTTGTACGATCAAATCTCCGGTGTTGAGATTTACACCGCAGTACTTAACGACATTATCTTCGGTATCAATACGGGCCTTGCGAGCAGACAATCTGCCCAAATCAAGTCCAAGATCTTTAGCGATATTTCCAATTACAGATCCACGTTTCATCTCCTCCGGGATAGAGTAGCTCACGTCTCCATAGCCTGGGTGGAGGCCGAGAAAAATAAAAGCAACGCCGTAGAGCAGCGCAAATCTGCTGCATCCCATTGTTACTGCAAGTAAGAACTGCTTCCAAGTTTGTCCCAAATCAATCAAGAATACAGCTGCGATTTCGTCCAATATACACACTCTTCACACTGCGTTCATATCACGAAGCGTTTTTGTAAACCACGGTACAATAGCATAACCAGGCTTTAAATGTGCTGAGACCGGAGGGTGGAGAATGACTGTGCCCTCTCGTGTACTGGTACACACTGACACCATGAGTACTTCCCGGGTACAACATGGTGAGGTAGGATTTGATCGTGTTTACATATAGATACTAAGAGAACCACGTTAGAAATGACAACAACAATGACGATAAATATAAAAAATAATACATAAACATTAACTATAGTCTCGTAGCCCTTGGGACTAACAAACGATACAACATATGATTACTTTGCCCCCTAGACATTTAAAACAATAGCACAGAGTGAGGATGAATCCAACAATAATTATTGGCTTGACAAATTATAGACATTAAACAATCACTAACAGGTGAACCGCTTCTTTATATGTTTACTTTTACGTGTCATTTTAACATATTGCCTTAAATGCTTTGATATAAACTCAAACAAGAAACTGGTCAGTTTTCCGTCCCTTGATGCAATTATTTCCCATTTCCACCTTAATGGGTTAAGATGGATCATTTAAAGTTAAGACAATGTTGTTAAATATCTTCTTGTATAGTTTTGGTCACCCACTATTTAAATTGTTCTGATTGCAAACATATTTAAAGTAATTATTTCAGCAGTAATATCAATACAATTAAATCTAGGGTCATTTGACTTTAAAATACTATAAATTGAAGCAATGTGTGCCTCCAACTACATGACAAGCTTTAATAATCACTATTAGTGCTGCATGGTAATGAATGCAGATCTAATGGACACATGACTATACTTCAGAATGTATGGGCAACTTACAGGGGACCAAAACATCTGACATATTTCTCCCAAAAAGAAAGAAGTTTTATGTGCTTTAATCTACATTGTCTAAAAATAAAAGCTGATTTAACTCCTAAATTGTATATCTACAGACAGGCTGCACAGCTTTTAATACAATCAGTAGAGCAATGCTATCATTTCAAATGTTACATTAGAGAAGTGAAATGCAGGAAACAAGAAATGTAATGTTAAGAACAACATTTAAAGGTGTTCTGCATGTCGCTTTATAAAAAACGTGGTTCAAATGTTTTGTATTTAAATAGAGAAATTATTCTTTGTCCCTCTCTCGCGCACTTTTTTGTACTCTATTATTACTGGCGAGAAAGGTTTATAGCAATGATAAATATGCCTTAAGATATATACCCCAAAAACTGGCATAAAGCAGATCTTGAGATTTATAAATGTATTCTAGAAGATCAAAATGTATTCAAAGCACCTCAGTTTGAGAGTGCAAGTCAATGAAACAGTTTTGTAATTAGGTTTTCATTATGCAATAGAAGAAAACATTTAAACGAAATCATAAAAAAGCCTTTAAAATGATCCACCAAATTACGTCAGTGTGTATCAAATTGATTTAAGACATAACACATTAAAAAGCAAAACCAGCATAATTGAAAAACACCACAAATGAACAATATACTCAAGCAGAATAAGGGACAACATATGCAAAACCTTCAACGTATTAGTGCTCTAGCACAGTGTCCCAATATCAATCAGAAGTAATCAGCTCCAATTATAAAGAAGAAACCACGATTCAATCAAATAAATACAATGATACTAGTAAATGTTGAGATAAAATATCATTCAGAAAATGAAATATATAACCAATTTTACATAAAGTAAACTCAAAAAGAACATCAAAAAAATAGGTATAATATAGAAGTAAATTAGTCCTAAAAAAACAAGTGAATAACAAACCGATTTCAGAACCATGGACAGAGTTAAGTTAACGTGATTTCAAACGATTTATATAGCATGATGGGCAATCATGTGGGAAGATAAAAGGCAAGTTAAACTGAAGATACATTCCTAAGAAATGACCATATAATGATAACAAGGGCATCATATGTTTTGTTAAAGAATACTATAAATATGTATATTTACTCACAACTTTAGAATATAACTCTGCAACAAATACATGGTGGGTAAATACATTTTTCAGGATGATGAACACGACCAAGATTATATGATACATGGCCCTACCTCAGGAGAAGAATCACAGTCTCCAAACACTTCAGCAAAGTCTGAAGGGCTTTTCCTCAGAGTCTGGTCAGCAGGCAGTGTGTTGTCATTGTAAGATGACACGAACTTAAAGTCACTGGTTCTGGAACCTGTTGTCAGGTAGGCGTCATAATTGTAAGCGCTGCGTAAAGTTCCTGTTCCGTCAACATCTGCGTAATTAGGAGGGAGATAAGCGCTGGGGATGGCGACTGCTCCATCAAACAACAGTCTGGGCTTTCTCCTGCGACAAAACCTCACACCCAGGATGATGATGATGAAGGTGAGAAAAAAGGTGGACACGGACACCAGCGCGATGATCAGATAAGAAGTCAGTTTGGAGTTCTTCTCATCATAAGAAATATCCTTCAGTTCTGGCACCTCAGCCAAGTTATCAGAGATAAGTAAATACATGGAGCAGGTGGCAGAGAGAGAGGGCTGTCCGTTATCTTTCACTGACACAACAAGGTTCTGTTTCATGCTGTCAGACTCAGAAATGTCTCGCTTTGTCCTGATCTCTCCGCTGTGGAGACCAATAGTGAAAAGTCCCGGATCAGTGGATTTGACTATATGATAGGACAGCCAGGCGTTCTGTCCGGAGTCCGCGTCCACCGCGATCACTTTGGACACCAAAGAGCCTCCGTGTGCAGCTTTGGGGACCAGCTCGGTCATGAAGGAGTTGCCCTCCGGGGCGGGGTACAGTATCTGAGGAGAGTTGTCATTCACATCCGATATGAACACACTGACGGTCACGTTGCTGCTGAGCGGAGGAGAACCGTTGTCTCTGGCCATCACGTGGACTTTAAAACTCCTGAACTGTTCATTATCAAATGACCTCACTGCGTGGATCACCCCCGTGTCTCCGTTAACAGACAGATAGGAGGACACCGGGGCACCGTTCACCTCACCGGGTAACAGAGAATAAATCACGGTACCGTTTTGTCTCCAGTCGGGGTCTCGAGCGGTAACGGAACATAAAGCGGAGCCAGGTTTGTTGTTTTCAGTCACATATGCGCTGTAGGACTGCTCCTCAAACACAGGTGGGTTGTCGTTGATGTCTGCTACAGATAACTGAACAGTTTTAGAGGAGGACAGAGGGGGAGAGCCCTCGTCAGTGGCAGTAATTGTAATGTTGTAATTAGACACTAGTTCACGGTCCAGTTGTCCTGTGGTCACTAGAGAATAATAGTTTTTAATAGAAGGAACCAATTTAAAAGGGGCATTATTCCGAATGGAGCAGCGGACCTGTTGGTTATTTTCCGAATCTGCATCCTGCACGTTAATGATGCCCACCTCTGAACCAGGTGACATGTTCTCAGGGACTGGATTTGTCAGAGATTTCACATAGATTATAGGTGTGTTGTCATTAACATCTGTGACGGCAACTGTTACCTTTGTATAAGACGACAATCCCAATCCATCTTTTGCTTTAATACGCAAATCATATGTCATCGCAGCCTCAAAGTCAATTGCACCGTTCACTTTTATTTCTCCGATGTTACGGTCAATACTAAAAACTCTCTTTACATCTTCAGTCACGTGTCCAAATTCATACGTCACATCTCCATTGACTCCCTCGTCTGCATCAGTAGCGCTCACTGTGATAACTACAGTGTCTTCAGGAGAGTTTTCAGGCAGACTGGCTTTATAGACGGCCTGGCTAAACACTGGGGCGTTATCATTAGCATCCAGCACAGTGACGTGTATGACTACAGTACCTGATCTCTGAGGAGAGCCTCCATCTAAAGCTGTGAGTAGCAAATGGATCTCTTGTTGTTTTTCACGATCAAGTTCCTTTTCAAGAACAAGCTCTATTGAGTTTCCATCAACAGACAAAATGAAATTATCATTATTTTTGAGGCTGTACTGCTGAACTGAATTCTGCCCTACATCCGCATCGTGCGCCTCCTCTAGCACAAAACGAGCCCCCCTGTCTGCCGACTCTTGGATTTCTATATTTATTGATTCTTCTTTAAATTGTGGCGAGTTATCATTAATGTCTTGAACGTGTAGACTGAGCAGATGCAGTTCCAGGGGATTCTCCAAAACAATATCGCGTTTTATTACACACGACAGCTTTTCTCCACAAAGCTCCTCCCGGTCGATCCTGTCGGCAACAATTACATCTCCGTTGCTGAGATTGATGTCACAATAACGTTTGCGGTTTCCTGTGGCATCAATGCGGATATTCCTAGTAGACAATTTACTCGATTCCAGGTTAAGATCCTTCGCTATATTCCCAATAACGGATCCACGCTTCATTTCCTCTTGAAAGGAAAAGCTCACGTCCCCCTTCACGTGTTTCAACAATATAAAAAAAACGAAGTAGCTCAGTCTGAGCTCCATCATGACGATGTGTGTTAGCAATGAAACGGTTTTCGCTAATATTGCAAATTCAACAGGGATCATCCAGTAAAATCAAGAGAAAAACGATGTAACTCGGACTGCTTCCCCGGAACAACAGCAACTGAAAAATTACCCGTTCAGTTGTCTCCTACCAAAGGGTGGAGATGTAATGTTTCACAGCCTGGCCAATAGCGACACCATGTGTTGAATAAAGAAATAGACTATTTAAAACTTAAACTAGTAGTAGTAGTTTCAATTATATGAAAGAACAAATGAGATATTCATCTGAGAAAGGGGTGATATCAAAAGCATTCCACTTTCCTGCACTGCCACAACACAATAAACAACATAAATGTAACGTGGACATATTTTTAAAGTAAAAAAAGGTCACGTCTCCTAATGAAACAATATTACGCAAACATATGTCTCTGACAGGTCACTGACCTGGTAGACTAAGGCACAGAAGAAGCAAAACAAAATGTCCTCATAATGTATCGAGATGCAAAGACAAAGAGTAAAAGAACCAAACAATCAAATCTGTTGAAATGTGTGAAGATATCATCACCCCTTATAAAAGTAAGCATACTGATTACTGCAAAGGACTGCTCACTCAAATCACAGCCCAATGAAACAAAACGATAGACAGATAGATCCAAAAGTGAAAACAATAAATTAAATGATATGTTTGAAAAAGCGTGCTACATTCTCTCCGTATCTTTCCAAATCAGTTTCTTATTCAGAGTACACTAAAAGCATGCCGGCACAAAGATGGGAATGAGTAAGGAAACTCAAATGCGTAGTTATCGGTCTACAGGGCACGTCTACAAGACAACATAAATAACTGCCTTACATTTGTAATAATAAACATACAAGTTGCACCCTGAACAATGGATGGCAGATATTCTCCAAGTTATAACAGACCAAGCCTCTGACCCTATTAGGCTTTACCAATGTTGTAATTTTTTTCTTTGAGAAAAAAGTTGTATCTGATGTAGGTTCCCATATCATTTCTATTATTGGCTAATTTTGTATGACGAAAAAAGCAAACGGTCAGATACAAATATTGCCTTATGAGAGATTTATTAAAAACCTGTTTGCTGAAAGGGCGAAAGGTCCATACCTAAGCAGTAGAACATATCTGAACAAATGTAAGAAGTTACATTGCTATTGTAACAACCGATTCTTGAAGAAAAATATATACATTTCACGACATGTTGTTGTTGCATCGATAGGATGTGTTTGGAAAGTTGAGGAAAAAATGTTGCACTTTGAAAGAAAAGGTTAACTCTCTGGGTACACTTCAAGATCTGTGGCTGTGCGTATATATACCTCTAAACACTCCAAAAAAAAATGCTTCTGTAATAAGCAGGCAAGAAAATTGCAGCCACCTCAGGATGATGACCACAAATGTAATGATGTGGGGTGTGTCATTGGTCCATATCAAATATATATAGCAGCTTTCCCATGGCACTAACATACGACATATGATAACTTTGCCCCCTAGCGATTTAAAAGAATAGCAACACAAGGTGTGGATTAATTCAAGTCAAACTGCTTCCAAAACAATACAAAAATAATGATTGGCTTATCCAACTATAGACATAAAACAATCACTAAGAGGTGAACCGCATCTTATTGTGTACTTTTAACATGAAAGCTTTGATATCCCTAAATGTTGTCCCTAACTCAAACATATAACTGTTCAGTTTATCTCCCTTGATGTATGTCCTTCCCTTAATGGGTTGAGATGGGATTATTTCAAGTTAAGACAATGTTGTTAAATATCTTCTTGTATAGTGGTTTTCAAACAATATTTTAATTGTTCCGATTGAAGAAAAACACATGTAAACTAAATATGTCAGCAGTATTATCAATTAAATTAAACCTGAAGGGTCCTTTGAGTATAATATATACATTGAAGCAATGTGTGCCTCCAACTATATGACCAAAAACGTTTTTAATCAATATTACTGCATGGTAATGAATACAGATCTAATGGACTAATAATTATTCAACTCTGCTCTACAGTGTTTCAATATCAATGAGAAGTAATCACCTCCAATGTATATTACAAATAGGTAACTACAATTCAATCAAATATGAATAACAAATAAATAAAGTATGGTGAATGTCAAAATCGAATAACATTGAGAAAATGCAATATCACACCAAGTTTGATAAATTAAACTAAAAAAGGAAATCAAAACAAAATATAATATATTTGTAACTTAGCCAGTAAAAAATATAACTTAATGTAAACTCGATTTGAGCACGATGGACAGAGATAACGGAATGTAATGTAAGAATTACTGCATTATAAGAGACAATATGTGGAGATAGAAGGCAAGTTCAAAAGGAAATAGATTCCACAAAATGTACCACATAATGACATCTAACTAATTTAGGCATATGTTTTTTTTAAAGAATACTATAAATTAGACTATTTACTCAAAATCAAAAATAGAAGTGGTGAGTAAATACAACTTTCTATAAGATAATGAACAGGACTATATATGATACATGGTCCTACCTCAGGAGAAGAATCACAGTCTCCAAACACTTCAGCAAAGTCTGAAGGGCTTTTCCTCAGAGTCTGGTCAGCAGGCAGTGTGTTGTCATTGTAAGATGACACGAACTTAAAGTCACTGGTTCTGGAACCTGTTGTCAGGTAGGCGTCATAATTGTAAGCGCTGCGTAAAGTTCCTGTTCCGTCAACATCTGCGTAATTAGGAGGGAGATAAGCGCTGGGGATGGCGACTGCTCCATCAAACAACAGTCTGGGCTTTCTCCTGCGACAAAACCTCACACCCAGGATGATGATGATGAAGGTGAGGAAAAAGGTGGACACTGACACCAGCGCGATGATCAGATAAGAAGTCAGTTTGGAGTTCTTCTCATCGTAAGAAATGTCCTTCAGTTCTGGCACCTCAGCCAAGTTATCAGAGATAAGTAAATACATGGAGCAGGTGGCAGAGAGAGAGGGCTGTCCGTTATCTTTCACTGACACAACAAGGTTCTGTTTCATGCTGTCAGACTCAGAAATATCCCGCTGTGTCCTGATCTCTCCGCTGTGGAGACCAATAGTGAAAAGTCTCGGATCAGTGGATTTGACTATATGATAGGACAGCCAGGCGTTCTGTCCGGAGTCCGCGTCCACCGCGATCACTTTGGACACCAGAGAGCCTCCGTGTGCAGCTTTAGGGACCAGCTCGGTCATGAAGGAGTTGCCCTCCGGGGCGGGGTACAGTATCTGAGGAGAGTTGTCATTCACATCCGATATGAACACACTGACGGTCACGTTGCTGCTGAGCGGAGGAGAACCGTTGTCTCTGGCCATCACGTGCACTTTAAAACTCCTGAACTGTTCATAATCAAACGTCCTCACAGCGTGGATCACCCCCGTGTCTCCGTTAACAGACAGATAGGAGGACACCGGGGCACCGTTCACCTCACCGGGTAACAGAGAATAAATCACGGTACCGTTTTGTCTCCAGTCGGGGTCTCGAGCGGTAACGGAACATAAAGTGGAGCCAGGTTTGTTGTTTTCAGTCACATGTGCGCTGTAGGACAGCTCCTCAAACACAGGTGGGTTGTCGTTGATGTCTGCTACAGATAACTGAACAGTTTTAGAGGAGGACAGAGGGGGAGAGCCCTCGTCAGTGGCAGTGATGGTAATGTTGTAATCAGACACTAGTTCACGGTCCAGTTGTCCTGTGGTCACCAGAGAATAATAGTTTTTAATAGAAGGAACCAACTTAAAAGGGACGTTTTGCTGAATGGAGCAGCGGACCTGTCCGTTAGTCTCAGAGTCTCTATCCTGCACGTTAAATATGCCCACCTCTGAACCAGTTGACACGTTTTCAGGTATGGGGTTAGTCAGGGATTTTAAAGAGACTATAGGGGCGTTATCATTCATATCTGTAAATTCAATCAGTAACGTTGCGTAAGAAACTAATCCTAGACCATCTTTCGCGCTTATTTGGATTTCATAGGATGCCACTTTCTCATAATCAATAGCTTCAGCTACTCTCACCTCTCCCGACTTGGGATGTAGAGAAAACACGTTGCTATTTTCATCTGAAATATGGTCAAATCCATATGTAATTTCGCTATTTAAACCTGCGTCTGCATCAGTTGCACTCATTGTGATCACCAATGTATCCAGAGGAGAGTTTTCAGGCAGACTGGCTTCATATACGGCCTGACTAAACACTGGGACATTATCATTAGCATCCAGCACAGTGACGTGAATGACTACGGTACCTGATCTCTGAGGAGAGCCTCCATCAAACGCGGTAAGCAATAACATGATATCGTTGTTATCCTCTCTGTCTAATTCTTTATCTAAAACTAATTCACAGTACTTTCGTCCGCCTGATTTAGCGTTAACATTTAATTTGAAATGATCGTTCTGCTGAAGTGTGTAGCTTTGAACAGTATTTTCTCCAATGTCTCCATCGTGTGCCTCCCCTAGGAGAAAACGTTCACCCTTATCCGCTGATTCCTGAATTTCTAAATTAAGTGACTCCTCTTTAAATTGGGGTGAATTATCATTAATATCTTGAACACGAATACTAATGCGGTGCAGTTCTAGCGGATTTTCAAGCACGAGTTCCTGTTTTAAAACACACGATGCCTTTTTTGCACAGAGCCCCTCTCTGTCGATCCTTTCTTGTATGATCAAATCTCCGGTGTTGAGATTTACACCGCAGTACTGGACATTATTATCCTCAGCATCAACACGGGCCTTGCGAAAAGAAAATCTGCCCAAATCCAGTCCAAGATCTTTAGCAATATTCCCAATTACAGATCCACGTTTCATCTCTTCTGGGATAGAGTAGCTCACGTCTCCATTGACGAGGTGGAGGCTAAGAAAAATAAAAGCAAGGCCGTAGAGCAGCGCAAATCTGCTGCATCCCATGTTTAAGTAAAACTGCAACTACTGCCAAGTATTCCCAGAATGATCAAAGACACAGCTGAGATTTTCTCCAATATAGTAAATATTGACACTGCGGTCTTATCACGAAGCGTTTTGTCAACCGGTGTAAAAACCACAATCAGGCTTTACATTTGCTGAGACGGAAGGGTGGAGAATGACAGTGCCCTCTCATTTTCTGGTACACACTGACACCATGAGTACTTCTCTGGGTATGACATGGTGAGATATAATTTGTGTCTTGTTAAAATACGTAACAGAACCATGTTAGAAATGACAACAACAACAACAACAATAAGAACTATAATGACAAATATTTACAAAATATCAAAAATGACAATAGTAGCTTTTCCCTTTGGGACCAACGTTGTATACTTTGCCCCCATAACATAAAAAGCAACAAATTAGTCGGTTTGGAAATAAAGCTATTCTAACGTTAGCCAAAACAATCAGATTCTTCAAATAATCTTTTGCTTGTCAATTTAACACACATTATAATCACTAAGGTGGGATGCAGTTATATGTGTTTACTAGTGCACAACATGTTAAAATGCCTTAACAGCTTCGATATCCCTAAATGTTATGTTCCTAACTCACACATGAAACTGGTCAGTTTTCCCTCCCTAGATGTGCATCCTTCCCATTTCCACATTAATGAGATAGGATGGGATCATTTAAAGTTAAGACACTGTTGTTAAATATCCTGTTGTAAAACTATTTGTGTTCATAAAGTCTTTAATAGTTCCGATTGAAAGCATAAGCTAATTATGTCAGCATTATGATCAATGACTTTGAACCTACTGAAGGATCATTTGACTTCAAAGACTATGACTTAAAGCAATGTGTGCCTCCATTCATTAGACCAAAAGGTTGTTTACTTTATTACTGCATGGTAATGACTACAGATCGAATGGAATAATTACTGTATACTGAAGGTTTTGTCAACTTGGAGACAAAAACATCACACATAATTCCCCCAAAGAATAAAGTATTTGTATGTATGCTCAAATCCACACAGTAAACAAATAAAAAAGCAACATGTTGTAATTGTTGTTGGTAATTTAAACACCAATAAACGAACATAAACATTTTTGCAATAAAGCTTTATACATGGGGCATATGTTCACTGATTTAACTTTTACATTTGACATACTTTTAAACAGGCTAACCGCCAACTTTGAAATGCATCACTATAGACATGATCTACTTCTGAAATGAAAATCAAAACTGATTCTGCTAGGTGATGTATCAAAAAACATGGTTGCAATTGTATGCCTTTAAATGTAGAGACTATTCTTTGTCCCTCTCTTGTGCACTTTTGTGTACTCAATTATTACTGTCAGGAAAAGTTTAATTTCTATATGAGAATGTGCCTGACAATATCCCCCATACCTCAAGCCAGTAAAGCAAATCCTTGGATGACGATAAATGTATTCTGGGAACACATAATGTATTCAAAGCACCTCATATTGAGAGTGCAAGTTTTTGATCAAAAGTTTTGTAATTAGGTTTTCACATGGACAACAAAATACAATATCTATCAAGTAAAACACATTCATACGAAATCATACAAATGCCTGGAAAATGATATTCTAAATTAGAACAATATAGGCTACTCAAGCAGAAAGGAAAGCATATGCGAAACCTTCAACTAATTGGTGCTCTAACACAGTGTCTCAATATCAATAAGAAGTAATCAGCTCCAATGTATTTAATAAAGAAGTCCCTACGATTCAATCAAATAAGAGTAACACATAAATAAAATGCAGTGAACATCAAAATCGAATAACAATATCTAAGCAAGTTCAGATGAATGAAACTCAAAAAGGAAATCAAATCAAAACATATTTTCTTTTCTAAATTAGCCCTAAAAATATAACCTACTGTCAAACCAATGTCAGCACCATGGACAGAGTTAACGTAATGTCAAGGGATTCCTAGAGCATAAAGGGACATCATGTGGGGTGATAGAAGGCAAGTTAAGAAGAAGATACATTCCACAACATTTACCACCTAATGACATCTAACTAATTTAGAGACCATCTTTTTTTTCAAAGAATACTCTAATTAAGTCTACATACTAACAACCACAGAATAGAAGTTGTGAGTAAATACAACTTTTTTCAGGATGATGAACATGACTATGATTATATAATACATGGCCCTACCTCAGGAGAAGAATCACAATAGCAAAAGAGAGATTCAGCATTAATAAAATCACCGACTTCATTTTTTAGCACCAAAGAGAGAGACAAGTTGAAGGTCGACTAAAAAAACAAGTGTTGAAACACAGGAGTAGTTTTGACAGAAAGAACGGTTTCAATAATAATAAATGTAATTCAAAAAAGCCTATATTCAAATAACCAAATCATTGGTTATGGTAGAAACTATGCTGTCAAATATTGATGCATCATTAAGCCCTTTGAGTGCATGAAGCAAAGCTATAGTTACTTGTAGAGGGTCGTTCATTTGATCGACCTAACATTGTCTTAAAAGGTCGTTTAAAGAAGAAGAACGGCAAAAATGTATCTGAACAGCTTGGTTCACATGATACAAATATAGGTGTAAACATTAAGTGACGATAATTCCTACCTCAGGTGAAGAATCACAGTCTCCAAACACTTCAGCAAAGTCTGAAGGGCTTTTCCTCAGAGTCTGGTCAGCAGGCAGTGTGTTGTCATTGTAAGATGACACGAACTTAAAGTCACTGGTTCTGGAACCTGTTGTCAGGTAGGCGTCATAATTGTAAGCGCTGCGTAAAGTTCCTGTTCCGTCAACATCTGCGTAATTAGGAGGGAGATAAGCGCTGGGGATGGCGACTGCTCCATCAAACAACAATCTGGGCTTTCTCCTGCGACAAAACCTCACACCCAGAATGATGATGATGAAGGTGAGGAAAAAGGTGGACACCGACACCAGCGCGATGATCAGATAAGAGGTCAGTTTGGAGTTCTTCTCATCATAAGAAATATCCTTCAGTTCTGGCACCTCAGCCAAGTTATCAGAGATAAGTAAATACATGGAGCAGGTGGCAGAGAGAGAGGGCTGTCCGTTATCTTTCACTGACACAACAAGGTTCTGTTTCATGCTGTCAGACTCAGAAATGTCCCGCTGTGTCCTGATCTCTCCGCTGTGGAGACCAATAGTGAAAAGTCCCGGATCAGTGGATTTGACTATATGATAGGACAGCCAGGCGTTCTGTCCGGAGTCCGCGTCCACCGCGATCACTTTGGACACCAGAGAGCCTCCGTGTGCAGCTTTGGGGACCAGCTCGGTCATGAAGGAGTTGCCCTCCGGGGCGGGGTACAGTATCTGAGGAGAGTTGTCATTCACATCCGATATGAACACACTGACGGTCACGTTGCTGCTGAGCGGAGGAGAACCGTTGTCTCTGGCCATCACGTGCACTTTAAAACTCCTGAACTGTTCATAATCAAACGACCTCACAGCGTGGATCACCCCCGTGTCTCCGTTAACAGACAGATAGGAGGACACCGGGGCACCGTTTACCTCACCGGGTAACAGAGAATAAATCACGGTACCGTTTTGTCTCCAGTCGGGGTCTCGAGCAGTAATGGAACATAAAGTGGAGCCAGGTTTGTTGTTTTCAGTCACATGTGCGCTGTAGGATTGCTCCTCAAACACAGGTGGGTTGTCGTTGATGTCTGCTACAGATAACTGAACAGTTTTAGAGGAGGACAGAGGGGGAGAGCCCTCATCAGTGGCAGTGATTGTTATGTTGTAATCAGACATTAGTTCACGGTCCAGTTGTCCTGTGGTCACCAGAGAATAATAGTTTTTAATAGAAGGAACCAACTTAAAAGGGACGTTTTGCTGAATGGAGCAGCGGACCTGTCTGTTATTCTCAGAGTCTCTATCCTGCACGTTAATGATGCCCACCTCTGCACCAGGTGACACGTTCTCAGGTATGGGGTTAGTCAGGGATTTTAAATATATCACCGGGGCATTATCATTTACATCAGATATTTCAATTATCACCTTTGCTTCGGAAGAGAGACCATAACCATCTTTGGCCTCAACAAAAACTTCATATTTAGATCCCTCTTCATAATCAATTTCACCTGTCACCGTGATGTCTCCAGTTTTCTCATCTAGTAAAAATAGCTTTTGTGATTTATCAGAGAGTCGGCTAAATTCATACGTAACCTCTCCGTTCACCCCTTCGTCTGCGTCTGATGCACTTACAGTGATAACTGGGGTTTTCATAGGTGAGTTTTCTGGTAACGTGCCCGTATATACAGACTCAGTGAAAACTGGGGAGTTATCATTAGCATCAAGTACAATGACGTGTATGACTACAGTCCCGGATCTCTGAGGAGAGCCGCCATCTAAAGCTGTGAGCAATAATTTCATTTCCTGCTGCTCCTCTCGGTCCAACTCTTTATCTAAAACCAACTCACCATATTTTCTTCCTGCATTTGTGGTCTGAATATTGAACACAAAGTGAGGGTTTTGCTGCAAAATGTAGCTTTGAACTGAGTTCTTTCCTATGTCTGCATCGTGAGCTGCATTTATGCGATACTTAGCTCCTTTGTCAGCGGACTCATGTATTTCCAGTTTTATAATGTCCTTCGGGAAAATTGGTGAATTGTCGTTTATATCTTGCACCTGCAGCGACAACCGGTGTAACTCCAATGGACTCTCTAACAGCAAGTCAAATTTAAGAACACACGAAGGCGTTTCTCCACAATGCTCCTCTCTGTCGATCCTTTCCTCAACGATTACATCTCCACTACGAAGGTTAATTCCGCAATAATGTCGATCGTTGTGTTCCATATCGACACGAGCTTTTCGAGCAGCCAGTCTTCCCACCTCCAGTCCGAGATCCTTGGCGATATTTCCAATAACAGATCCGCGCTTGAGCTCCTCCTGTACAGAATAGCTCAGGTCTCCGTGTGCGCATTGCAGCGCAACAAAGAAAAACACAAAGCCGTAGCTTTGAAAAACGCTCCGTCTATTCCTCATCCTCAGGCAGTACTACACAAATGAAGACAAGTAGATATCAAGTTGATAATATGTGCCCTATAAGCATTTGTCGTCGGTGCTGAAAGAAATACAGTGACCAGTCGAAGCAAACTATGGGTGTTAAAAAAGGCAGGATCAACGCTTGTATCCTTGGCTGGTCTATAGTGCCACCGTGAGCCAACATATAATATAACAGCTTCAGAGAACCGCTGCATATTGTCTTAACACATCACCAAGTCGCCTGGACATTTACTTGAATAAAAACGTATTCAAATAACTTATTAAATGTATTAATGTAACTTAACATTTCGTTAAGGTAAATAAGAGTATTGTTCTCTGTGTTTTAAGACGTTCAAACAATAGTATTTATGTTCATGTATTAATCCACACACAGCTCTTCATAGTAATACAAGTAAGACAACTCTACGCACAATGTCCGTCCACAGATCTTTATTGTTATACGCTTAATACTCAAACGTCTGATTAGAAAGGCTGTCTCTCATTTCTCCCTCTGAAATTAAGATCAATACAATGTCGTCAAAAATGTTACAATCTGCCTCAAGCTTTCTCCAAAGACCACTTGATCCCATAAATACAATCTAATTAAATGACATGAGATGCATATGAACGCCAATGAAAAATAACAGAGCAACAGGCACAGCTTGCCTTTTATGTTGCACTAGTAACACATATTGGTAACACTTTATGGCAAGGGTACATGAATCATCATGAATTCATGCATGACTTAAAGCATGAAATCATTCATGTAGTACTTCATGAACTATCAGTAATGTATAAGGATTAATAGTATCTCATGCATGACTTAATGCAGTAACAATACCTTAATTAATGTATCAACTCAGGTATCTCAATCATCATGACTTCTGAGTTATTAATCATGTTCATGTCTTCTTCATATAGATCTGCAGTTAAAGTGTCAGGCCAAAAAACTGACCACTCACATCAATTCCAAGTGTTGTAATTATGATTAACTATAAGCATACTTCATCATGTTTGTGCCCCTTCAAATAAAGTGGTGACCAGGTCTGTCGGTCACAGCAGTGCATGTATTCTGTTGAATTCAAAGTGTTGTAATCATGATTAACTACAAATCAATAATTTGGCAGCTTAGGGGAAACCGAACTGAGAAACCTTTGGAAGAACATCTTGCAGTTATAGAATGGACTTACTGGCTTGGAAACAGGCATAAGAAAGGACCTCTCGGTCGTTGACTGAAGGACATTCGGGTCATTTTTCCCTGAACCACCAAGAGCTCACTGACTTCAGATATGAAGAAGATGTACGTTTCAAGATAGCCCCTGTTCGTGCCTCACATCTATTATCATTACATATGAGTCAGGAGTTTTTTTCTGAAAGATAGATCCCTGATGATCTATACCTAAGTGATTTCAGTGCATTTTATCTGTTGTGGTCGAGTTAAAATCACAAATAATTCAACTGCCATCTTGTGTCTTTGCCGAAAAATGTTATTGCTTTCGTATGTGACATGATATGTGAAAATGTGATCTTGTTGGCTTTGGATTATACATCAAACTTTGTTAATAGTATGAATGAGTTATCTTGAATGGTTTGGGAGCTTTAAAATAAGTAGATACATATAACAAAGTCCTGACTAAATAATTGATATTAGAAATTAAGTCCAAAATTATGATCTAATTTGCATTTGTAATATTGCCAAATACATGATGCCTAAATAGACATAAGGGCTGACTTTGTTTGAGGGATCACAAAGATGATTGATGCATGAGCACCAAATGGTTAATAAGGTGATTTCACATAGGCCATTAATCATATGTTAGTTATCAGTGTAAACGACGGAACAGGTCACCACTTTATTTGAAGAGGCACAAACATGATGAAGTAATGACACAATAATGCTTAGTTAATCATTACAACACTTGGAATTTCTGTGACTGGTCAGTTGTTTGGCCTGTCACTTTAACTGCATATGAAGAAGACATGAACATCATTAATAACTCAGAAGTCATGATGCTTGAGATACCTGAGTTGATGCATTAATTAAGGTATTGTTCATGCATTAAGTCATGCATGAATTCATGATGATTAATGTACTCTTACCATAAAGTGTTACCCACATGTTTTTGTCTTTACATTTCACAATGAGATTTAAAATTGAAAAGGGATGAAAATAGTACTGCACTGAAAAGAAGGCACATTACAATACATGGAATTAATTAGATAATGAGATTAATTTACAAACAAGCCACTTCGATCACGGCTAGATATTGATGTGCTCATGTTCTTGTTTTACTTGTGTGTTTTTAATCTAGAGCTCCAACACTATAACTCAAATCCCTGATTTTAAGAATAAAATAGAACACGGGCATCTGGAAACTAACTTCTAAGTAATGTGTCCTTTAGATGTTTAAAAGCAAATACAACGGATAAAAGGGGTGGGTTGCTCCTGAAAATACACAATAGCAAAAGAGAGGTTCATCATTAAATAAAATCACCGACTTCATTTTTTAGCACCAAAGAGAGAGACAAGTTGAAGGTCGACTAAAAAAACAAGTGTTGAAACACAGGAGTAGTTTTGACAGAAAGAACGGTTTCAATAATAATAAATGTAATTAAAAAAAGCCTATATTCAAATAACCAAATCATTTAAACCACCTGCTTACTATGGTAGAAGCTATGCTGTCACATATTGATACATCATTAAGCCCTTTGAGTGCATGAAACAAAGCTATAGTTACTTGTAGAGGGTCGTTCATTTGATCGACCTAACATTGTCTTAAAAGGTCGTTTAAAGAAAAAGAATTGCAAAAATGTATCTGAACAGCTTGGTTCACATGATGCAAATAGGTGTCAACATTAAGTGACGATATTTCCTACCTCAGGAGAAGAATCACAGTCTCCAAACACTTCAGCAAAGTCTGAAGGGCTTTTCCTCAGAGTCTGGTCAGCAGGCAGTGTGTTGTCATTGAAAGATGACACGAACTTAAAGTCACTGGTTCTGGAACCTGTTGTCAGGTAGGCGTCATAATTGTAAGCGCTGCGTAAAGTTCCTGTTCCGTCAACTTCTGCGTAATTAGGAGGGAGATAAGCGCTGGGGATGGCGACTGCTCCATCAAACAACAGTCTGGGCTTTCTCCTGCGACAAAACCTCACACCCAGGATGATGATGATGAAGGTGAGGAAAAAGGTGGACACTGACACCAGCGCAATGATCAGATAAGAGGTCAGTTTGGAGTTCTTCTCATCGTAAGAAATATCCTTCAGTTCTGGCACCTCAGCCAAGTTATCAGAGATAAGTAAATACATGGAGCAGGTGGCAGAGAGAGAGGGCTGTCCGTTATCTTTCACTGACACAACAAGGTTCTGTTTCATGCTGTCAGACTCAGAAATGTCCCGCTTTGTCCTGATCTCTCCGCTGTGGAGACCAATAGTGAAAAGTCCCGGATCAGTGGATTTGACTATATGATAGGACAGCCAGGCGTTCTGTCCGGAGTCCGCGTCCACCGCGATCACTTTGGACACCAGAGAGCCTCCGTGTGCAGCTTTGGGGACCAGCTCGGTCATGAAGGAGTTGCCCTCCGGGGCGGGGTACAGTATCTGAGGAGAGTTGTCATTCACATCCGATATGAACACACTGACGGTCACGTTGCTGCTGAGCGGAGGAGAACCGTTGTCTCTGGCCATCACGTGGACTTTAAAACTCCTGAACTGTTCATAATCAAAAGAACTCACAGCGTGGATCACCCCCGTGTCTCCGTTAACAGACAGATAGGAGGACACCGGGGCACCGTTCACCTCACCGTGTAACAGAGAATAAATCACGGTACCGTTTTGTCTCCAGTCGGGGTCTCGAGCAGTAACGGAACATAAAGTGGAGCCAGGTTTGTTGTTTTCAGTCACATGTGTGCTGTAGGACTGCTCCTCAAACACAGGTGGGTTGTCGTTGATGTCTGCTACAGATAACTGAAGAGATTTAGAGGAGGACAGAGGGGGAGAGCCCTCGTCAGTGGCAGTGATTGTAATGTTGTAATCAGACACTAGTTCACGGTCCAGTTGTCCTGTGGTCACCAGAGAATAATAGTTTTTAATAGAAGGAACCAACTTAAAAGGGACGTTTTGCTGAATGGAGCAGCGGACCTGTCTGTTATTCTCAGAGTCTCTATCCTGCACGTTAATGATGCCCACCTCTGCACCAGGTGACACGTTTTCAGGTATGGGGTTAGTCAGGGATTTTAAAGAGACTATAGGGGCGTTATCATTAATATCTGTAAGTTCAATCAGTAACGTTGCGTAAGAAACTAATCCTAGACCATCTTTCGCGCTTATTTGCATTTCATAGGATGCCACTTTCTCAAAATCAATAGCTTCAGCTACTCTCACCTCTCCCGACTTGGGATGTAGAGAAAACACGTTGCTATTTTCATCTGAAATATGGTCAAATCCATATGTAATTTCGCTATTTAAACCTGCGTCTGCATCAGTTGCACTCATTGTGATCACCAATGTATCCAGAGGAGAGTTTTCAGGCAGACTGGCTTTATAAACGGTCTGGGTAAACACTGGGACATTATCATTAGCATCCAGCACAGTGACGTGAATGACTACGGTACCTGATCTCTGAGGAGAGCCTCCATCAAATGCGGTAAGCAATAACATGATATCGTTGTTATCCTCTCTGTCTAATTCTTTATCTAAAACTAATTCGCAGTACTTTCGTCCGCCTGATTTAGCGTTAACATTTAATTTGAAATGATCATTCTGCTGAAGTGTGTAGCTTTGAACAGTATTTTCTCCAATGTCTCCATCGTGTGCCTCCCCTAGGAGAAAATGTGCACCTTTGACCGCTGATTCCCTAATTTCAAAATGAAGAGACTCCTCTTTAAATTGGGGTGAATTATCATTAATATCTTGAACACGAATACTAATGCGGTGCAGTTCTAGTGGATTTTCCAGCACGAGTTCCTGTTTTAAAACACACGATGCCTTTTTTGCACAGAGCCCCTCTCTGTCGATCCTTTCCTGTACGATCAAATCTCCGGTGTTGAGATTTACACCGCAGTACTTAACGACATTATCTTCGTTATCAATACGGGCCTTGCGAGCAGACAATCTGCCCAAATCAAGTCCAAGATCTTTAGCGATATTTCCAATTACAGATCCACGTTTCATCTCCTCCGGGATAGAGTAGCTCACGTCTCCATAGCCGGGGTGGAGGCCGAGAAAAATAAAAGCAACGCCGTAGAGCAGCGCAAATCTGCTGCATCCCATTGTTACTGCAAGTATAAGAACTGCTTCCAAGTTTGTCCCAAATCAATCAAGAATACAGCTGCGATGTCCTCCAATATACACACTCTTCACACTGCGTTCATATCACGAAGCGTTTTTGTAAACCACGATACAATAGCATAACCAGGCTTTAAATGTGCTGAGACCGAAGGGTGGAGAATGACTGTGTCCTCTCGTTTACTGGTACACACTGACACCATGAGTACTTCCCGGGTACAACATGGTGAGGTAGGATTTGATCGTGTTTACATTTAGATACTAAGAGAACCACGTTAGAAATGACAACAACAATGACGATAAATATAAAAAATAATACATAATCATTAACTATAGTCGCTTTGCCCTTGGGACTCACAAACGATACAACATATGATTACTTTGCCCCCTAGACATTTAAAACAATAGCACAGAGTGAGGATGAATCCAACAATAATTATTGGCTTGACAAATTATAGACATTAAACAATCACTAACAGGTGAACCGCTTCTTTATATGTTTACTTTTACGTGTCATTTTAACATATTGCCTTAAATGCTTTGATATAAACTCAAACAAGTTAACTGGTCAGTTTTCCGTCCCTTGATGCAATTATTTCCCATGTCCACCTTAATGGGTTAAGATGGATCATTTAAAGTTAAGACAATGTTGTTAAATATCTTCTTGTATAGTTTTGGTCACCCACTATTTAAATTGTTCTGATTGAAAACATATGTATAAGTAATTATTTCAGCAGTAATATCAATACAATTAAACCTATAGGATCATTTGACTTTAAAATACTATAAATTGAAGCAATGTGTGCCTCCAACTATGACATGTTTTAATAATCACTATTACTAATATTGCATGGTAATGAATGCATATCTAATGGACACATGACTATACTTCAGAATGTATGGCCAACTTACAGGAGACCAAAACATCTGACATATTTCTCCCAAAAAGAAAGAAGTTGTATGTGCTTTAATCTACATTGTCTAAAAATAAAAGCTGATTTAACTCCTAAATTTGACATTTTCAGACAAGCTGCACAGCTTTTAATACAATCAGTAGAGCAATGCTATCATTTCAAATGTTACATTAGAGAAGGGAAATGCAGGAAACAAGAAATGTAATGTTAAGAACAACATTTAAAGGTGTTCTGCATGTCGCTTTTTAAAACCATTTTTTTAATGTTTTGTATTTAAATAGAGAAATTATTCTTTGTCCCTCTCTCGCGCACTTTTGTGTACTCTATTATTACTGGTGAGAAATGTTTATTCGCTATGATAAATATGCCTTAAGATATATACCCAAAAACTGTACCTCATAAAGCAGATCTTGAGATTTATAAATGTACTCTAGAAGATCAAAACGTATTCAAAGCACCTCAGTTTGAGAATGCAAGTCAATGAAACAACAGTTTTGTAGTTAGGTGTTCATGATTCAATATCTATCAAAAAAACACATTAATACGAAAGGATACAAAAGCCTTTAAAATGATCTACCAAATGATGTCAGTATGTGTATCAGATTGATTTAAGACATAACATATTCAACAGCAAAACCAGCATCATTGAAAAACACCACAGATGAACAATATACTCAAGCAGAATAAGGGACAACATATGCAAAACCTTCAACGTATTAGTGCTCTAACACAGTGTCCCAATATCAATAAGAATCAGCTCCAATTATAAAGAAGAAACGATTCAATCAAATAAATACAATGAGTAAATGTTGAGATAAAATATCATTCAGAAAATGAAATATATAACCAAGTTACATAGAAAATCCAAAAAAAGAATAGAAATGTATAAGAAGTAAATGATCCCTAAAAATAAAACTGAATAACAAACCGATTTCAGAACCATGGACAGAGTTAAGTTAACGTAATTTCAAAGGATTTATATTGCAAGATGGGCAATCATGTGGGAAGATAAAAGGCAAGTTAAACTGAAGATAAATTCCTCAGAATGTATAATGGTAACTAGGGCATCATATGTTTTGTTAAAGAATACTATAAATATGTATATTTACTCACAACCTTAGAATATAACTGTGCAACAAATACATGGTGGGTAAATACATTTTTCAGGATGATGAACACGACCAAGATTATATGATACATGGCCCTACCTCAGGAGAAGAAGCACAGTCTCCAAACACTTCAGCAAAGTCTGAAGGGCTTTTCCTCAGAGTCTGGTCAGCAGGCAGTGTGTTGTCATTGTAAGATGACACAAACTTAAAGTCACTGGTTCTGGAACCTGTTGTCAGGTAGGCGTCATAATTATAAGCGCTGCGTAAAGTTCCTGTTCCGTCAACATCTGCGTAATTAGGAGGGAGATAAGCGCTGGGGATGGCGACTGCTCCATCAAACAACAGTCTGGGCTTTCTCCTGCGACAAAACCTCACACCCAGAATGATGATGATGAAGGTGAGGAAAAAGGTGGACACGGACACCAGCGCGATGATCAGATAAGAGGTCAGTTTGGAGTTCTTCTCATCTTAAGAAATATCCTTCAGTTCTGGCACCTCAGCCAAGTTATCAGACATAAGTAAATACATGGAGCAGGTGGCAGAGAGAGAGGGCTGTCCGTTATCTTTCACTGACACAACAAGGTTCTGTTTCATGCTGTCAGACTCAGAAATGTCCCGCTGTGTCCTGATCTCGGTAACGTTGCTGCTGAACGGAGGAAAACCGTTGTCTCTGGCCATCACGTGGACTTTAAAACTCCTGAACTGTTCATAATCAAACGTCCTCACAGCGTGGATCACCCCCGTGTCTCCGTTAACAGACAGATAGGAGGACACCGGGGCACCGTTCACCTCACCGGGTAACAGAGAATAATTCACGGTACCGTTTTGTCTCCAGTCGGGGTCTCGAGCAGTAACGGAACATAAAGTGGAGCCAGGTTTGTTGTTTTCAGTCACATATGCGCTGTAGGACTGCTCCTCAAACACATGTGGGTTGTCGTTGATGTCTGCTACAGATAACTGAACAGTTTTAGAGGAAGACAGAGGGGGAGAGCCCTCGTCAGTGGCAGTGATTGTAATGTTGTAATCAGACACTAGTTCACGGTCCAGTTGTCCTGTGGTCACCAGAGAAGGTAACACTTTATTTTGATAGTCCATAGTTAACATATCCGCAGGGAGATTCGGTTCAGTTCCATCACATAATGTAACGCAGTAACGCACCCATTTAAATCACAGTAACTATAACGGCGTTACTTAATGGGAATAGGTAACTAGTAACGCTATTAGTTACTGCAAAAAGTAGTTGCGTTACAGTAACGCGTTACAACATTGCGTAACACACAGATAGAAAATGTTCAGTTTATCACAATGTGATGTCCTGCAATTGCTGACATAAAAGATGTGGACGTTTGAGGAGAAGTGTTAGGACAAAGTCACTTTTCTCACAATCACACTGCAGTTTATTCGCATGGATGAAGTACATCCATAGGTAAGCAATGCAAAGGTATACAGTATTTGATAGATTACAGTAGCCTATGTGTAGAGTGCATTTGAGTATAATGGAGTACATTTGCACTATACAGCACATGCTGTTATCATAATTTATGGTGGCATGGATTTATGGTCAATCTGAAAGAATATTGCAAAAGCATATCCTGTAATATAACCTGCCTTGATTGGCCAGATATGTTACAGTAACAAAAAAACTCGTTACTTTTGGCTCTTGCTAATTTCATCATGTTGTAAGTTGACCATATTTTGTTTTTCTGCTCTTAAGTATTATTTTGTTCTGCTTTCAAGCATTAGGATTTCTTATAAATCATAAATGTGGGCTTCTGAAAGAAGAGTATGGTGGTGATTCTATCTACAACCAGATGTGACACTGTGTTGCAATGAGCATCAGTTTTAGCACTGTCCTTATTTAATTATTTGAGATTTGCACAGGGTTTGCATCTACGGCAAATTGGCTGGGGGTTAGACCCACACATTGGACCCAAAGGCTCTTTGCTGACGCCCATAAACGTCCTGAACACAGCAAAATAAAAGGAGAAGAGAAAATACAGGCAGAGGGCAGGGTCTCTTAGATACAGACACCATCACACACTTGTAGTGGATCATATATATACATTGTTTTTTAGGAAATTCCTGCATATTATACCTTTAACGGTTGACCTTGGCCTCAGGGTAGATCAATAATTTAATGTTCTTCGGTTGGTCAAGTTTCATTGTTTATTTTATTTATAGTTATTAAACTGTTCAAATCTGCAGTGCAGTGATTTATTTCCGTTTGCCTGGTATTGACTACCAGCTGGTAGATAATGTGTTTCAAACTTTATTTTTGACCATTTCACAACTGTTCAGTGTTTTTACTATATTTGTAGTATATTCTTAAAACAAAAAAGCTTTCTTTCTCCTATAGTGTTTGTTTTACTGTGCTTTATAGCCTGGTATTGACTTCAGTTATCGAGTGTTCGTGATCAGTTGTGCAAAACATTTCGCTGTATTCCCATGTCTGTTGCATATAATTAGTGGATGAATGTATGTGTTCTGTTGATAGGTTATAGACTTTCTACTGTTCTCAACTGTTTTTCACTTTAATTGGATAGTCCTAACACATGCCTACAAACGCTTAGTGGAGAATGCCTACTAAAAGTATACTGATAGTCAACTCTAGATTAGTTGACGATCAACAGATAGTCAACTAAACTCTAAAGTTGCTTATCTGTTGATCATCAACTAATGCTTAATGTAATCTTTAGTTGACATCTTGACTCTCAACAGATTATCAACAAATAGTCGACATGACCCAGTTGACTTTCAACTGACAGATTGATTTTGAGTAGTTGATTGTCAATTTTGAAGATGTTGACACAATCTACAGATAGTAAGGTTGAATATCCGTTAATAACCTGTTGCAAAAAACTTTTTGTAAAATCTATAGATCAACACTTGAGATGTACCTTATATTCTACTGGCAGTTAGTTAAATGCATGTTACTTGTCTGTTGAAACAGTGTTGTTGAATGTCAACTGATGACTTATAGAGTGTTAACTATGGACTATCAAAATAAAGTGTTACCCAATTTTTTCCCCGATGATAAAATGTCCTGTTTTTAGATCAATATCGCAGTAGTGCTGATAGCTTTCCTCCGTATCAATACAGGCTTTACGAGTGAACAATTTCCCTGCTTCAAGCCCGAGGTCCTCGGCAATATTTCCAACAATGGATCCAGATCTCATCTCCTCTTGAACAGAATAGCTGAGGTATACAATGGCGATGTAGACACATAGGGCAAAGAGGTAGAAACAAAACAGCATCAATCTCTCTTGTAGTTCCATTACTTCTCCCGAATGAAAGAAATGTCCCTTTCTGCTTAAAAATATCAAATTGTATTGGAACATTGAGAGAACCGCTCATACAACAATGGCAGCACTGGTTGTAATGCCTGAATTACTCCCTTGGCAGTGGGTGTGGAAATGAGCCTCCTTATATCTGCGAGTGAGCAGCGACACCGTGAGCTTATTTGGAATATTACAAACGAGCACTGCATTAAACGTAAAAGCTGATGCCATAAGCAACAACGGAACATTTCAATGTTAACATATATACAGTATATGGTTAACACACAACATGAAAGTACTATTTTTAGGGTTTGATTCATTGGTATCGACAGTGGCGGTTCTAGCTGATATGGTGCACTGGGCCGTCCACTCCCCCCCCCCCCCTATAGGTTATATAACAAGACGCAACCAATTCAGAATTAAGTAACTATATTGCACAAATGTATCCAACACACAAATAGAACAATATGTACAATCAAAATAACTACACAAATTAAATAACATCACAAAATAATCATGAATATAAAAAGTAGTAGTAGTAGAAACATACATTAATAAATACAAATTCATATAAGCTATAGAATGAAAATACTAAATTGCACAAATCTTTCAACACACAAACCAACAGAACACACGTTAAATAACTTATTTACAGAATTAGGCATTTCTAGTTAAAGTTAAACTCCCAAACTGCCCTCTAAAGTCTGACCTTCCTTGCCTTCTTTGATGCAAAGTCATGAATAACATCATCATATTTAATCTGTTACAGACATATTTTAATTGAAGGAGACCTATCATGCTATATTTGAATAATATATTGTAGGACCATACCTATATAAGGTATATTTATAAGTTTTCTTTTTCAAAATACCAAACAGATCATGCATTTTAGCCATGCCTTATTTCGCTCTATTTTGCTCTCCTCTACCCCTGTCTTTGCATGTGCTGCAGCTGACCACGCCCCCCTGCAAAGGAGGGGGCCGAGTTACGAGGGTCATGTTACCATGCTGTTACCATGCCACGGCAACCTCTCATTCCCCTGATTGGTGGAGAGTTGGCCATATAGGCGGAGCCCCTTGTCACTGACGTCAGACTATTTTCAAATCTGTATCAGTCTGTATCAGATCCGTTGCAGCCCCGTTTTTAGAGATTTGGGTATGGAGGAAAAGAGAGAGGATTGTGTTTTCTGACACTTGGTGAGTTCCCTGACACACCGGGGACACATATTCATGTATAAAAGACGTACAAAGGTGCATTTTGCATGATAGGTCCCCTTTAAGCCTCAAGTATTGAAAATTACACAAAGGACTTGTCAGTACAATTACCTTTGAGGTGTTTGCTAAATGAAGGTGACTAAATCAATAACGGTTATAGTGGTTGTTTATAATGTTTTAATTGCAGGGCTACACATTATTGTTCTGAAGTAAGACGGTTTGAAATTATTCCAATGTTAGTTGCTGAACTGACGACGAAACACAGGCAGCTAACAAGCAGCAATGGAGTTAAGGTTACCGGCATAATTTAATGATATGCTTAATATAGCCCAACTAAATAAATGAGATGTTGAAGGTGCATACTATATACCTTTATCTTTTGAGCGTTTATCTACTTCTTCTTTCCTTTTCTTTCTAAACTGGCTCTATGCCTTTTTTTCTCCATCACCAGATATTCATTTTCGACCCCAGAAACAATGCATAGCGTACCCTTCCCCTAACACTGTCAACTCCAGGTCAAGACTACACCAATTTGCCGTAGTCAGTTTTCAAATAATTATGTATTGTTTCATACAAACCAGGCCAGGAAAAACATATATCTGCAAAACTATTTATATTGTATGAATGAAGTTGGTGGCATTTTGAGGCGTGATAGTAATTGTACTAATTGCAGTACTACTATATAAACATCGAAAGTGATTATTTGATAGAGATAGTTAACCTGCCGCCCCCCTCTCTCTCCCCCATAGTGAGGCGACCTGAGATCACCCCCGCCCTTCTTTGAGTGTGAGACCTTCCATCCCAGCTGCCTGCTGATAAGGGCTAATGCGCCCCCTTCGACCCACAACAACAACAACAACAACAATACACAATATGAAATTACGTGCAAATTGCGCTTGTCAAAATGTCGCCCTGGGCAACCGCCCATGTCGCCCATATCAATATCCGCCACTGGGTATCGGTAGACAAAACACCCTTCAGCACCACGGACAGCGTCTGAACGAAGAGAAGAACCAAAGCGATTCCTTATTTAACATGTCTCCTCATATACCATGGGCAGATCACTAAACAACAAAATATTACTTTTGTCTTACATTTCAAGTAATTGGATGTATCAAAACATGAAATGTCTGACGAAGGCAAACACGTGTTTCAACAGCAATAATGCTGTTAAGTGTGTATATCTTATTCCAGCATGTATTAGATACATTTCTCGTATGCATTATTCTGTGTTTATCAATAAATACATGCAACCAGTGGCGCTGCAAGACACTGGGGGCCCCAGGCAGAAGACATATGCCCCCTAACACATCCAGCACAACTGCCACCGCTCCCCCAGCAGGCATGTGTGATAGTTGGCCAATGTCTGATAGACACCCAGTATACGCTCAGAAATCAATATGTTTTTGAACAAACATTTTAGCGTATCATCATTAAGAACAATTTAATGATAAAAGCTGACACATTATCAAACGTACAACAGCAACTTGAAATGGCATAACATTTTTCGCTCAGTATACAAGTGGTTTGTCAGCATGCGTTTTGTCTGGACATTTCTGAATGTACTCTTCCAATATCAGAGTAGCACATGATAACAAAGGCCCAACTGTAACTGCATATATGACGTTGTATGATTACCCAGAAGAGCGTCAGGAGGACACACTGTTTTAGGCATATGATAGCATGTGACAACGATTAACATGATGATTCAGCCTCTATGGAGATAGACATATGACGAGCAAGATCATTTCTTATGTGGGCCTTAGATTATCTAAACTAAACATTGTATACTGCTTTGAACCGGTATTCCTGCATCTTGTGACTGTGTAACTCCCTCTCTTGTATATAAGCATGTGAAGGACATTGTTCGGGAACTAGTTGTACCATAATATGGTACAACTAGTTATTATGCTCTGTATGTGATGACTACTTGCATTCTTGCAAGGATTAATAAATACATGGATCCTGATATTGAAGCTCAAGTCAGTGTTGAGTGATATTTTTCTAACACGTTTCAAAAGAGTACTAAAAATTATAAATCAATACTTTGAAAACTGCTATTTAAACTTCAGGGGAGGAAAGGAACTACTGTTGGCAGGGGATAAAAGCAAATTATAAACAATGCACAAAATGCAGTACAATATATGAAGTAACAATTGACTCATAAGCAGGAAAAAAGGAGACCTGGCGGCAAGATATGTTAAAATTGTACTGAAAAATATGTGTTTGGAATGAAACATGAAACTATTATTTCAATAGCAATAACAGACTATCAGTGCGTTGAAGCTCCTAATAAAACAAAGAAATGCAGGAATTGACATATGAAAATACAATATTTAACCTTGAAATGTACCTATATATATATGTATAAACAAGGTATATATAAACAAGGATTCTGGCTCCTACAGACCGGTTACATAAGTCCTCTTCCTTTAAAAAAGTACTCCTAATATCAACTTGTTACCTTTATAAAAGACACCTGTCCACAGAATCAATCAATCAGTTTACAACCTCTCCACCATGGGCAAGACTAAAGACCATGTGTATAAGGACGTCAGGGACAAGAATGTAGACCTGCACAAGGCAGGAATTGGCTACAAGACCAGCAGCTTGAGAAGGAGACAACTGTTGGTGGGATTATTTGGAAATAGATGAAAGACAAAATGAGCATCAATCAACAATCAATCGCCCTCGGTCTGGGGCTCCACACAAGATCTCGCCCCCTGGGGAATTGATGACCATGAGAAAGGTGAGGTATCAGCCAAGAACTACACGGGAGGAACTTGTTAATTATTTCAAGGCAGCTGGGACACAAGAAAACTATTGGTAACACACTACACCATAATGGATCAAATCATGCTGCAACCCACAAGGTCCCCTGATCAAGAAGGCACATGAACAGCCCGTCTGACATTTTCCAAGGAACATCTGAGTGATTCAGAGAAGGCTTGAGAGAAGATGATGTGGTCAGATGAGACCAAAATCGAGATCTTTAGCATCAACTCGAAACGCCGTGTTTGGAGGTAGAGAGATGCTAACCATAACCCCAAGAACACCATCCCCACCGTCAAGCATGGAGGTGGAAACATTATGCTTTGGGGGTGTTTCTCTGCTGAGGGGACATAACGACTTCCCTGCATCAAGGAGAGGATGTACAGGGCCATGAACCGTGCAAATCTTGGCCGATAGCATCCTTCCTTCAGCCAGGACACTGAATATGGGTCTTCCAGCAGGACAATGACCCTGAACATACGGCCAAGGCAATACAGGATAGCTAAAGAAAAAGCACATTTAGGTGATGGAGTGGCCTGACCATTCACCGGACCTTAATCCCATAAAAAAATCTGTGGAGGGAGCTAACGCTTGGAGATTCCAAGCATCAGCCTCAAAACCTGAAGGATTTGGAGAGGATCTTCAGAGAGGAGTGGACCAAAATCCTTCCTGTGCATAGACCTGGTGACCAACTACAAGAAACATCTGACCTCTGTGCTGTCCAGGGTTTCTCCAGCAAGTACTAAGACATGTGTTGCAAGGGGATCAAATACTTATTTCCCACAGTTAAATGCAAATCAATTTGTATCTTTTATATAATGTCAATTTCTGGATTTTCTTTTTGATATTCATACTCGCACTGTTAACATAAACCTACCATTACGATTATAGACTGTTCATTTCTTTGTAAGTAGGCAAACTTACAACATCGGCAAGGGATCAAATCCTTATTTCCTCCACTGTATATATATATATAAATATATGCTCTTGCTAAAAACACATCGCATACAAAGGCACATGAATCCAGCGCATGGGGTAGTGAAATAAGTAAATACAAGGCTGAAGGATTCAATCAACGCTAAATATTGGATGGAGAAGCACTGTGTTGTCATTGTACGATTATAGGAACTTAAAGTCACTGGCTCAGGAACCTGTTGTCAGGTATAAGCTTCATAATTGTAAGGGCTGCACAATTGAAATCTCAAATGATTAAAAGCTATATGATAATTGTCAGGAGTAGGCTGTTTCTGATTAAACACAACAAGAGAAGAAGTGAGGACAGAGAATAAAAACAATAATCTCCAGCTCAACAAAGAACACAAGAGCTATTTAGACAGAAATACTTTTAGGGGTAAAAATAAATCAAATCTGTTTAAATTAATAGTTTAATCTACTCGTAGTCTACTAATAGATTAGACATGTCTGTATACTAAGACAGACTAAATAATGTGAACAAGTGATGCATTGTATGAATTAGGTCAATTGTGGAGTATGACTGAATAAACTTCAATTCATATTAAATTGTCCAAAACAGCTGTTTAAAAACACTAAAACAAAAAGAGTTTTGAACCGTATATTGACAGGATAATCAAGTTGCAAATGTAAAACATTAAGTGACAGAACTTCCTACCTCAGGAGAAGAATCACAGTCTCCAAACACTTCAGCAAAGTCTGAAGGGCTTTTCCTCAGAGTCTGGTCAGCAGGCAGTGTGTTGTCATTGTAAGATGACACGAACTTAAAGTCACTGGTTCTGGAACCTGTTGTCAGGTAGGCGTCATAATTGTAAGCGCTGCGTAAAGTTCCTGTTCCGTCAACATCTGCGTAATTAGGAGGGAGATAAGCGCTGGGGATGGCGACTGCTCCATCAAACAACAGTCTGGGCTTTCTCCTGCGACAAAACCTCACACCCAGGATGATGATGATGAAGGTGAGGAAAAAGGTGGACACGGACACCAGCGCGATGATCAGATAAGAGGTCAGTTTGGAATTCTTCTCATCGTAAGAAATATCCTTCAGTTCTGGCACCTCAGCCAAGTTATCAGAGATAAGTAAATACATGGAGCAGGTGGCAGAGAGAGAGGGCTGTCCGTTATCTTTCACTGACACAACAAGGTTCTGTTTCATGCTGTCAGACTCAGAAATGTCCCGCTGTGTCCTGATCTCTCCGCTGTGGAGACCAATAGTGAAAAGTCCCGGATCAGTGGATTTGACTATATGATAGGACAGCCAGGCGTTCTGTCCGGAGTCCGCGTCCACCGCGATCACTTTGGACACCAGAGAGCCTCCGTGTGCAGCTTTGGGGACCAGCTCGGTCATGAAGGAGTTGCCCTCCGGGGCGGGGTACAGTATCTGAGGAGAGTTGTCATTCACATCCGATATGAACACACTGATGGTCACGTTGCTGCTGAGCGGAGGAGAACCGTTGTCTCTGGCCATCAAGTGGACTTTAAAACTCCTGAACTGTTCATAATCAAACGTCCTCACAGCGTGGATCACCCCCGTGTCTCCGTTAACAGACAGATAGGAGGACACCGGGGCACCGTTCACCTCACCGGGTAACAGAGAATAAATCACGGTACCGTTTTGTCTCCAGTCGGGGTCTCGAGCAGTAACAGAACATAAAGTGGAGCCAGGTTTGTTGTTTTCAGTCACATGTGCGCTGTAGGACTGCTCCTCGAACACAGGTGGGTTGTCGTTGATGTCTGCTACAGATAGCTGAACAGTTTTAGAGGAGGACAGAGGGGGAGAGCCCTCGTCAGTGGCAGTGATTGTAATGTTGTAATCAGACACTAGTTCACGGTCCAGTTGTCCTGTGGTCACCAGAGAATAATAGTTTTTAATAGAATGAACCAACTTAAAAGGGACGTTTTGCTGAATGGAGCAGCGGACCTGTCTGTTGTTCTCAGAGTCTCTATCCTGCACGTTAATGATGCCCACCTCTGCACCAGGTGACACGTTCTCAGGTATGGGATTAGTCAGGGATTTTAGGTATATTACAGGAGCATTATCATTGATATCAGTAACATCTATCATAACGTTTGTGTAAGATATGAGTCCTAACCCATCTTTAGCTTTAATTTTCATTTCAAACGAGCTAATTTCTTCAAAATCAATCACTCCTGTTACTTTAATATCGCCAGTTTTATGATCAATGGAAAATACATTGACATAGTTATCAGATCCATGGCCAAAATCATAAGTCACATCTCCATTCAATCCTTCATCTGCATCAGTAGCACTAACATGAATCACTATGGTATCTGGAGGAGAGTTTTCAGGCAGACTGGCTTTATAGACGGCCTGGCTAAACACTGGGGCGTTATCATTAGCATCCAGCACAGTGACGTGTATGACAACAGTACCTGATCTCTGAGGAGAGCCTCCATCTAAAGCTGTGAGGAGCAAATTAATTTCATTTTGCTTTTCAAGATCAAGTTTATTTTCCAGGACAAGTTCAACCTTATTACTGTCAACAGCGAGAATGAAGTTGTCATTTTTCTGTAAACTGTATCTCTGGACAGCATTTTGACCTACATCTGTGTCATGGGCCTCCTCGATAGAAAAGCGGTAGCCTTTATCGGCTAACTCACTAATTTCCTTTTCAATCAAATTATCCTGAAATGTTGGCGAGTTGTCGTTTACATCTTGAATATGGATACTAACACGATGAAGCTCCAGAGGATTTTCTAACACCAGATCTACCTTCACAACACACGAGGGTTTCTTGCCACAAAGGCTTTCTCGGTCCATTCTCTCCGATGTGACCAAATCTCCAGTACTCAGATTAATATCACAGTTCCGCTTACGAGTCCCCTCAGAATCAACACGAGCCTTTCGGGAAGATAAGGTCCTCAGATCAAGACCGAGATCTTTGGCTATATTCCCAATAACAGACTGGCGTTTCATCTCTTCTGGAATAGAATAACTCAGGTCTCCGTTAACGAAGTGCAGCGCTACAATAAAGAAAGCAACACAGAAAATCGGCCGCAGCGCAGAAAATCCTTTGTCTCCCATCCTCGGAAAAAAACACGTCCCAGTTTGTACAAATTACAGCATGGAACAACAAATTAAAATTCCAAAACAGAGTCAGCAACCAACATTTTACAAATGCAAACGCGATGCAAACTAATCGGGGAATGAAGGAATTGTTCTGAGAAATCTCATCCGATGGTAATGCAGTTAAAGTGGGTGGAGATGTCTCTGCTCCTTTTGTGCTGGCCTACAGCGGCACCATCAGGCACTTTTTACTCTTTGCATCTGCGAGTATTGTTCCCCATGTCTAAACCTTTATATATACAGTCTATGGTCTAAACCCAAATCATCTTCCCTAACTTCAATACGAACTGTGTGCCATATGTAAAACATAAAACTCACAACGTAATGTACAATGCTCAAAGTTAAAATAATAAAAATATATGCTTATTAAATATCAGTTTTATTATTTGATTGCACTGTGTATTTAATTATAGACAACAACCTAGAAATAAAAACAAGTAAACAAATAGAAGCATGAAAAATGTAAATGTTGAACACTATTGTTAAACATAAACCACTCATTCAATTAAAGGTATAGGTAAGAATGGAGAAACCAGCTCGAGTAAACTAGAATTTGAAAGTACACAACCGAAAAAAATCTGCCCCTTCCTTCAGACTTCCTTACAGAGCCCCTCCTCCAACACACACGAACGCGCACATGACCAATGAGGGCACGAGATAAATTTGTGCACGAGATGGAAGGCTGACAGGCAGGTAGGCCATCCAGTTATCTGAGCGTTGTTACAGCGCCACGGCTTCCAGATGAAATATTTGTATATATTTATTGTCAAAGCATTTAATTTATTCATTGCTCGGGATGCAAGAGCTTTCCATGGAATATAACAAAAAGTGTTTCTGAAGTGAATTACCTACCTTTAACAAATGAACACTTTGTCTATCACTTATATCACGTGTATGTGGTAACAAATAAAGTATGTTCTTGTTGCAGGTATTAATTATTGAGGTTTATGGATTCAAATTAAATCATTACTTATTATGCATAATAATGATTAGTGTAATCATTAATATCATTATGTATTATTATAATTATGTTCATAATTATAATGAAACATTGGAACATTTGAAATGATGTCTAAAGGAGAAAATAAGTAGTTTCAGTCCCATGGAGAGAGTCAAAAGGAAGATCACATGGGAGGGCTTGTCAACAGAGCTGCAATGTCCAGCACCATGGACAGTGATGGGGAAGATACTTCGATCTTTTTTCTTAAATAACAAGTTTAAAATACCACGATGTTAAGAAACTGCATTGCATCTGAGAGCATTTTAGATGTGACTCAAGTAAAAGTACATAACTATCTTCAGCTAAATGTACCTAAAGTATCAACAATGTACGTATTCGTTTATCAGAAACAATCCTTCTGTGACTGATTATTATCATGACATTAAATAAAGCATCCTATTAAGCCCTTACAAAAAGGCCTAAATGCATCACACTGCAACTTACCCTGACACTGTGTTATACAACTAAGATACAATTGTAGGTGTTTTATAGAAAATAAGAAACAAGGTCAGGAAAATAACAAGGAACCTAACTATAATAACGGTTAAGCATTTAGCTAAAAAATATAAAAGTAGTGTTGAAAAAAAACAAAAAATAGCTTCCAAATTGAAAAGGTTGATAATAATATAGATTGTTTAATAAATGCAGGTGATTCCATGGAAAGCTAGCGTTAAATAATTTAAACATATTATGAAACAACAATATTATTAATAACAATTCAGATCGTTATATTACTATCTTTAATTTAGCCTAATCACATTTGATAGTGTATCTAAGGAAATATACATCTACAACTGCTCCCTGGAGCCGAGAACCAGGAAGCCTCTTCGCTCTGGCACCTCTCTAAAAAACATCTTATATCTTCAGTTGTGAATATGCTTGAGGAGTGTTTCAGCACCATGGACAGATGTCACAAAACCAGAACGGACGGAAGACACCAATAGACCAGAGCACTGTTTGTTAAAGTTTGTCATCAGTAAAATGATAAGTGTTCTCAGACTGCAGTGATGTGATTAAGAGAGGTCTAATACGTGAATGTTAACTCGTTCTTAGACTATAGAACCTCATCCATCCATGCTGGATCAGGCGTAGGAACTGCAGCTGTTCTAATTGATCAAGGACAGTAAACATCACCCCCAAACTAAATCAACGCAAATACAGTTGACAATAAAGACAACTATAATAAGGCAGCAAATAACCATTTTGGAAATATTCTGTTATCTTAAAATGTATTTCAAAATCCACAAAACAATTTTACAGGAAGCACACAAATGTGAATAACATAACACTTCTCTGCTCTATAAGTTAGCACCAAAAACATCAACTATGACAAAGACACAGGAAGGCTCCTACCTCAGGAGAAGAATCACAGTCTCCAAACACTTCAGCAAAGTCTGAAGGGCTTTTCCTCAGAGTCTGGTCAGCAGGCAGTGTGTTGTCATTGTAAGATGAGACAAACTTAAAGTCACTGGTTCTGGAACCTGTTGTCAGGTAGGCGTCATAATTGTAAGCGCTGCGTAAAGTTCCTGTTCCGTCAACATCTGCGTAATTAGGAGGGAGATAAGCGCTGGGGATGGCGACTGCTCCATCAAACAACAGTCTGGGCTTTCTCCTGCGACAAAACCTCACACCCAGGATGATGATGATGAAGGTGAGGAAAAAGGTGGACACGGACACCAAAGCAATGATCAGATAAGAGGTCAGTTTGGAGTTCTTCTCATCATAAGAAATATCCTTCAGTTCTGGCACCTCAGCCAAGTTATCAGAGATAAGTAAATACATGGAGCAGGTGGCAGAGAGAGAGGGCTGTCCGTTATCTTTCACTGACACAACAAGGTTCTGTTTCATGCTGTCAGACTCAGAAATGTCCCGCTGTGTCCTGATCTCTCCACTGTGGAGACCAATAGTGAAAAGTCCCAGATCAGTGGATTTGACTATATGATAGGACAGCCAGGCGTTCTGTCCGGAGTCCGCGTCCACCGCGATCACTTTGGACACCAGAGAGCCTCCGTGTGCAGCTTTGGGGACCAGCTCGGTCATGAAGGAGTTGCCCTCCGGGGCGGGGTACAGTATCTGAGGAGAGTTGTCATTCACATCCGATATGAACACACTGACGGTCACGTTGCTGCTGAGCGGAGGAGAACCGTTGTCCCTGGCCATCACGTGCACTTTAAAACTCCTGAACTGTTCATAATCAAACGACCTCACAGCGTGGATCACCCCTGTGTCTCCGTTAACAGACAGATAGGAGGACACCGGGGCACCGTTCACCTCACCGGGTAACAGAGAATAAATCACGGTACCGTTTTGTCTCCAGTCGGGGTCTCGTGCAGTAACGGAACATAAAGTGGAGCCAGGTTTGTTGTTTTCAGTCACATATGCGCTGTAGGACTGCTCCTCAAACACAGGTGGGTTGTCGTTGATGTCTGCTACAGATAACTGAACAGTTTTAGAGGAGGACAGAGGAGGAGAGCCCTCGTCAGTGGCAGTGATTGTAATGTTGTAATCAGACACTAGTTCACGGTCCAGTTGTCCTGTGGTCACCAGAGAATAATAGTTTTTAATAGAAGGAACCAACTTAAAAGGGACGTTTTGCTGAATGGAGCAGCGGACCTGTCCGTTAGTCTCAGAGTCTCTATCCTGCACGTTAATGATGCCCACCTCTGCACCAGGTGACACGTTCTCAGGTATGGGGTTAGTCAGGGATTTGAGGTATATTACAGGGGCATTATCATTCATATCAGTAACATCTATTATAACTTTGGCGTAAGAGGTTAGTCCTAAACCATCTTCAGCTTCCACTCTCATTTCAAAATAAGTAATTTCCTCAAAGTCAATCGCACCAGTAACTCTAATTTCTCCAGTTTTAGCATTGATAGAAAATATATTTTCATCATCGTCAGACACATGCCTTAAGTCATATTTCACATCTCCATTCACTCCTTCATCTGCGTCAGTAGCACTAACTGTAATCACTATGGTATCTGGAGGAGTGTTTTCAGGCAGACTGGCTTTATAGACGGCCTGGCTAAACACTGGGGCGTTATCATTAGCATCCAGCACAGTGACGTGTATGACTACAGTACCTGATCTCTGAGGAGAGCCTCCATCTAAAGCTGTGAGGAGCAAATTAATTTCACTTTGCTTTTCTCTATCAAGTGTAGTCTCAAGCACAAGTTCAACCTTATAACTGTCAACAGCGAGAATAAAGTAGTCGTTTTTATCTAAACTGTACCTCTGAACAGCATGTTGACCTACATCTGCGTCATGGGCCTCCTCGATAGAGAAGCGATCACCCTTGTCGGCGGACTCCCTGATTTCTTTTTCGATCAATGGCTTTTTGAATTTTGGCGAGTTGTCATTTACATCTTGAATATGGATACTAACACGATGAAGCTCCAGGGGGTTTTCTAACACCAGATCTACTTTCACAACACACGAGGGTTTCTTGCCACAAAGGCTTTCTCGGTCCATTCTCTCCGATGTGACCAAATCTCCAGTACTCAGATTAATATCGCAGTTCCGTATACGAGTCCCCTCAGAATCAACACGGGCCTTTCGGGAAGATAAGGTCCTCAGATCAAGACCGAGATCTTTAGCTATATTTCCAATAACAGACTGGCGTTTCATCTCTTCTGGAATAGAATAGCTCAGGTCTCCGTTAACGAAGTGCAGCGCTACAATAAAGGAAGCAAAGCAGAAGATCGACCGCAGTGCAGAACATCCTTTGTCTCCCATCCTGACACAAAACCAGTTGTCGCGTCGTGTTAATGTCCAGCGTATTATCCAGATTATAATTAAAATTACGTCCAAATATAGTCAATTATCCAACACTGGATACTGCGGACCATACAAATATGTTCGAGGTTTCTAACCGACCGTCTTGGAAAAATACAACCGATTTCCATTCAGTAGTTGTGGGTGGGGTGGTGTGCGTTCATGGTCTGTAAGTCGACAGCGACACCATGAGTCGCTTTATATCTTCACAATGTTATGTTGTGAAATAGTTTTCATAGTCTAAAATCACGTGAAGGTAATTTATTCACACACATGTGACTATCAGTTGAAAACAATGACTTTTCAATGGATATAATGCAGACAGAAAGAGAGAGCATCTGATTCAATATAGCCATTTCGTTTTACTCCATACATTATTGTGAAGACAAAATAAATAGATACCAAATTCCATTTGCAGGATTATCAGAGATGTAAGGTGCAGCACCATGGACAGTGGATACTTCGATATTTGTCTTAACTATAACAAGTTTCAAATACCACGATGTTAAAAAACTTTATTGCAACTTAGAGTCCTGCATTTTATCTTTGAATTAGGTAAATGTACATAACTATCTTAAGCAACTGTAATTCCCTCGAAGCGCAGACACAAGTGGCTTTCTCATAACGACTGTATTCCTCTTCGAATCCACCGTGAAAACTACACATAAACAAACAGTATCAATGACAAACATAGTATCGTGTTACAAACACAATAACATGCCAAGCATGTAAAATGAGTTTAGCAAAAATAATAAACGTAAAATAAATACAAACAACAACATACATCGTTGGTTGCATGCTCTGAAAGCAGAGGGAAGTATTCTTCAGTCCTTATAAGTTTATAAGAATAAACTTAATCTAATGGAGCTATACAAGTATCCGTCTCAGTTTTTTGAGTCTCTCTCGCTCTCTAACTCACGCGAGAACAACATAACGAGACGTGAGCTTGGACTTCAAAATAAAAGACTCTAAATATTGCACACATGAAATATTGCAACAAATAATAATTTTTAGACTTAGAAAATACTTATTACAGTTACATTATGAACATGTTAAAGGCTACACTTACAGTACAGCAACATTGACCTGAAGTAGCAGGTAACACTTATGGTAAGGGTATGAATCATCATGAATTCATGCATGAAAAAGCATGAATTAATTCATGTACTTCATGAACTATCAGTAATGTACAAGGATTAATAGTATCTCATGCATGAGTTAATGCAGGAACAATACCTTAATTAATGCATCAACTAAGGTACCTCACTCATCCTGACTTCTGAGTTATTAATGATGTTCATGTCTTCTTCATATAGATCGGCAGTTAAAGTGACAGGCCAAAAAACTGACCAGTCACAGCAATTCCAAGTGTTGTAATCATGATTAACTAAGCATACTTCATCATGTTTGTGCCCCTTCAAATAAAGTGGTGACCTGTCGGCAAAGACACAAGATTAGGAGGCCTACTTTAGGGAGGACGTGGATTACCACATAACAATTTAAAGTATATGGGATCACACAGCAAGGCTCAATGTGACTGTACTTACCGTGAAATACAGAGGTTAATAAAAACAATATGTATAGGGACTGTTAGGGAACCATTTGCTTAGGTATTCAACCTTTGACACAGTTCATAATTATTTTATTAATTTTTACCAATATATATTTTCTTTATGTATTGCATTTTAAATTATTTTATCCTTTGTATTCCTCCTTCACTGGATTCCTCAAAATGACCTGCAGAGAGAAGTAATTTGAAATGCTTGCGGCCTGTCCTATGTGGAATCTTTTAATGTATGAACCTGGGTCCTGCTGGTTTTAATCACACTTCATTTTATGACAATTAGTTTCTTATTATTGTGTTTAAATTGTTATGTGGTAATCCACGTCCTCCCTAAAGTAGGCCTCCTAATCTTGTGTCTTTGCAGACATGTTGTACTGCCTTCTTATGTGACACGATATGTGAAAATGTGATCTTGTTGGCTTTGGATTTTAAATTAAAGTTTGTTAATATTATGAATGAGTTATCTGTAATGGTTTGTGAGCTTTAAGATAATACTGTATGATACATAAAAAGAAGTATGCTTAGTTAATCATGATTATAACTGTGAGATTGACCGTTGAGCGGCCTAGACCAAGCAAGGAGGCAGAGGCAGAACGTCCAAAAATATAACCCGACGTGGGCATTTATTAAAATCATGTGCACAAAGTTCACAGCCTCAATCCTGCTGTTCTCCTTGCACACATCCTGCAGCCACAAGGATCTTACACACACACCCAGTTACAAGGAAACAGCACCTAAATACGCACATACTAACAAGACACAGGTGAGGGGGGAGGAGACAACACAGGACACCAGGTGCACACAATCATCAGCCACAGACATCAACATATTATTTGCACCCTGATTATTCTCAACCGCTGTCATCCTTACACCAGCATAACTACTCTCGGCGCTCTCGCAAACTCCCCTATCTTTTCAGGCGGAGCCGAGGACCCGACCAGCACCTGCCAGACGACATTCCAATAAATACGGTTTAATCAGTTAAAAAATACTACCTCAATAATTAGTATAAATTATGTGCAAATATGTAATGTCAACTAAACTGTGCAATCACGCTAATAAAGTGCAATATTACCCGGCCCGAAGCCGTCAGTCCATAGTGACGAAGTTACCTTCGTCACTATAACACTTGGAATTGCTGTGACTGGTCAGTTTTTTGGCCTGTCACTTTAACTGCAGATCTATATGAAGAAGACATGAACATCATTAATAACTCAGAAGTCATGATGAGTGAGGTACCTTAGTTGATGCATTAATTAAGGTATTGTTCCTGCATTAAGTCATGCATGAGATACTATTAATCCTTGTACATTACTGATAGTTCATGAAGTACTACATGAATGAATTCATAATGATTAATGTACCCTTACCATAAAGTGTTGCCAAATAAAGCATCCTACTAAGCCCTAACAAAAAGGCCTAAATGCATGACACTGCAACATAATATACCCTATAAAACTAATGTAAAAATGCAGACCTGTGTTTTAAAGAAAATAACAAATAAGGTCAAGAAAATAACAACAAACCTAACTATAATACCATACAGATAACCATCTAGCAAAACATATAAAAGTAGTGTTGGAAACAAAACAAAAAATAGCTTCAGAATTGAAAAGGTTGAAAATAATTTGGATTTTTCAATAAATACACGAGATTCTTATGGAAATCTATCATTACTAATTAAAATATGTTATTAAGCAACACCATTAAAATAACAATTCAGATCATTATATATGGTTAATTTAGCATGATCACATTTGATAGTGTAAGGAAAAATGTACAACTGCTCCCTCGAGCCGGAAAACCAGGCAGCCTCTTTGCTCTGGCACCTCATCTTCAGTTGTGAATATGCTTGAGGAGTGTTTCAGCACCATGGACAGATGCAACAAGACCAGGACGGACCAAAGTCACCCATAGACCAGAGCACTGTTTGTTAAACTTTGTCATCAGCAAAAGAATAAGTGTTCTCAGACTGCTGTGATGTGATTAAGAGAGGTCTAATACGTGAATGTTAACTCGTTCTTAGACTATAGAACCTCATCCATACATCCATTCTGGATCAGAACTGCAGTTTTTCTAATTAATCAAGGACAGTAAACATAGTGATAACTAATAATACATGCAGGGAATTGACAACAATGTCCTGGGATAATTTACACGATTAATCATTTGGGAAAATCTTCTGTTTTCCCAAAAATGTAATTCAAAATCCACAAAACAATTTCAAAGGAAGCACACACATTTGCAAAACGTAAAAGTTATCTGCTCAACAGTCAGCAACAAACCATCAATATGACAAAGACACAGGAAGGCTCCTACCTCAGGAGAAGAATCACAGTCTCCAAACACTTCAGCAAAGTCTGAAGGGCTTTTCCTCAGAGTCTGGTCAGCAGGCAGTGTGTTGTCATTGTAAGAAGACACGAACTTAAAGTCGCTGGTTCTGGAACCTGTTGTCAGGTAGGCGTCATAATTGTAAGCGCTGCGTAAAGTTCCTGTTCCGTCAACATCTGCGTAATTAGGAGGGAGATAAGCGCTGGGGATGGCGACTGCTCCATCAAACAACAGTCTGGGCTTTCTCCTGCGACAAAACCTCACACCCAGGATGATGATGATGAAGGTGAGGAAAAAGGTGGACACTGACACCAGCGCGATGATCAGATAAGAGGTCAGTTTGGAGTTCTTCTCATCATAAGAAATGTCCTTCAGTTCTGGCACCTCAGCCAAGTTATCAGAGATAAGTAAATACATGGAGCAGGTGGCAGAGAGAGAGGGCTGTCCGTTATCTTTCACTGACACAACAAGGTTCTGTTTCATGCTGTCAGACTCAGAAATGTCCCGCTGTGTCCTGATCTCTCCGCTGTGGAGACCAATAGTGAAAAGTCCCGGATCAGTGGATTTTACTATATGATAGGACAGCCAGGCGTTCTGTCCGGAGTCCGCGTCCACTGCGATCACTTTGGACACCAGAGAGCCTCCGTGTGCAGCTTTGGGGACCAGCTCGGTCATGAAGGAGTTGCCCTCCGGGGCGGGGTACAGTATCTGAGGAGAGTTGTCATTAACATCCGATATGAACACACTGACGGTCACGTTGCTGCTGAGTGGAGGAGAACCGTTGTCTCTGGCCATCACGTGCACTTTAAAACTCCTGAACTGTTCATAATCAAACGTCCTCACAGCGTGGATCACCCCCGTGTCTCCGTTAACAGACAGATAGGAGGACACCGGGGCACCGTTCACCTCACCGGGTAACAGAGAATAAATCACGGTACCGTTTGTCTCCAGTCGGGGTCTCGAGCAGTAACGGAACATAAAGTGGAGCCAGGTTTGTTGTTTTCAGTCACATGTGCGCTGTAGGACTGCTCCTCAAACACAGGTGGGTTGTCGTTGATGTCTGCTACAGATAGCTGAACAGTTTTAGAGGAGGACAGAGGGGGAGAGCCCTCGTCAGTGGCAGTGATTGTAATGTTGTAATCAGACACTAGTTCACGGTCCAGTTGTCCTGTGGTCACCAGAGAATAATAGTTTTTAATAGAAGGAACCAACTTAAAAGGGACGTTTTGCTGAATGGAGCAGCGGACCTGTCTGTTATTCTCAGAGTCTCTATCCTGCACGTTAATGATGCCCACCTCTGCACCAGGTGACACGTTCTCAGGTATGGGGTTAGTCAGGGATTTGAGGTATATTACAGGGGCATTATCATTCATATCAGTAACATCTATTATAACTTTGGCGTAAGAGGTTAGTCCTAAACCATCTTCAGCTTCCACTCTCATTTCAAAATAAGTAATTTCCTCAAAGTCAATCGCACCAGTAACTCTAATTTCTCCAGTTTTAGCATCGATAGAAAATATATTTTCATCATCGTCAGACACATGCCTTAAGTCATATTTCACATCTCCATTCACTCCTTCATCTGCGTCAGTAGCACTAACTGTAATCACTATGGTATCTGGAGGAGTGTTTTCAGGCAGACTGGCTTTATAGACGGCCTGGCTAAACACTGGGGCGTTATCATTAGCATCCAGCACAGTGACGTGTATGACTACAGTACCTGATCTCTGAGGAGAGCCTCCATCTAAAGCTGTGAGGAGCAAATTAATTTCACTTTGCTTTTCTCTATCAAGTGTATTCTCAAGCACAAGTTCAACCTTATAACTGTCAACAGCGAGAATAAAGTAGTCGTTTTTCTCTAAACTGTATCTCTGAACAGCATGTTGACCTACATCTGCGTCATGGGCCTCCTCGATAGAGAAGCGATCACCCTTGCCGGCGGACTCCCTTATTTCTTTTTCAATCAATGGCTTTTTGAATTTTGGCGTGTTGTCATTTACATCTTGAATATGGATACTAACACGATGAAGCTCCAGGGGGTTTTCTAACACCAGATCTACTTTCACAACACACGAGGGTTTCTTGCCACAAAGGCTTTCTCGGTCCATTCTCTCCGATGTGACCAAATCTCCAGTACTCAGATTAATATCGCAGTTCCGTATACGAGTCCCCTCAGAATCAACACGGGCCTTTCGGGAAGTTAAGGTCCTCAGATCAAGACCGAGATCTTTGGCTATATTTCCAATAACAGATTCGCGTTTCATCTCTTCTTGAATAGAATAACTCAGGTCTCCGTTAACGAAGTGCAGCGCTACAATAAAGGAAGCAAAGCAGAAGATCGACCACAGTGCAGAACATCCTTTGTCTCCCATCCTGACACAAAACCAGTTGTCGCGTCGTGTTAATGTCCAGCGTATTATCCAGATTATAATTAAAATTACGTCCAAATATAGTCAATTACCCAACACTGGGTACTGCGGACCATACAAATATGTTCGAGGTTTCTAACCGACCGTCTTGGAAAAATACAACCGATGTCCATTCAGTAGTTGTGGGTGGGGTGCGTTCATGGTCTGTAAGCCGACAGCGACACCATGAGTCGCTTTATATCTTCACGATGTTAGGTTGTGAAATAGTTTTCATAGTCTAAAATCACGTGAAGGTAATTTATTCACACACATAATGTGACTATCAGTTGAAAACAATGACTTTTCAATGGATATAATGCAGACAGAAAGAGAGAGCATCTGATTCAATATAGCCATTTCGTTTTACTCCATACATTATTGTGAAGACAAAATAAATAGATACCAAATTCCATTTGCAGGATTATCAGAGATGTAAGGTGCAGCACCATGGACAGTGGATACTTCGATATTTGTCTTAACTATAACAAGTTTCAAATACCACGATGTTAAAAAACTGCATTGTAACTTAGAGTCCTGCATTTTATCTTTGAATTAGGTAAATGTACATAACTATCTTAAGCAACTGTAATTCCCTCGAAGCGCAGACACAAGTGGCTTTCTCATAACGACTGTATTCCTCTTCGAATCCACCGTGAAAACTACACATAAACAAACAGTATCAATGACAAACATAGTATCGTGTTACAAACACAATAACATGCCAAGCATGTAAAATGAGTTTAGCAAAAATAATAAACGTAAAATAAATACAAACAACAAAATACATCGTTGGCTGCATGCTCTGAAAACAGAGGGAAGTATTCTTCAGTCCTTAAAAGTTTATAAGAATAAACTTAAACTAACGGAGCTATAAAAGTATCCGTCTCAGTTTTTTGTCTCTCTCTCGCTCTCTAACTCACGCGAGAACAACATAACGAGACGTGAGCTTGGACTTCAAAATAAAAGACTCTAAATATTGCACACATGAAATATTGCAACAAATAATAATTTTTAGACTTAGAAAATACTTATTACAGTTACATTATGAACATGTTAAAGGCTACACTTACAGTACAGCAACATTGACCTGAAGTAGCAGGTAACACTTATGGTAAGGGTATGAATCATCATGAATTCATGCATGAAAAAGCATGAATTAATTCATGTACTTCATGAACTATCAGTAATGTACAAGGATTAATAGTATCTCATGCATGAGTTAATGCAGGAACAATACCTTATTTAATAAATCAACTAAGGTACCTCCCTCATCCTGACTTCTGAGTTATTAATGATGTTCATGTCTTCTTCATATAGATCGGCAGTTAAAGTGACAGGCCAAAAAACTGACCAGTCACAGCAATTCCAAGTGTTGTAATCATGATTAACTAAGCATACTTCATCATGTTTGTGCCCCTTCAAATAAAGTGGTGACCTGTCGGCAAAGACACAAGATTAGGAGGCCTACTTTAGGGAGGACGTGGATTACCACATAACAATTGAAAGTATATGGGATCACACAGCAAGGCTCAATGTGATTTACCATGAAATACAGAGGTTAATAAAAACAATATGTATAGGGACTGTTAGGGAATCATTTGCTTAGGTATTCAACCTTTGACACTGTTCATAATTATTTTATAAATGTTTACCAATATATATTTTATGTATTGCATTTTAAATTATTTTATCCTTTGTATTCCTCCTTCACTGGATTCCTCAAAATGACCTGCAGAGAGAAGTAATTTTAAATGCTTGCGGCCTGTCCTATGTGGAATCTTTTAATGTATGAACCTGAGTCCTGCTGGTTTTAATCACACTTCATTTTATGACAATTAGTTTCTTATTATTGTGTTTAAATTGTTATGTGATAATCCACGTCCTCCCTAAAGTAGGCCTCCTAATCTTGTGTCTTTGCAGACATGTTGTACTGCCTTCTTATGTGACACGATATGTGAAAATGTGATCTTGTTGGCTTTGGATTATAAATTAAAGTTTGTTAATATTATGAATGAGTTATCTGTAATGGTTTGTGAGCTTTAAGATAATACTGTATGATACATAAAAAGAAGTATGCTTAGTTAATCATGATTATAACTGTGAGACTGACCGTTGAGCGGCCCAGACCAAGCAAGGAGGCAGAGGCAGAACGTCCAAAAATATAACCCGACGTGGGCATTTATTAAAATCATGTGCACAAAGTTCACAGCCTCAATCCTGCTGTTCTCCTTGCACACATCCTGCAGCCACAAGGATCTTACACACACACCCAGTTACAAGGAAACAGCACCTAAATACACACATACTAACAAGACACAGGTGAGTGTGGAGAAGACAACACAGGACACCAGGTGCACACAATCATCAGCCACAGACATCAACATATTATTTGCACCCTGATTACTCTCAACCGCTGTCATCCTTACACCAGCATAACTACTCTCGGCGCTCTCGCAAACTCCCCTATCTTTTCAGGCGGAGCCGAGGACCCGACCAGCACCTGCCAGACGACATTCCAATAAATACGGTTTAATCAGTTAAAAAATACTACCTCAATAATTAGTATAAATTATGTGCAAATATGTAATGTCAACTAAACTGTGCAATCACGCTAATAAAGTGCAATATTACCCGGCCCGAAGCCGTCAGTCCATAGTGACGAAGTTACCTTCGTCACAATAACACTTGGAATTGCTGTGACTGGTCAGTGTTTTGGCCTGTCACTTTAACTGCAGATCTATATGAAGAAGACATGAACATCATTAATAACTCAGAAGTCATGATGAGTGAGGTACCTTAGTTGATGCATTAATTAAGGTATTGTTCCTGCATTAAGTCATGCATGAGATACTATTAATCCTTGTACATTACTGATAGTTCATGAAGTACTACATGAATGAATTCATGATGATTAATGTACCCTTACCATAAAGTGTTGCCAAATAAAGTATCCTACTAAGCCCTAACAAAAAGGCCTAAATGCATGACACTGCAACATAACATACCCTATAAAACTAATGTAAAAATGCAGACCTGTGTTTTAAAGAAAATAACAAATAAGGTCAAGAAAATAACAACAAACCTAACTATAATACCATACAGATAACCATCTAGCAAAACATATAAAAGTAGTGTTGGAAACAAAACAAAAAATAGCTTCAGAATTTAAAAGGTTGAAAATAATTTGGATTTTTCAATAAATACACGAGATTCTTATGGAAATCTATCGTTACTAATTAAAATATGTTATTAAGCAACACCATTAAAAATAACAATTCAGATCATTATATATGGTTAATTTAGCATTATCACATTTGATAGTGTAAGGAAAAATTTACAACTGCTCCCTCGAGCCGGAAAACCAGGCAGCCTCTTCGCTCTGGCACCTCATCTTCAGTTGTGAATATGCTTGAGGAGTGTTTCAGCACCATGGACAGATGCAACAAGACCAGGACGGACCAAAGTCACCCATAGACCAGAGCACTGTTTGTTAAACTTTGTCATCAGCAAAAGAATAAGTGTTCTCAGACTGCTGTGATGTAATTAAGAGAGGTCTAATACGTGAATGTTAACTCGTTCTTAGACTATAGAACTTCATCCATACATCCATTCTGGATCCGAACTGCAGTTTTTCTAATTAATCAAGGACAGTAAACATAGTGATAACTAATAATACATGCAGGGAATTGACAACAATGTCCTGGGATAATTTACACGATTAATCATTTTGGAAAATCTTCTGTTTTCCCAAAAATAAAATTCAAAATCCACAAAACAATTCCAAAGGAAGCACACACATTTGCAAAACGTAAAAGTGATCTGCTCAACAGTCAGCAACAAACCATCAATATGACAAAGACACAGGAAGGTTCCTACCTCAGGAGAAGAATCACAGTCTCCAAACACTTCAGCAAAGTCTGAAGGGCTTTTCCTCAGAGTCTGGTCAGCAGGCAGTGTGTTGTCATTGTAAGATGACACGAACTTAAAGTCACTGGTTCTGGAACCTGTTGTCAGGTAGGCGTCATAATTGTAAGCGCTGCGTAAAGTTCCTGTTCCGTCAACATCTGCGTAATTAGGAGGGAGATAAGCGCTGGGGATGGCGACTGCTCCATCAAACAACAGTCTGGGCTTTCTCCTGCGACAAAACCTCACACCCAGGATGATGATGATGAAGGTGAGGAAAAAGGTGGACACTGACACCAGCGCGATGATCAGATAAGAGGTCAGTTTGGAGTTCTTCTCATCGTAAGAAATATCCTTCAGCTCTGGCACCTCAGCCAAGTTATCAGAGATAAGTAAATATATGGAGCAGGTGGCAGAGAGAGAGGGCTGTCCGTTATCTTTCACTGACACAACAAGGTTCTGTTTCATGCTGTCAGACTCAGAAATGTCCCGCTGTGTCCTGATCTCTCCGCTGTGGAGACCAATAGTGAAAAGTCCCGGATCAGTGGATTTGACTATATGATAGGACAGCCAGGCGTTCTGTCCGGAGTCCGCGTCCACCGCGATCACTTTGGACACCAGAGAGCCTCCGTGTGCAGCTTTGGGGACCAGCTCGGTCATGAAGGAGTTGCCCTCCGGGGCGGGGTACAGTATCTGAGGAGAGTTGTCATTCACATCCGATATGAACACACTGACGGTCACGTTGCTGCTGAGCGGAGGAGAACCGTTGTCTCTGGCCATCACGTGCACTTTAAAACTCCTGAACTGTTCATAATCAAACGTCCTCACAGCGTGGATCACCCCCGTGTCTCCGTTAACAGACAGATAGGAGGACACCGGGGCACCGTTCACCTCACCGGGTAACAGAGAGTAAATCACGGTCCCGTTTTGTCTCCAGTCGGGGTCTCGAGCAGTAACGGAACATAAAGTGGAGCCAGGTTTGTTGTTTTCAGTCACATATGCGCTGTAGGACTGCTCCTCAAACACAGGTGGGTTGTCGTTGATGTCTGCTACAGATAACTGAACAGTTTTAGAGGAGGACAGAGGGGGAGAGCCCTCGTCAGTGGCAGTGATTGTAATGTTGTAATCAGACACTAGTTCACGGTCCAGTTGTCCTGTGGACACCAGAGAATAATAGTTTTTAATAGAAGGAACCAACTTAAAAGGGACGTTTTGTTGAATGGAGCAGCGGACCCGTCCGTTAGTCTCAGAGTCTCTATCCTGCACGTTAATGATGCCCACCTCTGCACCAGGTGACACGTTCTCAGGTATGGGGTTAGTCAGGGATTTCAGGTATATTACAGGAGCATTATCATTCATATCAGTAACGTCTATTATAACTTTAGCGTAAGAAGATAACCCTAAACTGTCCTTAGCCTCCACGCTCATTTCAAAAGTACTAATATCTTCAAAGTCAATCGCACCAGTTACTCTGATTTCTCCGGTTTTAGAATCAATAGAAAATGCATTTACATCATCGTCAGACACATGACCTAATTCATATGTCACATCTCCATTCACTCCTTCATCTGCGTCAGTAGCACTAACATTAATCACTATGGTATCTGGAGGAGAGTTTTCAGCCAGACTGGCTTTATAGACGGCCTGGCTAAACACTGGGGCGTTATCATTAGCATCCAGCACAGTGACGTGTATGACTACAGTCCCTGATCTCTGAGGAGAGCCTCCATCTAAAGCTGTGAGGAGCAAATTGATCTCTTGTTGTTTTTCACGATCAAGTGTATTCTCTAGTACGAGTTCAACCTTGTTACTGTCAACAGCGAGAATAAAGTTTTCATTTTTTTGTAAACTGTATCTCTGAACAGCATTTTGACCTATATCTGCGTCATGGGCTTTCTCGATAGAGAAGCGGTAACCCTTATCAGCTGACTCGCCTATCTCCATTTCAATCGAGTGTTTTTTGAATTTCGGCGAGTTGTCGTTTACATCTTGAATATGGATACTAACACGATGAAGCTCCAGGGGGTTTTCTAACACCAGATCTACTTTCACAACACACGAGGGTTTCTTGCCACAAAGGCTTTCTCGGTCCATTCTCTCCGATGTGACCAAATCTCCAGTACTCAGATTAATATCGCAGTTCCGTATACGAGTCCCCTCAGAATCAACACGGGCCTTTCGGGAAGATAAGGTCCTCAGATCAAGACCGAGATCTTTAGCTATATTTCCAATAACAGACTGGCGTTTCATCTCTTCTGGAATAGAATAGCTCAGGTCTCCGTTAACGAAGTGCAGCGCTACAATAAAGGAAGCAAAGCAGAAGATCGACCGCAGTGCAGAACATCCTTTGTCTCCCATCCTGACACAAAACCAGTTGTCGCGTCGTGTTAATGTCCAGCGTATTATCCAGATTATAATTAAAATTACGTCCAAATATAGTCAATTATCCAACACTGGGTACTGCGGACCATACAAATATGTTCGAGGTTTCTAACCGACCGTCTTGGAAAAATACAACCGATTTCCATTCAGTAGTTGTGGGTGGGGTGGTGTGCGTTCATGGTCTGTAAGCCGACAGCGACACCATGAGACGCTTTATATCTTCACAATGTTAGGTTGTGAAATAGTTTTCATAGTCTAAAATCACGTGAAGGTAATTTATTCACACACATGTGACTATCATGTTCACTATCACTATCAGTTGAAAACAATGACTGTTCAATGGATATAATGCAGACAGAAAGAGAGAGCATCTGATTCAATATAGCCATTTCGTTTTACTCCATACATTATTGTGAAGACAAAATAAATAGATACCAAATTCCATTTGCAGGATTATCAGAGATGTAAGGTGCAGCACCATGGACAGTGGATACTTCGATATTGTTCTTAACTATAACAAGTTTCAAATACCACGATGTTAAAAAACTGCATTGCAACTTAGAGTCCTGCATTTTATCTTTGAATTAGGTAAATGTACATAACTATCTTAAGCAACTGTAATTCCCTCGAAGCGCAGACACAAGTGGCTTTCTCATAACGACTGTATTCCTCTTCGAATCCACCGTGAAAACTATACATAAACAAACAGTATCAATGACAAACATAGTATCGTGTTACAAACACAATAACATGCCAAGCATGTAAAATGAGTTTAGCAAAATAATAAACGTAAAATAAATACAAACAACAACATACATCGTTGGCTGCATGCTCTGAAAACAGAGGGAAGTATTCTTCAGTCCTTAAAAGTTTATAAGAATAAACTTAAACTAACGGAGCTATACAAGTATCCCTCTCAGTTTTTTGTCTCTCTCTCGCTCTCTAACTCACGCGAGAACAACATAACGAGACGTGAGCTTGGACTTCAAAATAAAAGACTCTAAATATTGCACACATGAAATATTGCAACAAATAATAATTTTTAGACTTAGAAAATACTTATTACAGTTACATTATGAACATGTTAAAGGCTACACTTACAGTACAGCAACATTGACCTGAAGTAGCAGGTAACACTTATGGTAAGGGTATGAATCATCATGAATTCATGCATGAAAAAGCATGAATTAATTCATGTACTTCATGAACTATCAGTAATGTACAAGGATTAATAGTATCTCATACATGAGTTAATGCAGGAACAATACCTTAATTAATGCATCAACTAAGGTACCTCCCTCATCCTGACTTCTGAGTTATTAATGATGTTCATGTCTTCTTCATATAGATCGGCAGTTAAAGTGACAGGCCAAAAAACTGACCAGTCACAGCCATTCCAAGTGTTGTAATCATGATTAACTAAGCATACTTCATCATGTTTGTGCCCCTTCAAATAAAGTGGTGACCTGTCGGCAAAGACACAAGATTAGGAGGCCTACTTTAGGGAGGACGTGGATTACCACATAACAATTGAAAGTATATGGGATCACACAGCAAGGCTCAATGTGACTTACCATGAAATACAGAGGTTAATAAAAACAATATGTATAGGGACTGTTAGGGAATCATTTGCTTAGGTATTCAACCTTTGACACAGTTCATAATTATTTTATAAATGTTTACCAATATATATTTTCTTTATGTATTGCATTTTAAATTATTTTATCCTTTGTATTCCTCCTTCACTGGATTCCTCAAAATGACCTGCAGAGAGAAGTAATTTGAAATGCTTGCGGCCTGTCCTATGTGGAATCTTTTAATGTATGAACCTGGGTCCTGCTGGTTTTAATCACACTTCATTTTATGACAATTAGTTTCTTATTATTGTGTTTAAATTGTAATCCACGTCCTCCCTAAAGTAGGCCTCCTAATCTTGTGTCTTTGCAGACATGTTGTACTGCCTTCTTATGTGACACGATATGTGAAAATGTGATCTTGTTGGCTTTGGATTATAAATTAAAGTTTGTTAATATTATGAATGAGTTATCTGTAATGGTTTGTGAGCTTTAAGATAATACTGTATGATACATAAAAAGAAGTATGCTTAGTTAATCATGATTATAACTGTGAGACTGACCGTTGAGCGGCCCAGACCAAGCAAGGAGGCAGAGGCAGAACGTCCAAAAATATAACCCAACGTGGGCATTTATTAAAATCATGTGCACAAAGTTCACAGCCTCAATCCTGCTGTTCTCCTTGCACACATCCTGCAGCCACAAGGATCTTACACACACACCCAGTTACAAGGAAACAGCACCTAAATACACACATACTAACAAGACACAGGTGAGTGTGGAGAAGACAACACAGGACACCAGGTGCACACAATCCTCAGCCACAGACATCAACATATTATTTGCACCCTGATTATTCTCAACCGCTGTCATCCTTACACCAGCATAACTACTCTCGGCGCTCTCGCAAACTCCCCTATCTTTTCAGGCGGAGCCGAGGACCCGACCAGCACCTGCCAGACGACATTCCAATAAATACGGTTTAATCAGTTAAAAAATACTACCTCAATAATTAGTATAAATTATGTGCAAATATGTAATGTCAACTAAACTGTGCAATCACGCTAATAAAGTGCAATATTACCCGGCCCGAAGCCGTCAGTCCATAGTGACGAAGTTACCTTCGTCACTATAACACTTGGAATTGCTGTGACTGGTCAGTGTTTTGGCCTGTCACTTTAACTGCAGATCTATATGAAGAAGACATGAACATCATTAATAACTCAGAAGTCATGATGAGTGAGGTACCTGAGTTGATGCATTAATTAAGGTATTGTTCCTGCATTAAGTCATGCATGAGATACTATTAATCCTTGTACATTACTGATAGTTCATGAAGTACTACATGAATGAATTCATGATGATTAATGTACCCTTACCATAAAGTGTTGCCAAATAAAGCATCCTACTAAGCCCTAACAAAAAGGCCTAAATGCATGACACTGCAACATAACATACCCTATAAAACTAATGTAAAAATGCAGACCTGTGTTTTAAAGAAAATAACAAATAAGGTCAAGAAAATAACAACAAACCTAACTATAATACCATACAGATAACCATCTAGCAAAACATATAAAAGTAGTGTTGGAAACAAAACAAAAAATAGCTTCAGAATTGAAAAGGTTGAAAATAATTTGGATTTTTCAATAAATACACGAGATTCTTATGGAAATCTATCGTTACTAATTAAAATATGTTATTAAGCAACACCATTAAAAATAACAATTCAGATCATTATATATGGTTAATTTAGCATTATCACATTCGATAATGTAAGGAAAAATGTACAACTGCTCCCTCGAGCCGGAAAACCAGGAAGCCTCTTCGCTCTGGCACCTCATCTTCAGTTGTGAATATGCTTGAGGAGTGTTTCAGCACCATGGACAGATGCAACAAGACCAGGACGGACCAAAGTCACCCATAGACCAGAGCACTGTTTGTTAAACTTTGTCATCAGCAAAATAATAAGTGTTCTCAGACTGCTGTGATGTGATTAAGAGAGGTCTAATACGTGAATGTTAACTCGTTCTTAGACTATAGAACCTCATCCATACATCCATTCTGGATCAGAACTGCAGTTTTTCTAATTAATCAAGGACAGTAAACATAGTGATAACTAATAATACGTGCAGGGAATTGACAACAATGTCCTGGGATAATTTACAGGATTAATCATTTTGGAAAATCTTCTGTTTTCCCAAAAATAAAATTCAAAATCCACAAAACAATTCCAAAGGAAGCACACACATTTGCAAAACGTAAAAGTGATCTGCTCAACAGTCAGCAACAAACCATCAATATGACAAAGACACAGGAAGGTTCCTACCTCAGGAGAAGAATCACAGTCTCCAAACACTTCAGCAAAGTCTGAAGGGCTTTTCCTCAGAGTCTGGTCAGCAGGCAGTGTGTTGTCATTGTATGATGACACGAACTTAAAGTCACTGGTTCTGGAACCTGTTGTCAGGTAGGCGTCATAATTGTAAGAGCTGCGTAAAGTTCCTGTTCCGTCAACATCTATGTAATTAGGAGGGAGATAAGCGCTGGGGATGGCGACTGCTCCATCAAACAACAGTCTGGGCTTTCTCCTGCGACAAAACCTCACACCCAGGATGATGATGATGATGAAGGTGAGGAAAAAGGTGGACACTGACACCAGCGCGATGATCAGATAAGAGGTCAGTTTGGAGTTCTTCTCATCGTAAGAAATGTCCTTCAGTTCTGGCACCTCAGCCAAGTTATCAGAGATAAGTAAATACATGGAGCAGGTGGCAGAGAGAGAGGGCTGTCCGTTATCTTTCACTGACACAACAAGGTTCTGTTTCATGCTGTCAGACTCAGAAATGTCCCGCTGTGTCCTGATCTCTCCGCTGTGGAGACCAATAGTGAAAAGTCCCGGATCAGTGGATTTGACTATATGATAGGACAGCCATGCGTTCTGTCCGGAGTCCGCGTCCACCGCGATCACTTTGGACACCAGAGAGCCTCCGTGTGCAGCTTTGGGGACCAGCTCGGTCATGAAGGAGTTGCCCTCCGGGGCGGGGTACAGTATCTGAGGAGAGTTGTCATTCACATCCGATATGAACACACTGACGGTCACGTTGCTGCTGAGCGGAGGAGAACCGTTGTCTCTGGCCATCACGTGGACTTTAAAACTCCTGAACTGTTCATAATCAAACGACCTCACAGCGTGGATCACCCCCGTGTCTCCGTTAACAGACAGATAGGAGGACACCGGGGCACCGTTCACCTCACCGGGTAACAGAGAGTAAATCACGGTACCGTTTTGTCTCCAGTCGGGGTCTCGAGCAATAACGGAACATAAAGTGGAGCCAGGTTTGTTGTTTTCAGTCACATATGCGCTGTAGGACTGCTCCTCAAACACAGGTGGGTTGTCGTTGATGTCTGCTACAGATAGCTGAACAGTTTTAGAGGAAGACAGAGGGGGAGAGCCCTCGTCAGTGGCAGTGATTGTAATGTTGTAATCAGACACTAGTTCACGGTCCAGTTGTCCTGTGGTCACCAGAGAATAATAGTTTTTAATAGAAGGAACCAACTCAAAAGGGACGTTTTGCTTGAATGGAGCAGCGGACCTGTCCGTTAGTCTCAGAGTCTCTATCCTGCACGTTAATTATGCCCACCTCTGCACCAGGTGACACGTTCTCAGGTATGGGGTTAGTCAGGGATTTTAGGTATATTACAGGGGCGTTATCATTCATATCAGTAACATCTATTATAACTGTGGCGTACGAGGTTAGACCTAAACTGTCCTTAGCTTCCACGCTTATTTCAAACAAACTCGTTTCTTGAAAGTCAATTTCACCACTAACTTTAATTTCTCCAGTTTTAGGATCAATAGAAAATGCATTTACGTCGTCACTAGATCCGTGGCCAAAATCATACTTTACATCTCCATTGAAACCTTCATCTGCGTCAGTAGCACTAACTTTAATCACTATGGTATCTGGAGGAGTGTTTTCAGGCAGACTGGCTTTATAGACGGCCTGGCTAAACACTGGGGCGTTATCATTAGCATCCAGCACAGTGACGTGTATGACTACAGTACCTGATCTCTGAGGAGAGCCTCCATCTAAAGCTGTGAGGAGCAAATTAATTTCATTTAGCTTTTCTCTATCAAGTGTATTCTCAAGCACAAGTTCAACCTTATTACTGTCAACAGCGAGAATGAAGTTGTCGTTATTTTGCAAACTGTACCTCTGAACAGCATTTTGACCTACATCTGCGTCATGGGCTTTCTCGATTGAAAACCGGTTACCCTTGTCGGCTGACTCGCCTATTTCCATTTCAATCAATTGTTTTTTGAACGTTGGCGAGTTGTCATTTACATCTTGAATATGAAGACTAACACGATGAAGCTCCAGGGGGTTTTCTAACACCAGATCTGCTTTCACAACGCACGAGGGTTTCTTGCCACAAAGGCTTTCTCTGTCCATTCTCTCCGATGTGACCAAATCTCCAGTACTCAGATTAATATCACAGTACCGTTTACGAGTCCCCTCAGAATCAACACGGGCCTTTCGGGAAGATAAGGTCCTCAGATCAAGACCGAGATCTTTGGCTATATTCCCAATAACAGACTGGCGTTTCATCTCTTCTGGAATAGAATAACTCAGGTCTCCGTTAACGAAGTGCAGCGCTACAATAAAGGAAGCAAAGCAGAAAATCGGCCGCAGCGCTGAGAATCCTTTGTCTCCCATCCTCGGAAAAAAACACGTCCCAGTTTGTACAAATTACAGCATGGAACAACAAATTAAAATTCCAAAACAGAGTCAGCAACCAACATTTTACAAATGCAAACGCGATGCAAACTAATCGGGGAATGAAGGAATTGTTCTGAGAAATCTCATCCGATGGTAATGCAGTTAAAGTGGGTGGAGATGTCTCTGCTCCTTTTGTGCTGGCCTACAGCGGCACCATCAGGCGCTTTTTACTCTTTGCATCTGCGAGTATTGTTCCCCATGTCTAAACCTTTATATATACAGTCTATGGTCTAAACCCAAATCATCTTCCCTAACTTCAATACGAACTGTGTGCCATATGTAAAACATAAACGTCACAACGTAATGTACAATGCTCAAAGTTAAAATCATTTTTAAAAAGATGCTTATTAAATATCACAGTTGTATTATTTGATTGCATTGTGTATTTAGTTATAGACAAAAACCTAGAAATAAAAACAAGTAAACAAATAGAAGCATGAAAAATGTAAATGTTGAACACTATTGTTAAACATAAACCACTCATTCAATTAAAGGTATAGGTAAGAATGGAGAAACCAGCTCGACTAAACTAGAATTTGAAAGTACACAACCGAAAAAAATCTGCCCCTTCCTTCAGACTTCCTTACAGAGACCCTCCTCCAACACACACGAACGCGCACATGACCAATGAGGGCACGAGATAAGTTTGTGCACGAGATGGAAGGCTGACAGGCAGGTAGGCCATCCAGTTATCTGAGCGTTGTTACAGCGCCACGGCTTCCAGATGAAATATTTGTATATATTTATTGTCAAAGCATTTCATTTATTCATTGCTATCGGGATGTTAGAATAGTATATGGAATATATCAAAAAGTGTTTCTGAAGTGAATTACCTAACAAATTAACACTTTGTCTATCACTTATATCACGTGTATGTGGTAACAAATAAAGTATGTTCTTATTGCAGGTATCAATTATTGAGGTTTATGGATTCGAATTAAATCATTACTTCTTATGCAAAATAATGATTAGTGTAATCATTAATATCATTATGTATTATTATAATTATTATCATAATTATAATGAAACATTGGAACATTTGAAATGATGTCTAAAGGAGAAAATAAGTAGTTTCAGTCCCATGGAGAGAGTCAAAAGGAAGATCACATGGGAGGGCTTGTTAACAGAGCTGCAATGTCCAGCACCATGGACAGTGATGGGGAAGATACTTCGATCTTTTTTCTTAAATAACAAGTTTAAAATACCACGATGTTAAGAAACTGCATTGCATCTGAGAGCATTTTAGATGTGACTCAAGTAAAAGTACATAACTATCTTCAGCAAAATGTACCTAAAGTATCAACAATGTACGTATTCATTTAGCAGAAACAATCCTTCTGTGACTGATTATTATCATGACATTAAATAAAGCATCCTATTAAGCCCTTACAAAAAGGCCTAAATGCATCTCACTGCAACTTACCCTAACACTGTGTCATAAAACTAAGATACAATTGTAGGTGTTTTATAGAAAATAAGAAACAAGGTCAGGAAAATAACAAGGAACCTAACTATAATAACGGTTAAGCAATTAGCTAAAAAATATAAAAGTAGAGTTGAAAAAAAAAAAAAATAGCTTCCAAATTGAAAAGGTTGATAATAATATAGATTTTTGAATAAATACAGGTGATTCCATGGAAAGATAGCGTTAAATAATTTAAACAACAATATTAATAATAACAATTCAGATCGTTATCTTACTATCTTTAATTTAGCCTAATCACATTTGATAGTGTTTCTAAGGAAAAGTAAATCTACAACTGCTCCCTGGAGCCGAGAACCAGGAAGCCTCTTCGCTCTGGCACCTCTCTAAAAAACATCTTATATCTTCAGTTGTGAATATGCTTGAGGAGTGTTTCAGCACCATGGACAGATGTCACAAAACCAGAATGGACGGAAGACACCAATAGACCAGAGCACTGTTTGTTAAACTTTGTCATCAGCAAAATGATAAGTGTTCTCAGACTGCAGTGATGTGATTAAGAGAGGTCTAATACCTGAATGTTAACTCGTTCTTAGACTATAGAACCTCATATCCATGATGAATCAGGTGTAGGAACTGCAGCTGTTTTAATTGATCAAGGACAGTAAACATCACGCCCAAACTAAATCAACGCAAATACATTTGACAATAAAGACAACTATAATAAGGCAGCAAATAACCATTTTGGAAATCTTCTGTTATCTTAAAATGTATTTCAAAATCAACAAAACTATTTTACAGGAAGCACACAAATGTGAATAACATAACACTTATCTGCTCAACAAGTAAGCAACAAAAACATCAACTATGACAAAGACACAGGAAGGCTCCTACCTCAGGAGAAGAATCACAGTCTCCAAACACTTCAGCAAAGTCTGAAGGGCTTTTCCTCAGAGTCTGGTCAGCAGGCAGTGTGTTGTCATTGTATGATGAAACAAACTTAAAGTCACTGGTTCTGGAACCTGTTGTCAGGTAGGCGTCATAATTGTAAGCGCTGCGTAAAGTTCCTGTTCCGTCAACATCTGTGTAATTAGGAGGGAGATAAGCGCTGGGGATGGTGACTGCTCCATCAAACAACAGTCTGGGCTTTCTCCTGCGACAAAACCTCACTCCCAGGATGATGATGATGAAGGTGAGGAAAAAGGTGGACACTGACACCAGCGCTATGATCAGATAAGAGGTCAGTTTGGAGTTCTTCTGATCGTAAGAAATGTCCTTCAGTTCTGGCACCTCAGCCAAGTTATCAGAGATAAGTAAATACATGGAGCAGGTGGCAGAGAGAGAGGGCTGTCCGTTATCTTTCACTGACACAACAAGGTTCTGTTTCATGCTGTCAGACTCAGAAATGTCCCGCTGTGTCCTGATCTCTCCGCTGTGGAGACCAATAGTGAAAAGTCCCGGATCAGTGGATTTGACTATATGATAGGACAGCCAGGCGTTCTGTCCGGAGTCCGCGTCCACCGCGATCACTTTGGACACCAGAGAGCCTCCGTGTGCAGCTTTGGGGACCAGCTCGGTCATGAAGGAGTTGCCCTCCGGGGCGGGGTACAGTATCTGAGGAGAGTTGTCATTCACATCCGATATGAACACACTGACGGTCACGTTGCTGCTGAGCGGAGGAGAACCGTTGTCTCTGGCCATCACGTGCACTTTAAAACTCCTGAACTGTTCATAATCAAAAGTCCTCACAGCGTGCATCACCCCCGTGTCTCCGTTAACAGACAGATAGGAGGACACCGGGGCACCGTTCACCTCACCGGGTAACAGAGAATAAATCACGGTACCGTTTTGTCTCCAGTCGGGGTCTCGAGCGGTAACGGAACATAAAGTGGAGCCAGGTTTGTTGTTTTCAGTCACATATGCGCTGGAGGACTGCTCCTCAAACACAGGTGGGTTGTCGTTGATGTCTGCTACAGATAACTGAACAGTTTTAGAGGAGGACAGAGGGGGAGAGCCCTCGTCAGTGGCAGTGATTGTAATGTTGTAATCAGACACTAGTTCACGGTCCAGTTGTCCTGTGGTCACCAGAGAATAATAGTTTTTAATAGAAGGAACCAACTTAAAAGGGACGTTTTGCTGAATGGAGCAGCGGACCTGTCCGTTAGTCTCAGAGTCTCTATCCTGCACGTTAATGATGCCCACCTCTGCACCAGGTGACACGTTCTCAGGTATGGGGTTAGTCAGGGATTTCAGGTATATTACTGGAGCATTATCATTCATATCAGTAACATCTATTATAACTTTGGTGTAAGAGGTTAGTCCTAAACCATCTTTAGCTTTTATACTGATTTCAAAGGAACTCCTTTCCTCAAAGTCAATCACTCCAGTAACTTTAACTTCTCCCGATTTAGGATCGATAGAAAATGCATTTATATCATCATCAGATCCGTGGCCAAAATTATAAGTCACATCTCCATTTACCCCTTCATCTGCGTCAGTAGCACTAACATTAATCACTATGGTATCTGGAGGAGAGTTTTCAGGCAGACTGGCTTTATAGACGGCCTGGCTAAACACTGGGGCGTTATCATTAGCATCCAGCACAGTGACGTGTATGACTACAGTACCTGATTTCTGAGGAGAGCCTCCATCCAAAGCTGTGAGGAGCAAATTAATTTCATTTCGCTTTTCACGATCAAGTTTATTCTCTATCACAAGTTCAACCTTGTTACTGTCAACAGCGAGAATGAAGTTTTCATTTTTTTGTAAACTGTACCTCTGAACAGCATTTTGACCTATATCTGCGTCATGGGCTTTCTCGATAGAGAAGCGGTAACCCTTTTCAGCTGACTCCCTTATTTCCATTTCAATCAAGTTCTCATTAAATTGCGGCGAGTTGTCATTTACATCTTGAATATGAAGACTAACATGATGAAGCTCCAGGGGGTTTTCTAACACCAGATCTACTTTCACAACACACGAGGGTTTCTTGCCACAAAGGCTTTCTCGGTCCATTCTCTCCGATGTGACCAAATCTCCAGTAATCAGATTCATATCACAGTTCCGCTTTCGAGTCCCCTCAGAATCAACACGGGCCTTTCGGGAAGATAAGGTCCTCAGATCAAGACCGAGATCTTTGGCTACATTCCCAATAACAGACTGGCGTTTCATCTCTTCTGGAATAGAATAGCTCAGGTCTCCGTTAACGAGGTGCAGCGCTACAATAAAGGAAGCAAAGCAGAAGATTGACCGTAGCGCAGAAAATCCTTTGTCTCCCATCCTGACACAAAACCAATTGTCGTCGTGTTAATGTCCAGCGTATTATTCAGATTATAATTAAAAATACCTCCAAAAAACCCTCTATAATCCAACTCTGGGTACTGCGGACCATACAAAATATCTTCCAGGTGTTAACCGACCGTCTTGGAAAAATACAACTGACTTGCGTTCAGTAGCCTAGTTGTGGGTGGGATGGTGTGCGTCCATGTTCTGTAAGCCGACAGCGACACCATGAGACGCTTTATATCTTTACAATGTTAGGTTCTTAAATAGTTTTCCAAAAGTCTAAAATCACGTGAAGGTAATTCACTTACATACATAAGAACTCTGGCGTTTGACCATCGGATGAAAACAAATACTATTCAATGGATATAATGCAGATATAAAGAGACAGCTCTGGTGTAGGCTACGGCAATTTCGTTTTCCTCCATCAATTGATGTCAAGACAATATACATGTCTCGCTCAACAAAATTAATTTGCAGTATTATCAGAGATGAAATGTCCAGCGCCATGGAGAGCGATGGGGTTTATACTTTGATCTGTTTTCTTATATAACGTGTTGCAAATACCAACATGTAAAGAAAATGGCATTGCATCTGTAGCCGGCGCTACTGATTTCTGGATTAGCTGTCAGATCATTTTTTCACGTGGCTGGGCCGCCAATGCCCCTTTAAGACCCCCCCCCCCCCCCCCCCCCTCTTCTTTAGTCAGCTGACCTTCCCATATAAGGAAAACGCCACAGGTGTACGTAGTTCAGCATCTCCCGCTACACTTTAAATGCTATTACGAGTCTGTTCTTGTTCCGGTCATCGTTGTCTGGCTGATAGGCGTGTATTCCCCCTATACGAGGCTTCTTGACAGCCCCAGCAGAGACTGTTGGTGTCCAGTGAGGTGATATTGGAGGTGTCCAGTGAGGTGATATTGGCTATTTGTTGCCTAAGTATTGATTTGCCTGCCTTCTATGTTTTGCGTCTAATGTGTTGTATTGTGTACAAACTAGTGGTTATTTAAAGCTATACATCACCCTCCTTGTAACGACCCACCCTGTCCCACAAGGTCTAATACTGTCTCTGTGTTTATCCTTCTTCAGTGACGATCCTGGCCATACTGTGGAGTGGAGCATGTGGTTTTGCGGGGCACTTTTTGCATGCAGATAGGTATGGGTGATTTGCAGTGAGTGTTAATTGAATACAGCTACACGTGGTGATATTGTGATTTTGGGGAAACCCTCAGCAGTTGGCCAGAAGAATCACTTTTTGACTATTTAACTCTCACTATATGTGTGATATTATAATCCTTCTAGTTATTCTCTCCTTGTCAGAGCCAGCCTTCAATCGTGGGATTTAGGTGTGTCGACTGGGAAAGCTGAACACGTTTTAATCTGCATTTTATAATACTGAACTTTTACCTGATTATTTATATAATAAACTTTTGTAAACATTTGAACTTGAGGCCGCGTCCCTGTCCATCCTTTTACTCTTATCTGCGTGATTTGTCCTAAGGGCTCGTATTGGGGAACCCAGGTTAGCGTTAATAATCCTAACCCCCTTTATTATCGCACCCCACCCCCCCCCCCCCCCCTCCTCCCCCCGGTGGGGCAGGTCACACATCGGAGAGTCCTGCCTTTTAAATGTGACATCGGTAAAAGTGCATAACTATCTTCAGGAAAATGTACCTAACATATCAACAACGAATGTGCTCGTTTAGCAGAAACAATCCTTCTGTGACTGACTGATATAATATCATGACATTAAATAAACGCATCCTAACCCCTAACAAAAAGGCCTACATGCATGACACTGCAACTTAACCTAACACTGTGTTATAAAACTAACATGAAACTGAAGGTGTTTAAAATAAAAATACCAAACAAGGTCAGGTAAATAACAATCCAATCTATAATAACTTACACAAATAAACATTTAGCGAAAAATATAAAAGTACTGTTGAAAATTAAACAAACATTTCAAATTGCTTCCATTAAAAAGGTTGATGATAATTTAGATATAGTAAAACATATACGTGATTCTAATGGAGGTCCAAAACAATGCATGTGTTTGTGCATATCTGTATTCTTATGCACGTGTGTATTGGTACTGTGCATTCATGCATGTTTATTTGTACTTTACTATGTGAATTCAACAGCCATGAGGGAAACATTTAAATTCCCCTTGGGGATAATTAACGGGTCATCGTCTTATATCTTGAGTTGTGAATATGCATGAGGAGTGTTTCAACACCATGGACAGATACCTCAAAACCAGTAAGGACCAATGTCACCATTAGACCAGAGAGCTGTAAGGTAAAATGTGTCTCATGGCAAAAGATTAATTGTTGTTAGACTTTGATGCAAGTAACAGAGTTTATAAGAAGAAAATGCTAACTCTCTGATAGAACCTCATCCATGCCAAATCGGGTGTAGGAACTGCAGCTGGTCTAAATAATCAAGGACGGTTAACATTAAGTAATACAAACCGGAAGATTGACAAAAATGCTGTGTGACAAACAAGTTTACTACATTATAGCCTATGTATATAATGTGACAGATCACCCCAAACTAAATCCACCCAAACATGAATTCGACAAGAAATATGTGTTAATAAAAAGGCAGCAAATAATGGGTTTATGTAATTTACAGGATTCATAATTTTTGAAATCTTCTGCTAACCAAAATTATAAATCCACAAAACAATTTAACAGGAAGCACACACATTTGCAGAACAAAACACTATAGCTGATCAACAAGTACACAACAATACATCAACTATGAAGGTACACTCGAAAGGTTCCTACCTCAGGAGAAGAATCACAGTCTCCAAACACTTCAGCAAAGTCTGAAGGGCTTTTCCTCAGAGTCTGGTCAGCAGGCAGTGTGTTGTCATTGTAAGATGACACAAACTTAAAGTCACTGGTTCTAGAACCTGTTGTCAGGTAGGCGTCATAATTGTAAGCGCTGCGTAAAGTTCCTGTTCCGTCAACATCTGCGTAATTAGGAGGGAGATAAGCGCTGGGGATGGCGACTGCTCCATCAAACAACAGTCTGGGCTTTCTCCTGCGACAAAACCTCACACCCAGGATGATGATGATGAAGGTGAGGAAAAAGGTGGACACGGACACCAGAGCGATGATCAGATAAGAGGTCAGTTTGGAGTTCTTCTCATCGTAAGAAATATCCTTCAGTTCTGGCACCTCAGCCAAGTTATCAGAGATAAGTAAATACATGGAGCAGGTGGCAGAGAGAGAGGGCTGTCCGTTATCTTTCACTGACACAACAAGGTTCTGTTTCATGCTGTCAGACTCAGAAATGTCCCGCTGTGTCCTGATCTCTCCGCTGTGGAGACCAATAGTGAAAAGTCCCGGATCAGTGGATTTGACTATATGATAGGACAGCCAGGCGTTCTGTCCGGAGTCCGCGTCCACCGCGATCACTTTGGACACCAGAGAGCCTCCGTGTGCAGCTTTGGGGACCAGCTCGGTCATGAAGGAGTTGCCCTCCGGGGCGGGGTACAGTATCTGAGGAGAGTTGTCATTCACATCCGATATGAACACACTGACGGTCACGTTGCTGCTGAGCGGAGGAGAACCGTTGTCTCTGGCCATCACGTGCACTTTAAAACTCCTGAACTGTTCATAATCAAACGTCCTCACAGCGTGGATCACCCCCGTGTCTCCGTTAACAGACAGATAGGAGGACACCGGGGCACCGTTCACCTCACCGGGTAACAGAGAATAAATCACGGTACCGTTTTGTCTCCAGTCGGGGTCTCGAGCAGTAACGGAACATAAAGTGGAGCCAGGTTTGTTGTTTTCAGTCACATATGCGCTGTAGGACTGCTCCTCAAACACAGGTGGGTTGTCGTTGATGTCTGCTACAGATAACTGAACAGTTTTAGAGGAGGACAGAGGGGGAGAGCCCTCGTCAGTGGCAGTGATTGTAATGTTGTAATCAGACACTAGTTCACGGTCCAGTTGTCCTGTGGTCACCAGAGAATAATAGTTTTTAATAGAAGGAACCAACTTAAAAGGGACGTTTTGCTGAATGGAGCAGCGGACCTGTCCGTTAGTCTCAGAGTCTCTATCCTGCACGTTAATGATGCCCACCTCTGAACCAGGTGACGAGTTTTCAGGAATGGGGTTAGTCAGAGATTTCAGGTATATTACAGGGGCATTATCATTCAAATCAGTAACATCAATTATAACTTTGGCATAAGATATTAGTCCTAACCCATCTTTAGCTTTAATTTTCATTTCAAACGAGCTAATTTCTTCAAAATCAATCACTCCTGTTACTTTAATTTTGCCAGTTTTATGATCAATTGAAAATATATTGACATAGTCCTCAGATCCGTGGCCAAAGTCATATGTCACATCTCCATTTACCCCTTCATCTGCGTCAGTAGCACTAACATTAATTACTATAGTATCTGGAGGAGAGTTTTCAGGCAGACTGGCTTTATAGACGGCCTGGCTAAACACTGGGCCGTTATCATTAGCATCCAGCACAGTGACGTGTATGACTACAGTACCTGATCTCTGAGGAGAGCCTCCATCAAAAGCTGTGAGGAGCAAATTAATATAATTTTGCTTTTCTCGATCAAGTTTATTTTCCAAAACGAGTTCAACTTTGTTACTGCCAACAGCGAGAACAAAGTTGTCGTTTTTTTGTAAACTGTATCTCTGAACAGCATTTTGACCTATATCTGCGTCATGGGCCTCCTCGATAGAAAAGCGGTTACTCTTTTCAGCTGACTCACTTATTTCCAATTCAATCAAATTATCTTTGAATGTTGGCGAGTTGTCATTTACATCTTGAATATGGATACTAACACGATGAAGCTCCAGGGGGGTTTCTAACACCAGATCTACTTTCACAACACACGAGGGTTTCTTGCCACAAAGGCTTTCTCGGTCCATTCTCTCCGATGTGACCAAATCTCCAGTACTCAGATTAATATCACAGTACGATTTACGAGTCCCCTCAGAATCAACACGGGCCTTTCGGGAAGATAAGGTCCTCAGATCAAGACCGAGATCTTTAGCTGCATTTCCAATAATAGACTGGCGTTTCATCTCTTCTTGAATAGAATAACTCAGGTCTCCGTTAACGAGGTGCAGCGATACAATAAAGGAAGCAAAGCAGAAGATCGGCCGCAGCGCTGAAAATCCTTTGTCTCCCATCCTGATAAAAAAAAACGTCTTCGTATTGTTAATGTCCAGCGTACTCTCAAGATTACAATAAAAAGTACGACCAAACCTCAATAATCCAACACTGGGTATACTGCGGACCTTACAAATATATTGGAGGTTTAACCGATCGTCTTAGAAAAATACAACCGATTTGCATTCAGTAGTTGTGGGTGGGGTGGATTTGCGTCCATGTTCTTTAAGCCGACAGTGACACCATGAGTCTCTTTATATCTTCACAATGTCAGGATATTAAATAGTTTTCCAAAATTCTAATATCACGTGAAAGTATTTCCTTCACATAGGCTACGGCATGTGACTATCAGTTGAAAGCAAGTACTTTTCAATGGATATAATGCAGAAAGAGACAGCTCTGATTAAGTATGGCAATTTCGTTGTACTTCATACGATACTTCGAAGACCATATTACTGTCTCTTTCAAAAATTACATTTGCAATATTATCGGATATTTAAGGTTCAGCCGCAAGGACACAGATGGGAAAGATACTTCGATTTTTTTTTAAATGACATGTTTCAAATACCACGATGTACAATGCTGGATTGTATATGAGAGTCCTGCATTTGGAAATGTACTCAAGTAAAAGTACTTAACTATGCTAAATGTACATAAAGTATCATACCGTATACACTCGTTTAGCAGACACAAACCTTCGTATTGACTAATATATTATCATTCCTTAAATATCGTATCCTCCAAAGCCCCTAACAAAAGGCCAACATGCATGACAGTGCAAAATGCTCTATCACTGTAATGTAAAAACAGGTGTTTTAAAGATAAACAACAAACAAGGTCAGGGAAATAGCATTCCAAACAAAACAAGTCACACGCAAATACAAATCCAGCAAAACTAGTAAAGCAATGTTGAAAATTAAAAAAACTAATAAAAATTGCTTCTAGATTTAAAAGTTTGATAAGAATTTAGATGTTGGAAACAAATCCACGTGATTCCAATGGAAAGCTATCGTTATTTGAAAGTAGGTAAGAATGGAGAAACCAGCTCGAGTAAACTAGAATTTGAAAGTATACAACCAAAAAAAATCTGCCCCTTCCTTCAGACTTCCTTACAGAGCCCCTCCTCCAACACACACGAACGCGCACATGACCAATGAGGACGCGAGATAAGTTTGTGCACGAGATGGAAGGCTGACAGGCAGGCAGGCCATCCAGTTATCTGAGCGTTTTTACAGCGCCACGGCTTCCACAGATGAAATATTTGTATATATTTATTGTCAAAGCATTTAATTTATTCATTGCTCGGGATGCAAGAGCTTTCCATGGAATATAACAAAAACTGTTTCTGAAGTGAATTACCTACCTTTAACAAATGAACACTTTTTCTATCACTTATATCACGTGTATGTGGTAACAAATAAAGTATGTTCTTGTTGCAGGTATTAATTATTGAGGTTTATGGATTCGAATTAAATCATTACTTATTATGCATAATAATGATTAGTGTAATCATTAATATCATTATGTTTCATTATAATTATTATCATAATTATAATGAAACATTGGAACATTTGAAATGATGTCTAAAGGAGAAAATAAGTAGTTTCAGTCCCATGGAGAGAGTCAAAAGGAAGATCACATGGGAGGGCTTATTAACAGAGATCCAATGTCCAGCACCATGGACAGTGATGGGGAAGATACTTCGATCTTTTTTCTTAAATAACAAGTTTAAAATACCACGATGTTAAGAAACTGCATTGCATCTGAGAGCATTTTAAATGTGACTCAAGTAAAAGTACATAAATATCTTCAGCAAAATGTACCTAAAGTATCAACAACGTACGTATTCGTTTAGCAGAAACAATCCTTCTGTGACTGATTAATATCATGACATTAAATAAAGCATCCTATTAAGCCCTTACAAAAAGGCCTAAATGCATCACACTGCAACTTACCCTGACACTGTGTCATAAAACTATATACAATTGTAGGTGTTTTATAGAAAATAAGAAACAAGGTCAGGAAAATAACAAGGAACCTAACTATAATAACGGATAAGCATTTAGCTAAAAAATATAAAAGTAGTGTTGAAAACAAAACAAAAAATAGCTTCCAAATTGAAAAGGTTGATAATAATATAGATTTTTTAATAAATACAGGTGATTCTATGGAAAGCTAGCGTTAAATAATTTAAAGATATTATGAAACAACAATATTATTAATAACAATTCAAATCGTTATATTACTATCTTTAATTTAGCCTAATCACATTTGATAGTGTTTCTAAGGAAAAAAAAATCTACAACTGCTCCCTGGAGCCGAGAACCAGGAAGCCTCTTCGCTCTGGCACCTCTCTAAAAAACATCTTATATCTTCAGTTGTGAATATGCTTGAGGAGTGTTTCAGCACCATGGACAGATGTCACAAAACCAGAATGGACGGAAGACACCAATAGACCAGAGCACTGTTTGTTAAAGTTTGTCATCAGTAAAATGATAAGTGTTCTCAGACTGCAGTGATGTGATTAAGAGAGGTCTAATACCTGAATGTTAACTCGTTCTTAGACTATAGAACCTCATATCCATGATGAATCAGGCGTAGGAACTGCAGCTGTTCTAATTAATCAAGGACAGTAAACATCACCCCCAAACTAAATCAACGCAAATACATTTGACAATAAAGACAACTATAATAAGGCAGCAAATAACCATTTTGGAAATCTTCTGTTATCTTAAAATGTATTTCAAAATCCACAAAACAATTTTACAGGAAGCACACAAATGTGAATAACATAACACTTCTCTGCTCTACAAGTTAGCACCAAAAACATCAACTATGACAAAGACACAGGAAGGCTCCTACCTCAGGAGAAGAATCACAGTCTCCAAACACTCCAGCAAAGTCTGAAGGGCTTTTCCTCAGAGTCTGGTCAGCAGGCAGTGTGTTGTCATTGTAAGATGAGACAAACTTAAAGTCACTGGTTCTGGAACCTGTTGTCAGGTAGGCGTCATAATTGTAAGCGCTGCGTAAAGTTCCTGTTCCGTCAACATCTGCGTAATTAGGAGGGAGATAAGCGCTGGGGATGGCGACTGCTCCATCAAACAACAGTCTGGGCTTTCTCCTGTGACAAAACCTCACACCCAGGATGATGATGATGAAGGTGAGAAAAAAGGTGGACACTGACACCAGAGCAATGATCAGATAAGAGGTCAGTTTGGAGTTCTTCTCATCAAAAGAAATATCCTTCAGTTCTGGCACCTCAGCCAAGTTATCAGAGATAAGTAAATACATGGAGCAGGTGGCAGAGAGAGAGGGCTGTCCGTTATCTTTCACTGACACAATTAGGTTCTGTTTCATGCTGTCAGACTCAGAAATGTCCCGCTGTGTCCTGATCTCTCCGCTGTGGAGACCAATAGTGAAAAGTCCCGGATCAGTGGATTTGACTATATGATAGGACAGCCAGGCGTTCTGTCCGGAGTCCGCGTCCACCGCGATCACTTTGGACACCAGAGAGCCTCCGTGTGCAGCTTTGGGGACCAGCTCGGTCATGAAGGAGTTGCCCTCCGGGGCGGGGTACAGTATCTGAGGAGAGTTGTCATTCACATCCGATATGAACACACTGACGGTCACGTTGCTGCTGAGCGGAGGAGAACCGTTGTCTCTGGCCATCACGTTGACTTTAAAACTCCTGAACTGTTCATAATCAAACGTCCTCACAGCGTGGATCACCCCTGTGTCTCCGTTAACAGACAGATAGGAGGACACCGGGGCACCGTTCACCTCACCGGGTAACAGAGAGTAAATCACGGTACCGTTTTGTCTCCAGTCGGGGTCTCGAGCAGTAACGGAACATAAAGTGGAGCCAGGTTTGTTGTTTTCAGTCACATATGCGCTGTAGGACTGCTCCTCAAACACAGGTGGGTTGTCGTTGATGTCTGCTACAGATAACTGAACAGTTTTAGAGGAAGACAGAGGGGGAGAGCCCTCGTCAGTGGCAGTGATTGTTATGTTGTAATCAGACACTAGTTCACGGTCCAGTTGTCCTGTGGTTACCAGAGAATAATAGTTTTTAATAGAAGGAACCAACTTAAAAGGGACGTGTTGCTGAATGGAGCAACGGACCTGTCCGTTAGTCTCAGAGTCTCTATCCTGCACGTTAATGATGCCCACCTCTGCACCAGGTGACAAGTTCTCAGGTATGGGGTTAGTCAGGGATTTCAGGTATATTACTGGAGCATTATCATTCATATCAGTGATTTCTATCATTAATTTGGAATCGGATGAAAGTCCATAACCATCTTTGGCATCAATACGCATTTCATATTTAGAATTATTCTCGAAATCAAGTAGTCCTATGACTTTGATCTCTCCAGTTTGACTGTTGAGTGAGAACACCTTTTTAGCCCTTTCTGAGATCCGGCTAAACTCATAAGTAACCGCCCCATTGACTCCCTCGTCTGCATCAGTAGCACTTACAGTGACGACCAGAGTATCAAGGGCAGAGTCTTCAGGCAGACTGGCTTTGTAGAAGGCTTGGTCAAACACTGGGGCGTTATCATTAGCATCCAGCACAGTGACGTGTATAATAGCACTTCCTGATCTTTGTGGATTGCCACCGTCAACAGCAATCATCACTACATTTAAATCGTGTTCTTTTTCACGGTCTAGCTCTTTGTCTAACACCAACTCGACATCTTTAGACCCATCAGTATCGTCTCGGACAGATAACACAAAGTGTTCGTTATTTTGTAAAATGTATTGTTCAACCATATTTTTTCCGATGTCAGTATCGTGAGCTTCATTGAGGCGATATCGAGCTCCTTTGATAGCCGATTCTCTTATTTCCAGTTTAATTATATCCTTTTGGAAAACGGGTGAATTGTCGTTTACATCCTGAATAAGCAGTGAAATGCGGTGCAGCTCCAAGGGGCTCTCTAGGACTAATTCGAATTTAAGCAAACACGAAACCTTTTCCGCACACAGCTCCTCCCTGTCAATCCTTTCCCGGATGACAAAATTGCCTGTTTTTAGATCAATATCGCAATAGTGCTGATAGCTTTCCTCCGTATCAATACGGGCTTTACGAGTGAACAATTTCCCTGCTTCAAGCCCGAGGTCCTTGGCAATATTTCCAACAATAGATCCAGGTCTCATCTCCTCTGGAACAGAATAGCTGAGGTCTGCATTGGAAATGTAGAATAAAACGGCAAAGACGTAGGGGAAACAAATCCACAATCTCCCTTTTAGCTCCATTGTTTTTCCCGAAAGAGGATGCGGACAGGAAATGTCCCCTTTTGCTTTCAAAGTTCCAATGTGATGGCAAAATTAACGGAACCGCTCGTACAACAATGGCAGCACTGGTTTTAATGCTTGAATTACTCCCTTTGCAGTGGGTGTGGAAATGAGCCTCGTCCTATCTGCAAGTGAGCAGCGACACCGTGAGCTTATTTTGGAATTGTACGAACAACAACGAGCACTGCATTAAACACCATTGCGCTGCCAGCATGATCAACAATGCAGCATTTCAATGTTAAGACACAAAGTGAAAGTATTAAACTGTAATCTTTTAGGTTTGATTAATTTGTAGACACAACCTTCAGCACCATGGCTGACCGACGAGAAGTAGAACCAAAGCGTTTCCTTATTAACCATGTCAGCTCATAAAGTATACCGTGGACGGATCACTGAACATTTCAGATGGGATGTATCTAAATATTTACAAAATAACAATGGTAAAACGTGTTTCAACAGCAAGAGGCCTACATTAATAGAAAAGGGGCTCCTATGTTTTCTCAGAGCATTACTCTGTGTTTAACAACAAATACATGATGCAACTATAAATGACACCAGGCATGTGAGATAGTTGGCCAATGTCCGAGGGACACAATATACGCTCAGGAAGCAATATTTTGATGGACAAACTCATTAGTTTATCATCACTAAGAAAATCTAAATATGATAAGCTGAAAAATATTATCACAACAGTTACTTCAAATGGTATAACATTCATCGCTCAAGTAAAATGGTTGGTCAGCATGCGTTTCAAAGAAGTACATATTCTAATTCAAACTTTGATAACTGCTATTTTAAACTTGAGGCAAGGCAAGGCAAGTTTATTTATATAGCACCTTTCAACACAAGGCAATTCAAAGTGTGTTACAAAAATGAACGACATTAAGAGCATTAAGGAACATATTATACAATTATATCTAGAAACACTCATTTAAAAGTAATGATATAAAATGACATTTAAAAATACTCATTTAAAAGCAAAGAGAAAAATCAAAGATAGTAAAAGTTACAGTGCAGTCTAAGATATGAATAGTTCAATTAAAAGCAGCGACAAAAAGAAAAGTCCTCAGCCTGGATTTAAAAGTAGTCAGAGTTGCAGCGGACCTGCAGGTTTCTGGGAGTTTGTTCCAGATATTTGGAGCATAATAACTGAACTCTGCTTTACCGTGTTTAGTTCTGACTCTGGGGACAGAAAGCTGACCAGTCCCTGAAGACCTGAGAGATCTGGATGGTTCATCATTTAGCAGGAGGTCAGAAATGTATTTTGGGCCTAAACCATTCAATGCTTTATAAACCAGCAGCAGTATTTTGAAATATATTCTTTGACACACAGGAAGCCAGTGTAAAGATTTCAGAACAGGAGTGATGTGATCCTCTTTCTTAGTGTTAGTGAGGACTCGAGCAGTGGCATTCTGAATCAGCTGCAGCTTCCTAATAGATTTTTTAGTGAGACCTGTGAAGACACCATTACAGTAGTCGAGTCTACTGAAGATAAAAGCATGGACAGGTTTTTCCAAATCCTGCTGTGACATTAGTCTTTTAATCCTAGATATATTCTTTAGGTGACAGTAGGCTGATTTAGTAACAGTTTTAATGTGACTGTTGAAACTCAGGTCAGAGTCCATGACTACACCTAGATTTCTGGCTTTATCTGTTGTTTTGAACATTGCAGACTGAAGCTCAGCGCTAACTTTTATACGTTCTGCCTTGGCTCCAAAAACCATTACCTCAGTTTTATCTTTGTTTAATTGGAGAAAGTTCTGACACATCCAGTCATTGATTTGTTCAATGCACTTACTCAGTGTTTGAATTGGAGCATAGTCTTGAGGGGAGAAAAGGAGCAACTGTTGCAACAAAAGCAAGTGACGAACAATGCAAATAATGCATTACAATAAATGAAGTGAAAATTGATTCATTATGAGCAGGAAAAAGGACAACATGGCGTCAAGATACATTCAAATTGTACTGAGGAATATGTGTTTGGATCAAGAGATCCAAACACATATTCCTCAGTACAATTTGAAACCACATGAAACCACTGTTTCAACAGCAGTTAAAAATATATATGTATACAACCTTGTCATGTTGAAGGTCTTAATTAAACAGTGAAATGCAGGAATTTATGTAGATGAAAATACTTTGTTTTACCTTAAAATTAATAAATGAATGCCTTTAACATGAACGTAATTATGTCAAGTAATGTCAAGTTTTAAAAGCACACAATCCAGAAGTTGCAAAAAGATCAGTATGACATTCTAAATCAACCACAATGCGTCACAGCAAAGTACAATTAAAATGCCTGCTATGTTATCAAAAACATTTCTAAAAGAGAAAAATAGTGACGAGTCGCTAAGGATTTTCATTTCATAAATATGCTCATGCCAAAAACACATGGCATGCAGGTACAGGACTGAACATGGTTTGAGAAATTGAACTCATAGGGCCAGTGAAATATGTAAATGAAAGGCATACCTGAAGGAAACTACCAAAGTCAAATGTTGGATAAAGAAGTATGTAAGACTATGGCAATCCATCTGACTCTCAAAACACTTAAGCATATGTGGACTTGTCATCAGAGTCTGGTCAGCAGGCAGTGTGTTCACATTGTAAGATGGCACAGACTTTTAGTCACTGGTTCAAGAACCAGTTGTCAGGTAGGCGTCATAATTGTAAGGGCAGCACAATTGAAATCGAAAATGATTAAAAACTAAAAAGATGCATGAGAGGATAGGCTGTTTCTCAAAAAACACAACAAGAGCAACAGCGAATTTCAGCCCCAGGACAGAGAATACAACAAGAAAATCCAGCTCAACAAATAACACAAGAGCAGTTTAGATAGAAAGACAGTTTCCGGAAAAACATGTTTTCCTTATTTTTAAATGTTTAATAGTATCTAAAATCACCTAATAATTCAAAATGTCTGTAAACTACAAGATAATCACTTTTGTGAACTAGTGATGCATCATTGTGCTCAATATATGAATTAAGTCAATTGTGGAGTATGACTGAAGATTTACGCTTGTGCTTACTTGCAAAGTGAAATGAATGTACTTAAGGTAACTTCAACTCTAAATAATGAATATACATAATAATAAAACAATTCGACAAAAAAGTTTTCAACACTATGTATTGTCTTGGAAATCAATGTGCAAGGTCAAACATTAAGTGGCACCACTTCCTACCTCAGGAGAAGAATCACAGTCTCCAAACACTTCAGCAAAGTCTGAAGGGCTTTTCCTCAGAGTCTGGTCAGCAGGCAGTGTGTTGTCATTGTATGATGAAACAAACTTAAAGTCACTGGTTCTGGAACCTGTTGTCAGGTAGGCGTCATAATTGTAAGCGCTGCGTAAAGTTCCTGTTCCGTCAACATCTGCGTAATTAGGAGGGAGATAAGCGCTGGGGATGGCGACTGCTCCATCAAACAACAGTCTGGGCTTTCTCCTGCGACAAAACCTCACACCCAGGATGATGATGATGAAGGTGAGGAAAAAGGTGGACACTGACACCAGCGCGATGATCAGATAAGAGGTCAGTTTGGAGTTCTTCTCATCGTAAGAAATGTCCTTCAGTTCTGGCACCTCAGCCAAGTTATCAGAGATAAGTAAATACATGGAGCAGGTGGCAGAGAGAGAGGGCTGTCCGTTATCTTTTCACTGACACAACAAGGTTCTGTTTCATGCTGTCAGACTCAGAAATGTCCCGCTGTGTCCTGATCTCTCCGCTGTGGAGACCAATAGTGAAAAGTCCCGGATCAGTGGATTTGACTATATGATAGGACAGCCAGGCGTTCTGTCCGGAGTCTGCGTCCACCGCGATCACTTTGGACACCAGAGAGCCTCCGTGTGCAGCTTTGGGGACCAGCTCGGTCATGAAGGAGTTGCCCTCCGGGGCGGGGTACAGTATCTGAGGAGAGTTGTCATTCACATCCGATATGAACACACTGACGGTCACGTTGCTGCTGAGCGGAGGAGAACCGTTGTCTCTGGCCATCACGTGGACTTTAAAACTCCTGAACTGTTCATAATCAAACGACCTCACAGCGTGGATCACCCCCGTGTCTCCGTTAACAGACAGATAGGAGGACACCGGGGCACCGTTCACCTCACTGGGTAAGAGAGAGTAAATCACGGTACCGTTTTGTCTCCAGTCGGGGTCTCGAGCAGTAACTGAACATAAAGTGGAGCCAGGTTTGTTGTTTTCAGTCACATATGCGCTGTAGGACTGCTCCTCAAACACAGGTGGGTTGTCGTTGATGTCTGCTACAGATAACTGAACAGTTTTAGAGGAGGACAGAGGGGGAGAGCCCTCATCAGTGGCAGTGATTGTAATGTTGTAATCAGACACTAGTTCACGGTCCAGTTGTCCTGTGGTCACCAGAGAATAATAGTTTTTAATAGAAGGAACCAACTTAAAAGGGACGTTTTGTTGAATGGAGCAGCGGACCCGTCCGTTAGTCTCAGAGTCTCTATCCTGCACGTTAATGATGCCCACCTCTGCACCAGGTGACAAGTTCTCAGTTATGGGGTTAGTCAGGGATTTCAGGTATATTACAGGAGCATTATCATTCATATCAGTAACGTCTATTATAACTTTGGTGTAAGAGGTTAGTCCTAAACCATCTTTAGCTTTTATACTGATTTCAAAGGAACTCCTTTCCTCAAAGTCAATCACTCCAGTAACTTTAACTTCTCCCGATTTAGGATTGATAGAAAATGCATTTATATCATCATCAGATCCGTGGCAAAAATTATATGTCACATCTCCATGTACCCCTTCATCTGCGTCAGTAGCACTAACATTAATCACTATGGTATCTGGAGGAGAGTTTTCAGGCAGACTGGCTTTATAGACGGCCTGGCTAAACACTGGGGCGTTATCATTAGCATCCAGCACAGTGACGTGTATGACTACAGTACCTGATCTCTGAGGAGAGCCTCCATCCAAAGCTGTGAGGAGCAAATTAATTTCATTTCGCTTTTCACGATCAAGTTTATTCTCTATCACAAGTTCAACCTTGTTACTGTCAACAGCGAGAATGAAGTTTTCATTTTTTTGTAAACTGTACCTCTGAACAGCATTTTGACCTATATCTGCGTCATGGGCTTTCTCGATAGAGAAGCGGTTACCCTTTTCAGCTGACTCACTTATTTCCAATTCAATCAAGTTCTCATTAAATTGCGGCGAGTTGTCATTTACATCTTGAATATGAAGACTAACATGATGAAGCTCCAGGGGGTTTTCTAACACCAGATCTACTTTCACAACACACGAGGGTTTCTTGCCACAAAGGCTTTCTCGGTCCATTCTCTCCGATGTGACCAAATCTCCAGTAATCAGATTCATATCACAGTTCCGCTTTCGAGTCCCCTCAGAATCAACACGGGCCTTTCGGGAAGATAAGGTCCTCAGATCAAGACTGAGATCTTTGGCTACATTCCCAATAACAGACTGGCGTTTCATCTCTTCTGGAATAGAATAGCTCAGGTCTCCGTTAACGAGGTGCAACGCTACAATAAAGGAAGCAAAGCAGAAGATTGACCGCAGCGCAGAAAATCCTTTGTCTCCCATCCTGACACAAAACCAGTTGTCGTCGTGTTAATGTCCAGCGTATTATCCAGATTATAATTAAAAAATACCACCAAAAAACCCTCTATAATCCAACTCTGGGTACTGCGGACCATACAAAATATCTTCCAGGTGTTAACCGATCGTCTTGGAAAAATACAACTGACTTGTGTTCAGTAGTTGTGGGTGGGATGGTGTGCATCCATGTTCTGTAAGCCGACAGCGACACCATGAGACGCTTTATATCTTCACAATCTTAGGTTTTTAAATAGTTTTCCAAAAGTCTAAAATCACGTGAAGGTAATTCACTTACATACATAATAACTCTGGCGTTTGACCATCGGATGAAAATAAATACTTTTCAATGGATATAATGCAGATAGAAAGAGACAGCTCTGATGTATGGCAATTTCGTTTTCCTCCATCAATTGATGTCAAGACAATATACATGTCTCGCTCAACAAAATTAATTTGCAATATTATCAGAGATGAAATGTCCAGCGCCATGGAGAGAGATGGGGTTTATACTTTGATCTGCTTTCTTATATAACGTGTTGCAAATACCAAGATGTAAAAAAAAGGGCATTGCATCTGTAGCCGGCGCTACTGATTTCTGGATTAGCTGTCAGATAATTTTTTCACGTGGCTGGGCCGCCAATGCCCCTTTAAGACCCCCCCCCCCCCCATCTTCTTTAGTCAGCTGGCCCTCCCATATAAGGAAAACGCCCCAGCTGTACGTAGTTCAGCATCTCCCGCTAGACTTTAAATGCCCACTAACACCTCACCCAAATCAGCTGTGACTATTACGAGTGTGTTCTTGTTCCGGTCATCGTTGTCTGGCTGATAGGCGTGTATTCCCCCTATACGAGGCTTCTTGACAGCCCCAGCAGAGACAGAGAATCACCGTTGCGGAGGTGTCCAGTGAGGTGATATTTGAGTGGGTGCGTTTGCATCAGAGGATTAGTTTGCTATACTGTTTTGCCTTTCCTTTTCTTGATCTTAGGTTTTAGCTGTATTTTACCATGCCTACAGGCTATTTGTTGCCTAAGTATTGATTTGCCTGCCTTCTATGTTTTGCGTCTAATTTGTTGTGTTGTGTACAAACTAGTGATTAAGTATTTAAAGCTACAGCACCCTCCTTGTAACGACCCACCCTGTCCCACAAGGTCTAATACATGTCTCTGTGGTTATCCTTCTTCAGTGACGATCCTGGCCATACTGTGGAGTGGAGCATGTGGTTTTGCGGGGCACTTTTTGCATGCAGATAGATATATGGGTGATTTGCAGTGAGTGTTAATTGAATGCAGCTACAGAGTGGTGATATTGTGATTTTGGGGAAACCCTCAGCAGTTGGCCAGAAGAATCACTTTTTGACTATTTAACTATCACTATGTGATATTATAATCCTTCTAGTTATTCTCTCCTTGTCAGAGCCAGCCTTCAATCGTGGGATGTAGGTGTGTCGACTGGGAAAGCTGAACACATTTTAATCTGCATTTTATAATACTGAACTTTTCCCGGATTATTTATATAATAAACTTTTGTAAACATTTGAACTTGAGGTCGCGTCCCTGTCCATCCTTTTACTCTTATCTGCGTGATTTGTCCTAAGGGCTCGTATTGGGGAACCCAGGTTAGCGTTAATAATCCTAACCCCCTTTATTATCGCACCCCCCCCCCCCCCCCCCCCCCCCCTCCTCCCCCCCGGTGGGGCAGGTCACACAATGGAGAGTCCTGCCTTTTAAATGTGACATCGGTAAAAGTGCATAACTATCTTCAGGAAAATGTACCTAACATATCAACAACGAATGTGCTCGTTTAGCAGAAACAATCCTTCTGTGACTGACTGATATAATATCATGACATTAAATAAACGCATCCTAACCCCTAACAAAAAGGCCTACATGCATGACACTGCAACTTAACCTAACACTGTGTTATAAAACTAACATGAAACTGAAGGTGTTTAAAATAAAAATACCAAACAAGGTCAGGTAAATAACAATCCAATCTATAATAACTTACACAAATAAACATTTAGCGAAAAATATAAAAGTAGCCTACTGTTGAAAATTAAACAAACATTTCAAATTGCTTCCATTAAAAAGGTTGATGATAATTTAGATATAGTAAAACATATACGTGATTCTAATGGAGGTCCAAAACAATGCATGTGTTTGTGCATATCTGTATTCTTATGCACGTGTGTATTGGTACTGTGCATTCATAAATGTTTATTTGTACTTTATATGTGAATTCAACAGCCAGAGGGAATAATTTAAATTCCCCTTGGGGATAATTAACGGATCATCGTCTTATATCTTGAGTTGTGAATATGCATGAGGAGTGTTTCGACACCATGGACAGATACCTCAAAACCAGTAAGGACCAATGTCACCATTAGACCAGAGAGCTGTAAGGTAAAATGTGTCTCATGGCAAAAGATTAATTGTTGTTAGACTTTGATGCAAGTAACAGAGTTTATAAGAAGAAAATGCTAACTCTCTGATAGAACCTCATCCATGCCAAATCGGGTGTAGGAACTGCAGCTGTTCTAAATAATCAAGGACGGTTAACATTAAGTAATACAAACCGGAAGATTGACAAAAATGCTGTGTGACAAACAAGTTTACTACATTATAGCCTATGTATATAATGTGACAGATCACCCCAAACTAAATCCACCCAAACATGAATTCGACAAGAAATAAGTGTTAATAAAAAGGCAGCAAATAATGGGTTTATGTAATTTACAGGATTAATAATTTTTGAAATCTTCTGCTAACCAGCATTCTAAATCCACAAAACAATTTAACAGGAAGCACAGACATTTGCAGAACAAAACACTTAGCTGATCAACAAGTACACAACAATACATCAATTATGAAGGTACACTCGAAAGGGTCCTACCTCAGGAGAAGAATCACAGTCTCCAAACACTTCAGCAAAGTCTGAAGGGCTTTTCCTCAGAGTCTGGTCAGCAGGCAGTGTGTTGTCATTGTAAGATGACACGAAATTAAAGTCACTGGTTCTGGAACCTGTTGTCAGGTAGGCGTCATAATTGTAAGCGCTGCGTAAAGTTCCTGTTCCGTCAACATCTGCGTAAGTAGGAGGGAGATACGCGCTGGGGATGGCGACTGCTCCATCAAACAACAGTCTGGGCTTTCTCCTGCGACAAAACCTCACACCCAGGATGATGATGATGAAGGTGAGAAAAAAGGTGGACACTGACACCAGCGCGATGATCAGATAAGAGGTCAGTTTGGAGTTCTTCTCATCATAAGAAATGTCCTTCAGTTCTGGCACCTCAGCCAAGTTATCAGAGATAAGTAAATACATGGAGCAGGTGGCAGAGAGATAGGGCTGTCCGTTATCTTTCACTGACACAATAAGGTTCTGTTTCATAATGTCAGACTCAGAAATGTCCCGCTGTGTCCTGATCTCTCCGCTGTGGAGACCAATAGTGAAAAGTCCCGGATCAGTGGATTTGACTATATGATAGGACAGCCAGGCGTTCTGTCCAGAGTCCGCGTCCACCGCGATCACTTTGGACACCAGAGAGCCTCCGTGTGCAGCTTTGGGGACCAGCTCGGTCATGAAGGAGTTGCCCTCCGGGGCGGGGTACAGTATCTGAGGAGAGTTGTCATTCACATCCGATATGAACACACTGACGGTCACGTTGCTGCTGAGCGGAGGAGAACCGTTGTCTCTGGCCATCACGTGCACTTTAAAACTCCTGAACTGTTCATAATCAAACGTCCTCACTGCGTGGATCACCCCTGTGTCTCCGTTAACAGACAGATAGGAGGACACCGGGGCACCGTTCACCTCACCGGGTAACAGAGAATAAATCACGGTACCGTTTTGTCTCCAGTCGGGGTCTTGAGCAGTAACGGAACATAAAGTGGAGCCAGGTTTGTTGTTTTCAGTCACATATGCGCTGTAGGACTGCTCCTCAAACACAGGTGGGTTGTCGTTGATGTCTGCTACAGATAGCTGAACAGTTTTAGAGGAAGACAGAGGGGGAGAGCCCTCGTCAGTGGCAGTGATTGTATGTTGTAATTCAGACACTAGTTCACGGTCCAGTTGTCCTGTGGTTCACCAGAGAATAATAGTTTTTAATAGAAGGAACCAACTTAAAAGGGACGTGTTGCTGAATGGAGCAACGGACCTGTCCGTTAGTCTCAGAGTCTCTATCCTGCACGTTAATGATGCCCACCTCTGCACCAGGTGACAAGTTCTCAGGTATGGGGTTAGTCAGGGATTTGAGGTATATTACAGGGGCATTATCATTCATATCAGTAACATCTATTATAACTTTAGCGTAAGAAGATATCCCTAAACTGTCCTTAGCTTCCACGCTGATTTCAAAAGTACTAATATCTTCAAAGTCAATCGCACCAGTTACTCTGATTTCTCCGGTTTTAGAATCAATAGAAAATGCATTTACATCATCGTCAGACACATGGCCTAATTCATATGTCACATCTCCATTCACTCCTTCATCTGCGTCTGCAGCACTAACATTAATCACTATGGTATCTGGAGGAGAGTTTTCAGCCAGACTGGCTTTATAGACGGCCTGGCTAAACACTGGGGCGTTATCATTAGCATCCAGCACAGTGACGTGTATGAATACAGTACCTGATCTCTGAGGAGAGCCTCCATCTAAAGCTGTGAGGAGCAAATTGATCTCTTGTTGTTTTTCACGATCAAGTGTATTCTCCAATACGAGTTCAACTTTGTTACTGTCAACAGCAAGAATAAAGTTTTCGTTTTTTTGTAAACTGTATCTCTGAAAAGCATTTTGACCTATATCTGCGTCATGGGCCTCCTCGATAGAGAAGCGGTAACCCTTAGCAGCTGACTCGCCTATCTCCATTTCAATCAAGTGTTTTTTGAATTTCGGCGAGTTGTCGTTTACATCTTGAATATGGATACTTACACGATGAAGCTCCAGAGGATTTTCTAACACCAGATCTACCTTCACAACACACGAGGGTTTCTTGCCACAAAGGCTTTCTCTGTCCATTCTCTCCGATGTGACCAAATCTCCAGTACTCAGATTAATATCACAGTACGATTTACGAGTCCCCTCAAAATCAACACGGGCCTTTCGGGAAGATAAGGTCCTCAGATCAAGACCGAGATCTTTAGCTGCATTTCCAATAATAGACTGGCGTTTCATCTCTTCTGGAATAGAATAACTCAGGTCTCCGTTAACGAGGTGCAGCGATACAATAAAGGAAGCAAAGCAGAAGATCGGCCGCAGCGCTGAAAATCCTTTGTCTCCCATCCTGATAAAAAAAAAACGTCTTCGTATTGTTAATGTCCAGCGTACTCTCAAGATTACAATAAAAAGTACGACCAAACCTCAATAATCCAACACTGGGTATACTGCGGACCTTACAAATATATTGGAGGTTTAACCGATCGTCTTAGAAAAATACAACCGATTTGCATTCAGTAGTTGTGGGTGGGGTGGATTTGCGTCCATGTTCTTTAAGCCGACAGTGACACCATGAGTCTCTTTATATCATCACAATGTCAGGATATTAAATAGTTTTCCAAAATTCTAATATCACGTGAAAGTATTTCCTTCACATAGGCTACGGCATGTGACTATCAGTTGAAAGCAAGTACTTTTCAATGGATATAATGCAGAAAGAGACAGCTCTGATTAAGTATGGCAATTTCGTTGTACTTCATACGATACTTCGAAGACCATATTAATGTCTCTTTCAAAAATTACATTTGCAATATTATCGGATATTTAAGGTTCAGCCGCAAGGACACAGATGGGAAAGATACTTCGTTTTTTTTTTTTAAATGACATGTTTCAAATACCACGATGTACAATGCTGGATTGTATATGAGAGTCCTGCATTTGGAAATGTACTCAAGTAAAAGTACTTAACTATGCTAAATATACATAAAGTATCATACCGTATACACTCGTTTAGCAGACACAAACCTTCGTATTGACTAATATATTATCATTCCTTAAATATCGTATCCTCCAAAGCCCCTAACAAAACAACACATCCTTCACTCCCAGGTCGGCCTATGTTGACGTTATGTCAAGTCCCCTGTCGGCTTTTTCCAACGCAAGGGGGGGCCCTTAGCGTCCATTTTCAGCTTTCCGGGATGTCCATATGCTTCTATAGACGCACATGGAAGCACGGCATTCGTTTGTGTCGGCTGCCCTTAAAGGCAATGTGAGCGTCCATTCTCATTGGATAACGGAGAATTGTACACCCGGAAGTAAGTATTCCCCTTACTGTCGATTGATTTTACAGTGATATCTGCACTACTCATCGACTAAAAAACACCAGATTATCCTTGTTAATTACACAACATTGATTGGTTTAAATTGTGTGCAATGCTTTTGTATTTTTCCCCTTCGATTCGGAGAAACAAATATGTTTTCGGAGTAAAGGATGGCAGAAGACACTACACTACCCAGAATCCCCAGCTATCGTTTGGACTACACCATGTGCTCTGTTTGACGTCTGGTGATCTTCAAATTTCTCCCTGAAGAAAAAAAAAACATGGCCGAACTTCGTTTTATTCTCGATGGAAAATGCCTATTTTAAAGTTAGTTTGGCCATTAAAATGCGTTTTGATGTCATTTGATGCGAGAAATATGAGTTGTTATTTCAGATTATGTGTGCAGTGGATGTACATGATCTTTAGTTTGCTAGTTATTACGAAGATTACTTCAGGAAATTGCGTCCTTAACGTTTTCATTGTTACCAAGGTGGTTGCTAGGGACGCTGCTATCGATATTATTTCTGTTATGTTGTGTAACTGTTTAATGGTGTTATCTTTATTGCTACCCCCTTCCCCGTCAATGTATAGTGTTGGTCCACAGCGAAAACATATTAGTTTAACAAAATCCGCATCTAAAGATAGCCTACGTTATTTCCCCCTGTGCAATTCCAGTCTCACATCTCACAGCACATCGTCATTAACAAATAACGGAAACAGACCGAAAACATTAAAAAAAAATACAATAATACTTTATTCCGAGTGTGCTTGCTTTTCTCTTTGGAAGTCATCACATAACGGCATGGTAATACACGGTTCGGCTGCATTAAATATTACATATCTGCCGTAGTTCTGTATTTATAGAGCCCTGATGAGAAGACTTCTAGACAAACATGAGGAACTGAAAACGTGACGTGGATCATAAATATATCAGCCATTAAACAACATCTTACATTTATTTTCACACAATACGTCTCCTTGCAGTATCAACACTAATTCGGCTGACTTTTATATTTGATCCAATTGGTAGATAGGCTGTATTTACACCATAAAGGTGCACACCTGATATAAAGGGACACCTAGTGGTTAAAGCATGTTATTGAATTTCATTATTTGTATCATTAGATATTAATAGGATCCCTATAAAGTATATTAATTACTCGTTATTCTCTACTAATAGTTCATTAAAGACTGTATATAATGACTATTTTGCACATCCCTTTCAAGATTTTCTAAGGTTTATTGACATATCATATAGGCCTACACAACTATGGTGTAGTTATGCATTGAATGAAAAACTTGGGTCGCAGGTTCCTCAATAGTGCATTACAAGACATCTATCAATATTTGTGCATACCTCCAGCAATGTTAACTATGTTGAAGCACTTATTTTTAACTGATATTATACATAATGTATTATACTCTTATAAGATGTATGTAGATATTTCATCTCCGACCTTGTCAGGTATTGAACAATCAATAAATAAAGAACACAGAATTGTTGAATATAAAACACAGAATTTGTGTGATTATACTAAATGATTTACAAATAAACACCACTGCATATGTAACTGTTACACATGCTGATGTAACGCAAATGTTCCAACTTGGGATCAATAAAGTATATCTTATCTTAAGCTGATCGATGGCTATACTGCCATATTTGCAAAATGTGCCTCTGAACCTTAACAAGTGCATGTTTCAGGCTTATCAATTAATGTAATGTAATGTTATCAATTAACAACAGGGGTCACAAACATAAGACCAGCTGTTAAATAAAGCTCTTCTGACCTTAGCTGGCATGTGTGTATATATATATTAATGCTGCCCATTATGGGCACAAGCAATTTTCACCCATTTATTAATTATATGTTTTAAATGTGAGTGTTTCCTATCCCCTAAACCTCCAGGGATGTACACAGTTTAATACTGGCAACTTCTTATTATGAGAAATACGAAAACGTCTTTTAAAACTACAACTCCCAGTAGAGACGTGCCATAGATACAGAACATGTTGCGAAACAGAATAGCCAGCATTTGTAGTTCTGGGGACAGGGTGGGGAGGGGGGACGCGGTGGACCCGTTCAAATCCAGTTTTGGACAGTCTGCGTGGTTCCATCCCATTTCAAGTGCTGTTCGAGGCTCGGCGAAACCCTCGGAGCACACTCTCCAATCACAGAGCTTGAGGACTATCACGGGGTTTGTCAAACAGAGCACATGGTGTAGTCCAAACGATAGCTGGGGATTCTGGGTAGTGTAGTGTCTTCTGCCATCCTTTACTCCGAAAAAACATTTGTTTCTCCGAATCGAAGGGGGAAAATACAAAAGCATTGGACACAATTTAAACCAATCAATGTTGTGTAATTAACAAGGATAATCTGGTGTTTTTTAGTCGATGAGTAGTGCAGATATCACTGTAAAATCAATCGACAGTAAGGGGAATACTTACTTCCGGGTGTACAATTCTCCGTTATCCAATGAGAATGGACGCTCACATTGCCTTTAAGGGCAGACGACACAAACGAATGCCGTGCTTCCATGAGCGTCTATAGAAGCATATGGACATCCCGGAAAGCTGAAAATGGACGCTAAGGGCCCCCCCCTTGCGTTAAAAATGGACGCTAAGGCCCCCCCCCCCCTTGCGTTGGAAAAAGCCGACAGGGGACTTGACATAACGTCAACAGAGGCCGACCTGGGAGTGAGGATGTGTTGAACAAAAAGGCCAACATGCATGACAGTGCAAAATGCTCTATCACTGTAATGTAAAAACAGGTGTTTTAAAGATAAACAACAAACAAGGTCAGGGAAATAGCATTCCAAACAAAACAAGTCACACGCAAATACAAATCCAGCAAAACTACTAAAGCAATGTTGAAAATTTAAAAAACTAATAAAAATTGCGAGAAACCAGCTCGAGTAAACTAGAATTTGAAAGTATACAACCAAAAAAAATCTGCCCCATCCTTCAGACTTCCTTACAGAGCCCCTCCTCCAACACACACGAACGCGCACATGACCAATGAGGACGCGAGATAAGTTTGTGCACGAGATGGAAGGCTGACAGGCAGGCAGGCCATCCAGTTATCTGAGCGTTGTTACAGCGCCACGGCTTCCACAGATGAAATATTTGTATATATTTATTGTCAAAGCATTTAATTTATTCATTGCTCGGGATGCAAGAGCTTTCCATGGAATATAACAAAAACTGTTTCTGAAGTGAATTACCTACCTTTAACAAATGAACACTTTTTCTATCACTTATATCACGTGTATGTGGTAACAAATAAAGTATGTTCTTGTTGCAGGTATTAATTATTGAGGTTTATGGATTCGAATTAAATCAATACTTATTATGCATAATAATGATTAGTGTAATCATTAATATCATTATGTTTCATTATAATTATTATCATAATTATAATGAAACATTGGAACATTTGAAATGATGTCTAAAGGAGAAAATAAGTTTCAGTTCAATGGAGAGAGTCAAAAGGAAGATCACATGGGAGGGCTTGTTAACAGAGATGCAATGTCCAGCACCATGGACAGTGATGGGGAAGATACTTCGATCTTTTTTCTTAAATAACAAGTTTAAAATACCACGATGTTAAGAAACTGCATTGCATCTGAGAGCATTTTAAATGTGACTCAAGTAAAAGTACATAACTATCTTCAGCAAAATGTACCTAAAGTATCAACAACGTACTTATTCGTTTAGCAGAAACAATCCTTCTGTGACTGATTATTATCATGACATTAAATAAAGCATCCTATTAAGCCCTTACAAAAAGGCCTAAATGCATCACACTGCAACTTACCCTGACACTGTGTCATAAAACTTTATACAATTGTAGGTGTTTTATAGAAAATAAGAAACAAGGTCAGGAAAATAACAAGGAACCTAACTATAATAACGGATAAGCATTTAGCTAAAAAATATAAAAGTAGTGTTGAAAACAAAACAAAAAATAGCTTCCAAATTGAAAAGGTTGATAATAATATAGATTTTTGAATAAATACAGGTGATTCTATGGAAAGCTAGCGTTAAATAATTTAAACATATTATGAAACAACAATATTATTAATAACAATTCAAATCGTTATATTACTATCTTTAATTTAGCCTAATCACATTTGATAGTGTTTCTAAGGACAAATAAATCTACAACTGCTCCCTGGAGCCGAGAACCAGGAAGCCTCTTCGCTCTGGCACCTCTCTAAAAAACATCTTATATCTTCAGTTGTGAATATGCTTGAGGAGTGTTTCAGCACCATGGACAGATGTCACAAAACCAGAACGGACGGAAGACACCAATAGACCAGAGCACTGTTTGTTAAACTTTGTCAACAGTAAAATGATAAGTGTTCTCAGACTGCAGTGATGTGATTAAGAGAGGTCTAATACCTGAATGTTAACTCGTTCTTAGACTATATAACCTCATATCCATGATGAATCAGGTGTAGGAACTGCAGCTGTTCTAATTAATCAAGGACAGTAAACATCACCCCCAAACTAAATCAACGCAAATACATTTGACAATAAAGACAACTATAATAAGGCAGCAAATAACCATTTTGGAAATCTTCTGTTATCTTAAAATGTATTTCAAAATCCACAAAACAATTTTACAGGAAGCACACAAATGTGAATAACATAACACTTCTCTGCTCTACAAGTTAGCACCAAAAACATCAACTATGACAAAGACACAGGAAGGCTCCTACCTCAGGAGAAGAATCACAGTCTCCAAACACTCCAGCAAAGTCTGAAGGGCTTTTCCTCAGAGTCTGGTCAGCAGGCAGTGTGTTGTCATTGTAAGATGACACGAAATTAAAGTCACTGGTTCTGGAACCTGTTGTCAGGTAGGCGTCATAATTGTAAGCGCTGCGTAAAGTTCCTGTTCCGTCAACATCTGCGTAATTAGGAGGGAGATAAGCGCTGGGGATGGCGACTGCTCCATCAAACAACAGTCTGGGCTTTCTCCTGCGACAAAACCTCACACCCAGGATGATGATGATGAAGGTGAGAAAAAAGGTGGACACTGACACCAGAGCAATGATCAGATAAGAGGTCAGTTTGGAGTTCTTCTCATCATAAGAAATATCCTTCAGTTCTGGCACCTCAGCCAAGTTATCAGAGATAAGTAAATACATGGAGCAGGTGGCAGAGAGAGAGGGCTGTCCGTTATCTTTCACTGACACAATAAGGTTCTGTTTCATGCTGTCAGACTCAGAAATGTCCCGCTGTGTCCTGATCTCTCCGCTGTTGAGACCAATAGTGAAAAGTCCCGGATCAGTGGATTTGACTATATGATACGACAGCCAGGCGTTCTGTCCGGAGTCCGCGTCCACCGCAATCACTTTGGACACCAGAGAGCCTCCGTGTGCAGCTTTGGGGACCAGCTCGGTCATGAAGGAGTTGCCCTCCGGGGCGGGGTACAGTATCTGAGGAGAGTTGTCATTCACATCCGATATGAACACACTGACGGTCACGTTGCTGCTGAGCGGAGGAGAACCGTTGTCTCTGGCCATCACGTGCACTTTAAAACTCCTGAACTGTTCATAATCAAACGTCCTCACAGCGTGGATCACCCCCGTGTCTCCGTTAACAGACAGATAGGAGGACACCGGGGCACCGTTCACCTCACCGGGTAACAGAGAATAAATCACGGTACCGTTTTGTCTCCAGTCGGGGTCTCGAGCAGTAACGGAACATAAAGTGGAGCCAGGTTTGTTGTTTTCAGTCACATATGCGCTGTAGGACTGCTCCTCAAACACAGGTGGGTTGTCGTTGATGTCTGCTACAGATAGCTGAACAGTTTTAGAGGAAGACAGAGGGGGAGAGCCCTCGTCAGTGGCAGTGATTGTTATGTTGTAATCAGACACTAGTTCACGGTCCAGTTGTCCTGTGGTCACCAGAGAATAATAGTTTTTAATAGAAGGAACCAACTTAAAAGGGACGTGTTGCTGAATGGAGCAACGGACCTGTCCGTTAGTCTCAGAGTCTCTATCCTGCACGTTAATGATGCCCACCTCTGCACCAGGTGACAAGTTCTCAGGTATGGGGTTAGTCAGGGATTTCAGGTATATTACTGGAGCATTATCATTCATATCAGTGATTTCTATCATTAATTTGGAATCGGATGAAAGTCCATAACCATCTTTGGCATCAATACGCATTTCATATTTAGAATTATTCTCGAAATCAAGTAGTCCTATGACTTTGATCTCTCCAGTTTGACTGTTGAGTGAGAACACCTTTTTAGCCCTTTCTGAGATCCGGCTAAACTCATAAGTAACCGCCCCATTGACTCCCTCGTCTGCATCGGTAGCACTTACAGTGACGACCAGAGTATCAAGGGCAGAGTCTTCAGGCAGACTGGCTTTGTAGAAGGCTTGGTCAAACACTGGGGCGTTATCATTAGCATCCAGCACAGTGACGTGTATAATAGCACTTCCTGATCTTTGTGGATTGCCACCGTCAACAGCAATCATCACTACATTTAAATCGTGTTCTTTTTCACGGTCTAGCTCTTTGTCTAACACCAACTCGACATTTTTAGACCCATCAGTATCGTCTCGGACAGATAACACAAAGTGTTCGTTATTTTGTAAAATGTATTGTTCAACCATATTTTTTCCGATGTCAGTGTCGTGAGCTTCATTGAGGCGATATCGAGCACCTTTGTCAGCCGATTCTCTTATTTCCAGTTTAATTATATCCTTTTGGAAAACGGGTGAATTGTCGTTTACATCCTGAATAAGCAGTGAAATGCGGTGCAGCTCCAAGGGGCTCTCTAGGACTAATTCGAATTTAAGCAAACACGAAACCTTTTCCGCACACAGCTCCTCCCTGTCAATCCTTTCCCGGATGACAAAATTGCCTGTTTTTAGATCAATATCGCAATAGTGCTGATAGCTTTCCTCCGTATCAATACGGGCTTTACGAGTGAACAATTTCCCTGCTTCAAGCCCGAGGTCCTTGGCAATATTTCCAACAATAGATCCGGGTCCCATCTCCTCTGGAACAGAATAGCTGAGGTCTGCATTGGAAATGTAGAATAAAACGGCAAAGACGTAAAAAAAAAAAATCCACAATCTCCCTTTTAGCTCCATTGTTTTTCCCGAAAGAGGATGCGGACAGGAAATGTCCCCTTTTGCTGTCAAAGTTCCAATGTGATGGCAAAATTAACGGAACCGCTCATACAACAATGGCAGCACTGGTTTTAATGCTTGAATTACTCCCTTTGCAGTGGGTGTGGAAATGAGCCTCGTCCTATCTGCAAGTGAGCAGCGACACCGTGAGCTTATTTTGGAATTGTACGAACAACAACGAGCACTGCATTAAACACCATTGCGCTGCCAGCATGATCAACAATGCAGCATTTCAATGTTAAGACACAAAGTATTAAACTGTAATGTTTTAGGTTTGATTAATTTGTAGACACAACCGTCAGCACCATGGCTGACCGACGAGAAGTAGAACCAAAGCGTTTCCTTATTAACCATGTCAGCTCATAAAGTATACCATGGACGGATCACTGAACATTTCAGATGGGATGTATCTAAATATTTACAAAATAACAATGGTAAAACGTGTTTCAACAGCAAGAGGCCTACATTAATAGAAAAGGGGCTCCTATGTTTTCTCAGAGCATTACTCTGTGTTTAACAACAAATACATGATGCAACTATAAATTACACCAGGCATGTGTGATAGTTGGCCAATGTCCGAGGGACACAATATACGCTCAGGAAGCAATATTTTGATGGACAAACTCATTAGTTTATCATCACTAAGAAAATCTAAATATGATAAGCTGAAAAATATTATCACAACAGTAACTTCAAATGGTATAACATTCATCGCTCAAGTAAAATGGTTGGTCAGCATGCATTTCAAAGAAGTACATATTCTAATTCAAACTTTGATAACTGTTATTTTAAACTTGAGGCAAGGCAAGGCAAGTTTATTTATATAGCACCTTTCAACACAAGGCAATTCAAAGTGTGTTACAAAAATGAACGACATTAAGAGCATTAAGGAACATATTATACAATTATATCTAGAAACACTCATTTAAAAGTAATGATATAAAATGACATTTAAAAACACTCATTTAAAAGCAAAGATACAAATCAAAGATAATACAAGTTACAGTGCAGTTTAAGATATGAATGTATCAATTAAAAGCAGCGACAAAAAGAAAAGTCTTCAGCCTGGATTTAAAAGTAGTAAGAGTTGCAGCGGACCTGCAGGTTTCTGGGAGATTGTTCCAGATATTTGGAGCATAATAACTGAACGTTGCTTTTCCATGTTTAGTTCTGACTCTGGGGACAGAAAGCTGACCAGTCCCTGAAGACCTGAGAGATCTGGATGGTTCATAATTTAGCAGGAGGTCAGAAATGTATTTTGGGCCTAAACCATTCAGTGCTTTATAAACCAGCAGCAGTATTTTGAAATATATTATTTGACACACAGGAAGCCAGTGTAAAGACTTCAGAACAGGAGTGATGTGATCCACTTTCTTAGTGTTAGTGAGGACTCGAGCAGCGGCGTTCTGAATTAGCTGAGGCTTTCTAATAGATTTTTTAGTGAGACCTGTGAAGACACCATTACAGTAGTCGAGTCTACTGAAGATAAAAGCATGGACACGTTTTTCCAAATCCTGCTGTGACATTAGTCTTTTAATCCTAGATATATTCTTTAGGTGATAGTAGGCTGATTTAGTAACAGTTTTAATGTGACTGTTGAAACTCAGGTCAGAGTCCATGACTACACCTAGATTTCTGGCTTTATCTGTTGTTTTGAACATTGCAGACTGAAGCTCAGCGCTAACTTTTATACGTTCTGCCTTGGCTCCAAAAACCATTACCTCAGTTTTATCTTTGTTTAATTGGAGAAACTTCTGACACATCCAGTCATTGATTTGTTCAAAGCACTTACTCAGTGTTTGAATTGGAGCATAGTCTTGAGGGGAGAAAAGGATCAACTGTTGCAACAAAAGCAAGTGACGAACAATGCAAATAATGCATTACAATAAATGAAGTGAAAATTGATTCATTATGAGCAGGAAAAAGGACAACATGGCGTCAAGATACATTCAAATTGTACTGAGGAATATGTGTTTGGATCAAGAGATCCAAACACATATTCCTCAGTACAATTTGAAACCACATGAAACCACTATTTCAACAGCAGTTAAAAATATATATGAAAACAACCATGTCATGTTGAAGGTCTTAACTAAACAGTGAAATGCAGGAATTTATGTAGATGAAAATACTTTGTTTTACCTTAAAATTAATAAATGAATGCCTTTAACATGAACGTAATTATGTCAAGTAATGTCAAGTTTTAAAAGCACACAATCCAGAAGTTGCAAAAAGATCAGTATGACATTCTAAATCAACCAAAACTCATCACAGCAAAGTACAATTCAAATGCCTGCTATGTTATCAAAAACATTTCTAAAAGAGAAAAATAGTGACAAGTCGCTAAGGATTTTCATTTCATAAATATGCTCATGCCAAAAACACATGGCATGCAGGTACAGGACTGAACATGGCTTGAGAAATTGAACTCATAGGGCCAGTGAAATATGTAAATGAAAGGCATACCTGAAGGAAACTACCAAAGTCAAATGTTGGATAAAGAAGTATGTAAGACTATGGCAATCCATCTGACTCTCCAAACACTTAAGCATACGTGGACTTGTCCTTAGAGTCTGGTCAGCAGGCAGTGTGTTCACATTGTAAGATGACACATACTTTTAGTCACTGGTTCTAGAACCAGTTGTCAGGTAGGCGTCATAATTGTAAGGGCAGCACAATTGAAATTGAAAATGATTAAAAACTAAGAAGATGCATGAGAGGATAGGCTGTTTCTCAAAAAACACAACAAGAGCAACAGCGAATTTCAGCCCCAGGACAGAGAATACAACAAGAAAATCCAGCTCAACAAATAACACAAGAGCAGTTTAGATAGAAAGACAGTTTCCGGGAAAACATGTTTTCCTTATTTTTAAATGTTTAATAGTATCTAAAATCACCTAATAATTCAAAATGTCTGTAAACTACAAGATAATCACTTTTGTGAACTAGTGATGCATCATTGTGCTCAATATGTGAATTAAGTCAATTGTGGAATACGACTGAAGATTTACGCTTGTGCTTACTTGCAAAGTGAAATGAATGTACTTAAGGTAACTTCAACTCTAAATAATGAATATACATAATAATAAAACAATTCGACAAAAAAGTTTTCAACACTATATATTGTCTTGGAAATCAATGTGCAAGGTCAAACATTAAGTGGCACCACTTCCTACCTCAGGAGAAGAATCACAGTCTCCAAACACTTCAGCAAAGTCTGAAGGGCTTTTCCTCAGAGTCTGGTCAGCAGGCAGTGTGTTGTCATTGTAAGATGACACGAACTTAAAGTCACTGGTTCTGGAACCTGTTGTCAGGTAGGCGTCATAATTGTAAGCGCTGCGTAAAGTTCCTGTTCCGTCAACATCTGCGTAATTAGGAGGGAGATAAGCGCTGGGGATGGCGACTGCTCCATCAAACAACAGTCTGGGCTTTCTCCTGCGACAAAACCTCACACCCAGGATGATGATGATGAAGGTGAGAAAAAAGGTGGACACGGACACCAGAGCGATGATCAGATAAGAGGTCAGTTTGGAGTTCTTCTCATCGTAAGAAATATCCTTCAGTTCTGGCACCTCAGCCAAGTTATCAGAGATAAGTAAATACATGGAACAGGTGGCAGAGAGAGAGGGCTGTCCGTTATCTTTCACTGACACAACAAGGTTCTGTTTCATGCTGTCAGACTCAGAAATGTCCCGCTGTGTCCTGATCTCTCCGCTGTGGAGACCAATAGTGAAAAGTCCCGGATCAGTGGATTTGACTATATGATAGGACAGCCAGGCGTTCTGTCCGGAGTCCGCGTCCACCGCGATCACTTTGGACACCAGAGAGCCTCCGTGTGCAGCTTTGGGGACCAGCTCGGTCATGAAGGAGTTGCCCTCCGGGGCGGGGTACAGTATCTGAGGAGAGTTGTCATTCACATCCGATATGAACACACTGACGGTCACGTTGCTGCTGAGCGGAGGAGAACCGTTGTCTCTGGCCATCACGTGCACTTTAAAACTCCTGAACTGTTCATAATCAAACGTCCTCACAGCGTGGATCACCCCCGTGTCTCCGTTAACAGACAGATAGGAGGACACCGGGGCACCGTTCACCTCACCGGGTAACAGAGAATAAATCACGGTACCGTTTTGTCTCAAGTCGGGGTCTCGAGCAGTAACGGAACATAAAGTGGAGCCAGGTTTGTTGTTTTCAGTCACATGTGCGCTGTAGGACTGCTCCTCAAACACAGGTGGGTTGTCGTTGATGTCTGCTACAGATAACTGAACAGTTTTAGAGGAAGACAGAGGGGGAGAGCCCTCGTCAGTGGCAGTGATTGTAATGTTGTAATCAGACACTAGTTCACGGTCCAGTTGTCCTGTGGTCACCAGAGAATAATAGTTTTTAATAGAAGGAACCAACTTAAAAGGGACGTTTTGCTGAATGGAGCAGCGGACCTGTCCGTTAGTCTCAGAGTCTCTATCCTGCACGTTAATGATGCCCACCTCTGCACCAGGTGACACGTTCTCAGGTATGGGGTTAGTCAGGGATTTCAGGTATATTACAGGGGCATTATCATTCATATCAGTAATATCAATTATAACTGTGGCGTACGATGATAGACCTAAACTGTCCTTAGCTTCCACGCTTATTTCAAATGAACTCGTTTCTTCAAAGTCAATCTCACCACTAACTTTAATTTCTCCAGTTTTAGGATCAATAGAAAATGCATTTACATCATCACCAGATCCGTGGCCAAAATCATACGTCACATCTCCATTTACCCCTTCATCTGCGTCAGTAGCACTAACATTAATCACTATGGTTTCTGAAGGAGAGTTTTCAGGCAGACTGGCTTTATAGAAGGCCTGGCTAAACACTGGGGCGTTATCATTAGCATCCAGCACAGTGACGTGTATGACTACAGTACCTGATCTCTGAGGAGAACCTCCATCTAAAGCTGTGAGGAGCAAATTCATATCATTTCGCTTTTCACGATCAAGTTTATTTTCCAGTACAAGTTCAACCTTGTTACTGTCAACAGCGAGAATAAAGTTTTCATTTTTTTGTAAACTGTACCTCTGAACAGCATGTTGACCTATATCTGCGTCATGGGCTTTCTCGATAGAGAAGCGGTAACCCTTTTCAGCTGACTCACCTATTTCCATTTCAATCAATTGTTTTTTGAACGTGGGCGAGTTGTCGTTTACATCCTGAATATGTATACTAACACGATGAAGCTCCAGAGGATTTTCTAACACGAGATCTACTTTCACAATACACGAGGGTTTCTTGCCACAAAGGCTTTCTCGGTCCATTCTCTCCGATGTGACCAAATCTCCAGTACTCCGATTCATATCACAGTATCGCTTAAAAGTCCCCTCAAAATCAACACGGGCATTTCGGGACGATAAGGTCCTCAGATCAAGACTGAGATCTTTGGCTACATTCCCAATAACAGACTGGTGTTTCATCTCTTCTGGAATAGAATAACTCAGGTCTCCGTTAACGAGGTGCAGCGCTACAATAAAGGAAGCAAAGCAGAAAATCGGCAGCAGCGCTGAAAATCCTTTGTCTCCCATCCTGATAAAAAAAAGGTCTTCGTATTGTTAATGTCCAACCTGTCAAGATTATAATAAAATGTATATAAAAAAATAGTTAATCATCCAACAATGGGTACTGCGAACCATAACAATATTCTCGAAGTTAAAAACGACCGTCTTGGTCAAATACAACCGATCTGCATACAGTAGTTGTGGGTGTGGTGGTGTGCGTCCGTTCTGTAAGCCGACAGCGACACCTTGAGTCGCTTTATGTCTTCACAATGTAAGGTTATGAAATAGTTTTCCCAAAGTCTAAAATCACGTCACGGTAAATCACTCACATATTTATGACATATCACTATATGTTGAAAATAACTACGTTATGCAGTATTATCAGAGATGTAAGGTTCAGCACCATGGACAGTGATGGGGAAGATACTTCGATCTTTTTTCTTAAATAATAAGTATAAATTACCACAATGTTAAGAAACTGCATTGCATCTGAGAGCATTTCCAATGTGACTCAAGTAAAAGTACATAACTATCTTCAGCAAAATGTAAAGTATCAACAACGTACGTATTCGTTTAGCAGAAATAATCATTCTGTGACTGATTAATATATTATCATGACATTAAATAAAGCATCCTATTAAGCCCTTACAAAAAGGCCTAAATGCATCACACTGCAACTTACCCTGACACTGTGTCATAAAACTATATACAATTGTAGGTGTTTTATAGAAAATAAGAAACAAGGTCAGGAAAATAACAAGGAACATAACTATAATAACGGATAAGCATTTAGCTAAAAAATATAAAAGTAGTGTTGAAAACAAAACAAAAAATAGCTTCCAAATTGAAAAGGTTGATAATAATATAGATTGTTTAATAAATGCAGGTGATTTTTATGGAAAACTATCGTTACATAATATACATATATTATTAAACAACAATATTATTAATAACAATTCAAATCGTTATATTACTATCTTTAATTTAGCCTAATCACATTTGATAGTGTTTCTAAGGACAAATAAATCTACAACTGCTCCCTGGAGCCGAGAACCAGGAAGCCTCTTCGCTCTGGCACCTCTCTAAAAAACATCTTATATATTCAGTTGTGAATATACTTGAGGAGTGTTTCAGCACCATGGACAGATGTAAAAAAAAAGAAACAGTAAGGACGGAAGACAGCAATAGACCAGAGCACTGTTTTTTACACTTTGTCTGATGGCAAAATGATAAGTGTTTTCAGACTGCTGTGATGTGATTAAAAGAGTTTCTAAGAAGAACGTATATACACGACCTTATATTATAGAACCTTATCCATACATCCATGCTGAATCAGGCATAGGAACTGCAGCTGTTTTAATTAATCTTGGACAGTTAACATGATAACTAGTAGAAGGGGCAGGGGATTGAAAGAAATGCTGTGGGACGAACAACGAGTTTATATATATATATATATATATATATATATATATATATATATATATATATATATATATTGTGAAACATCACCCCTAAACCAAATCCAAAAAAACTGTCAATAAAAATTCAGCAAACAATGGTTATGTAATTTAGAGAATTAAACATTTTGGAAATCTTCTGCTATCCAAAATTAAAAATCCACAAAACTATTTAGCAGGAAGCACACACATTTGCATAATATAAAACGTCGTTGTTCAACAAGTCAGAAACAATACATCAACTATGACAAATACACGGGAAGGCTCCTACCTCAGGAGAAGAATCACAGTCTCCAAACACTTCAGCAAAGTCTGAAGGGCTTTTCCTCAGAGTCTGGTCAGCAGGCAGTGCGTTGTCATTGTCAGATGACACAAACTTAAAGTCACTGGTTCTGGAACCTGTTGTCAGGTAGGCGTCATAATTGTAAGCGCTGCGTAAAGTTCCTGTTCCGTCAACATCTGCGTAATTAGGAGGGAGATAAGCGCTGGGGATGGCGACTGCTCCATTAAACAACAGTCTGGGCTTTCTCCTGCGACAAAACCTCACACCCAGGATGATGATGATGAAGGTGAGGAAAAAGGTGGACACTGACACCAGCGCGATGATCAGATAAGAGGTCAGTTTGGAGTTCTTCTCATCGTAAGAAATATCCTTCAGTTCTGGCACCTCAGCCAAGTTATCAGAGATAAGTAAATACATGGAGCAGGTGGCAGAGAGAGAGGGCTGTCCGTTATCTTTCACTGACACAACAAGGTTCTGTTTCATGCTGTCAGACTCAGAAATGTCCCGCTGTGTCCTGATCTCTCCGCTGTGGAGACCAATAGTGAAAAGTCCCGGATCAGTGGATTTGACTATATGATAGGACAGCCAGGCGTTCTGTCCGGAGTCCGCGTCCACCGCGATCACTTTGGACACCAGAGAGCCTCCGTGTGCAGCTTTGGGGACCAGCTCGGTCATGAAGGAGTTGCCCTCCGGGGCGGGGTACAGTATCTGAGGAGAGTTGTCATTCACATCCGATATGAACACACTGACGGTCACGTTGCTGCTGAGCGGAGGAGAACCGTTGTCTCTGGCCATCACGTGCACTTTAAAACTCCTGAACTGCTCATAATCAAACGTCCTCACAGCGTGGATCACCCCTGTGTCTCCATTAACAGACAGATAGGAGGACACCGGGACACCGTTCACCTCACCGGGTAACAGAGAATAAATCACGGTACCGTTTTGTCTCCAGTCGGGGTCACGAGCAGTAACGGAACATAAAGTGGAGCCAGGTTTGTTGTTTTCAGTCACATATGCGCTGTAGGACTGCTCCTCAAACACAGGTGGGTTGTCGTTGATGTCTGCTACAGATAACTGAACAGTTTTAGAGGAGGACAGAGGGGGAGAGCCCTCGTCAGTGGCAGTGATTGTAATGTTGTAATCAGACACTAGTTCACGGTCCAGTTGTCCTGTGGTCACCAGAGAATAATAGTTTTTAATAGAAGGAACCAACTTAAAAGGGACGTTTTGCTGAATGGAGCAGCGGACCTGTCCGTTAGTCTCAGAGTCTCTATCCTGCACGTTAATGATGCCCACCTCTGCACCAGGTGACACGTTCTCAGGTATGGGGTTAGTCAGGGATTTCAGGTATATTACAGGGGCATTATCATTCATATCAGTAACGTCAATTATAATTTTGGCGTAAGAGGTTAGTCCTAAACCATCTTTAGCTTTCACGCTAATTTCGAAAGAACTGATTTCTTCAAAGTCAACCACACCACTAACTTTAATTTCTCCCGTTGTGGGATCAATAGAAAAAACATTTACATTTTCATCCGATATGTGGACAAAATTATATGTCACATCTCCATTCACTCCTTCATCTGCGTCAGTAGCACTAACTTTAATCACTATGGTATCTAGAGGCGAGTTTTCAGGCAGACTGGCTTTATAGACGGCCTGGTTAAACACTGGGGCGTTATCATTAGCATCCAGCACAGTGACGTGTATGACAACAGTACCTGATCTCTGAGGAGAGCCTCCATCTAAAGCTGTGAGGAGCAAACTCATTTCACTTTTCTTTTCTCGATCAAGTTTATTCTCTATCACGAGTTCAACCTTGTTACTGTCAACAGCGAGAATAAATATATTATTTTTTTTCAAGCTGTATCTTTGAACAGCATTTTGACCTATATCTGCATCATGGGCCTCGTCAATGGAGAAACGGTAACCCTTTTCAGCTGACTCACTTATCTCCATTTCAATCAAATTGTCATTGAATTGCGGCGAGTTGTCATTTACATCTTGAATATGGATACTAACACGATGAAGCTCCAGGGGGTTTTCTAACACCAGATCTACTTTCACAACGCACGAGGGTTTCTTGCCACAAAGGCTTTCTCGGTCCATTCTCTCCGATGTGACCAAATCTCCAGTACTCAGATTAATATCACAGTACCGCTTACGAGTCCCCTCAGAATCAACACGAGCCTTTCGGGAAGATAAGGTCCTCAGATCAAGACTGAGATCTTTGGCTACATTCCCAATAACAGACTGGCGTTTCATCTCTTCTGAAATAGAATAGCTCAGGTCTCCGTTAACGAGGTGCAGCGCTACAATAAAGGAAGCAAAGCAGAAGATCGACCGCAGCGCAGAAAATCTTTTGTCTCCCATCCTGACACAAAACCAGTTGTCGTCGTGTTAATGTCCAGCGTATTATCCAGATTATAATTAAAAGTACTCCCAAAAAAACCTTTATAATCCAACTCTGGGTACTGCGGACCATACAAAATATCTTCCAGGTGTTAACCGACCGTCTTGGAAAAATACAACCGATTTGCGTTCAGTAGTTGTGGGTGGGGTGGTGTGTGTCCTTGTTCTGTAAGCCGACAGCGACACCATGAGACGCTTTATATCTTTACAATGTGAGGTTGTGAAATAGTTTTCATAGTCTAAAATCACGTGAAGGTAATTTATTCACACACATATGTGACTCAGTTGAAAACAATGACTTTTCAATGGATATAATGCAGATAGAAAAATAAATCTCTGATTTAATATGGCACTTTCGCTGTCTTCCATCTATTGATGTCAAGACAATATGTCTAGTTCAAAAAGATTAATTTGCAGTATTATCAGGATGATACTTTGACCTGTTTTCTTATATAACGTGTTTCAAATACCAAGATGTAAAAAAACTGCATTGCATCGGAGAGTTACATTTGACTTCGGTAAAAGTGCATAACTATCTTCAAGAAAATGTACCGAACATATTAAAAACGAACGTGCTCGTTTAGCAGAAACAATCCTTCTGTGACTGACTGATATAATATCATGACATTAAATAAACGCATCCTATTAACCCCTAACAAAAAGGCCTACATGCATGACACTGCAACTTAACCTAACACAGTGTTATAAAACCAACATGAAACTGAAGGTGTTTAAAAGAAAAATACCAAACAAGGTCAGGTAAATAAAAATCCAATCTATAATAACATAAATAAACATTTAGCGAAAAATATAAAGTACTGTTGAAAATTGCTTCTAAAAAGGTTGAAAATAATTTAGATTTTGTAAAAGATATACGTGATTATAATGGAGGTTATCCTTACTAATTTAAATAAAATTGTACTGAACAACAATATTATTCATAACAATTTAGATCATAATATTACTATCAATCCTTTAGCCTAATCACATGTGTAAGTGGATCCAAGGAAAAACACATCTACAACTTCTCCCTGGAGCCGGATAAGCAGGCAGCCTCTTCGCTCTGGGACCTCTCCAAAACAATGCATTTGTTTGTGCATATCTGTATTCTTATGCATGTGTGTATTCGTACTATGCATTCATGCATGTTTATTTGTACTTTACTCTGTGAATTCAACAGCCATGAGGGAAACATTTAAATTCCCCTTGGGGATAATTAACTGGTCATCTTCTTATATCTTGAGTTGTGAATATGCACGAGGAGTGTTTCAACACCAAGGATAGATACCTCAAAACCAGTAAGGACCAACGTCACCATTAGACAAGATAACTGTAAGGTAAACTTCGTATCATGGCAAAAGATTACAGTTTTTTTCAGTTGCTAACACACAAAAATCTGACATAAAGCCTAATTATTTAAACTGACACTCAAAGAGCAAAACCTCAGCTAAAATCTCCAAAACTCGAAACACATTTTCAGCTCTGTACCCAATTTGCAATTCAACTTGGCACCCTTTGCAAAACACTACACACAGTTCTCTAAGTAAGACACAGAAAGTTGCGGTGCGCAATTTTGCGCGGGCACGGTACCAACCAGCAGCACAGAGGGAGAAGACCTCCGGTCACACTCGGAAAAAAACACATCCCAGTTAGTACAAATTACAGCATGGAACAACAAATTAAAATTCCAAAACAGAGTCAGCAACCAACATTTTACAAATGCAAACGTGATGCAAACTAATCGGGGAATGAAGGAATTGTTCTGATAAATCTCATCCGATGGTAATGCAGTTAAAGTGGGTGGAGATGTCTCTGCTCCTTTTGTGCTGGCCTGCAGCGGCACCATCAGGCACTTTTTACTCTTTGCATCTGCGAGTATTGTTCCCCATGTCTAAACCTTTATATATACAGTCTATGGTCTAAACCCAAATCATCTTCCCTAACTTCAATACGAACTGTGTGCCATATGTAAAACATAAACCTCACAACGTAATGTACAATGCTCAAAGTTAAAATAATTAAAAAATATATGCTTATTAAATAGCACCGTTTTATTATTTGATTGCACTGTGTATTTAATTATAGACAAAAACCTATACAAACAAGTAAAGAAATAGAAGCATGAAAAATGTCAATGTTGAACACGATGGTTAAACATAAACAACTCATTCAATTAACACATGAACCATTGTTCTATCACTACAATAATATCAGTACATACATGTGGTAAACAAAATAAAGTGTTCTTGTTGCAGGTATTCATTCTTGAACTTTATAGATTCTAATTAAATCATTACTTAGTATGCATAATAATGATTAGTGTAATAATCATTATATATATCTTTCATTATAATTATTATAATGAAACATTGGAAATTATGTCTAAAGGAGCAAATAAGTTATTTCAGTACCATGGAGAGAGTCAAAGGGAAGATCACATGGGAGGACTTGTTAAACAAATTACAAGACTTATTCTTCTGAGTTACTATTTTTTTACCAAGTCACGTTTCCAAGCAGTCATATAATGTATGGTTGCACAATGCACATGGTATGTTACAATTAATAATAAAGACAATATCCATATTTAGCACAACCATCTCCAACCCATCGTTGCCCAAAATGGGAAATGCTTTTTGTAGCCAAACAGTAAAAGCCACACTGACCATTGGGGCAGCTAGGATATAACAAACAAACAAAACAGAGACCTTAACCATTTCAGCACAATTGAAAGCGACACACATTGACAACCCTTTCTTCTGGCTTAATTCTCAAATATATTAAATAAGTCAACATTTCCTTAATCTGATTAAAATATACATTGTTTTATCCATTGAAATGCATGGTATGTTAGCAGCAGCTAATTTGGTCTCGAGCCATTAAGCTAAAGCAGATGTGAGGAGGAGGCTAAAGATGTCTGGTAAGCAAACGTCTTTATAACCAATGCCCCCCTGTTTCTTTGTATTTACAGACTTGTAGTATTCAGCAGCAAACACTGCCATCTTCCCAGGAGCCTGAAAAGGCATCAAGGACATTTCTTTCACATATTCAGAGAGTAGTACCTCTTGGAGTTCCTCTCTAAGATGCAATGAGCACAGTGAGACAATTGGTTTGTTGGTTGGTTAAGTGTATGTCCTGTATGCAAAAAAAACTAACTTGCCCCTTAATCTATCTGGTCTTGATCAACAAAACGGCCCAACAGACATTTTGTTTCGGTTATAGGTATGTGTTAAAAAAAAACTAGTTACCAAGTTACCATTGCATTACCAAGTAATAGAAACAACGCCTCAATAATGACTGTATACCTTTTATATTGAATAGAATATAATAGAATCGTTTAATGTCATTATACATGTACAATGAGATAATAAATGCTTCTCCCTTTCAAGGGTGCCATCAAAACAAAAAAAACATCACAACATAAGACAACAAATACACGCAGCATATACTTAGGAATAAGGAATAAAGGAATAAGGAATAAAGTGCAGTAATTATTTCCAGGAGTATACAAATAAAATCTGTAATGTAATAAATAATAATAGGTATTTATAATAATAATAATACTATATATGTACAGAGTCACATTTATCGTACGGAGTCACATTTATGATGATTAAGAGGTGTGATTTCAGGTGTTAAGAGCAATGATGGCTCTTGGGAAAAACTGCCTTTGAGTCTGTTTGTATACACCTGTAATGCCTGCCGGAGGGCAGCAGGTTGAACAGGTGAAAGCCGGGGTGTGAAATGTCCTTAACAATGTTTTTGCTCTACTGAGGCAGCGGGAGGTGTAAATGTCCATCAGGGAGGGGAGAGGGCAGCCGATGATCCTCTGTGCTGCTTTTACGACTCTCTGGAGCCTCATCCTGTCGGCCTCAGTGCAGCTGGCGTACCACACTGTGCTGCAGTATGTCAATAGGCTCTCGATGGTAGAGCGTTAGAAGGTCACCAGCAGCTTAGTGGCCAAGTTGTTCTTCCTGAGCACCCTCAGGAAGTGCAGACGCTGCTGGGCCTTCTTGATGACAGCTGTGGTGTTGTCCTTCCAGGAAAGGTTGTTGGTGATGAGGACGCAGAGGAACTTGAAGGTGTGGACCCTCTCCACACACTCGCCGTTAACGTCGAGGGGAGCGAGGTTGGTAGTATTCCTCCTGAAGTCTACGATGATCTCTTTGGTTTTTGTGGGGTTCAGTGCCAGGTTGTTCACTGAACACCACGCTGAGAGCTTCAGTACCTCACTCCTGTAGGCAGACTCGTCTCCTCCTGAGATGAGCCCCACCACAGTGGTGTCGTCAGCAAACTTGACGATGATGTTCTCTGGGTGGGCTGGACTGCAGTCGTGGGTGTATAGGGAGTACAGGAGAGGGCTCAGCACACAGCCCTGAGGAGAGCCGGTGCTGAGAGTGCAGGTGGAGGAGTGATGGGGGCCAAGTCTCACACACTGGGGGCGGTTAGTGAGGAAATCTTTGATCCAGGAACAGGTGGGTGGGGGAAGGCCTAGGTTTGATAGTTTGCAAACTAGAATGTCCGGGATGATTGTGTTGAACGCTGAGCTGTAGTCAATAAAGAGCAATCTGACGTAGCTCCCATGATGCTCCAGGTGGCTCAGTGCAGAGTGGAGAGCTATGGCTATGGCATCTTCAGTGGATCTATTTGCTCTGTAGGCAAACTGGTGTGGGTCGAGGGTGGGGGGAAGGCAGGCCTTTATGTGATGTAACACCAGCCTCTCAAAACACTTCATGATCACAGGTGTGAGTGCAATGGGGCGGTAGTTATTAAGGCTGTCTGTGGTTGCTTTCTTATAGCTTGCTAGCATTACTCCAAGCTGCAAACAAACAGCATTTTGTCTTTCAACTTGATGCATCACAATAAGCTGGCCAGCAGCTCCACCATGGCCTTCACACAGACCCCAAACTAATCCTTTGAATTGTGCAAAATTGAAAGATGAATTGCAATGCCATGTCTCACATTACACCAAAGTCAGAAATGTAGTTACTTCCAACATTTTCTGTTTCCTAAATATAAATATTAACTGTAAATACAAAACCTAAAATCAAACGCACATTTTTAACTCTCATGAGGTTCAGGTAATAATGCCCGATGACATCAACTACCGCTGTTTTGAAGCAATTCAGACCAAACTGCATTGGTCAGGTGAACTGTTCCCATTAGCAACAAACTCAAATTCAAATATATCACAATGTTGAAGTCAAGATGACACCATACCAATAATGCAGCAACATTACTTTTACAAAGTGAATGGCTAGCACATTCAACTAAGGGCAGGTAGTAAAATACAAAACTAATTAACATTTATTAACACCTGCACTGTTGCTGTCCCTTAATATAAGTTTACATTAACTTGAAATCATAGCATTACCTGTGGTTTACAAACAGGAGGGGGGGGTCAAGATGAACCAATTTCCGCCAGATAAGCAGGGAAATATCGTAAAAAGTAAGAAACTAATACATGGAAGTGTTAAAATGGCAAATATAATTCAACACGTATATAAGTTACCCTCCTCAGTTGGGCAGGCCTGGTCCGCTGGGTTGCAGTGCCTGCTAATCGTGAGGGACAAAAACAAGAAAAGCCACACACCAAAACAACGAAAGCATGCAATATTCAAACCACAATCTCTATAAAATAATAACAGTGAGATATTTAGCATACAGAAAAGCAAGTGTCACACCGTGCAGTCCCTACACTGAAGGCAGGCAGCGTTCCAACCGGGCCCAGGCCTACGCCGCAGAGGAAGAGGAGCGCAACCTAAGACACAAACAATAAAATGATTATATTGCCATACACTGCACATGAAGAAAATGAACAAAACATACAAAGAACACTATAGGACAGCCTGGTCCTTTTGAATAGGAAACAACATAACATGTTAGTTGCCAGCCTCCTTCACCAACTCAATATACAATTAAAGAGTTAAAAACAAGGCATACTTTCACAGAGTTATTTTCCAACTCAGCTCGATCCTGCCGGGGAAATGGTCACTTAATATCCCGGGTTGCTGGGCCGGTTGTGTGCATTGAACTTTGTAAAACACATAAATAGGTTGCTTAAAACCAGTGTTGGGCAAGTTACTTTTAAAAAGTAACTAGTAATAGTTATAGTTACTGCTCTCATAAAAGTAACTAGTAACAAGTTATTTTACTTTAAAAATAATAACAATAAAAATACAAGTTTTTGTGTTGTTCTGTGGCACAGTAAGAGAAAAGACAACTCCCCATCATTGTAGCAATTATCATTATGAAATGTAGTGGAACAATAAAACACAAAAGATAAGTGCTGTGCAGCGCTGCTGCTCTCACTGATACTTGCATCTGCCATTGCGTGTGTGTGTGTGTGTGTGTGTGTGTGTATTTTCCCCATAAGTCAAGACCCGCCCAACTCTGTCTCTGATTGGCTTACCCTGAAATGTTACCCTGAAATGTTACCCTGCGTTAACCAATCATCAATCCTCTCTGGTCACTTTCACTTTTCCATGGTACTGTGAGAGGACATCACTGTATTCGCCTGTAAATTACATCCGATTCGGTTCAGTTGGATCACATAATGTAACGCAGTAACGCACCCATTTAAATCACAGCAACGATAACGGCGTTACTGAATGGGAATATGTAACGTTATTAGTTACCGCCAAATGTAGTTGCGTGACAGTAACGCGTTAGTTTGTGACGCGTTAGTCCCAACACTGCTTAAAACACAATTAAAACGTCGGTTTAAAACGCCATTTAAAAGCGAATTGCTCATAACAGACCCGGTCTCGTGCCTGTCGGGAGAGTTTCCCTCCGTCAACGGTAAAATCTCGTCTTGCACTCGCCCTAATAAAACCCAAACTAAATGAGCCACTTGCATAAATTCATTTAAAAGACCATAAAACCACCTTAAAACTGTTATTCCTACCTTTGTGAGAGGGAGAAGACCAGTGATCGTGCAGCCAAGAGAGACGTTCTTGAACTGACGGAAAACTTGTTATGACTTCCTGTTTACCCGGTCACCGATCATGTGACCGAATCAGGTGACACCGTCAGGTGACAATGACGTCAGATTCCCAAAGCCTTTAATTGTTCTCTTCTTTCAGACTCCTCATACAATCAAACATGTTTAAAATGTGATTAAAACCAGAATAGCTTTTGTGCAAAGGCCATAGCACAGGCATTGAAAAAAAAGTGCGACTAACGTATAGTAACAAAAGTGAATCCTCACACATAGGCTTATGGCAAAAGCAAGCATATATCCATATTTTAAATAAACCACAGGTGTTACTGTGCAATGTGCTTAAAGTAATGTTAAATATGCTACTGTGTGTCCTCACTGTCCTGTGCTGCAGGCCTTGGCCGTTCCGCAGGATATGGGCTTGATGAGTTTAAAAAGGCACCACACTTCAATATGTTTGCCAAAATAGAAACAAACCCCCACATCTTAATACAGATTAATCAGCCCGCCGCTACTATGACGAACCCAACTGTACACATTATGTGGAGGCTTACAGAGCTTCAATGAACATCGGACGTTCAGAATGGAACGTTAGTTGTTTGCTGCTGACTGAGCTCCTTAGCAACTGAGACAAACTATTGTAGTTTCCACCACACCCGCACCAATGACTGCGGTCAACTCAGCCGTCTCTCGCATTTGCTTGGTCAAATGAGCAGCGCTTCATTTTTGAGTGCGCGATTAATAGCGTCTTTACGGTAATCGCCGAGAAGTGGCGCTGACGATAGTAAAAGTGCTTATGCTATATTTGATCAATCAATCAATGATATTTGATGAGGGACCAAATTATTTTTAGCCATAAGTTCTTAATAAAATTGGTACTGTTGGACTCAGTACATGTTAGACTACTACCATACAATCAAGTACTTTTACTGTGTACTTTTTGAGTAATACTCTGTCAAACTCCCCTCCAGAGTACAATAATGCATGTTTTCTGCCCTCTTTGATGAGAGATACAATCATTTTTTGCAATGAGTTCTTAATAAAATCGGTTATGCTGAATTCTGTACTACTTGGACTACTACCACGAGTACAATCAAGCACTTTTACTGTGTACTTTTAAAGTAATAACTCCTGTCCTGAGTACACAAAAGAATGTATTCTGCTATCTTTGATGAGAGATAAAATGATTTTTTGCAATAAGTTCTTAGTGAAATTGGTACTGTTGGATTCAGTACTACTTGGATTAGTAGCACAAGTACAATCAAGTATTTTTACTGTGTACTTTTTGAGTAATCCTTTGTCAAACTCCACCCCTGAGTACAATAATGCATGTTTTCTGCCATCTTTGATGAGAGATAAAAGGATTTTGTGCAATAAGTTCTTAATGAAATTGGTACTGTTGGATTCAGTACTACTTGGACTACTACTAAAAGTACAATCAAGTACTTTTACTGTGTACTTTTTAAGTAATACTTGTTTAAACTCCTGTCCTGAGTACACAAAATAATGTATTCTGCTATCTTTGATGAGAGATAAAATGATTTTTTGCAATACGTTCTTAGTGAAATTGGTACTGTTGGATTCAGTACTACTTGGACTAGTAGCACAAGTACAATCAAGTATTTTTACTGTGTACTTTTTGAGTAATCCTTTGTCAAACTCCACCCCTGAGTACAATAATGCATGTTTTCTGCCATCTTTGATGAGAGATAAAAGGATTTTGTGCAATAAGTTCTTAATAAAATTGGTACTGTTGAATTCAGTACTATTTGGACTAGTAGCACAAGTACAATCAAGTATTTTTACTGTGTACTTTTTGAGTAATCCTTTGTCAAACTCCACCCCTGAGTACAATAATGCATGTTTTCTGCCATCTTTGATGGGGGATGAAATGATTTTGTGCAATAAGTTCTTAATGAAATTGGTACTGTTGGATTCAGTACTACTTGGACTACTACTAAAAGTACAATCAAGTACTTTTACAGTGTACTTTTTGAGTAATCCCCTGTCAAACTCCCCTCCAGAGTACAATAATGCATGTTTTCTGCCATCTTTGATGAGAGATAAAATGATTTTGTGCAATAAGTTCTTAATGAAATTGGTACTGTTGGATTCAGTACTACTTGGACTACTACTAAAAGTACAATCAAGTACTTTTACTGTGTACTTTTTGAGTAATCCCCTGTCAAACTCCCCTCCAGAGTACAATAATGCATGTTTTCTGCCATCTTTGATGAGAGATGAAATAATTTTGTGCAATAAGTTCTTAATGAAATTGGTACTGTTGGATTCAGTACTACTTGGACTACTACTAAAAGTACAATCAAGTACTTTTACTGTGTACTTTTTGAGTAATCCCCTGTCAAACTCCCCTCCAGAGTACAATAATGCATGTTTTCTGCCATCTTTGATGAGAGATAAAATGATTTTGTGCAATAAGTTCTTAATGACATTGGTACTGTTGGATTCAGTACTACTTGGACTACTACTAAAAGTACAATCATGCTTTGCCTGTCCAGATACGATGCTGTAGTACATGGAGAGAAGTTCCTGGAGGCTGACTCCACAGAAATTATAGGCCATGGACTCCATGAGGACTGTAGAGCCATCACAGATCAGCATGACAGGTCTTTTTTTGGCTCCCCTTCCATGGAGTCTTATTACATCAGTCAGAAATGACCCAAGGAAAAAGGATATGGAGGCTATTGTGTGGTCTTTTGTGATGTAGGTGGCCACAGGGACAGGGGAGGATCCTTTGAATGGATTTCGGACCACCATCTCATACACATAAAAAGGTGAGGTTTTCCCTTTTGCCTTTTTAACAATGCTCCCTGTCGCATCCACATATACAATGTCTTCCCTGCACCTGTCATGGAAGAGGTCAATTGTTTTGTTGGACCATAGCATGACTCCTTTGGGGTGTGCTATAATTTTTTTAATGACTGCTTCCTCAGTCTCAAGCTCTTCCTCCATCATTTTTCTGAGGCTGATAATTTCATTGCTGTGTTTTCTCAGCTTCTTTCTTGCCTGCCAGGACAATGTTTTCATCACACCAGTTGATGGTACCTGGTCTCTGTTTCCAGAAGCCAACACAGTGTCATCCAGTTTATTGAGCTTATCAAGGTACACACTTCTGGGAAGTTTGCTGGTGAGGGCATTAGCAAGTGCATCCCTTTCATCTGCACGCACAGGCCGATGTTTGAGTTCTTCACAGTTGTGCCATGATTTTTCACCTCTGAAGGTCACAACTGCCTTAAGGGATGACTCATCCTCAATGTCAACTTCGACCTCCACAGGACAGTTATCAAATCGACAGTAGCCAACACATGAAAAAAGTGACCCTTTCCTTTTTGACCAAACTGTTCGCACACTGTGAGATTTGAAGACAAAGCAACAGTGTGGGTGGACACTCCGGATGCCAGTGGCCATGACTGAAGTCCAGTTTAAAGATTTGAATCGACGCTTATGTTGTCTCATCCTCAGTTTCTTCCAGTCACTTTTAGTGACAAAAAAAAATGAAGGATTTGAAGGCAATTTAAATGAGTGTAAGAGTTGCCCATCTTTTGAGTGTGATGAGGAGTCATATGTCCCTGATGAATTACACTGTAAAACACAATGAAAACATATTAGCGAAAGTGACCAAAGTTGGAATGACTCTTTACTGATGTGAATCAATATATCTGAAATTGTTTATTTGGGACTAACTATAATTTCACTCCACACAGTAGTGTGCATGTTTCATAACACACTAACACTAACTACGTGCTAATATGCGATATTTACCTCTGAAACGTCTTCTGGTTCACTCGTCTCTGTGAATGCCTGTCTAACCGACGATGGGGTAGCAGGCACTGTGCGGTCAATGTCAGTGGAACTGTGGTCACTGTCGATGGGGCAGGCCGTGTGGTCACTGTCTGTCGATGGGCTGGCAGGTGCTGCGGTCACCATCTGTGTCTTGTGTCTCATCTGCACATGACAAGGAGCAAATGAAATCCAAAGATGTAATTATTAATCAAATAATATAAAATATTATAGCACATCCAAATTAAAGTTGTTCACACAGGCAGACTGATGATGAAGATAAAAGCAAAGCAGAAATAAGAATCAATATTAGTGCAATATTTATAAAAAATGTACCTTTTTATGATGATTATAGGCATGATGAAGCCGTGTCCTATTGGTCTTGGAATCGGATATTCCAAGCTCCTGACACACCTCGCCCCAGAAAGTGTCTTTCTCGTCACCTTCATCGTTGTCTTTTGTTTTGGTTGTGGCTCGAAGCTTGTCAGTGACAGCCAAAAGGACTTCTTTTGTTATTGTTATTTTTCTTGTCTGAAATTGAAATGTCAAAGTTCCGTCATTTCTTTGTAAAAAAATATGACATTTGAGAAATCATTGAATTTTTTAATGCAATTACAATTGTGTGACAAATAAGAAACACTTGCCTTCCCAAACGTTGAGAAAACCAAGACTCTGAAAAGACATAACAAGTTAAAATCTATTATTTATAGTTAGACTTTTCACTCAGTTTAGACTTTTTTAATTAATTAGCTTGATTCCCTGACTTCTGATTTGTTGCCTATGCTATGTCGATTTGCACTGAAAGGACAGAGGGATATATTCATAGGTGTCATTTAAGCTGGGGATGCTGGGTACATGTCCCCAGCACTTTTTAAAATGTTGTCCATACATTTTATAAAAGTATAACTTTATAACCTGTAATAAACAAGAACACTGTTTTTTTCTTATTTAAAAAAAATAATAATACATGTACATCTTGAGAAAACAGTTTGTCCGTTGACAATTTCTATGGGGATTCTTAAATTTGGACATGTTCATACAATTTTAAAAGATAATGTATCACCCAGTCCCCCAGCAGGGTTTTTGTTTACAAACGTGTCATCTGTTAAACAACATGTGAGTTCAGTGTGTCGGGTGCCGCAGGAAGTAGGGGTGCTGGAGGAGCTGAATGGTGTACATTTGAAAAACTGAGCGACCACCTAAATAAAAATGATTAAACTACATATAATAGTTATGATTTGACTTAAAATAAAGTCAAATCAGAACTATAAACAATTAATATAAACATTTGTGTTTTATTTTCGAACACAATTATGTATATAACTACTTTTCTGTTGAAATACAAATATACGTACCCTCGACGAGCTTCCATTACAGATGAGGTCAATGGAAGCACTAATTGACAGGTATAGAGAACCGCAGTGACGCGTGGTAAAACCCGGAAGTAAACTTCTTCCGGTTCCTTCGTGAAAAACCAATGCAAATTCTCCATAGGATTTTGGAAAATAGCTCGAAATAAGGTCTGTGGTTGACACACATTTAAGAGAGGGATCACGTTTTGTTCAGCCGGATAATCTCCACATGTCTACCCTACTTTTATAATTTTTGAATCATAAATCTAGTCGCCAAAAGCGAAATGCTAACGTTATGCTATAAACGAACTACAAGCCAGTACAGCAGCAGGGTCGCACGACTTCAACGTCACGCCAACTTAAGATCGTTTCAACTGACTTGCACTGAAACTGCACTTTGAACACTTTAAATATATTAACATTTTAAACGGTATACCCCGGTTATCTAGGCCCTTTTTGTTTTATGTATACATGTCACACTGTGGGAAACGATATTTCGATATTTCTGGATGTATAACACATGTATAATTTTTGCAACCATGTCTCCTAAAAATTACGTTCCCACAGAACTAAACTGCATTCTCAATTACGTTTAGCTAGAAACGTATTTTCTCCCACGTTACGTTCGTTATGAACGTATCTTAAATACGTTTATTTTCTACATATCTTTGCCATTTATTGTCTTGCTTATAATAATGATAATAGTCATTTATAAATATCATTTTAGAGCACACCTTTGAAATCGACAATCGGGCTCGATATATGGTTACATTAAAATCAGTAGGCGAGGCTGTAATTTCGCCAGCTGTTAATCTCATGAGCGAGGCAGAAAATAATAGTTTTAACATGACAAAAAGCTGCTGTGTCATTTATTGCACCTCAAACATTAAAACAAATCCAGAGTTACGTGTTTCTGTGCTTCCTCGAAGAAGAAAGGACAGTAACAGAAGATCTCTGTGGCTTCAGGCTTGATCGCTGTTCAAATGACAGCGTTGGTTTCCCCAAAAGTGGGCGGGGCTGTAAAGTGACTTAGATTTTACTATCATCTATTATTCAAAACCATTCTATTTATTCTAACGTAAATTGCATGCCAGTCTTTTATCTTTTTATTTATTTGTTTTTATTTTAAATCGTATAATGTCGGACTTGTTTTGTCGTCTGTGAGGAAAATAAATGGGGCTTAGAGCCTCAAAATACTGAAATCTGTATTTTTTTAATCTTTTCCTTCTAATTTGTTATTCTTTTCTAAATAACACACTGTTATTTACTCAACAATAACACACAATTATCCTTGTTTTTATTTATTCGTTTAATTCTATAATCTTGGGCATTTTAGCATGCTTTTTAGCCGTAAATAAAGTCACCAGAAACAGACGGGACATTTCGAGATTTAGGATGGCCAAAGATACTACACTACCCATAATCCCCAGCTATCGTTTGGGACTACAGTCCCGTTGACAAACCCTGTGATGTTGGAGTGGCAGTGCGCCAAGGTTACGCCGAGCGTCAAGCTCTTTGAAATGGAACGAAACCACGGCAGACTATTCAAAACTGGACTCGAACGCCCCCCGAGAAATACACATGCTGGCTATTGTGTTTCGCAACATGTTCTCTATGGCACGTATCTACTGGGAATTGTAGTTTTAAAAGACGTTTTTCCAAAAATTAGAAGTTGCCAGTATTAAACTGTGTACAGCCCTGGAGGTTTAGGCGATAGGAAACACATTGGTGTGTACACATTTAAAACATGTAATTACTAAATGGGTGAAAATCGCTTGTATCCATAATGTGCAGCATTAATATATACCCACATGACAGCTCATTGTTACTTTGTAATTCTCCACTACAAATCAGAGGTTAACCTGGTATTTTTACTCCACTACATTTAGTTTAGTTACTTTGCAGATTCTGATTAATGATGTGAAATATAAACAACCCTTAAAGCAGACTTTAGTTACACCTGAGTGAAATTCAGGGAAGGTGATTGTCAAGTGCCAACAATCAGGAGAGATATTTGATAGGTGGTGCTTGAGAAGACGAAACATTTATCTGCAGATCTCTATAAAGTATTCATTACTCGTTATTCTCTACTAATAGTTAATTAAAAACTGTATAATGGCTCTTTTGCACATTCCTTTCAAGATTTCAAGATTTTCTAAGGTGTATTGATCATATACACAACTTGGGTCGCAGGTTCCTCAACAGCGCATTACAAGACTCAAAAAGTACACAGTAAAAGTACTTGATTGTACTTTTGGTAGTAGTCCAAGTAGTACTGAATCCAACTGTACCAATTTTATTAAGAACTTATTGCAAAAAATCCTTTTATCTCTCATCAAAGATGGCAGAAAACATGCATTATTGTACTCAGGCGTGGAGTTTGACAAAGGATTACTCAAAAAGTACACAGTAAAAGTACTTGATTGTACTTATGGTAGTAGTCCAAGTAGTACTGAATCCAACAGTACCAATTACATTAAGAACTTATTGCACAAAATCATTTTATCTCTCATCAAAGATGGCAGAAAACATGCATTATTGTACTCAGGGGTGGAGTTTGACAAAGGATTACTCAAAAAGTACACAGTAAAAATACTTGATTGTAGTTTTGGTAGTAGTCCAAGTAGTACTGAATCCAACAGTACCAATTACATTAAGAACTTATTGCACAAAATCATTTTATCTCTCATCAAAGAGGGCAGAAAACATGCATTATTGTACTCTGGAGGGGAGTTTGACAGGGGATTACTCAAAAAGTACATAGTAAAAGTACTTGATTGTACTTGTGCTACTAGTCCAAGTAGTACTGAGTTCAACAGTATCAATTTCACTAAGAACTTATTTTTTAAAATCCTTTTATCTCTCATCAAAGAGGGCAGAAAACATGCATTATTGTACTCTGGAGGGGAGTTTGACAGAGTATTACTCAAAAAGTACAAAGTAAAAATACTTGATTGTAGTTTTGGTAGTAGTCCAAGTAGTACTGAATCCAACAGTACCAATTACATTAAGAACTTATTGCACAAAATCATTGTATCTCTCATCAAAGATGGCAGAAAACATGCCTTATTGTACTCAGGGGTGGAGTTTGACAAAGGATTACTCAAATAGTACACTGTAAAAGTACTTGATTGTATTTGTGGTAGTAGTCTAACATGTACTGAGTCCAACAGTATCAATTTTATTAAGAACTTATGGCTACAAATAATTTGATCCCTCATCAAAGATGGCAGAAAACATGCATTATTGTACTCAGGCGTGGAGTTTGACAAAGGATTACTCAAAAAGTACACAGTAAAAGTACTTGATTGTACTTTTGGTAGTAGTCCAAATAGTACTGAATCCAACAGTACCAATTACATTAAGAACTTATTGCACAAAATCATTTTATCTCTCATCAAAGATGGCAGAAAACATGCATTATTGTACTCAGGGGTGGAGTTTGACAAAGGATTACTCAAAAAGTACACAGTAAAAATACTTGATTGTAGTTTTGGTAGTAGTCCAAGTAGTACTGAATCCAACAGTACCAATTACATTAAGAACTTATTGCACAAAATCATTTTATCTCTCATCAAAGATGGCAGAAAACATGCATTATTGTACTCAGGGGTGGAGTTTGACAAAGGATTACTCAAAAAGTACACAGTAAAAATACTTGATTGTAGTTTTGGTAGTAGTCCAAGTAGTACTGAATCCAACAGTACCAATTACATTAAGAACTTATTGCACAAAATCATTTTATCTCTCATCAAAGATGGCAGAAAACATGCATTATTGTACTCAGGGGTGGAATTTGACAAAGGATTACTCAAAAAGTACACAGTAAAAATACTTGATTGTAGTTTTGGTAGTAGTCCAAGTAGTACTGAATCCAACAGTACCAATTACATTAAGAACTTATTGCACAAAATCATTTTATCTCTCATCAAAGATGGCAGAAAACATGCATTATTGTACTCAGGGGTGGAGTTTGACAAAGGATTACTCAAAAGTACACAGTAAAAGTACTTGATTGTAGTTTTGGTAGTAGTCCAAGTAGTACTGAATCCAACAGTACCAATTACATTAAGAACTTATTGCACAAAATCATTTTATCTCTCATCAAAGAGGGCAGAAAACATGCATTATTGTACTCTGGAGGGGAGTTTGACAGGGGATTACTCAAAAGTACACAGTAAAAGTACTTGATTGTACTTGTGGTAGTAGTCTAACAAGTACTGAGTCCAACAGTATCACTTTTATTAAGGATGCATCGATAAAAATCATTTTATCTCATCAAATATAGCAGAAGTTGCATGATTTTGTTCTCAGGAGGGGAATTTGAGAGTATTACCCAGAAAAAAGACAGTAAAAGTACTTCATTTTATTGTTGGTAGCAGTCAAACTAGGACTGAGTCAAACAGTGTTAGTTTTTTTAAGAACTCATGGTAAAAATAATTTGTATCGCATGAAGCAGAAAAAACATGCATTATTTTTACTCTTGCGTTAGTGCCGCTTCTCAGCGATTACCGTAAAGGCGCTATAAATCGCGCACTCAGAAATGAAGAACTGCTCATTTGACCAAGCAAATTTGAGAGACGGCTGAGTTGACCGCAGTCACCAACTTCACCATGAACCAAACAGAGTGAGGATTTCAAGTTAGTTATTTTTCATTTCCTCGCTTCTAGGTCCTCGGGATCACCGGAAGTTGATCTTTCTACGCCATCTTGAGGAGCGTCCCATGGTGCTTATTTGTGCCGGAGGACCGAGCGAGGATCGAGGATCGAGGAGCGATAACGGAGGAGCGATAACGGAGGAGCGATAACCAAGGCACTACCGGACCATCTCCCGGTGAAACACCTCATCCACTCGCCCCGCCCCCTTACTAATGCAGCGCATGCACTGATGCTTCTTAACATGAGAGCAGTTTAACAGCGTTAAGATAACACAATAAACTCACGGGAGTCACTCCTCAGTTTATACAGTGTTTCAAATTCATATAACATCTATTGTGATATATCTGAATAACAAAGTGGATACAAATCATTTTATTAATTTATTGGAAACATTTTTCATGATCTCCGATTCATTTTTATTATGAACACAATACAATTAAAAGAGAGACAGATTGAATGTCTGTCAGCAGGAACAGCTTTTTTCGTTTTACATTTGTATTTATTGTCATTTCCATTCAGTCACAGCTGAGACATGAATTACATGATGATTTGTCTCAGTTCAGCCTAAGTTAGTGCCGTTACTTCATTTTAATTGTATGCCTATAGGCTACTATTACGATAATGCAACCTCTGTTCACATTTATTTAAACCACAATATTTCTGTTATGCTTTTTCTTCTCTCAATATTTTTTCTTTGTGCACTCAAAGAAATATTAAACTATTGTTTGTTCATTCATTTTAAGAATGGCTTTTATCTGTTTTTGAAAATGAGTTCTTATTTTATTTGATTTATTTGGGTCTACAACAGATGATACAAATGTTTATGTCAGTAAATGTGTACTAACAGAGGAGACAGATTTGGCTGCTGTCAGACGATCAGCTGTGCGGCGTCATCACAAAAGGACGTCGCTTCACTTTCCTCGCTCCTCGCTCGTCTGTATCACCGGAAGTTGATTTGTCTTCGTCATCTTGAGTACCGTCCCATGGCGCTTATTTCTGCCGGGGGATCGAGGAGCGATAATGGAGGAGCGATAATCGAGGAATCACCAGACCATCCTCCGATGAAATCCACAGATACTCGCCCCGCCCCCTTACTGTGTATCGCTCACTGATTGGACGATGCAGTGCATGCACTGATCCGATGCTTCTTGACATGAGAGCAGTTTCCCAGCGGAGTGAATAAAATACATGAAACTCACGAGTCACTCCTCAGTCTATACTGTGTTTTGTTTCAATTCATGTATCATTTAGTTACAACATATGTGATATAGGCTATCTGAACAACAAAGTGGTCAAAACATGTTTTATTCATTTATTGGAAACATTTTCATGATCGCTTTTTTCGTTTATACATTTTAAGAATGGCGTTTATCTTTTTTTGAGAATGAGTTCTTATTTTATTTAATGTATTTGGGTCTACAACAGATGATACAAATGTTTGTGTCAGTAAATGTGTGCTAACAGAGGCGGGGGGTGTTTTGTGAAAATAACGGGGACAGAGCTGGCTGCTGTCAGACGATCAGCTGTGCAGCGTCATCACAAACGGACGTCGCTTCACGTGACGCTCCGGGAAAAAGGACGTCCCATTGCTCTTAAAACTAATTTCCCTGCTTCTTGTGCATGGTTTCCTTGCGTCTCACTTCCCTGCAGGAAGGGACTAAACGCAGGGAAACGACGCAAGTGAGGGACGCAAGGATTCCATTTAATGGACCTGAGAAGGACCCTACACTCAAAAAAATAACTCTACTTGGGTTGGGTCAATGCAATCTATTAGGATTGATACAACTTATTTATAAGGTGTGTTACCAACTTAATTTACCTGGGTTGGGTCAACGTAATTGCTTAAAGCTGAAAGAAAGCCATTTCATCATGTGGAAATACTGTCCATGATTTAATCAAGTTCATTCAAAGAATAACTTTTGAGTGTTTACATATTTAAAACGTTTAGAGTGAACAGTAACAGAAACAGAATTTCAACAGTAGTCTAGTGAGCTTCAAGGGTGGAAACATAACACAAACGCGAGATGTTGAAATACAAAATTGTATTTCACAAAATAGGCAAAGAGAAACAATGCTGCAGATGCTTGAAAAAATTAAGTTTCTTCCCAAATATTATATGAAATATAATACGAGGATGCATTCGTGTCTCACGTCATTGCTGTCAGTCTAAGTATGCAGATTAGAGAACATGCAATAAAAAAAGCCCATTAAGAACACCATCTCAGCCAACAAGCAGACTGGCTTTCACTGTTATTAAATATAACAGTGAATATATATTTCACAAAATAGCTTTATACTGACAGATGCTTGAAAAAACACAGTTTCTTCCCAAATATTAAAATGTTTCAACTTTAGGGTGAACAGTATAACAAACTTGAATTTCAACAGTAGACCAAATAAGGCAACATGGTAACATCTGCCTCCTCGCACAGCCCTCTGCTCAGTGAGGTCCACGTAACCATGCTACAGCCAACTTTGAATGCTTACTTTTATACTTCTTGCATACAATCAACATTTCTGTCAAAGAGGTGAGTCACCGAATCTCTGATGGCTGCGTGTTTGGAAGATGAGGCGATCCCAAACAGTGACATTAGGCACGGGAAAGCAATGTTTTGAGAACTTGTCCTTTTGTGGATAGTCTGTTTTCATCTAGCTCCATCATTATTTTCTGCAGTGCTTCAAATGTAAACTTCAGCTCTGGAGGGTAGCTCAAGTTTAGAGCATACACGAGAGCAAACATCATCGCCACCGTAAAAGATAAGTTTCCCAACTCATCCAACACTTCGAGCCCCTCCAGAATGATCCCAACGTTCTCGGGGTCATCCCCAGGCTCTGCACCTTCGTGTCGAATGACAAATATTCCGAAGACCGTCTCTGCCATTGCCGTTTGACTGCTGTTGTCGATGCTCTGTGAAAAACAAATAAGGAGAGTGATTTTCACTGATGTGCATTACATCCCATTTCTATAATCGGTCATATTGAGCTTTATGTAGTTTGGGTTTTCCAAATTGAAAAAAAAGAAAGAACAAAAAACACTGTTTCCAAAAAGCATTAACACATCCAACATCATCAAAATGTAAAGGCAACATTTCCCTTAGTTTTAGAAGAAACACAATCCATTCCAACTATGATCATCCTCCTCTTTGTGAAGATAAAAAAGGTACATCAACATACCATGTATTCCTTCACCAGCTCTGGATCTTCATTGAAGTAGACACAAAGACCTTTGAGGATGCATTCGCGTCTCACGTCAATGCTGTCAGTCTAAGTATGCAGGTCAGAGAACATGCAATAAAAAAGCCCATTATGAACAACAAGCAGTCTGGGTTTCACCGTTTCACAAATGTTTTCTTTAAAACCCTGAATGTAATATTGCACTTTAATTCAATGGGTTTAGTCAGATAATATGCTATGCAATTTAAGCAATACATTTTTCTAAAAAAGGAAAATAATTAGTTGTTCATTTGAGAAGACCTGTCTTATTTTGAATATTTAAAATGACTTTTTATTGAAGAAATACTTTTGCTTTAAAAAGCTAATCTGTTTCCAATTACTCGATTAATCAATGGAATAATTGATAGAATACTCGATTACTAAAATAATTGATCGCTGCAGTCATAGGCGGCGCGTGAGGCTCAGGTTTGGGAAGGCTAAATAACTTTTTTTACCTGACGCTGCCCGCCACCGGCGTGTATAGAAAATAGATCAACTCAGTGACCAATCAGAGCTCAGTGTGCAGAGTTTTACAGGATAAAGGAAATACAGTTTAAATTGCCGTATGCAGAGAAGACGCCGACGTGTCGCACTTATCGTTCATATCACATCATCAATCAGATCATCGATCATATAATATATATTTCCTTATCTGAGTCAGCTGAGCCGTATCTGGCCGTGCAACACTCACAGTGTCACATACTGGATGCAGAAGTATTATTTTAAGCAACACATTGGGTTGACGAAACACTCAACTCAAATGTAATTAAAGTCAGATCCACTCGTGTCTATGGGGCAGTGATATCATAAAACTGTTGTACGCTTTCAAACGCTCTGTAGTTTATTTATTTTTTAACCAGTTGTTCTATATTCTCCTTGCAGGTGCAACTATGTGGCTTGTATCCTGGATTATATGTTTAAGTCATGGATGGTTAAAGCTCATATTTGTCTAATATTAGTTTACTTTTCATTACTGAAGTATGACGCTGCGCAGTACACTTGTCCCTGTGTGTGATTGGTCAAATGTAGCTAACCCCGCCCCTTTCACATGAATGCGCTCTCAGCTGGAGAGAGAATCCCTGGCTTGATTTACAGAGTTGATAACCAGCGTTGTAGGACCGCTTAGCGAGATCTCGTTTGTTAGGGTTAGTTAAGATAACTCAAACATATCCAGGGTCTGTTGAACTGGCTTCGTAGTAGTTTACTGGTGGCTGCATAGCAGCGCTAATGTCAAAGACACAAACATTATATTTGTATTTTACCAGGATGCAGTGACACAAATATTTGCGAAGGCTTAGCCTTCCCTAGCCTACAGTACCCGCCGCCCCTGGCTGCAGCCCTACAGTACACTCAGTGACCATTGGGGTAGGAACATCTGCCATTTCCATGAAAGACTGCTGTCAGGGACAGCTTTGTAGTGCGTTATTTTAGGCCTTCATAATAGTATGCCGCTCACTCTGATACAATGACCCCCACTGGGGGAATGGATGTGGTGCTAAGTGTCAAAATAATATTGAAAACATAATGCTCCGGATGCTATGCTATTCACGGAACATCCTAGACTTTGTACAGCTCCTACAGTTTCTTTGTCACCTTTACATTGTTTTCATACCTGGGTTATGGGAAGCATGATGCTTTTGATCTTCTTCCCTTGAACTCCACCTTTCTTGGTATACACATCGATCAGGCTTGTAGAGTGAATATCCAGCGAAGAGAAGAACTTGGATTGCAAATTAATTGTTGTGATTCTCTTAAATTCTGCATTCACCTACAACAAAAAAACAAAACCCACAAAACTCAGATTGGCTATTTTGATGTCACTGTTCACAGGTTTGATTTAGCAGTTCAGTCCGTTTAAGACATGCAATTGCATAAATCATGTATTTACATTAGCAGATAAAAAGGCATAAAATACTTGAATGAATGGTAAATAAAGAATGCTGGAAATAACTGCATCTCCATTAGCCTATATGCTATGCAGAGACTGCCTTCTTCATGTTGTGAATTGCAGCTGATGTTTTAATATGGCAATTGGCAAAAGTTTGACATTTTACTCATACAATAACCCATCTTCGAGTGATGCTCTAGTTTCCAGCCTGCATGATCGGCCTGTAGGGAGGGACGGCCCTGCGTGTGTGTCTCACCTGATTGAGGGTCTTCTGCAGGTGTGGTGTGCCCATGCATTCTGCAATGTGTCTGTACCCCGGGTGGGACAGGAAGAACTTCCTCTCAGCAGCCTCAGCAGCCAAAGCAGCGTGGATGTCTTTCTTTCCATCAATGTCCTTCTGACTGCGGTTCACCACCCCGATGTAACCTAAAGAAAGACAAATATCAGTTGTTCAATGTGAGTTATGGAATAAAGACAAACGTTGATTCCAAAGCACTTGTGACCAAATATTAAATTATTATAACTTCTACAATTGGAGAACTGTTCACATGTGGAACAATACAAATAAAGCTGTTAGTCAATTTAACACCATAGTAATTGTTTAATTTCAATGTCAGGAATTACAGGGAAAATAATGCAGATTGATGATTTGCTGACCCCTAAAGAAAAGACACCCTGTTTTGGGTAGTATATAAAGTCTGTAAATATTGTAATGTAATAGCTGGATTCCAATCAAGGATTTAATAAAAATGTGTGCGTGTGGGGGGGTTCTCACCTCTGTGGAGCGGCAGTAGTTTGTTTTCCAGGATGTCTCGTGAGTCTGTCCCTTCATCCATCAGGTCCAGTTTGGTGATCACACCAATGGTCCGTAGACCTAAAGACAAAAGCATCAATGCTAATACTGAATCTCTCGCCCTTATATATATATTCACACATGGGATTTTAGGATTCAAACAGATAATTGGAGGTGTGTGTGTGCTGCATGTAGCAGTCGCGTGTGTAAACTGCCCCGCCCCCTCACACAGAGACGCTGGATTTGAAAGATCGAAAATACTCAAAATAATCAGACGCATTTTGCAGACTTTTTGCATATTAAAAACGGAGTTGGCAAAACTAAAACTGCAATATAATGTTTGTGTAGCATAATACATATAACATGTTTTAAATATCTCCAGTACCGATACAAAGACTGATAACATTGGAGCTTAATGGCACCAGTCTTTAATAATTAATTCCCGGGACTCCTTTGATTAATACCGGGGCTCGGTACCCTACTGAATTGTTACATTATCCTATATTACTCAAAGTTGAAGTGCTTGTTTTTGCCACTGATAGGCACACGTATTATTATTATTAAGTGCCTGACAACATTATTACTGAAAATGTGTGGACATCAATATTTAAAATCGAGGAATATTAAGAAAACGTTGCCGATTTTCAGCCGGCTCTTTGTCACTGCAGTACAGGCAGCATGTAGGTTACTGGCCCGGGGGTGCAGTTACACAGAGCCGAACATAACTATATGCTGAGCAGGGAGAGCTAGCGGAGAGACAGAGAGTGCGACTACCGACACTGACAGAGCGGCACCCGTCACGTAACTTTAACTGCAGAGCGAAAACCACAGTGGCAGTCAGCTCCGCATGGCAGCTAGCTTGGCAGCTAATTTACGTGACGCAGCCGAATAACGGCGCAACATTCCTTTGTAAAAGGGGCTGATATTACTGACATATAAGCGCCTGGGGTAGCACACTTTTCGTTTAACTTTCTCAGGGTAATGCTTCCGTCATTTAGTTTTCAATCCTGATATTCTATATTTGAACCATCTCCCTAACTGGCAGTTACACAGACTAGCTAGTTAACGACGTTAGCTTTAGCATGTTCCGTCGGCTCATTCGGCTTTTTAAGTGAGATCAAAAAGAACACTAAATAACAAATTAACTATCAACGTTACCACAAGTATCACATCATGGACTAACAGTTGATGACATTTATTAACAGCTTCACAGTTAGATGACAATGTTTTCTGCTTACCTCCTCCAACTTTCGCCATCGGTCTTTCTTGTCTCAATGATCCTCTCTCGCGATGATGATGGTTAGTTTACGGTTAGAGCCCAAATATCGCGAGTGCACACAGGATGCAGGGAAAAACCTTTCCCGCCAGATCGCGGACAAAATAAAACAATGGCAGAGTCTGGCAGAGTTATCTTAATACTCCATGGAAGTGTCCAAGAGCAGTCAAGAATTTAGCATGTCTTATTGTTTGTCGTTTCACATCTTTACAACCGTGAACATTTAAAAGTAGATTGATTTTTGTCTCTGATTACATTAGTTGGTATCCAGTTTATTGGTGGTTATACCGCCACCTTCTGCTCTGGAGTGGGAATCATATGTACCCTAATCCCTTTGTGTCAGTTTATCTCAACATGAATGAATCTAATAAATGTGAATTGTTGCGATTCATGCAAACCATACATGTTTTTCATCACGTTCATCTTGGAAACATGAAATTAATTACGTTGAAAATACATGTTACATTTTGTTTGATGTAACAGCCAGCCAAAGATCTTTTTTTTAGTGTAATTTCCCTGCTTCTTCTTCCCTTCTCGGCATGGTTTCTTTGGCGTCTCGCATGCCTTCCCTGGTGGGAGGGACTAAGAGGCAAGGAAAAAGACGCAAGTGAGTAACAGTAGGCTTGTTTGAGACGAGCTGCGGCTCGCCTCGAAAGTAGACAGAATAGCCGATCGCAGCCGGGGGAGGTCTCAAAAAGCTCGTCTGAAGTCGGACATCTGCGAGTCGGCTTCTCTTCTTCTTTCTTCTTCTTCTTCTTCTTCTTCTTCTTCTTCTTCTTCTTCTTCTTCTTCTTCTTCTTCTTCTTCTTCTTCTTCCTTCTTCTTCTTCTCTTCTTCTTCTTCTTCTTCTTCTTCTTCTTCTTCTTCTTCTTCTTTCTTCTTCTTCTTTTCTTCTTCTTCTTCTTCTTCTTCTATCTTCTTCTTCTTCTTCCTTCTTCTCCCTTCTTCTTCTTCCTTCTTCTTCTTCTTCTTCTTCTTCACTTCTTCTTCTTCTTCTTCTTCTTCTCTTCGTGTATTCATACTAGGGTTGCCAACCGTCCCGTATTTGAGCCAAAAGGGCTAGTCTGTACGGACATTGTTTGTCCCGGACTCCCGTGGAAAGGGAAAAATAACAAATGTTTCTGTTTGCGCGCAATGCAGTGTGTCTGCTGTGTGTTTGTGTGCTGTATGCGAAGGGCACTAGGACCGCTCAGTTGACAGGGCAGGCACAATGCTCGCACGTGTGTGTGAGATTTTCTCCGGTGGGCCGCGGGCGCGGCATCATTGTTTGCGTGGCATGTCAGCCTGTTCAGTCGTGTGGGAAAATGAGCGCTGCCAGTGGAGGAGGTGATAATGAAAGAGGAGAAGAGAGAGAGGATGTGGTTCTGGGCCCTGGCCGTTCTAAAAAGAAAATACTTGTGTCTTACAACAAACAGTGGAAGAAAAACACAGTTGGGTAAAGCCTGTGAGTCGAGATCTGTCTCGGGTCTTCTGTGTGTGTGTGTGTGTGTGTGTGTTGTGTGTGTGTGTGTGTGTGTTGTGTGTTGTGGGGTTGTGTGTGTGTGTGTGTGTGTGTGTTGACCGTTGCATGTTCACATCATGTATACTTTGCATTACTTAATAGCCTACCATTTTCAAATATTTATTTTTTAACATTTTGGACAAAATAGCCAATTGTACATCGAGGTGCCCAGATGTCCCTAGTGCCCACCTATCCGATTTGAACATGCTGATATACAATGTGATGTAGTAGCCTAATGCAGGTGTAAAATCAATCATTGTGTTTGTATTGTGTTATAGGTAGGCTATGCATCGTTTTCTATGCATTTTGAGGGTTTTGGGGGGTTTGACCCCTCGAACCCTAGGGGGCTGGCTCCCCCAAAATAATTAAATAACATAACACCGAAATAAAGTAACAAAAAAAAGTAACTAAATCCGCCAGAAACCCGAAAATCTTCGCGCGCGCGCGGGGGACACATGCGTGTGTCCCGTTTCTCCATGTCTGGAAGTTGGCAACCCTAATTCATACCCCTCACTGTTTATTCATCATTCAATTCATTCTATATTGTATTCTGTAGATTGTGTACATTACTTTTCACTTTACTGCTTGTTGCACCTGGTTAGAAGCTAAACTGAATTTCGTTCTCTCATAGGTAGCCTACCTGTAATATGTGCAATAACAATAAAGTTGAATCTAATCTTGAGCAGGAACAAATGTATTTACTTAGTACATATCTGACATTAACGATTAAACACATGTGTGCATTCTTTATAAATGCAAACTGAGTCAAGCCGACTCCGGAGGTGGCGGTATGCACCTAAAGTTGTTTGCAATCCGCCAAAAAACAGAGAGAAGAAGAAGACGAAGCCGACTTCGAGCTGTCCGACTTCAGGCGAGCTTTTTGAGACCTCCCCCGGCTGCGATCGGCTATTCTCGTCTACTTTCGAGGCGAGCCGCAACGCGTCTCAAACAAGCCTATTCTGTCTATTGTGCAGTAGCGTGGCGTGGGGAAAAATGTAGGGGAAGCCCATTTTTTGGGTCGGGGGGCGGTCAATAACGTAACCAGATGAATGATTACAGCGCCCGGTATCATTTTACACACATTTGTATCACACAGATGCAGGACTTGCACACGCCTGTTATCTAACCGACAGGTCCGCACGCACTCTCCAGCTGAAAAACTCTCTTCTTATTAATTTAAGCATTTTACTTATTAATGTAGGCAGACAATCACACAATCTATGTGATTTTGGATTTACCGTGCCTCTCAATTGCCCGTGACAGGTTGGCAAGGTCGATGAATCCTGAAGTTGCCCAAGGATTGTTCAGGGAGCACGAATCCTTGTCAAAAGAAGACATGGCCAGCAAATTAGACGCTGAAGTTTAGCGCTTCCAGTTAGCCACCCGTGCGGACATATTTGTCCTCATTGAACGTCCGATTCTCTCCCTTTTTCCTCTGTGTACACACAGCTCGAGTGGCGGGCATTGGCCTGTCATCTGATTTAATTTTCAGTTGCTGCTGTAGCGGAAGTTTAGTAAAGTTATGTTTGATTAAGTACGCCAAATTCTCCACCCTCCATAATGCTTCATTTGCTTGATAATTCTAACGGCGGTGATGACAGTTACAGTATTAAAACTGATGTTGATGTGATTTGATTGGATGGCAGTGTCCAATCAAATCGCCAGCCGCCAGCCGCCCCTGAAGGGAAGCTAGAGGCGGCTGGCTTCCCTTGGCATGGCCCTGACCAATCACAGGTTGGCAGGGGCATCACGTGGGCCTCATCTGATTGGTCAATCCCTCCATTTTTTTTCACCAAAGGAAGCCAGATTCGGCTGGCCTCCTCTCGCAACAGAGAGTGCAATCTACTGTTTCACCATAACATCTAGAGGGGCGCTGTTTCACTCTTTGTAAAGTACTCAATGAGAATGGGGGAGAGACGGCCGGCAGCAACACACAGCAAGGAGAATTATCGAAACAAAACAAAGTGTTTTTATTTATTTATTTAAATTATAACTACAATCCGAAAAAACAGGGGAAGCCTGGCTTCCCTTGGCCTCCGGGAGAAAACGCCACTGCTATTGTGTACATTACTTTTCACTTTACTGTTTGTTGCACCTGGTTAGAAGCTAAACTGCATTTCGTTGTCTCAGTACCTGTAATATGTGCAATAACAATAAAGTTGAATCTAATCTTGAGCAGGAACAAATGTATTTACTTATGTGGTAACCGTGACTGAGGTTGCCACATGTAAAGCTAGTACTTGGCAACGCCACCTCCTGCTAAGGGGCAGGAGGAACCCGTGGACCCTAAATGTAAGTCGTGGATCGCTTTTTTTAAAGCTTCCCTTAATCGGTCCAATTATGACAGAGGCATGAATTCCAAAAACATAACACAGCTTTATTTAATAAGTGTTTGGAAACAGTTTAAAATGTCGATTCATGTCCAGTATAATAATGGCAAATACAATTCAATACATATATAAATTACCCTCCTCAGTTGCGCTGGGTTGCAGTGCCTGCTAATCGTGAGGGACAAAAACAAGAAAAGCCACACACCAAAACAACATAAGCATGCAATATTTAAACCACAATCTCTATAAAATAATAACAATGAGATATTTAGCATACAGAAAATAAAGTGTCACACCGTGCAGTCCCTACACTGAAGGCAGGCAGCGTTCCACCCGGGCCCAGGCCTACGCCACAGAGGAGCGCAACCTACGACACAAATATTAAAATGATTATACTGCCTGTTACGTGCCATAGTGTTTGTGTGGTCGTGTGGCTGTTTCTCTCTCTCCCTCTGACTCCCCAGGTGCAGCCTTGATTGTCCCCAGGTGCAGCCTCTCCCCAGGTGCTCCCTATCCTCAATCAGGGCCTCCATATAGGACAGGGGGAAGGTTGCTGCTTTCTCTCTCCTTCTCATCTGGCTGCATGTGTGCAGCATGTCTCTGTGTGAGACCCAGCATAGTTGTGTGTTGTTTACTGTAAGTTTGTTTTGTAATTGGGCTGGTGAGCTGCCTTACTTCTTAACTAATTAAAACCTCACTTAAACTCCTTCAGCATTCAGTTTCCTCTCCTTTTTCTCTCGTCCGGCTATCTTGTGTGTCGCTACTTCCCTTGGTACCCCTAGCTCTACAAGGGAACGTAACATGGGGGCTCGTCCAATCTTTGAGACAAAGAGTGAGTATTTGGTTGTTGGTTAGTGTTGATATTGTGTTTGGTGGTGAGCAGTAGTGTATATAAGTGTAGAATTGGCTGTGAAAGTATTTACTGTTGAACATCTTCCTCAGTTTAGAGAGGGGAGTGTCTAGCTGGACTGAATCAGTCCTTCCTTCAGGCACTCATTTTTTATTTTGCCTTTTTTATTTTCGGGGTAATCCTGGGTGGGGATTTATTCCCTGTTGGGGGCAGGCGATTCAGGGTTTCGGCCTCTGATGTTTGCCTTTTAAAGTCGCCTCGAGCCCGGCACGCCCCAGAAGATAGTTAGGTAAGTTTGGTAGGCAGGATCTGGGGAAGTTTGTAAATAAATAATAATATTGTAAGTAGCCGTTGCTGAGGATGGGTTTTGTGTTGGAGCAGTTTGTGGCCAGTCCTACTGTGGGTCAGCTAGAGGGGTGCAGGAAGGTTGATTTGCGGTTAGTTGCTGACCATTATCATGTTTCTGTCTCCTCGGCTCTGGTAAAAAGTGAACTCAAGGCTACTTTGATAACTGGACTAGTTGAACAGGGGGTTTTGAGGTGGCCTGCTTTAGTGGAATCTCCTGGCACGGTGGTTCAGAGTGCTACGGAACAGGCAAACATTTTCACCACACCTCAGTTTGACTTGTTTTCGGCAGGATCCTCACCTACGGTGTCTAAATTAGATGCCAGGGTAAAAGTGCGTATGGCTCGTCTCCAGTGTGAGAGGGAGGAGCGTGAGCGAGAGTTTCAGCTCAGGAGGGAGCTGGAGATCAGGAAGCAGGAGCTGGAGCTGGAAATCAGGAAGTTGGAGCTGGAGGCAGACACTGCTGTCCGGATGCGTCAGCTAGAGCTCCAAGCAGCTGTGGTGGGTGATTCTGCAGTTACACCTTCTGGTCCTGCTGCCTCCTTTGACGTGAGCAGGCATATTTCTTTGGTCCCTGTGTTTCGTGAATCAGAGGTGGAAGTCTATTTTGGTGCATTTGAGCGCATTGCTGCTGCTCTGCACTGGCCAGAAGATGTGTGGGCTATTCTGTTACAGTGTAAGCTAGTCGGCAAGGCTCAAGCGGCTTGCTCTTCTCTTTCTCTCGAGGATAGTTTGGAGTATGACAAGGTGAAAGGTGCTATTCTCAGGGCATATGAGCTGGTGCCTGAGGCCTACAGGCAGCGTTTTCGCGGCATGAAGAAAGCTTCTGGCCAAACGTACGTGGACTTCGCGAGGGAGAAGAAAGCCCTCTTTGACAGGTGGTGTAGAGCGTGTAGAGCTGATGACATTGCTTCAGTGTGCGAGCTAATGATGTTAGAGGAGTTTAAAAACTGTGTACCGGAGCGTACGCTAGTCTACCTGAATGAGCAGAAAGTGACTACCCTTCAGCAGGCTGCCATTATGGCAGATGAGTTTGCGCTGATACACAAGAGCGTTTTTTTTCAGCGTGATCCTCCTCAGCGGGACACTTATCGTAGAGCTCCTGACAATTACGTTCCCTGTGCCAGTGTTCCATTGTTAGGTCCCAGGATAAACAGAGCTTGTCATTTTTGTCTAGACCCAGGTCATATGATAGCAGCTTGGAAGAGAAAGCAGACAGTGGATGGCAAGCGCCCAGAAGGGGTGGGTTTGGTTACAACAGTGTGTCCTAGTGTTAACAAAGGGCCTGATGAGTGCTTGAAACCTAAAGTGTATCCTCAGGGCAGTTATCCTCACTGTAGGGCTCGTAAGAGACGTGTCACACGTGCTCAGTCCGTTTCTCTCCCAGGTCCTGACACTAAGAGATTGTGTTTCTTTTGTCTTGACCCTGGTAATTTGGCGGCGGAGTGTGATGCTTGGAAGCAGCTTCCAAGCATCCAATGGTATGCTGGTGAACTGGGTGGTGGGTGTTGTTGGTAACTGTGACCAAACACTTGTTTGGTTTTATGGGGGGGAAGTGTTACGTGCCGTAGTGTTTGTGTGGGTGTTTCTCTCTCTCTCCCTCTGACTCCCCAGGTGCAGCCTTGATTGTCCCCAGGTGCAGCCTCTCCCCAGGTGCTCCCTATCCTCAATCAGGGCCTCCATATAGGACAGGGGGAAGGTTGCTGCTTTCTCTCTCCTTCTCATCTGGCTGCATGTGTGCAGCATGTCTCTGTGTGAGACCCAGCATAGTTGTGTGTTGTTTACTGTAAGTTTGTTTTGTAATTGGGCTGGTGAGCCGCCTTACTTCTTAACTAATTAAAACCTCACTTAAACTCCTTCAGCATTCAGTTTCCTCTCCTTTTTCTCTCGTCCGGCTATCTTGTGTGTCGCTACTTCCCTTGGTACCCCTAGCTCTACAAGGGAACGTAACACTGCCCTACACTGCACATGAAGAAAATGGGTAAGAAAATACACAAGAAACACTATAGGACAGTGGCTGGCCTGGTCCTTTTGAAAAGGAAACAACATAACATGTTAGTTGCCAGCCTCATTCACCAACTCAATATAAAATGAAAGAGTTAAAAACAAGGCATACTTCCACAGAGTAGGTTTCCAACTCGGCTTAATCCTGCCGGGGAAATGGTCACGTAATATCCCGGGTAGCTGGGCCGGTTGTGTACATTAAGCTCCGGTCTTGTGCCTGTCGGGAGAGTTTTCCTCCGTCAATGGTAAACTCTCGTCTTGCACTCGCCCTTTGTGAGAGGGAGAAGACCAGTGACAAGCAGCCAAGAGAGACTTTCTTGAACTGACGGCAAACTTTTTATGGCTTCCTGTTTACTCGGTCACCGGTCATGTGACCGCATCAGGTGACAATGACGTCAGATTCCCATACTTAGTAGGCTACATATCTGACATTAACGATTAAACCAGTCTATGGATTAAACACAGGTGTGCATTCTTTATAAATGCAAACCGAGTCAAGCCGACTCCGGAGGTGGCGGCATGCAGTTGTTTGCAAGAAGTCTTCTCATCAGGGCTCTATAAATAGAGAATTACGGCAGATATGTAATATTTAATGCAGCCGAACCGTGTATTACAATGCCGTTATGTGATGACTTTCAAAGAGAAAAGCAAGCACACTCGGAATAAAGTATTATTGTATTTTTAAAAAACGTTTTCAGATTTCACATCACATAAACACCAAATCCCAGCATGCATTGCGGATAACCATCCAATCATCGAGCTGAGGATCTTGCCTACGTCTGTTTCCGGTTTCGTTTAATGACCGATGTATTTTGTTATACACACATTCCTTCACAGTTACATTTTAATGTGCATTAAAGTATTTCGTGAGGCCTTCTAACATGTTTTTAACTACGGTTGTAGTTGAATAGTTTGTAAATTAACATGAACCGAAGCTGTTGCTTGGCAACTCAATCGCACAACGTCACGTCCGTTAATTCCACATCCACCCGCATGGATTAACATCGATTTAATACATTAATGTAGCCTTTGTTTATGCTAAAAGAGGTGTCGACCAGCTGGGGCAACAAGAAAATCGCTGTAATCGATTGTGACTATTAAAAAATAAATCATTACGTCGGGGTAGCATTTGCTTGGTATTTCCGGTTATTTCTCCACTGGTTAACATGGGTTAACAATACCGTGTAGCTGTCACGTTTGAAGGGGACGAAACCGTGACATGTTCACGTCTCCCAGCATGGTAAACCGTCACATGTTCACGTCTTGCCGTGATACCGGGTTGTGCAACGCACTAGCGTGACGTTGATCGCAATTGCGCAGGTCTCGCTTGTCTCAAACAAGCCTATAGTATTTGCAGCAATGCCTGTATCTATGACCGTCAGGCCTACAGGTGATGCTTTTTCTGCAGGTTGATGAGAAGCTGTGGCCTGACCCAGTGAGGTGGTAAAATGCTGCCCAAGTATTTTTCCCTCCTCTGATTTTTCTAAAAATATTTTTTGTATTTATTTTTCCTCAAAGTTTTCCTTTCACTTTACTGTATTTGACAGAGGCATCATATGTGTTTACGCAACTGTAACTATATGCTGTGCAGGAGTGTTCCACCAATTTGTTTTGGAGAAAAACAAAACAAACAATTTTTGTATGCAGAATTCAGATCACCATAAAAGATGAGTGTGCTTTAGATTGAGCACCACAGTGTGTAGTTGGTTGGACAAAGTGTCTTGTGAAGTTTGTGCCATTTGGTGCAAAAGTTTGGTTTTGGTAAGTGTTTATTTGAGTGCAGTGCTTCATTTAGCAAGATATATGAGGTGTTTTGCACTTTGGGAGTGTGGTTTTGTGAATTTTGACAAAATGAGCCCTGTTGTCAAAACATATGTTTTAGCAATTGAATTCAACTGTAAATGAAGACATAATGCCATATGTGCTGTGATCATTTAACCAGGAGATGGCGCCTTTTGCTTAGTACTCCTAGAACAGGTGTAGTAGGGATGAATGGGAAAGGCAGTGTGCTGCCTTCATATTGAAGATTTGATCATGAACCTCAGCGTTAACAGTTTCGGAAAATCTTTGACACCAACATGATTTCACTAACCGAAGTTCATGGCGCTTCTCAAGCTATCACCAAAGGGTACATCCTGCACACGCTGAACATCCTCCATTGTGTTACACAAAGCTTAGCCACTGGCTCAGAATAATATGACCTATATTGTGACCGCAACATGTGTGTGAATATGTTTGCTTTTGCAGGCAGAGATTATTAATTACCAGCACTGTAAAAAAAAAAAGTTTTTTACACTTTTTCCCCCAAAAGATTAACTGTTTTTTTATTGTATTTTATAATTACAGGAAATCAAATTCAAATTACAATAATACACGGTTTATTGAAATGTGTGATGTATTTTAACAAAATTGTAGAAATAGAATACATTATTTATCTGTTTTTTTTAGCAGTTTTTTTTAGCAGTTTTTTTTAGCAGTTTTTAAATGCGAATTTAACAAAACTAACCGTAAAAATAAATGATTTTCTGTTGGCAAAATTAGCTGCATTTTCTGTATTTTTACAAAAAAATACTTTTGTTATGGCTATATCACTGTCAAATACATACAACATACTGTTAATACTCATTAAAAAAATTATAATTGCAAGAAAATATGAGTAAAGAAAGACATATTTTGTAATTTTGCTTAATTTAACCACTACTTTACATTAATAAACTGAAAAAACACAGGTATTGACTATCCTATTATAGTAAAAAAAAAAAATTGTCAGAATAAGTGAGAAATGGATTTAACTTCTGTTAGACAGCTATCATACTGAATACATATTTACTGTGAATGTATGCAAAAATGTATGGCATATGGCTGTCTAACAGAAGTTAAATCCATTTCTCAATTATTCTGACAATGTACTTAACCCCAAATAAAAGAACCAAATAAAAAGAGTTGTTAACCCTTGTGTGGTGTTCGGGTCAAATTGACCCGATTTCCATTTTCAATTAATACAAAAAAATATAAGGATATTTTCGTTCTAGCTGAAACTCAATGGCCGGGGCTTATTTATTGTGAAGGACATGTGGAATTGTTTTTATTTTTTTCCACTTGTGAAAAAATGCCCATTCGCATTTATGTCCTTCATAAGAGGTTCGGGTCAATCTGACCCGGATACAATACCAGAACAGACAGACAGAGAAAAACACACAAACACACAAACTAAAGACACACACACACACACACACACACACACACACACACACACACACACACACACACAATTGTATGCATAGAGAAGCTGTTTGATCCTGTTTTCCCTTGATCTTTACCCTTAGTGTGTACACAAAACTATCCTAGAACATTATAAACATTTTAGATCTTCCAGAAATGTATAAACATTTTACATTTTCTTGCACCTGCATGCCGGAGGAGGGACTAAACAGAGACATAACCTCAGTCTAGTAACAGTATAGTGCAGAACTACAATTATACCAACAAAATGGCCAAAAGGTATTCTGCTCAGTGAGCCTTGGAGCTAATAATGGATGAGAGTGAGTGGAATGCATTAGAAGAACACGTGAAGTGGAACAGGAAGACATTTCTGAAGATGAGGATAATGTGGAGGTAAACTCAGAATTTGACAGCAAATTGGAAGATGAACTTGACTCAGAGCCAGCTGCTGGAAGACCCCCACAGCCAGCCGCAAGAAGATCCCCACAGTCAGCTTCTGGAAGACCCCCACAGCCAGCTGTGAGGTCTGTGGACCCTCAAAGGACTCCAAGACACAGACTACATGCAGCAACTGCAACAAGTACATCTGTGCTATACACACGATGAAGTTCTGTACATCATGTGTTTCCTAAACGGACTTGCCCATTGACTCACATGATGTTCTGCAGCGTCACTTCATCAATATATTTTTCGGATATACTGTATTTTATGAATAGTGACTGTTAATTGTTTTTATTTGCTTTGTGTTTATATCTGTTCTATGGAATGTATATGGATGTTTCATTCTCTCTATATTTCACAGCCAAATACTTTTGGCTGTGTGGTTCTTGTGTTCCAATTGCTGCTAAATTGCTTTATTTCCTTCAGGGCTTTGATTATTATATGACAGATTAAAAATAATAAACATTAATGAAAAAATGTTTAATTTACATTAGTCCTAGAAAAGCATGAGCAAAATGTAAACTTAGTTTTTATTACGGTGTATTTTTTTTTTAACATAATTAAATTTTTATCACAAAAAACGATGGACACTTCCATTGTTAAATTTGATCTAGCAAAGAGTATTTTCAAAAACGAATCATATATTTCATTTATATTGTTGGGGAATGAGTTAAAGACAATATATATATATAAGGAATTGTGCATGTTGAATTTAGTTCTGTATTTTTTTTTAAACCCTGAAATATGTCCCGGGTCAATTTGACCCGAACATTACCAAAGGGTGCGAAATGTGAACATAACACAAGGGTTAAATAATAGTGAAGTCACGTTGTAATAACAATAACTCAATAACAATTAATAACAATTTATTTTTCAGCTTTGCCAAAAGCCACTGTGTCAAATGTCCTTTTTGGGTAGCCGTCCGGAGTTCTCCAATATGGCGGACCATCTCGCACATGCGCAGTACAGATCGGGCAGGGGGACGGATCGGGTAGTGACAGTCACACTCGATTTCACCGATTTTCTTGTTGCCCCAGCTGGTCGACACCTCTTTTAGCAGAAACGAAGGCTACATTAATGTATTAAATCGATGATAATCCATGTGTGTGGTTGTGGAATTAATGGACGTGCCGTTGTGCGATTGCGCAACGCAATAATTTACAAACTCTTCAACTCCAACCCTAATTATATTTAAAAACATTTTAGAAGGCCTCACGAAATACTTTAATGTAAATTTAAATTTAAATGTGAAGGGATGTGTGTAATGTGGTGATTATTATTCACCCCGGGATCTATGGGTTGGCTGGGGCAGCGCCATATAGATAGAAGAGTTACGACAACGGAAGTCCAAAAACGGTTATCGTCACGTTGTTCATGTAGACGAGGATCGTTCCCCGGAAGTTCATGGCGGGCAATGTGAATGCATTGATAACAGGAGATAGAACTACGATTTTTGGTAATTATTAGTGAATAAAGGTTTTGATTTGCAATATTTATACAACAAATCGATATGTGTATGTATTTACATCAATATGTTTTAAAAAATAAAATATAATTTGTTAATATTAAGTGATAATATTAGGATTAGTGTGAACAACTAGTTTACATGTTAGGCTGCCTTGGTTAAAGAGCCTGTTGCTGTTTATTTATAGCTTTGAATTCTTTAAAACCAATATTATCTTCTTAAACTTGTATGGTAGTCAGGAGCATCATTTTCTAATGTTTATTGATATATTTAGAGGGAGGGGATCTAAAGTAATGCTTTAAAATTCAGATTAGATTAATTTCTACCATTTTCTTAAATTCATGGTAATCAGTAAGCCCATGGTAATTGAGGACACAAGTTATCTAAATGACTAATGTCATCTGTATGGCTTTCAGAAAGGACAGGAGACTGACAGGTGACTATCAAAGGACTAGCAGCAGCAGCATGATGATGATGATACATGTGTTGTTTTAGGAACATCCATTGCAAATACATGGAATTCAATAAACATTGAATAGCATATCATGCAGTTTGTCTGTGCCTTTTCCTCCGTGTTGTCCTGGTTTGCTGTGCTGCCTCCTAGTCGCCACCATGGTTTGCTGTGCTGCCTGGGGATGCTCAAATCGCTTCGAGAAAGGAGTACGAATGTACGGCTTCCCCACTGACACAGAGCGGAGGAAAAAATGGCTGGCTCAAGTCAGCAGGAGCAATTTCACAACCAACAGCAAAAAAAATATGTGATGTAATTATATACAAACACTGCATTTGCACTTTTTCACAAAACGAAAACCACACCATTGGGAAAGCTTAATGTTTTGTTTAATACAAAAAAACAGGGAAAGGCTTGAAAAACAGAGTTGAGACTCAGGGTGCAGGGTGAGGGTCTCAGTGCAGGTATTCAGGCTCCATTGAATCCCCCTCTGGTTCTTGTGCTGAAAGAGGGAGTAACAGACAGGAGAAAGGGTTATACACACCTACATAGCACACCTATTGGATGGGAAATTGCCTTGGGGAGATAAGGTGTTTACTTATATAAAACAGTAGTATTAAACTTACCTTGTGTTTTCACTCTCACTTAAGTTCCTCTCCCTTTGCCATCAATCCAAAATCAGCTGAGCTGCAACATAATACAGACAGGTAATAATCAACATAATCATAAGGACACAATATGGCTCTGCTAAAAACACTCACTCTTACACGCACCAAAGTTATATTTATCTAATATTTAACTCCCTCCACCCCCGCATACAATCCCGTTTAGAAGCCCCTCTTCTCTAATTCAACAACGTTGGACGAAATGACATTAAGAGAACGGAATTTACAATTAAAAGGCTGTTCAACGTGTGTTGCTAACTTGCTTCGGTATCCTAGCTTAATCTGTTATCTGTAAATGTTCCCTAAATCTACAAATGTAGGGATAATCCACTGACATCCTTTAATACACATGTTAATTTGAATCAGATGTACTGATAATATCTGCAATATAAATCTTTAAACTTCTTACCTTTAAAAGTCCGTCACGAACGGTCAATTATGCTGCAACTCAACAGCTCTGCTAGCCTTGGCGCTAACTTCCGGGGAACGATTGAGAGGCTCCACGATCCGCCATTGCTGTAAAAAAGTGGTCCATTGGAGTGAACGGAGATGACGTAACTCTCAGTCTATATGGCGCTGGGTTGGGGTATTGTTGCGCACGGACATTATAGTTAACCGGACTTCCTGTTGATGTTAAATCCGAAAACATTAAAAAAAATAAAAATAAAAACTTTATTCCGAGTGTGCTTGCTTTTCTCTTTGAAGGTCATCACATAACGGCATTGTAATACACGGTTCGGCTGCATTAAATATTACATATCTGCCGTAGTTCGCTATTTATAGAGCCCTGGTGAGAAGACTTCTCGACAAACAGGAATAACTGCAGACGAAACTTAATATGTGACGTGGATCATAAATATATCAGCAATCAAACAAAATCTTCAATTTCTCTTCACACAATACGTCTCCTTGCAGTATCAATACTAATTCGGCTGACTTTTATATTTGATCCAATCGGTATATTGGTATATACTGTACACCATAACGGTGCACAGCTGATAGAAAGGGACACCTGGTGGTTAAAGCACGTTATTGAAATGTTTTATTTTTATTATTAGATATTAATAGGAGACAAAGACAGACACACTAATAAGGCTTTATTTAAACATTAAAGAATACTTTAGGTTAAGGTCTTATTTTGAATAAGAAAAAAGCTTTGGGGGTATACATATTAAGCCTGACGGCCCGTCTACACTACAGGCGTCAAAAAATGCTTTCAACGCTTCGCCCATTCATTTGAATGGGGTGACGTAGGATATTTTCAAACTTCGCCGAACTGCATTGTGGGTAGCATGGCAAGGCGTTGCAAGCATCGCGAGCGTCTATCGGCGTCAAAAGTTGAACAATGTTCAACTTTTGAGGCTCGATGCTTGCTCGAAGCTGGCGTCAGCCAATCAAATCCCGTTTTTGCAATTCCCGCCAGTTCCAACGCTTCGCCCATTCATTTGAATGGGGTGACGTAGGATATTTTCAAACTTCGCCGAACTGCATTGTGGGTAGCATGGCAAGGCGTTGCAAGCATCGCGAGCGTCTATCGGTGTCAAAAGTTGAACAATGTTCAACTTTTGAGGCTCGATGCTTGCTCGAAGCTGGCGTCAGCCAATCAAATCCCGTTTTTGCAATTCCCGCCAGTACAAGCGCTAGCCAATCAAACCGCGTGCAAGCTGGGAGAGCCAGACCGCAGTTCATTTCCTCATATTCCAAACGAGAAATTACGGTAGCAAATCACCCGGTTCTTTCCGACCAGAACTATTTACCGGGATACAAACCGGAGGAACCAGGCATGGAGGGAGGTGGCAGAGACAGTGGGTGTAACTGGTAGGTTTTCGCCTGTTTGGGGATTTTATATCCAGTTTACTTCGTTTTAACATTGCTATTGCTTTGTATGTCGGGGGCGGGAGATTCATGTGATTGGTTGTTGGTCGCGTTGCTCGCAAAAAATCTCCAAGCTTCAGACACGCCCAGCTTCAAGATTTTTTGATGCCTGTAGTGTAGACGGGCCGTAACAAAGTACTAATAGATTGCTTTCCTGCAATGTTAACTACTGTATGTTTAAGCACTTATTTTAACTGATATTATACATATGTATTATACTCTTATAATATAAGAAATGTGCAGAATATGACAGTTTAATGGTGGAGGTATACACGCATATTGATAGATGTCTTGTAATGCACTGTTGAGGAACCTGTGACCAAGGTTTTTCATCTCCGACCTTGTCAGGTATTGAACAATCAATAAATAAAGAACACAGAATTTGTGTGATTATACTAAATAATTTACAAATAAACACCACTGCATATTTACAACTACATGCTGATGTAACGCAAATGTTTCCAACTTAGGATCAATAAAGTATATCTTATCTCTTTCGACTCCACTTTGAGCGATATAATTACTAACAAAGCACTTATATACTAATAAAGGACTGGCTTATATAAAGCCAGTTGAGTAGCACTTGAAATGTTTTAGCTCTATGAAACCTGATGTACTTATATGATTCTGTTTTATTCAAGTTTGTATCTTGTTGGTCTAATGCACTTATTGTAAGTCGCTTTGGATAATGTAATGTAAGATGATCGATGGCTATGCCATATTTGCCTCTGAACCTTGACAAGTGCATGTTTCAGGCTTATCAATTAACAACAGGAGGGGTCACAGACATAAGACCAGCTGTTAAATAAAGCTCTTCTGACCTTAGCTGTCATGTGGGTATATTAATGCTGCCCATTATGGGCACAAGCAATTTTCACCCATTTATTAATTATATGTTTTAAATTTGAGTGTTTCCTATCCCCTAAACCTCCAGGGATGTACACAGTTTAATACTGGCAACTTCTTATTATGGGAAATACCAAAACGTCTTTTAAAACTACAATTCCCAGTAGAGACGTGCCATAGAGCATGTTGCAAAACACACAATAGCCAGCATGTGTAGTTCTGGGGACGGAGTGGACTCGTTCAAATCCAGTTTTGGACAGTCTGCCGTGGTTCCATCCCATTTCAAAGTGTTGTTCAACGCTCGGCGTAACCCTCGGCGCACACTCAAACATCCAATCACAGAGCTTGAGGACTATCACGGGGTTTGTCAAGCGAAGCGGAGAGAATACTTACTTCCGGGTGTAAAATTCTCTAAAGCAACTACTATGAGCTGCTCCGACCCTCGGTCCTGACGGACTCCAACTTGTGTTTATTAATAAACACAAGGATAATTATGTGTTATTGTTGAGTAAATAACAGTGTGTGGTTTAGAAAATAATACAAAATTAGAAGGAAAAAACGATGAAACAATACAGATTTCAGTATTCTGAGCCCCTACTCTCCCCATAATTGACGGCAACAAAAGTCCTACATTATTCAATTAAAATGAAGAAGTAAAAACAATAAGTGTGGCTTGATATTGAGTAAGAAAAAGGTTGATAAACGCTGTGAGAATGGATCTGCGGAGAGCATTTCGCCGCGATCCCAACTCCTCTATTACCAACGTTCAGGGAGCTCTATGTAAGTCAATGGGACGCCCTGCCCGTTGAAAACTGACTTCCAAGGGGTACCCTGTACGTAAGAGTGACGGGGAGGGGCCCTGACCGTCCGTCAACATGTGGGGTTGGGAGTGAGAACATGTTGCATATCTAAGACCATTTACAAGTAAAACACAAAGAAAAGAACGTCATTTTACTATGCAAAAGCGTTAGTTTACATTAACTATCACATTTTTTGCCAAAAAAGATCTGTAATTTTACAAGAAATGTTTTTGTAATTCCATTAAATCTTTTTCTTTTAACATAATAGTTAGAATAAAGTCATACACCTCTAAAAAAACAGAATAAATGTTTTTTTAAATGATAAAAAAAGACAGAAGATTAATGTAATTTTAAAAAATACCGTAAATTCAAGATTCAAGACTTTATTGTCATTTGTACATTATCTTCAGTATAGATATGTCAATGAAAAACTGAAGTCACATGCTCCTCCAACAGTGCAACATATATATAGAACATAGAACAAATAAAACAGATAAAATAGTGCAAGTAAATACAAATACAATAGAATAGAAATAGTGCAAGAAGAGCCTATATGCAAGTATACGGAATATGATTGCACTGCCGTACCAGGCCGTGATGCAGCCAGTCAGGATACTCTCTATGGTGCACCTGTAGAAGATGCAGAGTATCCTGGAGTCCATGTTGAACTTCCTCAGCCTGCGGAACAATTACATCATAATGTCCAGGGACTTTTCACACGGAGAAAAAGCATACACATGTTGAGATGAAACTGCATTTCTTTTTTTTAAAAACCCACAGGAACAAATTCCAAACTTCATTGCATCACAACAGAAGGTGTTCATCTGTTGAATAACTGTAATGATGAGCTGAAATTAGAGATGATCCGATCACGTGATCGGGGATCGGAGCCGATCACGTGATTTTCAAAAGATTGGAATCGGGAGAAAAAAATCGGGGATCGGGAATTATTATTATTTTTTTTTATAAAATATTTTTATTATTTTATTTAATGTTACAAAACAAAAATGACCATGTTCACGTCTTAAAGTCATCCTGAGGACTTAGTTTTGGTTTAAAATTACACAACATCATGTATGTGTTGCTTCTTTTGGGCTTGTTTTCAGACCTGGTTGCTTATTTCTGTCAAATCTGGCAACAGAGTGGGCAGGGCGCAGTGTCTAATAGTAGCAGTAAGCTAACGAGAGGCTACGTTCAGCTGGTGACTCGGGAGTCGGGACAGAGAAAATGTCAGGAGTTTGGAAGTATTATAAAATTGAAAGCGAAGGCAGTGTAACAGCCAGATGCAATGTTTGCAAGGCGGAGGTTCCGCGTGGTGGAAAGAACAGAGCTACGTTCAACACGACCAATCTAATACGCTACCTGAGAAACAAACACCAACAACACGACGAGTACACAGCGGCCACTCAGGTAACGGCACTGAAACAACCGACACTTTCAGAGACTTTTAAAAGGAAAGAGAAACTGCCCCAGAACAGTGAAAAAGCCAAAAAAATAACAGCTAAGATAGCTGAATTCATTGCGTTGGATGACCAGCCGTTATCTGTTACCTTTGTTTTCTCTTAATGCATTGCATAAAGATCGGATCGGGAAAAATCGGTATCGGCAGATTGTCAAAATCAAATGATCGGAATCGGATCGGGAGCATAAAAAGGTGATCGGGACATCCCTAGCTGAAATACTGTGCAACTTTATCTAAACTAAAACTCTCATTTAGAAACCAAATCCTGAATGGTTCTGAGCAGGACCTGTGAAGTGATGCTTGCTATTTCTTGTCGTTGTAAAAGTTATTTCTTTTTGGTTGTTTTGTGCAAAAGAATGAATCCAATATCACGGACGCTGATGACGATGACTTAAACTTGTATTTTCATGAACAATGTACGCTAGTGGGGGTAGGACCAGAAACGTTTTTAAGCTTCTTCTTGCCCTTTTAGAACATGATAGAAACTTTGAGAATACTTTTTTTTATACCTTGAATTATTATTATTGTTTGTTTCGTTTCTAACATGTTCAATACATTGACTAATACAATTTAAAAACAAGAGCCGCTGTTTTGGTGATGCTGTTAGTGTGATGAGTCCATGTCAGGTCCTCAGTGAAGAGTCCATGTCAGGTCCTCAGTGATGAGTCCATGTCAGGTCCTCAGTGAAGAGTCCATATCAGGTCCTCAGTGAAGAGTCCATGTCAGGTCCTCAGTGATGAGTCCATGTCAGGTCCTCAGTGAAGAGTCCATGTCAGGTCCTCAGTGAAGAGTCCATATCAGGTCCTCAGTGAAGAGTCCATGTCAGGTCCTCAGTGAAGAGTCCATGTCAGGTCCTCAGTGATGAGTCCATGTCAGGTCCTCAGTGATGAGTCCATGTCAGGTCCTCAGTGAAGAGTCCATGTCAGGTCCTCAGTGAAGAGTCCATGTCAGGTCCTTAGTGATGAGTCCATGTCAGGTCCTCAGTGAAGAGTCCATGTCAGGTCCTCAGTGAAGAGTCCATGTCAGGTCCTCAGTGATGAGTCCATGTCAGGTCCTCAGTGAAGAGTCCATGTCAGGTCCTCAGTGATGAGTCCATGTCAGGTCCTCAGTGAAGAGTCCATGTCAGGTCCTCAGTGATGAGTCCATGTCAGGTCCTCAGTGATGAGTCCATGTCAGGTCCTCAGTGAAGAGTCCATGTCAGGTCCTCAGTGATGAGTCCATGTCAGGTCCTCAGTGAAGAGTCCATGTCAGGTCCTCAGTGAAGAGTCCATGTCAGGTCCTCAGTGAAGAGTCCATGTCAGGTCCTCAGTGATGTGGACACCGAGGAACCTGAAGCTGCTGACTCTCTCCACCGTAGTCCCATTGATGGTGATGGGGGCGTGTCCCTCTCCCTGCTGCTTCCTGTAGTCCACAATCAGCTCCTTGGTTTTGCTGACGTTGAGATGGAGGTTGTTATCCTGGCACCAAGATGTCAGGTTTTCTACCTCCTCTCTGTACGCCGTCGGTGATAAGGCCGATGACGGTCGTGTCGTCAGCGAACTTCACGAAATCTAAGACCATTTACATGTAAAACACAAAGTAAACATGTCATTTTACTTTGCAAAAGCCCAAGTTTACATTAACTGTCAGATGTTTTGTAGAACAAAAATCACAAATATATATATTTATTAGGGCTGTCAGTCGATTAAAATAGTTAATCGCGATTAATCGCACATTTTGTATCTGTTTTAAATGTACTTTAGAGGAATATTTTTCAAGTTTTTAATACTCTTATCAACATATGAGTGGACAAATATGCTTTATGCTAATGTTTATTATCATTTGAACATTACAAATATTCGTCTCAATTCAACCTGGAACCTCTCTCATACAATAATACAATACAAATGGTGTGTGTGTGTGTGTGTGTGTGTGTGTGTGTGTGTGTGTGTGTGTGTGTGTGTGTGTGATGGATCGTTGGAGCTATGTGCAACTCAAGGCATATGCTCGAACGGGAGCTGCCTGGACGCTGCAATCATGTTGCGCAAAATCCGTGCTGAGTGTGCTGACTTTTCGTACAATGTCCCACTGTCTGGCTACCTGCATAAAGTCAAGTGCTCGGCGCAGTTGTGGCGAAATGTTTTCATTTAAACAGCTCCTTGTATCCGTTAGCGCAGCTAGCTAGCACCAGATGCTAACAACAACAATGCACGTAAGGTCTCTCTCTCGCTCGCTCGGGCCACACATACACACACCCTCCTAGTCCTGTGGTCTGCCACAAGCGGGCGGCAGGAGCGGGGCTGTCAGCATCAGCTTGTAGATGGTATTTTAAACTCGATACGCTCTAAAACTACGGGGCGACCGAGGAAAAAAAATACACATTACGTTAATCGCGTTAAAATAATTAGTGGCGGTAAAAAAAAATTGCGTTAACGCGTTAAATTGACAGCCCTAATATTTATATATACAATATATTATTGAAAATAATAATATAAATCACAAAAATAAAAACAATAAATAAAATATATTATATATAGCAGAATAGACCGGCAATGAAACATTTCAACATTTAACAAGCCAACATTTTCCCAACATTTTGTTCAAAAGATAACAATTATAAACACTAAAGAAATCTACCAGTTTTGTGTGTGCGTGTGTACATGACTATGTGTGTGTATTTCTACTCTCTCCATTCAAAGTCAGCGACGTTTGTAATTAATGAATGCACCTTTATCGAGTGCTGTTTTAGTTTTTCTTCCTTCCTCTCCACTTTAGTCCCCTTGTCCGAATTGATCTTGAATAGGCACCTGTTAAGACAGAAGTACACTTACATTTAGTGTTTAATTACAAATCCTGTGGATGATACAGCCATTAATTGTCTTTACAGTTACAGCTTGAAGTCAAAGGGCAATGCTACTCTTAAATGTACTTTTCATTAACTGTTATGATCATATCTGTACATTTAAAGCATTGGTTTGAATAGAGTTTTGTTCTATAAAGTCGTCATTTGGCATCACTATCACACTGGACAGTATCGCAGCAGGTCTGTAAACATGAGCAAGCGGTCACTTGAAGATCATTTTAATGTGGGTAGCTACGAGTACAATCTTGAGAGGTTTGTGTGTAACTGGGGCAGATGAGGTGCGTGTCAGCAGCAGAGTGAGCGGTGTAAAAGCATCGTAGTTAACCGAAAGAAGTTTGAATGTGTTTGTTCACTGCAATAATACCAGGTTCCGGTGCCCATCCCATTTCGGTGCAAGAAATAGTTGCTTCTTCCTCGTCAGATTTCATTTTCATCAGGTGCTGACATTCACGCTAAGCTTTTACTTGATGGTAGAAGTACAATATTCTAATTATACTTGTGTGTTTCTCTGTTATAGACCACACACATACACTAAACCTGCTCCACGGCTGTATTACTGTGCTGTTGTGTTGATATGAATAAGTTAAGGAAATTAACCGCTACCAAGAATCTTGTGTGTTCTTACCGACACCCCAAAGTGTAAGTCACTCCGAGTGAAACCTTCCCCTATACAGTCCTACCTGAATCCCTATTCAATAGGACTCCTTGAAAACAATTCCTTTTTCCAAATAACTGAATTGGTTTTCTTTTGTTGTCGACTAAGGGCCCTCTTTCCGTCATTTTCATTGAGCTGAAGTAAACATACCACCGATTGGCTAAGAGTGAGTTTGGGCTTTTAGGGAGGAGCCAAAGCACACCACTGCAAAGGAAAGGGGTACGCTGAATTACAACCCAAGACAAAACGAGAGCATAATGTGAAACAGAATGCAGCACAATAATCTTTTTATCTTGATTATCTTGTATTGGCAGGAGCACTTATCGTGTGTCAGAAATGTGCACAATCCTCTACTCTGTGGTTTAGGATGGAATGACTTAATAATTACAATTCAAGTGTTACCTCTGCAAGAACTCCAGGGTAGCTCCCAGTTCTGAGCGATAACTAATGTTGACGCAGTAATATGCTGCAAACATCAGCATCAGGGCGTCGACAACATTCAGGACACTGCCAATGACGATGGTCTGGTCCTCTGCTATCATGTAGTGTCCAGCTGTCAGGGGAGAACTCCCTTAAGGTACACAAAGGAAAAAGTCACAAAAGATTTATAAATCCAATTTTTTTTAGTGCAGATTGTTGTTGTTTTTTTACTGGTGATCATATGGCCAATTGTATTTTAGGAATGATCAGCTCCTGCAGCTTTCTTTTCTTTCCTAAGTGTTTAAGTGTTAACAGTGTAGAAAATGTCACATCATAAAGGGATAGTTTGGGTGTTTAAAGTGGGGTTTTATAAAAGGTACAGTACTTATCTATAGTCAGTGTATTACCTGGAGTAGATGATGGCCGGCAGGGGCGGACTGGGAAACGGTGGACCTCTGTCGCCTGTCAGCGCAACTTCAATGATGCCGTTTAAAAAACAGACAACCGACCGTTCGGTGATTCTACAGATGGCCAGTCCGCCCCTGCCGGTACCGAAGTGGGCCGAGCGGCCCATCGGGATTCGTCCCGAACGTCCCGATGGCCAATCCGCCACTGATGGCCGGTATGCCCCGAGCTTGGAGATGCAGACAGGAGCAACCACCTGGAAGCAAAGCAATGTACTGCTCTGGACCAAGCCCCCAGGAAGTGCGCCGGAGTCTGATGAGAATATTCGTTGTGGCCAAACGGCGGTACTACACTTCCTTTAGGTTGCTGGGCCCGGAAACACTTTTTCCCATTGATTTACATGGGGAAAAAGTGGTCTGTAACTCGTTGGATAATTTTTTTTAAACTAAATAAACAACCCAGTAGGAACACTTGTATAGCCCTTATTAAAAACATTAATTCCTCAAGTTGTAAAAATGTGCTAATAACGTTATTCTGAGAGTTATTTCCCTCTGCATTATGAACGCGCATCTAACCCACGGGACTGCGCCGCCCGGCACGTTCAAGTTACGTGTTCAGCACTACATCAGGGCTCTCGACTAACTTTTTTCCCCATCCTCCCGGAACCGTCCCGAAATACAATCTAAGCCGTCCCGAAATTAATGTGGACCGTCCCGAATTTAAAATGTTAGTTTTTCTACATTATCATTAGTTAAAATCATTTACCTTTAATTAACATAAATAAAACATCATACAAATCATTAGATGATAATTCATCAACCTTTTTATTTGAGTAAATCATTCAATCACATAAACAAAGGCCAAATATATTTAAACAAACACACAAACGAGAAAATTACTGAATCCAATCAAGTCCCATCCAATTAACAAAAAAATCCAACACTGTCCTGAAGACAGAACCCAGAGTAACCACTAACCAGGATAACAATCTGTAACACAGTCAGGAGACCTTTACAAACTGCCCCGCCCCCTCGCACACAGACGGGAGAGAGAGATCTCGCCTGGATTGGAAAGCTTGAAAATACATCATAGACGCATGTTGTAGTCTTATTGCATATTAGAAACTAAAACTGCGATATAATGTGTATGTAGCAATAATACATCTTTTTTTAAATGTCTCCAGTACCGATAAAAAGTCCGATAACGTTGGAGCTTAACGTTACCACTGTCTTTAATAATTCCGGCCCGGGGCCCGTTTAATACCGGGGCTCGGTACCCATCCCTACATGGGGAGAGGCGCAGCATATTGCTCAGGACTAAATACGATGGAGAGTTCTCATCTCAGCCTTATTACCCATAGGGGATGAAGAGGAGTAAGTAAATAAAGAGGCCGGCGCTCCAGGGTCTGGTTCTGCTGTGCGTTTTTGTGATGTAACGGTAAAACATTTCAGAATTCCTCCATGGGATGCCATTGTACATCACTCAACCCGCGAAATACACACACTCAGTATATAGCTAGACCCGCGAATTTGCGGGCCAGGAATTCGCGAGCACAGCCAGCGGCACAGCTGTAGCTACATGTGTGTGTATTTTGCGGGTTTCTAAATGTTTTGTGCGTGTGTGTTTATGTTGACAAGGAGGTTTAATAACTGTGTGCTACACACAACGTGCAGTCGGTTTCATTTTCATCGCCGTTTGTAGTAGAGTTAGCAGGGTATTTTTATTTTAACTCTCGTCCCAAATTCGTCCCAAAATTATTTGTATCTTCCCCGACACTATTTTTTTCGGCCCCGGGACGACGGGACGTCCTTAAGCTCGAGCCCTGACTACATGCGTTTGTCTTTACCCATGGATGCACAATAAGAACGGACCCATATCGCCTTAATGGATATATTGCACATGTTTGCTGTAATTCATCATTTGTAAAATATGATATACTACATGGGCTGTATGATTAAATCTTGTACCGTAAATGTTGTATTAAATAAAGTTAATATTACCGACGTTAGATTAACGCCCCTGTAGCTTATTATTGCACTAAGAAGCTTGTTGCACTGTGTATATATATATATATATATATATACAGTGCAATAATTCTTTCATGCTAAATGAAGCTCTGTTGGATATCACTAGATCGTAATTTAAGTACATAACGATTGATGTGTACATTAGGATAATTACTAGCTAGCCGCTAGCTGCCGCCTCATTAATATCAAATCCATCATAATAACAATCCATTACCATGCTGTCATGAACGCACGGTGCTGTTACGTGTACACAAATTGACGTGCTTGATGTGAACGAGCATTTTGGTTAAACTTGCACATGCGCTATGATACGGGTACATACGGGTACTTCTCAGGCATGCCGGGTAATCTGTGACGTTTCACTCTCTCAAAAGTTGGGCCATTTTATCATCATGCGCTAATGAGCAACTATCATAGGAATGAATGAGGCCCCGCCTCCCACGCTGTATCCAGTTCTTATTATACATCCATGCTCTGGACAGGGTCAGCAGAAAAACATATTTTAGCCACCTCTTGATGATTTCCATATCCTTTCACTGTTTGCATAGCAATACCACATAGGACATTGAGAATTGATAAAACTTGTAATATGGCAAGAAATCTTACTTGAGGATCTCTGGCTGCTGTTTATTCTTGGTAGGTTGCAATTACTGGTACTGCAGCTAACAGCTGAGGGGAAAAAAGAGACACAAGTTTGCACATGCTTGAGCAAAAATAACTTAAATAACACGGCAGCAGCTTTAAGTACATTAATACCACTTCAAGTATAAGACCTGAGTACTTCTACTCTTATTCAGGTACAAGATCTGAGAACTTCTCCCACCTCTGTTTATAGCCTTAACATAGGATCTAAAAGATATGGATAATGTGCATGTAACATAACGTGTAACATTATACCCACGAAAAAATCGATTATAAAACTAAGGATTGAGCTAACATTAGGAGTTAGTACAATGTATGCTAGGTAGCTAGCTAAACTATTTATTAAATAATATTGCGAAAAAGTAACTCTTAAACATTCACTGCACATCACGCTCAGCCATTCGAGTACGCATCTTGCGCATCATTAAAAAAGAACACCCTGCACGTAATGATGGCATAGAACAGCTCACTTTCAAAGCATGGTAGCTAGCTGCTACCATAGATAGCTAGCTGCTACCTAGCTATGGTAACGTTAGCTAACATTACTTTGTTTTCGGTCATTAAACAACATGTATACCATAGCTAGGACTTTGAGGTTTGCAATGTTTTAAGTCTCGAGTGTTTTGAATCCGTTGATAAATAGTTTTTACCGTTACCTCTCAAAGTGCTGATTTCTCTCCTCTGGGCGCGCCACGTGCCGTGCTCTTCACCTCATGCGTGGTCTGCGTGGTCTCTGTCGTGTCAGTGCCTTTGCGCATGCGCTCTGTCTGCCTCAGCGCATGATGGGTGCGTGCAGCAGAAGCCTCGTCTCTGATTGGCTGCAAATCGATTGCCCTGAAAATCCTTTGATGAACATCCAATCCTTGTATTATTTTAAGAATTGGTAACACCACACCATAAAGATTCATTTAAAAGTAAAAAAATGGGGTGCAAACTATTTACATTGCAATTATAATTGTTTAATTCTTTGGATGTTATTTTCTTAATTTACAAAATGACAATGTAACTAGTTGATTGATACATAATAAAACAAACACTGAAGGCCTTCCAAAGACAGAAGCAACATATGTTATAAGACTTCTTTATTGTCAGTTTATTCTATTAAATTGAGAATAGAGAACACTGATAACTAATGTTGGTGCACATTTATATAAGTTTGATTATGATCAGGAATATCCCATCTTTGCAGTCCTGTCCCAAGTACAAGTTAAGTAGGTACAATGTGTACATATAGTTTACTATCATTTGTAGTCATGCATAGTACTGCCTTCCTGATTGCTTTATTTTTGAGAAACCTATTCTGCACCTACCTGGGTTTTAAGAGAGTCCAATACCCTATGAGACTGTTCAGTCTCATAAAACATGCTCAATTTATTTTTTGAAAAAACAAGCTCACAATAAAGTCAGATGGGAGATCTACAGAAGCAAAGTGTGATAGACAAAGATGCATTCCTATATTAAACAAACAGAAAGGAAAACGTTGTTGTTCCATGAGGCAGTTGTAGCCATAGCGATGGATTAACCTTCAACTACCTGCTGCCTGAAATCCCTGTGACATCACTGTAGATTGTTGTAACCAACTAGCTGTGTGGGACATTATCACAATACATATTTAAGTTAATTGACTTGGATTGTAAAGGTCTTTCGCTGTAGTTACTAGTTTTGTCAACATGCTTTGGTGAAGGCCTATTCTTTCAATATGATGGATATTATTAGACGTCTACAAGGACAACATAGGTTGTTTGTTTTACTGTAATTTCAATGCTAATACAAATTTAGCATAGTGGTAGCACTAACTGCTAACAAGGTTTTGATATTCAGAGTCTGGCTGTTAGTGCTTGCTAGCATGTTATGCTATGGGCTTGATTGTACATGCTAGTGTGATAAGGCCTATGGAAGATGCTAATGTTATTTAACTTCTAGATCCTTTCATTGTTCACTTACAGTGAAACTCAATATGTTTTTTGCATACTGTCTGCCAATCACTCTGTTTTTTAAATATTGAGTTAAAGTCACACATTTTAGAACATTGATACATTTCTAAAAGCTACTTTCCTAACAAACATGGTGCAGTTGTAGCAATCGCTACGAGAATACACTCTGTGTTAGCTGCACAAGGCACATTGCGGTAGCTTCACGTCTCTGATGATCTGAAAAGCTAAATGATGTCAGAAATGTACACAGCTTTTTCTTGTGTTGAAAGAGATCAGCAGGTCAATGTTACTTGGGTTGTGAACGCACAACAGTTGGTTGTTTGTTAGTAGAGTGCTTTACTGTAATTGCAATGCTAATAACAAATTAGCATAGTGGTAGCACTAACTGCTAACAAGGTTTTGATATTCAGAGTAGGCTGGCTGTAAGTGCTTGCTCGCATGTTTAATGTTATGGGCTTATGCTAGTGTGATAAGGCCTTGAGGAAAATGCTAATGTTATTTAACTTCTAGATCCTTTCATTTTTCGCTTACAGTGAAACTCAATATGTTTTTTGCATACTGTCCGCCAATCACCGTTAGCTGCACAAGTGACTTTGCGGTAGCTTCGTGTCTCTGATCCTCTGAAAAGCTAAATTATGTCAGAAATTGGCACAGCTTTTTCTTGTGTTGAAAGAGATCAGCAGGTCAATTTTACTTGGGTTGTGAACGCACCAAACACCAAAACTGCTCCCTGGCACCAGCTATCTGGCAGCCTCTCTGCGATCCCCTCTCCTATCCGCATGTGGTTGTGTTTGTGCATGTATATGCTCTGTGTATTTGTGCATGTACAGTATATCCTCCCTGTGTGTGTAATGTGTTTAACCCTTCTCTTGCGTTAGGTCATACCCCCCTTCCCATGCTATTTTCGGTCAAAATTGACCGGTGTGTTTTGCACAGTGATATCTCTGGAACCCCTTATCCAATTTTGATGGTTGACATCTCATTTGAACAGTCAAAGCAAGTAGAGTCAAGGGGTGACAGACAGAATGACACCAGGGGTGAATTTCATATTATTTTTGGCAGTAGGTTCAAAGATGCTTATTTTACATTACTGTATATTATTAAAAATGCTTGCCATGTGGGATACAAGCAAGCCAGTGTTTCATGTCATGGTCCGGACCCACCGGTGGGCCCATCAAGTTCAGCATTCACTGTGATGAATATAAAATAAGACACTGATACTGTTTTCCTCAATGAACATTTATTGAAAGAGAAATATACCATAACAGAACATGTGTGTGTGTGTGCGTGTGCATGTGCATGTGCGTGCTCACGCGTATTCACGCACATAATTGGCAATGCAAAATTGTGGAATGTCACCTCAGGCTCCTCTCCCTCAGGGGCTTCTATCTCAGGGGCCTCTCCCTCCTCTCCCTCAGGGGCCTCTCCCTCAGGTGCCTCTTCCTGGTCTGTTGTAGGCTCATAGGGGGGTGGGGGCTGTGGATAAGTGGATAGAGTGCTGGACTTCAAATCAGGGGGTAGCAAGTTCGAGTCCCACTGCAGTCAGCATGTCGTTGTGTCCCTGGGCAAGACACTTCACCCCAAATTGCTCCTGTGGGGATTGTCCACAGTACTGAATGTAAGTAAGTCACTTTGGATAAAAACGTCTAACAAATGACATGTAATATAATAGTCTGGATCGCTGTTGTCTTCCATTTCTGAGACATCTTCCTCTATCTCCTCTTCATCTGTTCAATCTCCTCTTCATGTGGTTCAAACTTTCTCGCGCATATACCGCGAGAAAGTGAGAGGTTTGTGTTTCTCGAGGGGCACAGAGCTTGCACCTGTGAGAAGGTATGATACATTGTATCATTCAGCCCGAGAAAGGGAGAGGTTCCCGTAACGCGAGCGTGTGTGTGTATATAGATGTTTTCCATCTGCAGGATGAACAATACACTCAAACCCATTCGTTTCTATGGCGGTCAATTCTGACCGAAAACATCAAGGGTGTTTCACTGTTGAATAAATCACTCAACATGCAATGGTGATCATCAAAAATATTAATATTTAATAATACAATGCAATAACGTGCTTTAACCACCAGGTGTCCCTTTCTATCAGCTCTGCACCTTTATAGTGTAAATACAGCCTATCTACCAATTGGATCAAATATAAAAGTCAGCCGAATTAGTGTTGATACTGCAAGGAGACGTATTGTGTGAAAATAAATGTAAGATGCTGTTTAATTGCTTATATATTTATGATCCACGTCACGTTTTCAGTTTTGGCGGCAGTTGTTCCTGTTTGTCTAAGTCTTCTCAGCAGGGCTCTATAAATAGAGAACTACGGCAGATATGTAATATTTAATGCAGCCGAACCGTGTATTACAATGCCGTTATATGATGACTTTCAAAGGGAAAAGCAAGCACACTCGGAATAAAGTATTATTTTATTTTTAAAAAACGTTTTCCGATTTCACATCACATAATACACCAAATCCCAGCATGCATTGCGGCTAAACCATCCAATCATCGAGCTGAGGATCTTGCCTACGTCTGTTTCCGGTTTCGTTTATGACGGATGTATACATTCCTTCACATTTACATTTTAATTGGCATTAAAGTATTTCGTGAGGCCTTCTAACATGTTTTTAAATATAACTACGGTTGTAGTTGAAGAGTTTGTAAATTAACATGAACCGAAGCTGTTGCCTGGCAACGCAATCGCACAACGTCGCGTCCGTTAATTCCACATCCACACGCATGGATTAACATCGATTTAATACATTAATGTTGCCTTTGTTTCTGCTAAAAGAGGTGTCGACCAGCTGGGGCAACAAGAAAATCGGCGTAATCGAGTGTGACTATTAAAAAATAAATCATTATTATATTAATATTGACAATAACAACCGACCGTCGGGGTAGCATTTGCTTGGCATTTCCGGTTATTTCTCCACTGGTTAACATCAAGCCCCCAGGAAGTGCGCCGGACTCAGATGAAAATATTCGTGCTGGCCAAACGGCGGTGTCAGTACCAGATATGTTCGGGCTACCAGATATGTTCTGGTGTATTTCCGTCGCATCCGTAATTCGTCATATTCGTCATATTTTACGGCAACTCAAGAGGGCCATCACGGTCAAATTCCGAACATTTAAACATAGCCGACACTTCATTCTTTACTTTGTCCGTTATTATATGTAGACGATTATACTTTTTCTCCGTCATGTTGTTTCCTGAGCAACAACTTCAAACAGGCATAGCCTACACTTCATTCTTTACTTTGTCCGTTATTATATGAGGAGTTATTTTCCAAAACGCTATATATCCTGTGCTGTCCCCGGTATATGTAGTGTATATATCTTAACAGCCAGATAAACTCCCTCCGTACACCAAGACTCTGAAGACGTGAATCCTTTGCCCACAGGTTTAATGATATAAGGAAGGTGTGAAACTAAAAATAAACAAGACAAAATATAATCAATTCTATGATCATTTCTACATACACAAATATGCACAATGTATATAAATCAACACAGCTTTAACATTAATTGAATTGCCTTGTTATATTTACTGTAAGCTTTTTAATGTATTTATTGTAATTCTAGAACTTAAACAGTTATAAATGGCATCATATTTTAAACATATAATCAACCATTTGTACATTTATTCATTTAACTCTCCTTGCATTAGCCTTGTACAATATTGAGACAACTCGGAAGATCTCCAGCATTAAACACCACATAATACAATATTTCCTAAAAATAATCATCTGTAATTGTTAATAACACAAACATAAACAATACTTACATACGATGCAATCAAAGGCATTAAGACGTATGCAGATGTAGCTGGATTTCTAACAAACAATAACACATTGCTCACAGAGCCATGCTTTGCCTATTTCCTGTCTAATGATCACCTGACACACCCATCTGATGATGTCATCCTGATTCTTAAAGGGACCATGACTAGGCACAATAGCCACACAAAGAATAGCCCAGAAAATGCAAACAAGAATCAACTTAGCTGTAACAGAACACTCCCCGTCTGGCGTGATACACGTCACCCAAATCTAGAACACTTCCATTACCTAGCCATCTGGGGGGAGAAGAGGCACCATCTCTGCAACAGGCCTAAGAAAGAGCGAAGTCCCTCCTGGTTCGATGACCTTCACCTCGACGTGATGCAACTTCCCGTTTTTGTTAGGAAAAGTCTGTGTTGTCAGTCGAAGAGGCCATTCATATCTTGGTACTTGATTTGACTGCCACTTCTTGCATGCTTGAATGATGATATCTGCGGCCTGATTGGATTCCTCAACAGTGAATTCTGCCTCGCAGCAATGCCAGCCCTTACGATAACTGTTCTTTTTTGGCGTTGCCTTGAACACACATGCGATGTGCAAGAGGCGAGTAACAGAAGGAGTGAGTGACTCCCATAAAGAGGACTTGGTAGATCGCTGGGAACCAAGCTGCTTGTGAGCTGTTGCAGTGCTCAAAGTAGACACTTGATACCGGATATCTGGGTCTGGACTCGGATCCACAAGATCATAGGTGCTCTCAGAGATACTAGGCTTTGGCTTGGACAGAAACTTGGGTCCAGTCAGCCAGTTAGTGTCTTTTAAATGACCTGGAGCCACCAAACGTGTTACATGATCTGTGGGGTTTTGATCTGTCGGCACAAAAGGCAAATGGTCCAGATTGGGCACAGTACTTCCAAGGTGGTCAGCATCACAGGAGGTTTTCCCATCTGAATCCTGAGTGACTTGGAGAATAGGACACTCTAGTTCTGTGGTTTTCGTGTAGAAGCTGTTGATCGTCAATGGTTTGTTGACGCTTTCTAGACAAACATTGCCTACAATGACCCACCCCAGATCTAACTTTTGAGCATAAGGCTGGTTGTGTGAGCCATTCATCTGTTTGCGAACCTTATGAACTCTGATAACGTCCCGACCCAGGAGAAGCATGATAGGGGCTTGTGGGTCAATGTCTGGGATGAGGTGCGCCACTGACTTGAGGTGTGCATGATTGAGAGCCACATCAGGGGTTGGAATCTCATTTCTGTTGTTAGGAATGTCATTGCATTCTATGAGGCTGGGTAATGGGATGTGGACATTTCCATCCAGAGACTCAACTTCATAGCCACTGGCTCTTCTTCCTGCTGATTCCTTCACTCCAGCACATGTTCTCAATGTGTAAGGAGCACTCAGACTTTGGTCACTGAACATTTCAAAGAATTGTGAACGAACTAATGATCTGTTGCTCTGTTCGTCCAAAATTGCATACAGTTTAATTGCTTTGTCTTTGTGGCCTGATGGATATACATTTACAAGACATATTTTGGAGCAGGATCTACCTGCCAGATCTCCGCCACAGACGTTTGTGCATTTAGTGGTGACATGAGGAGGAGGTGAAGTTTTCTCCTCCTCCCCGCCATGCTCTGGAGCAGGGACCACCTCCTCCATCCAGGGTGCGGGTCCAGGGTGAAGTGCTGTATGGTGTCTTTCACTTTTGCATTCAAAACATTGAATTTTCATTTTACAGTTCTTCGCGAAATGTGATGATGAAGAACAGCATCTGAAGCACACATTATTCTCTTTTAGGAATGCCTTACGCTCATCAATGGGCTTTGCTCGGAATGTACGACATTTGCGGAGTGGATGTGGCTTTTCATGTATCGGACACATTTTATCAAAGTCCTCAGATCTCGTTGGGGGCTCACCGGTTTCAGTAACGACTCCGGGGAAGATCTCTGTTTTGTGGACAGAGACCTCCCGATATTTGTTTGGTTCCAACCTGTCTTATCATTCTGTTTAGCTGTGTCTGTGTGGGAGGCAAAGTTGAAGCTTGGATCATTCCTCATGATAGCCTCCTGGCTGACAAAGTTCACGAAGAAGTCAAAGGGTGGATAGTGGACAAGATTTTGCCGCTTGTAGGATGCACCGACTGATGCCCACTTTTCCTGCAGACCGAATGGAAGCTTCTGAACTATTGGGTTGACGCCTCTGGCTGTGTCGAGGAAGGAGAGACCAGGCAAGTCTCCTTCTGCTTTGGCAGATTGAAGTTCCATTAATAGATCACTTAACTTTGGCAGTTTGGAATAATCTTGATTTGTTATTTTAGGAAAGGTGTCAATGCGTTTGAACAGAGCGTCTTCAATGACTTCTGGTGAGCCATATGTTCGCTCGAGTCTGTCCCATGTCATTGCTAATCCTGCTTCAGGGTGATTTATGTGTATTGCTCTTATCTGTTCGACATGTTGTCTTGCCTCGTTACCAAGCCACCTGTGCAGAAGATCCATCTCCTCACTTGGTGTCAGGTTTAAACCCCGGGTTGCGGTCTGGAAAGACCGTTTCCATGCTCTGTAATTCTGAGGTTTTTCATTGAATTGAAGCAAACCTGTAGCAACAAGCTCGTGCCGTGCAAAATATCTCACAAAGTCATTCAGGTTTGAGTCGTCGTGATTGTAATTTGGAGACATGGGATGGGGCGATGAGGAAGGATTACCACTATGGTTTTGAGGCCTGTAATACTGTCCAGGAGTACAACGGTTGTTCTCAAACCTTACATTGCGTGAACCACGAGCACACTCGTCTCCATTGATGCCAGGCTGCTGTGAGGTAAGATGAGGTGATTGGGATCCAGGATTGGTTTGATGGAGAATGAAAGGTTTGGCTTCTGGTTTGAGCTGTGAATGTGAAATGCTGTCGCCAGGACTTGGCTTTGTATTTGCTGGTACATAATGATCACTTAGTTGAGGTTTAGCCTCCGTTATTTTGGCTTGGTCAGCAACATATTGCTGTGTGCGTAATGCTGCTTCCAATGATACAGAGCTTAAACAGTTTTTACTCCTTTCTTTCTCAATGTCTAAATCCTCAGCAGCTTCAAATACTTCTGCTTCAGCTATAGCCGCAGCTGTCTCTTTCTGTATGTTGAGCATTTCCATAGATGCTTCCAATTTAGCTTTATCCAGCCTTAGATTAATTTCCTCTTCGGCGTAGGAAAGACGTGCTTTAGCTGCTTCTGCTCTCGCTCGTGCCCTGACTGCAGCGGACCCAGTTGATGATGCTCTTGATCGTAGTTGGGAGCCTGAAACACGGGAGCGCGTGTTTAGCGAAGAAGCCTTTTCTGTCATGGCACCGTCTGATAGTGTACCTCTCTTTAGACACTGTTTTGACGGTCATCCAGTGGCTGTATGTGAAGATGCTGTCATTGTCTGCCAGCTTACACTGCGTTGTCCTGCCCGCTAGAATGCCGTATTTTCACTGTGCTGTCCCCGGTATATGTAGTGTATATATCTTAACAGCCAGATAAACTCCCTCCGTACACCAAGACTCTGAAGACGTGAATCCTTTGCCCACAGGTTTAATGATATAAGGAAGGTGTGAAACTAAAAATAAACAAGACAAAATATAATCAATTCTATGATCATTTCTACATACACAAATATGCACAATGTATATAAATCAACACAGCTTTAACATTAATTGAATTGCCTTGTTATATTTACTGTAAGCTTTTTAATGTATTTATTGTAATTCTAGAACTTAAACAGTTATAAATGGCATCATATTTTAAACATATAATCAACCATTTGTACATTTATTCATTTAACTCTCCTTGCATTAGCCTTGTACAATATTGAGACAACTCGGAAGATCTCCAGCATTAAACACCACATAATACAATATTTCCTAAAAATAATCATCTGTAATTGTTAATAACATAAACAATACTTACATACGATGCAATCAAAGGCATTAAGACGTATGCAGATGTAGCTGGATTTCTAACAAACAATAACACATTGCTCACAGAGCCATGCTTTGCCTATTTCCTCTCTAATGATCACCTGACACACCCATCTGATGATGTCATCCTGATTCTTAAAGGGACCATGACTAGGCACAATAGCCACACAAAGAATAGCCCAGAAAATGCAAACAAGAATCAACTTAGCTGTAACAGAACAATCCATTTTAATAGTTTTCAGTAAAATGACATTTTTTACCTAGACTATAACAATAACATACCATATCCAATATGAAAAAACATTGAAACTTGTTTATTTATTTGTTTTTGGTTCATTTATAGTTGTGAGTGTGTCTGTGCTCCTGAAGCAGCCTCACCTGTCTCCCTCCTGTCTCCCTCCTCTCCCCCCTGCTCCTCTTTGAGGCAGCAGCAAATACTAGTTTTAGCTCTCAACAAGTTTTTAAAGTTTATCTTACCTTTTTTCACCTAGTTAACGTTTTTTATTTGTATTATTCATGCATATTTTACTAATCACTTCCCCCTCAAATGGAAATATGTGTTTACATAAATGGTGACCAAACCGTTTGAGACCCACTGAGATAACTTAGACTAAGTTAACTATCTAAACACTCAAGAGTCCTTTACCTCACCTGAAGTTATCAGTCTCTCAGTCTGACAGGAGAGGACTCTTCTCCACCTTGTTGACAGCTCATTATATCCATTAGCGCCGCTAGCTAGCACCAGATGCTAACAACAACAACAATACACGTAACGTAAAATCCTCAGGCCAGCAGGCCACTTAGCAGGCCTGAAACGAAAGTTGTACTCAACAAACACTTTAATGAAGGTCGCCTTGCAAACGGGAACCTTCTCTGGGTGACTGTTGCACAGGAGATTGAACTTTACAGATACGTTCCGGTCTTTTTGTTTGTTTACGTCTTGAACTTTCGGACGCTTCCTTTTCACTTGCGTGATGTCCAGGAGATGAAGTATAGCCCGGTCCTGGTCAACCTTGTTTGGTTTTTCATAGAAATGTTTGAAGTTCATCATCAGGTCGTCTGGTGACAGCTTCTCGGCCTGACAGAAACCTTTCGCAGCAGCTTTGTGTTGACATCCCACAGTCGGTATTAACGCGCCACCCGAGTGACGAACCTTCTTTTGTTGTTGTTTTTTGTGGTTTTCTTTATCCAGTCGACGTTTTCTACCCCCAGGTGTAGGTCTCACTGGCTCATCCAGGCCAGAGCCGTATAATAGAAGAGTTATGACATCTCCGTTCACTCCAATGGACCACTTTTTTACAGCAATGGCGGATCGTGGAGCCTCTCATTCGTTCCCCGGAAGTTAGCGCCAAGGCTAGCAGAGCGGTAGAGTTGCAGCATAATAACCGTTCGTGACGGACTTTTAAAGGTAAGAAGAAGTTTAAAGATTTATATTGCGGATATTATCAGTACATCTGATTCAAATTAACATGTGTATTAAAGGATGTCAGTGGATTATCCCTAAATCAGTAGATTTAGGGAACGTTTACAGATAACAGATCAAGCTAGGATACCGAAGCAAGTTAGCAACAGACGTTGAACAACCTTTTAATTGTAAATTCCGTTCTCTTAATGTCATTTGGTCCAACGTTGTTGAATTAGAGAAGAGGGGCTTCTAAACGGGATTGTATGCGGGGGTGGAGGGAGTTAAATATTAGATACATATAACTTTGGTGAGTGTAAGAGTGAGTGTTTTTAGCAGAGCCATATTGTGTCCTTGTGATTATGTTGATTATTACCTGCCTGTATAATGTTGCAGCTCAGCTGATTTTGGATTGATGGCAAAGGGAGAGGAACTTAAGTGAGTGAAAACACAAGGTAAGTTTAATACTACTGTTTTATATAAGTAAGCATACTAAACATGTATTCTATCACTGTATTATATAAGTAATCTTGTTAGTAACCTACTGTATGGCAGGTGGAGGGGCAGTGATGTTACAGGTGGAGGAGCAAGACTGCAAACTCACAAGACAGAGAAATCAAAATTTGTTCTCCAGAGAAGAGGTTGATTTCACTTCAATTTTTTATTTCATATTTTCTAAAGATGTGGAAATGGCAACAAAAAAACACGTGAGAGCTGTAACCAAGACAACTGTAACAACAGGAGTAGAGAGCCACCAAGGTTTTTCAAGTCCCTCTCTTACTCCATTTTGCCAACCCAAACTTCCAGGTACATGACGGGACACCTTGCTTGTTTTTGTTGTTTGCTCTCCTCTGGCTGGGTGCTGGCAGGTGGAGGGCAGTGATGTTACGGGTGGAGGGGCAGTGATGTTACGGGTGGAGGGGCAGTGATGTTAGCTGGGTGCTGGCAGGTGGAAGAGCAATGTTTAGTCCAAATATTTCCATTGCAACGGCTAATGGAAATGATTGCAGCTGTGGATCTGTTTGGGGGTTGCTGGATGTGGTAGCTTGGCTGCTGTTGTTCCTTTTCACCTTTTTGGATTGGCTCTTGCTTCCAAAATGGCCATCTTTTAATTTTATTTTTAATTGTTGTAATAGATCTGTTTGAATGGCTGCTGGTTCCCTCGTATGCTGACTGGCTGCTGGTTCCCTCGTATGCTGACTGGCTTCTGGCTGAGTGGGTGGTGTCCGCCCTCCCTGTCTCTCCTCACTAGCCATGTCCTCTTTCTTCACCCTCACTTTCCTTTCTCTCAGTCTCCTCATCCCTTCTTCCCTCAATCTTTGAGACTAATGTAAGTAGAAGACATGGCACTGTAAATGTTCGAACATTTAAAATATTATACCACTTAAAAATAAGAAATATTACTTTTGTTACTAAGAGTTCATACTTATTATACCTGTGTCACCTTTCACACTATAGCTGTGATCATGAGCTATGGGCTTTGTAGATACAGGTCCCGGGGTGAATCGTGGTGCAGGGGCCCTTCTCTTTTTGACCACAGGGCGATGCACGAAGATGGTGGGTATAGCCTCTGCTCTCAGCCTTGCCCTTTTTTGTCTTGACAAACTGGTCTGCATCAAAATGTGCCTGCGGAGTGACTTGAGGTTACTTCACACACAGAACAACTGTGTCTGAATCTTGTCTGCCCACATACATATTCCATAGTGGTTGAATACACAGTATTAGGAAACACTTTATACTTACTGGACATGTTATACTCATTACATACTGTATATAAAATATGACCAAGAATGTGAGACAACTTTATAGAAATTCATATCACATCTGTTACTGATGCCATTTGTCATACTTTATTAAATTCACAAATAATAAAGTTCCATAACTTCAGTTGGGAACAAAGACCACACCTTATCTCCCCAAGGCAATTTCCCATCCAATAGGTGTGCTATATAGGTGTGTATAACCCTTTCTCCTGTCTGTTTATCCCTCTTTCAGCACAAGAACCAGAGGGGGATTCAATGGAGCCTGAATACCTGCACTGAGACCCGCACCCTGAGTCTCAACTCTGTGTTTTTCAAGCCTTTCCCTGTTTTTTTGTATTAAACAAAACATTAAGCTTTCCCAATGGTGTGGTTTTCGTTTTGTGAAAAAGTGCAAATGCAGTGTTTGTATATAATTACCTCACATATGTTTTTGCTGTTGGTTGTGAAATTGCTCCTGCTGACTTGAGCCAGCCATTTTTTCCTCCGCTCTGTGTCAGTGGGGAAGCCGTACATTCGTACTCCTTTCTCGGAGCGATTTGAGCATCCCCAGGCAGCACAGCAAACCATGGTGGCGACTGGGAGGCAGCACAGCAAACCAGGACAACACGGAGGAAAAGGCACAGACAAACTGCATGATATGCTATTCAATGTTTATTGAATTCCATGTATTTGCAATGGATGTTCCTAAAACAACACATTTAACATCATCATCATCATGCTGCTGCTGCTAGTCCTTTGATAGTCACCTGTCAGTCTCCTGTCCTTTCTGAAAGCCATAAAGATGACATTAGTCATTTAGATAACTTGTGTCCTCAATTACCATGGGCTTACTGATTACCATGACTTTAAGAAAATGGTAGACATTAATCTAATCTGAATTTTAAAGCATTACTTTAGATCCCCTCCCTCTAAATATATCAATAAACATTAGAAAGTGATGCTCCTGACTACCATACAAGTTTAAGAAGATAATATTGGTTTTAAAGAATTCAAAGCTATAAATAAACAGCAACAGGCTCTTTAACCAAGGCACTGTTAGCCTACCATGTAAACTAGTTGTTCACACTAATCCTAATATTATCACTTAATATTAGCAAATTCTATTTTATTTTTTAAAACATATTGATGTAAATACATACACATATCGATTTGTTGTATAAATATTGCAAATCAAAACCTTTATTCACTAATAATTACCAAAAATCGTAGTTCTATCTCCTGTTATCAATGCATTCACATTGCCCGCCATGAACTTCCGGGGAACGATCCTCGTCTACATGAACCACGTGACGATAACCGTTTTTGGACTTCCGTTGTCGTAACTCTTCTATTATACGGCTCTGATCCAGGCCATCAAAGGTGTTACAACAGTTTAAAGACATATTTCGAAGACTGAATGAACATAAACAAACCTCGACTCAGGGCGCCGCCATGTTGGATTGCATAGAACGCTCACCGAATTCTGATTGGTAGAGAGGATATATCGCGTTTAGGCTCAAAATAGGTTCGGCGTTTATCGCGGTTTGGAAAGGAACTGCATCTTGCCGTACATGTTAAACAAGGATATATAGCGATTTGGCATGAAACGTTGATAGAGCAGTGAATAGGTTCAGTACACAGCAAAATGGCACGACAAACAAAAAAAATTTCAATTTGGCGTTTATAGCGTTTTGGAAAATAACTCCTCATATGTAGAAGATATTAATTTTTTCTCCGTCATGTTGTTTCCATAGCAACAACTTCAAACAATAACAACTAACCGCTAGCCGCAAAGCTAGCATCACAGCCACTGCTCCGTTTTCGGAGACTTTGCACACGTTTTTCACAAACATGTTCACACGCTAGGAGTACTTCCATTCGCTTCGTCTTGATCTGTAGATGTGATTTGATGTGTCGTGTGTCCCCCAACTCCTCTCCAAAGTTCAGATATTTAATAAAATACTCAGGGGAGTTTCCTGAATGTTCATGCCAAAAGCCAAGCACTAGGCCCTGGGTAAATTAAGAGGCTGATCTCGGGCACTTTTGTCCACTTTCCCTGGTGGTAGAAACTCAAGCCAGACATCCATGGAATCGTCTCAGAGAGTAGATGATCAGTGGGGCCTTGTTTTTACTGAATGATGTGTTTTTTTTATGGGGAATTCAAATATGAGCTTGTTTTTAGGATTTTCGGAGACTTTGCACACGTTTTCACAAACATTTTCACGCTAGGAGTATGGGAGTACTTCCATTCGCTTCGCCTTGATCTGTCTCCCAACTCCTCTCCAAAGTTCAGATACTATATAAAAATACTAAAAGGTAAATAAAACATTAAACATAATGACAAAATAACAACCTGAAAGATATGTATTCTATCTACACATTTCGTAATTATCTAATCTAGTGGCCTTATAAAAGTGTTGGCTAAAGTAACGCAGAATATATATATTTTTGAATTGTAAATAATTAGAAACATTATTTATGTGCACAAGTACATGGGACTCCACCATAGCACCCCACACATAACAAGCTGTCCCGAGTTCCTCCGGCTGCAGTTCCGCAGACGGCCGGTGTGTGGCAGCAGAGCGCTGGGAGCAGAGGGAGGTGACTATATGACGGATATGACGGATGCGACGGAAATACACCCGAACTTATCTGGTAGCCCGAACATATCTGGTACTGACAGCGGTACTAAACTTCCGTTTGGTTGCCGGGCCCGGAAACACTTTTTCCCATTGACTTACATGGGGAAAGAGTGGTCTGTAAATCGTTGGATAATTTTTAAAAAACTAAATAAACTACCCAGTATGAACACTTGTATAGCCCTTATTAAAAACATTCGTTCCTCAAGTTGTAATAATGTGCTAACAACGTTATTCTGAGAGTTATTTCCCTCTGCATTATGAACGCGCATCCAACCCACGGGACCCGCGCCGCCCGGCACGTTCATGTTACGTGTCCCGACCAATCAGAGCACACCGTGCTCACAGGAAGGGTGGGGGCTGGAGTTATGGAGAGGCGAAGTCACGCCCATCTACTTCCGGACCATGGGACCCCGGAAGCGAAACATTTACATTGAATTCAATGGAGAGAGAACACGTATCTTTTGATCCCGTTTGAATTGTGCCACGAACTACACATATGATGTTTGTCAATCTTAAACAATTATTTCCATGTCAAAAAAGTCACATTTTGTCGTAAAACTGCTGAAATATAAGACTATGAAAAATACGCTACTACAAAGACTACAAATCCCATTCTGGGTCGCGTAAGTGATGTCACAGGCATGCTCGGTGATTTAATAATAAGACTCGTAATTAAAGCGAAGAAGAAGAAGATCTCATAACTGATTTATTCCCTTCAATAAATTATAGATCGCTAAAAATAAATTCACTTTTACAAGATGCCTGTGTGCTTTGTACCAGGTTGTAGTCATAAAAGTGATCATACCACTTGCTCCTTCTATCGATTCCCGTCTGATGAAAGGCCCAGGAGTCGCTGGATCAGACATATCAGGTAATATCATAGGTAATATACATGTTGTGCATGTTCATGTGCATAGTCAAGTTAGCTACCTAGCTAGTAGCGACGAGTAGCGAGCACGTTAGTTAGCATTACTTTACTTAGCCTTGTCATTTTTAGTAGCCTTACCATGAAGTTATTATTTTATTACATGAAGTAAACCAACATTTTAAACAGTAAGAGTAGTCATGATGGTAAGTATTTCGTGAAACATTTGAAGCGTAGCCTACTGCGCCCTCCACCGGGTGCTAAGGAAGCAGTCAGGGAGAGTCGAAGGCAGGGAGGGAGCTTTGCATGACATTCTTCTGGACGTGTTTCATTGTGATGACAGTAAGGGTGAGTCAATCTGTTTGTTGGAAAGACAGTCGTTGTGTGCTTACTGAGAGACAATTATTAGAAGAGATAATTATTCAAAGTGTTGTTACTTTCAAGTGTTGTTACTGACCTTTTTCTCTTTTATTTTATTTACCTCACCTGTAACTGCTGAGACGTTGAGGAACATGCACACTGGACTGACCTGGCAACCTGATTTCCACTGTACGTATTTGGTTATGGTATATTATTTATATATATCAAAGGCACATTGCATCCCCCAGAGACACACATGTATTGAGTGTGATATTTTGCATAGGTCATGTGAAATCATCTTTACATACTAGAAAACTGTAGGAGCGGCAACTTGTTTTGAAAATTGAATTTTTAATATCCGATAATAAAGTTGATCTGTTTTCTTTATTCTTCTCTCTTCCCAGCTCCACCCATCACCGTTCTCTGTTCCTGCAGGTCCTGCTTGCTAATCAATGCTTTATTTTTTTACACAATTACAAATGAAGTCAATGTATTGTATGACATGAAGTTTGTGCTTCATTCTGAGTCAATAATAAATTAATTCTGCTTCAACTGCAAAATGATTGTGGACTGCACCGACAATCCATGTAGCTGCCCCCCCAGTAAGATGAACCAAGCAAAGTTGACATAGTCAACATACAGCTGTGCTCTTAAATTGACATGAAGAATTTGTGAAATATTGGTAATTATTTGGAAAAAATGACGGACGATGCAGAAAACCTTTTTTATTTAGTAACAGTGGTCAGGTGAAGCATTTATCCCTACATATCAGGGTTTCCGTTAGCCGGTAATTACCGGTTTTTAGCTGGTAAAATGTATTAAAAACCGGTAAATTCAAAACCTGCCGGTCAAAATGTCTGGTAATAATTAGGGAGGCTCCGATAGATCGGCCACTGGTCATTATCGGCCGATATTCACTCTTAATAGTTTGATCGGTGCTCTCTATAAAGCCCGATCAGGAGAGCTGGATCTGATCGATATGGAAATAAACGCGAGTGAAGTATAACCAGACGCGAGAGAGAGATCAGATCAGCTGCTGAGTCTGACAGAGACACGCAGCTCTGCATAATCACCTGAAGCCCCGCCCACTGTTTAGCGAGCTGCATGAGAAACTGACGGGCTGTCAGGAGAGAGAGGGAGGGAGAGGGGAAAAGAGAGGATCCGTTTCTCCCGTGTTATTATTCAAAGTTAATGTAAACTTTTGAATAATGTACGTTATCTACTACAAGTAGTTTGTTTGAATGTAATAATTATGTTGTTTGTTGAATCATTTATTGAAAAATGAATCTGAATTTTTTCGATCTGTTACGATTATAAACTGAAGCAATATAAAAATGAGCCCCGTGAACTGAGTTTTAAACATCAGCATATCTGCTCATAGTCCGGTAATTACCTGCTAACGGAAACTCTGCTTCACAACTCTTATTATTATTATTATTGAAATATGACCGGTAAGTTTCAAATTTATCCGGTAAAATAAATTCTGCCCGGACATTTGACCGGCGAGAAAAAATCCTAGCGGAAACCCTGCTACATATGTGTCACACTTAAAAGGCCAAACACACTGTTTGGCCTTAAGAGCTCCGTCTTACTTAGGGTTAAACTAAAACACATACAAGCTGAATGTTACAAGTGCTTCACAATATAAATACAAGAGTGCAGACTGTTTAAACTATGGGTAGGGGGGCTATTTGGCAGGTTTAAATGATTGTTAGTAATGAATTATATAATTTTCTCATTGTAGACGAGCAGACAGGGAGCCAGATGAGAAAAGCCGAATATGCAGCTGCCATTTTCCACATGGAAAAGAGAAAGGGCCAACTGTATTTGAGTGGACCAAAGAGAAAGGGAGCTTAGCGGTTAATCAGTCCAGCGACCACAGCTACAGCAAAGGGCCAGAGTCTGCAGAAACTGACCCCAAATTCTCCAACGTGCAGTCCGCAGACACCGAACCTGGACCCTCCAGTGTGCAGTCCAGTTGTTCCGCAGACCTGGCAGGGGATACTTGGATGCGAATGGCCAAATATTCAGCAGCAGGCTTACCTGATGATGTAATCCGTATGGAAACAGGGCTTCCTGATCAGGCCATGTTTAAAAGGGTGGCGGGGTTGGTGGAGCGCTTTGAGGGCTCCATTGTCTATTTCGCTGGATGGAAGTGGAGGGCATCCTGCTGGCAGGACCAGGTCTTCATGGCCATGATGAAGATCCGGCAGAATTATCCTCACCTGCATCTTGCACAGCTGTTCCACTGCAGTACCGCAACAGTGGGTAATGTGGTGAACACCATGGTCCATCTGCTCCACAGGTTGCTGTTCAAAAAAATGATGTCCACTGTGCCCAGTAGGCAAAAAAACCAAAACAGCATGCCTGCTGCTTTCCAGTCCTCTGCCTTCAACTGCAGAATGATTGTCGACTGCACCGACATCCACGTGGCCGCCCCAAGTCAGATGAACCAAGCCAAGCTGACATACTCCACCTACAGAGGAATGCACTCCTTCAAAGTGCTCATCTCTGTGGCCCCAAATGGAGTCATCAACTTCTGCAGCCAACTCTTCCCGGGCTCTGTGTCTGATAAGGCCATTATGCAGCATTCAGGCATTCTGGAACATTTAGTGGCTGGCGACTTTATCCTGGCAGACAAGGGCTTCTTAATATCTGATATTGTGCCTGCGGGTGTGATTGTGAACATTCCCCCTTTCCTGAACAAGGGTAAGTTCACAGAGAGTGAGGTGAGAGCTACCAGGGAAATAGCCAAGAACAGGGTCCATGTGGAGAGGGCAAATGCCAGAATAAAGGAGTTCAGGATTCTGGACCTGATTCCTTGCCACCTCAGGAACACTGCAGATGTGCTGGTACAGCTTTGCTGTGCCTTGGTGAACCTGCAAAATCCCCTGATAAAGGAAGTAGCCAGCACCCTCACCGTTGACTAAGGAAGGGGGTTCCCAAACCTTTCAGCCTGCGATCCCCGGGGGGAACATCCAGCTGGCCCGCTGCATCCGCTGAGACCAGCCCAAAGTCACACAACGGCTCTTTTAAGAGCCACCTACACCTTTTCTAAAGAGTTACAATCCTAAGTTATTATAATGATTACACTGGTTCATATTTTACTCAGTTTACTGAACTGTGATGCATGAAACCAGAAGGGGAATTGTTGAGGTTTACTGAAGTTACAAAGATATGAGTATAACAGGTCAGTGTAAAAACAAGCTTCTGTCAGTCATGAATCATTCAAACTATTTATATAACCATGTAATACAGTTATGTAGTAGTTCAGTAAAAGTAATTCTTTATTTATATGTCTTAAATATCCTTTATTTTAGAGGGGCCTGAGACTTAACATGTTTATTGCCCAAAACTGCACTGTAGTTATTGTGCATGTGACAATAAGGCCTTAATATTAGGGCTGCACAATATCAGGAACACATAACACGATAACACTTGCTATATTTGAACAAAAACGTACACATGCAGCATTATTACTTTTTCAACAACATGGGATTTATTGTTTATTAGTTACATATCGTGTGTGTGTGTGTGTGTGTGTTTATTTATATGTCCTCCTCTCTACTGGCCAACACAGGGAGCATATGCTGAGTGTAGTGTTCTCCAGGAGGAGGCGATTTCCATGCCATGCAGGGTCTTTGTTGATGGGGATGATGATCGCCTCCTTCGTGGTCCACACAACAAAATAGCAGATACTCCGGTCTGTGATGTGCAGCTGCCCTTGGACCTGGTGCCAGTATGGGTGATTCTCCTTGAGAACATAAGACCCACCCTCCTCACGGAGACAGAAGGATGGTAACTGGACTGCCTCCGCGATGGTCATGTTCCTCTGGCTGTGTGGACACTTCACCTCCAGCAGGGCAGATGGCTGCACAAGTCCATCGGGTGATGCTCCCAAAACACCCGACTCACTCACAAAGAGACCAGCGTCGATCACTGTCACCCGATAGGCCTGCACAAAAGCCTTCACCCCTTCGGCCTCATTTACAACTCCCCAGTTGACAGCCATGACTCCGTCTAAATTGTAACCCCCAAGCACCCTCTTCATGAGGGACGCGCATGGAGTGGATGAAAGTCCCGACCTCAGCACAGCACCAAAATTGCTGGCTGTCAACCTGTCATGTCTGTGTAACTGCCACTGGGGATTTGTCCGCTGTCCTACGGTCTCTTGTCAGTCGCATTGAGGCAAGAATTGCCTCAAGCCCCCGACCCCCATGCTCCTTCACCAGCTCCGGCACGGTGACAATGGCCTGATGTTGAGGCTGCGGCTCTGGCTCAGGTGATAAAAGCCATGCCATGCCACACTGTGTGCCCCTCAGTGCAGACCTGAACCAGTCTACATCCTGAGTGGCGATGTCTCTGGCCAGTGGGTTGTATGTCTCCTCTTGCTGTTGATAGAGTTGAGACACCGGCTGGACTACTTTGGAAGTGCCAGGCTTCCTCCACTGGCACTCAACATCTGTGGAGCTGATCTGCCACATGGCAAATATTGCCAATGCTGCAGCGTGGCTGCATTTGTACATCCCCCGTGCACAATCACAGACAGCGCTCTGCATCGCGCCATCGTCTCCCATGCAGATCTGTAAAAATAAAGTAAGTACCATTTGTTAGCATGCTATAATAGATTGAATGAGCAATACAAGGATGGTCAGGATCTGGGGGTGGGAGGGTTTATTTTTCCATATATTTGTCTGATTGTTGTTATTGTTTGATTTTTCTGTATTACCTATGAGGTTGTTGTGTTTAATATTCATGAGAATATTTGTCATTGTTCAGATGATAATAAACATTTGCATAAAGCATATTTGTCCACTCATATGTTGATAAGAGTATTAAAAACGTGACAAATATTCCTCTAAGGTACATTTAGAACAGATACAAAATGTGCGATTAATTTCCGATTAATCGAGATTAACTATGGACAATCATGTGATTAAATATTTTTAATTGACTGACAGCCCTAATTTTTTTAAATGTGTATGAATACATTTTGAAAAACATTTGATCAACAAAAAAAAAGGATTTGATCAGGATCTAGACTCAGTGTGTAGTTTATTAATTAATCAATGCTCTCTACATTAGGAAAACACGTAAGAGAGGGAGTCACACACAGCTGTGCCTAGATAACCAAACAAATTGACAAGATAACCAAAATCCTTGAATCTACACACAGCAAATAAACTCAAATGACACAAAGGAGATCACACATACAGTATAGTCGATATAAAACTGCCCGCTTCAATCTGAAGAGCAACTAAAACAAAACACGGGAGTGTACCTTGTTCTTGTGAACACTAATGTTATCCACAGCATACACAGAGACCACGAAGTTCTTAAGGAGAAAACTAGTTGCTAAAACAAAACACGTTAGTGTACCTTGTTAGCTAATGTTAGCTAGCTGACATTAACGTTACACATTGCACTCATATTACTCACCGAAACCTTGTAAAGCCGGTCCCGCATGCTGGCTCTTACAGAACCGACTAACTCCCCTTTCATATAGGTACAGTTCTCAACGTGCCCAGACTTGTAGTGATTTTCACCTCGTAAAATACTTGTATTCTCATTCTGAAAGAATGTGGTGAAATGTGCTAACATGACGGCCATCTTTATGTTGGTGACGCGTATTGTGCGAGACGAGAGACCTGTAGTTCATTGAGCGGTTTCACACGAAAAAATTTGTAACTTCACAGTTTTACGACACATTTTTATTTTTTTGACTTGCAAAATGTTCTTTTAAATTGACAAACATCATATGTGTCATTCGTGGCACAATTCAAACGGGATCAAAAGATAACCTTTCTCTCTCCATTGACTTCAATGTATAATTTTCCGCTTCCGGGGTCCCATGGAGGCTTTCGAAAGGGGAGGGATTGGAGCTTCAACGAGCCGTTAAAGGCAGAGTGAAATTCAGTGAATACAATACACGTAGTTAACAGAGATGCTGTTTGAAAAACCAATGTGAGTTGCGTTTATCTTTACCCATGGATGCACAATAAGAACGGACCCATATCGTCTTACTGCCATCCCACGGAGCTGTAATAATATTGCACATGTTTGCTATAATTCATTATCACACTACATGGGCTGTATGATTAAATCTTGTACCGTAAATGTTGTATTAAATAAAGTTAATATTACTTATTATTATAAGTAGGCTATATATATATATATATATATATATATATATATATACACAGTGCAATCATTCTTTCATGCTAAATGAAGCTCTGTTGCTTGGATATCACTAGTTACAGCGTAATATAAGTAACGATTGATGTTTACATTAGCATAATGACTAGCTAGCCGCTAGCTGCTAACTGCCGCCTCGTTAATATCAAATCCCTCATAATAACAAATCATTACCATGCTGTCATGAACGTGCGGTGCTGTTACGTGTACGCAAATTGACGTGCTTGATGTGAACGAGCATTTTGGTTAAAGTTGCGCATGCGCTATGAGTGCACATACGGGTACTTCTCAGGCATGCCGGGTAATCTGTGTAATAAATACACATGTCATTTACTTCAAATTCCATAAAACACCAACTATCATCTATTAATTTATATTTAGGATAAAAGCAGGCCAATTAAGAACATTTTCCCTGACAGTTTGAAAAAATGTACTAAATGATTAACCTACTGTTTCATTAGCTCTTTTGCACTCTATTCTCACACATACTTGTGGTACAGTTATTGCCGCAGTCAAACGATTATTATGCACATTAATATCTCCATCTTCATCCTGGTTGCTTCCAAGTCACTCAATTTGCTTTCCTCAGCAGGATGAGGGTTTTGCTGAGTCACTGCAGCTGCAACATCACCAGCCAACACACTCACTAAGACAAACACATTCACACTTCAGCTCCAGTGCACCCTAATGCTTTATTTGTTTTTAAGAGCCTTTCACACTAGACCGTTTGCTTTGCACTTGCTCTCATAGTTGGTTTAATATATAACACATAAATGAAGGTATAGACGCAGGCACTGCACAATAAAGAGGGGTGTTTGTATATGTTATGTTCAAACTGGTTTACATTTGTCTCTCTGGACCAAGCATCTTATGTAGAGAGCGAGCAGATTGGCCCACTGCTCTGCTTGCATGGCTCTGTTCACTCTGCCATAAAAATATATCCATATTCATTAGCCAGAGATTTGCTGCTCTGCAGACCAAACACTGCAGGCTTCTTGCACATTGCCAGTTTGCTTGTTTATTCATTTGTTTGTATAACTGAAACGGGGCTAAATTGAGAGAGACCAGAGCATGTTTTGTTAATGCTCATGGGAATGTGTAACTAGGCATTTAAAATGTGTGGGTGTAAGTGTTTTTTATTAAAGTATTTTTCTTTCAGCGATGTGTTGCTCAACAGTCAAATGCGAGAGAGGAGTCAGAGACACTGTTGGTACTGCATCATCAGATCAGCAGCCAGAGTCATCTGCTGTATCTGTGGCATATAACCATGACCCCATCCAGTGCACCCCACTGCTTCAACTGGCCTCCTTGCTAAGAATATAAGGCTGTTGCCATAGAGACTATTGCCCAAATAGCTGTAACCATAGAAAAACAGTTGTGTCGTCTCCTGGAGGGAATTATATAAAAAGGCATTTTCACATGATTTTTCATATTGTTTATATTCCAAGCATCAGTATTAAGACAAACAAATGCAGGAACTTATCTATTTAACACTGCCATGAATTCATCTAAATCTATGTTTATTTCCAGGCAAACAACATGTAAGAATGGGAAAACTGTTATAGTTCCTGTATCACTTTAAATTACCATTTAGTAAATACTTGAGCTGACTGCCTGAGAAGATGGCTGGATACAATTATTGATTATCAATGTTGCATTTGATCCAGGTCAGGATGATGTCACTCTATTGAGTGTTTTTTTCCCTAAAAACTCACCCAATGGGATATTATAAATCGAATCAGCCACTCTATGAAATTGTTTTGCGTCTGGAAGCTTCTTTTCACAAGGGACTATTTGGACCATCTGTGACCACGGCTTTTAACAAGGAGAAATGAGGCTTCAGTGCTGGACAGGTCATTTTGACTGTGTCCGTCTCTGAATGCTTGATAGTGCAACGAAGAAATGTATAATGTGAGCAAGTGAGATATAATTGAATTGACAAAACTAGGTTATTATCTAAATTCAACCATATTCTGAATTTCCTCTCCATCACCAAATTATTTCATTGCAATACCTTTGTTCAAATCACAGATGGAAAAATAAAAAAGTAAGGACACACACACATTAATACCCCCAAGACAATTAATTCACATTTATTTTTAAGAAAGAAAACTTTATTAGTGATTTATTAACAAAACACATTACCACTGTATCCATTTAGGTAAAAATAAAAAAAAGTCTGAAAATAAATGAATGAAATGAAATTCACTACTTCACTGTCACAGTTGATGAGCAGGTGTACAAAAAAAAAAGGTTTTACAACAGATCATGGCCAGTCCATTTAGGACATCACATTGCCACCATAGTTCACCACCAAACATTGGGAAAGAATGACAGCATGAACTCACTAAACATAAGCATACACTACATATACCTTTTTATACACTGGAATATTTTTTTCAGTCATTTTTTATTTTTTTTTAAGAGTGAAAGGGAAGTGATAGCTCATCATAGGATCATACACATTTCAGTTACAATATTACAGTGTTAGTTAGATCGTCATGTCAAAGCTGGACACAAAGAGTGATTTTTTTTCTTTTCTTTTTTACTAGCTTTGCTTGTTTTCAAAAGCAAAAATCATAGTTGGTAAAATAAAAATAACAAACTTGCGTTGAAAGGTCTCACACTATAGCATTTACAAATATCTAAAGAGGTTTTGTGGATGCCGTACAACATCGGTAGAGCGTGAAGTTTGTAGTACATAGATGTTTGGCAGAGACAGAAGTACATACAAATATCTCCTGTGCGAGTAATGCAGAAAAGTGATAATACAAAATAATAAAATCATAGCCATCTATCTATTTATATATATATTTCTCTATATAGTATGTGTTTCCTTAGAGCAGTACATGCAGCAGCCACTTAATGGAGTGACGTCATACTGAGCCGCACAACTTTGGGGACGTGGCAACAAGTTACAGGCAGGGGAGGGGAACCAACAGAAGCAGGTCTTGAGGCATGGGTGAGCCCCTTTTTCAAAACCTCCTGAGAGAGGATTGGTGGGATATAGCCATGGGATGGGAATCCCTAGATGCCCATTTTTAAGTAGTTTTCAATGACTAATGCAGAGACAATCTATGAAAAGTCTACGCTATACGTTTACAATGTAGATAAAAGCTAATATGTGATTCAATGATCCTAAACAATCAATTTGGAGGACAACTTTCTTCTCTTGTACACGGAGATGGAGGGCCAGCCCACGGCACCCTTCTCCTCACTTTATCCCAGTCCTCCATCCCAGTATAATGCTTCATCCCACCTGCTCCCCTCTCATCAATGGCAACACACAGGGAATTAACAGTATACTGTTGTATACGCAAGTTAAAAGCACTGAACCGTTGTGTACTTAGAGAGACATCTGACAAGAGTTCAGGGCATATACCCACGACTGGGATTCCCCAGGCCACATCCACATTACTCCATGCTGTTCTCAGCACACCACAATGTTCAGAGCAGGCCATTCCCAGGATCAATCCTGAGCAGGGGTCAGAGCGGGGGCTGGGCGCAGTGTCTGAGGGTAATAATGGGCATGACACGCGTTAAAGCTTAAAAGGAAGAAAAATAAATAATGTAGGAGTATGTAATCTCTTTAGAGAAAAAATGGACAACAGAATAAGTTCATCATCACATGAAGAGGCAGCCAGTGGGATGGGTGACCGTGGAGAAGAAAAGGCAGCTGGGGGAGGTGACGACGGCTCGTGGCAGCTTGGGGCAAGTACAAGCAAGTGAGCAGTTGTAAACTCAAGGTATCAGGTAAGGACTGGTTGCTACCAAACATTCAAAGCAGAAAGCATTAGGCTTTTGCTGCGGCCGGGGGAGAAGAGAAGGTGTGGTCAAAATCTCAAGACTCCTAAGATTCTGTAATGTTTCATAAGAGTCCACTGACTTTAAGAGGAGTCACAAGCCAGCTCAGCAGGACTCTCCCCTCCGTGATCCTCAGGAGAGTGTGAGACATCCTTCCATTTCTCAATATTTCAGGTACTCTCTGCATTCCTCAGTTGGAGTTCTGGTATGAGATGAAGCTCTCTGTGTCATTCAAATGCAGCGAGGAAATACAGAGTGGTTGCAAAGGATTCTGCTTCCATCCGGAGAGAGTCCATGTGCACATGCGCACCGCATAGGCGACAGTGCAGGGCAAAAAGCTTGTCTACTTTTAAGCACATTTATTTGATGTCAGTGGATTTACTCTCCTTTTTTATTTCTCTCTCTAGTTCTCAAGTGCTTTCCTTGTCTACTTTGCCATGGTAAGTATGTGTATTTATGTTTGAATGTGTGAGCATGCGTATGTGTGCATGTGGTTTCATAAAGATCTCAGGAAACACTGTTGGTATCTATCAGAGGAATCTGCAGCAGTGTCATGTAAGCCTTAGTTTCAGTGACTCTCCTGTGCTATTTACAAGTAGTGTGTGTCCAGCTCCAGATGGCATGCATCTGTCCCAATCTTCTTTGACGCTTTCTCTCTTTTCCTTGGCTGGCACAGAGCTTTTTGTTGTTCTTGTACAAAGTATTTGTCTTCTCTCAGAGAGAATGGTTTACACATCAGTTGGGGAGGGGGTAAGACAGAGGTGCCAACGTGCCCAGTGGGTTAAAGGATAACAAAGTTCAAGACGAGGGCAAAGAGTTGTCATTCCTTATTGGAAGAGATGACTGACATGAGTTGACTCAGGGTATGTAGGCACATAGGGGCGTGGAGCAAAATCAATCATTTTATTGTTATCAAGGCAAGATCAATGATGTACCTTCAGTAAGGGGCTGATGGTAAAATACATCTTGGTAAGGCCAGGTTGTTTAGAATCTTATCAGTGAAATTAGGTAATAAAATTAAATTGGAAAATCTAAAATAGTTTTCACATTTTCTCTTTACCCAGTGGACTTTGGTTGGTACCTCTGTTTTAACAGCGCCCTTTTCTTCTTTATTAGTTACTCTTTCCGCTCCTCTACTCATCTCCATCATCCTTCCCCTTATCCTTCTTGTCTTTCTTCTCCTTCTTCTTCTTCTTCTTCTTCTTGGCCTCCTCTTTCTTTCCAAAGGTGATGAAATCGCTCTTGTCGTCCTCTCCTCCCTGGTTCTGTCTGATGGATATAATGGCGGGCGAGCCAGGGATGATGAAGGCTTCTGGGGGAACATCGCCAGGTTTCAGGTGCTGCGGGGGTCCACCAGGACAGCCGGGGGGGCCATAGCGAAAGTGCCAGCTGTTGCTGTCTACGCCAGCACCCATTGGGGGAGAAACTTCTCCCCCTTCAGCATCTGAAAGAAACAGAGATGGAGGATGGGTTATTTAAAAAAAAAAATCTATTTGCTTTAAACAGATTAGGTATAACAAATGACCAATAGTTATGATTTGTATAGACTCATTGATACATGAAAAGCTGAGTCCTTCAAACAAACTGGGGAAGATTGACATGTACTAAGCCTTTCACATTACATGTGATGCATTCTGCAGCACAATTTGCCCATCATCTGACAGGTTGTGTTTGTGCCTTCAAAATGAAGTGGAAGATTTAATAAATATTTAGAGGAGGTATCATACGGAAGGTTTATAGAACACATTCAGCTAGATTTCCCAAACATTTGTCCAATTTACAGTTTCAGTTTAATGTGGAAATAGATCTGTTTCTAAGTGCGGGTGCAAAATGTGAGGTGTTTATAGTAAAGACTGTGACGTCTAATGAGCTCACAACTTCTGTTTTGTAAAAATGTATACACATTGTAAGTGTTTATGAATGGCTATAGTATTCTTCTTTAAATAAACGAACATTTAGCACAGTTTCCTGTATATATAAAGATGGCTAGATTTCAAGTTTTTGTTGCTGAGCTGCTGTCGCACAAAAGCAAATAGGCCCCTATGTCTCCTCTTTTTAAATGCACAAGATATACAGTATACTTAATGACTCCTACTGCATTATCTCCAAATACCTTTTTATAAATAATATCTTTCATGGTCTATAAGTATCTCTCTTTGGCATAAATACATTTTTATTTCTGCATTTGAGATCTGCACCTTTTGAGCTCACATCCTATGGTTGTTAAAGGCATTCCTAGTGGCTGGCCATAAAAAAGCACCTTTCGGGACTACTGTATTTACTCTACTACATTTTGGAGAGTTCACTGATGCCCTGCAACCACTGTAAAAAACGAATCAGTCTATGAGTGGCATTCCTTGAGGGAACGGCCATGACATGCTATAAAAAGCGGGAGGTGGTTGTACTTAATGGGAGGTCTCCAAGAAGAAACTGCTAAGTGGGCAATAAATCAAAGACTCCCTCCTAGTCCGAGCTAACATCCATGGCACTCTATGATGAAACAGTAGACACTTAGTCATTATTTTAAAGAATTGTTTTGGTGGTCAAGTATTTTTGAGGAATTCAACGTCAGTGTCTTGCCAAAGATGAAGGAAAAGTGCACACAAACCCAACATATTGGTATTCAGTAAGTGGCAGGTGTAAATGGTTTAGTCTATAAATAAACTAATCAAAGTCTCCCAGCTAAAATAATGTCTCTTTGGTTCTTTCCTCACAGCAATGACCTACTTGCCTCACATATTTATTTTATTTCTCAGACGTTTTTTCTGAGTTCTTTCCAAAGGGAAGATTAACTAAGCAGGGCTCCATCCAACCAGAAGGAACAGTGTCTCGAAGAAGAAGCCTGACCTCATGCAGTACCCAGGGCAGAGAATACCATATTCAAATCTTGTCTATGTGTGGTTTCAGCTTTATTTATGCTGCCTCTCTTAAACTAAATAAACTGTGTCATCTTAAGTATAGTGGGTCATCGAGAATGCAAACGGTAGTTAAAGCAATAGGGACCGGTTGATATATCTAAATTATCCATTACATCACTGAGACCAACAAGAGTCTCATATGAAGTTCATATGTTTGTGTTGGGCTGTTATTGTGCTGCTTTTCATTGGTATACAAATGCAAGATGATGACTGATCAAAACTGATTTTGTCATTGGTCACTAGCATTTATAAAGCTTTACTTGTATAATAGTGGTATTAATTATTTCACTTTGTCAAATATAATGTGTTAAAATGTCTGCCATTTTAGTGTTTACTTTTAGTCAATTTAACACTTAATCTTCAAACTTGTTTTTCAATATTCTAGCATTTTAATGTACAAGCTCTCAGTAAGATTTGCTCTCCGAGTAATCCATGGCAAACATGTCATCTCCTGCTGGCATACAATCCAGATCACAGAGGCATGCAACACTGTTAAGCCTTTCCTTGCTTCTTAGGTCGAATTAGACAACGGTGCAGAAACAATTCTTTAAAATGCTTGAAGTTGAATATATACAAAATAATGTCTGAATTAGGGCATAGATTATAAATTGAATAACAAATAACACTGCACAAAACTGCTCTGGGATTTGGACCCTGGCACTTAGGAATTTGTGATGAGCACATTTCCCTATTTTCTCACATTTGATAGACTAACCCAATTATTGATAGATTCATTGGGAGGTTGCTCAATAATTCACATTTGTAGTTGCTGTCCTAGTCTGAGTTTCCATTTTCAATATCATGTTTAATTCTCTCAGATTAGTTTTTTTAAAGTCAGACAGGGACCACAGTGAGATTTGCATGGTTCATGCATTTGAATTGTTTCACATCACTTTCCCCAAAGGTTCTCATACCTTCACTGACTGTGACAAATCAACTGCAAGAGCAGAAGTGAGAAAAATGAATTTGACAATGCGATTGAGGAGATTAGGAGAGGACAGATCCAGTCACTGCTTCCTTCACATGTAGACACAGAGACAGCTAGAGTCATATGTATTTACAAGGGTCTTCCCCCAGTTGATAAGTCCTCTTTGCACTCCCCAAGCAGAAACATGACCCTAATTCTATAATCTCAAAAGGAAGGCAGGAACATAAGAAAAAGGAGCACAATAATAGCGTTCAGTTATTATGCTCCAAATATCTGGAACAAACTCCCAGAAACCTGCAGGTCCGCTGCAACTCTGACTACTTTTAAATCCAGGCTGAAGACTTTTCTTTTTGTCGCTGCTTTTAATTGAACTATTCATATCTTAGACTGCACTGTAACTTTGATCCATGTACTTTTTTCTTTTAATGTTTAATTGACTGCACTGTAACTTTTATCCATGTATTTTTTCTTTTAATGTTTATTTTATTAGCTTTTCTTTTTGATGACTGATTTTAAATGCCATTTTCTTAATCTCTTTCATTTTTTGTAAAGCACTTTGAATTGCCTTGTGTTGAAAAGTGCTATATAAATAAACTTGCCTTGCCTTGCCTTGCCTAAACACAAAAACTGGAGTGCTGGCAATGCATTTCTCTGAACTATCCACGCTCTTTTTTGGAAGAAAATGACCTTCCTAACTCAATGCGGGAACTCGATGAGACCCAAGTCCCCCGATGCAAACTTAGATATACAAACAAAATAACACCCCGGAGAGTGATGAGTCATGGTAAGAGCAGAGCAAAAAGGGCATGGCTGTTGAAAGGGTCAATGTCTGATGCTGAAGTCAAATCATGGGACACACTGATGTCTGGTTCAACTGAAAAGGTCACATCATAATACTCTTTGATGCAGTGGGAGGTTTATAAAGTACTTTTTAAATAATCAGAACATTTAGTTTTGATTCGATTTGCTCAGTAATGCCAGCTATACAGTCCCTCAATAAACAACACATGTGTATCTAACTCCTTATACTGCATGTCTGTTCTCACTGTATTTGCTTCCTGCCTTTTCTCTGTGTCTTTTCCTTCTCTGTGGTAAGATTCACCTCTCCCAACTGTGATCTCCACAGAGCCATTGCTCCGTTCTGATTTGTCGATGGCTGTTGCAGAGCAAAACTTCTTCACTTCTCTCCTCCCTGTTCATCTTTCACAACCTCCCTTTCTCTCTTTCGCTCATTTCCTCTGACCTTTCAATTCATCTTGCGTGAAAACTCAGCCAGCAAACACCCGTCCCTCCCAGTTATTGACAAGTCTTAATCATGACTATCAATGTTTATGGTAACATTAATGTGATTGGGTATTAAACAGCTTGTCCATCAGTGATCATTACCGACATTAGAGACTAGGATGGGTTGTTGTTTCATAGTGATGCCCCCAGCTCTATTACTCTCCATGCATCAGTAACTAGCAGCATCTGAAACCCTCTATATTTAAAATGCAAGAACGACTCAAAAGCCACTGTAATCAATATGTTAGCATTACAGAATGATATTTTCTACATATTTATCTTTGAACTCTTCAATTCCAACATCTCTGTGTGTGAATGTCCGATCGCTTCCATATTGCTATGCCCAGCTTTTCACAAAGCACCATTTACATCAGCCAAGCTCCCATTTTGCCCACATTACTTATTAATCCCCTGTCTCGCCCTACCATCGGGCCAGTGGGCAGAAAGCGCAGTGGAGCGCAGTGAAACGTTAACATAACTGGTGAGGAGGAGGAGGCGGAGGAGGAGATGAGTAGGAGGAGGAGAGGAGGAGGAGGAGAGAGGAGGAGGAGGAGGAGGAGGAGGAGGAAGAAGAAGACGAAGAAGAAGAAGAGGGCCCAGGAAGTGCAGGTATACAGATATGAACATGATGCTCAAAACCAAACCCGCCAGGGTGGGGGGAGGGAAAAAAGATGAAAAGGATCCGAAGATGGGTTTTTTCTTTCACACTGCAGTGGTAGAGAAATATGTGATTGTTATATGATAGCAAACAGGCAGCTGAGGACCACACCCTTCTATAAAATAGCCCCTGTGTTTGTCTGTGTGCTGCTGCAGTTAGTTGGTATCTGGTGCTAGAAACAAAATGTGATTTTGTGTCTGTTCTGAACCTAATTATTATTCATGTGTCTGTGTTTCCACTGCTATGCCTGGTTGTGATATATATAAAAAGTGCCTGCATGAATTACCATATATTCCTTAGCAGTGAAATACAAAAAGAAACACTGTTATGGGTAGTTATACAATAATGATGGCTGTATGTGGTTTTTCGAATAGTCCGCTGCAAATTCATTTTGGAGACAACGATGTATACGTGTGTGTGTGTGTGTGTTTATTTGTGTGTGTCTGTTTGGGTTTCATGCCAGGTTGAGCACCTTGCCGTCTGCTCCCAGCTGGATCCTGTGGCAGATGGTGGATACAAGCAATCCCAAGTGACAGGGCTTAACACAATAACAATAACACCGAAGGTAGGGCCATGTGTGGGAGTTTGGATTGTTAGCAGTATGTCTCTGTGTGTATACTTTATATGTCAGTATATGTGCGATGACATCAAATAATTAAACACTGATGTAGAAATGTATTTAATCTCCAGAGAGAAAGAGAGGGGAGAGAGCTGGCAGGATATATAAAGACTCAGAAAATGCAGGATGGGAACACAAACAGTAACAATAAAGGAGGGAAAAATAACTGACGTAAAGAACAGGAAACAGATGGGGCGGAGAGACTTCAAAATCGCGAGAAGTCTCTGACCATTTGTAGACTGTGCTGCAGTTGTGATTGTATTTAGATATCAAATGCAGCCTAATTCAAATACTGCATGCCTAAAGTAAGACATACATATAGCCTTACACTACTCACATCACACACACAATGTACACGTGTATAATGTACAAAATATATGGAAACATGCTCCTTTCCTGCCTGATGAGAATAACATAGATAAAGTAAATGTTAATGCAAAAATGTTATGGCCATAGATGCCACCGAGCAGACACTATCGTCAAGTCCTTGCGCATTGAGGAAACAAAATGAAGCAAGAAGGCTTCTCTTGACCACCTCTCTCTCTTGGCATTTTGCCTCCAACCTTGAGTCTATTTTTGCCTTGACAAGTGCCGGGTGCAGTGGATTACTGTTAACTCTAATCAAATAGGTGTTCCTTTCTTTCTCTGTGTGTAGTTTTCAGTGTGTGATATACAGAAAACAACAAACCTGCATCCACCTCTGCAGTACACCACCGCCCTGCAGTGAATATAGGTCACTCGCCTTCCGTTACTGACTCCTCTGCTCTCCTTTCCCTTTGCACCTCTTACCCCCTTACTTTTCAAACACGTACTTCCCTACCTGCTTAACTCCATCCCCTCCTGCTCTGTTTTAACATGTGTTCTTGTACACGTATTCCAGCCTGCAGCACCCATTGTCTTGTCCTTCACCTGATCCCACAATCTTTTTTACCCTTCCCCCCTGATTCGTTTGCCCACACCATATGTTGCACTCCCCTCTATATAACGCCCCCCCCCCCACCACTACCACCTTCCTCTTTCTCCTGCCAATATTAGAGGCCATGAATGGTTGCCGTGGAAACTACATCCGACAGTAGGACATTGGTAGGAGTCATGGTGACAGTGCTTGTGTTGATGGAGTATAATGCTGCAAGCTCTCTCTCGCTCTCCCTCTTGTAGTCTAGCCACTCTCCCTTGGCAACAGCAGCCTCAGTTCCCTCTGCTTTCTTTGCTACACTCAAACACTCTGATTTACTCATTGTCACCGCCTCCCAGTTGATGTTTTTCATGTCTTTACTTTCCTCTCCACCGTGTCTATCTTTATGGCGCATGTGTTTCTTCTCAATCCCTCGCTCTGCAACCTGCCCATCCCCCTTCTCCCTGCCTCTCTCTGCCCAATCTCTCCAGGGGATGGTTGCAATACTGCAGAGTTATCTCTGAAGCCCTCTACGCCTTTGGTTTGTACTCTTGTGAAATAGTGGGGAGAGACAGAGTATAAAGACACACAGACAGTGAGAGAGAGTTTGACAGCAAGCAGAACCATGATTTCATTAATGCGGATCTGTTAATCTGGGTGTGGGCTGCGCTCCATCTGTCACAGCGGGGGCAGCACACAAAGCAGGCAGCCACAACACACTTAGAAACACAGAGCCAAGCACACAACACACTAAAAACACGAAATAAGATGCAACGCGCAGACACACACATCCACTAATCGGAGAGGAAGAAGCAGGGGCGTTGTCAGCTGCACCTCTATCTCACCTTTTTATTTTAAAACTACTGTGATTCAAACCATCACCCTACAGTAACAGCATTATCAGTCAAACAATTCCCTCAACAAACCCAACTTTGATATACTCCTGCTGTCCACCTCACGATCGCAGCCTGCAACAAACAAGATGATTTGGCTGAAAATAGCACAGACTGTGACTCATAGTGACGTGACAGGCCACATTGAATACATATCTCCATTCCTCTCATTTCTGAGAGATGATGAACAGAACCAACTTCAAAGTGTGAACACACATCTTTCCCAATCTTGTGCTCCAGTCAGGAAGCTCTACAAATACATTATGTTCATATTATCCAACACTCTTAACCCTGAATTACTGTTAATCCAACCCTAGATTCTGACCTTAAATTCATATTTTCAATCTTAACCTGGATAACAAAGACATGAAGAAGGGACAGTTAGCCCTTAGGCGAAGCACGCTTAGTGTTTGCAAAATGTGTTGTTCTGAAAGTGCTAAATTAGACCACCTTAAATCCTCACCAGCTGATCCTGTTACCACTGACCCACCCTGAAGACGTCACTGCTGCCTGTTCTGACCTCTCTCTGTTTCTATCTCTCATGTTGTGAAGTGCCTGCAGGCTGTACGTCCTCAGCCAAGGCAACAAATCAATGGCAGAGTGGAGGAGGATGTGTGTGTGTGTGTGTGTGTGTGTGTGTGTGTGTGTGTGTGTGTGTGTATTTGTGTGTGTGGCTGGAAGAGAAAGTAGTGAGTGTGTAGGTAGCTTGTCTGCACCGCCTTCTGTCTATAAAAGACACCATACAGGCCATCTCTATTTTCTTAATTACAATGTAATTACACTTCCGTCGTATCTCCAGGTCTCTTATTGGAGATACTTCCATCTAGTTTTCTCTCCTTTCTCTCCCATCTCTCTGCCAGGTCACTCTTTTTTCTCCTTCACTCTTAATCCCTTTTGAGCCCACTTCCCTGTGATTATGAGGAAAGTCACCTCTTGCGATATTTATGCATTTGTTCCGTTTCCAACTATGTGGCAAGTTGTGTAGAATGTTACATTTAAACGTAATGGTTATCAAGTAACAAGCTGAAGTTGAAACTTTCATATGAGTCACTTGCCTGCATCTGCTTTACAGCAAAAGCACTGCCAACATGTACTCATTTAATTTGACTCCTTTTTTCAATTGCATGAGCTGAGCTTGCAACTGAAAGGCCTGATAGCTAACATTATTTAAAATGGTGTTTCCTTGAGAGCAAGTTATTTTAAAATCTATTTACAAAGCTTTCAACTGTACGTTAAATATAATACACAATTGTGTTATGTACAGATGCCATGTTTCAAATGACCATATGTCCATAATAAATGTATTAAAAGCTTATGATTACATTTAAATATATGAATAATATTATTAGCTGAACAAAAGAACAAGAAAGATAAAGGGGAGGATATATAATTGTATTTGAATAGTGTTTTCTAATGTTTGTCATCTGTCGCTCAGTGGTTTATTCCTCTGTAAACATCTTGCTGATAATCCAATAAATGTTTGTCTCTCTGTCGCCCTTTTCTTGTCAGTATTGTCTCCTTTACTGATACAGAGAGCAGAGATATCTATCTACGCCTATTCGTAGCATGTGTCATTTCCTCTCCCTGCATCAGTGGGAAGTGTTAGGACTGGTTGGGGGGGGGAGGTCTCGTAAATGATATATCTGTATTCCTCATTGTATTACTCTCTTGTGGTTTGATAAACTCTTGAGGAATGTAGAGTTATTGGTTTAAGATACTCTTCGAGGGTTTTGTCTGAATATGGATCATGCTGTACAGATTTCCACATGGTATACCAAATCAACTCCTTCATTTCTTTAATGTTTTTTCATTTTCTTTGACTGTGCCTAAAACAGTGTTTAATTGAGTTGTGATGGTTTAGGTGAAAGTATAATTCTTACCAGCAGCGCTAGACGCAGTGGGCCAGTTCTGAACCAGGACACCCTGGGCTCCTTGCATTACTGCGGACTCTTCCATGTGCACTGAGCTGGAACACAAGAAACAAACATGCACATATTACACACTGGTATTCTCTCAGATATGATATACTAACCCATGCTAAATTAAACCGCAAAACAGAAGTTTTACTTTTTAAGCTTTAAGTGATGACTGTGACGTATAAGATCCCACATATTACATTTTGTTGTGTCCATGTGTTTGCCATAATACACAATATTACAGATTCAAACTTTGGTACTCTATTTGTGGGGGTTAGAAAATGCAATGATCAGATTAGGATTAAAGTATTCACCCTAGATTTGTCTGGAATTCTCTGGATTATGGATTACAGATGGTCGCTCTTACATTTTCACACTCCCTCTGTGGGATTTCAGCACCCTCCCCTCTACTAAAAAATGCTTCGCTCTCTGTAGTACTTAACAATTGCAAAAATAAATGTTGATACAAACCACAGTTCTCTCTCTCACTGCTTCTACCTTATCTTTAAAAAGAGAAATATGTTCTGGCTCTGACAATAAGATTTCGACCATGACGATCAATGAGAAAGGGCCCCTGCTTTCTGTTATGATCCAAGCAAGGAGGGCATCAACCATTTATACAGACATGCTGTTACAGCCAGACCATGAACCATTACCATAGTCTTGATTAGGATCTAACCTTCATGAAGGAATGTGTGTGTTTCGAAGGCATCAATACTTGGTTAATTCATTGAAAATAAGCAGCCTTTAGTCTTTATGAAAAATATTGGGAATCATTTACCATTTAAATAGAATTGTGTAGAAGTCTGTAGGTTAGTAATATTAAGGGCACTTAGATACTGTATATGAGAAGCTATATTCCTGTGTACAGTGGTTCTTTGAGGAGAACACAAGTGATTTGGTGATGGAGGCCATTTTAAATGCTGCGAAGCATCAGCATTATCAAGATACACTGTTGAATTATTAATGAAAACACTGGGCTGATAATACATTTTTGATCTACAGTACTAGCAGCCCTTCTCTCTCCTTCCTCCCCCAGACTCAACCCCATAACAAACAAAATTAGTAGGAAATCATTTCCACTTATTAAATGATTAAATGAAATGAAATAAGTCAGTGCCATTAAAGGGTGTGATATCTCCTCTACAAGCTGTGATTATAGATGAACATTTAGTAAGGCTTGGTAATGGGACATGGGGATAGTCAACCTAAAACACATCAGAGGTAGTGATGAGAAAGATTTAATGTGTTGGATTGGCCTACAAGGACATTAACGCTCATTAATCCCTGCTGTAATTATGAGGGATTCTGCATAACATTAATGACACTCAGATGGTCCAGAGTTATTAATCTGACATTGACATCCGAGTGCACACATTCATACATATATCGGCAGCTACAGTATAATGTAACAAATGCACTTGGGCCTCGGTAGACTCATGTAGATGAACAGCAACAGAGGAGTGATGTTTATTTCGTTTTTTAAATATATACTGCAGAGAAGCAGATAACACAAGTTTCATCTTAACCTGTTATACAGTATATGTTATAATCAATTATTGTTAATAATTGTATTTATATGTTTAATCTGAATCATTAAAGTAGCTAAAGTTAACAAATAAACCTTGTGTTATAAGAAATACAATATTATATATATATATATATATATATTTGCAATTAGGGCAGCAACTGACCTATTCTTTTTATTGTAGATTGATCTGCATATTATTTTCTAGAATAATCAATTAATCGTTTGTTCTATATGTCAGAGAATAGTGAAAATGTTCTGCATTATAAATACTTGATTATTTATGAATCACATTTTAAATAATTGTTCTGTTAATCAACTACTTGATTAGTTGGGTAATAATTTCAGCTCTAATGGCTTTTATTCTGATTTGATAAAGACTTATACGAGGTCCTTGTAATTTCCCCTCAGAAGTGTCATCACAGCTGAGCAGCAGTTGCCAGCAAGATGATCTCAGACATACTGGAAGAGGCCATTGTATAAACATGTATCATCCTCTCTGTGATGCAGATCTGTCAGGATTTCAAGACATTTATAGATGTTTTCCATATGGTCAATATATAGTAATAGGTACTGTCTCATGTTACGTTTTATTTAATGTCAACTAACTGAAACACATTGTTCAGAGAATGACTTCTTGGTGGCAGCAGAATGACTCTTCAATACTTTTTTCTTTGTTTTTCAGTTGCAGTTCACATGATTTCCCATTGGCATATTGAGGCCATTCCCGTAGACAATTTGAGGATATCCAAGACAACTCGCAGAATTAGCTAGAATGAAGAATGGTTGCTTCTTACGATCAGTCTGTGGTGCCGGATTTGGTTATTGGCTTGAATATTATCATGTGGGACAATAGCGTACATGCCTGTTGGTCTTTAGCAAAAAATTGACTGTTGAGATACTTTGTGCAAGTGACAGAAAATAAATTGGATTCTTACCTCTGCATCATACCGCCTGCTCTCAGTGAGGCTGAATATCTCCAGTCGGCACTCTGGACTCTGGGCTGCAAGAGAGAGTGAGAGAAATTGAGTCTTAAGTACACGCTAAAGTCAATACCATCTCATTAATAAGCCATGGCAAGACACAAATACACAAACAAACTCAGTCGCACACAGTCATGGAAGTGAAAGCTTGCTGCTGCCTATGGAGAGAAAAAGGTGTTGAATTAAATATTGTAACTCATCTCCTCCGATCCCATCCATGTCCTCTGAAATAAAAAAATGTGTTGAGAGAGTTGACCACGTGATATAAGAAACATTGTTGGGTGCTGATGACAGACTCAATTCAAAGATGCATTCTAACCAAAGCTCCTTTTTTCTTTCTCTTTCACATTCTCTATGACTTTATGAAGATATTCCAAAATGTCAGTCTTTAAAAAACCACCAAAATATCAGGATGTTTATCGGTGATGCTAGACCTACATTTCTGAAAGACCTGCGTCTATTGCTGTATTTTTCCTTCTCACCGTACCACCCTCTCTGCCTCTGTATATTCACCACCCTCCCTTCCCGTGCTTTTGCGTTCTTTCTTTCTGTTTCATCCACTTAACACTGATCAAAACCTAGAGTGTCACAGGCACACAGTCTGCCTGAGTCAGTCTGACACATCTCACCATGGTAACTGTGCAGAGCTCAGTCAAGATTGTACCCTGCACCCACCGCCCTCCATCCTTTCAGTCCTGTGAAGGTCACAGGTGGGGGAAAGAGGGGGCGGGCAGATATCATGTTAACCCCGTCAGACACACTACAATAGAAAGAAAGACTAAAAGGGACACCACACTACTGGAACCTCTGCCAGTAATGCAATTCATTTGAGAGCTCCTAATATGCTATTTCATTGTTTGTGCTTCTGAAAAAAATCTTAAATCATAAAACCAGAAGAAATGTGGTGAGAGGACTGTCCATTCAGTATCGGCAATGCTTTTGCTGCAGCAAAATGTTCTGTTAAACTGACCACACCCAGATTGTATTTTCTCTAATCTCAGCCCAAACCATTGACAGTCTTTAAACAATCTGATTGAGGAAATTACAATTCTCTGTGCTTGGCCATGCAGTTCATACGAGACCCATTTGCAATCCAATTTCCTTTCAAATATGACAGGTGTTCGCTTGCTGCTGAAGCTGCATTGACCTCTATGAGTCTGCAGTGGACATTCATCACCCTTGAAATCCAATATTTGGTCTCAATGAGAGAAGGCTGGTATTCCTCCTGGAGTCATTCACACAGAGCAGAGCCCTGCAGCAATGAAGACACTTAAAACTGGGTGCACTTTTTTTTTTTCAGACAATCACTCCTTAAAAAGCAATCGGTGGTTAGATCAATAGTTTAGATTGATATTGAAGTGCATATTATTACGGCATTAGAAACAGTAAAACATAAGCTATTTGTCTAATATTAACGTTCAGATAACGAACAAGAAAAGATTGAGACATAAAAACAATGTTAAAATAAGACCAGATTGTCCACAAATGGGACTAAATGGCTTAGCTAAACGCTTTCCCTGTAGCGGGACAGCAGCGGCGGAAGGGAGAGGTCTGTTTGGCCGTATGGTGTTTATTGGGCTAAATGAAAAAAAACACACTAGCATATACACACACTAGATAAAAGCATCTGGAACCTAAGCATGTCCACAGTCTGATATACTCGCAAGGGAAGACATGCATGCAAACCAAGAATGTAAGTAGTTTATGTAATAACTGTAAACAGACAAACAAAAACAAATCTGACTCATACTTCAAATGAGTTACCAATGCATTATGTTTCTTTCTTTGAGGGGAGAAACCAGATTCAGTACAAGAAATGGAAAGAAACCTAAAACATCAAGACATTTTAGTTTCATAATTGCCTTGCCTGACTGTAATTTGTAAAGAAAGCTTTTTGTTTGCCCACTCAATCAATTTCTCGCCTTTTTCTCCATTCTTCCCTCTCCCTCTGTGTGAACACTCCTGGCATGGATACAGAGCGCACACCTCCGCCATCAACACTCTGTCCAATCACCTTTCATCCCCCCGCCTCATCTGCGCACAGCCAGCCAATCCACGCACAGTACTGAGAAACACATCGCTGACAGTTAATTAAATAGAAACATGACTGGCATTTAATGAGGGACACATCAAGTGATAATAGAACAATACCCGTAAACATTTCATCCTCTTTTTCATTACTCCTTTACTCAAATGTCCTTTTCTTCACTGACTAGACAGACCGATAGAGGCTCACATCACCATGTTGAAAGTAAATAATATTTGTTTTATTCTAAAAATACTGCTTGGTTCTTTAAATTATACAAACAACTCTATGCAACCTTTTAAATGGCAAAAAAAACATGAACTGAAACTCTGGTGCCTCCTTCCTGCCTTCTTCCCCTATTCCAAAATGCTTGCTTGCTGCTCACTACCAGAGAGGTACGTGACCAGAAGAGGATATTTTTGGTGCAGTGGGACTGTAGGCCCTTGCAGCTGGCAAATGCTGCTCTATTTTCTAGACTGTCCCTCTCTTTAGAGATAACCACTGAATGCCCTCTGGACCTACTGGACTTGAATAGTCTTGCACACAGCTCAGAGGTGACAAATAACATTGGCTGTGTGGGGTCATAGGTGAACAAGCTGAAATCTACTGGTGTGTTGTGAAGAGAGAATGTAACAGAGAGCAGATTACAGCTTTCTGCAGAACTGTGGAGGACGGTTGTACTTTAATATCTTCACCGACTCTCCAAATGCCTGGTCTTTAGCAAGCGTGGAACACACACAAAGACACTTACCACAACCAGCAAATCAGAGTGCATTAACCAACCCACTCCTATAAACCGTACAGAGAAACTACCCACACATTGTTTTTAGATGCAGACCTGAAGATAAATGGCACCTAATGTAATGACCATTAAAACGTAATAATGGAAGCATATACCTAAAAAAAATGGTGGTAACTTTTTCTCACAGTAGATCATGTTCTCAGGCATCTTGCAAGTGATGGAAATAACTTATAAATTCCAATTTGCCTTTTTTTAAACCATCTGTCCTGAAGAGCAGCAAGTAAATGTATTATTGTGAAACATTACACGCTTGTAGAACATATAAATGGCTTTAACAGTTTCAGAGCCATAAATGTAAACTGCAATCCAACTGCAAGAACACTGCCCTAGAGCAAAGCCTGAGCCATAACTGTCTGATAATTTTTGTTTTTATAGCTTGTGCCTTGTGGCTCATTTACTGCTATGAGGCAATCTAAAACAACAAATACAGAGATCACACTAGACACACACCTGAACAGTTGCATCTGGCATACTGAGTCGCCGTACAATTAACTGGCTCTGTCCGCTGTGGCTGGTGACGTAGCCCGAGCCCCAGGTGCTACTGTGTGGCCGTCCCGTGTTGTAGAACATAAATGTGTCGCTTCCTGACGTGGCTGTCATACATGTCTTGTAACAGTATGTGTTAGTTAAAGACCCATTTCCCCGCACTTCAATATAATGCGGTTCCCCTTTGAGGTCACGTCGCATGGCCACATTGTCGTTTGGTTGCCCTCCGCCACCAGCACCACCACCACCACCTCCACGTGCAGCTCTTCCTCCTCCCCCACCACCACCTGCTGTGGTGCCACCCTCTGGAACACTTTTCTTGGATACACAACATGGGGAGCAGGAGCCAGGCTGGGTGCAGTACGCATGGCAACGCACAATGGCCAGCACAAAGATGGTGACCAGGAACACAAAAGTTGTTGCACAAAGAGCAATGATGAGGTAGAGGGTGACGTTGGAAAACATCAGGGGGCTGTTCGGTCGGATGATACGCTTAGGGTCAGGGGTCAACTTAGGAGGAAGCTCCATCACGTGCACATGGATGGTGGCTGTGGAGGAGAGTGGCGGTAAACCATTATCATGTACTCGCACTGTCAAGATGAAGGAGGTGGAGTTGTCCTCAATGACCCGCCTTGTGGTGCGTATTTCGCCGGTGTACTCATGCACCTTGAACAGGTCAAGGTCTGTGTTTGTCTGCTCAATGGCGTAGAGCAGCCAAGCATTCTGCCCAGCGTCACCATCCCACGCTGTCACCTTGGTGACCAACACTCCTGCTTCAGCGTTTTTCATCAGCGTTTCTGTGGAGCGGCTGCCATTGGAAGGTGGGTAGACTATCCTGGGCACATGGTCATTCTGATCCATAATGTAAACATACACAGTGGCCACACGGCTTAGGGGAGGCACACCATTGTCCTGGGCTTTAACCTGAAAGTGAAACTCTCTCAACTTCTCAAAATCGAAGGCTCGCAGGGCATAGGCTTCACCTTTGGCAGGTTTGATGCTGATGTAGCTGGCTACAGGGATGCCATGGTTGTTGTCATTCAGGACAGTATAGGTGATGCGTGCATTTTCAGCAGCATCAGCATCTGTGGCTTTAACAACACACAAAGGTGCACCGGGAGCATTGTTCTCTGTAATATAAACGGTATAGGATGTCTGTTCAAAACGAGGCGGGTTGTCATTCACGTCTGCAACAGCAACCTTAAAGGTCATTTGAGATGATAGGGCTGGGGTGCCTCCATCCACAGCATTGACAGTGACATTGTAGGATGAGATGGTTTCCCGGTCAAGGAAAGCAGAGGTAACAACAGTATAGTGGTTCCGGAAAGACTTGATCCTAAAAGGCAGATTGGGCATGATATCAAGGGAAACTTGTTTATTTTTTCCAGAGTCACGATCATTCACACTGATCAATGCTACAACTGTGTCAGCCCGGGCATCCTCACGTACAGGACTGGAGAGTGAAGACAGTATAATCTGAGGAATGTTGTCATTGACATCCAAAACTTCTACGACTACTTTACAGTGAACTGCCACAGCAGCTGGCCCCTTGTCCATAGCCTGTATGTACATTTCATAAGAGTTTGTCTCTTCATAGTCTATGTTGTTTTTCACCCTAATTTCACCTGTTTCTGTGTCCATGGAAAACATCTGTCTGACTCTTTCTGGTGTGTAACTGCTGAAGGAATAAAACACTTCCCCATTTGAGCCCTCATCAGGGTCTGTTGCATTTAACTTGATCACAAGTGCACCCTTTGGAGAGTTTTCGTACAATTTTACTTTGTACACAGAGATGTCAAACGCAGGTACATTGTCATTGGCATCAAGTATACGTACATTGATTTTGGCAGTGCCAGTTCTCTGTGGGGTGCCTCCATCTATTGCTGTCAGGATTAACTGATGAGAGGGTTTCTGCTCACGGTCAAAGGGCTTTTTAAGAATAAACTCGATGTGCTTATTATTTGAAAAGGGCTTAATAGAGTCCAGAGTGAGGTGGTCGTTTGGGCTGAGGCGGTACTGCTTCACAGAGTTGGAACCATCATCTGCATCCTGAGCTCCCTCTATGCGAAAGCGCGAACCGGTGAGAGCGGACTCGGACACCTCGAGCTGATATTCATCTCGAGGGAATTGTGGCGCGTTATCGTTTACGTCTAAAATGTCCACCTCCACGTTGTGCACCTCCAGTGGATTCTCTAATACCACCTCAAGGTTGCGTGAACAGGTGCCACTGAATTCACAAACTGTCTCTCGGTCAATACGGTCACTCACAACCAGCTTCCCTGTTTTGTGATTTATGGTGAAATATCTCCGTCCACTGTCAGAAGTGATTCTGACGCGTCGCGTGGAAAGTTTGCTCAGGTCCAAACCCAAATCCCGGACAATGTCACCGACCAATGCCCCGTTTTCCAGCTCCTCCGGAATGGAGTATCGAAGTTGTGCATTTGTAAGGCTACTCAGTATGAAAATAACAAAATATAAAGAAAAAGGCACATTCTCATTTACACTGTAACAGCATCGTGCCGTCACAGCCATCGCAGGCAGGCAGAATTCGCAGACGGCTTGGAGGAATCTATCCGTCTTTTCAGCTTGCTGTGAGTGCCCTCCCGCCTCATTAAAAACGAGGAAATTATCCGTGCATAACTCCGACTATGTGCAGGAATACCACCGCATCCTCTCTGGTGCCTGTTTAACGGGAATGTTCCCCTGTGCATCCATGTTTTCCTTTGTCTATGCTGGGTTCTGTTTTTAAATTTCTCTATCCTACAGTGCAAGGCTGGCTGCTTTCACTGTCTATAGCGCTCTCTCTCTTTTTCTCTCTCCCTCCCTGCGATGGTTTCTGTGGGCAAAAGGGGAGGGGGAGCCCTCTCGCTCAAGAGATGCTGACTGCATTTCAACACCTCCGAATAAAATGATGGAAGAACATCTAATAAAATAAAAACAAACACAGAAAGGAAGAAAATACTCCGGAGTATTATGTGCACGAATATGGACGCTGTAGCTGACACAGATTTTGGGGAAAACATTTCGACAACAATCGTTTTCCCTGTTTTTGTCAGCGCCACCGCCCTTTTCATTGTACGCTGGGAAACTGATTTATGAACCAGCCTGGCGATTACATTTCCGCACTGATGCAAGCCCACAATTACTCAAGAACCCTCGAGCCAAACGGAAAAGCAAATGTCTGATATATGCAGAATATATTTTGAAAAAAAAGAAACATATACAAAAACAAATACACCACCTATAAAAACAATACAAGCTCCATGCAATTTGGGTGTATTATTTCCTATATGACTTTGGTTGACATTACTCTATTACACACGTTATTTTATCACAACAAATGCCATGGGAATAAGATTAAATTAATGAAGGTGTTGCGAGTGTGGTCAGAGGCTCTCTCTCTCATATTTTAACCACAACATTCAATAGAGGGGTGAATCTAGCCTGGCTTCTCACCATGTGTCTCTTCACGAGAGTTAAGTGCTGAGACACTGGGACGTTCTGTCAGCATATAGGCCTAACTGACATTTGCACTTCTACATACAACACAAAGCACGTAATGTTAATAAGATGTCCACTGGTGACGACGAGGCTAGTCGGGTCACAGACAATATGCTCTGGGAGTGAACCCTCTCATCTGGCCAAAATACAACGCTGCGGCCACCTCTGGCAGGCATGAACTGCGCATGCGTGGGGTAGCAGGTGGCGGCCAAATCAGCCTGCTCTGGCTCTCCTCTAATTACTCCGAACACAGAATCCATGTACCTAAATTAAATTCAGATTTAAATTGAATTCAAGTTAATTGGATGAGACCTCACCCCAATGCATTTAACATGGCAAATAGAAATTGAAGATCCTTGACACGATTCAATTTGATCTCAACAGTGGAGCGATGACTGTAAAAAACAATCAACTCAAGTTCAGTGTTCGCAGTTTCACGTCAATAGGTTTGCTAGGAGCCACCATAAATAGGCTTTAAATTAGTCTGAGAAAAAACAGTGATGTAACAGTAAAACTGTGCTGATGTGATCCTTGCCACTCTTTTGACAAGTTGTGTGCTGTGAAGAAGTGGCCTTGTGAGACCCTGAGTCTTCAAGATTCACTCGGCCACTGGGCCAAGATGAGCGTCCACTGCCCACACAATCTTTTTCCTCTCCTGGTGCTCTGCCACTCACCCACGCCCGGTCTGCCCACGGCGATGACAGCGTTTGCATCCTGGGAAACGGGGAGAAGGCTGTGACTCACTCGGATGCTGCTAGTGGATGGGTAGATGCACATTGACTCTTCACACTACAAGGCGACGACGAGGAGGTGGCAAAATAGGGAGTTGGAAAAGCAGCCAAGTATATAAAGGACTGAATTTGCAGACTGCAAAATGTGCATGTGGTTCTTGAACGTGCACTATGTTATTCAAATGACATTATATATTAGCTATTACCTCTGCAAAGCCTTTTTTAAAACGGTAAAAAAATGAAATGTCATGGACTTTTTACTGCACACCACTGAGCAGGGGAGGGGTGATCAAGCGAAGCCTTACAACTGTCTCTGATGGTTCTACGTGTGCAGTCTGCCACGCTCACCGTGACATTTAGCAGATTTTCCCGGTGGGACATGTGGACCTCCGTGTTAAGCAATGACACAAACAAGAAAACAGGCACCGTTTATCTCGTCAAAAACCAACACAGCGCTGGAATTACACATGACCTGTGCACCTGACTCTCCTCCTTCCTCCTCCCTTTACTTTTCCAAAGGGTTGCTGCTGGATAAATTACAACTCCCTCTCCTCTTCCAAATATGCCCATCTGTTTCAGCCTCAATTACTCTCTCAGCTGTAGATTACTTCATTTTTCACCCAAGGGTGCTGTAGACAAAGTTATCCCAATTAGCCTGATACACATCAACAAACACAGATTTCAAAATCCTAATTGAAGAATTTCTGATGTTTAGTGGATTTTGTCAACACAAATACAGGTTGTCAGAGCTTTCCCCACCCTCCATATCAAGCAATGTACGTGTCCTATTATTTTTTGTATTCTCCCTTTATCCAAATGTTCACTTATCCCAACGTCTCTTGCCTACGCACTGTGGATCTCCAGCTGCACCTCTGTCAGACATCCAATGATCTGAGGGCTGGCCAAGGAGCATTCTGGGGTTTTAATGGAAACACAACTGCTAATGCCTTTTCCAGACTCATAGACTGTTCTGTACTTGGTCCCCTTCTGTTCATCATCTACATCCTCCCAATTGGACAAATCCTCCGTCAACACCAACTCCAGTTCCACTGTTATGCTGATGAACACAGCTCTACCTCTCAACAAAATCAATTTCTCCAACCACACACTCCCAGCTCAGCACCTGCCTCAATAACATTAACATGTGGATGCAAAACAATTTTCTAAAACTTAACTGTGACAAACTCACTTACCCGCTCAACCCAAGATTTTTCTCTAACCATCGATGGCTCCATTGTCAACCCCTCCATTCACATCCGTAACCTTGGCATCATCCTCGACCCCACCCTCACTTTCCTCCCTCACGTCAACCAGGTCACAAAAAACGCTGTCTTCCATTTAAAGAACATCGCCCGCATTAGACCCTCCCTCTCATCGATCGCTGCTGAAACTCTGATCCATGCCTTTATAACATCCCGACTGGATTACTGCAACAGCATACTTTTTAGATCACCTGCATTCACACTAAAAAAACTTCAATATGTCCAAAACTCAGCTGCCCGCTTGCTCACCTCCACCCGACGCTCCGACCACATCACCCCTATCCTCCATGACCTCCACTGGCTCCCCATCAAACACCGCAATGACTTTAAAATATTACTTTTCACTTTCAAAGCCCTCAACAACCTTGCCCCCCCTACCTCTGTGACCTCATCCAACGACACACCCCCGTCGCCTCAGGTCTGCTGAAGCTAACCTACTGCAGCCCATCAGGACAAAGCTCAGGACCTGGGGTGACAGGGCCTTCGCTGCAGCCTCCCCCACACTCTGGAACTCCCTCCCCATCCACGTCAGATCCGCCAACACTCTCACATAATTCAAACAATCCCTCAAAACTCACCTTTTCACTCTTGCCTTCAACTCCTAATCAACTAACCCCTTGCCCTTATTCCACCTAGCTAAGCACTTTTTACTTTTGTTGTTATTTTGTTTTACTTGCTTGTAAGTGCTTTGAGCACCAGGAAAAGCGCTTTATAAATGTAATGTATTATTATTATTATAGACAAAAACTAAAATCAGTAGGTGAGAACAAAAAAAACGTTTGGCTCCTAATAGATTTGGTGAAGAAAGATAATTATAATTAAAAACATTTCTTCATTTTTCCTGCTAGAGTATTAACACCCCACCATTGCATCACTTTTGCAAGACGGCTGTATTAATAACATTCTCCTCAGTAAGACTCAATTTCATTAATACTGTAAGCGGCCACTCTAAAAGCCATTCATATTACATCCCTCTGAGTCTTTTATCTGGAATCCCCCCATTTTAGTGAGTCAGATGTCAGCAAAGATCCACAGAGGAGCAGGTCAAGGCTGGGCTATCATGAAGCAGAAGTCCTTACATCACTCCCTCAGTCAACATATACAAACAGAGGCATGCAAACTTAAAGGGCATGTATGCCTGTAGGCACACACACACACACACACACACACACACACACACACACACACACACACACACACACACACACACACACACACACACACACACACACACACACACACACACACACACACACACACACACACACACACACACACACACACACACACACACACACACACACACACACACACACACACACACACACACACACACACACACACACACACACACACATAGTGAAAAACACAACTACTGAAAACACAAATGCTATCTAAGGATACAATTAGTCTGAATGAATGTCCGAGAATCTCTTGCTGCTGCTTCTTATAACTCTTGAATCACATAAAACAACCATCAAGGACAAACAGATGATCGAGGGAATAGGTCCCTACACTGACTACACTGGTTCACAGATGGAACTCCTCATGTGCCTTATTTCAATGCATTTTGATGGAAAATATTATTATTTACGTCACTAATCATAAACTTCAGGGCCAGAGTTTTCATCTCCATGTTATTCAAAATGTCATAGAGCTTTGGTTTGGTGCCACTTTGCACAATGAGACAGTCGTCATTGTATTAGGTTGGTACTGGTAGAATATTAAAGGCACACATATCCTTTTTTCTATATGATAATCAAAGAGAAAGTGAGCAAAAAAGAAATAGAGGAAGTGTATGCAGACTGTTTATTGTTTTGTAGGTGGGCAGCAATGTCTGTAGAAGAAAAATGTGCTTTCAGATTTAGATCAATAAAAAATATGCAAAGCAGTGACAAAACACAGCCCTTGTAGGAAGAGATGGCAGAAACAGCTAATTAAAACATTTTAAAGATAAGTTATTCCCGAGGTGGGGGAGATTATGGGATGTACAATCCAAACAATAAAATAAATATATCGTTTTTGAGTTTTTTACACTTTTTAACAGTAACTGGTCATTCATGTTAACTTTGTGTCTGTTGGTAATAATTTCTACCAACCAAAATAAAATGAATGTACGGCAATGACATAGTATCTTCATTTTCACAACGCAGTATAGGGAGTCTTATCTCAGTAAAAAAAAAAGAAAGAAGCCAAGGTCAAAAGCACTGCAAATTGATTCCTTATGTCAGGTCTGAGAGGCAGGCAGCAAGAGGAAGCAGAGGTGGAAGAGACAGTGTAATTGGTCCCTCTGTTGGATTAAATCGGTAGTACATGGGATGGACACGTCATCACCCCACTGCCCATCCTCACAGGCTTTTTCATTAAGCCAAAGCACTAACACATAATCCCAACCCTGAGTGTGCGTGTGTGTACGAGTGTGTGGGATTTAGAGAGAGAGAGAAAGAAAAAGAGAGAGACAGAGGGCACAGACGTCACACTGCAGTGGCAGTCATTTTCTCTCTTATTTTAGAATACAGTGAAAACAAGGAATAAAGAAGGATATAAGGTAAGGCTACCTTTCAGAGGTGAGACGAAAAAGAACAATATGAAGCATACCAATAGTGGAGTGTTTAGTACAACAGTCTTACATTAGAAGTCACATGTTCATGGATCAAAATGTGATACTAAGCTATAATTTCAATGTATTGGATAGACACCACAAACACTTAAATAGGGGTTCTGGTGTGTCAGCTGAACATGTTGTGTCCCTCACTGAAAAAAGGTAAATAAACAACTCTCAAAGATAAGGTACCACAATCTGCTCTTGCGTTGTTAAAGTGTCACTCACTTTATTAGCCTCAGTCTTTCAAATTCAAATGGAAAATGCATAATAAATATACAAAACTCAATGGTATTATTTAGTTAATAGGCTTATAACACTATGACAACGCTGTGTTCTCATACCTTCCTATCATCCTAGAACTTTCCATTTATAAATCTCAGAAACAAAAGTCCCATGGTAACCACAATCCTTTTACTCAGATGGATACAGTATGTTTGTTTGTGCTGATCCCTTGTGTGCCTTGCTTTCAAAAAGAAAGGTTATGAGAGAACTAAAAGCACCATAAATCCCTTCCTCTGGGGTCCTGTACGGGTTAAACAGTTCCTTGGTTGTCCTGGTTCAGCCTGTGCATAAATCAAACAGATTTTTCTTGTGGCAATGAACAAAGCTATCAGAAAATGCAGGCAGGCTTTGGATACTTCCCTCTTAGGATGCCCTGGCTTTGTATACTTGCCGGATGGGAGAGGATGGAGCCCATGGTTCTGAGCATGACAAAGCTAATCTAATGACTGCAAAAACATCCCGATGCCACTAAGAGGGAGCACAGAGGGAGGATGGACGGGTTGGTGGAAGTGGGAGAAGGGGAGTGCTGGTGATAAGTTCTTCCTTTTATCTGTGACCAATTGTAAGCCTGTGATGTTCTCACCCAGCTGCAGGGCATGTATTTAATGTGTTTTGTTGTCAAACTCATCCTCAGAAGCTCCAGTTTTCTCACTATCTCACACTCAAGGCTTGAGTCTGCGCTGCTGTATTTATGACTTTCCCTAAAACCCAGTCCCTTTTTAGAAACGATTCACTAATCTCACACCATTCTCCCTTGCTTGCTTTCTACCTTTACCCCTCGTCTGACTTGGCAATTCTGCACAGGATGCTGCACATCTTTGGTTGCCATCTTCCTCTTTGTCTATCTCCCTATGTCTCCCTTTCTCTCCTCCTGCCCCCCATCATGTCCACCCTGTTTCCTTCCTGCTTACAGCACATGCTGGGACTGATGTCTGAGTGGGGGTGGGTGCATACTGGCGGATCCCTGGAAACAGACTAGTTCATCATTAAATTACGGCTTAGAGCAGTCTCCATGGTAACCACAGATAGCAGCACTAACCTCACGCACACAAAGGACACACCCTTGTGAAGGGGAACAACAGGAAGTGCTAAATATAATGATGTGAGTGTGACAGTCAGACAGGGAGACAAATTCAGAAATTATATAAATAAACACATGTTCTGTTAACCTAGCTGCTGTTCTGTCACCTTGTATCAAAACTGGTGAGATAAGGTCATTTAAACGTAATGCTTTTTGTCCATCTGTCGAACCCATCTATGTTATCTACCACAGATGACTTTGGTGAATGTCTCTACTGCAATAAGAGCTGCGGAACATTAGCAGTGTGCCTAATGTACAGTAGAATCAATAATTTAATGCAGCACCGGGAGAGGGCAGTTAGAAGCTTTTATTGGATTCAAACTCTAAACCTCAAGTCAGCCTCTTATGCATACTGCAAAGAAGCTCTCCCAATTGCTTTACACGGTGTATTGTATAATGGCTCTATAAAACACCCACCAAGGCAATACCTGCTGTATGAAAAAAAAGACAGTCTTGCAGCTTTAGAAAATATCATGTAACACACCGAAACAGACACACGATGTTCTGATGCAAGGATAACATCCTCTCCTCGTTATCCACACTGACCCTTTGCTCCGCCCAACCCGTTTGGATGATTGACACTAGGTGTTGTCGGCCCCGCCCAGCCGCAGAGCAGAGAAGGAGGGAGAGCTGAGCCGAGCAGAGCTGATACCTCGATCGGTACTGAAGCTCCCTGCTGCTGCTGCAGCGAGTAGCGGAAAATTACCTACCCCTCCCCCCTCACTCACATTCGCAGAGAGCTGCAGCATTCCCAACACAAACTGAATCCCTTTTACGCAGAGAAAGCCCTAGGCATTGTTTCTGGAATCAGAGTATGGAGAGCTTGAACATATAGCAGGGACCGCATCAGGGAAAGAGCGAGGCAACGAAAACACAGGCTCATTCAGATGGTGCATAGCGCGCTGCCATTTTTAAATCACACGCTGACCCACTTTAGAGCCTCACATAACCCATACGTATCGCCTTCCCTGCAATGGGTAAAGTCTGTTTGAGAGCGCAGAAACCCTGATTCAGTCCTACTCACACTGAACCAACCAAACGAAAGGTGTTTTGACAGATGAGGCCATGCTTGTTTGTGCTGGACCACTCCCTGAAATGAAGTCACATCGTCTGAATGACTCAAAGCATCATAGATTCACAACAACACAAAGCACAGCGTGCGTCACCAAGAATATCCAACACAGATAAAGCACAGATAAACTATGTTACTATTAAATTAGTATCACATTCCATACAAATGTCCATACAGAACTGCATTTTAACCCTGACAAATTCAATCACGACATAATCCACACAACACCTGCGTTCTATGGCATGAGCTGGCAAATGTTGCCTCATACTCTGTACACACTTTAGGGATGTTAATGAAAATATATTAGATCATGTTTACAGCGCTCTAAGGCTGACGGCACACATGTCTAGAGATGGACGGTAATTCCCTGTTAGTTCTCTCAGCTGCTCCCCTTCTCAGAGAGCTGATGAAGGAGAGGGGGAGGGGAGAGGCTCTGACAGCATAGAGGAGGAAGAGAAAAAGGAATAGGCTTGAAATGAATTATTTCATGTTGCCTATGTCTTGATGTGGGAGAGCAATGTAATTGAGGGAACTGAGCAAACAAGATTCAAACAAATTGTAGAAATAGGTAGAACCAGATCTAATTCACCAATACAGGATTGTTAGGAAGTGAACATGTTATTTTAATAAATAAAGAATAATATATATATGTGTGTGTGTGTTTAGCAGTTGTATCAGATATATCAGATTCAAGGCACATACATCACCTATTGTCAGTATTAAGAGGGATTGGCAAAAGGGACCCTTTCTCATGGATGTTAATCTATCAATATAGCCTCACACCTTAAAAGCATAACAGTGTTTGACAATACACTGGGGCTCGGAAGTGAAGTTCCCGGCTATAATTTATGGAGGCATGGCATACAAAAAACAACCCTATATGACAAGTATGTATAGTTGCTCATTGGTGTAGGCTAGTTAGGTGGAAATATGTACACCTTGTTTTTTTGTATAGGCCTCCTTCCCAGACATTTTGACAAAATCATAGTATCAAAATAGGAAAATGACAGGTGTAATGCATGCTGGATATGCTGAATTTGTGTCTCAGGTTCAGGTTCCTGTTATTCTGCATGGTGTCACTGTCAGGTTATAGGGCAATATAGAGCAAGCATGAAAGTTTTCAGAAACACTAGTGCTTTTCCAACAATGGAAGTCCAAATATCAGCAACGAAAAAGGGCATTGAACGTAGAGTTTGGTGACCTATACAATTTTCAGCCAAACTCCTTCCAACTTCAACATTAGATGAGAAGCTGAGAAAGGTGCATTGCTGGTGAAGCTCAAAAATGAAGATAGCAGCTTGTTATCCTACAGTTTGAATGAATATGTGTATAGACAATAACAACCAGACAACACAATGCATGGGCAAACCAAAAGGTGCACCCATGAAAACACAGCTGCTGTCAGTAATTCCCTATCAAATGTCATGCCACCAAAACCTTCACTAAGCACAAAAATAAACTTGTCATCAAACAGCAGACGACTAGCTCTGTTTACTTCTGCTTTTCCAACCTAACCATGAGCTCGATCACACATGAAAGATGCATAGCTTATTCACAGGTGACCTAGCAGTAGATATAAGGTCGATGAGAGGCTCTTATGCAGTAACACAATCCAGACATGCTCTGATGAACTGTGGTTATTTTGATGTAGCAAGATAATGCAACGGGATGCTAAGTAAAACACGTCCTCTCTGTGGCCGACGGACAACGTTAGCCTCCACCAGAATGTTTGCAGTACAGCTCCCAGCCATTAGCGGCAGGCCACCACAAAGTGAGGAAGATGGCGTTTTCTTGGCTTTTTAAATGGCTTATTGACATTTCGTCCTGACCGGTTGCCAAGAAGTTAAACTTGTTAACTCCTGTGATTCAGCTTTCACCACACGTTGTTCTTTTAATGGATATCATGGACATGCAGCTCTACAAAACTCGTCAGGACTTCTCAAAACCACCATTCACAAAAATACGTTTTTTGTTCACTTGAAATGTATGCAGTATCTTTTGAAAACATTCCCTGCTGTGCTAGTAGCTAATTTGCTTATTAAATTGGCTTCTTTTGAGTTTAAGTGCTATGGAGGCTATATTAAAGTAATGTGTTTAGGAAGTCGTCGTTTACACGGTTCGGACTGAAGTAAAAAACGACGTTCAGGGAGATGGTATGTGTTTGAATACATCCGTGCCCTTTATTGACAGTGAATGGGACGGGAACTGGATAACTTCAACTTTCCTCGGAGGGATAAAGCTACAACCACCCTTCAAGTCAACTGACCAAGTACCGATTCTCAAACGTTAGCTGGCGTATTTAAACTAGGCTACATGTTGTTGATTCAGACCGGCTAATGTCCGAGTGCAGCAATCTAACTGTACACAATCACACGGGAACAAAATGCCTGATAACATGCCCTCAGTCTGTGAATGAGACAGACAAGTGTCTGTGGTTAATACAAGCCAGTAATAATAACAAGTCTGAGGACATAACAAAAATAAAAATGGAGGGTATCTTTTCTAAATTGGAACGGTATTGTCGTTTTCGCTGCCCATGTTTTGCCCACCTCCTGTTGTTTGAGCATTGCATGAATATCTTGCATAATAACGCAATTATATTTTTGTAAGGCTTTGAGGTGATATACAACACTTCATTGCATGTGTTCATTTATTTAACCGCAATGAAGAGTTGTGATGTCGTTAGTCACTCAAGTTATGTTAATATATGGTGAAAACATAACTTGAGTGAGCTGATTTATTAAAGTATGGCATATTCTTTTTTATTTAACAGGATTTGTCAGCACTGCAAACTCTAGTTTTGTGCTGTGATCTGTAAGACTGTGCTGGGGGATAAGGAGCAGAGCAGTAACAGGCCTCTGCAATTTCAGTAACCGCAAAAACACCATGCAGGGTTCAGCACCATAGACAGCGTCACTGCTCGTCACCAGAATGACAGAACAAGTTCAATCAACTAAGACTTCACCTCTCTGCCTAAAATGCTATTATTCAGCAACTGTAAAGAGAATTCAACATAGAAATCTCGCAGGTGAAATTGATGATTTAACTGTATATCCCCCACAATAACTATTTTGTTTCACATAGTTATTTCACAGAAAGTCAGCAAATGTTGCAATAATCGAAAATCTGGTAATCTCATAACACGTCTTTCGGAAATGTAATGAGTAAATCATCAGAACTAAATCTACACTTGGGTTCAAACAACTCACCTTTTTATTTATCTATATATTGTAAATATTATGATGTATAAATAGGTATAACATTTCAGTATTTTGCATGATACCATTGTGAAGTTCCTCTAGCATTCAGCACAATATTGCCTACCTTGTCATTGTTGGGTAAAGTCTGAGTTCTGGTAAAAGTGTCTCCTCCGTTAATACTGATCAGCTCACCATCTACAGGCGGAAACGGGCCGGGGAAAACCACTACGTCACTCTTCATTGTGTCTGAGCTGAAACACACGTCGTACTGCTGAGTAGATTTAGAGTAAGACCAGCTCCCGTCAGGGTGGGTGGTGATCATTGGGGCGCTGTACCTGCTGAAACTGCCGTCTGTCCTGTGGCATTTGACAGCTATTAAACTGATGAGGCTCAGCAGAAAGATCACTGACACCGACACAATGGCGATCAGCAGATACAGGTTCAAATCAGAGAAGCTCTCCTCCTGTATGGGGACATGTCTGAACTGAGTCTGGATGTCAGCTGTGCTTTCAACCACCACCACATCAATAGAGACAGTAGCTGACAGGGAGGGTTCTCCGTTATCAGAAACCAACACCACCAAGGGGTGAGTTTGCAGGTCATTGTCACTCATTCTCCTCTTAGTCCTGATTTCTCCGCTACTGGTTCCAATCCGGAAGAGGTTGTTTCCTTTGGGCTCAGAGAGGTGATACGAAAGCAGCGCATTGTATCCAGAGTCTGCGTCTACAGCCCTAATCTTTGCCACAAAGTATCCCGCCTCAGCAGAATAGGGGATGCTCTCACTGTTAACGGAGCCGTGCTCAGAATAGGGCGCGAGGACTGTTGGATTATTGTCATTTTCATCCAGAATTAAAACGTTCACCGTCACATTGCTGCTGAGAGGAGGAACACCAGAGTCTGTGGCCTGGACTTTAAACTGAAACGTGTTTAACTCCTCATAGTTAAAAGACTGCAGGCTGACTATATCTCCAGTCTCTGAGTTGACGTTTATAACAGACCCTATTATATTGTTCTTATTTTTATCATAAATTACTGAAAAAGTAATTTTTGCATTTTCGTCTACATCCGGATCATATGCTTTCATAGTATAGATAACTGCGCCTACTGGACTGTTCTCTTTGACAAAAATGTTTATCACAGGCTCATTAAAACGAGGTGCATTGTCATTGACATCAGACACGTGGACTGTAATAACTCTTGTAACGGAAAGAGGCGGAACCCCTTCGTCTGTCGCTGTTATTGTTACGTTGTATTGAGAAGCTCGTTCTCTGTCTAGAGTTCCGTCTACGACTAAAGAATAATGATTTTTATATGTGTTCTTTATTTTAAACGGCACTGCATCAACTATTCTCACCTGAACAGCGCCATTTTTCTCTGCGTCGTTGTCTTTCACAGTTATAAGTCCAACCATTGTGTCTTGCGGTGCATCTTCCCTCACTACGTTGACTAAGGATGTTACCGATATTTCTGGTAGATTATCATTAATATCAGTGATTTCAACTAGTACTTTACAGTGAGATGCTCTTGGGTTTGGTCCTTTGTCTTTAGCTTGGACCCGGATTTCAACTGCATTACTTTTTTCGTGATCTAATTCTCCATTTACAGTAATTTCACCCGTCAAGGCATTTATTGAAAATGTGTCAACATCATTATCACTGTCGTGGTTAATAAATGAATATACTATTTCCCCGTTAGGACCTTCATCTAAATCATGAGCATACACAGATATTACGGTTGTGCCGAATGGCGTGTTTTCAAGCACCGTGGCTTTGTACAGTGGCTTGTCGAAAATCGGAATATTGTCATTTGCATCTTGGACATTTACGGTGATATGTAACGTTCCTGATTTAGGAGGTTTTCCTCCATCTACAGCTGTCAGCGTTAATTTAATAACCGGCTGTTTTTCACGGTCTAAGGCTTTCTGAAGCACCATTTCGGCAGACATTGTCGGCTCTCCACCGTTCTGTACGTCCAGTGTGAAGTGTTCATTTTTGCTAAGCTTGTAGCCTTTAACCGAATAACTGCCGACATCTGCATCAAAGGCTCTTGTGAGGGTAAATCTTTCCCCAGGAAAAGCTGACTCGGACACGTTCAAAACAATCCCTGGTATCCGAAAAGAGGGTGCATTGTCGTTAATATCCACAATGTTAACCTCGAAGCGATAAAGATTCAGCGGAGAGTTCACAATTGCTTCCACTTCCAGAGAACACTTCACATTACGAGAGCATAGCTCCTCTCGGTCAATTATGTCTTTCACCGAGAGTATCCCAGTCTTAACATCCGTTTCGAAATATCTCCTATTAGGTCCTGAAATCTCAAATCCGCGAGTTTCCAATTCTGGTACATTTAGATGTAAGTCCTTTGCCAAATTCCCCACAGCGGTACCAGGGCTCGATTCCTCTGTAACAGAATACACAATCTGTGCTGCGGCGAGACTCCATATGTGAGATACATGAAACAACAAATAAATCCAATTCCTCAAAATATTCCCTCGTTGCATTCTGCCCACAACCTGATTGTCAAGTTAAAAAAATTACTCCAGCGTTAACATTGCTCAGAAATCCTCCAGATCAGAGCTCCTTGATACAGTGAGTGTTCTTTACTGCTACGACGAACAAAGAATTACAAACCTCTCTTAAACGAAAAGGGAGGAGCGTGGTAAGGAAAAAAGTATATTTCCTCTGTGAGGCAATTGGGACATCTAGTGGTCATTTTGAAGTTGGAGCCAAGAAAAGATTCAAAGAAAATATAATTTTAAGCATTATTAAAGACATATGTTATGCGTCTCCAAATGGAAAGCAACAATTATAACCACGTAGCATTTAAGCAAGAGTGGCGATATCACTATGAGACATGTTTAGGCACCAGGCTAACTAAAATAAAAACCATGCAGCAACTGCAAAAATTGGTGCAAAAAGAAGTACTGAAGTAATGGTAAGTGCTACAATTACAATAAGATGGGTCATTTTACATTGGCATATAAGTATACGATCACACCTCACAAATGTCAGAGAGAACACAATAAAGTCCCATTATGTGAAAAAATGAAAACATTTGATCTGCCACCCCTTTTTATGTGTCATAATCCTTACCTTGTCATTGTTGGGTAAAGTCTGAGTTCTGGTAAAAGTGTCTCCTCCGTTAATACTGATCAGTTCACCATCTACAGGCGGAAACGGTCCGGGGAAAACCACAACGTCACTCTTCATTGTGTCTGAGCTGAAACACACGTCGTACTGCTGAGTAGATTTAGAGTAAGACCAGCTCCCGTCAGGGTGGGTGGTGATCATTGGGGCGCTGTACCTGCTGAAACTGCCGTCTGTCCTGTGGCATTTGACAGCTATTAAACTGATGAGGCTCAGCAGAAAGATCACTGACACCGACACAATGGAGATCAGCAGATACAGGTTCAAATCAGAGAAGCTCTCCTCCTGTATGGGCACATGTCTGAACTGGGTCTGGATGTCAGCTGTGCTTTCAACCACCACCACATCAATAGAGACAGTAGCTGACAGGGAGGGTTCTCCGTTATCAGAAACCAACACCACCAAGGGGTGAGTTTTCAGGTCATTGTCACTCATTCTCCTCTTAGTCCTGATTTCTCCGCTACTGGTTCCGATCCGGAAGAGGTTGTTTCCTTTGGGCTCAGAGAGGTGATACGAAAGCAGCGCATTGTATCCAGAGTCTGCGTCTACAGCCCTGATCTTTGCCACAAAGTATCCCGCCTCAGCAGAATAGGGGATGCTCTCACTGTTAACGGAGCCGTGCTCAGAATAGGGCGCGAGGACTGTTGGATTATTGTCATTTTCATCCAGAATTAAAACGTTCACAGTCACGTTGCTGCTGAGAGGAGGAACACCAGAGTCTGTGGCCTGGACTTTAAACTGAAACAATTGTATCTCCTCATAGTTAAAAGACTGCAGGCTGACTATATCTCCTGAGTCTGAGTTGATGTTTACTACAGAAGCTAGTAAAATAGTTGTTGTAATGCCATCTAATAATGAATATGTTACTTTCGCATTTTCTCCTAAATCAGGATCAACTGCTGTTATAGTAAAGATAGTAGCTCCCACTGGACTATTCTCAGTCACATATACATTAATCACAGGCTCTGAGAATAATGGGGCATTGTCATTCACATCAGAAATGTGAATAGGAATAACACTGGTGCTGAAGAGAGGTGGATTGCCTTCATCACTGGCTATGATCGTGACATTATATTGAGAAACAATCTCTCTATCAAGAAGTCCATCGACTGTCAATGAATAATAATTTTTATAGTTAAGCTTGAGTTTAAAAGGCACTGACCCAATGATTTTAGCATTGGTGAGACCGTTATTACCTCCATCTTTATCAGTGACTGTCACTAAAGCCACCACTGTACCCACCTCAGCATCCTCTTTAACTGGGCTCATAAGAGAGGTTATAATAATGTCAGGTACATTGTCATTAACATCAGTAACTTCCACTAACACTTTACCATGCACGCTTCTAGAAGGCGTACCTTTATCTCTTGCCTGTACGCGAATATCATATGCTGTATTATCTTCATAATCGACGTTTCCCTTAACTGTTATTTCTCCTGTGTCTGGGTTTATTGAGAATAAAACTTCAGGATTGAAATTCCCCCTCTCAATAAATGAATACATGATCTCACCATTTATTCCCTCATCTAAATCTGTTGCAGTTACAGTCAGTATGGATGTCTGAAATGGAGCATTTTCAGTCACCTGAGCCTTATAGAGAGGTTTACTAAATATCGGAGCATTGTCGTTTATGTCCATTACATGCATCACTATTTTTAAGGTCCCTGAGCGTGCAGGTTTTCCTCCGTCCAGAGCAGTTAAAGTAAGGTATATAACAGCCTGTTTCTCTCTGTCTAAAGATTTCTGGAGCACAAGTTCGGCTGACTCACTGTGCTGTCCGCCGCTCTGTACGTCCAGTGAGAAATACTCATTAGGACTCAGCTTGTAGCTCTTTACCGAGTTACTACCGGTGTCTGCGTCATTTGCCACTGGGAGTAAATATCTCTCCCCGGTTGAAGAAGATTCCGAAATATTGAAAATCTTTTCTTTTTCTCGAAAAGATGGTGCATTATCATTAGTATCAATGATTTGTACCTCGATGCGATGCAAATGCATTGGGGTGCTCAGAATGGCTTCTATATTCAGGGAACATTTTGCCGTATTTGGACAGAGCTCTTCACGATCAATCCTATCGCAGACATAAAGAGCACCAGTTTTTAAATCCACGTCGAAATATTTCTTGATATTCCCAGACACAACTCGTAAATCCCGTTTTTCCAAATCGTGAACATTAATCTGTAATTCCTTGGCGAGATTTCCCACTACTGTTCCTTTGTCGACCTCCTCGGAAACGGAGAAAGACAGCTGCGCTGCAGACCGTTCACACGAACAAAGCAAAGCTATTATCTGTATCCAAATAGTCACTGTTAGTCCTTCCCGTCCCATTGCTGCCACAGAATAAAATAAAGAATACATTCCGAACACCTCCACGCGCTTTAGGAGAATAACATACGAAGCCTCCCGTTGTCCTGTAACCATGAGTGTATTTTCTGACTGAGCACGGACTACTGAAGCTTCATAAGAAGAGGAGGAGTCTGTGAACAAATAGCCACACAAATACTGCGGTCTCGAGCGACACCAACTGACATTTTGGTGCTAAAATATTCAGACACGAAAATTCTATAATACATAATAATAATAATGCATTTTATTTATATAGCACACTATAAAAACAACGTCATCTCAAAGTATAACAAAAATACAATAAAATAAAAAGTTATCTAAGGAACATATTGATTAAAATATGGTAATAAAAACAAGTCAAGAGCATAAAAGGTTAGAAGAACAAAATAAAATAAAGCCTAAATGGTGCCCTGAAAAAAATATTTTCATTAGAACACATATAAAATCTATTTTACAAAGAAACCAGGGCCTGGCATATTAAACAAGTAACCGCAAAAACACCATGCAGGGTTCAGCACCAGACAGCGTCACTGCTCGTCACCAGAATGACAGAACAAGTTCAACCAACTAAGACTTCACTTCTCTGCCTAAAATGCTATTATTCAGCAACTGTAAAGATAATTCAACATAATCTCGCAGGTGAAATTGATGATTTAACTGGATATCCCCCAAAATAACTATTTTGTTTCACATAATTTTTCACAGAAAGTCAGCAAATGTTGCATTAATCAAAAATCTGGTAATCTCATAACACGTCTTTTGGAAATGTAATGAATAAATCAACAGATCTAAATCTACTCTTGGGTTAAAAAAACTCACCTTTTTATTTATCTAAATATTGTAAATATTATGATGTATAAACAGGTATAACATTTCAGTATTTTGCATGATAGCATTGTGAAGTTCCTCTAGCATTCAGCACAATATTGCCTACCTTGTCACTGTTGGGTAAAGTCTGAGTTCTGGTAAAAGTGTCTCCTCCGTTAATACTGATCAGTTCACCATCTACCGGCGGAAACGGTCCGGGGAAAACCACTACGTCACTCTTCATTGTGTCTGAGCTGAAACACACGTCGTACTGCTGAGTAGATTTAGAGTAAGACCAGCTCCCGTCAGGGTGGGTGGTGATCATTGGGGCGCTGTACCTGCTGAAACTGCCGTCTGTCCTGTGGCATTTGACAGCTATTAAACTGATGAGGCTCAGCAGAAAGATCACTGACACCGACACAATGGCGATCAGCAGATACAGGTTAAAATCTGAGAAGCTCTCCTCCTGTATGGGCACATGTCTGAACTGAGTCTGGATGTCAGCTGTGCTTTCAACCACCACCACATCAATAGAGACAGTAGCTGACAGGGAGGGTTCTCCGTTATCAGAAACCAACACCAGCAAGGGGTGAGTTTTCAGGTCATTGTCACTCATTCTCCTCTTAGTCCTGATTTCTCCGCTACTGGTTCCGATCCGGAAGAGGTTGTTTCCTTTGGGTTCAGAGAGGTGATACGAAAGCAGCGCATTGTATCCAGAGTCTGCGTCTACAGCCCTGATCTTTGCCACAAAGTATCCCGCCTCAGCAGAATAGGGGATGCTCTCACTGTTAACGGAGCCGTGCTCAGAATAGGGCGCGAGAATTGTTGGATTATTGTCATTTTCATCCAGAATTAAAACGTTCACAGTCACGTTGCTGCTGAGAGGAGGAACACCAGAGTCTGTGGCCTGGACTTTAAACTGAAACGTGTTTAACTCCTCATAGTTAAAAGACTGCAAGGTTATTATATCTCCAGTCTCCGAGTTGATATTTACAGCTGAAGTTATCGGAATACTTTTTGAATCACCATCTAAAGAGTATGTTACTCTCGCGTTCTCGTTTACGTCAGGATCGACTGCAGTTATCTTATAAATACAAACTCCAACAGGACTATTCTCTTTTATATAAATATTAATCATGGGTTCAATGAAACCAGGTGCATTATCATTTACATCAGAAACATGAACAGTAATAACGCTGATGCTGGATAGAGGAGGGGTCCCTTCATCAGCAGCTTTGATCATTACATTGTAAAAAGAGCACCCTTCTCTATCAAGAGCTCCATCGACAACTAAAGAATAATAATTTTTATAATTGGAAGTCAGTTTGAAAGGTGCAGAACCAATAAGTCTACAGTGTGTCTGACCGTTTTTTCCTCCATCTTGATCTGTTACCGTCACTAAAGCGACAACGCTTCCTATTGCAGCATCTTCTCTAACGGGATTCATGAGTGACGTCACCACAATTTCCGGGGCATTGTCATTTACATCCACTACCTCCACCAGCAGCTTTCCACTTGCACTACGAGGCAAAAAACCCTGATCTTTCGCTTGAACATGTATTTCATATGCTGACTGTGCCTCGAAATCCAACATATCTTTGACTGTGATCTCTCCAGACTGTGCGTTAATGTTGAACATATCTGCAGGATTAAAGTTTCCACGCTTGACAAAATAATAACCAAGCCTCCCGTTGTCCCCTTCGTCTAAATCTGTGGCACTCAGTTGAATAACTAGTGACCCAGCTTGAGCATTTTCTTTAACCCGTGCCTTGTAAAGTGTTTTACTGAATGACGGCGTGTTATCATTTACGTCGAGAACATTTACATGTATGGATAGGATTCCGGTTTTTGGAGGCTTTCCTCCATCTATAGCAGTCAGCGTTAATTTAATAACAGCTTGTTTTTCACGATCTAAAGCTTTCAGTAGCACTAATTCAGCAGATGCACTATGTGCTCCACCGCTCTGCACATCTAAGGAGAAGTATTCATTTTGATTGAGCCTGTAAGACTTCACTGAATTGCCTCCGGTGTCTGCATCAAGAGCCAGGGGAAGCAAGAAGCGTTCACCCGTAGGTGATGATTCAGATATGTTAAGTGGATATGACTTCTCGACAAATGTCGGTGTGTTGTCATTTAAATCAACAATAACCACCTCAATGCGATGAAGCACCATAGGATTACTAAGAATAGCCTCTAAATTGAGCGTGCATTTCATCGTGTTTGGACAAAGCTCCTCGCGGTCTATTCGCTCATTAACAATAAGATCCCCCGTTTTAAAATTGGCCTCGAAATATTTCTTACTGTACCCAGACACGATATTTAGATTCCTTGTTTGCAGCTCTCGGAAGTTGACGTTTAAATCCTTTGCGAGATTCCCCACTACAGTCCCTTTGTCCACCTCCTCGGAAACAGTGTAGGATGTCTGAGCAGCAGACCAGTCCGACAAAAACAAGACAAACAGCCAACAGAGTAATCCGTTATTCCTTCCGATGCCCATCGTTGCTTTCAAAGATAGTTCCGTGATACAGATAATATTTATCCATAAAAAGATTCGTGATTAGACAGCATTGTATTCCCATCTACTCCAGTCCTATCCTCTTCATCGCCACTCGTGTTTCTGTCACAAAGCACTCCCAGTCTGCTGACGCTTCACACGGGAAGGAGGAGACTGAAAACACCGAGCTCAGAAAAAAAACTGTGGTCATCGGCGACCCCACGTGTTACAATTCAGAATAGAATTTTAAGAATGAAGTAGCACCCCGTATATCTCATATTACAACACGTGAAATATATTATACCTTTAGTTTTGAAATGGACTAAAAGGTGACCAAAGATCTGCTTTGTACCAGTTGAGTAAAGAGAAAAATATCAAATTAAAGTTGATAAATTGCTGCCAGTGACAGCATTCTCGGAAATAGGAGTAAATGTTTAAAAAAAAACATGACACCAAGAATAGTTTCCATATCAACAGGTTAACAACACACGTAAACACTACGGCCAGTTAACTCTTTGAAAACAGTTCAGCATGAAAAGGAGAACTTGATATATAAGCATAAATAACTTGTGAATTAACAGCCTAATAATTGGAACCATGGATGATGGCTTAGTTAACTTCAGAGTGTTTGGACGGTGAGCCAAAGAGGACGAGGGAGGTACCAGTTTGTTTTCAGAACCATGGAAAGCGCTCTCCAAATCTACATGAATGACATTTCCTCTGTTTAACAACTAATTACAAGCCTGCTATCACTTAAAATGTAAATTATGTACTGTTTTGTTGAATGGGACATCTCTGAATTTCTGTTATTCAAGTCAAGTGTCTGAAAGCAAGGAAAAAGGATTGAGACTGCAAACAACTCACCTTGTCATTGTTGGGTAAAGTCTGAGTTCTGGTAAAAGTGTCTCCTCCGTTAATACTGATCAGCTCACCATCTACAGGCGGAAACGGTCCGGGGAAAACCACTACGTCACTCTTCATTGTGTCTGAGCTGAAACACACGTCGTACTGCTGAGTAGATTTAGAGTAAGACCAGCTCCCGTCAGGGTGGGTGGTGATCATTGGGGCGCTGTACCTGCTGAAACTGCCGTCTGTCCTGTGGCATTTGACAGCTATTAAACTGATGAGGCTTAGCAGAAAGATCACTGACACCGACACAATGGCGATCAGCAGATACAGGTTCAAATCTGAGAAGCTCTCCTCCTGTATGGGCACATGTCTGAACTGGGTCTGGATGTCAGCTGTGCTTTCAACCACCACCACATCAATAGAGACAGTAGCTGACAGGGAGGGTTCTCCGTTATCAGAAACCAACACCACCAAGGGGTGAGTTTTCAGGTCATTGTCACTCATTCTCCTCTTAGTCCTGATTTCTCCGCTACTGGTTCCGATCCGGAAGAGGTTGTTTCCTTTGGGCTCATAGAGGTGATACGAAAGCAGCGCATTGTATCCAGAGTCTGCATCTACAGCCCTGATCTTTGCCACAAAGTATCCCGCCTCAGCAGAATAGGGGATGCTCTCACTGTTAACGGAGCCATGCTCAGAATAGGGCGCGAGGACTGTTGGATTATTGTCATTTTCATCCAGAATTAAAACGTTCACAGTCACATTGCTGCTGAGAGGAGGAACACCAGAGTCTGTGGCCTGGACTTTAAACTGAAACGTGTTTAACTCCTCATAGTTAAAAGACTGCAGGCTGACTATATCTCCAGTCTCTGAGTTGATGTTTAAAACGGATGAAATAGGAATATTTCTTGGAGAACTCTTTAACAACTTATAAGTCAGCTTTGAATTTCTGTCTAAGTCAGGATCAAAGGCACGTATTGCATGAATAACAGAGCCTACTGCACTATTTTCTTTCACATACACATTAATCACAGGCTCCATAAATCGAGGTGCATTATCATTGACATCAGACACATGAACAGTAATGACTCTGATACTGGACAGAGGTGGATTTCCCTCATCTGTTGCTGTAATTGTGACATTGTAAAGAGAAATGTTTTCTCTGTCCAGTGGTCCATCTACTACTAATGTATAGTCATTTTTGTAGTTGGACTTCAGCTTAAAAGGAACAGATCCCACTACCTTACAGTTAGTCACACCATTGCTTCCTCCATCTTTATCACTTACTGTAACCAAAGCAACTATTGTGCCCATTTCAGCATCTTCTTTTACGGGGGTCATGAGTGACGTCACAGATATTTCCGGGGCATTGTCATTGACATCAATTATTTCTATCAGCAGTTTAGCATGAGCACTGCGAGGTGAGATGCCTTGGTCCTTTGCTTGCACTCTAACTTCATAAGCAGGAGTCTCTTCATAATCTAATCTACCCTTCACAAATATTTCTCCGGTTTCCGAGTTCAAATCAAAAATATGAGACGGATCAATATTTCCCCGTTTGATGAACGAATATAGGATCTTACTGTTCATGCCCTCGTCTAAATCCGTTGCATTTAACCTAAAAACAATTGTGGCAGGCTGTGCATTTTCGCTGACACGCACCATATAAAGAGATTTGGTAAATGTCGGTGTGTTATCATTAACATCTATAACATTAACGGTTAACTGCAATTTTCCCGATCTAGGAGGTGTTCCTCCATCTACAGCGGTGAGGAGAAGATTAATTACCGACAGTTTCTCTCTGTCTAAAGCTTTCTGCAGCACTAACTCGGCAGACACACCGTGTTCTCCGTTGCTTTGCACATCAAGAGAGAAATATGCATTTTGGCCCAGCTTGTAATTCTTCACTGTGTTGCTGGCTATGTCTGCGTCCTCTGCTATTGGGAGAAGATATCGCTCTCCAGGTGACAATGATTCAGAGATGTTGAGTGTATGCGACTGTTCAATGAAGGAAGGCGAGTTATCATTTATATCAAGAATGTTTACTTCTATACGATAAACATTCGTTGGATCATTTAACGCAGCTTGTATTTTGATGGAGCATTTTACCACATTTGGACAAAGCTCCTCTCTGTCTATCCTCTCCTCAACAACGAGGTTGCCGGTCCGCAAATTGACTTCAAAATATTTCTTACTGTAACTCGAAACAATACGTAGATCCCTGGTTTCTAGGTCCTGCACATTGAGGTTTAAATCCTTTGCGATATTTCCCAACACGGTGCCTTTGTTCACCTCCTCGGAAATCGAATAGGATAATTGCGAAGCCGACCGGCCACAAAGACACAGCAGAGCAACAATATGTATCCAGAAGTATTCCTGTTGTAGTCGAAAATACATCGTTGATTCATCAGACGAACTGAACCCAGTAGACAGATATTTGCGTCCAAATAAATATGGTTGAGAGGACGATCCTGCCCTTCTCCTCACAGCACGTTCCGCGGGTGTACTAAAGACTAATGACGATTTCATTTTTTCCCATGCAGGGAGGAGGAGTTTGTGAAACATAAACATATGCGTGTCCATCGGTCTCATGCGACATCACGTGGTGATTTTTATGTTTGCAATTACAATAAATGCAGTTTGGCATACAGCTATGTAATCAAATATATTATTAATGATGTCAATTATCATTATTACAATGGAAACACTTGTTTTAATATTATGAAGGTGACAGCACTGAATATAATCAGAAGCGTACTATTTGAGGTCTTGCATCTAACATATTACAGTATGTCCAGTGGGAAAATGACTTCGAATTTTTTGTTTGCAATACTTGAAATGTCCTATACACTGTACCAAAAAAAAGTTTTTTTACAGTCCTTCCCCCAAAAATTAACAGTTTTTTATTGTATTTCATAATTACAGGAAATGATATTAAAATTACAAGAATAAACGGTTTATTGAAATGTGTGATATATTTTAACAAAAAAAACTGTAGAAATGGAATACATTATTTATCTGTTTTTCAGCAGTTTTTAAATGCGAATTTAACTAACCGTAAAAATAAATGATTTTCTGTTGGCAAAATTAGCTGCTTTTTCTGTAATTTTACTAACAAATACTTTTGTTATGGCTATATATCACTGTCAAATACATACAACATACTGTTAATACTCATTTAAAAAAGGTATAATTGCAAGAAAAAATATGAGTAAAGAAATAAATATTTTCTAATTTTGCTTAATTTAACCACTACTTTACATTGATAAACTGAAAAAACACAGGTATTGACTATTATAGTAACAAAACTACATTTTAAGACATTTTGACTTGTATTACTTTGAGGATTGAATTGTTAAATATGTGAATTTCAGGTTATAAAAACTGTGTAAAACCATAGAGTTAAATACAACAACAAAAAAGTTGACTGTTATTAACATGTTGGGTGTGAATTCCTGCCAGAGCACAATACAGATATAAAATGATGCTATAACCCACAAGTATATTATATAATATAATAATATTTAAAACACAGAGTGATTGGCGCACAGTATGCAAACAACATATTGAGTTTCACTGTAAGTGAAAAATGAAAGGATCTAGAAGTGAAATAACATTAGCATCTTCCCCTAGGCCTTATCACACTAGCATGTACAATTTAGCCCATAACATTGAACATGCTAGCAAGCACTAACAGCCAGACTCTGAATATCAAAACCTTGTTAGCAGTTAGTGCTCCCACTATGCTAAATTGGTTAGCATTGCAATTACAGTAAAACAATCAACCTATGTTGTGCTTTTAGACATCTAATAATATCCAACTATTCAAATCCATCATATTGAAAGAATAGGCCTTCACCTAAGCATGTTGACAAAGCTAGTAACTACAGTGAAAGACCTTTACAATCCAAGTCAATTAGCTTAAATATGTATTGTGATAATGTCCCACACAGCTAGTTGGTTACAACAATCTACAGTGATGTCACAGGGATTTCAGGCAGCAGGTAGTCGAAGGTGAAGTACCTAAAGTCACTTGTTAATCCATCGCTATGGCTACAACTGCCTCATGGAACAACAACGTTTTCCTTTCTGTTTGTTTAATATAACAATGCATCTTTGTCTATCACACTTTGCTTCTGTAGATCTCTCATCTGACTTTATTGTGAGCTTGTGTTTTCAAAAAGTAAATTGAACATGTTTTATGAGACTGAACAGTCTCATGGGGTATTGGACTCTCTTAAAACCCAGGTAGCTGCAGAATAGGTTTCTCAAAAATAAAGCAATCAGGAATAATATACAGTTTATAAATAAATACAGACACACACATGCACGCATATATATATATATATATATATTTTAAAGTTAATGGAAAATTAAAGAATGGAGTTTGATTAAGCAGAATTGTACAGAGACCACATTTAGTCAACATCAAGACAAGCACCAAGGACAGCGCCTTTTCATTACATTCAATCCCCTCAGAGAAGAGGGAAACTACCTGAACAACCGAAAAGACAGCACCATGTCAAATACTTTTTAAATTCTGATAAAAAAACTGCTTAGATATTTTCACCATCATATCCTTTCCATCAAATCAGCAGGTTTTGCACATTGCTTTCACATAGACGTGGTTCAGCACCAGATAGCTCCATCAAATACTGGCTATAAGTCATATTTTCACACTTTCAAACACAAGCTTTACTTAAGACATGATGATAATGATTGGTATTCAGGCAGGGACCACTTAAGGTATAGAAAAAAAGTTGCATACATTGAAAAAGGGCTAGAAGGTGTGTTACAGCATGTCGGTAAGCAACTGGTCTTCAACACATTTTAGCCATAAAGTGGGTCGTAAAGTCAAACATTTCTTTAAATGTTGTATTTGATCAAGCGTGAATAACTTGGAATCAATCATAGTTTTATGTTGTTGTCTTAGTCATCATGCTTTACAGCATTCTACATATGTATGCTTTTATTTATCTAAATATTGTAAATATTATGACGCATTAGCAGGTATAAAATGTCAGTATTTTTTATGATAGCATTTCAAGTTCCATGAGCATTCACCACACAATTGCCTACCTGGTCATTGTTGGGTAAAGTCTGAGTTCTGGTAAAAGTGTCTCCTCCGTTAATACTGATCAGTTCACCATCTACAGGCGGAAACGGTCCGGGGAAAACCACTACGTCACTCTTCATTGTGTCTGAGCTGAAACACACGTCGTACTGCTGAGTAGATTTAGAGTATGACCAGCTCCCGTTAGGGTGGGTGGTGATCATTGGGGCGCTGTACCTGCTGAAACTGCCATCTGTCCTGTGGCATTTGACAGCTATTAAACTGATGAGGCTCAGCAGAAAGATCACTGACACCGACACAATGGAGATCAGCAGATACAGGTTCAAATCAGAGAAGCTCTCCTCCTGTATGGGCACATGTCTGAACTGAGTCTGGATGTCAGCTGTGCTTTCAACCACCACCACATCAATAGAGACAGTAGCTGACAGGGAGGGTTCTCCGTTATCAGAAACCAACACCACCAAGGGGTGAGTTTTCAGGTCATTGTCACTCATTCTCCTCTTAGTCCTGATTTCTCCGCTACTGGTTCCGATCCGGAAGAGGTTGTTTCCTTTGGGCTCAGAGAGGTGATACGAAAGCAGCGCATTGTATCCAGAGTCTGCGTCTACAGCCCTGATCTTTGCCACAAAGTATCCCGCCTCAGCAGAATAGGGGATGCTCTCACTGTTAACGGAGCCGTGCTCAGAATAGGGCGCGAGGACTGTTGGATTATTGTCATTTTCATCCAGAATTAAAACGTTCACAGTCACGTTGCTGCTGAGAGGAGGAACACCAGAGTCGGTGGCCTGCACTTTAAACTGAAACGTGTTTAACTCCTCATAGTTAAAAGACTGCAGGCTGACTATATCTCCAGTCTCTGAGTTGATGTTTAAAACGGAGGAAATAGGAATATTTCTTGGAGAACTCTTTAACAACTTATAAGTCAGCTTCGAATTTCTGTCTAAGTCAGGATCAAAGGCACGTATTGCATGAATAACAGAGCCTACTGCACTATTTTCTTTCACATAAACATTAATCACAGGCTCCATAAATCGAGGTGCATTATCATTGACATCAGACACATGAACAGTAATGACTCTGATACTGGACAGAGGTGGATTTCCCTCATCTGTTGCTGTAATTGTGACATTGTAAAGAGAAATGTTTTCTCTGTCCAGTGGTCCATCTACTACTAATGAATAGTCATTTTTGTAGTTGGACTTCAGCTTAAAAGGAACATATCCCACTACCTTACAGTTAGTCACACCATTGCTTCCTCCATCTTTATCACTTACTGTAACCAAAGCAACTATTGTGCCCATTTCAGCATCTTCTTTTACGGGGGTCATGAGTGACGTCACAGATATTTCCGGGGCATTGTCATTCACATCAATTATTTCTATCAGCAGTTTAGCATGAGCACTGCGAGGAGAAGTGCCTTGATCCTTTGCTTGAACTCTAACTTCATAAGCAGGAGTCTCTTCATAATCTAATCTACCCTTCACTGTGATTTCTCCTGTTTCAGAATTTAAATCAAAAATATTTGATGGATCAATATTTCCTCGTTTGATGAACGAATATAGGATCTTACTGTTCATGCCCTCGTCTAAATCCGTTGCATTTAACTTAATTACCACTGTTCCATGTTCAGCATTTTCCTGCACACTTACTTTATAAAGTGATTTACTAAAAACTGGAATATTATCATTGACATCTAATACATTAACGTATATGTTTAATGACCCCGATTGTGCAGGTTTACCTCCATCCACAGCCGTCAAGATAAGTCTGATTACCGACTGTTTCTCTCTGTCTAAAGCTTTCTGCAGCACTAACTCAGCAGACACACCGTGTTCTCCACCGCCCTGCACATCAAGAGAGAAATATGCATTTTGGCTCAGCTTGTAGCTCTTTACTGAGTTGCTGCCTATGTCTGCGTCCTCTGCTATTGGGAGAAGATATCGCTCTCCGGTTAAAGATGATTCGGAAATATTAAAATAATACGTTCCTTCAGTAAAAGCAGGCGAATTATCGTTTGCATCTAATATATTAACCTCTATGCGGTGTGCAGTCATTGGATCGTTAAGAACTGCTTGTATTTTGATGGAGCATTTTACCACATTTGGACAAAGCTCCTCTCTGTCTATCCTCTCCTCAACAACGAGGTTGCCGGTCCGCAAATTCACTTCAAAATATTTCTTACTGTTACTCGAAACAATACGTAGATCCCTGGTTTCTAGGTCCTGTACATTGAGGTTTAAATCCTTTGCGATATTTCCCAACACGGTGCCTTTGTTCATCTCCTCGGAAATAGAGTAGGATAATTGCGAAGCCGACCGGCCACAAAGACACAGCAGAACAACAATATGTATCAAGAAGTATTCCTGTTGTAGTCGAAAATACATCGTTGATTCATTAGACGAACTGAACCCAGTCGACAGATATTTGCGTCCAAATAAATATTGTTGAGAGGACGATCCTGCCCTTCTCCTCACAGCACGTTCCGCGGGTGTACTAAAGGCTAATGACGATTTCATTTTTTCCCATGCAGGGAGGAGGAGTTTGTGAAACATAAACATATGTGCGTGTCCATCGGTCTCATGCGACATCACGTGGTCAATTTTATGTTTGCAATTACAATAAATGCAGTTTGGCATACAGCTATGTAATCAAATATATTAATGATATAAATTATCATTATTACAATGGAAACACTTGTTTTAATATTAAGAAGGTGACAGCACTGAATATAATCAGAAGCGTACTATTTGAGGTCTTACATCTAACATATTACAGTATGGCCAGTGGGAAATTGACTTTGAATTTTTTGTTTGCAATACTTGAAATGTCCTATACACTGTACAAAAAAAATGTTTTTTTACAATCCTTCCCCAAAAAATGAACAGTTTTTTTATTGTATTTCATAATTACAGGAAATGATATTAAAATTACAAGAATAAACGGTTTATTGAAATGTGTGATGTATTTTAACAAAAAAAACTGTAGAAATGGAATACATTATTTATCTGTTTTTCAGCAGTTTTTAAATATGAATTTAACTAACCTTAAAAATAAATGATTTTCTGTTGGCAAAATTAGCTGCTTTTTCTGTAATTTTACTAACAAATACTTTTGTTATGGCTATATATCACTGTCAAATACATAAAACATACTGTTAATACTCATTTAAAAAATGTATAATTGCAAGAAAATATATGAGTAAAGAAATAAATATTTTCTAATTTTGCTTAATTTAACCACTACTTTACATTGATAAACTGAAAAAACACAGGTATTGACTATCCTATTATAGTAACAAAACTACATTTTAACACATTTGGACTTGTATTACTTTGAGGATTGAATTGTTAAATATGTGAATTTCAGGTTATAAAAACTGTGTAAAACCATAGAGTTAAATACAACAACAAAAAAGTTGACTGTTATTAACATGTTGGGTGTGAATTCCTGCCAGAGCACAATACAGATATTAAATGATGCTATAACCCACAAGTATATTATATAATATAATACTATTTAAAACACAGAGTGATTGGCGCACAGTATGCAAAAAACATATTGAGTTTCACTGTAAGTGAAAAATGAAAGGATCTAGAAGTGAAATAACATTAGCATCTTCCCCTAGGCCTTATCACACTAGCATGTACAAGTTAGCCCATAACATTGAACATGCTAGCAAGCACTAACAGCCAGACTCTGAATATCAAAACCTTGTTATCAGTTAGTGCTACCACTATGCTAAATTGGTTAGCATTGCAATTACAGTAAAACAATCAACCTATGTTGTGCTTTTAGACGTCTAATAACATCCAACTATTCAAATCCATCATATTGAAAGAATAGGCCTTCACCAAAGCATGTTGACAAAGCTAGTAACTTCAGCGAAAGACCTTTACAATCCAAGTCAATTAGCTTAAATATGTATTGTGATAATGTCCCACACAGCTAGTTGGTTACAACAATCTACAGTGATGTCACAGGGATTTCAGACAGCAGGTAGTTGAAGGTGAATTATACCTAAAGTCACTTGTTAATTCATCGCTATGGCTACAACTGCCTCGTGGAACAACAACGTTTTCCTTTCTGTTTGTTTAATATAGCAATGCATCTTTGTCTATCACACTTTGCTTCTGTAGATCTCCCATCGGACTTTATTGTGAGCTTGTGTTTTCAAAAAGTAAATTGAACATGTTTTATGAGACTGAACAGTCTCATAGGGTATTGGACTCTCTTAAAACCCAGGTAGCTGCAGAATAGGTTTCTCTAAAATAAAGCAATCAGGAATAATATACAGTTTATAAATAAATACAGACACACAAATATGCGCATATATATATTTTTTAAAGTTAATGGAAAATTAAAAAATGGAGTTTGATTAAGCAGAATTATACAGTGACCACATTTTGTCAACATCAAGACAAGCACCAAGGACAGCGCCTTTTCATTACATTCAATCCCCTCAGAGAACAGGGAACCTACCTGAACAACCGAAAAGACAGCACCATGTCAAATACTTTTTAAATTCTGATAAAAAAACTGCTTAGATATTTTCACCATCACATCCTTTCCACAGGCATCAACGCAGCAGGTTTTGCACATTGCTTTCACATAGACGTGGTTCAGCACCAGATAGCTCCATCAAATACTGGCTATAAGTCATATTTTCACACTTTCAAACACAAGCTTTACTTAAGACATGATGATGATTGGTATTCAGGCAGGGACCACTTAAGGTATAGAAAAAAAGTTGCATACATTGTAAAAGGGCTAGAAGGTGTGTTACAGCATGTCGGTAAGCAACTGGTCTTCAACACATTTTAGCCATAAAGTGGGTCGTAAAGTCAAACATTTCTTTAAATGTTGTATTTGATCAAGCGTGAATAACTTGGAATCAATCATAGTTTTATGTTGTTGTCTTAGTCATCATGCTTTACAGCTTTCTACATATGTATGCTTGTATTTATCTAAGTATTGTAAATATTATGACGCATTAGCAGGTATAACATGTCAGTATTTTTTATTATAGCATTTTAAGTTCCATGAGCATTCACCACACAATTGCCTACCTGGTCATTGTTGGGTAAAGTCTGAGTTCTGGTAAAAGTGTCTCCTCCGTTAATACTGATCAGCTCACCGTCTACAGGCGGAAACGGGCCGGGGAAAACCACTACGTCACTCTTCATTGTGTCTGAGCTGAAACACACGTCGTACTGCTGAGTAGATTTAGAGTAAGACCAGCTCCCGTCAGGGTGGGTGGTGATCATTGGGGCGCTGTACCTGCTGAAACTGCCGTCTGTCCTGTGGCATTTGACAGCTATTAAACTGATGAGGCTCAGCAGAAAGATCACTGACACCGACACAATGGCGATCAGCAGATACAGGTTCAAATCAGAGAAGCTCTCCTCCTGTATGGTCACATGTCTGAACTGAGTCTGGATGTCAGCTGTGCTTTCAACCACCACCACATCAATAGAGACAGTAGCTGACAGGGAGGGTTCTCCGTTATCAGAAACCAACACCACCAAGGGGTGAGTTTTCAGGTCATTGTCACTCATTCTCCTCTTAGTCCTGATTTCTCCGCTACTGGTTCCGATCCGGAAGAGGTTGTTTCCTTTGGGTTCAGAGAGGTGATACGAAAGCAGCGCATTGTATCCAGAGTCTGCGTCTACAGCCCTGATCTTTGCCACAAAGTATCCCGCCTCAGCAGAATAGGGGATGCTCTCACTGTTAACAGAGCCGTGCTCAGAATAGGGCGCGAGGACTGTTGGATTATTGTCATTTTCATCCAGAATTAAAATGTTCACAGTCACGTTGCTGCTGAGAGGAGGAACGCCAGAGTCTGTGGCCTGCACTTTAAACTGAAACGTGTTTAACTCCTCATAGTTAAAAGACTGCAGGCTGACTATATCTCCAGTCTCTGAGTTGATGTTTAAAACGGATGAAATAGGAATATTTCTTGGAGAACTCTTTAACAACTTATAAGTCAGCTTTGAATTTCTGTCTAAATCAGGATCAAAGGCACGTATTGCATGAATAACAGAGCCTACTGCACTATTTTCTTTCACATACACATTAATCACAGGCTCCATAAATCGAGGTGCATTATCATTGACATCAGACACATGAACAGTAATGACTCTGATACTGGACAGAGGTGGATTTCCCTCATCTGTTGCTGTAATTGTGACATTGTAAAGAGAAATGTTTTCTCTGTCCAGTGGTCCATCTACTACTAATGAATAGTCATTTTTGTAGTTGGACTTCAGCTTAAAAGGAACAGATCCCACTACCTTACAGTTAGTCACACCATTGCTTCCTCCATCTTTATCACTTACTGTAACCAAAGCAACTATTGTGCCCATTTCTGCATTTTCTTTTACGGGGGTCATGAGTGACGTCACAGATATTTCTGGGGCATTGTCATTCACATCAATTATTTCTATCAGCAGTTTAGCATGAGCACTGCGAGGTGAGATGCCTTGATCCTTTGCTTGCACTCTAACTTCATAAGCAGGAGTCTCTTCATAATCTAATCTACCCTTCACAGTGATTTCTCCTGTTTCAGAATTTAAATCAAAAATATTTGATGGATCAATATTTCCTCGTTTGATTAAAGAATATATGATCTTACTGTTCATGCCCTCGTCTAAATCCGTTGCATTTAATTTCATTACCACTGTACCTTGTGCAGTATTTTCACGTACGCTTACTTTATAAAGCGATTTACTAAAAATCGGTGTGTTATCATTCGCATCCATTACGTTGACATTTATGTGCAGTGTACCGGATCGTGTAGGTTTTCCTCCATCTACAGCGGTGAGGAGAAGATTCATTACAGGCTGTTTCTCTCTGTCTAAAGCTTTCTGCAGGACCAACTCGGCAGACACACCGTGTTCTCCGTTGCCCTGCACATCAAGAGAGAAATATTCATTTTGGCTCAGCTTGTAGCTCTTCACTGTGTTGCTGCCTATGTCTGCGTCTACTGCTATTGGGAGAAGATATCGCTCTCCCGGTGACATTGATTCGGAGATGTTTAACGAAAACGTTTGCTCAATGAACTCCGGTGAGTTATCGTTTATGTCTAAAACATTGATCTCAATACGATGAACATTCATGGGATTGCTTAAAACAGCCTGTATTCTCAGGGAGCATTGTTCCGTGTTCGGACAAAGCTCCTCTCGGTCTATCCTCTCGTCAACATAGAGGTTCCCGGTCCGTAAATTCACGTCAAAATATTTCTTACTGTAACTCGAAACAATACGTAGATCCCTGGTTTCTAGGTCCTGTACATTGAGGTTTAAATCCTTTGCGATATTTCCCAACACGGTGCCTTTGTTCACTTCCTCGGAAATGGAGTAAGATAATTGCGAAGCCGACCGGCCACAAAGACAAAGAAAAGCAACAATATGAATCCAGAAGTATTCCTCTTTTCCCATCGTTGTACAATAAGCTCGGATTCCCGCTTATCATGTGTTAACAGTTTATATAGCACCATGAACACGATTTTTCAGCAGCCGCCCTGTCCTCCGTGCAATAGTGTCTCTCTAAAACTGATAACCGATTAAGTGTTTGGCTTCCCGTGCAGGGAGGAGTTGGACAATTATTCTCACAATCATATGTGTGGTCTGAGCGACATCTTGTGGTCAAAAACGGATAGTTCAACAAACATGTTACAGTTTTTTTCAATTGCTAAAACACATTTTTGACAACAGGGCTCATTTTCTCAAAACACTTAACACAATTCTCAAAACTACACACCCAAAGTGCAAAACACCTAATTTGTCTTGCAAAATTAAGCAATGCACCCAAAAATACATAAACACTTACCAAAACCTAACTTTTAAACCAAATGGCCCTCGCTTCATTTATAGTACAAGACACTTTGTCCAACCAACTACACACGGTGGTCCTTTATCTAAAGCACACTTACTTTTATGGGCTTTTTTCTGTATGTAGAAAAGTATGCAGAAATACCAATATTCTGTTGAAACAAAACATTCAATACAGTAAATGGAAAAGATAGCTTTAACCGTTATGCTGCAAATAAACTCTTCAATTGACTTCAGTTCATTCTCTCAATATCTCAATCTCAATCTCAATCTCAATCTCAATCTCAATCTCTCTCTCTCACTCTCTCTCTCTCTCTCTCTCTCTCTCTCTCTCTCTCTCTCTCTCTCTCTCTCTCTCTCTCTCTCTCTCTCTTATCCTCCCACTTCCTCTTCCTCTTGCTGCTGTCCATATATCCATTGTTGTTTTTATACAGTTTTTCTCGATTGCTAACACACACAAATTCTACATAAAGCACAATTATTTTAATTGACACTCAAAGACCAAAACATTGGCTCAAATCTCCAAAACTCTAAACACGTTTTCAGCTTTTCACACAATTTGCAAATCAACATGGCACTTTTTGCAAACCACTGCACACGTTTCTCCACGTAAGACTCAGGAATCTGACATAAAGTCACATGTTAGCAGGTTTAAAACACTGATATTCAAAATGCCTCACACATGGACCAATGATCAAGAAACACGTTCCACCTGACCAAACACCTGATGGCATAATTGTTGGCTCATCAATCAGGATGTTAGCACTATAAAAAGACCACAGGTGAGAACTTTCTTACAGCAACAATGGAAGCCAACATGGAAGCAAGAGGAAGAGGAGAGGAGGAGGAAGAGGAAGAGCTGGGCTGAGAGTGAGAGGAGGAGGAAGAGGTGGGTGAAAGTGAGAGGAGGAAGAATGAGAGGTAGAGGTAGAGCTGGAGGGAGAGGACGTTCAGAGGGTTCAGCCTAATCTAAACTGATTTACTGTCGCCTCTGTAATCCGGACACTTAGACTTGAAAACAGGTTAGTTAGTTTTAGCTCTGCCTAACTCATGATATATCAGAGCTTATATCTGTTGTGAGAAACGTATTTACTTCATTACTGTAATTGAATTGTTAGCATGTTGCATACTATAACTGTACAAACATCCTGCACAATGTACTGTGGTAGACTTACTGTTATGCAACACAGACACTGACCGACCACTATGTCTTTGTTGTTTATCTGAAGGACTGAGAAACAAAGAGGTGGAAGGCTAAGGGTTTCCAATGAGGCAGGAAGCAGCAGTTACTAACTGGGTTTTGGCAAACAATGCATCACACTTAGAGAGATCCGAAGCATATAACTATGTGCTGAGATGCATGTTGAACAATGTTATCTTTAAATACAATGTGATTTTTTTCAACAACTCATTTGTATTTCTTCATTTACTGTATTTCTGTAAACTCAAGCAATCTTTCTCTGCAGAAACCTCGATGTACAGAGCACAGCCCATAACAGATGGAAGTGCTTTAGAGTATGCTCAGCAGTGTGTAGTTGGGTGGTCAAACCATCTAGTATTATGAATGAAGTGTGTTATATTTGGTGCAAAAGTTTGCATTTGGAAAGTGTTTAGTTTTGAGGGCAGTTCTTCATTTAGCAGGAGAAAGTAGGTGTTTTGCACTTTGGGTGTGTGGTTTTGTGAATTGTGTTATTAAAACTCTCTCCAAGTGAGGTTCTTACCCTCATTACCTCTGCCCGCCCTACCACCTGTCCTCTGGACCCCATCCCTTCAAACCTCCTTCAAACTATCGCTCCTGATATTCTACCGTTCCTCACCCATTTCATCAACACTTCTCTAACTTCTGGTCACTTTCCAAACAGTCTCAAGGAGGCAAGAGTAAACCCTCTCCTAAAGAAACCCACTCTCAACCCGTCTGATGTTATAAACTACAGGCCTGTCTCTCTCCTCCCGTTCCTGTCTAAATCACTTGAACGCGCTGTCTTTAAACAACTCTCCTGCTATCTCCATCAGAACAACCTTCTGGATCCGCACCAGTCTGGTTTCAAGGCAGGTCACTCCACAGAAACTGCCCTCCTTGCTGTCACTGAGGAACTGCACACTGCTAAAGCAGCCTCCCTCTCCTCTGTCATCATCCTTTTGGACATGTCTGATGCATTCGACACGGTGAATCATCAGATCCTCCTTCGCACTCTCCAAGAACTTCGAGTTTCAGGCTCTGCACTTTCCCTCCTCACCTCATACCTCAAAGACCGCACCTACAGGGTTACTTGGAGAGGGTCCGAGTCCGACCCTTGTCAATTAACTACAGGGGTCCCTCAGGGCTCTGTTCTTGGTCCCCTCCTCTTCTCCCTGTACACAAACTCACTCGGATCAGTCATTAGCCCGCATGGTTTTTCATACCACTGCTACGCTGACGACACCCAATTAATTCTGTCCTTCCCCCGCTCAGAGACCCAGGTCGTCGCACGCATCTCTGCTTGTCTAGCTGACATCTCTCAGTGGATGTCTGATCATCACCTCAAGCTCAACCTTGACAAGACTGAACTGCTTTTCCTTCCGGGAAAAGATTGTCCCACTCTTGACCTAACAATCAACATTGGCACCTCTGTTTTTTCCCCGACTCAGACTGCAAGGAATCTGGGTGTGACCCTAGATAACAACCTGTCCTTCACTGCAAACATCGCTGCTACAACCCGCTGCTGCAGATACACGCTTTACAACATCAGGAGGATGCGTCCCCAGCTGACCCAGAGAGCGACGCAGGTTCTGGTCCAGGCTCTCGTCATCTCACGCCTAGACTACTGAAACTCCCTCCTGGCTGGTCTACCTGCATGTGCCATCCGACCTCTGCAGCTCATCCAGAATGCAGCTGCTCTTCAACCTTCCTAAATTCTCCCACACCACTCCGCTCCTCCGCTCCCTTCACTGGCTTCCGATAACTGCTAGAATCCACTTCAAGACAATGGTACTTGCGTACCATGCTGCGAATGGATCTGGCCCTTCCTACATCCAGGACATGGTTAAACCGTACACCCCAGCACGTGCACTCCGCTCTGCATCAACCAAACGGCTCGCTGCACCCTCGCTGCGAAGGGGACCCAAGTTCCCATCAGCAAAAACACGTGGGTTTGCTATCCTGGCTCCAAAATGGTGGAATGAGCTCCCCATTGACATCAGGACAGCAGATAGCTTACACACCTTCCAGACTGAAAACTCATCTCTTTCAACTCCACTTCGAGCGATAGAACTATTAACAAAGCACTTATATACTAATAAAGGGCTGGCTTATCTAAAGCCAGTTGAGTAGCACTTGAAATGTTTTTGCTCCATGAAGCCTGATGTACTTATATGATTCTGTTTTCTTCAAGTTTGTATTTTGTTGGTCGAACGCACTTATTGTAAGTCGCTTTGGATAAAAGCGTCAGCTAAATGCAATGTAATGTAAAAAAAAAAGTGTGTTGGCAATCGAAAAAAACTGTAAATAGCCAAATTGTAATTCAGAGACCAAGTCATGTTGTGTTTCAATAAAACTGCTATTTTCATTTTAGGGCCTTTCATAAAATAGATTATAAAATAGTCTGTCAACCAAACGCATGTTATTCTCTTATTGTAGATAACTTAACACAGTAAAGACAAAGAGAGCTTCAAGACTTCAAAGGCTGCATAGACAAAGATCAGCACCACGGAAAGCGCTGTGCTTTCAATCTGCAAGGATCCAGTGTTTCCGACTTTTTACTCATCTGTTTTCAGAGACCGCTTTCTCGGGACCCTAAAACATCAAACACATGCTATGCCTCTGAGGTGATACACACATATCACTGCATTGCATAATTCATTGGCATATATTTTCGTTATAAACGGCAACATACTAATGAATGGAGGTAATCTGCGTCAACATTCGATGCAATTGATTTGAATATTACTTTTTAGTTAATTTCTGTTTGTGTATGCAATGACACTTAAAAAGCATAGCAACGTCTGTAACTCATGGAGACTGAAAGGACGTCATGTAAAGCTGAAGAACACGTACCTTGTCTTGGTTGGGTAAAGTCTGAGTTCTGGTAAAAGTGTCTCCTCCGTTAATACTGATCAGTTCACCATCTACAGGCGGAAACGGGCCGGGGAAAACCACTACGTCACTCTTCATTGTGTCTGAGCTGAAACACACGTCGTACTGCTGAGTAGATTTAGAGTAAGACCAGCTCCCGTCAGGGTGGGTGGTGATCATTGGGGCGCTGTACCTGCTGAAACTGCCGTCTGTCCTGTGGCATTTGACAGCTATTAAACTGATGAGGCTCAGCAGAAAGATCACTGACACAGACACAATGGCGATCAGCAGATACAGGTTCAAATCAGAGAAGCTCTCCTCCTGTATGGGCACATGTCTGAACTGAGTCTGGATGTCAGCTGTGCTTTCAACCACCACCACATCAATAGAGACAGTAGCTGACAGGGAGGGTTCTCCGTTATCAGAAACCAACACCACCAAGGGGTGAGTTTTCAGGTCATTGTCACTCATTCTCCTCTTAGTCCTGATTTCACCGCTACTGGTTCCGATCCGGAAGAGGTTGTTTCCTTTGGGCTCAGAGAGGTGATACGAAAGCAGCGCATTGTATCCAGAGTCTGCGTCTACAGCCCTGATCTTTGCCACAAAGTATCCCGCCTCAGCAGAATAGGGGATGCTCTCACTGTTAACGGAGCCGTGCTCAGAATAGGGCGCGAGGACTGTTGGATTATTGTCATTTTCATCCAGAATTAAAACGTTCACCGTCACGTTGCTGCTGAGAGGAGGAACACCAGAGTCTGTGGCCTGGACTTTAAACTGAAACGTGTTTAACTCCTCATAGTTAAAAGACTGCAGGCTGACTATATCTCCAGTCTCTGAGTTGATGTTGAAAACGGATGAAATAGGAATATTTTTTGGGGAAATATCTAACAACTTATAAGTCAGTCTTTGAATTTCTGTCTAAATCAGGATCAAAGGCACGTATTGCATGAATAACAGAGCCTACTGCACTATTTTCTTCACATACACATTAATCACAGGCTCCATAAATCGAGGTGCATTATCATTGACATCAGACACATGAACAGTAATGACTCTGATACTGGACAGAGGTGGATTTCCCTCATCTGTTGCTGTAATTGTGACATTGTAAAGAGAAATGTTTTCTCTGTCCAGTGGTCCATCTACTACTAATGAATAGTCATTTTTGTAGTTGGACTTCAGCTTAAAAGGAACAGATCCCACTACCTTACAGTTAGTCACACCATTGCTTCCTCCATCTTTATCACTTACTGTAACCAAAGCAACTATTGTGCCCATTTCTGCATCTTCTTTTACGGGGGTCATGAGTGACGTCACAGATATTTCCGGGGCATTGTCATTCACATCAATTATTTCTATCAGCAGTTTAGCATGAGCACTGCGAGGAGAAGTGCCTTGATCCTTTGCTTGAACTCTAACTTCATAAACAGGAGTCTCTTCATAATCTAATCTAGCCTTCACAGTGATTTCTCCGGTTTCAGAATTTAAATCAAACATATTTGATGGATCAATATTTCCACGATTGATGAACGAATATAGGATCTTACTGTTCATGCCCTCGTCTAAATCCGTTGCATTTAACTTAATTACCACTGTTCCATGTTCAGCATTTTCCTGCACACTTACTTTATAAAGTGATTTACTAAAAACTGGAATATTATCATTGGCATCTAATACATTAACGTGTATGTTTAATGACCCCGATCTTGCAGGTTTACCTCCATCCACAGCCGTCAAGATAAGTCTGATTACCGACTGTTTCTCTCTGTCTAAAGCTTTCTGCAGCACTAACTCAGCAGACACACCGTGTTCTCCACCGCCCTGCACATCAAGAGAGAAATATGCATTTTGGCTCAGCTTGTAGCTCTTTACTGAGTTGCTGCCTATGTCTGCGTCTACTGCTATTGGGAGAAGATATCGCTCTCCGGTTAAAGATGATTCGGAAATATTAAAATAATACGTTCCTTCGGTAAAAGCAGGCGAATTATCGTTTGCATCTAATATATTAACCTCTATGCGGTGTGCAGTCATTGGATCGTTTAGAACTGCTTGTATTTTGATGGAGCATTTTACCACATTGGGACAAAGATCCTCTCTGTCTATCCTCTCCTCAACAACGAGGTTGCCGGTCCGCAAATTGACTTCAAAATATTTCTTACTGTAACTCGAAACAATACGTAGATCCCTGGTTTCTAGGTCCTGTACATTGAGGTTTAAATCCTTTGCGATATTTCCCACCACGGTGCCTTTGTTCACCTCCTCGGAAATGGAGTAAGATAATTGCGAAGCCGACCGGCCACAAAGACACAGCAGAGCAACAATATGTATCCAGAAGTATTCCTGTTGTAGTCGAAAATACATCGTTGATTCATTAGACGAACTGAACCCAGTCGACAGATATTTGCGTCCAAATAAATATTGTTGAGAGGACGATCCTGCACTTCTCCTCACAGCACGTTCCGCGGGTGTACTAAAGACTAATGACGATTTCATTGTTTCCCATGCAGGGAGGAGGAGTTTGTGAAACATAAACATATGCGTGTCCATCGGTCTCATGCGACATCACGTGGTGATTTTTATGTTTGCAATTACAATAAATGCAGTTTGGCATACAGCTATGTAATCAAATATATTATTAATGATATAAATTATCATTATTACAATGGAAACACTTGTTTTAATATTATGAAGGTGACAGCACTGAATATAATCAGAAGCGTACTATTTGAGGTCTTACATCTAAAATATTACAGTATGGCCAGTGGGAAATTGACCTCGAATTTTTAGTTTGCCATACTTTAAATGTCCTATACACTGTACAAAAAAAATGTTTTTTTTACAATCCTTCCCCAAAAAAATGAACAGTTTTTTATTGTATTTCATAATTACAGGAAATTATATTAAAATTACAAGAATAAACGGTTTATTGAAATGTGTAATGTATTTTAACAAAAATAAAACTGTTTTTCAGCAGTTTTTAAATATGAATGTAACAAAACTAACCGTAAAAATAAATGATTTTCTGTTGGCAAAATTAGCTGCTTTTTCTGTAATTTTACTAACAAATACTTTTGTTATGGCTATATATCACTGTCAAATACATACAAAATACTGTTAATACTCATTTAAAAAATGTATAATTGCAAGAAAAAATATGAGTAAAGAAATAAATATTTTCTAATTTTGCTTAATTTAACCACTACTTTACATTGATAAACTGAAAAAACACAGGTATTGACTATCCTATTATAGTAACAAAACTACATTTTAACACATTTTGACTTGTATTACTTTGAGGATTGAATTGTTAAATATGTGAATTTCAGGTTATAAAAACTGTGTAAAACCATAGAGTTAAATACAACAACAAAAAAGTTGACTGTTATTAACATGTTGGGTGTGAATTCCTGCCAGAGCACAATACAGATATTAAATGATGCTATAACCCACAAGTATATTATATAATATAATAATATTTAAAACACAGAGTGATTGGCGCACAGTATGCAAAAAACATATTGAGTTTCACTTTAAGTGAAAAATGAAAGGAGAAGTTAAATAACATTAGCATCTTCCCCTAGGCCTTATCACACTAGCATGTACAATCAAGCCCATAACATTGAACATGCTAGCAAGCACTAACAGCCAGACTCTGAATATCAAAACCTTGTTAGCAGTTAGTGCTACCACTATGCTAAATTGGTTAGCATTGCAATTACAGTAAAACAATCAACCTATGTTGTGCTTTTAGACGTCTAATAACATCCAACTATTCAAATCCATCATATTGAAAGAATAGGCCTTCACCAAAGCATGTTGACAAAGCTAGTAACTTCAGTGAAAGACCTTTACAATCCAAGTCAATTAGCTTAAATATGTATTGTGATAATGTCCCACACAGCTAGTTGGTTACAACAATCTACAGTGATGTCACAGGGATTTCAGGGCAGCAGGTAGTCGAAGGTGAAGTACCTAAAGTCACTTGTTAATCCATCGCTATGGCTACAACTGCCTCATGGAACAACAACGTTTTCCTTTCTGTTTGTTTAATATAGCAATGCATCTTTGTCTATCACACTTTGCTTCTGTAGATCTCCATCTGACTTTATTGTGAGCTTTGTGTTTTCAAAAAGTAAATTGAACATGTTTATGAGACTGAACAGTCTCATGGGGTATTGGACTCTCTTAAAACCCAGGTAGGTGCAGAATAGGTTTCTCAAAAATAAAGCAATCAGGAATAATATACAGTTTATAAATAAATGCAGACACACACATATGCGCATATATATTTTAAAGTTAATGGAAAATTAAAGAATGGAGTTTGATTAAGCAGAATTGTACAGAGACCACATTTAGTCAACATCAAGACAAGCACCAAGGACAGCGCCTTTTCATTACATTCAATCCCCTCAGAGAAGAGGGAAACTACCTGAACAACCGAAGAGACAGCACCATGTCAAAAACTTTTAAAATTATGATAAAAAAAACTGCTTAGATATTTTCACCATCATATCCTTTTCCATCAAATCAGCAGGTTTTGCACATTGCTTTCACATAGACGTGGTTTCAGCACCAGATAGCTCCATCAAATACTGGCTATAAGTCATATTTTCACACTTTCAAACACAAGCTTTACTTAAGACATGATGATGGTTGGTATTCAGGCAGGGACCACTTAAGGTATAGAAAAGAAGTTGCATACATTGAAAAAGGGCTAGAAGGTGTGTTACAGCATGTCGGTAAGCAACTGGTCTTCAACACATTTTAGCCATAAAGTGGGTCGTAAAGTCAAACATTTCTTTAAATGTTGTATTTGATCAAGCGTGAATAACTTGGAATCAATGATAGTTTTATTTTGGTGTCGTAGTCATCATGCTTTACAGCTTTCTACATATGTATGCTTTTATTTATCTAAATATTGTAAATATTATGACTTATTAGCAGGTATAAAATGTCAGTATTTTTTATGATAGCATTTTAAGTTCCATGAGCATTCACCACACAATTGCCTACCTTGTCATTGTTGGGTAAAGTCTGAGTTCTGGTAAAAGTGTCTCCTCCGTTAATACTGATCAGTTCACCATCTACCGGCGGAAACGGGCCGGGGAAAACCACTACGTCACTCTTCATTGTGTCTGAGGCTGAAACACCACGTCGTACTGGCCTGAGTAGATTTAGAGTAAGACCAGCTCCCGTCAGGGTGGGTGGTGATCATTGGGGCGCTGTACCTGCTGAAACTGCCGTCTGTCCTGTGGCATTTGACAGCTATTAAACTGATGAGGCTTCAGCAGAAAGATCACTGACACCGACACAATGGAAGATCAGCAGATACAGGTTCAAATCAGAGAAGCTCTCCTCCTGTATGGGCACATGTCTGAACTGGAGTCTGGATGTCAGCTGTGCTTTCAACCACCACCACATCAATAGAGACAGTAGCTGACAGGGAGGGTTCTCCGTTAATCAGAAACCAACACCAGGCAAGGGTGAGTTTTCAGGTCATTGTCACTCATTCTCCTCTAGTCCTGATTTCTCCGCTACTGGTTCCGATCCGGAAGAGGTTGTTTCCTTTGGGCTCAGAGAGGTGATACGAAAGCAGCGCATTGTATCCAGAGTCTGCGTCTACAGCCCTGATCTTTGCCACAAAGTATCCCGCCTCAGCAGAATAGGGGATGCTCTCACTGTTAACGGAGCCGTGCTCAGAATAGGGCGCGAGGACGTTGGATTATTGTCATTTTCATCCAGAATTAAAACGTTCACAGTCACGTTGCTGCTGAGAGGAGGAACACCAGAGTCTGTGGCCTGCACTTTAAAACTGAAACGTGTTTAACTCCTCATAGTTAAAGACTGCAGGCTGACTATATCTCCAGTCTCTGAGTTGATGTTTAAAATGGATGGAAATAGGAATATTTTCTTGGAGAACTCTTTAACAACTTATAAGTCAGCTTTGAATTTCTGTCTAAGTCAGGATCAAAGGCACGTATTGCATGAATAACAGAGCCTACTGCACTATTTTCTTTCACATACACATTAATCACAGGCTCCATAAATCGAGGTGCGTTATCATTGACATCAGACACATGAACAGTAATGACTCTGATACTGGACAGAGGGTGGATTTCCCTCATCTGTTGCTGTAAATTGTGACATTGTAAAGAGAAATGTTTTCTCTGTCCAGTGGTCCATCTACTACTAATGAATAGTCATTTTTGTAGTTGGACTTCAGCTTAAAAGGAACAGATCCCACTACCTACAGTTAGTCACACCATTTGCTTCCTCCATCTTATCACTTACTGTAACCAAAGCAACTATTGTGCCCATTTCGGCATTTCTTTACGGGGGTCATGAGTGGACGTCACAGATATTTCTGGGGCATTGTCATTCACATCAATTATTTCTATCAGCAGTTTAGCATGAGCACTGCGAGGGAGAAGTGCCTTGATCCTTTGCTTGAACTCTAACTTCATAAGCAGGAGTCTCTTCATATCTAATCTACCCTTCACAGTGATTTCTCCTGTTTCAGAATTTAAATCAAAAACATTTGATGATCATTATTTAATCTTTTGATGAACGAATATATGATCTTACTGTTCATGCCCTCGTCTAAAATCCGTTGCATTTATTTCATTACCACTGTACCCTTGTGCATATTTCACGTACGCTACCTTTATAAAGCGATTTACTAAAAATCGGTGTGTTATCATTCGCATCGAATTACGTTGACATTTATTTGCAGTGTACCCGGATCGTGTAGGGTTTTCCTTCCATCTACAGCGGTGAGGAGAAGATTCATTACAGGCTGTTTCTCTCTGTCTAAAGCTTTCTGCAGGACCAACTCGGCAGACACACCGTGTTCTCCGTTGCCTGCACATCAAGAGAGAATATTCATTTTGGCTCAGCTTGTAGCTCTTCACTGTGTTGCTGCCTATGTCTGCGTCTACTGCTATTGGGAGAAGATATCGCTCTCCCGGTGACATTGATTCGGAGATGTTTAACGAAAACGTTTGCTCAATGAACTCCGGTGAGTTATCGTTTATGTCTAAAACATTGATCTCAATACGATGAACATTCATGGGATTGCTTAAAACAGCCTGTATTCTCAGGGAGCATTGTTCCGTGTTCGGACAAAGCTCCTCTCGGTCTATCCTCTCGTCAACATAGGGTTCCCGGTCCGTAAATTCACGTCAAAATATTTCTTACTGTAACTCGAAACAATACGTAGATCCCTGGTTTCTAGGTCCTGTACATTGAGGTTTAAATCCTTTGCGATATTTCCCAACACGGTGCCTTTGTTCACTTCCTCGGAAATGGAGTAAGATAATTGCGAAGCCGACCGGCCACAAAGACAAAGAAAAGCAACAATATGAATCCAGAAGTATTCTTCTTTTCCCATCGTTGTACAATAAGCTCGGATTCCCGCTTATCATGTGTTAACAGTTTATATAGCACCATGAACACGATTTTTCAGCAGCCGCCCTGTCCTCCGTGCAATAGTGTCTCTCTAAAACTGATAACCGATTACGTGTTTGGCGTCCCGTGCAGGGAGGAGTTGGACAATTATTCTCACAATCATATGTGTGGTCTGATCGACATCTTGTGGTCAAAAACGGATAGTTCAACAAACATGTTACAGTTTTTTTCAATTGCTAAAACACATTTTTGACAACAGGGCTCATTTTCTCAAAACACTTAACACAATTCTCAAAACTACACACCCAAAGTGCAAAACACCTAATTTGTCTTGCAAAATTAAGCAATGCACCCAAAACTACATAAACACTTACCAAAACCTAACTTTTAAACCAAATGGCCCTCGCTTCATTTATAGTACAAGACACTTTGTCCAACCAACTACACACGGTGGTCCTTTATCTAAAGCACACTTACTTTTATGGGCTTTTTTCTGTATGTAGAAAAGTATGCAGAAATACCAATATTCTGTTGAAACAAAACATTCAATACAGTAAATGGAAAAGATAGCTTTAACCGTTATGCTGCAAATAAACTCTTCAATTGACTTCAGTTCATTCTCTCAATCTCTCTCTCTCTCTCTCCTCTCTCCTCTCTCTCTTCTCTTCTCTCTCTCTCTCTCTCTCTCTCTTCCTCTCTCCTCTCTCTCTCTCTTATCCTCCCTCTTCCTCTTCCTCTTGCTGCTGTCCATATATCCATTGTTGTTTTTATACAGTTTTTCTCGATTGCTAACACACAAAAATTCTACATAAAGCACAATTATTTTAACTGACACTCAAAGAGCAAAACATCGGCTCAAATCTCCAAAACTCTAAACACGTTTTCAGCTTTTCACACAATTTGCAAATCAACATGGCACTTTTTGCAAACCACTGCACACGTTTCTCCACGTAAGACTCAGGAATCTGACATAAAGTCACGTGTTAGCAGGTTTAAAACACTGATATTCAAAATGCCTCACACATGGACCAATGATCAAGAAACACGTTCCACCTGACCAAACACCTGATGGCATAATTGTTGGCTCATCAATCAGGATGTTAGCACTATAAAAAGACCACAGGTGAGAACTTTCTTACAGCAACAATGGAAGCCAACATGGAAGCAAGAGGAAGAGGGAGGAGGAGGAGAGGAAGAGCTGGGCTGAGAGTGAGTGAGGAGGAGGAAGAGGTGGGGAAAGTGAGAGGAGAAGAATGAGAGGTAGAGGTAGAGATGGGGGAGAGGACGTTCAGAGGGTTCAGCCTAATCTAAGCCGATTTACTTGCCTCTGTAATCCGGACACTTAGACTTGAAAACAGGTTAGTTAGTTTTAGCTCTGCTAACTCATGATATCAGAGCTTATATCTGTTGTGGTGAAACGTATTTACTTCATTACTGTAATTGAATTGTTAGCATGTTGCATACTATAACTGTACAAACATCCTGCACAATGTACTGTGGTAAACTACTGTTATGCAACACAGACACTGACCGACCACTATGTCTTTGTTGTTTATCTGAAGGACTGAGAAACAAAGAGGTGGAAGGCTAAGGGTTTCCAATGAGGCAGGAAGCAGCAGTTACAAACTGGGTTTTGGCAAACAATGCATCACACTTAGAGAGATCCGAAGCATATAACTATGTGCTGAGATGCATGTTGAACAATGTTATTTTGAATAAATGTGATTTTTTTCAACAACTCATTTGTATTTCTTCATTTACTGTATTTCTGTAAACTCAAGCAATCTTTCTCTGCAGAAACCTCGATGTACAGAGCACAGCCCATAACAGATGGAAGTGCTTTAGAGTATGCTCAGCAGTGTGTAGTTGGGTGGTCAAACCATCTAGTATTATGAATGAAGTGTGTTATATTTGGTGCAAAAGTTTGCATTTGGAAAGTGTTTAGTTTTGAGGGCAGTTCTTCATTTAGCAGGAGAAAGTAGGTGTTTTGCACTTTGGGTGTGTGGTTTTGTGAATTGTGTTATTAAAACTCTCTCCAAGTGAGGTTCTTACCCTCATTACCTCTGCCCGCCCTACCACCTGTCCTCTGGACCCCATCCCTTCAAACCTCCTTCAAACTATCGCTCCTGATATTCTACCGTTCCTCACCCATTTCATCAACACTTCTCTAACTTCTGGTCACTTTCCAACAGTCTCAAGGAGGCAAGAGTAAACCCTCTCCTAAAGAAACCCACTCTCAACCCGTCTGATGTTATAAACTACAGGCCTGTCTCTCTCCTCCCGTTCCTAAATCACTTGAACGCGCTGTCTTTAAACAACTCTCCTGCTATCTCCATCAGAACAACCTTCTGGATCCGCACCAGTCTGGTTTCAAGGCAGGTCACTCCACAGAAACTGCCCTCCTTGCTGTCACTGAGGAACTGCACACTGCTAAAGCAGCCTCCCTCTCCTCTGTCATCATCCTTTTGGACATGTCTGCTGCATTCGACACGGTGAATCATCAGATCCTCCTTCGCACTCTCCAAGAACTTCGAGTTTCAGGCTCTGCACTTTCCCTCCTCACCTCATACCTCAAAGACCGCACCTACAGGGTTACTTGGAGAGGGTCCGAGTCCGACCCTTGTCAATTAACTACAGGGGTCCCTCAGGGCTCTGTTCTTGGTCCCCTCCTCTTCTCCCTGTACACAACTCACTCGGATCAGTCATTAGCCCGCATGGTTTTTCATACCACTGCTACGCTGACGACACCCAATTAATTCTGTCCTTCCCCCGCTCAGAGACCCAGGTCGTCGCACGCATCTCTGCTTGTCTAGCTGACATCTCTCAGTGGATGTCTGATCATCACCTCAAGCTCAACCTTGACAAGACTGAACTGCTTTTCCTTCCGGGAAAAGATTGTCCCACTCTTGACCTAACAATCAACATTGGCACCTCTGTTTTTTCCCCGACTCAGACTGCAAGGAATCTGGGTGTGACCCTAGATAACAACCTGTCCTTCACTGCAAACATCGCTGCTACAACCCGCTGCTGCAGATACACGCTTTACAACATCAGGAGGATGCGTCCCCGCTGACCCAGAGAGCGACGCAGGTTCTGGTCCAGGCTCTCGTCATCTCACGCCTAGACTACTGAAACTCCCTCCTGGCTGGTCTACCTGCATGTGCCATCCGACCTCTGCAGCTCATCCAGAATGCAGCTGCTCTTCAACCTTCCTAAATTCTCCCACACCACTCCGCTCCTCCGCTCCCTTCACTGGCTTCCGATAACTGCTAGAATCCATTCAAGACAATGGTACTTGCGTACCATGCTGCGAATGGATCTGGCCCTTCCTACATCCAGGACATGGTTAAACCGTACACCCAGCACGTGCACTCCGCTCTGCATCAACCAAACGGCTCGCTGCACCCTCGCTGCGAAGGGGACCCAAGTTCCCATCAGCAAAAACACGTGGGTTTGCTATCCTGGCTCCAAAATGGTGGAATGAGCTCCCCATTGACATCAGGACAGCAGATAGCTTACACACCTTCCAGACTGAAAACTCATCTCTTTCAACTCCACTTCGAGCGATAGAACTATTAACAAAGCACTTATATACTAATAAAGGGCTGGCTTATCTAAAGCCAGTTGAGTAGCACTTGAAATGTTTTTTGCTCCATGAAGCCTGATGTACTTATATGATTCTGTTTTCTTCAAGTTTGTATTTTGTTGGTCGAACGCACTTATTGTAAGTCGCTTTGGATAAAAGCGTCAGCTAAATGCAATGTAATGTAAAAAAAAAAGTGTGTTGGCAATCGAAAAAAACTGTAAATAGCCAAATTGTAATTCAGAGACCAAGTCATGTTGTGTTTCAATAAAACTGCTATTTTCATTTTAGGGCCTTTCAAAATAGCTTATAAAATAGTCTGTCAACCAAACGCATGTTATTCTCTTATTGTAGATAACTTAACACAGTAAAGACAAAGAGAGCTTCAAGACTTCAAAGGCTGCATAGACAAAGATCAGCACCACGGAAAGCGCTGTGCTTTCAATCTGCAAGGATCCAGTGTTTCCGACTTTTTACTCATCTGTTTTCAGAGACCGCTTTCTCGGGACCCTAAAACATCAAACACATGCTATGCCTCTGAGGTGATACACACATATCACTGCATTGCATAATTCATTGGCATTATTTTCGTTATAAACGGCAACATACTAATGAATGGAGGTAATCTGCGTCAACATTCGATGCAATTGATTTGAAATTACTTTTTAGTTAATTTCTGTTTGTGTATGCAATGACACTTAAAAAGCATAGCAACGTCTGTAACTCATGGAGACTGAAAGGACGTCATGTAAAGCTGAAGAACACGTACCTTGTCTTGGTTGGGTAAAGTCTGAGTTCTGGTAAAAGTGTCTCCTCCGTTAATACTGATCAGTTCACCATCTACAGGCGGAAACGGGCCGGGGAAAACCACTACGTCACTCTTCATTGTGTCTGAGCTGAAACACACGTCGTACTGCTGAGTAGATTTAGAGTAAGACCAGCTCCGTCAGGGTGGGTGGTGATCATTGGGGCGCTGTACCTGCTGAAACTGCCGTCTGTCCTGTGGCATTTGACAGCTATTAAACTGATGAGGCTCAGCAGAAAGATCACTGACACCGACACAATGGCGATCAGCAGATACAGGTTCAAATCAGAGAAGCTCTCCTCCTGTATGGGCACATGTCTGAACTGAGTCTGGATGTCAGCTGTGCTTTCAACCACCACCACATCAATAGAGACAGTAGCTGACAGGGAGGGTTCTCCGTTATCAGAAACCAACACCACCAAGGGGTGAGTTTTCAGGTCATTGTCACTCATTCTCCTCTTAGTCCTGATTTCTCCGCTACTGGTTCCGATCCGGAAGAGGTTGTTTCCTTTGGGCTCAGAGAGGTGATACGAAAGCAGCGCATTGTATCCAGAGTCTGCGTCTACAGCCCTGATCTTTGCCACAAAGTATCCCGCCTCAGCAGAATAGGGGATGCTCTCACTGTTAACGGAGCCGTGCTCAGAATAGGGCGCGAGGACTGTTGGATTATTGTCATTTTCATCCAGAATTAAAACGTTCACCGTCACGTTGCTGCTGAGAGGAGGAACACCAGAGTCTGTGGCCTGGACTTTAAACTGAAACGTGTTTAACTCCTCATAGTTAAAAGACTGCAGGCTGACTATATCTCCAGTCTCTGAGTTGATGTTGAAAACGGATGAAATAGGAATATTTCTTGGAGAACTCTTTAACAACTTATAAGTCAGCTTTGAATTTCTGTCTAAATCAGGATCAAAGGCACGTATTGCATGAATAACAGAGCCTACTGCACTATTTTCTTTCACATACACATTAATCACAGGCTCCATAAATCGAGGTGCATTATCATTGACATCAGACACATGAACAGTAATGACTCTGATACTGGACAGAGTGGATTTCCCTCATCTGTTGCTGTAATTGTGACATTGTAAAGAGAAATGTTTTCTCTGTCCAGTGGTCCATCTACTACTAATGAATAGTCATTTTTGTAGTTGGACTTCAGCTTAAAAGGAACAGATCCCACTACCTTACAGTTAGTCACACCATTGCTTCCTCCATCTTTATCACTTACTGTAACCAAAGCAACTATTGTGCCCATTTCTGCATCTTTTTACGGGGGTCATGAGTGACGTCACAGATATTTCCGGGGCATTGTCATTCACATCAATTATTTCTATCAGCAGTTTAGCATGAGCACTGCGAGGAGAAGTGCCTTGATCCTTTGCTTGAACTCTAACTTCATAACAGGAGTCTCTCATAATCTAATCTAGCCTTCACAGTGATTTCTCCGTTTCAGAATTTAAATCAAACATATTTGATGGATCAATATTTCCTCGATTGATGAACGAATAAGGATCTTACTGTTCATGCCCTCGTCTAAATCCGTTGCATTTAACTTAATTACCACTGTTCCATGTTCAGCATTTTCCTGCACACTTACTTTATAAAGTGATTACTAAAAACTGGAATATTATCATTGGCATCTAATACATTAACGTGTATGTTTAATGACCCCGATCTTGCAGGTTTACCTCCATCCACAGCCGTCAAGATAAGTCTGATTACCGACTGTTTCTCTCTGTCTAAAGCTTTCTGCAGCACTAACTCAGCAGACACACCGTGTTCTCCACCGCCCTGCACATCAAGAGAGAAATATGCATTTTGGCTCAGCTTGTAGCTCTTTACTGAGTTGCTGCCTATGTCTGCGTCTACTGCTATTGGGAGAAGATATCGCTCTCCGGTTAAAGATGATTCGGAAATATTAAAATAATACGTTCCTTCGGTAAAAGCAGGCGAATTATCGTTTGCATCTAATATATTAACCTCTATGCGGTGTGCAGTCATTGGATCGTTTAGAACTGCTTGTATTTTGATGGAGCATTTTACCACATTGGACAAAGATCCTCTCTGTCTATCCTCTCCTCAACAACGAGGTTGCCGCGTCCGCAAATTGACTTCAAAATATTTCTTACTGTAACTCGAAACAATACGTAGATCCCTGGTTTCTAGGTCCTGTACATTGAGGTTTTAAATCCTTTGCGATATTTCCCCACCACGGTGCCTTGTTCACCTCCTCGGAAATGAGAGTAAGATAATTGCGAAGCCGACCGTCCACAAGACACAAGCAGAAGAGCAACAATATGTATCACAGAAGTATTCCTGTTGTAGTCGAAAATACATCGTTGATTCATTAGACGAACTGAACCCAGTCGACAGATATTTGCGTCCAAATAAATATTGTTGAGAGGACGATCCTGCACTTCTCCTCACAGCACGTTCCGCGGGTGTACTAAAGACTAATGACGATTTCATTGTTTCCCATGCAGGGAGGGAGGAGTTTGTGAAACATAAACATATGCGTGGTCCATCGGTCTCATGCGACATCACGTGGTGATTTTTTATGTTTTGCAATTACAATAAATGCAGTTTGGCATACAGCTATGTAATCAAATATATTATTAATGATATAATTATCATTATTACAATGGAAACACTTGTTTTAATATTATGAAGGTGACAGCACTGAATATAATCAGAAGCGTACTATTTGAGGTCTTACATCTAAAATATTACAGTATGGCCAGTGGGAAATTGACCTCGAATTTTAGTTTGCCATACTTTAAATGTCCTATACACTGTACAAAAAAAATGTTTTTTTTTTACAATCCTTCCCCAAAAAATGAACAGTTTTTTATTGTATTTCATAATTACAGGAATTATACTTAAAATTACACGAATAAACGGTTTATTGAAATGTGTAATGTATTTTTAACAAAAATAAAACTGTTTTTCAGCAGTTTTTAAATATGAATTAACAAAACTAACCGTAAAAATAAATGATTTTCTGTTGGCAAAATTAGCTGCATTTTCTGTAATTTTACTTAAAAATACTTTTGTTATGGCTATATATCACTCACTGTCAAACACATACAAAATACTGTTAATACTCATTTAACAAATGTATAATTGCAAGAAAATATGAGTAAAGAAAGAAATATTTTGTAATTGTGCTTAATTTAACCACTACTTTACATTAATAAACTGAAAAAACACAGGTATTGACTATCCTATTATAGTAACAAAACTACATTTTAACACATTTTGACTTGTATTACTTTGAGGATTGAATTGTTAAATATGTGAATTTCAGGTTATAAAAACTGTGTAAAACCATAGAGTTAAATACAACAACAAAAAATTGACTGTTATTAACATGTTGGGTGTGAATTCCTGCCAGAGCACAATACAGATATTAAATGATGCTATAACCCACAAGTATATTATATAATATAATAATATTTAAAACACAGAGTGATTGGCGCACAGTATGCAAAAAACATATTGAGTTTTCACTGTAAGTGAAAAATGAAAGGTCTAGAAGTTAAATAACATTAGCATCTTCCCTAGGCCTTATCACACTAGCATGTACAAGTCAAGCCCATAACATTGAACATGCTAGCAAGCACTAACAGCCAGACTCTGAATATCAAAACCTTGTTAGCAGTTAGTGCTACCACTATGCTAAATTGGTTAGCATTGCAATTACAGTAAAACAATCAACCCTATGTGTGCTTTTAGGACGTCTAATAACATCCAACTATTCAAATCCATCATATTGAAAGAATAGGCCTTCATCACCAAAGCATGTTGACAAAGCTAAGTAACTTCAGCGAAAGACCTTTACAATCCAAGTCAATTAGCTTAAATATGTATTGTGATAATGTCCCACACAGCTAGTTGGTTACAAACAATCTACAGTGATGTCACAGGGATTTCAGACAGCAGGTAGTTGAAGGTGAATTATACCTAAAGTCACTTGTTAATCCATCGCTATGGCTACAACTGCCTCGTGGAACAACAACGTTTTCCTTTCTGTTTGTTTAATATAGCAATGCATCTTTGTCTATCACACTTTGCTTCTGTAGATCTCCCATCTGACTTTATTGTGAGCTTGTGTTTTCAAAAAGTAAATTGAACATGTTTTATGAGACTGAACAGTCTCATGGGGTATTGGACTCTCTTAAAACCCAGGTAGGTGCAGAATAGGTTTCTCTAAAATAAAGCAATCAGGAATAATATACAGTTTATAAATAAATGCAGACACACACATATGCGCATATATATTTTAAAGTTAATGGAAAATTAAAAAATGGAGTTTGATTAAGCAGAATTGATACAGTGACCACATTTTAGTCAACATCAAGACAAGCACCAAGGACAGCGCCTTTCATTACATTCAATCCCCTCAGAGAAGCAGGGAACCTACCTGAACAACCGAAAGAAGCAGCACCATGTCAAATACTTTTTAAATTCTGATAAAAAAAACTGCTTAGATATTTTCACCATCACATCCTTTCCATCACGGCATAGCAACGCAGCAGGTTTTGCACATTGCTTTCACATAGACGTGGTTCAGCACCAGATAGCTCCATCAAATACTGGCTATAAGTCATATTTCACACTTTCAAACACAGCTTTACTTAAGACATGATGATGATTGGTATTCAGGCAGGGACCACTTAAGGTTATAGAAAAAAGTTGCATACATTGTAAAAGGGCTAGAAGGTGTGTTACAGCATGTCGGTAAGCAACTGGTCTTCAACACATTTTAGCCATAAAGTGGGTCGTAAAGTCAAACATTTCTTTAAATGTTGTATTTGATCAAGCGTGAATAACTTGGAATCAATCATAGTTTTATTTTGTTGTCTTAGTCATCATGCTTTACAGCTTTCTACTATGTATGCTGTATTTATCTAAAGTATTGTAAATATTATGACCTTATAGCAGGTATAACATGTCAGTATTTTTTATTATAGCATTTTAAGTTCCATGAGCATTCACCACACAATTGCCCTACCTTGGTCATTGTTGGGTAAAGTCTGAGTTCTGGTAAAGTGTCTCCTCCGTTAATACTGATCAGCTCACCATTCTACAGGCGGAAACGGGCCGGGGAAAACCACTACGTCACTCTTCATTGTGTCTGAGCTGAAACACACGTCGTACTGCTGAGTAGATTTAGAGTAAGACCAGCTCCCGTCAGGGTGGGTGGTGATCATTGGGGCGCTGTACCTGCTGAAACTGCCGTCTGTCCTGTGGCATTTGACAGCTAATTAAACTGATGAGGCTCAGCAGAAAGATCACTGACACCGACACAATGGCGATCAGCAGATACAGGTTCAATCAGAGAAGCTCTCCTCCTGTATGGTCCACATGTCTGAACTGAGTCTGGATTGTCAGCTGTGCTTTCAAACCACCACCACATCAATAGAGACAGTAGCTGACAGGGAGGGTTCTCCGTTATCAGAAACCAACACCACCAAGGGGTGAGTTTTTCAGGTCATTGTCACTCATTCTCCTCTTAGTCCTGATTTCTCCGCTACTGGTTCCGATCCGGAAGGAGGTTTGTTTCCTTTGGGTTCAGAGAGGTGATACGAAGCAGCGCATTGTATCCAGAGTCTGCGTCTACAGCCCTGATCTTTGCCACAAAGTATCCCGCCTCAGCAGAATAGGGGATGCTCTCACTGTTAACAGAGCCGTGCTCAGAATAGGGCGCGAGGACTGTTGGATTATTGTCATTTTCATCCAGAATTAAAATGTTCACAGTCACGTTGCTGCTGAGAGGAGGAACGCCAGAGTCTGTGGCCTGCACTTTAAACTGAAACGTGTTTAACTCCTCATAGTTAAAAGACTGCAGGCTGACTATATCTCCAGTCTCTGAGTTGATGTTAATAAAAACTGGATGATGAAATAGGAATATTTCTTGGAAGAACTCTTTAACAACTTATAAGTCAGCTTTGAATTTCTGTCTAAATTCAGGATCAAAGGCACGTATTGCATGAATAACAGAGCCTACTGCACTATTTTCTTTCACATACACATTTAATCACAGGCTCCATAAATCGAGGTGCATTATCATTGACATCAGACACATGAACAGTAATGACTCTGATACTGGGACAGAGGTGGATTTCCCTCATCTGTTGGCTGTAATTGTGACATTGTAAAGAGAAATGTTTTCTCTGTCCAGTGGTCCATCTACTACTAATGAATAGTCATTTTTGTAGTTGGACTTCAGCTTTAAAAGGAACAGATCCCACTACCTTACAGTTAGTCACACCATTGCTTCCTCCATCTTTATCACTTACTGTAACCAAAGCAACTATTGTGCCCATTTCTGCATTTCTTTTACGGGGGTCATTGAGTGACGTCACAGAATTTCTGGGGCATTGTCATTCACATCAATTATTTCTATCAGCAGTTTAGCATGAGCACTGCGATGGTGAGATGCTTGATCCTTTGCTTGCACTCTAACTTCATAAGCAGGAGTCTCTTCATAATCTAATCTACCCTTCACAGTGATTTCTCCTGTTTCAGAATTTAAATTCAAAAATATTTGATGGATCAATATTTCCTCGTTTGATTAAAGAATATATGATCTTACTGTTCATTGCCCTCGTCTAAATCCGTTGCATTTAATTTCATTACCACTGTACCTTGGCAGTATTTCACGTACGCTTACTTATAAAGCGATTTACTAAAATCGGTGTGTTATCATTCGCATCCATTACGTTGACATTTATGTGCAGTGTACCGGATCGTGTAGGTTTTCCTCCATCTACAGCGGTGAGGAGAAGATTCATTACAGGCTGTTTCTCTCTGTCTAAAGCTTTCTGCAGGACCAACTCGGCAGACACACCGTGTTCTCCGTTTGCTCTGCACATCAAGAGAGAAATATTCATTTTGGCTCAGCTTGTAGCTCTTCACTGTGTTGCTGCCTATGTCTGCGTCTACTGCTATTGGGAGAAGATATCGCTCTCCCGGTGACATTGATTCGGAGATGTTTAACGAAAACGTTTGCTCAATGAACTCCGGTGAGTTATCGTTTATGTCTAAAACATTGATCTCAATACGATGAACATTCATGGGATTGCTTAAAACAGACCTGTATTCTCAGGGAGCATTGTTCCGTGTTCGGACAAAGCTCCTCTCGGTCTATCCTCTCGTCAACATAGAGGTTCCCGGTCCGTAAATTCACGTCAAAATATTTCTTACTGTAACTCGAAACAATACGTAGATCCCTGGTTTCTAGGTCCTGTACATTGAGGTTTAAATCCTTTGCGATATTTCCCAACACGGTGCCTTTGTTCACTTTCCTCGGAAATGGAGTAAGATAATTGCGAAGCCGACCGGCCACAAAGACAAAGAAAAGCAACAATATGAATCCAGAAGTATTCCTCTTTTCCCATCGTTGTACAATAAGCTCGGATTCCCGCTTATCATGTGTTAACAGTTTTATATAGCACCATGAACACGATTTTTCAGCAGCCGCCCTGTCCTCCGTGCAATAGTGTCTCTCTAAAACTGATAACCGATTAAGTGTTTGGCTTCCCGTGCAGGGAGGAGTTGGACAATTATTCTCACAATCATATGTGTGGTCTGAGCGACATCTTGTGGTCAAAAAACGGATAGTTCAACAAACATGTTACAGTTTTTTTCAATTGCTAAAACACATTTTTGACAACAGGGCTCATTTTCTCAAAACACTTAACACAATTCTCAAAACTACACACCCAAAGTGCAAAACACCTAATTTGTCTTGCAAAATTAAGCAATGCACCCAAAAATACATAAACACTTACCAAACCTAACTTTTTAAACCAAATGGCCCTCGCTTCATTTATAGTACAAGACACTTTGTCCAACCAACTACACACGGTGGTCCTTATCTAAAGCACACTTACTTTTATGGGCTTTTTTCTGTATGTAGAAAAGTATGCAGAAATACCAATTTCTGTTGAAACAAAACATTCAATACAGTAAATGGAAAAGATAGCTTTAACCGTTATGCTGCAATAAACTCTTCAATGGACTTCAGTTTCATTCTCTCAATATCTCAATCTCAATCTCAATCTCAATCTCAATCTCAATCTCTCTCTCTCACTCTCTCTCTCTCTCTCTCTCTCTCTCTCTCTCTCTCTCTCTCTCTCTCTCTCTCTCTCTCTCTCTTATCCTCCCACTTCCTCTTCCTCTTGCTGCTGTCCATATATCCATTGTTGTTTTTATACAGTTTTTCTCGATTGCTAACACACACAAATTCTACATAAAGCACAATTATTTTAATTGACACTCAAAGACCAAAACATTGGCTCAAATCTCCAAAACTCTAAACACGTTTTCAGCTTTTCACACATTTGCAATCAAACATGGCACTTTTGGCAAACCACTGCACACGTTTCTCCACGTAAGACTCAGGAATCTGACATAAAGTCACAGTGTTAGCAGGTTTAAAACACTGATATTCAAAATGCCTCACACATGGACCAATGATCAAGAAACACGTTTCCACCTGACCAAACCACCTGATGGCGAACTAATTGTTGGCTCATCATCACGGAATGTTAGCACTATAAAAAGACCACATGTGAGAACTTTCTTACAGCAACAATGGAAGCCAACATGGAAGCAAGAGGAAGAGGAGAGGAGGAGGAAGAGGAAGAGCTGGGCTGAGAGTGAGAGGAGGAGGAAGAGGTGGGTGAAAGTGAGAGGAGGAAGAATGAGAGGTAGAGGTAGAGCTGGAGGGAGAGGACGTCAGAGGGTTCAGCCTAATCTAAACTGATTTACTGTCGCCTCTGTAATCCGGACACTTAGACTTGAAAACAGGTTAGTTAGTTTTAGCTCTGCCTAACTCATGATATATCAGAGCTTATATCTGTTGTGAGAAACGTATTTACTTCATTACTGTAATTGAATTGTTAGCATGTTGCATACTATAACTGTACAAACATCCTGCACAATGTACTGTGGTAGACTTACTGTTATGCAAACACAGACACTGACCGACCACTATGTTCTTTGTTGTTTATCTGAAGGACTGAGAAACAAAGAGGTGGAAGGCTAAGGGTTTCCAATGAGGCAGGAAGCAGCAGTTACTAACTGGGTTTTGGCAAACAATGCATCACACTTAGAGAGATCCGAAGCATATAACTATGTGCTGAGATGCATGTTGAACAATGTTATCTTTAAATACAATGTGATTTTTTTCAACAACTCATTGTATTTCTTCATTTACTGTATTTCTGTAAACTCAAGCAATCTTTCTCTGCAGAAACCTCGATGTACAGAGCACAGCCCATAACAGATGGAAGTGCTTTAGAGTATGCTCAGCAGTGTGTAGTTGGGTGGGTCAAACCATCTAGTATTATGAATGAAGTGTGTTATATTTGGTGCAAAAGTTTGCATTTGGAAAGTGTTTAGTTTTGAGGGCAGTTCTTCTCATTTAGCAGGAGAAAGTAGGTGTTTTGCAACTTTGGGTGTGTGGTTTTGTGAATTGTGTTATTGAAACTCTCTCCAAGTGAGGTTCTTACCCCTCATTACCTCTGCCCGCCCTACCACCTGTCCTCTGGACCCCATCCCTTCAAACCTCCTTCAAAACTATCGCCTCCTGATATTCTACCGTTCCTCACCCATTTCATCAACACTTCTCTAACTTCTGGTCACTTTCCAAACAGTCTCAAGGAGGCAAGAGTAAACCCTCTCCTAAAGAAACCCAATCTCAACCCGTCTGATGTTATAAACTACAGGCCTGTCTCTCTCCTCCCGTTCCTGTCTAAATCACTTGAACGCGCTGTCTTTAAACAACTCTCCTGCTATCTCCATCAGAACAACCTTCTGGATCCGCACCAGTCTGGTTTCAAGGCAGGTCACTCCACAGAAACTGCCCTCCTTGCTGTCACTGAGGAACTGCACACTGCTAAAGCAGCCTCCCTCTCCTCTGTCATCATCCTTTTGGACATGTCTGCTGCATTCGACACGGTGAATCATCAGATCCTCCTTCGCACTCTCCAAGAACTTCGAGTTTCAGGCTCTGCACTTTCCCTCCTCACCTCATACCTCAAAGACCGCACCTACAGGGTTACTTGGAGAGGGTCCGAGTCCCGACCCTTGTCAATTAACTACAGGGGTCCCTCAGGGCTCTGTTCTTGGTCCCCTCCTTCTTCTCCCTGTACACAAACTCACTCGGATCAGTCATTAGCCCGCATGGTTTTTCATACCACTGCTACGCTGACGACACCCAATTAATTCTGTCCTTCCCCCGCTCAGAGACCCAGGTCGTCGCACGCATCTCTGCTTGTCTAGCTGACATCTCTCAGTGGATGTCTGATCATCACCTCAAGCTCAACCTTGACAAGACTGAACTGCTTTTCCTTCCGGGAAAAGATTGTCCCACTCTTGACCTAACAATCAACATTGGCACCTCTGTTTTTTCCCCGACTCAGACTGCAAGGAATCTGGGTGTGACCCTAGATAACAACCTGTCCTTCACTGCAAACATCGCTGCTACAACCCGCTGCTGCAGATACACGCTTTACAACATCAGGAGGATGCGTCCCCAGCTGACCCAGAGAGCGACGCAGGTTCTGGTCCAGGCTCTCGTCATCTCAACGCCTAGACTACTGAAACTCCCTCCTGGCTGGTCTACCTGCATGTGCCATCCGACCCTCTGCAGCTCATCCAGAATGCAGCTGCTCTTCAACCTTCCTAAATTCTCCCACACCACTCCGCTCCTCCGCTCCCTTCACTGGCTTCCGATAACTGCTAGAATCCACTTCAAGACAATGGTACTTGCGTACCATGCTGCGAATGGATCTGGCCCTTCCTACATCCAGGACATGGTTAAACCGTACACCCCAGCACGTGCACTCCGCTCTGCATCAACCAAACGGCTCGCTGCACCCTCGCTGCGAAGGGGACCCAAGTTCCCATCAGCAAAAACACGTGGGTTTTGCTATCCTGGCTCCAAAATGGTGGAATGAGCTCCCCATTGACATCAGGACAGCAGATAGCTTACACACCTTCCAGACTGAAAAACTCAATCTCTTTCAACTCCACTTCGAGCGATAGAACTATTAACAAAGCACTTATATACTAATAAAGGGCTGGCTTATCTAAAGCCAGTTGAGTAGCACTTGAAATGTTTTTGCTCCATGAAGCCTGATGTACTTATATGATTCTGTTTTCTTCAAGTTTGTATTTTGTTGGTCGAACGCACTTATTGTAAGTCGCTTTGGATAAAAGCGTCAGCTAAATGCAATGTAATGTAAAAAAAAAAAGTGTGTTGGCAATCGAAAAAAACTGTAAATAGCCAAATTGTAATTCAGAGACCAAGTCATGTTGTGTTTCAATAAAACTGCTATTTTCATTTTAGGGCCTTTCATAAAATAGCTTATAAAATAGTCTGTCAACCAAACGCATGTTATTCTCTTATTGTAGATAACTTAACACAGTAAAGACAAAGAGAGCTTCAAGACTTCAAAGGCTGCATAGACAAAGATCAGCACCACGGAAAGCGCTGTGCTTTCAATCTGCAAGGATCCAGTGTTTCCGACTTTTTACTCATCTGTTTTCAGAGACCGCTTTCTCGGGACCCCTAAAACATCAAACACATGCTATGCCTCTGAGGTGATACACACATATCACTGCATTGCATAATTCATTGGCATATATTTTCGTTATAAACGGCAACATACTAATGAATGGAGGTAATCTGCGTCAACATTCGATGCAATTGATTTGAATATTACTTTTTAGTTAATTTCTGTTTGTGTATGCAATGACACTTAAAAAGCATAGCAACGTCTGTAACTCATGGAGACTGAAAGGACGTCATGTAAAGCTGAAGAACACGTACCTTGTCTTGGTTGGGTAAAGTCTGAGTTCTGGTAAAAGTGTCTCCTCCGTTAATACTGATCAGTTCACCATCTACAGGCGGAAACGGGCCGGGGAAAACCACTACGTCACTCTTCATTGTGTCTGAGCTGAAAACACACGTCGTACTGCTGAGTAGATTTAGAGTAAGACCAGCTCCCGTCAGGGTGGGTGGTGATCATTGGGGCGCTGTACCTGCTGAAACTGCCGTCTGTCCTGTGGCATTTGACAGCTATTAAACTGATGAGGCTCAGCAGAAAGATCACTGACACAGACACAATGGCGATCAGCAGATACAGGTTCAAATCAGAGAAGCTCTCCTCCTGTATGGGCACATGTCTGAACTGGGTCTGGATGTCAGCTGTGCTTTCAACCACCACCACATCAATAGAGACAGTAGCTGACAGGGAGGGTTCTCCGTTATCAGAAACCAACACCACCAAGGGGTGAGTTTTCAGGTCATTGTCACTCATTCTCCTCTTAGTCCTGATTTCACCGCTACTGGTTCCGATCCGGAAGAGGTTGTTTCCTTTGGGCTCAGAGAGGGTGATACGAAAGCAGCGCATTGTATCCAGAGTCTGCGTCTACAGCCCTGATCTTTGCCACAAAGTATCCCGCCTCAGCAGAATAGGGGATGCTCTCACTGTTAACGGAGCCATGCTCAGAATAGGGCGCGAGGACTGTTGGATTATTGTCATTTTCATCCAGAATTAAAACGTTCACGTCACGTTGCTGCTGAGAGGAGGAACACCAGAGTCTGTGGCCTGGACTTTAAACTGAAACGTGTTTAACTCCTCATAGTTAAAAGACTGCAGGCTGACTATATCTCCAGTCTCTGAGTTGATGTTGAAAACGGATGAAATAGGAATATTTTTTGGGGAAATATCTAACAACTTATAAATCTTCTTTGAATTTCTGTCTAAATCAGGATCAAAGGCACGTATTGCATGAATAACAGAGCCTACTGCACTATTTTCTTTCACATACACATTAATCACAGGCTCCATAAATCGAGGTGCATTATCATTGACATCAGACACATGAACAGTAATGACTCTGATACTGGACAGAGGTGGATTTCCCTCATCTGTTGCTGTAATTGTGACATTGTAAAGAGAAATGTTTTCTCTGTCCAGTGGTCCATCTACTACTAATGAATAGTCATTTTTGTAGTTGGACTTCAGCTTAAAAGGAACAGATCCCACTACCTTACAGTTAGTCACACCATTGCTTCCTCCATCTTTATCACTTACTGTAACCAAAGCAACTATTGTGCCCATTTCTGCATCTTCTTTTACGGGGGTCATGAGTGACGTCACAGATATTTCCGGGGCATTGTCATTCACATCAATTATTTCTATCAGCAGTTTAGCATGAGCACTGCGAGGAGAAGTGCCTTGATCCTTTGCTTGAACTCTAACTTCATAAGCAGGAGTCTCTTCATAATCTAATCTACCCTTCACAGTGATTTCTCCTGTTTCAGAATTTAAATCAAACATATTTGATGGATCAATATTTCCTCGATTGATGAACGAATATAGGATCTTACTGTTCATGCCCTCGTCTAAATCCGTTGCATTTAACTTAATTACCACTGTTCCATGTTCAGCATTTTCCTGCACACTTACTTTATAAAGTGATTTACTAAAAACTGGAATATTATCATTGGCATCTAATACATTAACGTGTATGTTTAATGACCCCGATCTTGCAGGTTTACCTCCATCCACAGCCGTCAAGATCAGTCTGATTACCGGCTGTTTCTCTCTGTCTAAAGCTTTCTGCAGCACTAACTCAGCAGACACAACGTGTTCTCCACCGCCCTGCACATCAAGAGAGAAATATGCATTTTGGCTCAGCTTGTAGCTCTTTACTGAGTTGCTGCCTATGTCTGCGTCTACTGCTATTGGGAGAAGATATCGCTCTCCGGTTAAAGATGATTCGGAAATATTAAAATAATACGTTCCTTCGGTAAAAGCAGGCGAATTATCGTTTGCATCTAATATATTAACCTCTATGCGGTGTGCAGTCATTGGATCGTTTAGAACTGCTTGTATTTTGATGGAGCATTTTACCACATTGGGACAAAGATGCTCTCGGTCTATCCTCTCCTCAACAACGAGGTTGCCGGTCCGCAAATTGACTTCAAAATATTTCTTACTGTAACTCGAAACAATACGTAGATCCCTGGTTTCTAGGTCCTGTACATTGAGGTTTAAATCCTTTGCGATATTTCCCACCACGGTGCCTTTGTTCACCTCCTCGGAAATGGAGTAAGATAATTGCGAAGCCGACCGGCCACAAAGACAAAGAAAAGCAACAATATGTATCCAGAAGTATTCCAGTTGCAGTCGAAAATACATCGTTGATTCATTAGACGAACTGAACCCAGTCGACAGATATTTGCGTCCAAATAAATATTGTTGAGAGGACGATCCTGCCCTTCTCCTCACAGCACGTTCCGCGGGTGTACTAAAGACTAATGACGATTTCATTTTTCCCATGCAGGGAGGAGGAGTTTGTGAAACATAAACATATGCGTGTCCATCGGTCTCATGCGACATCACGTGGTGATTTTATGTTTGCAATTACAATAAATGCAGTTTGGCATACAGCTATGTAATCAAATATATTATTAATGATATCAATTATCATTATTACAATGGAAACACTTGTTTTAATATTAAGAAGGTGACAGCACTGAATATAATCAGAAGCGTACTATTTAAGGTCTTACATCTAAAATATTACAGTATGGCCAGTGGGAAATTGACCTCGAATTTTTAGTTTGCCATACTTTAAATGTCCTATACACTGTACAAAAAAATGTTTTTTTACAATCCTTCCCCCAAAAAATGAACAGTTTTTTATTGTATTTCATAATTACAGGAAATTATATTAAAATTACAAGAATAAACGGTTTATTGAAATGTGTAATGTATTTTAACAAAAATAAAACTGTTTTTCAGCAGTTTTTAAATATGAATGTAACAAAACTAACCGTAAAAATAAATGATTTTCTGTTGGCAAAATTAGCTGCTTTTTCTGTAATTTTACTAACAAATACTTTTGTTATGGCTATATATCACTGTCAAATACATACAAAATACTGTTAATACTCATTTAAAAAATGTATAATTGCAAGAAAATATATGAGTAAAGAAATAAATATTTTCTAATTTTGCTTAATTTAACCACTACTTTACATTAATAAACTGAAAAAACACAGGTATTGACTATCCTATTATAGTAACAAAACTACATTTTAACACATTTTGACTTGTATTACTTTGAGGATTGAATTGTTAAATATGTGAATTTCAGGTTATAAAAACTGTGTAAAACCATAGAGTTAAATACAACAACAAAAAAATTGACTGTTATTAACATGTTGGGTGTGAATTCCTGCCAGAGCACAATACAGATATTAAATGATGCTATAACCCACAAGTATATTATATAATATAATAATATTTAAAACACAGAGTGATTGGCGCACAGTATGCAAAAAACATATTGAGTTTCACTTTAAGTGAAAAATGAAAGGAGAAGTTAAATAACATTAGCATCTTCCCCTAGGCCTTATCACACTAGCATGTACAATCAAGCCCATAACATTGAACATGCTAGCAAGCATTAACAGCCAGACTCTGAATATCAAAACCTTGTTATCAGTTAGTGCTCCCACTATGCTAAATTGGTTAGCATTGCAATTACAGTAAAACAATCAACCTATGTTGTGCTTTTAGACGTCTAATAACATCCAACTATTCAAATCCATCATATTGAAAGAATAGGCCTTCACCAAAGCATGTTGACAAAGCTAGTAACTTCAGTGAAAGACCTTTACAATCCAAGTCAATTAGCTTAAATATGTATTGTGATAATGTCCCACACAGCTAGTTGGTTACAACAATCTACAGTGATGTCACAGGGATTTCAGGCAGCAGGTAGTCGAAGGTGAAGTACCTAAAGTCACTTGTTAATCCATCGCTATGGCTACAACTGCCTCGTGGAACAACAACGTTTTCCTTTCTGTTTGTTTAATATAGCAATGCATCTTTGTCTATCACACTTTGCTTCTGTAGATCTCCCATCTGACTTTATTGTGAGCTTGTGTTTTCAAAAAGTAAATTGAACATGTTTTATGAGACTGAACAGTATCATGGGGTATTGGACTCTCTTAAAACCCAGGTAGCTGCAGAATAGGTTTCTCAAAATAAAGCAATCAGGAATAATATACAGTTTATAAATAAATACAGACACACACATATGCGCATATATATATATACATATTTTAAAGTTAATGGAAAATTAAAGAATGGAGTTTGATTAAGCAGAATTGTACAGAGACCACATTTTGTCAACATCAAGACAAGCACCAAGGACAGCGCCTTTTCATTACATTCAATCCCCTCAGAGAAGAGGGAAACTACCTGAACAACCGAAAAGACAGCACCATGTCAAATACTTTTTAAATTCTGATAAAAAAACTGCTTAGATATTTTCAACATCACATCCTTTCCATCAACGCAGCAGGTTTTGCACATTGCTTTCACATAGACGTGGTTCAGCACCAGATAGCTCCATCAAATACTGGCTATAAGTCATATTTTCACACTTTCAAACACAAGCTTTACTTAAGACATGATGATGATTGGTATTCAGGCAGGGACCACTTAAGGTATAGAAAAAAAGTTGCATACATTGAAAAAGGGCTAGAAGGTGTGTTACAGCATGTCGGTAAGCAACTGGTCTTCAACACATTTTAGCCATAAAGTGGGTCGTAAAGTCAAACATTTCTTTAAATGTTGTATTTGATCAAGCGTGAATAACTTGGAATCAATGATAGTTTTATTTTGGTGTCGTAGTCATCATGCTTTACAGCTTTCTACATATGTATGCATATGTATGCTTGTATTTATCTAAATATTGTAAATATTATGACGCATTAGCAGGTATAAAATGTCAGTATTTTTTATGATAGCATTTTAAGTTCCATGAGCATTCACCACACAATTACCTACCTGGTCATTGTTGGGTAAAGTCTGAGTTCTGGTAAAAGTGTCTCCTCCGTTAATACTGATCAGTTCACCATCTACAGGCGGAAACGGGCCGGGGAAAACCACTACGTCACTCTTCATTGTGTCTGAGCTGAAACACACGTCGTACTGCTGAGTAGATTTAGAGTAAGACCAGCTCCCGTCAGGGTGGGTGGTGATCATTGGGGCGCTGTACCTGCTGAAACTGCCGTCTGTCCTGTGGCATTTGACAGCTATTAAACTGATGAGGCTCAGCAGAAAGATCACTGACACCGACACAATGGAGATCAGCAGATACAGGTTCAAATCAGAGAAGCTCTCCTCCTGTATGGGCACATGTCTGAACTGAGTCTGGATGTCAGCTGTGCTTTCAACCACCACCACATCAATAGAGACAGTAGCTGACAGGGAGGGTTCTCCGTTATCAGAAACCAACACCAGCAAGGGGTGAGTTTTCAGGTCATTGTCACTCATTCTCCTCTTAGTCCTGATTTCTCCGCTACTGGTTCCGATCCGGAAGAGGTTGTTTCCTTTGGGCTCAGAGAGGTGATACGAAAGCAGCGCATTGTATCCAGAGTCTGCGTCTACAGCCCTGATCTTTGCCACAAAGTATCCCGCCTCAGCAGAATAGGGGATGCTCTCACTGTTAACGGAGCCGTGCTCAGAATAGGGCGCGAGGACTGTTGGATTATTGTCATTTTCATCCAGAATTAAAACGTTCACAGTCACGTTGCTGCTGAGAGGAGGAACACCAGAGTCTGTGGCCTGCACTTTAAACTGAAACGTGTTTAACTCCTCATAGTTAAAAGACTGCAGGCTGACTATATCTCCAGTCTCTGAGTTGATGTTTAAAACGGATGAAATAGGAATATTTCTTGGAGAACTCTTTAACAACTTATAAGTCAGCTTTGAATTTCTGTCTAAGTCAGGATCAAAGGCACGTATTGCATGAATAACAGAGCCTACTGCACTATTTTCTTTCACATACACATTAATCACAGGCTCCATAAATCGAGGTGCGTTATCATTGACATCAGACACATGAACAGTAATGACTCTGATACTGGACAGAGGTGGATTTCCCTCATCTGTTGCTGTAATTGTGACATTGTAAAGAGAAATGTTTTCTCTGTCCAGTGGTCCATCTACTACTAATGAATAGTCATTTTTGTAGTTGGACTTCAGCTTAAAAGGAACAGATCCCACTACCTTACAGTTAGTCACACCATTGCTTCCTCCATCTTTATCACTTACTGTAACCAAAGCAACTATTGTGCCCATTTCAGCATCTTCTTTTACGGGGGTCATGAGTGACGTCACAGATATTTCCGGGGCATTGTCATTCACATCAATTATTTCTATCAGCAGTTTAGCATGAGCACTACGAGGTGAGAAGCCTTGATCCTTTGCTTGAACTCTAACTTCATAAGCAGGAGTCTCTTCATAATCTAATCTACCCTTCACAGTGATTTCTCCTGTTTCAGAATTTAAATCAAAAACATTTGATGGATCATTATTTAATCTTTTGATGAACGAATATATGATCTTACTGTTCATGCCCTCGTCTAAATCCGTTGCATTTAATTTCATTACCACTGTACCTTGTGCAATATTTTCACGTACGCTTACTTTATAAAGCGATTTACTAAAAATCGGTGTGTTATCATTCGCATCGATTACGTTGACATTTATGTGCAGTGTACCGGATCTTGTGGGTTTTCCTCCATCTACTGCGTTCAGAATAAATGTAATTATAGGCTGTTTCTCTCTGTCTAAAGCTTTCTGCAGGACCAACTCGGCAGACACACCGTGTTCTCCGTTGCCCTGCACATCAATAGAGAAATATTCATTTTGGCTCAGCTTGTAGCTCTTCACTGTATTGCTGCCTATGTCTGCGTCCTCTGCTATTGGTAGAAGATATCGCTCTCCCGGTGACGTTGATTCGGAGATGTTTAACGAATACGTTTGTTCAATGAATTCCGGCGAGTTATCATTTATGTCTAAAACATTGATCTCAATACGATGAACATTCATGGGATTGCTTAAAACAGCCTGTATTCTCAGGGAGCATTGTTCCGTGTTCGGACAAAGCTCCTCTCGGTTTATCCTCTCGTCAACATAAAGGTTCCCGGTCCGTAAATTCACGTCAAAATATTTCTTGCTGTAACTCGAAACAATACGTAGATCCCTGGTTTCTAGGTCCTGTACATTGAGGTTTAAATCCTTTGCGATATTTCCCAACACGGTGCCTTTGTTCACTTCCTCTGAAATGGAGTAAGATAATTGCGAAGCCGACCGGCCACAGAGACAAAGAAAAGCAACAATATGAATCCAGAAGTATTCCTCTTTTCCCATCGTTGTACAATAAGCTCGGATTCCCGCTTATCATGTGTTAACAGTTTATATAGCACTCATGAACACGATTTTTCAGCAGCCGCCCTGTCCTCCGTGCAATACTGTCTCTCTAAAACTGATAACCGATTACGTATGTGGCTTCCCGTGCAGGGAGGAGTTGTACAATTATTCTCACAATCATATGTGTGGTCTGAGCGACATCTTGTGGTCAACAACGGATAGTTCAACAAACATGTTACAGTTTTTTTCAATTGCTAAAACACATTTTTGACAACAGGGCTCATTTTCTCAAAACACTTAACACAATTCTCAAAACTACACACCCAAAGTGCAAAACACCTAATTTGTCTTGCAAAATTAAGCAATGCACCCAAAACTACATATACACTTACCAAAACCTAACTTTTGCACCAAATGGCCCTCGCTTCATTTATAGTACAAGACACTTTGTCCAACCAACTACACACGGTGGTCCTTTATCTAAAGCACACTTACTTTTATGGGCTTTTTTCTGTATGTAGAAAATTATGCACTGCAGCAAAATGTGCAGAAATACCAATATTCTGTTGAAACAAAACATTCAATACAGTAAATGGAAAAGATAGCTTTAACCGTTATGCTGCAAATAAACTCTTCAATTGACTTCAGTTCATTCTCTCTCTCTCTCTCTCTCTCTCTCTCTCTCTCTCTCTCTCTCTCTCTCTCTCTCTCTCTCTCTCTCTCTCTCTCTCTCTCTCTCTCTCTCTCTCTCTCTCTCTCTCTTATCCTCCCTCTTCCTCTTCCTCTTGCTGCTGTCCATATATCCATTGTTGTTTTTATACAGTTTTTCTCGATTGCTAACACACTACAATTCTACATAAAGCACAATTATTTTAATTGACACTCAAAGAGCAAAACATTGGCTCAAATCTCCAAAACTCTAAACACGTTTTCAGCTTTTCACACAATTTGCAAATCAACATGTTACTTTTTGCAAACCACTGCACACGTTTCTCCACGTAAGACACAGGAATCTGACATAAAGTCACGTGTTAGCAGGTTTAAAACACTGATATTCAAAATGCCTCACACATGGACCAATGATCAAGAAACACGTTCCACCTGACCAAACACCTGATGGCATAATTGTTGGCTCATCAATCAGGATGTTAGCACTATAAAAAGACCACAGGTGAGAACTTTCTTACAGCAACAATGGAAGCCAACATGGAAGCAAGAGGAAGAGGAAGAGGAGGAGGAAGAGGAAGAGGAAGAGCTGGGCTGAGAGTGAGAGGAGGAGGAAGAGCTGGGTGAAAGTGAGAGGAGGAAGAATGAGAGGTAGAGGTAGAGCTGGAGGGAGAGGACGTTCAGAGGGTTCAGCCTAATCTAAGCCGTACTGTTGCCTCTGTAATCCGGACACTTAGACTTGAAAACAGGTTAGTTAGTTTTAGCTCTGCCTAACTCATGATATATCAGAGCTTATATCTGTTGTGTGAAACGTATTTACTTCATTACTGTAATTGAATTGTTAGCATGTTGCATACTATAACTGTACAAACATCCTGCACAATGTACTGTGGTAAACTCACTGTTATGCAACACAGACACTGACCGACCACTATGTCTTTGTTGTTGATCTGAAGGACTGAGAAACAAAGAGGTGGAAGGCTAAGGGTTTCCAATGAGGCAGGAAGCAGCAGTTACAAACTGGGTTTTGGCAAACAATGCATCATACTTAGAGAGATCTGAAGCATATAACTATGTGCTGAGATGCATGTTGAACAATGTTATGTTTGAATACAATGTGATTTTTTTCAACAACTAATTTGTATTTCTTCATTTACTGTATTTCTGTAAACTCAAGCAATGTTTCTCTGCAGAAACCTCGATGTACAGAGCACAGCCCATAACAGATGGAAGTGCTTTAGAGTATGCTCAGCAGTGTGTAGTTGGGTGGTCAAACCATCTAGTATTATGAATGAAGTGTGTTGTATTTGGTGCAAAAGTTTGCATTTGGAAAGTGTTTAGTTTTGAGGGCAGTTCTTCATTTAGCAGGAGCAAGTAGGTGTTTTGCACTTTGGGTGTGTGGTTTTGTGAATTGTGTTATTAAAAAAAAAGTGTGTTGGCAATCGAAAGAAACTGTAAATAGCCAAATTGTAATTCAGAGACCAAGTCATGCTTGTGTTTCAATAAAACTGCTATTTTCATTTTAGGGCCTTTCATAAAATAGCTTATAAAATAGTCTGTCAACCAAACGCATGTTATTCTCTTATTGTAGATAACTTAACACAGTAAAGACAAAGAGAACTCCAAGACTTCAAAGGCTGCATAGTCAAAGATCAGCACCACGGAAAGCGCTGTGCTTTCAAACTGCGAGGATTCAGTGTTTCCGACTTTTTACTCATCTGTTTTCAGAGACCGCTTTCTCGGGACCCTAAAACATCAAACATATGAATATATGGGTGCTATGCCTCTGAGGTGATACACACATATCACTGCATTGCATAATTCATTGGCACATATTTTCGTTATAAACGGCAACATTCTAATGAATGGAGGTAATCTGCGTCAACATTCGATGCAATTGATTTTAATATTACTTTTTAGTTAATTTCTGTTTGTGTATGCAATGACACTTAAAAAGCATAGCAACGTCTGTAACTCATGGAGACTGAAAGGACGTCATGTAAAGCTGAAGAACACGTACCTGGTCATTGTTGGGTAAAGTCTGAGTTCTGGTAAAAGTGTCTCCTCCGTTAATACTGATCAGTTCACCATCTACAGGCGGAAACGGGCCGGGGAAAACCACTACGTCACTCTTCATTGTGTCTGAGCTGAAACACACGTCGTACTGCTGAGTAGATTTAGAGTAAGACCAGCTCCCGTCAGGGTGGGTGGTGATCATTGGGGCGCTGTACCTGCTGAAACTGCCGTCTGTCCTGTGGCATTTGACAGCTATTAAACTGATGAGGCTCAGCAGAAAGATCACTGACACCGACACAATGGAGATCAGCAGATACAGGTTCAAATCAGAGAAGCTCTCCTCCTGTATGGGCACATGTCTGAACTGGGTCTGGATGTCAGCTGTGCTTTCAACCACCACCACATCAATAGAGACAGTAGCTGACAGGGAGGGTTCTCCGTTATCAGAAACCAACACCACCAAGGGGTGAGTTTTCAGGTCATTGTCACTCATTCTCCTCTTAGTCCTGATTTCTCCGCTACTGGTTCCGATCCGGAAGAGGTTGTTTCCTTTGGGCTCAGAGAGGTGATACGAAAGCAGCGCATTGTATCCAGAGTCTGCGTCTACAGCCCTGATCTTTGCCACAAAGTATCCCGCCTCAGCAGAATAGGGGATGCTCTCACTGTTAACGGAGCCGTGCTCAGAATAGGGCGCGAGGACTGTTGGATTATTGTCATTTTCATCCAGAATTAAAACGTTCACAGTCACGTTGCTGCTGAGAGGAGGAACACCAGAGTCTGTGGCCTGCACTTTAAACTGAAACGTGTTTAACTCCTCATAGTTAAAAGACTGCAGGCTGACTATATCTCCAGTCTCTGAGTTTATATTCACAACTGTTGAAATTGGAAAACTTTTGGGATAATTATCAATTAACGAATAAGTCAATTTTGCATTTTCATTTTCATCTGAGTCTTGTGCAGTTGCTCTTGATATAATATCTCCCACTTTACTATTCTCCTCTACAAATATATTTATATTAGATTCTGGGAAACGTGGTGCGTTGTCATTAATATCCGAAATGTGCACAGTGATTATAGCAGCGCTTGATAGAGGCGGATTACCTTCATCTGTAGCAGTAATGGTTACATTGTACTGTGACACAGTCTCTCTGTCAAGAAAACCGTTTACTATCAAAGAATAATAGTTCTTGTAATTTGACTTTAATGTAAAAGGTACTGTGTCTTCAATGTTGCATTTTGTAAGGCCATTTTGACCTCCATCTTTATCAGTCACAGTCACTAATGCAACAACTGTTCCAATGTCAGCACTTTCCTTTACTGGACTCATCAGTGAAGTTATAGAGATTTCTGGGGAATTGTCGTTGACATCAACAACCTCTACAAGAACCTTAGAATAACCACTGCGAGGGGAAGCACCCTGATCTGTTGCCTGTACTCGTAATTCATACGCATTGCTTTCCTCGTAATCCAAAGGAACCTTCACAGTGATTTCACCACTTTCAGGAATAACAATGAATTTTACGGCAGAGTTTGCATTTCCGTTTTTCATTAAAAAATATCTGATATCTGAATGTGGACCTTCGTCTAAATCGGTCGCGTTTAGTTTCAATATTGTCGTACCGAGGGGTGCATTTTCGCTGATTCTTACTTTATAAAGCGGCTTGCTAAACAAAGGCGTGTTATCATTAACATCTATCACATTCACAAGAATCTGCATGGTACCAGACCTGATGGGTTTTCCTCCGTCGAGAGCGGTTAATGTTAGTTTAATGGCTGGTTGTTTCTCTCGGTCTAATGCTTTCTGCAGCACCAACTCGGCGGAAACACTGTCTCCTCCGCTGCTCACATCTATGGAGAAATGCTCGTTCGGACTTAGCTTGTAGGTTTTCACTGCATTACTTCCCGTGTCTGCATCCTGAGCTATTGGGAGCGGATATCTCTCTCCCGTTGAAGAAGACTCGGATATATTAAACACATGGGTTTGCTCAAGGAAGGATGGTGCGTTATCATTCATGTCAAGTATAGTGACTTCTATGCGATAAATATTCATAGGATTGCTTAATATTCCTTCTATATTAAGGGAACATTTAGGTAGATTCGGACAAAGCTCTTCACGGTCTATTCTATCGTTAACAATCAAAGCTCCTGTTCTCAAATTTGCCTCGAAAAAGGTCTTACTGTAGCCCGAAACAATCCGAAATCCTCGTTCCTCGAGTTGCTGCGAGTGAATGTTTAAATCCTTTGCGAGATTTCCCACCGTTGTGCCTTTGTCCGCCTCCTCTGAAACGGAGTAGGAAATCTGAGCAGCAGACCAGTCAGATAAACAAAGAAGAATTGCGCACAACATCAAGTCGACCTCTCTATTTCGTTGACGACTCATATTTTTCTTTAGATGAGGAATTCAGGCAAAAAACCCTATTCATCCACAACAACGGGAAAATATCCACAAGACGGCCGAGCTCTGCTTATTCATGGGGCTTATTTCAAGACGACGTGGTTTAATAACCCAGCCCCTATGAAACGTACTGCCTCTATTTTATTTCACCGACACGGAAGGAGGAGTTGTTGGTCATGTGGTCTCGAGCGGCATCTTGTGGCCTTTTGATAGACCACAGCGGATTATTTACCAAACACACCTAACGAGTAATTGGGTTTCTAAAATAATAAGAATACACCAGAAATGTTTCATGATGTGATTTTCATGAAGCATTATATTCGTTCCTCTCAAAAACAAAACCATAATAACTGCAGAGATCACTAGCCTTCCTGGAGAGTACATTAATTAGAGAAGGACGCTCAACATACTGTATGAAATGAATGAATACTGAATGACAACTTTATGTAAAAACACGTTTCACAAATTGGTCTTTTTTGAGAGAGTATTTAATTTAATCGCTTCTATTTTACCAACCTTTAATATTTTGTTGTGTATAGGCCCATATTATTCTAAAACATTAAACTGCATTGTAGGTAAACAAGCCAAGTTCAAGCTACACAGTACGTAGGCCTACATCAAGTCAAGCGTGCTGAAGTTCCTGAACAAATATAATCTATATAGCAGCACCACGGAGAGCGCCTTGTCCATTTTGCATTATCTGAAAACATTAAAACGGTGGATGTATGCAATCAAGCGTTTTATATTGCCAGAGCTCTAATACTAATTGTAAATGAAGAACAGAACCACATTTCCTTCACTTAATGCAAATACCTTTAAAATAAAGACAAAATAGGCATTGTTTCAGTGTCCGTTTTGTATGGCTCTTACCTTGTCATTGTTGGGTAAAGTCTGAGTTCTGGTAAAAGTATCTCCTCCGTTAATACTGATCAGTTCACCATCTACAGGCGGAAACGGGCCGGGGAAAACCACTACGTCACTCTTCATTGTGTCTGAGCTGAAACACACGTCGTACTGCTGAGTAGATTTAGAGTAAGACCAGCTCCCGTCAGGGTGGGTGGTGATCATTGGGGCGCTGTACCTGCTGAAACTGCCGTCTGTCCTGTGGCATTTGACAGCTATTAAACTGATGAGGCTCAGCAGAAAGATCACTGACACCGACACAATGGCAATCAGCAGATACAGGTTCAAATCTGAGAAGCTCTCCTCCTGTATGGGCACATGTCTGAACTGAGTCTGGATGTCAGCTGTGCTTTCAACCACCACCACATCAATAGAGACAGTAGCTGACAGGGAGGGTTCTCCGTTATCAGAAACCAACACCACCAAGGGGTGAGTTTTCAGGTCATTGTCACTCATTCTCCTCTTAGTCCTGATTTCTCCGCTACTGGTTCCGATCCGGAAGAGGTTGTTTCCTTTGGGCTCAGAGAGGTGATACGAAAGCAGCGCATTGTATCCAGAGTCTGCGTCTACAGCCCTGATCTTTGCCACAAAGTATCCCGCCTCAGCAGAATAGGGGATGCTCTCACTGTTAACGGAGCCGTGCTCAGAATATGGCGCGAGGACTGTTGGATTATTGTCATTTTCATCCAGAATTAAAACGTTCACAGTCACGTTGCTGCTGAGAGGAGGAACACCAGAGTCTGTGGCCTGCACTTTAAACTGAAACGTGTTTAACTCCTCATAGTTAAAAGACTGCAGGCTGACTATATCTCCAGTCTCTGAGTTTATGTTCACCATTGAAGCTATCTGTGTGGTCTTCGGAGAACTGTTTATTAAGTGGTATCTTGCTTTTGCATTTTCATTTAAGTCTGAATCTAATGTCGTAAGCACATGAATTGTAGTTCCTATTGGGCTATTCTCTTTCACGTAAACATTAATCAGAGGCTCCAGGAATCGAGGAGGGTTGTCATTAACATCAGACACTTGAACTGTAATGACACTTGTGCTCGACAGAGAGGGAGTTCCTTCGTCTGTGGCTGTTATTGATACATTAAACTGGGAAACACTCTCTCTATCCAGAGGCCCGTCAACCAACAAAGAATAATAATTTTTATAGTTAGATTTTAATTTAAATGGCACAGGACCTGTGATTTTAAGGTTTGTGAGACCATTTTTTCCTCCATCTTTATCAGTGATAGTCACCATCGCAACAGCTGTGCCTATTTCAGCGTCCTCTTTCACTGGACTCATAAGTGATGAGACCGAGATTTCCGGAGCATTGTCATTGACATCAATAACTTCGACTAAAACCTTGCTATGTGCACTGCGAGGAGGAGTGCCTTTGTCTCGTGCTTGGACACGAATCTCGTATGCTTTATTTTCTTCAAAATCAATATTGCCTTTTACAATAATTTCCCCAGTATCAGCATTCAGGTCAAATATGTCATCAAGGTTTAAACGCCCCCCCTCTGTGAAAGAGTACACAATTTGACCATTTATGCTGTCATCGAAATCAGTAGCTGTCAATGTCAATAACGTTGTGCCAACATTTGCATTTTCCACAACTTGTACTTTGTAAAGAGTTTTGCTGAACAGCGGTGAATTGTCATTTACATCCAGTACATTAACGTGTATCTGTAAAGAGCCCGTTTTGGGAGGTTTCCCTCCATCAAACGCTGTCAGTGTGAGTTCAATAACAGCCTCTTTTTCTCGATCTAATGCTTTCTGCAGCACTAACTCAGCAGACACACTCTGGTCACCAATGCTCTGTATATCTAAAGAGAAATAATCATTCGGGTTCAATTTGTACGTCTTCACTGAGTTTGCACCTACGTCTGCGTCATGAGCTATCGGCAGTGGATGCCTTTCTCCGACATATGAAGACTCCGACATATCAATTGTTGTTATTTCTTCAAGAAAAGACGGAGCATTGTCGTTAATATCATTAATAACAATTTCAATTCGATGGAGGCTGCGAGGGTTACTCAATACGGCCTCTATATTCAAATAGCACTTTACCGTATTAGAACAAAGCTCCTCCCGATCAATCCTCTCGCTAACAAAAAGTACTCCGGATTCACGATTTATGTCAAAATAACGTGTGTTATATTCAGAGGTAATCTGAAGACCCGTGGAATGAAGCTGCTGCACATTGAGGTCTAAATCCTTAGCGAGATTTCCCACCGATGTCCCTTTGTCCACCTCCTCTGAAACGGAATAGGTTATCTGAGCCACGGACCAGTCGCAGAGACAAAGCAGAGTAAAAAACAGACCCAATATATTCTCCCATTGTTCCCGAGTAGCCATCGCTCTTTAGGCAAAAGCAACAAATCCTGGTTTATTCCTTTTGTCCTCTTTAGGAAAAGTGAAAAATATAGCCTTTTTATATATCCATTCTCGCTTAATGTCCTCTTCCTCTTACGGGCTTTACTCGTCTGTACGCTATTTTCACAAAGCACTGCCAGATGATGACGTTATCTTTTCTGTCATAAATAGAGGAGGGGTTTATAAACGGTGAACACACACGAATATAGCATGGTCTCTAGCGACATCTCGTGAAAATGTTTTATAGGGAAATGCGTCCAAAACACAAGTAGACATGTTTAATGTAAGGTAAAGTAAACAGGATGCATGAGAAAAGTGTACTGAGAAAAATGCTAAAATGTAGGTAACACTTTATTGTAAGGGTACATGAATCATTATGAATGCATGAATGAAAAAGCATGGATTCATTCATGTAGTACTTCATGAACTATCAGTAATGTACAAGGATTAATAGTATCTCATGCATGACTTAATGCATTAATGATGTTCATGTCTTCTTCATATAGATCTGCAGTTAAAGTGTCAGGCCAACAAACTGACCAGTCACAGCAATTCCAAGAGTTGTAATCACGATTAGCTATAAGCATACTTCATCATATTTGTGCCTCTTCAAATAAAGTGGTGACCTGTTCAGTCGTTTACACTGATAAATAATATGATTAATGGCCTATGTGAAATCACCTTATTAACCATTTGGTGCTCATGCATCAATCATCTTTGTGATCCCTCAAATAAAGTCAGCCCTTATGTCTATTTAGGCATCATGTATTTGGCAATATTACAAATGCAAATTAGATCATCATTTTGGACTTCATTTCAATTATCAATTAAATAGTTAGGACTTTTTTATGTATCATACAGTATTATCTTAAAGCTCACAAACCATTACAGATAACTCATTCATAATATTGACACACTTTAATTTATAATTCAAAGCCAACAAGATCACATTTTCACATATCGTGAAGACACAAGATTAGGAGGCCTACTTTAGGGAGGACGTGGATTACCACATAACAATTGAAAGTATATGGGATCACACAGCAAGGCTCAATGTGACTGTACTTACCGTGAAATACAGAGGTTAATAAAAACAATATGTAAAGGGAATGTTAGGGAACCATTTGCTTAGGTGTTCAACCTTTGACACAGTTCATAATTTTTTCATTCATTTTTACCAATATATATTTTCTTTATGTATTGCATTTTAAATTATTTTATCCTTTGTATTCCTCCTTCACTGGATTCCTCAAAATGACCTGCAGAGAGAAGTCATTTGAAATGCTTGCGGCCTGTCCTATGTGGAATCTTTTAATGTATGAACCTGGGTCCTGCTGGTTTTAATCACACTTCATTTTATGACAATTAGTTTCTTATGATTGTGTTTAAATTGTTATGTGATAATCCACGTCCTCCCTAAAGTAGGCTTCCTAATCTTGCGTCTTTGCAGACATGTTGTACTGCCTTCTTATGTGACACGATATGTGAAAATATGATCTTGTTGGCTTTGGATTATAAATTAAAGTGTGTTAATATTATGAATGAGTTATCTGTAATGGTTTGTGAGCTTTAAGATAATACTGTATGATACATACAAATAAGTATGCTTAGTTAATCATGATTATAACACTTGGAATTGCTGTGACTGGTCAGTTTTTTGGCCTGTCACTTTAACTGCATATGAAGAAGACATGAACATCATTAATAACTCAGAAGTCATGATGATTGAGATACCTGAGTTGATGCATTAATTAAGGTATTGTTGCTGCATTACAGTTTTTCTCGATTGCTAACACACGTTTTTTTTTAAATTGCTCTGTTTCTCAGAACACTAAACACAATTCACAAAACCACACCCCCAAAGTGCAAAACTCCTACTTTCTCCTGCTAAATGAAAGCTTTAGCGCAAGTTCAATAAGGAAGACCTAACACGAGTCACTTACACCTCACTCTATGGCTCCGTTCCCCCCTCATTAAATACGAGGGCGTCACGCCTCAGCAGCCAATCGCTGCACATGCTAAATTCCTTAAATGCCTGCTCTTCCTCCCTGTCAGTTGTCATTGCAGATGATCACACGCAACCCGCCTCCACCCCTCTCGCCTCCTGTCTCCTTCAGGACAAAGCTAAACCTTCCTCCTTCAGACCGGTCTCACCTACTCATCACCACCACCAGTGTCTAGACCCTGGGGATTTCATCGGAGCGGTTCTTTCCCTCCTGAATGATTATCCTGCAAACCGGGGCCTAATCGCCAAACACCATTACATTCTCCTGTTGTATTATCGTGGCAATCATTTCATTCATATGACGTGTAAACAATAAATATGTAATTCTTACATCACGTCTCTCCGGTTTGAAATGAAGAACTGCACTCAAAACTAAACACTTTCCAAATGCAAACTTTTGCACCAAATACAACACACTTCATTCATAATACTAGATGGTTTGACCACCCAACTACACACTGCTGAGCATACTCTAAAGCACTTCCATCTGTTATGGGCTGTGCTCTGTACAGAGAGGTTTCTGCAGAGAAACATTGCTTGAGTTTACAGAAATACAGTAAATGAAGAAATACAAATGAGTTGTTGAAAAAAATCACATTGTATTCAAAGATAACATTGTTCAACATGCATCTCAGCACATAGTTATATGCTTCAGATCTCTCTAAGTGTGATGCATTGTTTGCCAAAAACCAGTTTGTAACTGCTGCTTCCTGCCTCATTGGAAACCCTTAGCCTTCCACCTCTTTGTTTCTCAGTCCTTCAGATCAACAACTAAGACATAGTGGTCGGTCAGTGTCTGTGTTGCATAACAGTGAGTTTACCACAGTACATTGTGCAGGATGTTTGTACAGTTATAGTATGCAACATGCTAACAATTCAATTACAGTAATGAAGTAAATGCGTTTCTCACAACAGATATAAGTACTGATATATCATGAGTTAGGCAGAGCTAAAACTAACTAACCTGTTTTCAAGTCTAAGTGTCCGGATTACAGAGGCGACAGTACGGCTTAGATTAGGCTGAACCCTCTGTCCAGTCTCTCTCATCGTCAAACCATGTGATAACATTTCATTTCATTAGAGAGTACTCTTCCTCCTCCTCTCCTCTTCCTCCAGCTCTACCTCCTCCTCTCACTCTCAGCCCAGCTCTTCCTCTTCCTCCTCCTCTCCTCTTCCTCTTGCTCTTGCTTCCATGTTGGCTTCCATTGTTGCTGTAAGAAAGTTCTCACCTGTGGTCTTTTTATAGTGCTAACATCCTGATTGATGAGCCAACAATGATGCTCTCAGGTGTTTGGTCAGGTGGAACGTGTTTCTTGATCATTGGTCCATGTGTGAGGCATTTTGAATATCAGTGTTTTAAACCTGCTAACACGTGACTTTATGTCAGAATCCTGTGTCTTACGTGGAGAAACGTGTGCAGTGGTTTGCAAAAAGTAACATGTTGATTTGCAAATTGTGTGAAAAGCTGAAAACGTGTTTAGAGTTTTGGAGATTTGAGCCAATGTTTTGGTCTTTGAGTGTCAGTTAAAATAATTGTGCTTTATGTAGAATTGTAGTGTGTTAGTAATCGAGAAAAACTGTAAGTCATGCATGAGATGCCATTAATCTGTACATTACTGATAGTTCATGAAGTACTACATGAATAAATTCATGCTTTTTCATGCATGAATTCATGATGATTCATACCCTTACCATAAAGTGTTACCAAAATGTATTGGGTGATTTTGGAAGACTTGAGCTCTATAGTAGTTGATGATTGAACATGCATCTGTTTAAGATAAGTTAACAATAGTTAGGTTATGTATCATCGTCAGTGTTGGGTGTAATGTGTTACAAAAGTAACAGAGTTACAGTAATGTATTACTTTTTGCTGTAACGCAGTTAATGTAACACATTACTAATGAAATGTGGGTAAAGGTAATGTAATTTATTACTTAAAAGAGACAGTAATAAGTAATACGTACTGTATTACATTTTGGAAGTAACTTGCCCAACACTGATCATCGTATACTATTTAATGATTCTATTATTACACAGCATTTGGCTCTATTCTGAAACTAAGACAGGGAAAATCAACCACCCACGAAACCCGCATCTCAATATATCAGCACAAAGGACAGCACCATTCTCAAAACAGAGAACAGAAAGAGACAAAATAAAAAATCAGCACCACGGACAGCAACCTAAAGCAGTTTGAGTGCCCTCCTCAAGTGACTACAGAGAAAACCGTAAAACAGTGAAATGCAATCTTTGTTGTTCTGATATTGCTCTTATAATTGTAGAAACCGTCGTCAATACATTCTATAGACACTAAATCATCCGCCAACAAACAAAAATCAAGTTTCTCGAAGCAGAGTAATACAATTAGTGTCAGAGGTCTTAACAATGGTATAGAATAGTTTTAAGTATAGCTTTAGATAATCAGTTAGAGTGGACACATTCTTAGATAATAGTCATTTTAAACATATTGCTATTCCTGCATGTTACGACATATTTCCAAATGATGTTACTGAAAAGTAAATATTAAATTAAGATAAATATTAAAACTAGCCATGGCTTACCTTGTCTTTACTAGGTAAAGTCTGAGTTCTGGTAAAAGTGTCTCCTCCGTTAATACTGATCAGCTCACCATCTACAGGCGGAAACGGGCCGGGGAAAACCACTACGTCACTCTTCATTGTGTCTGAGCTGAAACACACGTCGTACTGCTGAGTAGATTTAGAGTAAGACCAGCTCCCGTCAGGGTGGGTGGTGATCATTGGGGCGCTGTACCTGCTGAAACTGCCGTCTGTCCTGTGGCATTTGACAGCTATTAAACTGATGAGGCTCAGCAGAAAGATCACTGACACCGACACAATGGCGATCAGCAGATACAGGTTCAAATCAGAGAAGCTCTTCTCCTGTATGGGCACATATCTGAACTGGGTCTGGATGTCAGCTGTGCTTTCAACCACCACCACATCAATAGAGACAGTAGCTGACAGGGAGGGCTCTCCGTTATCAGAAACCAACACCACCAAGGGGTGAGTTTTCAGGTCATTGTCACTCATTCTCCTCTTAGTCCTGATTTCTCCGCTACTGGTTCCGATCCGGAAGAGGTTGTTTCCTTTGGGTTCAGAGAGGTGATACGAAAGCAGCGCATTGTATCCAGAGTCTGCGTCTACAGCCCTGATCTTTGCCACAAAGTATCCCGCCTCAGCAGAATAGGGGATGCTCTCACTGTTAACGGAGCCGTGCTCAGAATAGGGCGCGAGGACTGTTGGATTATTGTCATTTTCATCCAGAATTAAAACGTTCACCGTCACGTTGCTGCTGAGAGGAGGAACACCAGAGTCTGTGGCCTGCACTTTAAACTGAAACGTGTTTAACTCCTCATAGTTAAAAGACTGCAGGCTGACTATATCTCCAGTCTCTGAGTTGATGTTCAACATTGTAGATAACGGGATTGAGGCCATTTTACTTTGTAAAAAGGAATAGCTCACCTGGCCATTTTGACTGATATCTGCATCAACAGCCGTCACTGTTTTAATTACTGTTCCTACTGGACTGTTTTCTTTAACATAAATGTTTATCACCTTTTCTGGGAAGTACGGTGCATTGTCATTAACATCAGAAACATAAACAGTGATAACACTGATGTTTGAAAGAGGAGGGCTGCCTTCATCTGTAGCTGAAATGGTTACATTGTACCTAGTAATGACTTCTCTGTCTAAATGTCCATCAACCACTAAAGAATAATAGTTTTTGTAATTTGTCTCAAGTTTGAACGGGACTGTATTTAAGATTTCGCATTTCACTTCACCGTTTTTACCACTGTCTTTATCTAATACTGACACAAGTGCAATAGCAGTGCCTAACTCAGCGTCCTCATTCAATGTATTGAGCAGTGACGTCACAGTGATTTCAGGAGCGTTGTCGTTTACGTCAATTACTTCTACTAGCACTTTACTATGAGCAGACATAGGAGGCTGCCCTTTGTCCCTTGCCTCTGCTCGGATCTCAAAAGCTTTTTTTTCTTCATAGTCGATTTTGCCTTTCACAGAAATTATTCCCGTGTCTGGGTCGATTTGAAAAATATCCAGAATATGATCCTGATCCTTATTACGAAGAGAATAAACAATTTCACTATTGGCGCCTTCATCCGCATCGGTCGCATTTAAGGTGAACACCACCGTACCAATCGGGATATTTTCTAACGTTTTAACTTTGTAAAGAGTGTTGCTGAACACCGGGGCGTTATCATTAATATCTAGTACATTTATTTCAATCTCTGATGTGCCTGAATTTGGTGGAGTTCCCCCGTCTACCGCAGTTAACATGAGCTGCATATGTGGCCTTTTCTCACGGTCTAAGGCTTTCTGCAGCACTAACTCTGGAGATAAACTGTCTCCTCTTTTGTGTGTTGCGAGACTGAAGTATTCATTTGGACTGAGCTTATATGCACTAACACAGTTGTTACCCACATCAGCATCGCTTGCCTCGGATAACGCAAATCTAAATCCAGGCAATGTGTTCTCTGCGATGTCCAGTATTTGTGATTTAGTGTTGAATGACGGAGAATGATCATTCACATCTTTAATTTCTATCTCTAGGCGGTAAAGCTTTAGTGGGTTGTTTATCACTGCCTCTACACTTACAGTGCATTTTGGTTCATCTGCACAAAGCTCCTCTCGGTCTATTCTTTCATTAACATACAGAAATCCAGTCTTCAGATTTACCTCGAAGTATTTCCTCTTAGATCCTTTAACAATCTGAAACAAACGGGACTCCAAATCCTGCGCATTGAGGTTTAGATCCTTTGCGATATTTCCGACGTGAGTTCCAGTGTTTACCTCCTCTGCTACTGAGTATGAGAGCTGCCCAGACACCGCTTCCCAGTAACAATCCAACAGCACCAGCACCAGATATGTAACAAAATACTTCCTACTCGGTGAAGACATAATTCCGCCGAAAAAAAACAAAGCATATATCCACGATGTCGTTTCTTCCGTGAACCACTGAGCACAAGGTTTTAACAAACACACCTCGATACTTGTATTCGTATAGAAGAAGACTCCATTATGTTCTCCCTTCCCTTCCCGTTTCTCTTTGTGGTGAAAATCCAAAGTCATTCCGTTTTTACTCTGGGAGGAGCATCAACAATTCTGTGTTACGGTCTATGGCGTCACTGTGTGGTCACTTTGATGAACTGCACACACTTTAAACAACTGAAGTACCCATCATTTATGAGAAACGCCAACAACAACGTAACTACTACCAGTCTTGTATTGCACACATTTGGGAAAATTAAGAAACCCAATCAACTTAACATTTTTAGACGTCACAGTTTTTACAGAACCATGCATTTGTTAAGTTATTGTGGTAAAGAATGTACTGAGACTTTGCTTTATTTAATGTGAGGAAAATATAATACTACGTCGTGAACACGTTCGCTTAACAGCAAACATCATTTATTTAAATTTGAAATGGGGAATAGGCTTTAAGGACATCTTTGTCTGTTTTATGTTAGCATTATATTAGTCAAAGGTTTGAATTTGCAGGAGAAAACCTGAACTTATAAATGTCAGTAAGGGATTCCTATTTGTATCTGTTAGGTCTATCAACGATTAATTGCCAAAGTCACACTTTAACAAATATAATAATAGAAGAAAGGATAACAAATTAAATCACCAGTGACAACTTAGAAAAGTTGATTTTAAAAGAAAAGAAAAAAGTCCAAAATATTTGTTAAGTTTGATTTTGAGTAATAATAATATGCTGGCCTTATTTATTTTTTCAAACACATTGGAATGTGTAAATAGAAAACAATGTAATGCAAATATCCAGATGATCCGCCTTTCTTTTCACTATCTATGTTTAACATCAAGCTTTACCCTTAAAATATACAGCTCAAATGAAAACCTCTCGATTTATATATGGGAACGTAACTTTATAGTGAATGTTCTATATGTCAAGCAGAATACATTCAGGAATGTGCGTTCAGCACCACGGCCAGCTACACACAGAGTTAGAAGCCAAAGGTGGGGTGGGTGGGTTGAATAACAGTAGAGCATGCATATATCATCACATGAGAACAACCTCGATGAGTTTCAAATGAACCCAAACTTAACTGCTGTTAAGTAGCACAACGCCCTTAATTATAGTAACAAGTATAACTGTACTGTTGATCAACAAAAATGAAGAGCTCTAATCAGAAGTACTTAAGGCCGATGTGCTTACCTTGTCATTGGTGGGTAAAGTCTGAGTTCTGTTAAAAGTGTCTCCTCCGTTAATACTGATCAGTTCACCATCTACAGGCGGAAACGGGCCGGGGAAAACCACTACGTCACTCTTCATTGTGTCTGAGCTGAAACACACGTCGTACTGCTGAGTAGATTTAGAGTAAGACCAGCTCCCGTCAGGGTGGGTGGTGATCATTGGGGCGCTGTACCTGCTGAAACTGCCGTCTGTCCTGTGGCATTTGACAGCTATTAAACTGATGAGGCTCAGCAGAAAGATCACTGACACCGACACAATGGCGATCAGCAGATACAGGTTCAAATCAGAGAAGCTCTCCTCCTGTATGGGCACATGTCTGAACTGAGTCTGGATGTCAGCTGTGCTTTCAACCACCACCACATCAATAGAGACAGTAGCTGACAGGGAGGGTTCTCCGTTATCAGAAACCAACACCACCAAGGGGTGAGTTTTCAGGTCATTGTCACTCATTCTCCTTTTAGTCCTGATTTCTCCGCTACTGGTTCCGATCCGGAAGAGGTTGTTTCCTTTGGGCTCAGAGAGGTGATACGAAAGCAGCGCATTGTATCCAGAGTCTGCGTCTACAGCCCTGATCTTTGCCACAAAGTATCCCGCCTCAGCAGAATAGGGGATGCTCTCACTGTTAACGGAGCCGTGCTCAGAATAGGGCGCGAGGACTGTTGGATTATTGTCATTTTCATCCAGAATTAAAACGTTCACAGTCACGTTGCTGCTGAGAGGAGGAACACCAGAGTCTGTGGCCTGGACTTTAAACTGAAACGTGTTTAACTCCTCATAGTTAAAAGACTGCAGGCTGACTATATCTCCAGTCTCTGTGTTGATGTTCAACATTGTATTTAATAGTGCTAAATTATTATTGGTAACTAATGAATAGCTCACCCGGCCATTTTCACCAACGTCAGCATCAGTTGCAGATACTGCTTTCAAAATCGTCCCAACTGGACTGTTTTCTTCCACATAAATATTAATCACAGTCTCTGAAAAAACTGGTTTGTTGTCATTTACATCAGATACCTGAATAATAACCACACTGGTTGCAGAGAGAGGGGGCCTACCTTCATCCGTAGCTTTGATAGTGAGATTGTAGTGGGAAATAAGTTCCCTGTCTAATGCTCCACCAATGACTACTGAATAATAATTTCTATAATTTGTCTCTAATTTAAAGGGAACTGAATTTAATATCTCACATTTGACTTCACCGTTTTTGCCCCCATCTCTGTCAATAACTGAAACCAGTGCAATGGCGGTGCCAATGTCCGCGTCCTCCTTCACTGTACTGAGCAGTGACGTCACCGTGATGTCAGGCGCATTGTCATTCAGGTCCACCACCTCCACTAGTACTTTACACTGTGCTGTTGAAGGAGGCTGGCCTCTGTCAGCAGCCTGCACACGGATTTCAAAGGCAGGATTTGTTTCAAAGTCAATTTCTCCTTTAACGGTTATTATTCCTGTATCTGAATCAATTTCAAAAATATCCAAAACATGATCCTGATCTTTTGAATTTAATAAATATACAATTTCTTTGTTTTGCCCCTCATCAGCGTCAGTTGCAGTCACTGTTAACACTGTTGTACCACGTGGAGCATTTTCTGTAATTCTCGTTTTGTATAATGTTTTTGTAAATGTTGGGATGTTATCGTTTATGTCCAAAACATTAATTATTATTTCCGATGTACCTGATTTTGGAGGTGTTCCTCCATCTACAGCGGTCAGTGTAAGTTTAATTAAAGCCTGTTTTTCTCGGTCTAAGGCTTTTTGCAGAACTAACTCGGCCGACACGCGCTCACCTTTGTGCATCGCTAAAGAGAAATATTCATTAGAATTTAACTTGTATGTGTTAATACTATTTTTCCCAACATCGGCATCGTATGCCGACAGTACAGGGAATGTAGCACCCGGCAATATGCTCTCTGCGATGTCAATAGTCTGTGTTTTGGCAGTGAAAGACGGGGGGTTATCATTAACGTCGAGAATATTAACTTCAAAACGGTATAGTTTTAGTGGATTATTAATCAAAGCCTCTACATTAATTGTGCATTTTGCAGCTTTCGCACAGAGCTCCTCCCTATCTATTCTTTCATTGACGTAGAGAAAACCTGATTTCAAATTTATATCGAAATACTTTTTCTTCGAACCAGCAACAACCTGAAATATACGTGACTCCAAATCCTGTACATTAAGATTTAAATCCTTGGCGATATTTCCAACAGAAGTCCCAAGGTTTACCTCCTCTGAAACAGAATAGGACAGCTGTCCGGATACCTCTCCCCAGTTATACTCCAATACAAGAAATACTATATATATCCCGATGGTGGTCTTCCTTCCCTGCAGATGCATAATTCCAACGAGAACAAAGCATAGATCCCTATCGACGTGCCTTTCGTGTATTAAGTCCAAAAATACCGTTTGTATGACAGAACTATATGTCAGCAAATGTGCTATCTTCAACCACTTTCGCCCTGCGTCTCATTCTAACAAAGCACGGACAATGCATGTGGATTTTTTTTTAATGTGGGAGGGATTTCTATACGTCAGCAACCTGGGTTGGTGTTACGGTCTATGGTGTCGCCTCGTGGCCATTTGAAATAACTACAATGCATTAAAAATAAACACAAACATAGCCTTTCCCATAATTACAATTATTTCTTTCAGTGATAAACGAGAAACAGGACATCTCCCTTACTGTGTACTGCCAGGCCCTATAATGCAATCTGCACATATTTCAGATCCACGGACAGAGCATCATTATGCTGATGCAACCGGTTATCAAAGGTTAGAAAGGTTTAATTCCTAAATATTGTTTGGACTAAAGTTAAATAAAATACTAAAAGTAAGACACAGCAGAAACATACCACGCCCTTCAAACAGTACAACATATTTTGCAGGGCATGGGCTTTGATTTTCCAGACCTTAAACAAAATGCACACTCGAGGAGAAGGATTTGGAAGTCAGCAAAACATAGAGTGTTTAACTATTTAATTCTTATATGTTAAAGTTGAGACAATATAATCAGTGCAAGAACAGCGATATTTAAAAATGTTTAGTATGTAATTAGATGCACAATGTCTGAAGTATGACGATACAATGCCGGTGTTGTGTGAAATGATGCCCCCCCCCCGTCATGAAATTCCCCCCTTGTCACGGGAACGCGCATTTCTAAATGACACGTTTACACCTTAAAACGATGTGTAAAATGAAAAGTAAACGTTCAGGGTTTTTATTAATGGTAGTTTTCAGACTGTGAGTCGCTTAGTGGTAGCTCATATAGTCTTGATTCTTCTGGTTTAACTTTTCGCTCCGTATTTGATGGTGGTGTCGAAATTCAATCGTTACTTTCTTTTCAGTTTTTGTTTTTTTATTATAGTTTTTATTATTATTGTTACGTCCTGTCTGTATAAACGTGCTTTAAAATGTATTGTTTAATTTTACATAGTTGTCATCTAATAATCAAAATATATGTTTACAAATGTTACATAGTCTTTGTCAGCACGTTTTTTGCCGCGCTATGCACCCCTTGCTATCTTACATAATAAAAGTGTCACATAGGCTACATGAAACTTGCTCCATTTATTGGTACCAGTCCTTCAAAATGAATGTTTATTTTATGTGTGATAATGTACACAATTTTAGTATGGATAATATGTCACTTTATTTCTTTATTTCATTCAACATGTATTATTAATTACTGTGATTATGTAAATGTGTTGGACAATTGCAGGACTAGCCCTCACTCCATATTGGTTTTAATTCTGACTTGGATGATAAAATGCACCCCCCCCCCCCCCCCCCCCCAAAGATGTTTCTATTATTCCCACCCTCTAGCATTTTTAGTTGTAGGACTGGTACCAATACATGGAGCAGTCTGAAAATTACCATTAATAAAAACCCTGAACGTTTACTTTTCGTTTTAAACATCGTTTTAAGGTGTAAACGTGTCATTTAGAAATGCGCGTTCCCGTGACAAGGGGGGAATTTCATGACGGGGGGCATCATTTCACACAACACCGGACCTTGTGAAGTCTTTATAAAATACAATAAGGTTTTATGTGATGACACGTATTTAAGCAGCTTGAATAAGTACATGTATTTTCGTAGTCAACTATACCTTTTAACAATAATAAGAACAAGACATTAGTTTGTATAATCTTACCTGGTCTGTGTTGGGTAAAGTCTGAGTTCTGGTAAAAGTGTCTCCTCCGTTAATACTGATCAGCTCACCATCTACAGGCGGAAACGGTCCGGGGAAAACCACTACGTCACTCTTCATTGTGTCTGAGCTGAAACACACGTCGTACTGCTGAGTAGATTTAGAGTAAGACCAGCTCCCGTCAGGGTGGGTGGTGATCATTGGGGCGCTGTACCTGCTGAAACTGCCGTCTGTCCTGTGGCATTTGATAGCTATTAAACTGATGAGGCTCAGCAGAAAGATCACTGACACCGACACAATGGAGATCAGCAGATACAGGTTCAAATCAGAGAAGCTCTCCTCCTGTATGGGCACATGTCTGAACTGAGTCTGGATGTCAGCTGTGCTTTCAACCACCACCACATCAATAGAGACAGTAGCTGACAGGGAGGGCTCTCCATTATCAGAAACCAACACCAGCAAGGGGTGAGTTTTCAGGTCATTGTCACTCATTCTCCTCTTAGTCCTGATTTCTCCGCTACTGGTTCCGATCCGGAAGAGGTTGTTTCCTTTGGGCTCAGAGACGTGATACGAAAGCAGCGCATTGTATCCAGAGTCTGCGTCTACAGCCCTGATCTTTGCCACAAAGTATCCCGCCTCAGCAGAATAGGGGATGCTCTCACTGTTAACGGAGCCATGCTCAGAATAGGGCGCGAGGACTGTTGGATTATTGTCATTTTCATCCAGAATTAAAACGTTCACAGTCACGTTGCTGCTGAGAGGAGGAACGCCAGAGTCTGTGGCCTGGACTTTAAACTGAAACGTGTTTAACTCCTCATAGTTAAAAGACTGCAGGCTGACTATATCTCCAGTCTCTGAGTTTATGTTCACCATCGTAGAGAGAGGCAACGAGTTACTGTTACTTTGTAAAATGGAGTAGCTCACCTGACCATTTTGATTTTGATCTGCATCAATAGCTAAAACGGTTTTTATTACTGCTCCTACTGGACTGTTTTCTTTCAAATAGACATTGATTATGTTTTGTGTAAATAGAGGTTTATTATCATTCACATCTGACACGTGCACATTAATAACGCTCGTGCTGGAGAGAGGTGGGCTGCCCTCATCAGTAGCAGTGATGCTGATGTTGTATTGAGACGCACTCTCTCTGTCGAGAGGACCGTCCACCACCAACGAATAGTAATTCTTGTAATTAGATTCTAATTTAAAAGGAACATTGTTGGACATTTTACAGTTCACTATCCCATTTTTACCTCCGTCTTTATCAAATACTGAAACAAGTGCAATGGCGGTGCCTATGGCTGCATCCTCCTTCACGGTGTTTAACAGAGAAGTCACTGACATTTCAGGGGCATTGTCGTTGAGGTCTAAAACCTCAATCAATAATTTGGTGTTTGAGGTGAGAGGAGAAGATGCTCCATCGCTGGCTTGTACTCTAATCTCAAAAGCAATATTCTCTTCAAAGTCTATATTCTTTATATTTGTTACAGTCCCGGTTTTTTCATCAATGGAAAACAAATCACTTTGTTTTCCTCTGCCTGCTTTACTGAATGAATATAACACTTTACCATGTTGTCCAGTATCTAAGTCAGTAGCATTCAGGGTTATTATCGATGTGCCTACATCTGAATTCTCATACACACTGGCTTTGTAAAGAGTTTGACTAAATACTGGAGCATTATCATTAGTGTCCAACACATTCACTATTATAGTCATACTGCCTGATTTAGCAGGAGTTCCCCCATCTATAGCAGTCAGTATGAGTTTGATTACAGACTGTTTTTCTCTGTCCAAAACTTTCTGAAGCAGTAATTCGGGAGTGACACTATCTCCTTTATGTGTTGCGAGAGAGAAATGTTCATTTTGGCTAAGCTTGTAGCTGTTTACAGTATTTCTACCCACGTCTGGGTCGTCAGCTGGATGAAATGGAAATTGTGCCCCTACTGCAGTACTCTCTGTAATGTCGATTTCCTGTGACTTTCTTAGAAATGACGGTGAATTATCATTTACATCTAAGATTATGATTTCAATCCGGTACAGTTTTAAAGGGTTATTAATAACTGCTTCTACACTGAGGGAACATTTGCTCTCGTCGCCGCAGAGCTCCTCTCTGTCTATTCTCTCGTTAACGTACAGGGCACCAGTCTTTAGATTTACCTCGAAGTATTTCCTCTTAGATCCTGCAACGATCTGAAACATGCGGGGCTCCAAATCCTGGACATTGATGTTCAGATCTTTAGCGATATTTCCCACAACAGTCCCCAGATTGACCTCCTCTGAGACGGAGTAAGACAGCTGCCCAGACACCGCTTCCCAGAAACACTCCAGCAGCACGACCAGGAGATATATCCAGCTGGTTCTGCTCGGCAAATTCATTATTCCATACATCGAGAAGGAGCATGTAGGCAATCTGAACAATAACAGCAACTATGAAAATAAGATCCAGGAAGATATTTCCAACAAATATTACGGCATTTCCACGACCAAACAAGACAACCGCTCTTTGTCGTCCGACCTCTCTTTGTAACAAAGCCCAGAGATGGATCATCCGCTGAATCTGGGAGGAGCCGCGAGCCACGAAGAGACCGTCAAGATGTGACGGTCTACAGTGTCCCCCTGTGGACCGATTTTAAAACTACACCTCAAATCAAACATAAAACAAATATAAATGTGTGAATATTCTCTTTGTTTGTCAAGAGATTGCAAAAATAAGAGACTCAGATACTAAACTATAGCGCTTACCCCACTGATAACTGACATGTATATTGTAAGAATTAATAGTTTTTTTTTTAATACAGCCTGTTTTAAATATGAACTGAACTTTTAAGCACATCCTTATAGCACTGTCAATCAGATAATGGTTTAGGGAAAAACAGAAATGCAAATACTTTTTAAAACTGAATTGCAATTGACTACAAATATTACATGGACGGATATATTGGAGAAACACTTTGCCATATGACATTTTGTTCAAGAGTTGTTGCAAAATATTCGCAAATATATTTTTAAAAACTCTGCATTACAACAAGGAGATTTAGCATTATTTTATTGGAATTGAAGGCAAGTTTAACTCCAACAACACATGTAGTTCAGCACCACGGATAGCGACTAACACACTGATTTCAAATCAACAACCAAACTTTACAGTAATGTAAAAACTATCAACAAATTAATATCAAGCTACAAACTGAATAACCATCATTGCTGTCCTTGATAAACATTCCCTCTTAAATGAAAAGGAGAGTCTGTGTAAATGACATGACCGTTAGTACCCACACGTCTCTAAACTGACTTAAGTAAAACCACGTCATATCGCAGCCATTTTCTCTTCAAAAAGAACACCTACAGCAACGATTTGATGTATTTCAATTTCTTACCTTGTCATTGTTGGGTAAAGTCTGAGTTCTGGTAAAAGTGTCTCCTCCGTTAATACTGATCAGTTCACCATCTACAGGCGGAAACGGTCCGGGGAAAACCACTACGTCACTCTTCATTGTGTCTGAGCTGAAACACACGTCGTACTGCTGAGTAGATTTAGAGTAAGACCAGCTCCCGTCAGGGTGGGTGGTGATCATTGGGGCGCTGTACCTGCTGAAACTGCCGTCTGTCCTGTGGCATTTGACAGCTATTAAACTGATGAGGCTCAGCAGAAAGATCACTGACACCGACACAATGGCGATCAGCAGATACAGGTTCAAATCAGAGAAGCTCTCCTCCTGTATGGGCACACGTCTGAACTGGGTCTGGATGTCAGCTGTGCTTTCAACCACCACCACATCAATAGAGACAGTAGCTGACAGGGAGGGTTCTCCGTTATCAGAAACCAACACCACCAAGGGGTGAGTTTTCAGGTCATTGTCACTCATTCTCCTCTTAGTCCTGATTTCTCCGCTACTGGTTCCGATCCGGAAGAGGTTGTTTCCTTTGGGCTCAGAGAGGTGATACGAAAGCAGCGCATTGTATCCAGAGTCTGCGTCTACAGCCCTGATCTTTGCCACAAAGTATCCCGCCTCAGCAGAATAGGGGATGCTCTCACTGTTAACGGAGCCGTGCTCAGAATAGGGCGCGAGGACTGTTGGATTATTGTCATTTTCATCCAGAATTAAAATGTTCACAGTCACGTTGCTGCTGAGAGGAGGAACACCAGAGTCTGTGGCCTGCACTTTAAACTGAAACGTGTTTAACTCCTCATAGTTAAAAGACTGCAGGCTGACTATATCTCCAGTCTCTGAGTTTATGTTCACCATCGTAGAGAGAGGCAACGAGTTACTGTTACTTTGTGAAATGGAGTAGCTCACCTGACCATTTTGATTGTTGTCTGCATCAATAGCTGAAACGGTTTTTATAACTGCTCCTACTGCACTGTTTTCTTTCACATAGACATTGATTATGTTTTGTGTAAATAGAGGTTTATTATCATTCACATCTGACACGTGCACATTAATAACGCTCGTGCTGGAGAGAGGTGGGCTGCCCTCATCAGTAGCAGTGATGCTGATGTTGTATTGAGACGCACTCTCTCTGTCAAGAGGGCCGTCCACCACCAACGAATAGTAATTCTTGTAATTAGATTCTAATTTAAAAGGAACATTGTTGGACATTTTACAGTTCACTATCCCATTTTTACCTCCGTCTTTATCAAATACTGAAACAAGTGCAATGGCGGTGCCTATGGCTGCATCCTCCTTCACGGTGTTTAACAGAGAAGTCACTGACATTTCAGGGGCATTGTCGTTGAGGTCTAAAACCTCAATCAATAATTTGGTGTTTGAGGTGAGAGGAGAAGATGCTCCATCGCTGGCTTGTACTCTAATCTCAAAAGCATTATTCTCTTCAAAGTCTATATTATTTTTATTTGTTATAGTCCCTGTTTTTTCGTCAATGGCAAACATATCACTTTGTTTTCCTCTGCCCACTTCACTGAATGAATATAAAACGTGTCCGTTTGGGCCTGCATCTAAGTCAGTAGCATTTAGGGTTATAATATATGTTCCAATTTTAGTGTTTTCATACACACTGGCTTTGTAGAGAGTTTGACTGAATACAGGAGAATTATCATTAGTGTCCAAAACATTCACTATTATAGTCATACTGCCTGATTTAGCAGGAGTTCCTCCATCAATAGCAGTCAGTATGAGTTGGATTACAGACTGTTTTTCTCTGTCTAAAACTTTCTGAAGTAATAATTCTGGAGAGACACTATCTCCTTTATGAGTAGCCAGAGAGAAATGTTCATTCTGGCTAAGCTTGTAACTATTTACCGTTTGTTTACCGACGTCTGCATCGTGAGCTTGATGCAGAGGAAATTTCACCCCCGCTGCAGTACTCTCTGTAATGTTAATTACCTGTGACTTGCTTAGAAATGACGGTGAATTATCATTTACATCTAAGATTATGATTTCAATCCGGTACAGTTTTAAAGGGTTATTAATGACTGCTTCTACACTGAGGGAACATTTGTTCTCGTCGCCGCAGAGCTCCTCTCTGTCTATTCTCTCGTTAACGTACAGGGCACCAGTCTTTAGATTTACCTCGAAGTATTTCCTCTTAGATCCTGCAACGATCTGAAACATGCGGGGCTCCAAATCCTGGACATTGATGTTCAGATCTTTAGCGATATTTCCCACAACAGTCCCCAGATTGACCTCCTCTGAGAAAGAGTAAGACAGCTGCCCAGACACCGCTTCCCAGAAACACTCCAGCAGCACGACCAGGAGATATATCCAGCTGGTTCTGCTCGGCAAATTCATTATTCCATACATCGAGAAGGAGCATGTAGGCAATCTGAACAATAACAGCAACTATGAAAATAAGATCCAGGAAGATATTTCCAACAAATATTACGGCATTTCCACGACCAAACAAGACAACCGCTCTTTGTCGTCCGACCTCTCTTTGTAACAAAGCCCAGAGATGGATCATCCGCTGAATCTGGGAGGAGCCGCGAGCCACGTAGAGACCGTCAAGATGTGACGGTCTACAGTGTCCCCCTGTGGACCGATTTTAAAACTACACCTCAAATCAAACATAAAACAAATTGTAAATGTGTGAACATTATCTTTGTTTGTCAAGAGATTGCAAACAAATAGAGACAAATATTAAACTACAGCGTTTACCCCACTGATAACTGACATGTATATTGTATGAATGAAGTTTTTTTTTATTTAAACGGCCTGTTTTTAAATATTAATTGAAGTTTTAAGTAAATCCTTATAGCACTGTTAATGGGATAATGGATTAGGTAAATACAGAAATGCAACATACTTTTTTTTTAAAAACTGAATTTTAATTGACTGCAAATATTACATGAACAGTTATATTTGGAGGAACAATTTGCCATATTATATTTTGATCAAAAATTGTTGCAAAAATATATTCGTAAATATATTTAAAAAAAACTCTGAATTACAACAAGGAGATTTTGCATTATTTTCTTAGAATTGAACGAAAGTTCAACTGCAACAACACATGTAAGCCTATCGTTGAGCACCATGGATAGCGACTAAAACAATGATTGCAAATAAACAACCAAACTTTACAGCAATGTAAAAACTATCAACACATTAATATCAAGCTACAAACTGAATAACCATCATTGCTATTCTTGATAAACATTCCCTCTTAAATGAAAAGGAGAGTCCGTGTAAATGCCGCCCATGACCGTTAGCAAACACGTCTCTAAAATGACTTAAAACCACGTCATATCCCAGCCATTTTCTCTTCAAAAAGAACACGTACAGCAACGATTTAATGTATTTCATTTCTTACCTTGTCTGTGTTGGGTAAAGTCTGAGTTCTGGTAAAAGTGTCTCCTCCGTTAATACTGATCAGTTCACCATCTACCGGCGGAAACGGTCCGGGGAAAACCACTACGTCACTCTTCATTGTGTCTGAGCTGAAACACACGTCGTACTGCTGAGTAGATTTAGAGTAAGACCAGCTCCCGTCAGGGTGGGTGGTGATCATTGGGGCGCTGTACCTGCTGAAACTGCCGTCTGTCCTGTGGCATTTGACAGCTATTAAACTGATGAGGCTCAGCAGAAAGATCACTGACACCGACACAATGGCGATCAGCAGATACAGGTTCAAATCAGAGAAGCTCTCCTCCTGTATGGGCACATGTCTGAACTGAGTCTGGATGTCAGCTGTGCTTTCAACCACCACCACATCAATAGAGACAGTAGCTGACAGGGAGGGTTCTCCGTTATCAGAAACCAACACCACCAAGGGGTGAGTTTTCAGGTCATTGTCACTCATTCTCCTCTTAGTCCTGATTTCTCCGCTACTGGTTCCGATCCGGAAGAGGTTGTTTCCTTTAGGCTCAGAGAGGTGATACGAAAGCAGCGCATTGTATCCAGAGTCTGCGTCTACAGCCCTGATCTTTGCCACAAAGTATCCCGCCTCAGCAGAATAGGGGATGCTCTCACTGTTAACGGAGCCGTGCTCAGAATAGGGCGCGAGGACTGTTGGATTATTGTCATTTTCATCCAGAATTAAAATGTTCACAGTCACGTTGCTGCTGAGAGGAGGAACGCCAGAGTCTGTGGCCTGGACTTTAAACTGAAACGTGTTTAACTCCTCATAGTTAAAAGACTGCAGGCTGACTATATCTCCAGTCTCTGAGTTGATGTTCACCATTGAAGAGAGAGGCAACGAGTTACTGTTACTTTGTGAAATGGAGTAGCTCACCTGACCATTTTGATTGTTGTCTGCATCAATGGCTAAAACGGTTTTTATTACTGCTCCTACTGCACTGTTTTCTTTCACATAGACATTGATTATGTTTTCTGTAAATAGAGGTTTATTATCATTCACATCTGACACGTGCACATTAATAACGCTCGTGCTTGAGAGAGGTGGGCTGCCCTCATCAGTAGCAGTGATGCTGATGTTGTATTGAGACGCACTCTCTCTGTCGAGAGGGCCGTCCACCACCAACGAATAGTAATTCTTGTAATTGGACTCTAATTTAAAAGGAACATTGTTGGACATTTTACAGTTCACTATCCCATTTTTACCTCCATCTTTATCAAATACTGAAACAAGTGCAATGGCGGTGCCTATGGCTGCATCCTCCTTCACGGTGTTTAACAGAGAAGTCACTGACATTTCAGGGGCATTGTCGTTGACGTCTAAAACCTCAATCAATAATTTTGCATGTGAGGTCATCGGTGAGGATGCTCCATCACTTGCTTGCACTCTAATCTCAAAAGCATTGTTTTCTTCAAAGTCTATATTCTTGATATTTGTTACAGTCCCGGTTTTTTCATCAATTCTAAACAAATCACTTTGTTTTCCTCTGCCTGCTTTACTGAATGAATATAACACCTGTCCATTTTGTCCAGCATCTAAGTCAGTAGCATTTATGGTTATTATCGATGTTCCAATTTGAGCGTTTTCATACACACTGGCTTTGTACAGAGTTTGACTAAATACAGGAGCATTATCATTAATGTCCAACACATTCACTATTATAGTCATACTGCCTGATTTAGCAGGAGTTCCCCCATCAATAGCAGTCAGTATGAGTCGGATTACAGACTGTTTTTCTCTGTCTAAAACTTTCTGAAGCAGTAATTCGGGAGTTACAGTATTTCCTTTGTGTGTAGCGAGAGAGAAATGCTCATTTTGGCTAAGCTTGTAGCTGTTTACAGTATTTCTACCAACGTCTGCATCGTCAGCTGGATGAAATGGAAAGGTTGCCCCTACCGCAGTATTCTCTGTAATGTTAATTTCCTGTGACTTGCTTAAAAATGACGGTGAATTATCATTCACATCTAATATTATGATTTCAATCCGGTACAGTTTTAAAGGGTTATTAATAACTGCTTCTACACTGAGGGAACATTTGGTCTCGTCGCCGCAGAGCTCCTCTCTGTCTATTCTCTCGTTAACGTACAGGGCACCAGTCTTTAGATTTACCTCGAAGTATTTCCTCTTAGATCCTGCAACGATCTGAAACATGCGGGGCTCCAAATCCTGGACATTGATGTTCAGATCTTTAGCGATATTTCCCACAACAGTCCCCAGATTGACCTCCTCTGAGACGGAGTAAGACAGCTGCCCAGACACCGCTTCCCAGAAACACTCCAGCAGCACGACCAGGAGATATATCCAGCTGGTTCTGCTCGGCAAATTCATTATTCCATACATCGAGAAGGAGCATGTAGGCAAATCTGAACAATAACGGCAACTATGAAAAAAAGATCCAGGAAGATATTTCCAACAAATATTACGGCATTTCCACGACCAAACAAGACAACCGCTCTTTGTCGTCCGACCTCTCTTTGTAACAAAGCCCAGAGATGGATCATCCGCTGAATCTGGGAGGAGCCGCGAGCCACGAAGAGACCGTCAAGATGTGACGGTCTACAGTGTCCCCCTGTGGACCGATTTTAAAACTACACCTCAAATCCAACATAAAATAAATTGTAAATGTGTGAATATTCTCTTTGTTTGTCAAAAGATTGCAAAAATAAGAGACTCAGATACTAAACTACAGCGCTTACCCCACTGATAACTGACATGTATATTGTAAGAATTAATAGTTTTTAATACAGCCTGTTTTAAATATGAACTGAACTTTTAAGCACATCCTTATAGCACTGTCAATCAGATAATGGTTTAGGGAAAAACAGAAATGCATATACTTTTTTAAACTGAATTGCAATTGACTACAAATATTACATGGACGGATATATTGGAGAAACACTTTGCCATATGACATTTTGTTCAAGAGTTATGGCAAAATATATTCGTAAATATATTTTTAAAAACTCTGCATTACAACAAGGAGATTTAGCCTTATTTTATTGGAATTGAAGGCAAGTTTAACTCCAACAACACATGTAGTTCAGCACCAAGGATAGCGACTAACACACTGATTTCAAATCAACAACCAAACTTTACAGTAATGTAAAAACTATCAACAAATTAATATCAAGCTACAAACTGAATAACCATCATTGCTGTCCTTGATAAACATGACCTCTTAAATGAAAAGGAGAGTCCGTGTAAATGACATGACCGTTAGTACCCAAACATCTCTAAACTGACTTAAGTAAAACCACGTCATATCGCAGCCATTTTCTCTTCAAAAAGAACACCTACAGCAACGATTTGATGTATTTCAATTTCTTACCTGGTCTGTGTTGGGTAAAGTCTGAGTTCTGGTAAAAGTGTTTCCTCCGTTAATACTGATCAGTTCACCATCTACAGGCGGAAACGGGCCGGGGAAAACCACTACGTCACTCTTCATTGTGTCTGAGCTGAAACACACGTCGTACTGCTGAGTAGATTTAGAGTAAGACCAGCTCCCGTCAGGGTGGGTGGTGATCATTGGGGCGCTGTACCTGCTGAAACTGCCGTCTGTCCTGTGGCATTTGACAGCTATTAAACTGATGAGGCTCAGCAGAAAGATCACTGACACCGACACAATGGCGATCAGCAGATACAGGTTCAAATCAGAGAAGCTCTCCTCCTGTATGGGCACATGTCTGAACTGAGTCTGGATGTCAGCTGTGCTTTCAACCACCACCACATCAATAGAGACAGTAGCTGACAGGGAGGGTTCTCCGTTATCAGAAACCAACACCACCAAGGGGTGAGTTTTCAGGTCATTGTCACTCATTCTCCTTTTAGTCCTGATTTCTCCGCTACTGGTTCCGATCCGGAAGAGGTTGTTTCCTTTGGGCTCAGAGAGGTGATACGAAAGCAGCGCATTGTATCCAGAGTCTGCGTCTACAGCCCTGATCTTTGCCACAAAGTATTCCGCCTCAGCAGAATAGGGGATGCTCTCACTGTTAACGGAGCCGTGCTCAGAATACGGCGCGAGGACTGTTGGATTATTGTCATTTTCATCCAGAATTAAAACGTTCACAGTCACGTTGCTGCTGAGAGGAGGAACACCAGAGTCTGTGGCCTGGACTTTAAACTGAAACGTGTTTAACTCCTCATAGTTAAAAGACTGCAGGCTGACTATATCTCCAGTCTCTGAGTTGATGTTCACCATTGAAGAGAGAGGCAACGAGTTACTGTTACTTTGTGAAATGGAGTAGCTCACCTGACCATTTTGATTGTTGTCTGCATCAATGGCTGAAACGGTTTTTATAACTGCTCCTACCGGACTGTTTTCTTTCACATAGACATTGATTATGTTTTCTGCAAATAGAGGTTTATTATCATTCACATCTGAGACGTGCACATTAATAACGCTCGTGCTGGAGAGAGGTGGGCGGCCCTCATCAGTAGCAGTGATGCTGATGTTGTATTGAGATGCACTCTCTCTGTCAAGAGGGCCGTCCACCACCAACGAATAGTAATTCTTGTAATTAGATTCTAATTTAAAAGGAACATTGTTGGACATTTTACAGTTCACTATCCCATTTTTACCTCCGTCTTTATCAAACACTGAAACAAGTGCAATGGCGGTGCCTATGGCTGCATCCTCCTTCACGGTGTTTAACAGAGAAGTCACTGACATTTCAGGGGCATTGTCGTTGACGTCTAAAACCTCAATCAATAATTTTACATGTGAGGTCATCGGTGAGGAAGCTCCGTCACTTGCTTGTACTCTAATCTCAAAAGCATTGTTTTCTTCAAAGTCTATATTATTCTTATTTGTTACAGTCCCTGTTGTTTGGTCTATAGCAAAGAGATCACTTTGTTTCCCCTGGTCTATTTCTATAAGTGAATATGATATTTTCCCGTTTTGTCCAGCATCTAAGTCAGTAGCATTTAGGGTTATAATCGATGTACCAATATTTGAGTTCTCATACACACTGGCTTTGTACAGAGTTTGACTGAATACAGGAGTATTATCATTAATGTCCAACACATTCACTATTATAGTCATACTGCCTGATTTAGCAGGAGTTCCTCCATCAATAGCAGTCAGTATGAGTTTGATTACAGACTGTTTTTCTCTGTCTAAAACTTTCTGAAGCAGTAATTCAACAGATATACTATCTCCTTTGTGTGTAGCAAGAGAGAAGTGTTCATTTTGGCTAAGCTTGTAGCTGTTAATAGTATTTTTACGCACGTCTGCATCGTGAGCCCGTTTTAGCAGAAATTTCACCCCCGCTGCAGTACTCTCTGTAATGTTAATTTCCTGTGACTTGCTTCGAAATGACGGAGAATTATCATTTACATCTAATATTATGATTTCAATCCGGTACAGTTTTAAAGGGTTATTAATGACTGCTTCTACACTGAGGGAACATTTGCTCTCGTCGCCGCAGAGCTCCTCTCTGTCTATTCTCTCGTTAACGTACAGGGCACCAGTCTTTAGATTTACCTCGAAGTATTTCCTCTTAGATCCTGCAACGATCTGAAACATGCGGGGCTCCAAATCCTGGACATTGATGTTCAGATCTTTAGCGATATTTCCCACAACAGTCCCCAGATTGACCTCCTCTGAGACGGAGTAAGACAGCTGCCCAGACACCGCTTCCCAGAAACACTCCAGCAGCACGACCAGGAGATATATCCAGCTGGTTCTGCTCGGCAAATTCATTATTCCATACATCGAGAAGGAGCATGTAGGCAAATCTGAACAATAACGGCAACTATGAAAAAAAGATCCAGGAAGATATTTCCAACAAATATTACGGCATTTCCACGACCAAACAAGACAACCGCTCTTTGTCGTCCGACCTCTCTTTGTAACAAAGCCCAGAGATGGATCATCCGCTGAATCTGGGAGGAGCCGCGAGCCACGTAGAGACCGTCAAGATGTGACGGTCTACAGTGTCCCCCTGTGGACCGATTTTAAAACTACACCTCAAATCAAACATAAAACAAATATAAATGTGTGAATATTCTCTTTGTTTGTCAAGAGATTGCAAAAATAAGAGACTCAGATACTAAACTACAGCGCTTACCCCACTGATAACTGACATGTATATTGTAAGAATTAATAGTTATTTTTTAATACAGCCTGTTTTAAATATGAACTGAACTTTTAAGCACATCCTTATAGCACTGTCAATCAGATAATGGTTTAGGGACAAACAGAAATGCAAATACTTTTTAAAACTGATTGCAATTGACTACAAATATTACATGGACGGATATATTGGAGAAACACTTTGCCATATGACATTTTGTTCAAGAGTTGTTGCAAAATATATTCGTAAATATATTTTTAAAAACTCTGCATTACAACAAGGAGATTTAGCCTTATTTTATTGGAATTGAAGGCAAGTTTAACTCCAACAACACATGTAGTTCAGCACCAAGGATAGCGACTAACACACTGATTTCAAATCAACAACCAAACTTTACAGTAATGTAAAAACTATCAACAAATTAATATCAAGCTACAAACTGAATAACCATCATTGCTGTCCTTGATAAACATGACCTCTTAAATGAAAAGGAGAGTCCGTGTAAATGACATGACCGTTAGTACCCAAACATCTCTAAACTGACTTAAGTAAAACCACGTCATATCGCAGCCATTTTCTCTTCAAAAAGAACACCTACAGCAACGATTTGATGTATTTCAATTTCTTACCTGGTCTGTGTTGGGTAAAGTCTGAGTTCTGGTAAAAGTGTCTCCTCCGTTAATACTGATCAGCTCACCATCTACAGGCGGAAACGGTCCGGGGAAAACCACTACGTCACTCTTCATTGTGTCTGAGCTGAAACACACGTCGTACTGCTGAGTAGATTTAGAGTAAGACCAGCTCCCGTCAGGGTGGGTGGTGATCATTGGGGCGCTGTACCTGCTGAAACTGCCGTCTGTCCTGTGGCATTTGACAGCTATTAAACTGATGAGGCTCAGCAGAAAGATCACTGACACCGACACAATGGCGATCAGCAGATACAGGTTCAAATCAGAGAAGCTCTCCTCCTGTATGGGCACATGTCTGAACTGAGTCTGGATGTCAGCTGTGCTTTCAACCACCACCACATCAATAGAGACAGTAGCTGACAGGGAGGGTTCTCCGTTATCAGAAACCAACACCACCAAGGGGTGAGTTTTCAGGTCATTGTCACTCATTCTCCTTTTAGTCCTGATTTCTCCGCTACTGGTTCCGATCCGGAAGAGGTTGTTTCCTTTGGGCTCAGAGAGGTGATACGAAAGCAGCGCATTGTATCCAGAGTCTGCGTCTACAGCCCTGATCTTTGCCACAAAGTATCCCGCCTCAGCAGAATAGGGGATGCTCTCACTGTTAACGGAGCCGTGCTCAGAATACGGCGCGAGGACTGTTGGATTATTGTCATTTTCATCCAGAATTAAAACGTTCACAGTCACGTTGCTGCTGAGAGGAGGAACACCAGAGTCTGTGGCCTGGACTTTAAACTGAAACGTGTTTAACTCCTCATAGTTAAAAGACTGCAGGCTGACTATATCTCCAGTCTCTGAGTTGATGTTCACCATTGAAGAGAGAGGCAACGAGTTACTGTTACTTTGTGAAATGGAGTAGCTCACCTGACCATTTTGATTGTTGTCTGCATCAATGGCTGAAACGGTTTTTATAACTGCTCCTACCGGACTGTTTTCTTTCACATAGACATTGATTATGTTTTCTGCAAATAGAGGTTTATTATCATTCACATCTGAGACGTGCACATTAATAACGCTCGTGCTGGAGAGAGGTGGGCTGCCCTCATCAGTAGCAGTGATGCTGATGTTGTATTGAGATGCACTCTCTCTGTCAAGAGGGCCGTCCACCACCAACGAATAGTAATTCTTGTAATTAGATTCTAATTTAAAAGGAACATTGTTGGACATTTTACAGTTCACTATCCCATTTTTACCTCCGTCTTTATCAAACACTGAAACAAGTGCAATGGCGGTGCCTATGGCTGCATCCTCCTTCACGGTGTTTAACAGAGAAGTCACTGACATTTCAGGGGCATTGTCGTTGACGTCTAAAACCTCAATCAATAATTTTACATGTGAGGTCATCGGTGAGGAAGCTCCGTCACTTGCTTGTACTCTAATCTCAAAAGCATTGTTTTCTTCAAAGTCTATATTATTCTTATTTGTTACAGTCCCTGTTGTTTGGTCTATAGCAAAGAGATCACTTTGTTTCCCCTGGTCTATTTCTATAAGTGAATATGATATTTTCCCGTTTTGTCCAGCATCTAAGTCAGTAGCATTTAGGGTTATAATCGATGTACCAATATTTGAGTTCTCATACACACTGGCTTTGTAAAGAGTTTGACTGAATACAGGAATATTATCATTAATGTCCAACACATTCACTATTATAGTCATACTGCCTGATTTAGCAGGAGTTCCTCCATCAATAGCAGTCAGTATGAGTTTGATTACAGACTGTTTTTCTCTGTCTAAAACTTTCTGAAGCAGTAATTCGACTGATATACTATCACCTTTGTGTGTAGCAAGAGAGAAGTGTTCATTTTGGCTAAGCTTGTAGCTGTTAATAGTATTTTTACCCACGTCTGCATCGTGAGCCCGTTTTAGCAGAAATTTCACCCCCGCTGCAGCAATCTCTGTAATATTGATTTCCTGTGACTTGCTTAGAAATGACGGTGAATTATCATTTACATCTAATATTATGATTTCAATCCGGTACAGTTTTAAAGGGTTATTAATAACTGCTTCTACACTGAGGGAACATTTGCTCTCGTCGCCGCAGAGCTCCTCTCTGTCTATTCTCTCGTTAACGTACAGGGCACCAGTCTTTAGATTTACCTCGAAGTATTTCCTCTTAGATCCTGCAACGATCTGAAACATGCGGGGCTCCAAATCCTGGACATTGATGTTCAGATCTTTAGCGATATTTCCCACAACAGTCCCCAGATTGACCTCCTCTGAGATGGAGTAAGACAGCTGCCCAGACACCGCTTCCCAGAAACACTCCAGCAGCACGACCAGGAGATATATCCAGCTGGTTCTGATCGGCAAATTCATTATTCCATACATCGAGAAGGAGCATGTAGGCAAATCTGAACAATAACGGCAACTATGAAAAAAAGATCCAGGAAGATATTTCCAACAAATATTACGGCATTTCCACGACCAAACAAGACAACCGCTCTTTGTCGTCCGACCTCTCTTTGTAACAAAGCCCAGAGATGGATCATCCGCTGAATCTGGGAGGAGCCGCGAGCCACGAAGAGACCGTCAAGATGTGACGGTCTACAGTGTCCCCCTGTGGACCGATTTTAAAACTACACCTCAAATCAAACATAAAACAAATATAAATGTGTGAATATTCTCTTTGTTTGTCAAGAGATTGCAAAAATAAGAGACTCAGATACTAAACTACAGCGCTTACCCCACTGATAACTGACATGTATATTGTAAGAATTAATAGTTATTTTTTAATACAGCCTGTTTTAAATATGAACTGAACTTTTAAGCACATCCTTATAGCACTGTCAATCAGATAATGGTTTAGGGACAAACAGAAATGCAAATACTTTTTAAAACTGATTGCAATTGACTACAAATATTACATGGACGGATATATTGGAGAAACACTTTGCCATATGACATTTTGTTCAAGAGTTGTTGCAAAATATATTCGTAAATATATTTTTAAAAACTCTGCATTACAACAAGGAGATTTAGCCTTATTTTATTGGAATTGAAGGCAAGTTTAACTCCAACAACACATGTAGTTCAGCACCACGGATAGCGACTAACACACTGATTTCAAATCAACAACCAAACTTTACAGTAATGTAAAAACTATCAACAAATGAATATCAAGCTCCAAACTGAATAACCATCATTGCTGTCCTTGATAAACATTCCCTCTTAAATGAAAAGGAGAGTTCGTGTAAATGACATGACCGTTAGTACACACACGTCTCTAAACTGACTTAAGTAAAACCACGTCATATCACAGCCATTTTCTCTATTAACAGAACATGTGCAGCAACGCTATTATGTATTTCATTTCTTACCTTGTCATTGTTGGGTAAAGTCTGAGTTCTGGTAAAAGTGTCTCCTCCGTTAATACTGATCAGTTCACCATCTACAGGCGGAAACGGTCCGGGGAAAACCACTACGTCACTCTTCATTGTGTCTGAGCTGAAACACACGTCGTACTGCTGAGTAGATTTAGAGTAAGACCAGCTCCCGTCAGGATGGGTGGTGATCATTGGGGCGCTGTACCTGCTGAAACTGCCGTCTGTCCTGTGGCATTTGACAGCTATTAAACTGATGAGGCTCAGCAGAAAGATCACTGACACCGACACAATGGCGATCAGCAGATACAGGTTCAAATCAGAGAAGCTCTCCTCCTGTATGGTCACATGTCTGAACTGAGTCTGGATGTCAGCTGTGCTTTCAACCACCACCACATCAATAGAGACAGTAGCTGACAGGGAGGGTTCTCCGTTATCAGAAACCAACACCACCAAGGGGTGAGTTTTCAGGTCATTGTCACTCATTCTCCTTTTAGTCCTGATTTCTCCGCTACTGGTTCCGATCCGGAAGAGGTTGTTTCCTTTGGGCTCAGAGAGGTGATACGAAAGCAGCGCATTGTATCCAGAGTCTGCGTCTACAGCCCTGATCTTTGCCACAAAGTATCCCGCCTCAGCAGAATAGGGGATGCTCTCACTGTTAACGGAGCCGTGCTCAGAATAGGGCGCGAGGACTGTTGGATTATTGTCATTTTCATCCAGAATTAAAATGTTCACAGTCACGTTGCTGCTGAGAGGAGGAACACCAGAGTCTGTGGCCTGGACTTTAAACTGAAACGTGTTTAACTCCTCATAGTTAAAAGACTGCAGGCTGACTATATCTCCAGTCTCTGAGTTTATGTTCACCATTGTAGAGAGTGGCAACGAGTTACTGTTACTTTGTGAAATGGAGTAGCTCACCTGACCATTTTGATTGTTGTCTGCATCAATGGCTGAAACGGTTTTTATAACTGCTCCTACTGCACTGTTTTCTTTCACATAGACATTGATTATGTTTTCTGTAAATAGAGGTTTATTATCATTCACATCTGACACGTGCACATTAATAACGCTCGTGCTGGAGAGAGGTGGGCGGCCCTCATCAGTAGCAGTGATGCTGATGTTGTATTGAGATGCACTCTCTCTGTCAAGAGGGCCGTCCACCACCAACGAATAGTAATTCTTGTAATTGGACTCTAATTTAAAAGGAACATTATTGGACATTTTACAGTTCACTATCCCATTTTTACCTCCGTCTTTATCAAATACTGAAACAAGTGCAATGGCGGTGCCTATGGCTGCATCCTCCTTCACGGTGTTTAACAGAGAAGTCACTGACATGTCAGGGGCATTGTCGTTGACGTCTAAAACCTCAATCAATAATTTTGCATGTGAGGTCATCGGTGAGGATGCTCCATCACTTGCTTGTACTCTAATCTCAAAAGCATTATTTTCTTCAAAGTCTATATTCTTTTTATTTGTTACAGTCCCGGTTTTTTCATCAATATCAAACATATCAGTTTTGGTCAAACGGTCTATTTTACTGAATGAGTACACAATTTTTCCGTTTTGGCCTGCATCTAAGTCAGTAGCATTCAGTGTTATTATCGATGTTCCAATCTTGGCGTTCTCATACACACTGGCTTTGTAAAGAGTTTGACTGAATACAGGAGCGTTATCATTAATGTCCAAAATATTCACGATAATGACCATTGTGCCAGATTTATCAGGAGTTCCCCCATCAATAGCAGTCAGTGTGAGTCGAATCACGGATTGTTTTTCACTGTCTAAAACTTTCTGAAGCAGTAATTCAACAGATATACTATCTCCTTTGTGTGTAGCAAGAGAGAAGTGTTCATTTTGGCTAAGCTTGTAGCTGTTAACAGTATTTTTACCAACATCTGCATCGTGAGCCTTTTGCAATGGGAATTTAGCCGCCGCTGCTGTGTTCTCAGTTATGTTAATTTCCTGGGAGGAGCTGGGAAATGACGGTGAATTATCATTCACATCTAATATTATGATTTCAATCCGGTACAGTTTTAAAGGGTTATTAATTACTGCTTCTACACTGAGGGAACATTTGTTCTCGTCGCCGCAGAGCTCCTCTCTGTCTATTCTCTCGTTAACGTACAGGGCACCAGTCTTTAGATTTACCTCGAAGTATTTCCTCTTAGATCCTGCAACGATCTGAAACATGCGGGGCTCCAAATCCTGGACATTGATGTTCAGATCTTTAGCGATATTTCCCACAACAGTCCCCAGATTGACCTCCTCTGAGACGGAGTAAGACAGCTGCCCAGACACCGCTTCCCAGAAACACTCCAGCAGCACGACCAGGAGATATATCCAGCTGGTTCTGCTCGGCAAATTCATTATTCCATACATCGAGAAGGAGCATGTAGGCAAATCTGAACAATAACGGCAACTATGAAAAAAAGATCCAGGAAGATATTTCCAACAAATATTACGGCATTTCCACGACCAAACAAGACAACCGCTCTTTGTCGTCCGACCTCTCTTTGTAACAAAGCCCAGAGATGGATCATCCGCTGAATCTGGGAGGAGCCGCGAGCCACGAAGAGACCGTCAAGATGTGACGGTCTACAGTGTCCCTCCGTGGACGAGTTTTAAAACTACACCTCAAATCCAACATAAAATAAATTGTACACGTGTGAACATTCTCAATGTTCGTCAAGAGATTTCAAAAGACAATGACTCAAATATTAAACTACAACGCTTACCACACTGATTATTACTGACATCCATTTGATATGAATTAAGTCTTTGTTTTAACACAGCCTGTTTTTTAATATTAACTGAAGTTTTAAGCAAATCCTTGTAGCGTTAATATTACACGGACAGTTATATTGGTGAAACACTATGCCATATCATATTGTTCAAGAGTTGTTGCAAAATATATTCGTAATTATATATTATTTTTAAAACTCTATTTCTCAACAAGGAGATTTTGCATCATTTTCTGTAAATGGAATGCACGTTTAAACCATTTAGTTCAGCACCGTGGATAGCGAGTTACACACAGATTGCAAATCAACAACCACCTTTACAGCAATGTAAAAACCATCAACAAATTCATAGCAAGCTACAAATTCAGTTACCATCTTTGCTTTTCTTTATATAAATTCCGTCTTAAATAAAAAGTATACGGTCCATGTAAAAGCCATGACCGTTAGCACACATGTCTCTAACCTGACTTAGTTCAAACCACGACATGTCCTAGCAATATGCTCTATAAACAGAACACGTACAGCAATGATTTAATGTATTTCATTTCTTACCTTGTCTGTGTTGGGTAAAGTCTGAGTTCTGGTAAAAGTGTCTCCTCCGTTAATACTGATCAGCTCACCATCTACAGGCGGAAACGGTCCGGGGAAAACCACTACGTCACTCTTCATTGTGTCTGAGCTGAAACACACGTCGTACTGCTGAGTAGATTTAGAGTAAGACCAGCTCCCGTCAGGGTGGGTGGTGATCATTGGGGCGCTGTACCTGCTGAAACTGCCGTCTGTCCTGTGGCATTTGACAGCTATTAAACTGATGAGGCTCAGCAGGAAGATCACTGACACCGACACAATGGCGATCAGCAGATAGAGGTTCAAATCTGAGAAGCTCTCCTCCTGTATGGGCACATGTCTGAACTGGGTCTGGATGTCAGCTGTGCTTTCAACCACCACCACATCAATAGAGACAGTAGCTGACAGGGAGGGTTCTCCGTTATCAGAAACCAACACCACCAAGGGGTGAGTTTTCAGGTCATTGTCACTCATTCTCCTCTTAGTCCTGATTTCTCCGCTACTGGTTCCGATCCGGAAGAGGTTGTTTCCTTTGGGTTCAGAGAGGTGATACGAAAGCAGCGCATTGTATCCAGAGTCTGCGTCTACAGCCCTGATCTTTGCCACAAAGTATCCCGCCTCAGCAGAATAGGGGATGCTCTCACTGTTAACGGAGCCGTGCTCAGAATAGGGTGCGAGGACTGTTGGATTATTGTCATTGTCATCCAGAATTAAAACGTTCACAGTCACGTTGCTGCTGAGAGGAGGGACACCAGAGTCTGTGGCCTGCACTTTAAACTGAAACGTGTTTAACTCCTCATAGTTAAAAGACTGCAGGCTGACTATATCTCCAGTCTCTGAGTTGATGTTCAACATTGTAGATAACGGGACTGAGTCACTTTTACTTTGCAAAAAGGAATAGCTCACCTGGCCATTTTGACTGATATCGATATCAACTGCAGTTACTGTTTTAATTACTGTTCCTACTGGACTGTTTTCTTTCACATAAATATTAATGAACGGCTCTGAGAAGCGAGGCGGGTTATCATTTACATCAGACACATGCACTGTCACTATGTTGGTTCTGGAGAGAGGCGGAGTCCCTCCATCAGTCGCTACGATAACGACATTGTACTCGGATATAGTCTCTCTGTCAAGCGGACCATTAACTACCAACGAATAATAATTTTTGTAATTTGAGTCTAATTTAAAGGGGGCATCATTTGCAATGACTGCCTTTACTTCACCGTTTTTCCCACCATCTTTGTCCAGCACAGAAACTAGTGCTATAGCAGTTCCTACCCCTGCGTCCTCCTTCACAGTGTTTAGTAGTGACGTCACAGTGATCTCAGGAGCGTTATCATTTAGGTCCAATACTTCTACCAGCACTTTACAATGAGCAGACATTGGAGGCTGCCCTTTGTCACTGACCTGTGCGTGAATCTCAAAGGCAGGATTTTCTTCATAGTCGATCTTACCTCTGACTAAAATTGCACCTGATTTAGAATGCATTTCAAATAACTCTAAAACATGATCCTGACCTTTTTTTCTCAAAGAGTATTCTATCTCCTGGTTTAAACCCTCATCTGCGTCTGTTGCAATAAGAGTGGTCACAGTATACCCTGCTGGTAAGTTTTCAAAAATCTGAACTTTGTACAAAGATCTACTAAACACCGGGTGGTTGTCGTTAATATCCAAAACGTTGATTATGATTTGTGAGGTTCCCGATCTGGATGGATTTCCTCCATCCACTGCCGTTAGTGTGAGTTTTATTACAGAGTCATGCTCTCGATCTAATGATTTCTGCAGTACTAACTCAGCTGACACACTATCTCCCCCTTTTTGAATTTCTAAAGAAAAATAATCATTGTTACTGAGCTTGTATGTAGTAACACCGTTCTTTCCAACATCTGAATCAGATGCCTCTATCAATCCAAATTTCACTCCTGGTAAAGTATTTTCTCCAATGTCTAGTGACTGTAGTTGCTCAGAGAAAACAGGTGCATTGTCATTTATGTCTACTATATTTACCTCGAATCGGTAAAGCTTTAGTGGGTCATTTATCACGGCTTCTACATCGACAGTACATTGTGCAGCCTTCGCACAAAGCTCTTCACGGTCTATTCTTTCGCTGACATAAAGAACACCAGTTTTTAAATGTACGTCGAAATATTTTCTCTTTGTTCCGGCAACGATCTGAAACATACGAGACTCTAAATCCTGGACATTTAGATTTAGATCCTTGGCGATATTTCCAACAGAAGCCCCCGGGTTTACCTCCTCTGATATGGAATAGGAGAGCTGTCCATTCACTGCTTCCCAGCAACAATTCAGCAGCATGACCGCAACATATATCCCAAAAAGCCTCGTTCTGCTTGAGAAATCCATGATTGCTACCAACCGAGAAAAATAATAAGTCCAAGTCAAATCACTCCCGTAAAACAGCTATATTAAAATCAAAGTCTAATTCCTCCAATTTGATCAGGCAACTGGAACATGTTTTCACAATTTCCTCTCTCACCCTGCGTCCCGTAACAAAGCCCGGAGAACATGATCATCATCCTCTGTTTCTGGGAGGAGTCTTGTATATCCTAATCTAACCTACAAATGTCACGGTCTTCACTGTCCCCATGTGGTGACGAGAAAGAACTGCATTCAAATTGACAGACACAATGGAAATGATTTAACAACTAAGCCAAATGAGCATTTTAATATCAATAATGATATGTTTAAGTATTTAAAACAATCACAATGTATGCATTTTGACAAATCTTTATACTTGTTTTGTTCTCTTTATTGCTTTTCTATTTTATCCAAACCAATAGAGATGAACTAATATGCCAGCTAGATTGAGGCAACCATACAGAAATGACAGGAAACTATGAGTAAAACAAAACAACACATTGAAGATACATACATAATTGTAACTGGTTGTTCTTAAACAAATTGCAATAGTTCCCTATTTTGTAAAATAAAACGGCAAAGGAAACAGGCGTACGAAATGTAAATTATGATTTCTTCCCAAACTGTTATGAGACGGGGTAGACATCCTTCATGTTTAAATACAGAGATGTCTTAAACAAATATGCAAATACATGCGGCGTGGAACGAACCTATCTTCTTTCCATTGGACACATGTTCCATGCTGCATTTCCTGACCCCACACAACACCGTGGTGCTAGAATAGCACCACGGACAGCGGTAAACACTTATTTGGAAACGTTAGGATTTATGGCATTTACAAACTTTTATTGTTACTATAATTTATGTTACTACTGAGATTTTCAAAAAAAGTCCGAAGCAAAACACACATTCATGAATACAGGGTGGGAAAGTATCGACAAGTCATTTAACTTCACATACAATAAATATAAACACAAAGCCTTTTCAGCCTCATCTTTCGAGAGTTTTCTATCTCTTTATATTTTGTTTCTTACCTTGTCTGTGTTGGGTAAAGTCTGAGTTCTGGTAAAAGTGTCTCCTCCGTTAATACTGATCAGTTCACCATCTACAGGCGGAAACGGGCCGGGGAAAACCACTACGTCACTCTTCATTGTGTCTGAGCTGAAACACACGTCGTACTGCTGAGTAGATTTAGAGTAAGACCAGCTCCCGTCAGGGTGGGTGGTGATCATTGGGGCGCTGTACCTGCTGAAACTGCCGTCTGTCCTGTGGCATTTGACAGCTATTAAACTGATGAGGCTCAGCAGAAAGATCACTGACACCGACACAATGGCGATCAGCAGATAGAGGTTCAAATCAGAGAAGCTCTCCTCCTGTATGGTCACATGTCTGAACTGAGTCTGGATGTCAGCTGTGCTTTCAACCACCACCACATCAATAGAGACAGTAGCTGACAGGGAGGGTTCTCCGTTATCAGAAACCAACACCACCAAGGGGTGAGTTTTCAGGTCATTGTCCCTCATTCTCCTCTTAGTCCTGATTTCTCCGCTACTGGTTCCGATCCGGAAGAGGTTGTTTCCTTTGGGCTCAGAGAGGTGATACGAAAGCAGCGCATTGTATCCAGAGTCTGCGTCTACAGCCCTGATCTTTGCCACAAAGTATCCCGCCTCAGCAGAATAGGGGATGCTCTCACTGTTAACGGAGCCGTGCTCAGAATAGGGCGCGAGGACTGTTGGATTATTGTCATTTTCATCCAGAATTAAAACGTTCACTGTCACGTTGCTGCTGAGAGGAGGAACACCAGAGTCTGTGGCCTGTACTTTAAACTGAAACGTGTTTAACTCCTCATAGTTAAAAGACTGCAGGCTGACTATATCTCCAGTCTCTGAGTTAATGTTCAACATTGTAGATAACGGGACTGAGTCTCTTTTACTTTGCAAAAAGGAATAGCTCACCTGGCCATTTTGACTGATATCGACATCAACTGCAGTCACTGTTTTAATTACTGTTCCTACTGGACTGTTTTCTTTCACATACATATTAATGAACGGCTCTGAGAAGCGAGGTGGGTTATCATTAACATCAGACACATGCACTGTCACTATGTTGGTTCTGGAGAGAGGCGGAGTCCCTCCATCAGTCGCTACGATAACGACATTGTACTCGGGTATAGTCTCTCTGTCAAGCGGACCATTAACTACCAACGAATAATAATTTTTGTAATTTGTGTCTAATTTAAAGGGGACATCATTTGCAAGGACTGCCTTTACTTCACCGTTTTTCCCACCATCTTTGTCCAGCACAGAAACTAGTGCTATAGCAGTTCCTACCTCTGCGTCCTCCTTCACAGTGTTTAGTAGTGACGTCACAGTGATCTCAGGAGCGTTATCATTTAGGTCCACCACTTCTACCAGCACTTTGCAATGAGCAGACATCGGAGGCTGTCCTTTGTCACTGACCTGTGCGTGGATCTCAAAGGCAGGATTTAGTTCAAAGTCGATCTTACCTCTGACTAAAATTGCACCAGACTTGGAATCAATTTGAAATACATCTAAAATGTGATCCTGGCCTTTACTTCTCAATGAATATTCAATTTCAGCATTTAATCCCTCATCTGTGTCTGTTGCATTCAGAACTATTACAGTCTTACCAATTTCTAAGTTCTCAGAAATCCGTGCCTTGTATAAAGAGCTAGTGAAAACCGGGGCATTATCGTTATTATCTAAAACATTAATGATGATTTGAGATGTTCCTGATTTAGGTGGATTGCCACCGTCGACAGCAGTCACTGTTAGTCTTACAGTATTTTGTTTTTCTCGGTCTAATCCTTTCTGGAGCACAAGTTCGGCAGACACACTTTCTTCCCCCTTGTGCTCCTCTAAATAAAAATAATCATTTGTACTGAGCTTGTAAGTACTAACACTATTCTTTCTAACATCGAGATCTAACGCCCCTATAAATCCAAATTTCCCTCCTGGCACAGTGCTTTCAGCAATGTTAAGAGACTGCACATTCTCAGGGAAATATGGTGCATTGTCATTTATATCAACTATATTTACCTCGAATCGGTAAAGCTTCAGTGGATTGTTTATCACGGCCTCTACATCGACAGTGCATGTTGTAGCCTTCGCACAAAGCTCCTCACGGTCGATTCTTTCCTTGACATAAAGAACGCCCGTTTTTAAATGTACGTCGAAATATTTTCTCTTTGATCCGCTTAAAATCTGAAACATACGTGCCTCCAATTCGTGTACATTAAGATTTAGATCTTTAGCGAGATTTCCCACAGAAGTCCCCGGGTTTACCTCCTCTGACACAGAGTAAGAGAGCTGCCCAGACACCGCTTCCCAGCAACAATCCAAAAGAACAAGGACTATATAAATCCCAAAGGGGCTCCGTATCCTCCGCAGTGACATATTTGTATCCAACGTGAACAGAGCATATGGATGCTTATCTCCAAAATCCCGTTTTATCATTAAGGATGAAACCAAGTGCCAAAATCCAGTTCCTTGCTTGTTTAAGGGGTAACAGACGAAATGATGTCCACTCAAGCTATAGTCTTTCACTGCGCCTCTTTGTAACAAAGCTGAGCGAAACAGAATTATCCTCTGAATGTGGGAGGAGCCTGAAGCAACCAAGAGGCACTGAAAATGTGATGGTCTACAATGTCCCCGTGTGGACATTTAAAATCATTACTTTCAACACTGAAAACAAAAACAAAAATCACTTAATATCTGAACTCTCAAGAAAAGATACGTAATTGAAAAACATAAAATAACTGTCCAAGTGCCCAATTAACGTAACGAAATATTCGTATTTGTACAAAAACAGGATACAAATATAAATTACAAATAGACCATACTGCATTCTCCGTTTCTTGTTAAGCGTATGCACCATGGCAATGAGATTATGATTCAAAGCAATGATTCTCATTCTGATTATCACACAATCAATTGTGGTGAAATCTCTTCGACATCACGTATCAATAATAATAAAACAATGTAAGCAACTTGGTAACACTTATTAACACCTCAACTAATATGCATTAAAGTCAAATATAATGCATTTATAATGCTTTATATCACTAAAACAGAAATGCTACTTTCTGGTTCACAAAATATATCGATATATTTCCAACAATTGTTTACATTGTTATGATACAAAATATTATAGATGTGACTCAGTTATTCGTGGCTTGTGGATGCTCGTGATACACACTATATCAACTAGTAAGGACACATGTTATGTTGCAATAGTTCATGCATTTATCATAGTTCCTGCTTCATCATGAGTCATTATTTTGCATTGTTACAGAATTGTAGTTTGTTATGCACTCGTAAAATATTCTAAACGGTAGCGCTCATTTCAGCACCATGGACAACGAAATAGAAGTACTGTAGTGCTCTCGGAAGTATTTTGTTACTTCCACAGTACCTTAGCCCATGATTCGAAAACAACACATTTTTAAAAAACTGTTATAAATAACAATGTTGAAAGTTATCCGAAATAATTTGCGTATCAGGTATAAGTAAAGAGGAGCACGGAGGAACATGTTCCCTTTCAGCGGTACACCAGTAGAATTAAATAGCACATATGAAACGTGTTGCTTTTTCATATTTGTCTTACCTTGTCATTGTTGGGTAAAGTCTGAGTTCTGGTAAAAGTGTCTCCTCCGTTAATACTGATCAGTTCACCATCTACAGGCGGAAACGGGCCGGGGAACACCACTACGTCACTCTTCATTGTGTCTGAGCTGAAACACACGTCGTACTGCTGAGTAGATTTAGAGTAAGACCAGCTCCCGTCAGGGTGGGTGGTAATCATTGGGGCGCTGTACCTGCTGAAACTGCCGTCTGTCCTGTGGCATTTGACAGCTATTAAACTGATGAGGCTCAGCAGAAAGATCACTGACACCGACACAATGGCGATCAGCAGATACAGGTTCAAATCAGAGAAGCTCTTCTCCTGTATGGGCACATGTCTGAACTGAGTCTGGATGTCAGCTGTGCTTTCAACCACCACCACATCAATAGAGACAGTAGCTGACAGGGAGGGCTCTCCGTTATCAGAAACCAACACCAGCAAGGGGTGAGTTTTCAGGTCATTGTCACTCATTCTCCTCTTAGTCCTGATTTCTCCGCTACTGGTTCCAATCCGGAAGAGGTTGTTTCCTTTGGGCTCAGAGAGGTGATACGAAAGCAGCGCATTGTATCCAGAGTCTGCGTCTACAGCCCTGATCTTTGCCACAAAGTATCCCGCCTCAGCAGAATAGGGGATGCTCTCACTGTTAACGGAGCCGTGCTCAGAATAGGGCGCGAGGACTGTTGGATTATTGTCATTTTCATCCAGAATTAAAACGTTCACAGTCACGTTGCTGCTGAGAGGAGAAACACCAGAGTCTGTGGCCTGCACTTTAAACTGAAACGTGTTTAACTCCTCATAGTTAAAAGACTGCAGGCTGACTATATCTCCAGTCTCTGAGTTGATGTTCAACATTGTAGATAACGGGACTGAGTCACTTTTACTTTGCAAAAAGGAATAGCTCACCTGGCCATTTTGACTGATATCGATATCAACTGCAGTCACTGTTTTAATTACTGCTCCTACTGGACTATTTTCTTTCACATAAATATTAATGAATGGCTCTGAGAAGTGAGGCGGGTTATCATTTACATCAGACACATGCACTGTCACTATGTTGGTTCTGGAGAGAGGCGGAGTCCCTCCATCAGTCGCTACGATAACGACATTGTACTCGGATATAGTCTCTCTGTCAAGCGGACCATTAACTACCAACGAATAATAATTTTTGTAATTTGTGTCTAATTTAAAGGGGGCATCATTTGCAATGACTGCCTTTACTTCACCGTTTTTCCCACCATCTTTGTCCAGCACAGAAACTAGTGCTATAGCAGTTCCTACCTCTGCGTCCTCCTTCACAGTGTTTAGTAGTGACGTCACAGTGATCTCAGGAGCGTTATCATTTAGGTCCAATACTTCTACCAGTACTTTACAGTCTGCTGACATCGGAGGCTGCCCTTTGTCACTGGCCTGTGCGTGGATCTCAAAGGCAGGATTTAGTTCAAAGTCGATCTTACCTCTGACTAAAATTGCACCAGACTTGGAATCAATTTGAAATAAATCTAAAATGTGATCCTGGCCTTTACTTCTCAATGAATATTCAATTTCAGCATTTAATCCCTCATCTGTGTCTGTTGCATTCAGAACTATTACAGTTTTACCAATTTCTAAATTCTCAGAAATCCGTGCCTTGTATAAAGAGCTAGTGAAAACTGGAGCATTGTCGTTATTATCTAAAACATTAATGATCATTTGAGACGTTCCTGATTTAGGTGGATTGCCACCGTCGACAGCAGTCACTGTTAATCTTACAGTATTTTGTTTTTCTCGGTCTAAACCTTTCTGAAGTACAAGCCGGGCAGACACACTTTCTCCTCCTTTTTGAAGCTCTAAAGAAAAATAATCATTTGTACTGAGCTTGTAAGTACTAACACTATTCTTACCAACGTCGAGATCTGACGCCCCTATGAATCCAAATTTCCCTCCTGGCACAGTGCTTTCAGCAATGTTAAGAGACTGCACATTCTCAGGGAAATATGGTGCATTGTCATTTATATCAACTATATTTACCTCGAATCGGTAAAGCTTCAGTGGATTGTTTATCACGGCCTCTACATCGACAGTGCATGTTGTAGCCTTCGCACAAAGCTCCTCACGGTCGATTATTTCCTTGACATAAAGAACGCCCGTTTTTAAATGTACGTCGAAATATTTTCTCTTTGATCCGCTTACAATCTGAAACATACGTGCCTCCAATTCGTGTACATTAAGATTTAGATCTTTAGCGAGATTTCCCACAGAAGTCCCCGGGTTTACCTCCTCTGACACAGAGTAAGAGAGCTGCCCAGACACCGCTTCCCAGCAACAATCCAAAAGAACAAGGACTATATAAATCCTAAAGGCGCTCCGTATCCTCCGCAGTGACATATTTGTATCCAACGTGAACAGAGCATATGGATGCTTATCTCCAAAATCCCGTTTTATCATTAAGGATGAAACTAAGTGCCAAAATCCATGTCCTTGCTTGTTTAAGGGGTAACAGACGAAATGATGTCCACTCAAGCTATAGTCTTTCACTGCACTTCTTTGTAACAAAGCTGAGCGAAACAGAATTATCCTCTGAATGTGGGAGGAGCCTGAAGCAACCAAGAGGCACTGAAAATGTGATGGTCTACAATGTCCCCGTGTGGTCATTTAAAATCATTACTTTCAACACTGAAAACAAAAACAAAAATCACTTAATATCTGAACTCTCAAGAAAAGATACGTAATTGAAAAACACAAAATAACTGTCCAAGTGCCCAATTAACGTAACGAAATATTCGTATTTGTACAAAAACAGGATACAAATATAAATTACAAATAGACCATACTGCATTCTCCGTTTCTTGTTAAGCGTATGCACCATGGCAATGAGATTATGATTCAAAGCAATGATTCTCATTCTGATTATCACACAATCAATTGTGGTGAAATCTCTTCGACATCACGTATCAATAATAATAAAACAATGTAAGCAACTTGGTAACACTTATTAACACCTCAACTAATATGCATTAAAGTCAAATATAATGCATTTATAATGCTTTATATCACTAAAACAGAAATGCTACTTTCTGGTTCACTAAATATATCGATATATGTCCATTTTTTTTTTACATTGTTATGATACAAAATATTATAGATGTGACTCAGTTATTCGTGGCTTGTGGATGCTCGTGATACACACTACATCAACTGTAGTAAGGACACATGTTATGTTGCAATAGTTCATGCATTTATCATAGTTCCTGCTTCATCATGAGTCATTATTTTGCATTGTTACAGAATTGTATTTTGTTATGCACTCGTAAAATATTCTAAACGGTAGCGCTCATTTCAGCACCATGGACAACGAAATAGAAGTACTGTAGTGCTCTCGGAAGTATTTTGTTACTTCCACAGTACCTTAGCCCATGATTCGAAAACAACACATTTTTAAAAAACTGTTATAAATAACAATGTTGAAAGTTATCCGAAATAATTTGCGTATAAGTAAAGAGGAGCACGGAGGAACATGTTCCCTTTCAGCGGTACACCTGTAGAATTAAATAGCACATATGAAACGTGTTGCTTTTTCATATTTGTCTTACCTTGTCTGTGTTGGGTAAAGTCTGAGTTCTGGTAAAAGTGTCTCCTCCGTTAATACTGATCAGTTCACCATCTACAGGCGGAAACGGTCCGGGGAAAACCACTACGTCACTCTTCATTGTGTCTGAGCTGAAACACACGTCGTACTGCTGAGTAGATTTAGAGTAAGACCAGCTCCCGTCAGGGTGGGTGGTGATCATTGGGGCGCTGTACCTGCTGAAACTGCCGTCTGTCCTGTGGCATTTGACAGCTATTAAACTGATGAGGCTCAGCAGAAAGATCACTGACACCGACACAATGGCGATCAGCAGATACAGGTTCAAATCAGAGAAGCTCTTCTCCTGTATGGTTACATGTCTGAACTGGGTCTGGATGTCAGCTGTGCTTTCAACCACCACCACATCAATAGAGACAGTAGCTGACAGGGAGGGTTCTCCGTTATCAGAAACCAACACCACCAAGGGGTGAGTTTTCAGGTCATTGTCACTCATTCTCCTCTTAGTCCTGATTTCACCGCTACTGGTTCCGATCCGGAAGAGGTTGTTTCCTTTGGGCTCAGAGAGGTGATACGAAAGCAGCGCATTGTATCCAGAGTCTGCGTCTACAGCCCTGATCTTTGCCACAAAGTATCCCGCCTCAGCAGAATAGGGGATGCTCTCACTGTTAACGGAGCCGTGCTCAGAATAGGGCGCGAGGACTGTTGGATTATTGTCATTTTCATCCAGAATTAAAACGTTCACAGTCACGTTGCTGCTGAGAGGAGGGACACCAGAGTCTGTGGCCTGCACTTTAAACTGAAACGTGTTTAACTCCTCATAGTTAAAAGACTGCAGGCTGACTATATCTCCAGTCTCTGAGTTGATGTTCACCATTGAGGACAACGGATTACTACGATCTAAAAGAGAATAGCTAACGTGTCTGTTTTGGTCAACGTCAGCATCAGTTGCAGTCACTGTTTTAATGACTCCTCCCACTGCACTGTTTTCCTTCACATAGACATTAATTAGCGGCTCTGGGAACAGCGGTGCATTATCATTTATATCAGACACGTGTATGGAAAGTATGCTCGTGCTGGAGAGTGATGGGGTTCCTTTATCGGTGGCCACTATGGTTACATTGTAGATAGAGACTCTCTCTCTGTCCAGGGGCCCGTCAACTAACAAAGAATAATAATTCTTGTAGTTTGTTTCGAGTTTAAGTGGGACCTCGTTTTTAATTAGAATTTTCACATCACCGTTTTCCCCACCATCCTTATCGAGGACTGACACTAGAGCAACTACAGTGCCTACCTCAGCGTCCTCTTTCACTGTGGTGTGTAGTGACGTCACGGTGATCTCAGGAGCATTATCGTTTATGTCCATTACCTCTACCAGCACTTTACAGTGAGCGGACATTGGAGGCTGCCCTTTATCACTGGCTTCTACACGTATCTCAAAAGCTTTTTTTTCTTCAAAGTCAATATTACCTTTTACCTTAATAACACCCGTCTGACTATCAATTTCAAACATATCAAGTACGTGATCTTGATCTTTGCTTCTTAGTGAATATACAATGTCACTGTTCAGGCCCTCATCTGCATCTGTGGCGTTCACAGTGATTACTATTGTACCGAGAGGCGTGTTTTCTGAAACTTCAGTCTTATACAACGTCTGGGTGAATATTGGAAGGTTATCGTTATTGTCTAAAACATGAACAACGATTTGTGAAATGCCTGATTTTGGAGGATTTCCTCCATCTACCGCGGTCAGTGTCATTGTGATCACAGGTTGCTTCTCTCGGTCTAAAGCTTTCTGCAAAACTAACTCGGCAGACACACTGTCCCCTTCTTTGTGCAGTGCCAAGGAGAAATGCTCATTTTGGCTTAATTTGTAATTACTGACTCCATTTCTCCCCACATCTACATCAGTTGCTTGAGATAATGCGAATTTCACCCCTGGTAAAGAGCTCTCTGCGATGTACATATTTTGCAAATCGGTCGTAAACAATGGAGCATTGTCATTAATATCTAAAATATCTACATCGATACGGTAAAGCTTCAACGGGTTATTAATGACAGCCTCTTCACTGACTGAGCATTTCAGTTCCTCTGCGCAAAGCTCCTCTCTGTCTATTCTCTCACTGACATATAGTACACCAGTCTTTACATTTACCTCGAATAATTTTCTCTTTGATCCGGTAACAATTTGAAACATGCGTGATTCCAAGTCCTGTGATTTAAGGTTTAGGTCCTTTGCGATATTTCCAACAGGAGTCCCCGGGTTCACCTCCTCTGAGACTGAATAGGAGAGCTGCCCCGACACGGTTTCCCAGTGACAATCCAGTAGAAAGACTCCTAGAAATATCCCAAAATAGCTCCGTCCACAAGGCAAAGACATGTTTCTGTTCAATGTAAAAAAAAAAATCATAAATAAGGCTCAGATATTTCTGAGCTCAGATATTTCAAACCGTATGGAAGATATCGACGAAGTGAGCTTTGAATATAATTCTGCTGTTTTCCACCGTCCTGCCTTTATAACAAAGACTGTATAGATTGGGTCCAATCGCCTGAAAACGGGAGGGGCCTAGGTCTGTAAGAACCGAGTGCTCTGTCTCTTGATGGATCAACAGCGGCGCTATGTGGCGAAATAGAAAACATCTATAGATGTGAGTGAAAATGTAATGTTGTCTCCTCTTAAGCAGAATTTACCTCACACCATGAAATATTGATTATCATATGTGCTGCTCAACCATTTTCTAAAAATATAATTTCAGCACAACGGACAACACACCCAAGAGCAATTATTTAAATCTCTCTCTCTCTCTCTCTCTCTCTCTCTCTCTCTCTCTCTCCTCTCTCTCTCTCTCTCTCTCTCTCTCCTCTCTCTCTCTCTCCTCTCTCTCTCTCTCTCCTCTCTCTCTCTCTGCCGTCCTCTCTCTCTCTCTCTCTCTCTCTCTCTCTCTCTCTCTCTCTTTCATATATATGTATTCATATGCTATCTGGGGACTTTGTTTGTTAGTTATTTGGGTATTCCAAAGGCAATTTGTGAATTGCACCAAGGATCCCTGTGATACTTGCATCCTGCATTTTTGACTTGTTTTGTGTTATTGTGTTGTATTAACACACATTTGTATGAATTCATTCCTGGAAGAAAACACAGTGCATTAAAACAACTGCAACAGGAAGCTGAACAGTAGCCAAAACATTTTAAAATAATAATACATTTTCCTCCCACTGCTTTCATTTCTCTCTCTTTTCCTTTTTTATTTTATTTTTCATTCTTTAGGGTAATACATAAACATAATTGGACCCTATTGTTGTGCTGCATAAACATCCTTGAGCTTTAGTGTATTGTACCGTTCCTCCGTATTTCCACAGAGACAGTAGTCATGAGTTTATGAACGTTCTCTCGTTTGTAATCCCAGGATTAAGCCCTGGCTTCAGAAACTCCTGTCCTATTTCCATTCTGTACGAAACATGATTTGATTTGCAAATATTAATAACCATCACGCACTGAGCTGCTGTCATCCGTAAACTCCAAAATCCAATGATAATAATAGCTCACAATGCATGTGCTCAATTCTCCTAATGTCGGACGCAGAAAATAGTATGCGGTATACAGAGTAAAATGAACGTCTAGGTTACTTGTTTATACACACACACACACACACACACACACACACACACACACACACACACACACACACACACACACACACACACACACACACACACACACACACACACACACACACACACACACACACACACACACACACACACAAACACACACACCACCTGGCCCATCAGACCCAGACTTCCCATGATGAAATTCAATGATTCATAGTTTATTTGTAGGTCACTGTCTGTACTGCACTGGCCTTAAAGGACTTTAGTCTGGATTATTTTTCTCAAATAATCAACATGACACACATGGGCGACCAATACTGCAGATTACTCAGCACTATAAAGATAATGTTTTACCACATATTTTGCTCTGTGGCTTGCAGGTATTGACTTTGTTTTGTAGGTTAAATGGAAATAGCCATTTACGTAGGTCCTGAAAGACATGTACTACAATCAGTCATACCAAGATATAACAACAGCTATACAAGTGTCTATAATTAGCTTAGTCTTGCATTGCCCACACAAAGTATTGTAATATAAGATATCGTTCTGAATCCAGCAAAGTCAGGGCCTGTTACTGAGCATGCTCTGTAGGCAATGTGGAGGAAACCCTGATTATGTCATGGAGACATAAAAAGAGGCTGACCACATCTCCCCCTCTTCCAATGCCACATACAGCTCCTCTGGGAAGCATGCAGAGAGGTAAATTCATCCATTAATAGCTCTGTATATGCACCAATGCAGAAACTAATATCATTAAGTTTGAATTGAAAATGAGGACAATAATTGAGATTTCATCAATTAACTCTGTATTCATTGATGATAGTCATATTTCCTGAGGATATGATCATTTGCTGCATAATTAATAATGAATAAATGGGGGTTTGGAAAAACACACAGTACTCACTCCCTGAAACCAGGGAAATGTGCATAATAAACCTAGTGGGTAAATACATGTGTGCCTTTTAACCTGCTTCTCTGTCTGTAGTTCCCTCATCACGTGATTAAGTTAAAAGGAGGAACAGTATAGGCTGCACCATGAGCAGTGTGATCAAAGGGGCAGAGGAAGCGGAAGGAGAGGGGAGGGGGTGGCAGAGGCGGAAGCAGTCAACAGCACTTTTTAAGGCGTGTTCACTGCATTATTAAAGGTCTAACTCTACATATAGCGACCAAATAAGCTTATATTTCTCCTCAATAAGAATCATGTAATGATGGACCTTTGCATAGTCATTAGCTGTGTGTGTGCTTGTGAGTAAATGTGTCTTATAAGGGCATGTACTGTACTGTTCATCTGTGTGTGAGTAGATGGGGGAAGGGTGCTGCACATGCTCCAAGGCAGGTCCCCCGCCCCTTTTCTCTCTCCTTCTGCACAGCTCTCTTGTCTCCATAGCAACACCATCTCAGGCACAGACATGGTGCACAAACATACACCCTTCTACATCCAGAAGCCTATTGGTCTATTTTTTCTACGAGTGCAATAGTATAAAAATGAACACACTTCATAGGATGTTCTACCCACTTCTAAATGTGTCTCTGCTACTCTACTGTATACTTTCACATAGCCCTTTCATCACACTGAACAAACAAGAACACATTGTGACACACACACACACACACACACACACACACACACACACACACACACACACACACACACACACACACACACACACACACACACACACACACACACACACACACACACACACACACACACACACACACACACACACACACACACACTCAAAAACAACTAATACCAGGCTGTCCACAGTTGCAGTTGTGTTGCTCATGCATTGATAATGTAGCACTGCAGCAGCATATTCACTATGACAGATTCACTTTAGCAGCAGTGCCGGCTTCTTGTTCCACCCCCACAGCCCCACAGAAAGCCTGACCTTTGTATCCAGCCAGGCCCAACCCAATCCTCTCTGGTCCAGGGCTCTGGGGACCACCCCCACTCCTGCAGTCTGCACACTACATCCTGCTTTGTGTGACGAGATACTGATGTCATTTAGCTATTTCTGTGTGGAGCAGAGCTCATCACGGCACAAGGGGGCAACCTAGTCCCTGTGCATGTTTCACTCAGTACTAACCCTCCAGTTATATATCATGCTTTTTGTCTAGATGTAATCTTTTTTTGCTTTTCCTTTGTGCAGAGACTTATTTAAAGGGGCATTTTTTCTGGCGACTCTCTGATAAACAGCTGTGATACGACTCATGGAGCATTTGATTTTTGAAATGTGCTTGTTTATGACTTTGTATGAACCCCACACAAATAGTACTCTCCTAGACCACTATACTCACACTGGCATGCACACCAACAGCTATACATGACCAGATGCCAGAGGTTAACACCTGAACATCAGCAATGATACAAAGACAGAGAAAGAAAGGGAGAGAGAAAGGGAGGTTGGAGACCATAAATCACTCCTATTTAATCCAACTATCACTTAATCATTTACTTCCAAATCTGCAACTGCACTGGTTTCTGGAGTAAGTAGGACAGGGGCAGGTCCAGGGAAACATGAGCCGGAACAAAATGAAAACCAGGACACAGCAATATGGAGCTTGCCCAAACACACACACGTGCACATACACTAGAGATAAAACTTGAGGCACACCAACATGGTGTTCACTCATTTGGAAAGTATGCCCACAAATCACATAATGAGTTACTCTACTGTAAAATAACAGACGAGAAGCAGCGTGTTATTGAGGCTCGGGTTCTATTTGATGAGCTGTCATCGCTTAATGAAGGAGATATTTACATTTGAACTCGGCACACAGGCCTATTATTGCAATACATTTTCTAAACAACCCTTTGTTTGTTTCTTCACAAGTTGATGGACTGTTACAACGTATGTTGTTTTGTTGCCTCTCTTTCAAACGGTAGCCATTGCTTACAATACATTTATTAATTTATGTAATTATTTACCTTTTTTGTTTTATTTATTATCTCCATTTCGTCTTATAGTTTATTTGTTGTGCTCTTTTGAGTCTTGGATTACAAATGATTTCAGCTTTATTGAAAATGAGGTTACTGCCTCAATGTGTTTCCACAATATAAACGTTGAATTTAGAAATAATATATAAACATCATTTTAAAATCCTGCTATTATAATTTCAGTTGTTACACAAAGTCAACAGACAGGGTGAGTTAATAAACTTATAACAATGAATATAGTCATTCATGGAAAGCATCTATATAGAGTACTGCAGGAAGGAATCCTCAGGGTGTGTGTGGTGTTCATATATTTCTGTGTATACAAGAGGTGTGACATGGTAATGGTAAAAGAGATAAACAAAAAGATAAACTATGTGTCCATGAATTGTACAGAACTTAAAATGTCCAAATGTATCTCATATATATATATTTTAAAATCATCAAATGTAGCTAAAAGCATGTAGAAGCAGGGGTACTTTCAAGGTTTACTTTGCAACAGTAGACCATTAATCAAAAATGTCAATAAAACAGGATGTAAAACAGGCTTTGGAAGCAGCAAAGCTAGCATGGGAATCTGATTGGTCAGCTAGAATCAATGTGACTGTAATGGACACTCTGATTGGCTCAACATTGTGCCTGGAGACAAAGGCAGTGTCTGATGGATCTCTGCTTTCACAGGGTGTACCCATAATAGATTCACTACACCCCCCCCCCTCTTGTATCCATGGTGACGCAGATGCAGCCGTCAGCGCCCCTCCCTGCACCCCCCTAAACCGCACCCATCTTTGTGAGCCCATATACCAAGGACATAACCAAATATACGCGTTACATTTGTCTAAAGTGCATATATTTTCCACATTGTTCCAAACATTTCATATAAGGTCCCCCTCCCTACTCTCTTTCTCTTCTATTCTCTCTCTCTATCTCAATCTCTTATTCCCAGTCAAGCACAGGGACAGCATGAACCAACATTTTTTTTATGAGATTAAGAATAAGCTAGTAATAAATATAAACTAATCTAGCTTCATAGTCAGGCATGGATAACCTCGATTTGTCAATCAAACTGTTCACTGAGGGGGAGAGAATAGGCATTAATGGCTTTAATCAGCACGAAAAATGGGACAGGATCAGCTTTCTGTGGATCAATACTAACACAGAAAACTCAATAATAATATCAGTCAATAGACTGCCCCATACAGAGTGGCATCATGCTAAATAATTGAATGTATTGACACAGACACACATAAGGGGCAAAAGAAAAATGCATGTCATTTATACTTTTCGCCACAAGGGGGGGCTTTTTTACCCCTCTTTTTTTTCTCTATAGCAGTTTCCACAGACAGACTGATGTTAGAGGCAGGCACTGCTTTAAAACCTCATATCAGATTAGCACGCTCACACACTCCAAAACATTATATTTGTGGTACTGAGATACTAGCAACCTTGGTGTCAGCCGCACATTTCCTCTTAGTTTAGTTTATTTAGTTTTTTCGAGCGTGTAAAACCAAAGAAAATACAAATGAAACAAAAGATGATACATACATGATACAGTATTATACAAATGAATGCAATAACAAAACGAAATATGTAATTAATAATTGAATAATCTGTAGTATTATTGTCTGATATCAATAAACAACAAAGCTTTAGCTAATTACACGTCCGACCCCTTCTCCCTTTTTTTTTCTTTTGTTATTACTTAATATATGTTAACATACAATATAAATGTATACTTATAATCTTGAATAATTGATAAAATCATTCATATAATATATACAGGCAAGTTAGGAGAATGCGGAAATTAAAATGTCCTCCTTCTTAGATGGGGATGGAGATGTGGATGTTTCTAACAATACCTGCACATTCCCACCCAGCCTGATACATATCAAAACAAAGAGGGAATAACCGAGAGATAAATCCATCAGCCACAACTGACGACTATGCAGAATATCCTTTATAGAGAACTCTATACTTTATATCATTCACATATTACGAGTAATTACACAACTGCAACTATAAAGCTTAGTGTATCCACACACACACACACACACACACACACACACACACACACACACACACACACACACACACACACACACACACACACACACACACACACACACACACACACACACACACACACACACACACACACACACACACACACACACACACACACACACACACACACTTATATTTCGCATACATTAGCAAACTAAACCTACATGTATTGATGTAGCATTGTGTAATGTCTATTTTTAGTTTCTTATCAGTTATGCAGTATACGCAGCAGGCAGTGCTGCAAGTGAAGTGCAATGCAGGTGCAGGCCTGATGCGCTAGGGCTTGGCCCATTTCTTTAAAAAAAAAAAGAGGTCTGAATAATAGAGGAGAGTGCTGGCCTGCAGAGAATCTGATGGAAACAGCTGAAATGGCTTTGTGAGGCTGCTCCACTTCCCGCAGAAAGAGAACTATTTATAAAAATAATGACTTGCCAACCAATCATTTAAGATTTAAGCCTCTGTTGCTGCCGGTCTCCGAGAATAGCAAACACAATCTTCCACTCTCATCAGTATCAAAACGTAAACACCTACATGGCCATCCCACTAGCATGTGTAGCAACAGAAGCTTTTTATGATGTGGTTAGTATGTTAAGTGCACCATGAGTGTGCAATTTAGCTTAAATATGTGTGTGTGTTACAAATGCTAGCAAGGCTTCCGACATGCAGATACATTAAGGTTATTATCACCTCAATCAGGCCAACGTTTATACAGATTAACAATAGCAGAATGAAAAATAAATAATAAGCAGTCTGCACATAAGTCTGAGATTTAAAGGTGAGTGTCATCCTAGCTTTCTCTCTGTTGCCCTGTCAAAGCTACTCCTCATGGCATCATTAAGATGATTCCACTTAATCGCATTAGAGGAGTAACATAGAATTATTACTTTACACACTTTGCAGAGGCCTTAATCCAGGGCAAGTGGGAATACTGACAGCAGCAGCAGAATAGAAGAAGGCTTCGACAGGAATTTCATATTTGTAACACCTGAAGAAACACTGATCATGTTTTAGTTACTAACCATACAGCATATCATATAATGTCCTAGTGATATGTACTGCAGGGCTGGATCGCAACATATTTCTGTTTTACTGGTCACTGAGTATTCTTCTTTCTTTTTCTTTCTTTTCTTTCACATATTTGCTTCATAAGAATCACTACCAGTTCATTTTATTTCTCTAGTTCACAGTTATAGGACAAAGCAAAGTGAATCAGGATTAAGTTGAACATAAGGGAGTAAACAAGGGCTTAGGGAACAATTATGATCTAGTCTTATTGCAAAGACCCCATTTACTGTAGTCTGTAAACAAGCAGACCAAACTCCTTGTTGTTTTGGTTTTCTTTCTTTTTTTAACGCCCTTTGATGTCTCTATCTTCTCTTGTTTTGCTCCTCTACTCACATTAAAGAGATTCTCTTCATTATCTGGAATATGATAGATCATCTAGCCTAGTGTCTGATGTGTAACATTACATTTGTTTAGAAGTTTTTCTTATCGATATATCTTGTAACAGCTAAACACAACCAACATGTACATTAGAGCCACTGAGACCTGGACTGTTAGTTAAAAGCTTCATGAGACACAAATACTTGATTGCAACTAAAAACACAACGTAATGACACCTTCATTTACAAATCTGCAAAACTAAGTATGCAATTAAGCATGTTCTCATCCTCTAATACCCTGACTCTGCAAGTATGAAACTATTATGCGTGGCTAAACACAGTCTAAGAGTATCAAATGCAATTGTAAGACCAAAATGTCATCATCTGAAATAAACAATTGTTATTTGTAGTTCAACAAAAAACATTATACATTTGGAGATTACCTTAAATCAGATTACATATACGTTATATATAAGGCTATATGATTTTACTCAAATCCCCATATAATAAAGCACTAATTATATGTTGATTCTAACTATATTTACTTTATAACTGATACTGTTTCATACACAATCATGTGTAATTGTCACTTGACTGGTAGTGCAACTCTCTCATACACACACACCAAACCTATACATTAGGCACAAGGCTGCACACCAGGATCCAGCAGAGCCTTATCTTTCAATGAGACCTGATGAAATGCACACCCTCCATAAAGACTCATACACAACAACATGTATCATATAGTACATATGGTGCAAAATGACCTTAATTACTCAGTGCATAGAGCATAGCTTCAAATAAAAGAAAAGTTGAGAGGCAATATTGAAACCTGTGGTACTAAAAAACAATAGACCAGTTGAAGTCATCCTGGACACCACCCTCTCCTTCCAGGCGCACATCAAATCTGTCACCAAATCGGATTTCTACCACCTCAAAAACATTGAATACACGCTTTCATCACCTCCCGCCTCGACTATTGCAATGGAGTCCTGTCCGGGGTTCCCAACAAAGCCCTGGCTCCAATACGTCCAGAACTCTGCCGCCAGGCTTCTCACCCACACCAAGCCCTGGCAACACATCACCCACACCCTCATCCACCTTCACTGGCTGCTGGTCAAGTCCCGGATCTAGTACAAAACACTCCTCCTCACTTACAAGTCTCTCCATGCCCTCGCCCCCCAGTACTTATCGGACCTCCTCCATCCCTAAACCCCTTCTCGGAGTCTGCGGTCCTCAGACACGGGCCTGCTCCCCATTCCCCGCTCTCGCCTCCGAACTGTTGGTGACCGGGCGTTCAGTGTTGCGGCCCCCCCCATCCCATCTGGAATGCACTTCCTGCAAGATCCGCAATGCTGCTTCCCTGGACATCTTCAAGTCATCATTAAAAACTCACCTGTTCACCATGGCCTTTGACCCCTAACCCATCACAGTCCCCCTGCTTCCACTCATTGCTATTTATTACATTATTATTTGCCCCTTTTGTTTGTTTGTTTGTTCACCATGTAAAGCGGCCTTGGGTCTCTTGAAAGGCGCAATACAAATGTAATCTATTATTATTATTAAAAGCCTATTTTGATAACATCATGGAATATCTTTGATAAAGCCATGCCTTTCAGTATCTCTGACAGTTCTCACGCTGCATATGAAGTAGCCCTTCACAATTGTTCTGTCAATTCAGTTAAAAACAATATGAATACAGGACACACGCACTTACAATTAGAGGGAATAGGTTCACCTTCATCTTTTGCTCTAGGCCTGAGGCTGTGATGAGCCAGATATTTTAGTTTTGTCCATTCCCTCTACTTTTGTTTGAAGTTTCAAGGTTGAGAGAGAGAAAGGTGCTCTGACATATTCATCTCTACCCATAGCTCCAGTTTCTACAGAGAGGGGGTAGTGTGGAGAGGAGAGGCTGTCTCTGTGGTCAGAAAGAGAGATGAGAAAGGAGGAAGCATGATGGAATAAATAATAACGGACAACACTGTTTTACAATAGCAATTAGCAACCAAACTAAGACTTAAAGACCTAGATGAAAAAGAGATGTTAGAGAGAACGAGGGGTAGAGTAACACAGCCTCCAAAAGACGTCAGCCATTTTCTATCAGAATGTTATTACGTGAAGAGACAGGAGGGGGCATAAGAGAGAGTACCAGCTGGAGGAGATCAGGGTGCGTAGGAGGAGGGGAGGGATGGAGAAAATCTGAGAAATATTCTTTGTGTAAAAATGAGCTCGAAGAAGATATATGAAAATAAAAATAAACCAGCAAATGAAAAGGAGTTAATTAAAGGTGAAGGTGAGAAGGACTGCACACTAGACTGGATAAGAGTGTGGTAGTGATAATGGGAACAAAGGCAGAGGAAGACGGAGGGAGGAGAGAGTGGGATATGAGTCAGGCTTACAGCACTAACACACATCTTCCACACCCATGTCTCATTGTTTTTCATACTCTACACACCCACTAGATAAGATGGCGGGAAAGGTGGAAGAACACTTACAGTAGCTATCGGCACACGTGTAAACATCCTCGTACAGAACTCAAGTGTGTGTGGCTACAGGGCATCACATAAACAAATCTCCCTAATATCATGACAGCATTTTAGCAATGACACTAACTGCCAAAACTCCTGATTCCATGTTTGCATGGCAGATGGTTCATTTTAAAAATAAACACAGCAGACCAACTTCACAAAATGAAAAGCTACATGTGGGATGAGATGACTCACCCACTGTACATAACAGCTCATTGGTGCACAAATATGACCAGAAGGAGCCAAATGATGTTCAGACAATTTTTTAAATAAGGAGAAAACAGATAAGACATTTCAGGCTATAGCTTTAGTTTACATAACAGTATCAATATCACTTGAGCACACACTGTGACTTATATAAATACAATACTGACCACATATTTATGCTTTTGCATTTCATTTTAAATGCATATCATTGCTTTTATTAAACTGCCTTGTTGTACAATCTTGCTACAGGGTCATGCAATTGCTGAAACCCCCACATGTTCAGTTATGTTGAACCTACAGCAGCAATGTGCTCTTTACATGAAATACATATCAGTGTTAGCTCTCATAGGCAAGTTATGCTCAGACCAGATCTCTCTATATACAACTATTGAAACATACTAGAAAAATCAAGACCACAGATCAACACATTTATATTTTTGTGAATACAATGCTGACAATGTTTTCATGGTTTATTAATCCTACTACAAAACCAGACCACTTGATGAACACGTATACAACTAATTAAACATACTTGGAAATAAATATCAAGTTGTTCAGCAGTTTTCAGACATTATTGTTTTTTTTAAAGACTTGTAACTAAACAAACACTATTAAGCTTTATAAACAGAAACGTGCAACGTTCAGAGAAATACAATTTAGCTTAAAACAAGGTGAGGCAATTACACAAGATGCTTAATACGGGCATTAGTCTGGGGGTAAAAGGTCACCGGGGGATGAGGAGGCCTGCCGTTAGAGGCTGGATACATTTAACAGCTCAAATCTGATCCCATCCATGCATAGCCAGAACTAAATACAACATACGGTATTTAAGCAGACATATGTATGGCAACGGTGGCCTTATACCCCCTCTACTCCACAGTGAGCGGTGCAGGATACTGCTGTAAGAAGGCAATCCTCTTACGTAGACTGCATCCAATGTCTAAACAGCTGAGTCTGGATTTCCCTCACCCATTAATGTTATCAATCAGAGATCACAATCCCCTGCATAAATCTAGATCTCAGGACTTAGGATGCTTTTAGGTTCTCATCAGTGTGTCTTTAAGGGGATTTTCAAACAACTGGGTCCTCACTTGTTTTCCACTTAATAGCAGTCTGTCTTGCTTGCAGCCTTGCAATGGCTGCTCACTCTGTTCAATCCTCCAGGCAAGCGCTGATGACCTAAGCACAGCAGCAGATGTTGTGGCTGTATGAGCACCGATGCCAAACAAGTGCAGACCTACATCTGTTCTGATCTCTGTTGATTCAAAAAAAAAAAAAAAGACAAAAAAAAACATTTAATCTTTGCACAGGCCTAACTATCAAGCACTGGTTATTACATCAGACAGACATGAATAGCTAGGCTTACCTGTTTCTATAAGCTTTTATTGTATTAATATTATTTCTGGTAAATTACTACATTATTAAGAGATGTGTTCATTCAAAAATAAAACAAGTGAGTAGATTGGCATAACGCAGCACCTTGAGCTAAGCTCATGTCATCTAGCATTTAAAATGAAACTTGAACAAATGTAGCGCACCTTGGTTCTAATTATTAGAGATACATATGATTGCTGATAGAGGAAGATGTTGTTAGCACCCTGGAGAAAAGCCTTGGCTGCAGTGAAGTGATTCTAAAGTGAGAGTGTCAAGGTCCAACCTATAGGACTCACCACGCCATGAGTCAATGCACTGAGACGTAATGAAACTGAGGGTTTATATAACCGAGTGGTGGAGAGGAGAAAGGGGTCAGCCCTATTCCCACACGAAATCAGGCTTGAAAGAAATAGGAGCGAGACAGAAGAACAATTACAAATATAAACTATTTTTGTCCTTACATTTAGCTATCATGCAAATGCAACCAGGTCAGACACAAAATAAGTTCAAAAAAATGAAATGTAGGTATCAGGATGAAAGAGGCTGTTTGACCCATATACTTCAGGGACTAGCCTGGGCCACACATGGAATGTTCTAGCACAAATGACAAGCGCAAAAGGAGCATTGCCAGGGAGTCTTGGCCAACAGTTGTTCCATCAGCCCACAAAGACATGTTTTGCTTTCTGACTCTGATATGGCCCTTTTAATCCAGAGGCAAAAAGGAGTGGATCTGCATGCAGTGCATTACAGATAAAACTGCCATCAATTCACAGAAAAGCACAGGATTTAAAGATGTGGATAAACCAGACTTAAAGTTCAAGGCCCAGAATAGATACTTTTTTAACACAAATAAATATTAGTTTACAGTTTAACTTGATATAGAAAGAGATGTTTTACTTTGCCCAACCGTTCTCTCCAACTCTGCCTTCAAAGCACAGCACCACACCGTGATGTACAAACACTTTATTGACCAAATACTGTAAGCTGCGCTGCTGCAGTGCCTGTGCTTGCTGACATTCACATTAACAACCTCCTGATTCACCATCACCATCACCGAAAGGTCTGCAAAGTAGAAAAGCTGACACACACACACAATCAGGCCCAGTGTCAGTCCAGATAACAAAATGTTCAGCAGAATCTGGACAATATGGCGCTTATCTAAAACAATACAATATGACCTAAAACAGCAGGTATTTATTGAACTTGTCAACATAATGCCATGATAAAAGTCAACAACCAAACTTGATATACCATCTCCCTTCTTCCATCTGAAGAGCCTCTTCATCTTAATTTGTAAAAAATAACACTCTGGTCAGAATACTCACAGCCATTCTTACTAGCACTCTGAGTTAACGCAGTATGGTTACCTAGGTGTTAATATTAGTGAATAACAAAGGACACAATGACCAGACCACCTCAACACTTTTCTTTTTAGCCTAGTCTTCTGTAATTTTCCTTTCGATTTTTTATGTTTTGTTCTTTAGGATGACTCAAACAAAATGTATTTGCTTTAAAAATGTTTACTTAAATGTATATTTAAAAGGTGTAGTCTATAGATTTCCTTTACTTCTCTCCCCGTTTGCACATGAACGACATGTATGTGTGGACAATTAAACATTTGTGTTAAATTTCACACAATGAGAGGTTAGAGAGCAACAGAGGTCAGTGACTAGAAGTTTGCAAAATACAACAGTAGGGAGAAAGGTGCTATTTAATAACATAGTTCAAAATAGCATCTCTAATGCATTAATTGAATGTAGTATACAGACAGTATATAGTTACTGCAGTATTGAACATCAGCTACTATGACATGGGTCTGCTAGCGTTATTGTTTTTTTCAATTTAACGTGGGAGCTTTGTACTTTGTCTTGTGTTTATGGTGACAGTTTGGTCTGTGATGGATACAATATGTTGAGAAGGATGCTTTTTGGTACATCTTCCCTTTTTTAAAACATACAATAATTCAGAATAATGGCTAAAATGATAGAGCTATGGTATTCTAAGAAACATGTTCGGACCAGGCAGGGCATCTGATTTTAACATGGTAAATGTCTCACAGTGGATGCGTGTTTCTTTCTCTCTGCGAGTCACTATATCACCAAGGGAGCATGCTCTGCTGATGCTCTATTTTCTCCCAGCCCCCTTTCTTCTGTGAAAGTGCCCTTCAATAAAGTGGATTAGGCATTTGTGACCAAGTGTGATGTGTTGATGCGTGCATGTGTCTCTGAGCACAAGCGTGAACATAACGATAGTAGCATGTTTTTGCGGTGCACTACTGTGTGTCTCTGTGTGTGTGTGTGTGTGTGTGTGTGTGTGTGTGTGTGTGTGTGTGTGTGTGTGTGTGTGTGTACATTTGATTACCATCACTGCTGCTGACCTCAATGTGAGTTGTGCCATCCTTCAACAAAGCTGGAGCAATAAGAGAGAATATGCCCTACTGACACACAACAGCACATGCAGCATCCACAGCCACTACCCTACAGGCATGAGGCACAGCAACATAGAGCTAGAAAGCATGTGGCAGAACAAGAGAGGGGAGAGACTGGATGGAAAAGACAGAAAACGATAGGGGGACAGGAAAGGATAGCAATATGTGAAAGAGTAAACGAAGGACAGAGATATAAAAGTGAGAAAATGAGGCCAAGAGTGGGAGGGGGGAGGGGCAAAAACTGAGGGTGATATTAACATGGAGGGTAAAGAAGGAGGAGAGAAATAGTGAGGAGACATAGAGGGAAGATGAAGAAACGAAAAAAGGAAAAGCTTCTGTATAAAACAGAACAGAGATAGAGGCACAATAGAACAGTGTGTACTACAATGAAAGATCTCTCATAGAGGGACATTCATATTGCAGTTTCTAACAAAAGAAAGCCTAAATTATGTTTGTAGGGGAGCCAAAGAAAGACAAATAAATGAAAAGTAGAAATAGTTCTAGAATCGAAGTCAACCCATTTGGAAAGTTTGCATATAATCCAGGTAAATGCAGAAGAGGTTATGAAGCAAAGAAAAGAGAGGAAGGAAGGGAGTTTGCTTTGGGGACAATTAGCATTTGAAGGGAAATTCTCTCAAGTTGCTGACATTACAGTACATACAAGTGGTAACAGCTGTGTCCTCTCTCCTCTAACATTTAGCTGGTTTTCTTGCTCTCTCCCTCTGACACTGAATATGAGGAAATGTTCTCAATCACTTAACAAAGACAACATACACACACAAAACACAAGGTTCATTGCACTGTGAATGATTTCCAGTGCAGACACTCAGCATGCAAACACAATTGCACAGATCTGCAAAGCCAGCCAAGCACACTGACAAAGGCACTGGAGCAAGCAGCCACACCCCCGCCAAAGAGAGCATGCAGAGTCAAAATAGTAGGAATATGATGGCGTTGTACTAGGATGAATATATTACATGAGATAAATGCTCTTTTCAGTTTAGTCGCCTTAAATGTTTTATATCAGGTTCAGAAATTACAAACATCAGAAGTACATTTTAAAATGGAGCTGCTTGCTTGACACTTGTGCGGATCTGCACGTTGTCAACAGGGCAAACAACGATATGCATGTGTTTATTTATCAGACTAAAGCGCAGCACATGTGCTTGTATCTGAATGCAACTCGTGACCCTGGTTGTAAATCATCCATTCCTCTCAACTGTTTTTTTCTCCCCCAAAATGCCACGATAAAGTAACAACATTGCAGTGATACATAATTCAGTAGGACATTGTTCGACTCACAGTTTACCCAGAGCTCACCAATGTTCTCCACTGACATCACCCTGCACTTTTTAGGTGTAATGGAATGCACTCATGTTTAATTGCAATTCAATAAATCTTTTCAGGGCATCTGCTGTCCAGGCACAGCTTAGCACTGCCGCTATTTTGCAAAACACACAGTTTTATCTCACACACACACGGGCACACAAAATATGCACACTTCCACACATGCAGCAGAAGTGTGTTTAGGCTCTACTGCATGAAGCCGAGCTGCTGCCTTACACTCAATCTGAATGCATCCTCTCCTTTCCTGCATTCATAGTCCACTTTCATCTTTATGTCAAAGGGTGTCAAAATATTCCAGTAGCTTTCAACAGAGCCAACTTTGATTTGTTCATTGAATTGTTCTTCGTACAGTCATTTTCTATGTAGGAAAACTAAGGTTGACCCAGTTGTTGAGAGAACAGATTATCTCCTTACTATAAAATATCTAATTAGAAGCTCAACTGTTCCCGCCTTCCCTATTGCTTCGATATATTCTCCATCTGTTGCATGATTGACAATGGAGATTTAACTGTTATAATCCATGTGTTTCTATCTAAATAAACCCATTTTCATTAAATATTGTGAGATGTCTATAGATTAGCCGTAGAAAAGCCACTTCCCCTCCCCCACCTCTACTGCTCTCTCTTTCCCTCCCTCCCTCATCCTCTTTTGCTGCTGTTGCTAAGACCACTGAGCGCATGCTACTCTGTGGAAACCAGTAGAGGTGGATCTCCTCATGTGTTGCTATGGGCAACGCACTGTGTTCAGCATATAATCAGCCCAGAAGCCGAGCATGCAGACCTACACACGTGTGGTGAAATATGACCTATTTTTTGGTCAGACAAAGGGTGAATCTGGTGTGTATAATATGAACGGTGCACACTCTTATACATCACTGCCTTGTATTCTTTAAGACCAAAGCACGACAAGCCAATCAGATTCATATTATTTCAACATATAGTGGCTCTATACTTGGAGTACTGTAGGATTGAAGATCCCTGCTGAAGCAAAGTGAGCACGCCCCACCTGACAGGCTGTACATTGTGATTCACCGCACACCAGCTGCAGGTTCCCTCTCTCCCCCTCTGGCTGTCGTAGCTGCAGCCATTCATGGACCATTGAATCACCTACACTACATCAGCCAGCACAGACCTCCAGTAACTAGTTAGTCGCTCACTAAATAGGCAAAAAGAGCAAAGAAAATACATACATTTCTGTGGAAGCAAACATAATTTCTTTACCCCTCCTGAAAAATGTATGTGGCTGAATAGTGTCTTTTTCAATTGAGGGATTAGAGATACATCATGTTTGACTCAAACCATATTATGATTGCAAATGAAAGTTAACACAAAGGCCCAGTAGTTACTGGAACAATTTGAAACTTCCCTTTTTTAAATGAACCTTTCACCTATTTCACCAGGTTAAACCACTACCCCAATGAAATGATGCGTCTCTGCTTCATGGCCAGTTTATGACCTACTTTTAAACAACTACACACGGCCTGAAACTGACAAATGACAGCTCAAGTTATGATGAATCTAAGTTGGTCAATTCACAGCAAAGTTCTGAAGAAGTTTGATGTGATGAAATACTAAACAGTTACAACAATACCGTTGAGAGGTTTTCATTTTGTTAAGGAGAAAAGGAAATATGGGAAATATGTTGTTCTCTTGTTCAAGAAAGAAACCGTGTCTTCATTGTCAAAAACAAATTATGATTTACTTTTGCAGGAATATCTTCTTTTTTTAACAACTGCTTTGACCACTATTTCACAACAACGCCACGACTTCTATGAAGAAAATGTTTACTATAATATACAGGAAAATAATAACTTTACTTAAAATATCTTTGGTCTTACCTCTGTAGATGTTCCCCTCCTGTCAGGGAGCACCAGTGTGTTGGCATGGCTGCCCGGGACTATAGTAGATCCTATACTCATTCTGGGTCCAACTAACATGTAGCGCTTGTCTCCAGATCTGTACTGGATGCTGTGACACAGTGTCCCATCATAGTTAGTCTCTTGTAGATATTTAGAAGTATAGTCTGTGGATTTAGAGCACTGCATTGCAATCAGCACGATGATGCTGATGAGAAAAAGTGTTGAGACTGAGCCCAAAGTTATCATCAGGTAAAAAGTCACATTATTATCCTCATCATCCTTTGTTGCACTTTTAACATCAGCAGCAGCAAAAGCCTCTCTGGGCTCCACAAGTTTAACAACCACAGTAGCTGTTGCTGACAGGGAAACGTTGCCATTGTCTTTCACCAGGATGAGCAGTTTATGCTCAGCCTCGTCTGTCTCTGTGAATGAGCGAAGTGTTCTGATCCGTCCTGTATAGCGGTCCAAACCAAAGAGACTGTGGGCAGTAACTTCCTGCAGTGAGAACAGTAACCAGCCGTTATATCCTATATCAGCGTCATAGGCTCTGACTTTAGTCACCAAGTGTCCTGCGTTCACATTGCGGGGAATCTCCTCCACACCTTCAGCAGAACCGTTAGAGCTGACCGGATACAGGATGACTGGAGCGTTGTCGTTCTGATCCAGAATGAACACGTGCACTGTGACGTTGCTGCTTAGTGATGGAGTTCCAGAATCTGTGGCGACAACTTGGAACTGGAACGTTTTCAGAGTCTCAAAGTCAAAGCTTTTTAGTGCCAAAATATCTCCAGTTTCAGAGTTGATATTTAAAAATGAGGTCACTTTTTTGTGTTCATTCCCATATCTAACTATGTTATATGATATGACAGCATTATCACCCTCATCACAATCATGAGCACTCACTGAAAATAAAGAGGCTCCTGCAACATTGTTCTCAATAACATAAAATAGATATGGATTTGTTGAAAACTGTGGACTGTTATCATTAACATCTGATACAGTCACACTTATTGACCTATGAGATGACAAAGGTGGTTCACCGGCATCTTTAGCAATTATTGTTACATCATACTTGGACTGATGCTCTCTATCAAGCATAGATTTGGTGACTATAGAAAACATATTCTCTTGTAAAGATGGTGTTAATGTAAAAGGTACATCCTCACTTATATAGCAGATAACCTTTCCATTTAAACCAGAATCATTATCAGTCACACTTATCAAAGCTACTGTCGTTCCAGGTTTGGAGTCTTCAGGAATTGCATTTGAAAAGGATGTCACCTCAATCTCAGGTGCGTTGTCATTCAAGTCCACAATAGTTATTATAACACTTTTTTCTGTTTCTAGGGAGACTGGTCCTTTATCTGAAGCTTTAATATCAATTTCATACCTGTCTTTTGCTTCATAATCTATCTGTCCTTTAACAATTATTTCACCAGTGTTAGCATCAACATCAAAAAGTTTACGTAATTTATTATTCACATTTTTTCCAAACGAATAAACCACCTCTCCATTTAAACCATCATCTAAATCGGTGGCATTCACTTGCATGATAGTTGTGCCAATAGGTGCATTTTCACTTAGCACGGCTTCATATGAGTCTTTGGCAAAAACTGGCATATTGTCATTTACATCTAAAACATGAACAATAATTCTCATATTTCCTGATTTAGCGGGCTTTCCTCCATCAACTGCTGTCAGCATTAATCTATGACTTCTTGCAGTTTCTTTATCTAATGATTTGTGCAAATAGAGAACAGGAATTTTCCCATCTTCTCCTCTATCTTTAACCTCCAAGCGAAAATGGTCATTTTGACTGAGCTTATATTGTTGGATAGAAAACATGTCGCTGTCTGGATCTTGCGCGCCTTGTAGTTGAAACCGTGCACCGGGTAAAGCAGATTCTGATATCTCTAATTGCGTCTCGTTTTCAGAAAAGATGGGAGAGTGGTCATTTACATCCAAAACCTCAATGGCGACGTAATGCACCTCTAACGGATTCTCCAACACAGTCTTTATGTTGATAACGCAGGTGCTGATCCGCTCGCACACTTCTTCTCTATCAATTTTCCGGTTTACGTGTAAGATGCCATTGTTGTTCAGTTGAAACAGGGGGTCGGTCGATCCAGAAACGATGCGAAATCCTCTTGCATTCAAAGCACTGATATCCAGCCCCAAATCTTTAGCGATATTCCCAACAACAGCACCCACTGTAAGCTCTTCGGAAACGGAGTATCGTAGCTGAGCTGAACTAAAATGAATGAAAGTAAGAATCAAACAAACAAAGAGCTTGATCAGGCGCTCAAACCATGCTCTGCGTCCACTTCCTGCCATATTGCATTAAAACAAAACGTAGCTTAGAAAGAAAAAGTGAGTCTACACAGTAGCGGACATTTTGAACAAAAATAACAAATAGGCCTACTCCAATTTTCGAAAAAGGATCGTGAACGAGTCAAATATTTGAAGCCATCGCCCGAAAGCTCGAGTGCACCCTGTCGCGAAATACCACTAAACTACTGACGTAGAGTAACCTACGTTCAACCGACAGTCGTTCATTTGCACAAGCAGTGACACCATGCGAGCTGGCGTTTCAATGCAGATCATTTCAATTTAAAGAAACAACATTTTATGATACATTGTGTAGAAATCTTATTTTTATGTAACGGTCGCATGGTTAAACATTCCCGTAGCCTACTGAGCTGAGGTGGAAGAAGTACTTAGATTTCACTTAAGTAAAAGTAATTCAATATACTTTGTAGGCTAAAAGTCCTGCAACAAGTGAAACTACTCATTACGTTATTATATAATATTATAATTAATGATGCTATGTGCATTACTTTAATGTCGATACTGGTAAAGGTGGCGCTCTTTTGAATAATTTAACATGGCTGGGTAGTTATAATACATTATAATAAACATTTGGATAGTTTTTTTTCTAAATTAATAATCAAACCAAGTAATTAAAGCTATCAAATAAATGTACTGTTTTAAAAAGCTACATAACTGTAGTGGAGTACAGAGTATAAAGTAAATAATGTAAATACCTCAGAATTGTACTCCAGTTACTTTCCACCACTGCTGTTCAGATGCAATACAACAAGTGAACTCCATAACATTTCAGGATTAGTGGATTTATAATTGTTAGTGTAATATATTTGAAATATATGAATACATTACAATATGCGTTATTTCTTCGATCAATCCACAATAAGCCTCCACTTCAAAAAGTTATTCTTTTTAAGAATCTAGACCACTGAATCCTTATCGATGACATTTCAAAGAGGCACTTCTGATATTTCTCAATAGATTACTTAAAAGTAAAAATAAACTGCATAAACACATAATCCAACTACTCAGCAACAAGGAGTCAGCATTATGTTTATGCAAAAACAAAAATAACATGATGTGGGCTAAACAAGATGTTGAAGCTGCCAGTGCATTCATGCTTTCTTAAGTGTTACTTTATGGCTCCTGCATTAATTGACAACATGAAGGCGAGTACACTTTGTGATGCAAGTCACATTTTAAATGACACAAAATAGGATTAAAATGCTATTATGTTACAACTGCTACACTTTATCAGCAGGCACACTTGATATGTAAGTATGTTTCTCCAAATACAAGTGTGGGATATCATTTAAATTATTTAATATCATATTTCATAACTGATTCTGTCTTTTCTGAAACCGAGGTGGTCGCACACATCTCTGCTTGTCTGGCTGACATCTCTCAGTTGATGTCTGCACACCACCTGAAGCTCAACCTAAACTGCTCTTCATCAGGTAAGGAATCTCCTATCCCTGATCTTTCCATCAATATTGGCACTTCTTTTGTTTCCCCGACTTCAACCTCCATAAGTTCACCTCCACATCACCTCTCCTTTGCTTCCTTCACTGACAGTGGCTGCCAGAATCCGCTTCAAGACACTGGTACTGGCCTAGCGAGCTGTGAAGGGATCAGCCCCTTCCTACATCCAGGCCTTGGTTAAACCATGCACTCCAGCACATGAACTTCGCTCAGCGTCAGCCAATCGGTTTGCTACTCCGTCTCTGCGAGTTTTACCCTGGTACCCTTCAAAAACACATTATGTTTAGTATCCTGGCTCCCAAATGGTGCAATGAGCTCCCTATTGGCATCAGGACAGCAGAAAGACTGCATACTGTCGCAAACTGAAAACGCATCTGTTTGGATTGTACCTTGGCATTTTAATTATTGTAACAAAACAAACAATCAATAAAAGCACTTTAAAGAGTTAGCTTGGTACTTGTAACTATAATTCATCAGCACTTACAATGGTATGACTTGCTTGAAGTGACTATATCTGCACTCTCCTTTTTGTTCAGAGTTTGAATCACTATGGTTTTTGCACTTATTGTAAGTCACTTTGGATAAAAGCACCAGCTTTTTTTCACCAGAAATGTAATATCCTAGGATGTTAACCCATCCAATTGTGGGATATAGATTTCTAAGTATATTCGACATGGAAGGAAATAATAATTATCATTATTTTTCACATGGAGTTGTCATATTGTTACTATATTTATCTTACCTCTGTAGATGTTCCCCTCCTGTCAGGAAGCACCAGTGTGTTGGCATGGCTGCCCGGGGCTATAGTAGATCCTATACTCATTCTGGGTCCAACTAACATGTAGCGCTTGTCTCCAGATCTGTACTGGATGCTGTGACACAGTGTCCCATCATAGTTAGTCTCTTGTAGATATTTAGAAGTATAGTCTGTGGACTTAGAGCACTGCATTGCAATCAGCACGATGATACTGATGAGAAAAAGTGTTGAGACTGAGCCCAAAGTTATCATCAGGTAAAAAGTCACATTATTATCCTCATCATCCTTTGTTGCACTTTTAACATCAGCAGCAGCAAAAGCCTCTCTGGGCTCCACAAGTTTAACAACCACAGTAGCTGTTGCTGACAGGGAAACGTTGCCATTGTCTTTCCACCAGTATGAGCAGTTTATGCTCAGCCTCGTCTGTCTCTGTGAATGAGCGAAGTGTTCTGATCTGTCCTGTATAGCGGTCCAAACCAAAGAGACTGTGGGCAGTAACTTCCTGCAGTGAGAACAGTAACCAGCCGTTATATCCTATATCAGCGTCATAGGCTCTGACTTTAGTCACCAAGTGTCCTGCGTTCACATTGCGGGGAATCTCCTCCACACCTTCAGCAGAACCGTTAGAGCTGACCGGATACAGGATGACTGGAGCATTGTCGTTCTGATCCAGAATGAACACGTGCACTGTGACGTTGCTGCTTAGTGACGGAGTTCCAGAATCTGTGGCGACAACTTGGAACTGGAACGTTTTCAGAGTCTCAAAGTCAAAGCTTTTTAGTGCTGATATATCTCCAGTTTCACTATTTATATTTAAAAACAGACCAAACGTTTTTCCACTGCTCTCCCTGGGAATGTAATATGAAATATGTGCATTATCACTATCATCAAGGTCAGATGCCCTTACTGAAAATACAGGTGCTGCTAGGTCATTGTTTTCAGTAACATAGAATGTATACGGGCTCAGTGAAAACTGTGGTCGGTTATCATTCACATCTGATACAACAACACTTATTGTTTTTTCATAGGAAAGCGGTGGCTCTCCGGTGTCTTTTGCCACTACTGTAAGTTCATAAAAAGACTTAACTTCTCTGTCTAGTTTTGATTTGGTCACTACTGCGTACATATTGTCTCGCAAGGATGGAGTAATAGCGAAAGGACAATCATTACGTATAAAGCAGGAAACCTTCCCATTAGGACCTGAATCTAAATCATTGATGCTGATTAAAGCTACTGTTGTTCCAATTCTGGAATCTTCGGGAACTGATTTGGAAAATGATGTAATTTCTATCTCTGGGGGATTGTCATTGTAGTCAATTACCTTTATTATCACAGATTTGTATGTAGAAATAGGAATAGTACCTTTATCTGAAGCTTGTATATCAATTTCATAGCTTTCATTTTGTTCAAAATCTATTTCTCCGGTCACTTTTATTTCGCCCGTCTCTGAGTCTATATTAAATAATTTTTGCAAATGTAAATCCACTTCTTTGCCAAATGCGTAAACAATTTCGCAGTTTGCACCCTCATCCAAATCAGTCGCATTAACCTGAATAACTAACGTTCCGAGGTCTGCGTTTTCATTTAATATAGCAGAATATACGTCTTTTGTAAAAATCGGAGAATTGTCATTAAAGTCAAGCACCTGAATTACTATTTCTACTGTTCCAGACCTCGCTGGCCTCCCACCATCAATAGCTGTAAGCAGGAGCTTGTGCTCTCTCATAGCCTCTCTGTCTAACTGCTTCTGCAGAATCAAAAAGGGCATCTTACGATCTTCGCCCCTCTCCTTAACTTCCAAACGAAAGTGGTCGTTTTGGCTGAGTTTATACTGCTGAACAGTAAACTGACCAGCGTCTGGGTCGCGTGCAGGCTGTAGCTGGAACCGTGCTCCCGGTAATGTAGATTCAAATATCTCCAGGCGCTTCTGCTTCTCTGGAAACACGGGGGAGTGGTCGTTTACATCCTGCACCTCTATAGCTACATAATGGATTTCCAGAGGATTTTCTAGCACGGTTTTAAGGTTGATTATACATGCTTTGCTTCGTTCACAGATCTCTTCCCTGTCCACTTTCCTACTGACGTACAGGATGCCGTCGTCCATATTGAAACGAAAAAGGGGTTCCGTTGAACTGCCAACAATACGATACTCTCTAGCTTTCAACGTAGCCTTATCAATTCCCAAGTCTTTGGCAATATTTCCAACAACACTTCCTTCTTTCACTTCTTCAGAGATGGAATAACTGATCTGAGCTGAGGCTTCGCTCCAAAACGTTACGAAAGCTGCAATGTAGACGAAGCATCTCCATCGCGCTATCCACGGCTGCTGCCCGCTTTGTTCCATTATGCACAGACAAAAAGAATAATCCGGTATCTATAACTGTGTGGTCAGGAAACAATAATCAGGCCTATTCCAATGCATACTGTGTTTCATTGCCAAGACTGTGCTGCGAAATGAATGGAGCTAGTTTTGTGTTCAAGCCCTTTTCACGCAGAAATACATGATTGGATTAAAGACGATGACCAAAAGCTCTGACACTATTTGCCATACCGACACCATGCGATCCAGAACGTTATTGCAACACTGCTTGACATAAACATATAATATTATTAAAAGTTCATAGAACAATATTAGACAAAATAGTCCATATAATGTTAAGAAATATTGCATGTGCCGTTACTGTACCAAACGAGTCATAATCAATTAATTAAGAATGTCCAATTGATTTGCCAAAAGCTGTGGCTGCGTATTTAACACGTTTCAGTTCCAAGGACGCAGACATTTGCGTCTGCCGTAAAACGGGTATGAGTAGATTACCTGATGGCTATGGATAACTGCATTAACATAGGCCTACTGTAAATCACCAACTGTCCTAAAACAAGTATAAAGGTTGCAAAAACAAATTATTGAAGTCTGAGAGGACGAAGATGCTGCCTCATGAGCAGATGCTATTCTTCTAAACACAAGCGTTTCAGTATTCATACATGATCCAATGTAATTTGATGTCAACTTAATTAAATGTAAATATTAAAATGGCAATGACAGTACTACATGAAAAGTTAGGGAGTTGGAATATGGTTATATTTGGTTTTACCTCTGTAGATGTCCCCCTCCTGTCAGGGAGCACTAGTGTGTTGGCATGGCTGCACGGGACTATAGTAGATCCTATACTCATTCTGGGTCCAACTAACATGTAGCGCTTGTCTCCAGATCTGTACTGGATGCTGTGACACAGTGTCCCATCATAGTTAGTCTCTTGTAGATATTTAGAAGTATAGTCTGTGGACTTAGAGCACTGCATTGCAATCAGCACGATGATACTGATGAGAAAAAGTGTTGAGACTGAGCCCAAAGTTATCATCAGGTAAAAAGTCACATTATTATCCTCATCATCCTTTGTTGCACTTTTAACATCAGCAGCAGCAAAAGCCTCTCTGGGCTCCACAAGTTTAACAACCACAGTAGCTGTTGCTGACAGGGAAACTTTGCCATTGTCTTTCACCAGTATGAGCAGTTTATGCTCAGCCTCGTCTGTCTCTGTGAATGAGCGAAGTGTTCTGATCTGTCCTGTATAGCGGTCCAAACCAAAGAGACTGTGGGCAGTAACTTCCTGCAGTGAGAACAGTAACCAGCCGTTATATCCTATATCAGCGTCATAGGCTCTGACTTTAGTCACCAAGTGTCCTGCGTTCACATTGCGGGGAATCTCCTCCACACCTTCAGCAGAACCGTTAGAGCTGACCGGATACAGGATGACTGGAGCGTTGTCGTTCTGATCCAGAATGAACACGTGCACTGTGACGTTGCTGCTTAGTGACGGAGCTCCAGAATCTGTGGCGACAACTTGGAACTGGAACGTTTTCAGAGTCTCAAAGTCAAAGATTTTTAGCACCAAAATATCTCCAGTTTCAGAGTTGATATTTAAATATGAGGTCAATTTATTTCCTTCACTGCCATCTCTGAGAATATGATAGTTTATTCGTGCATTATCGTTCTCATCACGATCAAGAGCTTTAACAGAAAACACAGAGGTGCCTGGCTCATTAGCTTCAGTGATATAGAAAGTATATGGACTCAATGAAAACTCTGGACTGTTGTCATTCACATCTGAAACCACTACATGTATTGTCTTCTCAGAAGATAATGGAGGTTGACCAGCATCTTTTGCAGTTATTGTAAGGACATATTGTGACTGTTTCTCTCTATCTAGGGGGGATTTGGTCACCAATGAAAACATGTTGTCTTGTAAGGATGGAGTTAAAACAAAAGGAACATCCTCAACTATGGAGCAAATCACTTTTCCATTGAGACCAAAGTCCAAGTCATTTACACTGATAAGGGCTACTGTAGTTCCAGGTCTAGAATCTTCAGGGATGGAGTTTGAACATGAGGTAACCTCAATCTCAGTTGCGTTATCATTGACATCAATTATCTGGATTATAACACTTTGTTCTGTAGTTAGTGGAGCAAGTCCTTTATCTGATGCCCGAATTTCAATTTCGTACTTGTCCCTTTGCTCATAGTCGATCAGACCTTTGACAGTTATCTCACCTGTTGATGGATTCATATTAAAAAACTCAAATAGTTTATTATTTACACTGTTACCAAATGAGTAATACACCTCTCCATTCTGACCTTCATCTAAATCAGTTGCATTCACCTGTACGATGGTGGTACCTACTGGGGCATTTTCCGAGAGCGTAACAGATTAACCATCTGTAGAGAAAATGGGTGTGTTATCATTTACATCCATAACTTTTACTACAATATTCATATTACAAGATTTTGGAGGTTTCCCTCCATCCAGTGCCGTCAACACTAATGTGTTTATCCCTGCTGCTTCCCTATCTAAAGATTTTTGTAAAATCAATATTGGTATTTTACCATCCTCTCCTTTATCCCTAACCTCCAAACGGAAGTAATCGTTTTGGCTGAGTTTATAGTGTTGCACGGAGAAAGGACCACTGTCCGGGTCCCGTGATGCTTTTAGCTGAAATCTTGCTCCGGGCAACACAGACTCAGAAATATCCAACTGTTTCACTTCCTCTTCCACAACAACATAATGCACCTCCAGAGGGTTTTCCAGCACGGTTTTCAGATTCATTAAACACGTACTGCTCTGCGCGCACACCTCCTCTCTGTCAATCTTCCGGCTCACATACAGGACACCATCGTTTTGATTCACGTGGAAAAGCGGATCCGCATTACTGAAAACAATCCGATACTTCCTGCATTTCAGTGTGCTTTTATCTAATCCCAGATCTTTCACTATATTTCCAACCACAGTTCCTTCGTTAACTTCCTCCGAGATTGAATATCGTATTTGCGCTGAGGCCGCGCTCCACAAAACTCAATGGTATTTTGTTTTTAACCATATCAAAGTTATTTAATACTAAAAGAGAGAATGCGGCGGCCGAGTCTATAAACATCGTATAAACTCCTTCAGCTTCAAGCACCAAGGACAGCGATCTCTTTTCAGTTCGGCAAACACTTTGGATTAAGATATTATTATTTTTCCTGTCGTATCGTACGCCTGCCATTTTAAATCAACAAGCCTTTCTTTAAATAAAAGAAGGTTAATATAGGGTGTTATAAGACAAGCTACAAAGTCAACATCATGCCAAAGCAAAATTAATTAAAAAAGGGTCACAAGCATTGTCCATATCATTGCCAAGATAATGCAGAACGTCACGCAGGATATTAAGTCAGAAATGTTTTGATATAGTTGATACAGGTACTGACAAGGTGATTGACTACGATACAAAAAAAAAGAAGCATATCCTTATTCAAGTTCACTTCTATGATTATGTCCAAAAAAGTACATATGGTAATAATTGTGAAGGGCAACCAGGAATGCCAACAAACAGTACTACATGTGTTAGCACCATGGACAGAGACACTTCCTCCTGCATTTAGAGGCGTATGAATACATTACCCTAATTGTTATGGAAAACTGCAGTGACTCATACATCACCAACTATTCAACAACAAGGATAAAGTATAAAAAATCAAATGATTTCAGCCAGATAAAACGAAGAAGCTGCCTCAAGAGCAGATCCTATATCCTAATCAAAACTGTACTTTAGTGTAGGCTACTTAGCACACAGAGCTCACAGCTCCTCAAACCATTTTAATCCGGCCCGCCGAATATTGGCACAAAATTGTCCAAATTATAGTAAAGACCGCATTCATTTTTGCCTTGTTTCTGCAATACCCGGCATTTCAGTTGATCCCACTAGATGGCGCACTCTAGACACAATTGACCTTTGCTGGAGTCTGGTCTATTCAGCTGGCCCCACTCGGCAACCCGGCAAGATCTAAGAACCAAATACGTCAACCAAATGGAGGGGGTCGAGATTAACCTGAGCAATAACAGTTCATGGCAAGTACAACGAATACAAGTTGTAACAAGCAGTAGCGCTGCGCAAAGTGACTAGAACGCGACCACACACTTATATAAAGTCAGGCAACACTAACCAGGCTTCGTGTGATTCTTTGTGAAGAGGCATGACGTTTTCCTGTTGTTTTGTACTATTGCAGCTATCGGATGGAATCAATAGCCTACATGGGCTACATGTGGCCATCACAAGTAAAATCATAACGAAAACTACGCCGGTAAAATGTGCTCGTAGAAAACGGCTTATGCCACAATATGATAGCAACAAGTAGTCAAGATAGTCTGATTAGCTTCGGTTGCTATGCTAGCATCACATGTAGAATGCCAGATAAACTTTCATAACAGCGTTGTGATACCAAACAGCGTCAATTCAGACTGAAACAGTAACACATTCACTGATGGGGGTGGGGGATATTTATCAGCTGCTTGTGTGACAGTGACTTTACAGCGGCCGCTGCAGTGAGTTAACAGTATAAACGAGCAGCACTGCAGCGGGCGGTAATCCCGCTGAACCACATTAATAAACAATGCACCACGGCACTCTGGAGAAAGGTATACGGTTGGAGAAGTAGTTATTTAATTTAATCTGGCTTCGTATGATTACAAATTATCCGACCCAGTCCTCAATTGATGTTGTTGTGAGCGGTGCTGCGGAGAAAATCAGCGACGTAAAACGCCGTGTGGGTAATAAGAAGGGACGTAAACAGTTACGTCATGACGCAAACGATGATGCAATGACGCACTAATTCACCTTTAAACCTAATTAACCTTTGAACCTGCATCTGTAACAATGAGTGGACCAAAAAAAAGAAAATTCGACAATGAGTGCCGAGTGTTTAATGAGGAGTGGACAGCTAAATATGTTTTCACTGATCTGCTACTGGCCCGGCCCGTCTGTCAAATTGTAAAACTCATAGTGGCCCCTGAGCCAAAAAGTGTGCCCACCCCTGAACTACAGGTTAGTTTATCCTGATCTATCCGATCTCTATTCAGAAAACACGCATTTTAAAAGGTTTTTCGCCTGCCGTCTTTTCTGCAGACTTGTCACAGCATTAATTCATGGGTTTTACTAACTGGTATCAGTAGGCTATGTTGTTACTTCGGCATCATTTTGAAACGTGTATTACAATTAAATCACGGTAAAATATGTTCATCAGGAATACATTACCCTATTCGTTATGGAAAATGGCATTGACTCATACATCACCAACTATTCAACAACAAGGATAAAGTATGAAAAAATTAATGATTTCAGCAAGATAAGACGAAGATGCTGCCTCAACTGCATATCATATATCCAAACAAAACTTTAAAGTGTACTTAGCACACAGAGCTCACAGCTCCTCAAACCATTTTAATCCGGCCCGCCGAATATTGGCACAAAATTGTCCAAATTATAGTAAAGACCGCATTCATTTTGCCTTGTTGCTGCAATACCCGGCATTTCAGTTGATCCCACTAGATGGCGCACTCTAGACACTATTTGACCTTTGCTGGAGTCTGGTCTATTCAGCTGGCCCCACTCGGCAACCCGGCAAGATCTAAGAACTAAATACGTCAACCAAATGGAGGGGGTCGAGATTAACCTGAGCAATAACAGTTCATGGCAAGTACAACGAATACAAGTTGTAACAAGCAGTAGCGCTACGCAAAGTGACTAGAACGCGACCACACACTTATATAAAGTCAGGCAACACTAACCAGGCTTGGTGTAATTCTGTTTATTTTGACCATCCGTTCACTGTTATTGACAATTGTGAAGAGGCAGAAGTTTTCCTGTTGTTTTGTACTATTGCAGCTATCGGATGGAATCAATAGCCTACATGGGCTACATGTGCCATCACAAGTAAAATCATAACGAAAACTACGCCGGTAAAATGTGCTTGTAGAAAACGGCTTATGCCACAATATGATAGCAACAAGTAGTCAAGATAGTCTGATTAGCTTCGGTTGCTATGCTAGCATTGATTGATTGATTGATTGAAAAGTGTATTAACAGCTTGTATATTGGGTACAGTACAGTACAGCTCAAAACATACAATTGTTAAGGGGATGCAGACCAGAGAAAGACTTTCGTCTTGTTTACATCAGGGTCCCCCATTTCCAATTCATCATGTCATTTAAGACATATAAGACATATTTGACATACAGATGGCTTATTTACAATTTACATACAGGTGGTTTTTTTACATACAGATTGCTTGTTTACAATTTCCATTTTAGATTTCGTTCTAATACATCCTAACCGGACATTTAAGACATACCAAGTCTACAGATATACAGTTAGTAACAGAGTCTAAAATGCGAGTATATACATAGATGAGGTGGGGGGAAGCTGTCCATTGAACGACAGGTTGAGATTTGTACCATTACCGGGGCCAGTTTTGCAATGCTCTCCCCCGAAGGTGCTCTTTAAGAGAGGTTTTGAAGGTAAGTATAGTTTTACTTTCCTTTACAGTTGTGGGAAGAGCGTTCCACCTTGATGTGGCATAATTGCGAAACGTGTATTCCCCCTTTTTTGTGCCAAATCTGGGTTTCACATGATTTGTGGAGCTCCCTCTGGTGTTATGATCATGGTATTCCTTGACCTTTGGGAAGAATTTTGACATGTACATGGGTACCATAGAGGTGTAGTGGATCTTGTAGACCAGGCCCATTGCAAGTAGCTGTACTCTGTCGTCTACTCTAAGCCATCCTAGGTTGTCAAAGTGGGCAGAGGTGAGGTGGGTTCTAGATGAAAGGTCAAGCAGTAGTCTGACCAGTTTATTTTGCGATGTTTGAAGTTTTATTTTTAGCGCCTTGGAGGTGCTATGGTACCATGACGTGCAAGCATAGTCATAGTACCCTTGAATGAGTGCTCCTGCCAGAGTTTTCAGGGTGTTTTTGTTTACCAGAGAGGAGATCCGGTATAGGAATCTAGTGATTGACTCTTTGATTGACTTTTTTTATTACATTGGATGCCATTTTGTCACAGGAGAGGTTTGCCTCAAGAATAGATCCTAGGTATGTAATTTCCTTCTTACTTGTGACAATAATGTCGCCCACTGCAACTGAGAAGTCGTCGGATTTGCTGAGATTATGTTTCGAACCGAAGAGAATGGACTCTGTTTTACCCAGGTGTAGTGATAATTTATTATCGGCGAGCCAGGTGAAAGATTCTGCCGAGCTCGGAGCTGAGGGTTTTTTCAACCTGCAACCTGTTCCTGTCAGAGACCAGCAGGGCTGAGTCGTCCGCGAACAGGAACAAGTTGCAGTCACATGCTGATGACATGTCATTTACATAAATTAGGAACAGTAACGGACCTAATATGCTTCCTTGTGGAACACCACAGCTCACTGGGAGGGGGGGGACAGAGTACCGTTTACCTCCACCATCTGTTCTCTCCCCTCCAGGTAGGATTGCATCCAGCTCACCGATAGTTTATCAAAACCAATTGCTTTTAGCTTGTCAATCAGAATGGGGTGATTGACAGTGTCGAAAGCCTTTTGTAGGTCCAGCATCACCATGCCGCAGTACTTGCCCTCATCCACCTCTTGTTTGATGTGGTCGCTCAAATAAAGAAGGCATGTGTCAGTGGAGTGGGATGTTCTAAAGCCAGATTGAAATTCATAGATTAGTTTATTTTCCGCGAGGTACTTTTCGACCTGTTCATATACTATTTTTTCCATGACTTTCGAGATGGAGTTAAGTATAGAAACAGGGCGGTAGTTGTCTGGGTCCAATTTGCTGCCCTTTTTGTGCAGGGGGGTTACTCTTGCAATTTTGAAGTCTTTGGGTACTTTTCCCTGTTTTATGGAGAGGTTAATTATGTGAGCTATGACTGGTGAGATGGCGGTTGCTGAGTCTCTGAGGAATTTGGAGGGGATATTGTCGTGGCCAGTGGCCTTGTTAGGTTGGAGGGCGCTCAGTTTAATGAGTACCTCTGCTGTTGTTACCCTTGCTAGACTGAAATCATCTTTGCGTACCCCTAGGTTTTTGTAGTAGGTCATGATGTGATCTACTCCAAAAAGCCCTGAGTGGGAGCATCACATGTAGAATGCCAGATAAACTTTCATAACAGCGTTGTGATGCCAAACAGCGTCAATTCAGACTGAAACACATTCACTGATGGGGGTGGGGGATATTTATCAGCTGCTTGTGTGACAGTCGGACAGTGACTTTACAGCGGCCGCTGCCGTGAGTTAACAGTATAAACGAGCAGCACTGCAGCGGGCGGTAATCCCGCTGAACCACATTAATAAACAATGCACCACGGCACTCTGGAGAAAGGTATACGGTTGGAGAAGTAGTTATTTAATTTAATCTGGTTTCGTATGATTAAAAACTACCCGACGCAGTCCTCTATTGATGTTGTTGTGAGCGGTGCTGCGGAGAAAATCAGCGACGTAAAACGCCGTGTGGGTAATAAGAAGGGACGTAAACGGTTACGTCATGACGCAAACGATGACGCAATGACGCAATAATTCACCGTTGAACCTAATTCACCTTTGAACCTGCATCTGTAACAATGAGTGGACCAAAAAAAAGAAAAGTCGACAATGAGTGCCGAGTGTTTAATGAGGAGTGGACAGCTAAATATGTTTTCACCTATCTGCTACTGGCCCGGCCCGTCTGTCAAATTGTAAAACTCATAGTGGCCCCTGATCCAAAAAGTTTGCCCACCCCTGAACTAAAGGTTAGTTTATCCTGATCTACCGATCTCTATTCAGAAAACACGCATTTTAAAAGTTTTTCGCTTGCCGTCTTTTCTGCAGACTTGTCACAGCATTAATTCATGGTTTTTACTAACTGGTATCAGTAGGCTATGTTGTTACTTCGGCATCATTTTGAAACGTGTATTACAATTAAATCATGGTAAAATATGTTCATCAGGAATACATTACCCTATTCGTTATGGAAAATGGCATTGACTCATACATCACCAACTATTCAACAACAAGGATAAAGTATGAAAAAACTAATGATTTCAGCAAGATAAGACGGAGATGCTGCCTCAACTGCAGATCCTATATCCAAACAAAACTTTAAAGTGTAGCCTACATGTTAGACATGATCCAATGTAGCTTGAAGTCAAAATGTTGAAATATAAGCAAATAATCACCATCACATTGACAATGCTATACACGTGACGAAAGGACAGGAAGCTGGAATATGTATTTGTCTTACCTCTGTAGATGTTCCCCTCCTGTCAGGGAGCACCAGTGTGTTGGCATGGCTGCCCGGGACTATAGTAGATCCTATACTCATTCTGGGTCCAACTAACATGTAGCGCTTGTCTCCAGATCTGTACTGGATGCTGTGACACAGTGTACCATCATAGTTAGTCTCTTGTAGATATTTAGAAGTATAGTCTGTGGACTTAGAGCACTGCATTGCAATCAGCACGATGATACTGATGAGAAAAAGTGTTGAGACTGAGCCCAAAGTTATCATCAGGTAAAAAGTCACATTATTATCCTCATCATCCTTTGTTGCACTTTTAACATCAGCAGCAGCAAAAGCCTCTCTGGGCTCCACAAGTTTAACAACCACCATAGCTGTTGCTGACAGGGAAACGTTGCCATTGTCTTTCACCAGTATGAGCAGTTTATGCTCAGCCTCGTCTGTCTCTGTGAATGAGCGAAGTGTTCTGATCTGTCCTGTATAGCGGTCCAAACCAAAGAGACTGTGGGCAGTAACTTCCTGCAGTGAGAACAGTAACCAGCCGTTATATCCTATATCAGCGTCATAGGCTCTGACTTTAGTCACCAAGTGTCCTACATTCACATTGCGGGGAATCTCCTCCACACCTTCAGCAGAACCGTTAGAGCTGACCGGATACAGGATGACTGGAGCGTTGTCGTTCTGATCCAGAATGAACACGTGCACTGTAACGTTGCTGCTTAGTGACGGAGTTCCAGAATCTGTGGCGACAACTTGGAACTGGAACGTTTTCAGAGTCTCAAAGTCAAAGCTTTTTAGCGCCAAAATATCTCCAGTTTCAGAGTTGATATTTAAATATGAGGTCAATTTATTTCCTTCACTGCTATCTCTGAGAATATTATAGGTTATTAGTGCATTATCGTTCTCATCACGATCAAAAGCTTTAACTGAAAACACAGAGGTACCTGGCTCATTAGCTTCAGTGATATAGAAAGTATATGGACTCAATGAAAACGCTGGACTGTTGTCATTCACATCTGAAACCACTACATGTATTGTCTTCTCAGATGATAATTGAGGTTCACCACCATCTTTTGCAGTTATTGTCAGGACATATTGTGACTGTTTCTCTCTATCCAGGGGGGATTTGGTCACTAATGAAAACATGTTGTCTTGTAATGATGGAGTTAAAGCAAAAGGAGCATCCTCACCTATTGAGCAAATCACTTTTCCATTGAGACCAGAGTCCAAGTCATTTACACTGATAAGGGCTACTGTAGTTCCAGGTCTTGAATCTTCAGGGATAGAGTTTGAAAAGGAGGTAACCTCAATCTCAGGTGCGTTATCATTCACGTCAACTATCTTTATGACGACACTTTTTTGTGTAGCCAGTGGAGCAGGACCTTTATCTGTCGCTTGAACTTCAATTTCATATCGGTCCTTATCCTCGTAGTTTATTAAACCTTTAACAATTATCTCCCCTGTTGATTGGTTAATTTCAAATAGCTTAAAGAATTTACGATTTACGCTGTTGCTAAACGAGTAAACTATTTCTCCATTTAGTCCTTCATCCAGATCTGTCGCATTCACTTGTAAGATTGTTGTGCCTATTGGAGTATTTTCCTCAAGCATTACTGAGTTTAAGTCTTTAGAGAACACAGGCGCATTATCATTTACATCTAAAACATTTACTAGAATATTCATAGTACCAGATTTCGGAGGTTTTCCTCCATCTAGTGCAGTCAGCATTAATGACTGTCTTGCGGAAACCTCTCTATCTAAAGATTTTTGCACAATTAATACAGGTATTTTCCCATCTTCACCATGGTCTTTAACCTCTAAACGAAAGTGGCCATTGTGGCTGAGTTTATACTGCTGAACAGTGAAGGGACCACCGTCTGGATCTCGCGCAGCTTGTAGTGGAAATCTTGCCCCAGGTAAGACTGACTCAAAGATCTCTAACGTTTTCTCTTCGTCTGGGAAACTGGGAGAATGGTCATTTATATCCATCACCTCCACTCCAACATAATGCACCTCCAAGGGATTTTCTAGCACAGTTTTCAGATTTATTAAACACGTACTGCTTCGCTCGCACACCCCTTCTCTGTCAATCTTCCGGCTCACATACAGGACACCATCGTTTTGATTCACGTGGAAAAGCGGATCCGCATTACTGGAAACAATCCGATACTTCCTGTCTTTCAGTGTGCTTTTATCTAAACCCAGATCTTTAGCTATATTTCCAACCACAGTTCCTTCGTTAACTTCCTCCGAGATTGAATATCGTAATTGTGCCGATGTTACGCTCCACAAAAGCACAGCAACCACGCAGCCGATCCACCGTCTTCTCGCCATTCTTGCCACGCATCCTCTTTGTTCCATGATTAAAAACAAAAATGGTAAGGATTCCTCACAGGGCTAGTAACCGTCTTGTAAAAATATAGATCAACACATCCGGGTATGCAAATATTCACTCCGTTAAAAACATGTTAACACACGGGGCAATGTGTATAAATGCGGCAGCCAGCCGCCAAGCAGAATTATCGAACTGAGAGCACTAAAAAGAGGTGGATCCAACGCCCAGTAACGACAAGTTAAAACGTTATTTTTCTGACACACTGACACCATGCGATATGCTTGCTCAGTACAAGGAAATCAACGTTCATGTACCTTTTGTGATAGTGAAATGAAAACATTTTTGTATAATGATTTACTTTACCCTGAGTAGTGTTTACTTGGTTTAACTACATCACATAATGCGATGCCTTAACCAGATTTAACAATAAACGCATTAATTCCTCTAAAACAAATGAATGATGCATATTATGTTTAAACAATGTTTGATATATCTATTTAAAATTGGTTTGACATTTTGCACAGTGTATTAGCAGGTATCAGAGCAGCTGAGTAAAACTTTAAAGCACCGTGGACAGCGAGGCAGTTATGATTCGTCCTGTCATATGTGTAAATGTACAATACATTGAAGAAGCCTTGCAACCTCGAATCACACATTAGCCCAAGTGAAGGTAATGTTATTTGAAGCATCAAAGTAGCCTATGTTTTAGTTGTAGTATGTGTTTGTCAGAATATGGAAAAAAGCAGGAGACTACAAACTGACAAACAGAGGAGTATAAGCATATATCACCCCATAATGACACTTGTTGATAACAGCTTTTCACTTCAGGTTAAACAGTTTAATAAAAATAGCAGCTGAATACTCAAATATACAAAACAAATATCCTTCAAATACTTATATGCCATCAAACTGTACAAGTGCTGTTTATAATTTAGAGTTTTTCAATTACGAATTAATGAACAACGCTGCCAGTAGAAACATGCCACGGTTTTTGAAAACATTTCCTTACCTCTGTAGATGTTCCCCTCCTGTCAGGGAGCACCAGTGTGTTGGCATGGCTGCCCGGGACTATAGTAGATCCTATACTCATTCTGGGTCCAACTAACATGTAGCGCTTGTCTCCAGATCTGTACTGGATGCTGTGACACAGTGTCCCATCATAGTTAGTCTCTTGTAGATATTTAGAAGTATAGTCTGTGGACTTAGAGCACTGCATTGCAATCAGCACGATGATACTGATGAGAAAAAGTGTTGAGACTGAGCCCAAAGTTATCATCAGGTAAAAAGTCACATTATTATCCTCATCATCCTTTGTTGCACTTTTAACATCAGCAGCAGCAAAAGCCTCTCTGGGCTCCACAAGTTTAACAACCACAGTAGCTGTTGCTGACAGGGACACGTTGCCATTGTCTTTCACCAGTATGAGCAGTTTATGCTCAGCCTCGTCTGTCTCTGTGAATGAGCGAAGTGTTCTGATCCGTCCTGTATAGCGGTCCAAACCAAAGAGACTGTGGGCAGTAACTTCCTGCAGTGAGAACAGTAACCAGCCGTTATATCCTATATCAGCGTCATAGGCTCTGACTTTAGTCACCAAGTGTCCTGCGTTCACATTGCGGGGAATCTCCTCCACACCTTCAGCAGAACCGTTAGAGCTGACCGGATACAGGATGACTGGAGCGTTGTCGTTCTGATCCAGAATGAACACGTGCACTGTGACGTTGCTGCTTAGTGACGGAGCTCCAGAATCTGTGGCGACAACTTGGAACTGGAACGTTTTCAGAGTCTCAAAGTCAAAGCTTTTTAGCGCCGAAATATCTCCAGTTTCAGAGTTGATATTTAAAAATGAGGTAAATAACTGCTCGGCTCCTCTGTCTCTTACTATGTAATATGAAATGAGAGCATTATTACCGTCATCTTCATCACTGGCTGTCACGGATAAAACAGACCCTCCTGGGTTGTTGTTCTCAGTTATGTAGAAGGTATATGGGTTCTTTGTAAACACTGGGCTGTTGTCATTTACATCTGACACAACAATGTTTATATATTTTTCCGATGATAAGGATGGTTCCCCTGCGTCTTTACATACAATTGCAACGTTATATTGCGATTCCTTCTCTCGATCCAAAAGCATTTTTGTTACAAGTGAATACATGTTGTTTTGTAAAGATGGAGTGAGCATAACAGGAAGATCTTGGGTAATGTAGCACATCACTTTCCCGTTGAGACCAGAGTCCGAATCTTTAACACTTATCAAGGCTACTGTTGTTCCTGGTTTTGAATCTTCAGGGAGATCATGCGAAAAAGATGTCACTTCCATCTCTGGTGCATTGTCGTTTAAGTCCACAATATTTATAATAACGCTTTTGTCTGTAGCAAGTGTAGCTGCACCTTTGTCGGATGCCTGAATATCAATCTCATATCTGCTACATTCTTCATAATCTATGGCCCCTGACACAGAAATAACTCCAGTCATATAATTCAAATCAAAACGTGCACGTGCCCGTGCATCCACGTCTTTTCCAAATGAATAGATAACTTCACCATTTAAACCTTCATCCAAATCTGTTGCATTAACTTGAATCACATTTTTCCCAAGAGGAGAATTTTCATTTAGCTGAGCAGTGTATGACTCCTTGGTGAAAACGGGGGGGTTATCATTGACATCGGACACATGAACAATTATTGTCATGTTTCCGGATCGCGGAGGTTTACCTCCATCAATGGCTGTCAGAAGTAACGTATGGGTCTTGACAGACTCTCTATCAAGTGCTTTTTGAAGAATCAAACCAGGTGTTTTGCGGTCCTCACCACGATCTTTCACTTCCAAACTAAAATGTTCGTTCTGGCTCAATGTATACTGCTGAACGGATAATGAACCACTATCAGCATCACGAGCAGCCTGTAACTGAAATCTTGCTCCAGGTAATGCAGATTCAAAAACCTCTATCTTATTTTCATGTTCGGGAAAGCATGGCGAGTGGTCGTTTACATCCAGAATCTCCACTGCAACATAGTGCACCTCCAGTGGGTTTTCTAGCACGGTTTTTAAGTCGATTACACAAACCTTGCTACGGTCGCACACTTCCTCTCTGTCAATAATTTGGTTTACATACAAGATACCATCGTCTTGATTCACTCGAAAAGGAGGCTCCGTGGAGCCGTAGACAATACGGTACCCCCTCTCTTCCAGTGTGCTCTTGTCAACACCTAAATCCTTGGCGATATTTCCCACTGCTGTTCCTATTTTCACTTCCTCGGAGATGGAATATCGAAATTGTCCTGACGCTCCGCTCCAAAACGCAACAAAAACCGTCATGAAAGCAAGCCACTTTGTCCGCTCTCTCCATGTCTGGCGTCGTCTTTGTTCCATCATAATTTTTTTTTTTTTTAAATAAAAACAGCTTTATAAGAGCTTCACTTGTATTCTGACATACAATCCCTTCTTTACACCTTTTGTTATAATCCAATCGTTCTCCAGCAGAGCATCAGACTATTTTAATGCTGAATTGAGTATTCAACCCGTCACGTATACGGGTCTGTCGATGACGGCTTTAGAAAGAGGAAGGGGGTGTGTCTAGTGACTGACGAAAACTAAGTAAATCATTATTTGTTTTATACTGACACCAAGTGATCGAGAATCACACTGCAGTACTTCATTTGTTAACAACAAAATATATTTAAAGAAAGATTTTACACGAAAAATGAATTTCCCTAACAATGAAAACTGCAGCATTTCCCCTCTTCTAAAGGACAGAGAAGGCAAAGATGCCCCCTTCATTAGAGAGAGAGAGCCCACGGAGACATAACCCATTTAACATATACTGTCATACTACCTTGAGACGGATTTGAAAATTGATTTCAGCAACGCGGACAGCGATAACTTGAACTCATCAACATATTTGACTCACAAAACAGGACGATGACCAAGTTTGTCATTGTAACAATATTTTGATAACAGGGTTCTCTTCCCATTTCCAGTAAGAGTGTTTGCCAAGTAGCGTTGCCTTCTGTGTAAATAACGACATTATACAAGAATATGCCACGACTACAAATCATAGCAGTAACATATGAAAATAATAGATACACATTACACACACTTCGAGAGCATGCAATTATATTAAAAAGTATACATTGTGTGTTATTCCAACACAATCGGGGCTCAACGTCGTATATGGAGCGAGAGTAAAACTTTGGATCTTACCTCTGTAGATGTCCCCCTCCTGTCAGGGAGCACCAGTGTGTTGGCATGGCTGCCCGGGACTATAGTAGATCCTATACTCATTCTGGGTCCAACTAACATGTAGCGCTTGTCTCCAGATCTGTACTGGATGCTGTGACACAGTGTCCCATCATAGTTAGTCTCTTGTAGATATTTAGAAGTACAGTCTGTGGACTTAGAGCACTGCATTGCAATCAGCACAATGATACTGATGAGAAAAAGTGTTGAGACTGAGCCCAAAGTTATCATCAGGTAAAAAGTCACATTATTATCCTCATCATCCTTTGTTGCACTTTTAACATCAGCAGCAGCAAAAGCCTCTCTGGGCTCCACAAGTTTAACAACCACAGTAGCTGTTGCTGACAGGGAAACGTTGCCATTGTCTTTCACCAGTATGAGCAGTTTATGCTCAGCCTCGTCTGTCTCTGTGAATGAGCGAAGTGTTCTGATCCGTCCTGTATAGCGGTCCAAACCAAAGAGACTGTGGGCAGTAACTTCCTGCAGTGAGAACAGTAACCAGCCGTTATATCCTATATCAGCGTCATAGGCTCTGACTTTAGTCACCAAGTGTCCTGCGTTCACATTGCGGGGGAATCTCCTCCACACCTTCAGCAGAACCGTTAGAGCTGACCGGATACAGGATGACTGGAGCGTTGTCGTTCTGATCCAGAATGAACACGTGCACTGTGACGTTGCTGCTTAGTGACGGAGTTCCAGAATCTGTGGCGACAACTTGGAACTGGAACGTTTTCAGAGTCTCAAAGTCAAAGCTTTTTAGCGCCGAAATATCTCCAGTTTCAGAGTTGATATTTAAAAAAGAAGTCACTTTTTTCCCTTCACTGCTATCTCTGAGAATATGATAGTTTATTCGTGCATTATCGTTCTCATCACGATCAAGAGCTTTAACAGAAAACACAGAGGTACCTGGCTCATTAGCTTCAGTGATATAGAAAGTATATGGACTCAATGAAAACTCTGGACTGTTGTCATTCACATCTGAAACCACTACATGTATTGTCTTCTCAGAAGATAATGGAGGTTGACCAGCATCTTTTGCAGTTATTGTAAGGACATATTGTGACTGTTTCTCTCTATCCAGGGGGGATTTGGTCACTAATGAAAACATGTTGTCTTGTAAGGATGGAGTTAAAGCAAAAGGAACATCCTCAACTATGGAGCAAATCACTTTTCCATTGAGACCAGAGTCCAAGTCATTTACACTGATAAGGGCTACTGTAGTTCCAGGTCTTGAATCTTCAGGGATAGAGTTTGAAAAGGAGGTAACCTCAATCTCAGGTACGTTATCATTGACATCAATTATCTGGATTATAACACTTTTTTCTGTAGTTTGTGGAGCAAGTCCTTTATCTGATGCCTGAATTTCAATTTCGTACTTGTCCCTTTGCTCATAGTCTATCAGACCTTTGACAGTTATCTCACCTGTTGATGGATTAATATTAAAAAGCTCAAATAGTTTATTATTTACACTGTTACCAAATGAGTAATACACCTCTCCATTCTGACCTTCATCTAAATCAGTTGCATTCACCTGTACGATGGTGGTACCTACTGGGGCATTTTCCGAGAGCGTAACAGAATAACCATCTTTAGAGAAAATGGGTGTGTTATCATTTACATCCATAACTTTTACTACAATATTCATATTACCAGATTTCGGAGGTTTCCCTCCATCCAGTGCCGTCAACACTAATGTGTTTATCCCTGCTGCTTCCCTATCTAAAGATTTTTGTAAAATCAATATTGGTATTTTACCATCCTCTCCTTTATCTCTAACCTCCAAACGGAAGTAATCGTTTTGGCTGAGTTTATAGTGTTGCACGGAGAAAGGACCACTGTCCGGGTCCCGTGATGCTTTTAGCTGAAATCTTGCTCCGGGCAACACAGACTCAAAAATGTCCAACTGTTTCTCTTCCTCTGGGAAACTTGGAGAATGGTCATTGATATCCAGCACTTCCACAACAACATAATGCACCTCCAGAGGGTTTTCCAGCACGGTTTTCAAATTCATTAAACACGTACTGCTCTGCGCGCACACCTCCTCTCTGTCAATCTTCCGGCTCACATACAGGACACCATCGTTTTGATTCACATGGAAAAGCGGATCCGCATTACTGGAAACAATCCGATACTTCCTGTATTTCAGTGTGCTTTTATCTAATCCCAGATCTTTCACTATATTTCCAACCACAGTTCCTTCGTTAACTTCCTCCGAGATTGAATATCGTATTTGCGCTGAGGCCGCGCTCCACAAAAGCACAGCAACCACGCTGCGGAGAAACCATTCTCGCGCCCTCCGCATCTCGCATTTTCTTTGTTCCATGGTTAAACCCGAAATCATCAGTAATCCATTGCAATCTTTATAGTTTGGCTGTGAAGACGAAATCCAGCGCTTTCTTAGATGTAAATATACATATTAAATAGCTTCCTGTATTTCCATAAATTGCGCTAAACCGATTATGTATCAAGGTATGAGCAGAGACACGCTCCTGTCAGTATCGAAGTAAAAATGTTGTCAGGAGGGGGAACCAAACTGCAATGACGACAATCTTGTGTACTGCTGAATTTTATCTTTTCACTGACACCATGCGACACCTTTTCTCACTGCAGAAATGTGAGGCATATAATAAACACTTTGGTCAATGGTATTTTGTTTTTAACCATATCAAAGTTATTTAATACTAAAAGAGAGAAGGCGGCTGCCGAGTCTATAAACATCGTAAATAAACTCCTTCAGCTTCAAGCACCAAGGACAGCGATCTCTTTTCAGTTCGGCAAACACTTTGGATTAAGATAACTTATTATTATTTTTCCTGTCGTATTGTATGCCTGCCATTTTAAATCAACAAGCCTTTCTTTAAATAAAAGAAGGTTAATATAGGGTGTTATAAGACAAGCTACAAAGTCAACATCATGCCAAAGTAAAATTAATTAAAAAAGGGTCACAAGCATTGTCCATATCATTGCCAAGATAATGCAGAACGTCACGCAGGACATTAAGTCAGAAATGTTTTGATAGAGTTGATAAAGGTACTGACAACGTGATTGACTATACAAAAAAAAGAAGCATATCCTTATTCAAGTTCAGTTCTATGATTATGTCCAAAAAAGTACATATGGTAATAATTGTGAAGGGCAACCAGGAATGCCAACAAACAGTACATGTGTTAGCACCATGGACAGAGACACTTCCTCCTGCATTTAGAGGCGTATGATACATTACCCTAATTGTTATGGAAAACTACAGTGACTCATACATCACCAACTATTCAACAACAACGATAAAGTATGAAAAACCAAATGATTTCAGCCAGATAAAACGAAGATGCGGCCTCAAGAGCAGATCCTATATCCTAATCAAAACTTTAAAGTTTACTTAGCACACAGAGCTCACAGCTCCTCAAACCATTTTAATCCGGCCCGCCGAATATTGGCACAAAATTGTCCAAATTATAGTAAAGACCGCATTCATTTTTGCCTTGTTCCTGCAATACCCGGCATTTCAGTTGATCCCACTAGATGGCGCACTCTAGACACAATTGACCTTTGCTGGAGTCTGGTCTATTCAGCTGGCCCCACACAGCAACCCGGCAAGATCTAAGAACCAAATAGGCTACGTCAACCAAATGGAGGGGTTCGAGATTAACAATAACAGTTCATGGCGAGTACAACGAATACAAGTTGTAACAAGCAGTAGCGCTGCGCAAAGTGACTAGAACGCGACCACACACTTATATAAAGTCAGGCAACACTAACCAGGCTTAGTGTAATTCTGTTTATTTTGACCATCCGTTCACTGTTATTGACAATTGTGAAGAGGCAGACGTTTTCCTGTTGTTTTGTACTATTGCAGATATCGGATGGAATCAATAGCCTACATGGGCTACATGTGCCATCACAAGTAAAATCATAACGAAAACTACGCCGGTAAAATGTGCTCGTAGAAAACGGTTTATGCCACAATATGATAGCAACAAGTAGTCAAGATAGTCTGATTAGCTTCGGTTGCTATGCTAGCATCACATGTAGAATGCCAGATAAACTTTCATAACAGCGTTGTGATGCCAAACAGCGTCAATTTAGACTGAAACACATTCACTGATGGGGGTGGGGGATATTTATCAGCTGCTTGTGTGACAGTCGGACAGTGACTTTACAGCGGCCGCTGCCGTGAGTTAACAGTATAAACGAGCAGCACTGCAGCGGGCGGTAATCCCGCTGAACCACATTAATAAACAATGCATCACGGCACTCTGGAGAAAGGTATACGGTTGGAGAACTAGCCTAGTTATTTTTATATAATCTGGTTTCGTATGATTAAAAACTACCCGACGCAGTCCTCTATTGATGTTGTTGTGGGTGCTGCGGAGAAAATCAGCGACGTAAAACGCCGTGTGGGTAATAAGAAGGGACGTAAACGGTTACGTCATGACGCAAACGATGATGCAATGACGCAATAATTCACCTTTGAACCTAATTCACCTTTGAACCTGCATCTGTAACAATGAGTGGACCAAAAAAAAGAAAAATCGACAATGAGTGCCGAGTGTTTAATGAGGAGTGGACAGCTAAATTATGTTTTCACTGATCTGCTACTGGCCCGGCCCGTCTGTCAAATTTTAAAACTCATAGTGGCCCCTGAGCCGAAAAGTTTGCCCACCCCTGAACTACAGGTTAGTTTATCCTGATCTATCCGATCTCTATTCAGAAAACACGCATTTTAAAAGGATTTTCGCCTGCCGTCTTTTCTGCAGGCTTGTCACAGCATTAATTCATGGTTTTTACTAACTGGTATCAGTAGGCTATGTTGTTACTTCGGCATCATTTTGAAACGTGTATTACAATTAAATCACGGTAAAATATGTTCATCAGGAATACATTACCCTATTCGTTATGGAAAATGGCATTGACTCATACATCACCAACAATTCAACAACAAGGATAAAGTATGAAAAAACTAATGATTTCAGCAAGATAAGACGAAGATGCTGCCTCAACTGCAGATCCTATATCCAAACAAAACTTTAAAGTGTACATGTTAGACATGATCCAATGTAATTTGAAGTCAAAATGTTGAAATATAAGCAAATAATCACCATCACATTGACAATGCTATACACGTGACGAAAGGACAGGAAGCTGGAATATGTATTTGTCTTACCTCTGTAGATGTTCCCCTCCTGTCAGGGAGCACCAGTGTGTTGGCATGGCTGCCCGGGACTATAGTAGATCCTATACTCATTCTGGGTCCAACTAACATGTACCGCTTGTCTCCAGATCTGTACTGGATGCTGTGACACAGTGTCCCATCATAGTTAGTCTCTTGTAGATATTTAGAAGTATAGTCTGTGGACTTAGAGCACTGCATTGCAATCAGCACGATGATACTGATGAGGAAAAGTGTTGAGACTGAGCCCAAAGTTATCATCAGGTAAAAAGTCACATTATTATCCTCATCATCCTTTGTTGCACTTTTAACATCAGCAGCAGCAAAAGCCTCTCTGGGCTCCACAAGTTTAACAACCACAGTAGCTGTTGCTGACAGGGAAACGTTGCCATTGTCTTTCACCAGTATGAGCAGTTTATGCTCAGCCTCGTCTGTCTCTGTGAATGAGCGAAGTGTTCTGATCCGTCCTGTATAGCGGTCCAAACCAAAGAGACTGTGGGTAGTAACTTCCTGCAGTGAGAACAGTAACCAGCCGTTATATCCTATATCAGCGTCATAGGCTCTGACTTTAGTCACCAAGTGTCCTGCGTTCACATTGCGGGGAATCTCCTCCACACCTTCAGCAGAACCGTTAGAGCTGACCGGATACAGGATGACTGGAGCGTTGTCGTTCTGATCCAGAATGAACACGTGCACTGTGACGTTGCTGCTTAGTGACGGAGTTCCAGAATCTGTGGCGACAACTTGGAACTGGAACGTTTTCAGAGTCTCAAAGTCAAAGCTTTTTAGCGCCAAAATATCTCCAGTTTCAGAGTTGATATTTAAATATGAGGTCAATTTATTTCCTTCACTGCCATCTCTGAGAATATGATAGGTTATTAGTGCATTATCGTTCTCATCACGATCAAAAGCTTTAACTGAAAACACAGAGGTGCCTGGCTCATTAGCTTCAGTGATATAGAAAGTATATGGACTCAATGAAAACGCTGGACTGTTGTCATTCACATCTGAAACCACTACATGTATTGTCTTCTCAGATGATAATGGAGGTTCACCACCATCTTTTGCAGTTATTGTCAGGACATATTGTGACTGTTTCTCTCTATCCAGGGGGGATTTGGTCACTAATGAAAACATTTTGTCTTGTAATGATGGAGTTAAAGCAAAAGGAGCATCCTCACCTATTGAGCAAATCACTTTTCCATTGAGACCAGAGTCCAAGTCATTTACACTGATAAGGGCTACTGTAGTTCCAGGTCTTGAATCTTCAGGGATAGAGTTTGAAAAGGAGGTAACCTCAATCTCAGGTGCGTTATCATTCACGTCAACTATCTTTATGACGACACTTTTTTGTGTAGCCAGTGGAGCAGGACCTTTATCTGTTGCTTGAACTTCAATTTCATATCGGTCCTTATCCTCATAGTTTATTAAACCTTTAACAATTATCTCCCCTGTTGATTGGTTAATTTCAAATAGCTTAAAGAATTTACGATTTACGCTGTTGCTAAACGAGTAAACTATTTCTCCATTTAGTCCTTCATCCAGATCTGTCGCATTCACTTGTAAGATTGTTGTGCCTATTGGAGTATTTTCCTCAAGCATTACTGAGTTTAAGTCTTTAGAGAACACAGGCGCATTATCATTTACATCTAAAACATTTACTAGAATATTCATAGTACCAGATTTCGGAGGTTTTCCTCCATCTAGTGCAGTCAGCATTAATGACTGTCTTGCGGAAACCTCTCTATCTAAAGATTTTTGCACAATTAATACAGGTATTTTCCCATCTTCACCATGGTCTTTAACCTCTAAACGAAAGTGGCCATTGTGGCTGAGTTTATACTGCTGAACAGTGAAGGGACCACCGTCTGGATCTCGCGCAGCTTGTAGTGGAAATCTTGCCCCGGGTAAGACTGACTCAGAGATCTCTAACGTTTTCTCTTCGTCTGGGAAACTGGGAGAATGGTCATTTATATCCATCACCTCCACTCCAACATAATGCACCTCCAAGGGATTTTCTAGCACAGTTTTCAGATTTATTAAACACGTACTGCTTCGCTCGCACACCCCTTCTCTGTCAATCTTCCGGCTCACATACAGGACACCATCGTTCTGATTCACGTGGAAAAGCGGATCCGCATTACTGGAAACAATCCGATACTTCCTGTCTTTCAGTGTGCTTTTATCTAAACCCAGATCTTTAGCTATATTTCCAACCACAGTTCCTTCGTTAACTTCCTCCGAGATTGAATATCGTAATTGTGCCGATGTTACGCTCCACAAAAGCACAGCAACCACGCAGCCAATCCACTGTCTTCTCGCCATTCTTGCCACGCATCCTCTTTGTTCCATGATTAAAAACAAAAATGGTAAGGATTCCTCACAGGGCTAGTAACCGTCTTGTAAAAATATAGATCAACACATCCGGGTATGCAAATATTCACTCCGTTAAAAACATGTTAACACACGGGGCAATGTGTATAAATGCGGCAGCCAGCCGCCAAGCAGAATTGTAGTATCAAACTGAGAGCACTAAAAAGAGATGGATCCAACGCCCAGTAACGACAAGTTAAAACGTTATTTTTCTGACACACTGACACCATGCGATATGCTTGCTCACTACAAGGAAATCAACGTTCATGTACCTTTTGTGATAGCGAAATGAAAACATTTTTGTATAATGATTTACTTTACCCTGAGTAGTGTTTACTTGGTTTAACTACATCACATAATGCGATGCCTTAACCAGATTTAACAATAAACGCATTAATTCCTCTAAAACAAATGAATGATGCATATTATGTTTAAAAAACGTTTGATATATCTATTTAAAATTGGTTTGATATTTTGCACAGTGTATTAGCAGGTATCAGAGCAGCTGAGTAAAACTTTAAAGCACCGTGGACAGCAGAGAGGCAGTTATGATTCGTCCGGTCATATGTGTAAATTGAAGAAGCCTTGCAACCTCGAATCACACATTAGTCCAAGTGAAGGTAATGTTCTTTGAAGCATCAAAGTAGCCTATGTTGTAGTATGTGTTTGTCAGAATATGGAAAAATTCAGGAAACTACAAACTGACAAACAGAGGAGTATAAGCATATATCACCCCATAATGACACTTGTTGATAACAGCTTTTCACTTCAGGTTAAACAGTTTAATAAAAATTGCAGCTGAAGACTCAAATATACAAAACAAATATCCTTCAAATACTTATATGCCATCAAACTGTACAAGTGATGTATATAATTTAGAGTTTTTCAATTACGAATTAACGAACAACGCTGCCAGTAGAAACATGCCACGGTTTTTGCAAATCATTTTCTTACCTCTGTAGATGTCCCCCTCCTGTCAGGGAGCACCAGTGTGTTGGCATGGCTGCCCGGGACTATAGTAGATCCTATACTCATTCTGGGTCCAACTAACATGTAGCGCTTGTCTCCAGATCTGTACTGGATGCTGTGACACAGTGTCCCATCATAGTTAGTCTCTTGTAGATATTTAGAAGTACAGTCTGTGGACTTAGAGCACTGCATTGCAATCAGCACGATGATGCTGATGAGAAAAAGTGTTGAGACTGAGCCCAAAGTTATCATCAGGTAAAAAGTCACATTATTATCCTCATCATCCTTTGTTGCACTTTTAACATCAGCAGCAGCAAAAGCCTCTCTGGGCTCCACAAGTTTAACAACCACAGTAGCTGTTGCTGACAGGGAAACGTTGCCATTGTCTTTCACCAGTATGAGCAGTTTATGCTCAGCCTCGTCTGTCTCTGTGAATGAGCGAAGTGTTCTGATCCGTCCTGTATAGCGGTCCAAACCAAATAGACTGTGGGCAGTAACTTCCTGCAGTGAGAACAGTAACCAGCCGTTATATCCTATATCAGCGTCATAGGCTCTGACTTTAGTCACCAAGTGTCCTGCGTTCACATTGCGGGGAATCTCCTCCACACCTTCAGCAGAACCGTTAGAGCTGACCGGATACAGGATGACTGGAGCGTTGTCGTTCTGATCCAGAATGAACACGTGCACTGTGACGTTGCTGCTTAGTGACGGAGCTCCAGAATCTGTGGCGACAACTTGGAACTGGAACGTTTTCAGAGTCTCAAAGTCAAAGCTTTTTAGCGCCAAAATATCTCCAGTTTCAGAGTTGATATTTAAAAATGAAGTCACTTTTTTCCCTTCACTGCCATCTCTGAGAATATGATAGTTTATTCGTGCATTATCGTTCTCATCACGATCAAGAGCTTTAACAGAAAACACAGAGGTACCTGGCTCATTAGCTTCAGTGATATAGAAAGTATATGGACTCAATGAAAACTCTGGACTGTTGTCATTCACATCTGAAACCACTACATGTATTGTCTTCTCAGATGATAATGGAGGTTCACCACCATCTTTTGCAGTTATTGTCAGGACATATTGTGACTGTTTCTCTCTATCTAGGGGGGATTTGGTCACCAATGAAAACATGTTGTCTTGTAAGGATGGAGTTAAAACAAAAGGAACATCCTCAACTATGGAGCAAATCACTTTTCCATTGAGACCAGAGTCCAAGTCATTTACACTGATAAGGGCTACTGTAGTTCCAGGTCTTGAATCTTCAGGGATGGAGTTTGAAAAGGAGGTAACCTCAATCTCAGGTGCATTATCATTGACATCAACTATCTGGATTATAACACTTTTTTCTGTAGTTAGTGGAGCAAGTCCTTTATCTGATGCCTGAATTTCAATTTCGTACTTGTCCCTTTGCTCATAGTCGATCAGACCTTTGACAGTTATCTCACCTGTTGATGGATTAATATTAAAAAGCTCAAATAGTTTATTATTTACACTGTTACCAAATGAGTAATACACCTCTCCATTCTGACCTTCATCTAAATCAGTTGCATTCACCTGTACGATGGTGGTACCTACTGGGGCATTTTCCGAGAGCGTAACAGAATAACCATCTTTAGAGAAAATGGGTGTGTTATCATTTACATCCATAACTTTTACTACAATATTCATATTACCAGATTTAGGAGGTTTCCCTCCATCCAGTGACGTCAACACTAATGTGTTTATCCCTGCTGCTTCCCTATCTAAAGATTTTTGTAAAACCAATATTGGTATTTTACCATCCTCCCCTTTATCCCTAACCTCCAAACGGAAGTAATCGTTTTGGCTGAGTTTATAGTGTTGCACGGAGAAAGGACCACTGTCCGGGTCCCGTGATGCTTTTAGCTGAAATCTTGCTCCGGGCAACACAGACTCAGAAATATCCAACTGTTTCACTTCCTCTGGAAAACATGGAGAATGGTCATTGATATCCAGCACTTCCACACCAACATAATGCACCTCCAGAGGGTTTTCCAGCACAGTTTTCAGATTCATTAAACACGTACTGCTCTGCGCGCACACCTCCTCTCTGTCAATCTTCCGGCTCACATACAGGACACCATCGTTTTGATTCACGTGGAAAAGCGGATCTGCATTACTGGAAACAATCCGATACTTCCTGTCTTTCAGTGTGCTTTTATCTAATCCCAGATCTTTCGCTATATTTCCAACCGCAGTTCCTTCGTTAACTTCCTCCGAGATTGAATATCGTATTTGCGCTGAGGCCGCGCTCCACAAAAGCACAGCAACCACGCTGCGGAGAAACCATTCTCGCGCCCTCCGCATCTCGCATTTTCTTTGTTCCATGGTTAAACCCGAAATCATCAGTAATCCATTGCAATCTTTATAGTTTGGCTGTGAAGACGAAATCCAGCGCTTCCTTAGATGTAAATATACATATTAAATAGCTTCCTGTATTTCCATAAATTGCGCTAAACCGATCATGTATCAAGGCATGAGCAGAGACACGCTCCTGTCAGTATCGAAGTAAAATGTTGTCAGGAGGGGGAACCAAACTGCAATGACGACAATCTTATGTACTGCTGAAAGTTATCTTTTCACTGACACCATGCGACACCTTTTCTCACTGCAGAAATGTGAGGCATATAATAAACACTTTGGTCAATGGTATTTTGTTTATAACCATATCAAAGTTATTCAATACTAAAAGAGAGAAGGCGGCTGCCGAGTCTATAAACATCGTAAATAAACTCCTTCAGCTTCAAGCACCAAGGACAGCGATCTCTTTTCAGTTCGGCAAACACTTTGGATTAAGATAACCTATATTATTATGTTTCCTGTCGTATCGTACGCCTGCCATTTTAAATCAACAAGCCTTTCTTTAAATAAAAGAAGGTTAATATAGGGTGTTATAAAACAAGCTACAAAGTCAACAACATGCCAAAGCAAAATTAATTAAAAAAGGGTCACAAGCATTGTCCATATCATTGCCAAGATAATCCAGAACGTCACGCAGGACATTAAGTCAGAAATGTTTTGATAGAGTTGATAAAGGTACTGACAAGGTGATTGACTACGATACAAAAAAAAAGAAGCATATCCTTATTCAAGTTCACTTCTATGATTATGTCCAAAAAAGTACATATGGTAATAATTGTGAAGGGCAACCAGGAATGCCAACAAACAGTACTACATGTGTTAGCACCATGGACAGAGACACTTCCTCCTGCATTTAGAGGCGTATGAATACATTACCCTAATTGTTATGGAAAACTACAGTGACTCATACATCACCAACTATTCAACAACAACGATAAAGTATGAAAAACCAAATGATTTCAGCCAGATAAAACGAAGATGCTGCCTCAAGAGCAGATCCTATATCCTAATCAAAACTGTACTTTAGTGTACTTAGCACACAGAGCTCACAGCTCCTCAAACCATTTGAATCCGGCCCGCCGAATATTGGCACAAAATTGTCCAAATTATAGTAAAGACCGCATTCATTTTGCCTTGTTGCTGCAATACCCGGCATTTCAGTTGATCCCACTAGATGGCGCACTCTAGACACTATTTGACCTTTGCTGGAGTCTGGTCTATTCAGCTGAACCCACTCGGCATCCCGGCAAGATCTAATAACTAAATACGTCAACCAAATGGAGGGGGTCGAGATTAACCTGAGCAATAACAGTTCATGGCAAGTACAACGAATACAAGTTGTAACAAGCAGTAGCGCTGCGCAAAGTGACTAGAACGCGACCACACACTTATATAAAGTCAGGCAACACTAACCAGGCTTGGTGTAATTCTGTTTATTTTGACCATCCGTTCACTGTTATTGACAATTATGAAGAGGCAGACGTTTTCCTGTTGTTTTGTACTATTGCAGCTATCGGATGGAATCAATAGCCTACATGGGCTACATGTGCCATCACAAGTAAAATCATAACGAAAACTACGCCGGTAAAATGTGCTTGTAGAAAACGGCTTATGCCACAATATGATAGCAACAAGTAGTCAAGATAGTCTGATTAGCTTCGGTTGCTATGCTAGCATCACATGTATAATGCCAGATAAACTTTCATAACAGCGTTGTGATACCAAACAGCGTCAATTCAGACTGAAACACATTCACTGATGGGGGTGGGGGATATTTATCAGCTGCTTGTGTGACAGTCGGACAGTGACTTTACAGCGGCCGCTGCCGTGAGTTAACAGTATAAACGAGCAGCACTGCAGCGGGCGGTAATCCCGCTGAACCACATTAATAAACAATGCACCACGGCACTCTGGAGAAAGGTATACGGTTGGAGAAGTAGTTATTTAATTTAATCTGGTTTCGTATGATTAAAAACTACCCGACGCAGTCCTCTATTGATGTTGTTGTGAGCGGTGCTGCGGAGAAAATCAGCGACGTAAAACGCCGTGTGGGTAATAAGAAGGGACGTAAACGGTTACGTCATGACGCAAACGAGACGCAATGACGCAATAATTCACCTTTGAACCTAATTCACCGTTGAACCTGCATCTGTAACAATGAGTGGACCAAAAAAAAGAAAAGTCGACAATGAGTGCCGAGTGTTTAATGAGGAGTGGACAGCTAAATATGTTTTCACCTATCTGCTACTGGCCCGGCCCGTCTGTCAAATTTTAAAACTCATAGTGGCCCCTGAGCCAAAAAGTTTGCCCACCCCTGAGCTACAGGTTAGTTTATCCTGATCGATCCGATCTCTATTCAGAAAACACGCATTTTAAAAGGTTTTTCGCCTGCCGTCTTTTCTGCAGGCTTGTCACAGCATTAATTCATGGTTTTTACTAACTGGTATCAGTAGGCTATGTTGTTACTTCGGCATCATTTTGAAACGTGTATTACAATTAAATCACGATAAAATATGTTCATCAGGAATACATTACCCTATTCGTTATGGAAAATGGCATTGACTCATACATCACCAACTATTCAACAACAAGGATAAAGTATGAAAAAACTAATGATTTCAGCAAGATAAGACGAAGATGCTGCCTCAACTGCAGATCCTATATCCAAACAAAACTTTAAAGTGTAGCCTACATGATAGACATGATCCAATGTAGCTTGAAGTCAAAATGTTGAAATATAAGAAAATAATCACCATCACATTGACAATGCTATACACGTGACGAAAGGACAGGAAGCTGGAATATGTATTTGTCTTACCTCTGTGGATGTTCCCCTCCTGTCAGGGAGCACCAGTGTGTTGGCATGGCTGCCCGGGACTATAGTAGATCCTATACTCATTCTGGGTCCAACTAACATGTAGCGCTTGTCTCCAGATCTGTACTGGATGCTGTGACACAGTGTCCCATCATAGTTAGTCTCTTGTAGATATTTAGAAGTATAGTCTGTGGACTTAGAGCACTGCATTGCAATCAGCACGATGATGCTGATGAGAAAAAGTGTTGAGACTGAGCCCAAAGTTATCATCAGGTAAAAAGTCACATTATTATCCTCATCATCCTTTGTTGCACTTTTAACATCAGCAGCAGCAAAAGCCTCTCTGGGCTCCACAAGTTTAACAACCACAGTAGCTGTTGCTGACAGGGAAACGTTGCCATTGTCTTTCACCAGTATGAGCAGTTTATGCTCAGCCTTGTCTGTCTCTGTGAATGAGCGAAGTGTTCTGATCTGTCCTGTATAGCGGTCCAAACCAAAGAGACTGTGGGCAGTAACTTCCTGCAGTGAGAACAGTAACCAGCCGTTATATCCTATATCAGCATCATAGGCTCTGACTTTAGTCACCAAGTGTCCTGCGTTCACATTGCGGGGACACTCCTCCACACCTTCAGCAGAACCGTTAGAGCTGACCGGATACAGGATGACTGGAGCGTTGTCGTTCTGATCCAGAATGAACACGTGCACTGTGACGTTGCTGCTTAGTGATGGAGCTCCAGAATCTGTGGCGACAACTTGGAACTGGAACGTTTTCAGAGTCTCAAAGTCAAAGCTTTTTAGCGCCAAAATATCTCCAGTTTCAGAGTTGATATTTAAATATGAGGTCAATTTATTTCCTTCACTGCCATCTCTGAGAATATTATAGGTTATTAGTGCATTATCGTTCTCATCACGATCAAAAGCTTTAACAGAAAACACAGAGGTGCCTGGCTCATTAGCTTCAGTGATATAGAAAGTATATGGACTCAATGAAAACTCCGGACTGTTGTCATTCACATCTGATACGACTACATGTATTGTCTTCTCAGATGATAAGGGAGGTTGACCAGCATCTTTTGCAGTTACTGTCAAGACATATTGTGACTGTTTCTCTCTATCCAGGGGGGATTTGGTCACCAATGAAAACATGTTGTCTTGTAAAGATGGTATTAAAGCAAAAGGAACATCCTCAACTATGGAGCAAATCACTTTTCCATTGAGACCAGAGTCCAAATCATTTACACTGATAAGGGCTATTGTTGTTCCAGGTCTTGAATCTTCAGGGATAGAGTTTGAAAATGAAGTAACTTCAATCTCAGGTGCGTTATCATTAATGTCTACTATTTTAATATTGACACTTTTTTCTGTAGCCAGTGGAGCAATACCTTTATCTGTTGCTTGAATTTCAATCTCATAAATGTCTTTCTCCTCGTAGTCTATTAAACTTTTCACAGTTATTTCACCTGTTGATGGATTGATATCAAATATTTTTAACAACCTTCTGTTTATACTATTAGTAAATGAGTAAACTACTTCCCCGTTTGGCCCTTCATCTAAATCAGTTGCATTGACTTGTATGACTGTTGTACCTATTGGAGCATTTTCATCTATCATCACAGAATAAACTTCTTTGTAGAAAACAGGCGCATTATCATTAACATCTAGAACATTCACTACAATATTCATAGTTCCAGATTTCGGAGGTTTCCCTCCATCCAGTGCAGTCAGTACTAATGAATGGCTTCCTTTAGTTTCTCTGTCTAAAGATTTCTGAATAACCAATATTGGTATTTTGCCATCGGCTCCTTTATCCTTAATTTCCAAACGGAAATGATCGTTGTCATTAAGCTTATAGTGTTGCACGGAGAAAGGCCCACTGTCTGGATCTCGCGAGGCTTTAAGCTGAATACGCACTCCCGGTATTACAGACTCTGAAATCTCCAACGTTGTTTCTTGCTCTGGGAAACTAGGAAAATGATCATTTATATCCAGCACTTCCACACCAACATAATGTACTTCCAGTGGGTTTTCCAGCACGGTTTTCAGATTCATTAAACACGTACTGCTCTGCGCGCATACCTCCTCTCTGTCAATCTTCCGGCTCACATACAGGACACCATCGTTTTGATTCACATGGAAAAGCGGATCCGCATTACTGGAAACAATCCGATACTTCCTGTCTTTCAGTGTGCTTTTGTCTAATCCCAGATCTTTTGCTATATTTCCAACCGCAGTTCCTTCGTTAACTTCCTCCGAGATTGAATATCGTATTTGCGCTGAAGCCACGCTCCACAAAAGCACAGCAACCACACAGCCGAGCAAACATCCTCGCGCCCTCCGCATCTCGCATCTTCTTTGTTCCATGGTTAAACCCAAAATCATCAGTAATCCATTGCAATCTTTATAGTTTGGCTGTGAAGACGAAATCCTGCAATTTCTTACATGTATATTGACCTGTTAATTAACTTCATATATCCATAAATTGCGCTAAACCGATCATGTATCAAGGCATGAGCAGAGACACGCTCCTGTCAGTATCGAAGTAAAATGTTGTCAGGAGGGGGAACCAAACTGCAATGACGACAATCTCGTGTACTGCTGAATTCTAACTTTTCACTGACACCATGCGACCCCCTTTCTCACTGCAGAAATGTGAGGCATAATAATAAACACTTTGGTCAATGGTATTTTGTTTTTAACCATATCAAAGTTATTCAATACTAAAAGAGAGAAGGCGGCTGCTGAGTCTATACACATCGACTGAATAAACTCCTTCAGCTTCAAGCACCAAGGACAGTGATCTCATTGCTATTCAGTTCGGCAAACACTTTGGATTAGGATATTTTTTGTCACTGTCCTATTGTACTTGCATTAATACGGAATGCTATAGTTTACTTTTTAGCAGCATGTGTTGATCATGACCAAGTTTATGTTGTCTTTGCAACATAAGTCATATTTAATTTGCTCGCCCGCAATGTTTAATTATCAAGCCATTCTTTAAATAAAAGAAGGTTGATATAAGGTACAATAAGACAAGCTACAAAGTCAACGTCATGCAAAAGCCAAATCAAAATAAAAAATGATCACAAGCAATGTCCATATCATTGCCAAGATAATGCAGAATGCCAAGCCGGGCATGAAATCAAAACTATTTTTGATAGAGTTGATGAAGGTACTGACAACTTGATTGACAACGATCATTTAAAAAAAAGAAAATACATATCCTTATTCAAGTTCACTTAATTTACCCCTATGATTATGTCCAAAAAAGTACATAATTATTGCGAACTGCAACCAGGAATGACAACAAACAGTACTACATGTGTTAGCACCATGGACAGAGACACTTCCTCCTGCATTTAAAGGCGTAGGAATACATTACCCTAATCGTTATGAAAAACTGCAGTGACTCATACATCACCAACTATTCAACAACAAGGATGAAGTATGAAAAAACTAATGATTTCAGCCAGATAAAACGAAGATGCTGCCTCAAGAACAGATCCTATATCCTAAACAAAACTTTATAGTGTAAATGTAAGAGATGATCTATTGTAATTTGAAGTCAACATTTTAAATATGAGCAAATAATTACCATCACATTGACATTGCTACATGAAAGGACATGAAGCTGGAATATGTATTGATCTTACCTCTGTAGATGTTCCCCTCCTGTCAGGGAGCACTAGTGTGTTGGCATGGCTGCCCGGGACTATAGTAGATCCTATACTCATTCTGGGTCCAACTAACATGTAGCGCTTGTCTCCAGATCTGTACTGGATGCTGTGACACAGTGTCCCATCATAGTTAGTCTCTTGTAGATATTTAGAAGTATAGTCTGTGGACTTAGAGCACTGCATTGCAATCAGCACGATGATACTGATGAGAAAAAGTGTTGAGACTGAGCCCAAAGTTATCATCAGGTAAAAAGTCACATTATTATCCTCATCATCCTTTGTTGCACTTTTAACATCAGCAGCAGCCAAAGCCTCTCTGGGCTCCACAAGTTTAACAACCACAGTAGCTGTTGCTGACAGGGAAACGTTGCCATTGTCTTTCACCAGTATGAGCAGTTTATGCTCAGCCTCGTCTGTCTCTGTGAATGAGCGAAGTGTTCTGATCCGTCCTGTATAGCGGTCCAAACCAAAGAGACTGTGGGCAGTAACTTCCTGCAGTGAGAACAGTAACCAGCCGTTATATCCTATATCAGCGTCATAGGCTCTGACTTTAGTCACCAAGTGTCCTGCGTTCACATTGCGGGGAATCTCCTCCACACCTTCAGCAGAACCGTTAGAGCTGACCGGATACAGGATGACTGGAGCGTTGTCGTTCTGATCCAGAATGAACACGTGCACTGTGACGTTGCTGCTTAGTGACGGAGTTCCAGAATCTGTGGCGACAACTTGGAACTGGAACGTTTTCAGAGTCTCAAAGTCAAAGCTTTTTAGCGCCAAAATATCTCCAGTTTCAGAGTTGATATTTAAATATGAGGTCAATTTATTTCCTTCACTGCCATCTCTGAGAATATTATAGGTTATAAGTGCATTATCGTTCTCATCACGATCAAAAGCTTTAACAGAAAACACAGAGGTACCTGGCTCATTAGCTTCAGTGATATAGAAAGTATATGGACTCAGTGAAAACTCTGGACTGTTGTCATTCACATCTGAAACCACTACATGTATTGTCTTCTCAGATGATAATGGAGGTTCACCAGCATCTTTTGCAGTTATTGTAAGGACATATTGTGACTGTTTCTCTCTATCCAGGGGGGATTTGGTCACCAATGAAAACATGTTGTCTTGTAAGGATGGAGTTAAAACAAAAGGAGCATCCTCATCTATGGAGCAAATCACTTTTCCATTGAGACCAGAGTCAAAGTCATTAACACTGATAAGGGCTACTGTAGTTCCAGGTCTTGAATCTTCAGCGATCGAATTTGAAAATGAAGTAACCTCAATCTCAGGTGCATTATCGTTTACGTCTACTATCTTAATGATGACGCTTTTTTGTGTAGATAAAGAAGCTAGACCTTTATCTGAGGCTTGAATTTCAATCTCATATTTGTCCTTCTCTTCATAGTTAATCAAACCTTTCACACTTATTTCACCTGTTATTGCATTAAGGTCAAACATATTTAATAATCTATAACTGACACTGTTGCTGAATGAATAAACTACATCTCCATTTGGTCCTTCATCTAAATCAGTTGCATTCACTTGTATGACTGTTTTACCTATCGGAGCATTTTCATCGAGCATTACAGAATACACTTCTTGAGAAAATACAGGCGCATTATCATTAACATCCAAAAGTCTTACTATAATATTCATTGTGCCAGATTTTGGAGGTTTCCCTCCATCTAGGGCGGTCAGTACTAATGTATGGATTCCCGCCGCCTCTCTATCCAAAGATTTATGCACTATTAGAATTGGTATTTTACCATCTTCACCCTTGTCTTTAACCTCCAAACGGAAGTTGTTATTTGGGCTGAGTTTATATTGCTGAATAGAGAAGGGGCCACCGTCTGGATCTCGTGATGCCTTCAATGGAAATCGTGCTCCTGGTAACACAGACTCAGAAATATCCAACGTTGTCTCTCTTTCAGGAAAACTAGGAGAATGGTCATTTATATCCATCACTTCCACAACAACATAATGCACCTCCAGTGGGTTTTCCAGCACGGTTTTCAGATTCATTAAACACGTACTGCTCTGCGCGCACACCTCCTCTCTGTCAATCTTCCGGCTCACATACAGGACACCATCGTTTTGATTCACATGGAAAAGCGGATCCGCATTACTGGAAACAATCCGATACTTCCTGTCTTTCAATGTGCTTTTATCTAATCCCAGATCTTTCACTATATTTCCAACCACAGTTCCTTCGTTAACTTCCTCCGAGATTGAATATCGTATTTGCGCTGAGGCCGCGCTCCACAAAAGCACAGCCACCACGCAGCGGAGAAACCATCCTCGCGCCCTCCGCATCTCGCATGTTCTTTGTTCCATGGTTAAACCCGAAATCATCAGTAATCCATTACAAGCTACACAAAGCTCTGTTGTGAAGTCAAAATCCAGCGCTTTCTTACATGTATATTGACCTGTTAATTCACTTCCTGTATTTCCAGAAAATGCGCTAAACCGATCATGTATCAAGGCATGAGCAGGAAAACGGTCCTGCCAGTATAGAAGTAAAATGTTTTGAAGAGGAGGAACCAAACTGCTATGACGACAAGCTCGTGTACTGCTGAATTTTATATTTTCACTGACACCATGCGACCCCTTTTCTCACTGCAGAAATGTGAGGCACTTAATACACATTATGGTTAATGGTATTTTGTTTTTAGTTACAGCATATGTATTATATTGTGTTGAAAGAGAGGAGGAGGCAGACCCAGACTATAAACATTGACTAAAATAACAATTTCCGCTCCCAGCACAAGGACATCGATATTTGTTCACCGTTGTATTGTATTATCACACCATTTGATGAAAAAAGACGGTTGATATAGTGAACAAATTGACAACATACAATATCAACATGATGCAAAAAAAAAGCACAATCATTGTCCATATCATTGCCCATGAGGTGACTACGATCATTTAAAAGTAAAATGCATCTCCTTTTTCAAGTACACTTAAATTACCTCCATGACATATGTTATAATTACCAAGGTAAACTATGATGACAAACACAGTATCAAATTATGCAGTAAACAAACCACATTGATATGTTTAGTCAAAAAGCAGTTACAGTTCGTCACCACAGTTTAATCTCAAATATGTCTTACTGTACTTCTGCAGATGCCCCCCTCCTGTCAAGAAGCACTAGGTATTTGCAGTTAACAGTTACTACACTAGAGTCACAATCATCCGTCTCTTAAGAAACTATTTTGATGAATTTAAACTGCAATGAAGTCCTTATTTCTATGCCAAAAGAAATGGAAAACTATAGTAAAATACTTCAGGGACTGGTCAGCTTTCTGTCCCCAGAGTCAGAACTAAACACGGAGAAGCAGCGTTCAGTTATTATGCTCCAAATATCTGGAACAAACTCCCAGAAACCTGCAGGTCCGCTGCAACTCTGACTACTTTTAAATCCAGGCTGAAGACTTTTCTTTTTGTCGCTGCTTTTAATTGAACTATTCATATCTTAAACTGCACTGTAATTTGTATCCATGTATTTTTTCTTTTAATGTTTATTTTATTAGCTTTTCTTTATAATGACTGATTTTAATGACATTTTCTTAATGTCTTTCATTTTTTGTAAAGCACTTTGAATTGCCTTGTGTTGAAAAGTGCTATATAAATAAACTTGCCTTGCCTTCCAGCACCACAGACAGCAACACCTTTTTCTGCACCCAGAGGTGTAGGAACTGATTTCGCTTTGACTAACTGCAATAATATAAACTGTACAAAACCAACTATCCAACAACACAGATGAAGTATGTAAAACATGGGATTTCAGGCAGATATAATGCATAGACCTCAAGGGCAGATCATGTTTCTATAAAAGTGTTTACATTTTAATGTAAGACAAGATGCACCAATTATTTGACATCAACCTGTTTGAATGTAAGTATTCATATTGCCATGACAGTAAGAAAGGTAAGGGAGTTTGAATATGCATTCGTCTTACCTCTGTAGATGTTCCCCTTCTGTCAGGGAGCACTAGTGTGTTGGCATGGCTGCCCGGGACTATAGTAGATCCTATACTCATTCTGGGTCCAACTAACATGTAGCGCTTGTCTCCAGATCTGTACTGGATGCTGTGACACAGTGTCCCATCATAGTTAGTCTCTTGTAGATATTTAGAAGTACAGTCTGTGGACTTAGAGCACTGCATTGCAATCAGCACGATGATGCTGATGAGAAAAAGTGTTGAGACTGAGCCCAAAGTTATCATCAGGTAAAAAGTCACATTATTATCCTCATCATCCTTTGTTGCACTTTTAACATCAGCAGCAGCAAAAGCCTCTCTGGGCTCCACAAGTTTAACAACCACAGTAGCTGTTGCTGACAGGGAAACGTTGCCATTGTCTTTCACCAGTATGAGCAGTTTATGCTCAGCCTCGTCTGTCTCTGTGAATGAGCGAAGTGTTCTGATCTGTCCTGTATAGCGGTCCAAACCAAAGAGACTGTGGGCAGTAACTTCCTGCAGTGAGAACAGTAACCAGCCGTTATATCCTATATCAGCGTCATAGGCTCTGACTTTAGTCACCAAGTGTCCTGCGTTCACATTGCGGGGAATCTCCTCCACACCTTCAGCAGAACCGTTAGAGCTGACCGGATACAGGATGACTGGAGCGTTGTCGTTCTGATCCAGAATGAACACGTGCACTGTGACGTTGCTGCTTAGTGACGGAGTTCCAGAATCTGTGGCGACAACTTGGAACTGGAACGTTTTCAGAGTCTCAAAGTCAAAGCTTTTTAGCGCCGAAATATCTCCAGTTTCAGAGTTGATATTTAAAAATGACGTCAATTTGTTTCCTTCACTGCTATCTCTGAGAATATGATAGGTTATTAGTGCATTATCGTTCTCATCACGATCAAGAGCTTTAACAGAAAACACAGAGGTGCCTGGCTCATTTGCTTCAGTGATATAGAAAGTATATGGACTCAATGAAAACTCTGGACTGTTGTCATTCACATCTGAAACCACTACATGTATTGTCTTCTCAGATGATAATGGAGGTTGACCAGCATCTTTTGCAGTTATTGTCAATACATATTGTGACTGTTTCTCTCTATCCAGGGGGGATTTGGTCACCAATGAAAACATGTTGTCTTTTGAGGATGGGGATAAAGTAAATTGTACATCGTTATTTACAGAGCAAAACACTTTTCCATTGAGACCGGAGTCCAAGTCATTTACACTGATAAGAGCTACTGTAGTTCCAGGTCTTGAATCTTCAGGGATCGAGCTTGAAAATGAAGTAACTTCAATCTCAGGTGCGTTATCATTAACGTCTAATATCTTAATGATGACGCTTTTGTCTGTTATAAAAGGAGCAAGGCCTTTATCTGATGCCTCAATTTCAATTTCATATCTGTCTTTCTCCTCATAATCTATTAATCCTTTTACCTTTATCTCGCCTGTTAAAGCATTGATATCAAAAAGGTTTAAAATATTTAGATTCATACTGTTGCTCAATGAGTAAACTACATCTCCATTGGGTCCTTGATCCAAATCAGTTGCATTCACTTGTATGACTGTTGTGCCTACCGGAGCATTTTCAATGAGCATCACAGAATAAACATCTTTAGAGAAAACGGGCGCATTATCATTTACATCTAGAACATTCACTACAATATTCATGGTGCCAGATTTTGGAGGTTTTCCTCCATCCATAGCAGTCAACAATAATGAGTGGCTCTTTGCCCTTTCCCTATCCAAGGATTTTTGTACAACCAATATTGGTATTTTACCATCTTCTCCCTTATCCTTAACTTCCAAACGGAAGTGATCGTTTTGGCTGAGTTTATATTGCTGCACGGAGAAATGTCCACTGTCTGGATCCCGTGAAGGTTTTAGTTGAAATCTTGCTCCGGGCAGCACAGACTCAGATATTTCCAACCGTTTCCCTTTTTCTGAAAAACTAGGAGAATGGTCATTGATATCCAGCACTTCCACAACAACATAATGCACCTCCAGTGGGTTTTCCAGCACAGTTTTCAGATTCATTAAACACGTACTGCTCTGCGCACACACCTCCTCTCTGTCAATCTTCCGGCTCACATACAGGACACCATCGTTTTGATTCACGTGGAAAAGCGGATCCGCATTACTGGAAACAATCCGATACTTCCTGTCTTTCAGTGTGCTTTTATCTAATCCCAGATCTTTTGCTATATTTCCAACCACAGTTCCTTCGTTAACTTCCTCCGAGATTGAATATCGTATTTGCGCTGAGGCCGCGCTCCACAAAAGCACAGCAACCACGCAGCAGAGAAACCATCCTCGCGCCCTCCGCATCTCGCATGTTCTTTGTTCCATGGTTAAACCCGAAATCATCAGTAATCCATTACAAGCTACACAAAGCTCTGTTGTGAAGTCAAAATCCAGCGCCTTCTTACATGTATAACCTGTTAATTCACTTCCTGTATTTCCAAAAAATGCGCTAAACCGATCATGTATCAAGGCATGAGCAGAAAAACGGTCCTGCCAGTTTCGAAGTAAAATGTTTTGAAGAGGAGGAACCAAACTGCTATGACGACAAGCTCGTGTACTGCTGAATTTTTAGTTTTCACTGACACCATGCGACCCCTTTTCTCACTGCAGAAATGTGAGGCATGTAATACACATTATGGTCAATGGTATGTTATCTTTAGTTATAGCATATGTATTATATTGTGTTGAAAGAGAGGAGGAGGCTGCCCAGACTTTAAACATTGACTAAAATAACTCTTTCCGCTCCCAGCACCAAGGACAGCGACCTCAATACAGCTCGATAAAAAAAATATGTTTCTCCGTTGTATTGTATTATCAAGCCATTTGATGAAAAAAGACGGTTGATAGGGAACAAATAGACGGCTTACGATATATATGTAGCAGGAACACTGGGTTCAGGTAACTGTCCCACACTCATCTCTACGCCCTGAACTCACCATCACCTAAAGTAGGTAAACTCCTCCCCCAGAGCCAACCCCTAATTAACTCATTGGTATTTAAGGCACCTGTGGCATCATGGCAGCCTTTGTTTCGTTTGCTGTCTATCTGTTGCCACATGGCGCCTTAGGATAGGTAAATGGTCAGATACTGGATGTCATGTTTGATCAACAGCTTAATATTACTCATGTGCATCTTATATTAGCACTGAACTACATTAATTTGTATTAACCTACTGTCAGCTTGTATCCTGGTCCACCTGGTGTTCCTTTGGCCAAATGTGATGCCTGCAGTCCTGTTAACCTGGAGGGATGTGTGTTGGTCCTCAGTACTTTAGTATTAATCATACTGAGTAGTGGTAAGTTTACAATTACCTAAGTTAAAATATTTAAATGTGTACTTCTGTATTGTAATCTAATGTACAATGTGTTCTTCCTACTAGGTGGTGCAGCTGCTGTTTTTAGGTTTCACTTGAATTAGGCTTTGTTGGAATTTAGTTTTAGTGTGTTTTACTGTGTGCTCGTTTGGACCAACTGGATACTTGTTTCTTCTGCTTTATACTCATTTGTTGTTTCTTTGCCCCTTGTAGTGGAGTTGGAGCCAGCTGTGGAGGAGGCTAGGCCCACAGTCTGATTCCCTTCACGGCTTGTAGTGATAAGAGCACTGGGACACTTTGTAGTGAGTTTTGGTTTTCAGTGAGCACCGGTGGGTAAGTGGGACACAGCCCTGTTAGACTGCCTCCCCCTGGCTGGCATCTGCCCACTCCCCTTTTTCCCTCATTGATTTTAGTCATTTTCTATATCAAGTGTTTTTACCAAGAATAAACAAATACATGTGATTGATATAATCAAATAAACTGTTAAAACGGTTTCATTATAATTGAACCACGTCTCTGTCTTGTGTCAGTCACAAACTTGAAGAGCCTTCTTAGTGCTGAGGTGTAAATTAAATATCTCCTGCGGGCGAAACTCCCCAGGTGGCGTTGTCAGGCATTTTGGTATTTGGGTGGCTCTACCTTTTAAAAACGACCACCCCGCACATATACATGATGCAAAAAACAAAAGGCCACAGTCATTGTCCATATCATTGCCCATGAGGTGACTACGATAATTTAAAAGTAAAATGCATCTCCTTTTTCAAGTACACTTAAATTACCTCCATGACATATGGTTATAATTACCAAGGTAAACTATGATGACAAACACAGTATCAAATTATGCAGAAAACAAACCACATTGATATGTTTAGTCAAAAAGCAGTTACAGTTCGTCACCACAGTTTAATCTAAAATATGTCTTACTTCTGCAGATGCCCTCCTCCTGTCAAGAATCACTAGGTATTTGTAGTTAACAAGTTACTACACTAGAGTCACAATCATCTGTCTCTTAAACTATTTTGATGAATGTAAACTGCAATGAAGTCCTTATTTCTATGCCAAAAGAAATGGGAAACTATAGTAAAATACTTCAGGGACTGGTCAGCTTTCTGTCCCCAGAGTCAGAACTAAACATGGAGAAGCAGCGTTCAGTTATTATGCTCCAAATATTTGGAACAAACTCCCAGAAACCTGCAGGTCCGCTGCAACTCTTACTACTTTTAAATCCAGGCTGAAGACTTTTCTTGTTGCCACTGCTTTTAATTGAACTATTCATATCTTAAACTGCACTTTAACTTTTATCCAGTATACTTTTTCTTTTATTGTTTATTTTATTAGCTTTTCTTTTTAATGACATTTTCTTAATGTCTTTCATTTTTTGTAAAGCACTTTGAATTGCCTTGTGTTGAAAAGTGCTATATAAATAAACTTGCCTTGCCTTACAGCACCACAGACAGCAACACCTTTTTCTGCACCCAGAGGTGTAGGAACTGATTTCGCTTTGACTAACTGCAATAATATAAACTGTACAAAACCAACTATCCAACAACACAGATGAAGTATGTAAAACATGGGATTTCAGGCAGATATAATGCATAGACCTCAAGGGCAGATCATGTTTCTATTAATAAAAGTGTTTACATTTTAATGTAAGACAAGATGCACCAATTATTTGACATCAACCTGTTTGAATGTAAGTATTCATATTGCCATGACAGTAAGAAAGGTAAGGGATTTTGAATATGCATTTGTCTTACCTCTGTAGATGTCCCCCTCCTGTCAGGGAGCACCAGTGTGTTGGCATGGCTGCCCGGGACTATAGTAGATCCTATACTCATTCTGGGTCCAACTAACATGTAGCGCTTGTCTCCAGATCTGTACTGGATGCTGTGACACAGTGTCCCATCATAGTTAGTCTCTTGTAGATATTTAGAAGTATAGTCTGTGGACTTAGAGCACTGCATTGCAATCAGCACGATGATACTGATGAGAAAAAGTGTTGAGACTGAGCCCAAAGTTATCATCAGGTAAAAAGTCACATTATTATCCTCATCATCCTTTGTTGCACTTTTAACATCAGCAGCAGCAAAAGCCTCTCTGGGCTCCACAAGTTTAACAACCACAGTAGCTGTTGCTGACAGGGACACGTTGCCATTGTCTTTCACCAGTATGAGCAGTTTATGCTCAGCCTCGTCTGTCTCTGTGAATGAGCGAAGTGTTCTGATCTGTCCTGTATAGCGGTCCAAACCAAAGAGACTGTGGGCAGTAACTTCCTGCAGTGAGAACAGTAACCAGCCGTTATATCCTATATCAGCGTCATAGGCTCTGACTTTAGTCACCAAGTGTCCTGCGTTCACATTGCGGGGAATCTCCTCCACACCTTCAGCAGAACCGTTAGAGCTGACCGGATACAGGATGACTGGAGCGTTGTCGTTCTGATCCAGAATGAACACGTGCACTGTGACGTTGCTGCTTAGTGACGGAGTTCCAGAATCTGTGGCAACAACTTGGAACTGGAACGTTTTCAGAGTCTCAAAGTCAAAGCTTTTTAGCGCCGAAATATCTCCAGTTTCAGAGTTGATGTTTAGAAATGAGGTCAATGTATTTGCTTCTCTGCCATCTCTGAGAATATGATATGAAATGACAGCGTTATCGCTTTCATCACGATCAGAAGCTCTAACTGAAAATACTGAGGCTCCGGGACTGTTATTCTCTGTGATATAAAATACATAGGGGCTTGTTAAAAACTCTGGATTGTTGTCATTTACATCTGATACTACGACATTCATGGTCTTTTCAGTTGAATAGGACGGATCACCTGTGTCTTTAGCGATAATTGTAAATTCAAAGTGGGCAACCATTTCCCTATCCAGTTGAGACCTGGTTACAACAGCGTACATGTTTTCCTGTAACGATGGAGATAAAGTAAAAGGAACATCCTCTTTGATGGTGCAAATGACTTTTCCATTGATTCCAGAGTCTAAATCCCGAACACTAATCAGGGCTACAGTAGTTCCCTTCTTTGAATCCTCCTTGATAGTGCTAGAAAATGATGTTACTTCTATCTCAGGTGCATTATCGTTAACATCAATAACTGTTATCATAACACTTTTGTCAGTTGTTAGAGGAACTGGTCCTTTATCGGACGCTTGAATGTCAATTTCATAACTTTTACTTTTCTCGAAGTCTATCTTACCGATGACTTTAATTTCACCAGTGTTTGCGTCTATTTTAAAGATATCCTTTAATTTTGCATCAACTTCGTTACCAAATGAATATATTATTTCGCTATTTGCACTCTGGTCCAGATCTGTTGCATTTAACTGAATGACTACAGTGTCAACGGAAACATTTTCTTTTAGTGTTGCAGAATACAACTCTTTTGTAAACACAGGGGAGTTGTCATTAACATCAAGCACATCCACAGTAATTTCTATAGCGCCAGATTTCGCAGGTTTTCCTCCATCCACTGCTGTAAGACGCAGTTTGTGTTTCCCGGCTGTTTCTCTATCTAGCTGTTTCTGCAGGACTAAAAATGGAACTTTAAGGTCTTCGCCTCTATCCTTCACTTCTAATCTAAAATGCTCGTTAAGGCTGAGTCGATATTGCTGAATGGATAACTGGCCAACGTCGGGGTCACGCGCAGCCTGTAGTTGAAATCTCGCCCCTGGTAAAGCCGACTCAGAGATCTCAAGCCGTTTCTCTTTCTCCGTAAAAACAGGCGAGTGGTCATTTATATCTAGTATTTCCACCGCCACGTAGTGGATCTCCAGCGGGTTTTCTAGCACAGTTTTTAGGTTGATCAAACACGGGCTGGTCCGGTCGCACACCTCCTCCCTATCTATTCTTTTTTTAACATACAATATTCCATCATTTTGATTAACTTGAAACAGGGGCTCAGTTGAGCCTGTTACAATGCGATACCCTCTGTCTTTGAGTGCACTCTTATCGAGCCCCAAATCCTTCGCTATATTCCCGACCACGGTTCCATCTTGAACCTCCTCAGATATTGAATATCTGATCTGTGCTGTAGCTCCTCTCCATAAAATATCCAAAACAACCATCAAGGCAAACCAAAATTGTCGCGGGGTCCGTGATTTGCGTCCTCTTTGTTCCATGGCTCGTATGGGCGATAAAGAACAGTCCACTAACTACGTTTTGAAATAAATGAAACTTAATCTGCCATCTTTCTTCACAACATCCAACGTCTGCTTTTACAAAAACGGTCGAATATTAAACACTCGTTGGTGGCAATTGCGATCTTATTCGCTCAAGTATGCTCTGCAAAATGCAAGGACTCGATCCACAAACAGCTCGTGACGTAAAGTGCTGCCAGTCACAGAAACACTGAGCTACACTGACACCAAGCGTTAGAATCGTTATTATTATTATAATATGTTAGTGTCAAGTTAACACATGAAATATAATCTTCAAATGACCAGAAGTGATGTGAGACATAAACGTATCTGTTTAACAGTGGGGATAAGCTTAGTGGAATCAACCACGATCCTTTTATTTACATCTCATCTATTCCAGGATGTTACTAAAGCTCATGAACTGCAGCTGTCAACACGTAGTGAAGCACACAAGTTGCAAGCACCATAACACATCATAGATTACAAATCACATAGCAGTTGAAAAACAAAAACAGAATGAAGACTCTGCTCTCAATCTAAGTTGGAGTACACACAATTGTAAACTAATCACAATGTATACCTGCTGATCGTGAGTAATGTATCACTTCTCTGCTATTTAATTATTGCTATTTGCAGTGTAATGTAATGTATTTCCGCTTTAGAGGGGGGCTTTCACACATAGTATTAAGTATGCAGGGGATGTGAAAATCAAAACATCCAAAAACATTTATCTTACCTCTGTAGATGTCCCCCTCCTGTCAGGAAGCACCAGTGTGTTGGCATGGCTGCCCGGGACTATAGTAGATCCTATACTCATTCTGGGTCCAACTAACATGTAGCGCTTGTCTCCAGATCTGTACTGGATGCTGTGACACAGTGTCCCATCATAGTTAGTCTCTTGTAGATATTTAGAAGTATAGTCTGTGGACTTAGAGCACTGCATTGCAATCAGCACGATGATGCTGATGAGAAAAAGTGTTGAGACTGAGCCCAAAGTTATCATCAGGTAAAAAGTCACATTATTATCCTCATCATCCTTTGTTGCACTTTTAACATCAGCAGCAGAAAAGCCTCTCTGGGCTCCACAAGTTTAACAACCACAGTAGCTGTTGCTGACAGGGAAACGTTGCCATTGTCTTTCACCAGTATGAGCAGTTTATGCTCAGCCTCGTCTGTCTCTGTGAATGAGCGAAGTGTTCTGATCCGTCCTGTATAGCGGTCCAAACCAAAGAGACTGTGGGCAGTAACTTCCTGCAGTGAGAACAGTAACCAGCCGTTATATCCTATATCAGCGTCATAGGCTCTGACTTTAGTCACCAAGTGTCCTGCGTTCACATTGCGGGGAATCTCCTCCACACCTTCAGCAGAACCGTTAGAGCTGACCGGATACAGGATGACTGGAGCGTTGTCGTTCTGATCCAGAATGAACACGTGCACTGTGAGGTTGCTGCTTAGTGACGGAGTTCCAGAATCTGTGGCGACAACTTGGAACTGGAACGTTTTCAGAGTCTCAAAGTCAAAGCTTTTTAGCGCCAAAATATCTCCAGTTTCAGAGTTGATATTTAAATATGAGGTCAATTTATTTGCTTCTCTGTCATCTCTGAGAATATGATATGAAATGACAGCGTTATCGCTTTCATCACGATCAGAAGCTCTAACTGAAAATACTGAGGCTCCAGGACTGTTATTCTCGGTGATATAAAATACATAGGGACTTGTTAAAAACTCTGGATTGTTGTCATTTACATCTGATACTACAACACTCATGGTCTTTTCAGTTGAATAGGACGGATCACCTGTGTCTTTAGCGACAATTGTAAATTCAAAGTGGGCAACCATTTCCCTATCCAGTTGAGACCTGGTTACAACAGCGTACATATTTTCCTGTAACGATGGAGATAAAATAAAAGGAACATCCTCTTTGATGGTGCAAATGACTTTTCCATTGATTCCGGAGTCTAAATCCCTAACACTAATTAGGGCTACAGTAGTTCCTATCTTTGAATCCTCCTTGATAGAGCTAGAAAATGATGTTACTTCTATCTCAGGTGCATTGTCGTTAACATCAATAACTGTTATCATAACACTTTTGTCAGTTGTTAGAGGAACTTGTCCTTTATCGGACGCCTGAATGTCAATTTCATAACTTTTACTTTTCTCGAAGTCTATCTTACCGATGACTTTAATTTCACCAGTGTTTGCGTCTATTTTAAAGATATCCTTTAATTTTGCATCAACTTCGTTACCAAATGAATATATTATTTCGCTATTTGCACCCTTGTCCAAATCTGTTGCATTTAACTGAATGACTACAGTGTCAACGGGAACATTTTCTTTTAGTGTTGCAGAATAAACCTCTTTTGTAAACACAGGGGAGTTGTCATTAACATCAAGCACATCCACAGTAATTTCTATAGCGCCAGATTGTGCAGGTTTTCCTCCATCCACTGCTGTAAGACGCAGTTTGTGTTTCCCGGCTGTTTCTCTATCTAGCTGTTTCTGCAGGACTAAAAATGGAACTTTAAGGTCTTCGCCTCTATCCTTCACTTCTAATCTAAAATGCTCGTTAAGGCTGAGTCGATATTGCTGAATGGATAACTGGCCAACGTCGGGGTCACGCGCAGCCTGTAGTTGAAATCTCGCCCCTGGTAAAGCCGACTCAGATATCTCAAGCCGTTTCTCTTTCTCCGTAAAAACAGGCGAGTGGTCATTTATATCTAGTATTTCCACCGCCACGTAGTGGATCTCCAGCGGGTTTTCTAGCACAGTTTTTAGGTTGATCAAACACGGGCTGGTCCGGTCGCACACCTCCTCCCTATCTATTCTTTTTTTAACATACAATATTCCATCATTTTGATTAACTTGAAACAGGGGCTCAGTTGAGCCTGTTACAATGCGATACCCTCTGTCTTTGAGTGCACTCTTATCGAGCCCCAAATCCTTCGCTATATTCCCGACCACGGTTCCATCTTGAACCTCCTCAGATATTGAATATCTGATCTGTGCTGTAGCTCCTCTCCATAAAATATCCAAAACAACCATCAAGGCAAACCAAAATTGGCGCGGGGTCCGTGATTTGCGTCCTCTTTGTTCCATGGCTCGTATGGGCGATAAAGAACAGTCCATTAACTACGTCTTGAAATAAATGAAACTTAATCCGCCATCTTTCTTCACAACATCCAACGTCTGCTTTTACAAAAACGGTTGAAAATTAAACACTCGTTGGTGGCAATTGCGATCTTATTCGCTCAAGTATGCTCTGCAAAATGCAAGGACTCGATCCGCATACAGCTCGTGCCGTAAAGTGCTGCCAGTCACAGAAACACTGAGCTACACTGACACCAAGCGTTAGAATCGTTATTATTATAATATGTTAGTGTCAAGTTAACACATGAAATATAATCTTCAAATGACCAGAAGTGATGTGAGACATAAACGTATCTGTTTAACAGTGGGGATAAGCTTAGTGGAATCAACCACGATCCTTTTATTTACATCTCATCTATTCCAGGATGTTACTAAAGCTCATGAACTGCAGCTGTCAACACGTAGTGAAGCACACAAGTTGCAAGCACCATAACACATCATAGATTACAAATCACATAGCAGTTGAAAAACAAAAACAGAATGAAGACTCTGCTCTCAATCTAAGTTGTAGTACACACAATTGTAAACTAATCACAATGTATACCTGCTGATCGTGAGTAATGTATCACTTCTCTGCTATTTAATTATTGCTATTTGCAGTGTAATGTAATGTATTTCCGCTTTAGAGGGGGGCTTTCACACATAGTATTAAGTATGCAGGGGATGTGAAAATCAAAACATCCAAAAACACTTTTCTTACCTCTGTAGATGTCCCCCTCCTGTCAGGAAGCACCAGTGTGTTGGCATGGCTGCCCGGGACTATAGTAGATCCTATACTCATTCTGGGTCCAACTAACATGTAGCGCTTGTCTCCAGATCTGTACTGGATGCTGTGACACAGTGTCCCATCATAGTTAGTCTCTTGTAGATATTTAGAAGTATAGTCTGTGGACTTAGAGCACTGCATTGCAATCAGCACGATGATGCTGATGAGAAAAAGTGTTGAGACTGAGCCCAAAGTTATCATCAGGTAAAAAGTCACATTATTATCCTCATCATCCTTTGTTGCACTTTTAACATCAGCAGCAGCAAAAGCCTCTCTGGGCTCCACAAGTTTAACAACCACAGTAGCTGTTGCTGACAGGGAAACGTTGCCATTGTCTTTCACCAGTATGAGCAGTTTATGCTCAGCCTCGTCTGTCTCTGTGAATGAGCGAAGTGTTCTGATCTGTCCTGTATAGCGGTCCAAACCAAAGAGACTGTGGGCAGTAACTTCCTGCAGTGAGAACAGTAACCAGCCGTTATATCCTATATCAGCGTCATAGGCTCTGACTTTAGTCACCAAGTGTCCTGCGTTCACATTGCGGGGAATCTCCTCCACACCTTCAGCAGAACCGTTAGAGCTGACCGGATACAGGATGACTGGAGCGTTGTCGTTCTGATCCAGAATGAACACGTGCACCGTGACGTTGCTGCTTAGTGACGGAGTTCCAGAATCTGTGGCGACAACTTGGAACTGGAACGTTTTCAGAGTCTCAAAGTCAAAGCTTTTTAGCGCTGAAATCTCTCCGTTATCTGAATTTACACTGAGAAACATTGCCAGTTCATTTCCTCTCGCTATTTGATAAGAAAGTACTGCGTTTTCATTTACATCTTTGTCCGTTGCACTTACAGAGAATATCGACCCTCCAGCAACGTTATTTTCTGAAAGGTAAAACTGTAATGTATTTAGAGAGAATAATGGTATGTTGTCGTTTACATCTGATATCTGAATGTTGAGGATTTTGAAAGTAGATAAGAGAGGTTCCCCACAATCGGTGGCTTTTATTGTTATTTCGTAATGCGACACCTGCTCTCGGTCTAAAAATCCTTTTGTGACAACTGAATAAATGTTCTCTTTATAAGAGGGCTTTAACTCGAAAGGAACGTCTGAAGTTATGCTTGATATTATTTTTCCGTTGACACCGGAGTCCTTATCTGTAACACTAATAAGGGAAATCACTGTGCCAGGCTTTGAGTCTTCAGACACAGTATTAGACAGTGATGTGACTTCTATTTCTGGTGGATTATCATTGACGTCTTTTACTTTTATAATGACTCTACAGCGGCTTGTTAATGGAGGCGTTCCTTTGTCAGATGCTTGAACATCGATTTTGTAAATCTCCGTTTCTTCAAAATCCACCGCACCTTTCAATTTAATTTCTCCACTTACTCTATTCAATTCAAATATGTCATAAACTTTTCGCGCTAAAGTTTTGCTGAGAGTAAACTCTATTTCTCCATTATTCCCTTCATCTGTATCTGTTGCATTCACTCTTGTAACAATAGTACCGACTGGAACGTTCTCATATATTTCTACTTGATAGGTATCCTGACTAAACACTGGACGGTTATCGTTAGTGTCAAGAACAATTATAGAAACATTTAGTGTGCCTGATCTTTGAGGTTTACCGCCATCAACTGCTGTTACAAAAAGCACATGCTTGCTCTTTTGTTCTCTGTCTAAGGACTTCTTCAGCACTAAATACGGCGTTTTATCCTCATCGCTTTGACTAACATCTATTTCAAAGTGATCGTTTGACGTTAATGTATATGTGCGGATGGAGTTAATTCCAGCATCAGGATCACGGGCCGCGTGCAGATCGAAACGGGTTCCCGGAGATGTATGTTCTGCTATTTTAAATTGCTGTTCATTTTCAGAAAAACTAGGAGAGTGATCATTTATATCAGTAATTTCTACAACAACATGGTGCATTTCCAAAGGGTTTTCAACAAGGATCTTCAACTCCATTGTGCATACACCGCTCCCCTGACACAGCTCCTCTCTGTCGATCTTTTTAAGAATCTGTAACGCACCACTGTTCGGGTTTACCTCGAAAAAAGCATCTTTAGATCCAGACACAACTCGAAATCGGCGATCAATCAAAGAGGTTTTATCCAGACCAAGATCCTTTGCAACATTTCCAACAGAAGTCCCTTCTTTCATCTCCTCTGGAATAGAGTACCTCAATTCAGCCACAGCATGTTTCCCGAAAATCAGCAATAGAGAAAAATAAAAATGAAACCAACGACTGTCACTTGAGCGATGTCGTCGTGGACTCCCCATCATTATCCAACAGGACACAGAAGCCTGTTTCTGCAGCGAATTAACGTGACTATCCAACCAGCTTAGCATCGCATGTTTAGAAAACTCACAGTGCCGTCTCATCCAGCTTGCACCCTTACATCTGATGTATCCTCTGCTGTGAGGTACCAAACAAAAGCCTTCTTAGGGGAGGGACAACGTCCTTTGTGGCCTTGTTGGAGTAACAGTGACACCAAGAGGGGAACGTTTCAAATTCGTTCAAAAACACACTAGAATGTACGAAATGCTCAGAAAATCCAAGTACACGTTTTTTTCTTCTCATCCACACATGATAAATAATGGTATGAATTTATGTTTAATATTTGCTCTTATTGTTGCTTAAAAACAGTAACGTCAATGTATTTCAGAACTACAGGCTATATCTGTCTCTTTAATTAACATTTATTTTTCTAGAATGATTATGAAGACTACCCATCCAAATAACTTAACGCATATCAGTGTAGGTAAGTATTTTTTTATATTTGTAATATATTTATGTTTGATCTGTTATAGCTCTTTTCACACTTTTCCCAAAATAAAGTTGCAATTTATGACCCCATTTAGATTTTATTATAGAACATGTTCTCATGTTCATTGTACTCGTGAGAGTATAGTGTTTTATATGTTATTGTATCCTTTTCATCATCACTGTAAAGTGTCTTTGAGCACCTGAAAAAGCGCTTAGAAATCAAATGTATTATTATTATTATTATTATTAGTGTGTATAAAACAATCTACAAATGAGAGCAGCAAAGAGAGAATATTGCACCAGATAGAACCTTTTGCAAACAGAAGTTGGAAGCTCAGTCTCAATTGGAGGAAATCTAAAAACACATCTATTATTTTAGAAATGATTACATTTCTTAAAATCTTACCTCTGTAGATGTTCCCCTCCTGTCAGGAAGCACCAGTGTGTTGGCATGGCTGCCCGGGACTATAGTAGATCCTATACTCATTCTGGGTCCAACTAACATGTAGCGCTTGTCTCCAGATCTGTACTGGATGCTGTGACACAGTGTCCCATCATAGTTAGTCTCTTGTAGATATTTAGAAGTATAGTCTGTGGACTTAGAGCACTGCATTGCAATCAGCACAATGATACTGATGAGAAAAAGTGTTGAGACTGAGCCCAAAGTTATCATCAGGTAAAAAGTCACATTATTATCCTCATCATCCTTTGTTGCACTTTTAACATCAGCAGCAGCAAAAGCCTCTCTGGGCTCCACAAGTTTAACAACCACCGTAGCTGTTGCTGACAGGGAAACGTTGCCATTGTCTTTCACCAGTATGAGCAGTTTATGCTCAGCCTCGTCTGTCTCTGTGAATGAGCGAAGTGTTCTGATCCGTCCTGTATAGCGGTCCAAACCAAAGAGACTGTGGGCAGTAACTTCCTGCAGTGAGAACAGTAACCAGCCGTTATATCCTATATCAGCGTCATAGGCTCTGACTTTAGTCACCAAGTGTCCTGCGTTCACATTGCGGGGAATCTCCTCCACACCTTCAGCAGAACCGTTAGAGCTGACCGGATACAGGATGACTGGAGCGTTGTCGTTCTGATCCAGAATGAACACGTGCACCGTGACGTTGCTGCTTAGTGACGGAGTTCCAGAATCTGTGGCGACAACTTGGAACTGGAACGTTTTCAGAGTCTCAAAGTCAAAGCTTTTTAGGGCCAAAATATCTCCAGTTTCAGAGTTGATATTTAAAAATGACGTCAATTTATTTCCTTCACTGCCATCTCTGAGAATATGATAGTTTATTCGTGCATTATCGTTCTCATCACGATCAAGAGCTTTAACAGAAAACACAGAGGTGCCTGGCTCATTAGCTTCAGTGATATAGAAAGTATATGGACTCAATGAAAACTCTGGACTGTTGTCATTCACATCTGAAACCACTACATGTATTGTCTTCTCAGATGATAATGGAGGTTGACCAGCATCTTTTGCAGTTACTGTCAAGACATATTGTGACTGTTTCTCTCTATCCAGGGGGGATTTGGTCACCAATGAAAACATTTTGTCTTTTGAGGATGGGGATAAAGTAAATTGTACATCGTTATTTACAGCGCAAAACACTTTTCCATTGAGACCAGAGTCCAAGTCATTTACACTGATAAGGGCTACTGTAGTTCCAGGTCTTGAATCTTCAGGGATCGAGCTTGAAAATGAGGTAACTTCAATCTCAGGTGCGTTATCATTAACGTCTACTATCTTAATGATGACGCTTTTGTCTGTTATAAGAGGAGCAAGGCCTTTATCTGATGCCTCAATTTCAATTTCATATCTGTCTTTCTCCTCATAATCTATTAATCCTTTTACCTTTATCTCGCCTGTTAAAGCATTGATATCAAAAAGGTTTAAAATATTTAGATTCATACTATTTGTAAATGAGTAAACTACATCTCTGTTGGGTCCTTCATCCAAATCAGTTGCATTCACTTGTATGACTGTTGTGCCTACCGGAGCATTTTCAATGAGCATCACAGAATAAACATCTTTAGAGAAAACAGGCGCATTATCATTTACATCTAGAACATTCACTACAATATTCATGGTGCCAGATTTTGGAGGTTTTCCTCCATCCATAGCAGTCAACAATAATGAGTGGCTCTTTGCCCTTTCCCTATCCAAGGATTTTTGTACAACCAATATTGGTATTTTACCATCTTCTCCCTTATCCTTAACTTCCAAACGGAAGTGATCGTTTTGGCTGAGTTTATATTGCTGCACGGAGAAATGTCCACTGTCTGGATCCCGTGAAGGTTTTAGTTGAATCCGTGCTCCGGGCAACACAGACTCAGATATTTCCAACCGTTTCTCTTTTTCTGAAAAACTAGGAGAATGGTCATTTATATCCATCACTTCCACACCAACATAATGCACCTCCAGTGGGTTTTCCAGCACGGTTTTCAGATTCATTAAACACGTATTGCTCTGCGCGCACACCTCCTCTCTGTCAATCTTCCGGCTCACATACAGGACACCATCGTTTTGATTCACGTGGAAAAGCGGATCCGCATTACTGGAAACAATCCGATACTTCCTGTCTTTCAATGTGCTTTTATCTAATCCCAGATCTTTCGCTATATTTCCAACCACAGTTCCTTCGTTAACTTCCTCCGAGATTGAATATCGTATTTGCGCTGAGGCCGCGCTCCACAAAAGCACAGCAACCATGCAGCGGAGAAACCATCCTCGCGCCCTCCGCATCTCGCATGTTCTTTGTTCCATGGTTAAACCCGAAATCATCAGTAATCCATTACAAGCTACACAAAGCTCTGTTGTGAAGTCAAAATCCAGCGCCTTCTTACATGTATAACCTGTTAATTCACTTCCTGTATTTCCAGAAAATGCGCTAAACCGATCATGTATCAAGGCATGAGCAGAAAAACGGTCCTGCCAGTATCGAAGTAAAATGTTTTGAAGAGGAGGAACCAAACTGCTATGACGACAAGCTCGTGTACTGCTGAATTTTTACTTTTCACTGACACCATGCGACCCATTTTCTCACTGCAGAAATGTGAGGCACTTAATACACATTATGGTTAATGGTATTTTGTTTTTAGTTATAGCATATGTATTATATTGTGTTGAAAGAGAGGAGGAGGCTGCCCAGACTTTAAACATTGATTAAAATAACTCTTTCCGCTCCCAGCACCAAGGACTGCGACCTCAATACAGCTCGATAAAAAAAATATGTTTCTCCGTTGTATTGTATTATCAAGCCATTTGATGAAAAAAGACGGTTGATATGGAACAAATAGACGGCTTACGATATATATGTAGCAGGAATGCCGGGTTCAGGTAACTGTCCCACACTCATCTCTACGCCCTGAACCCACCATCACCTAAAGTAGGTCAACTCCTCCCCCAGAGCCAACCCCTAATTAACTCATTGGTATTTAAGGCACCTGTGGCATCATGGCAGCCTTTGTTTCGTTTGCTGTCTGCCTGTTGCCACATGGCGCCTTAGGATAGGTAAATTGTCAGATACTGGATGTCATGTTTGATCAACAGCTTAATATTACTCATGTGCATCTTATACTAGCACTGAACTACATTAATTTGTATTAGCCTACTGTCAGCTTGTATCCTGGTCCACCTGGTGTTCCTTTGGCCAAATGTGATGCCTGCAGTCCTGTTAATCTGGAGGGATGTGTGTTGGTCCTTAGTACTTTAGTATTCATCATACTGAGTAGTGGTAAGTTTACAATTACCTAAGTTAAAATATTTAAATGTGTACTTTTGTATTGTAATCTAATGTACAATGTGTTCTTCCAACTAGGTGGTGCTGTTTTGCTATAGTTAGGTTTTGTTTGAATTTAGTTTTGTTGTCTCATATTTAGGGTTTTAGTGTATTTTACGGTTTGCTCGTTTGGACCAACTGGATAATTGTTTCTTCTGCTTTATACTCATTTGTTGTTTCTTTGCCCCTTGTAGTGGAGTTGGAGCCAGCTGTGGAGGAGGCTAGGCCCACAGTCTGATTCCCTTCACGGCTTGTATAGGAGCACTGGGACACTTTGTAGTGAGTTTTGGTTTGCAGTGAGTTTTGGCTTGCAGTGAGCACCGGTGGGTAAGTGGGACACAGCCCTGTTAGACTGCCTCCCCCGGCTGGCATCTGCCCACTCCCCTTTTTCCCTCATTGATTTTAGTCATTTTCTATATCAAGTGTTTTTACCAAGAATAAACAAATACATGTGATTGACATAATGAATTAAACTGTTTCATTATAATTGAACCACGTCTCTGTCTTGTGTCAGTCACAAACTTGTAGAGCCTTCTTAGTTCTGAGGTGTAAATTAAATATCTCCTGCGGGCGAAACTCCCCAGGTGGCTTTGTCAGGCATTTTGGTATTTGGGTGGCTCTGCCTTTAAAAACGACCACCCCGTACATATACATGATGCAAACAAAACAAAAGGCCACAATCATTGTCCATATCATTGCCCATCAGGTGACTACGATAATTTAAAAGTAAAATGCATCTCCTTTTTCAAGTACATTTAAATTACCTCCATGACATATGGTTATAATTACCAAGGTAAACTATGATGACAAACACAGTATAAAATTATGCAGAAAACAAACCACATTGATATGTTTAGTCAAAAAGCAGTTACAGTTCGTCACCACAGTTTAATCTAAAATATGTCTTACTTCTGCAGATGCCCCCCTCCTGTCAAGAAGCACTAAGTATTTGCAGTTAACAGTTACTACACTAGAGTCACAATCATCTGTCTCTTAAACTATTTTGATGAATGTAAACTGCAATGAAGTCCTTATTTATATGCCAAAAGAAATGGAAAACTATAGTAAAATACTTCCAGCACCACGGACAGCAACACCTTTTTCTGCACCCAGAGGTGTAGGAACTGATTTCGCTTTGACTAACTGCAATAATATAAACTGTACACAACCAACTATCCAACAACACAGAAGAAGTATGTAAAACATGGGATTTCAGGCAGATATAATGCATAGACCTCAAGGGCAGATCCTGTTTAAATAAAAGTGTTAAAGTTTTAATGTAAGACCAAATTCAAAAATGATTTGATATCAACCTGTTTAAATGTAAGTATTCATATTGCCATGACAGTACATGACAGGTAAGGGAGTTTGAATATGCATTCGTCTTACCTCTGTAGATGTCCCCCTCCTGTCAGGGAGCACCAGTGTGTTGGCATGGCTGCCCGGGACTATAGTAGATCCTATACTCATTCTGGGTCCAACTAACATGTAGCGCTTGTCTCCAGATCTGTACTGGATGCTGTGACACAGTGTCCCATCATAGTTAGTCTCTTGTAGATATTTAGAAGTACAGTCTGTGGACTTAGAGCACTGCATTGCAATCAGCACGATGATGCTGATGAGAAAAAGTGTTGAGACTGAGCCCAAAGTTATCATCAGGTAAAAAGTCACATTATTATCCTCATCATCCTTTGTTGCACTTTTAACATCAGCAGCAGCAAAAGCCTCTCTGGGCTCCACAAGTTTAACAACCACAGTAGCTGTTGCTGACAGGGAAACGTTGCCATTGTCTTTCACCAGGATGAGCAGTTTATGCTCAGCCTCGTCTGTCTCTGTGAATGAGCGAAGTGTTCTGATCTGTCCTGTATAGCGGTCCAAACCAAAGAGACTGTGGGCAGTAACTTCCTGCAGTGAGAACAGTAACCAGCCGTTATATCCTATATCAGCGTCATAGGCTCTGACTTTAGTCACCAAGTGTCCTGCGTTCACATTGCGGGGAATCTCCTCCACACCTTCAGCAGAACCGTTAGAGCTGACCGGATACAGGATGACTGGAGCGTTGTCGTTCTGATCCAGAATGAACACGTGCACCGTGACGTTGCTGCTTAGTGACGGAGTTCCAGAATCTGTGGCGACAACTTGGAACTGGAACGTTTTCAGAGTCTCAAAGTCAAAGCTTTTTAGCGCCAAAATATCTCCAGTTTCAGAGTTGATATTTAGAAATGAGGTCAATTTATTTGCTTCTCTGCCATCTCTGAGAATATGATATGAAATGACAGCGTTATCGCTTTCATCACGATCAGAAGCTCTAACTGAAAATACTGAGGCTCCAGGACTGTTATTCTCGGTGATATAAAATACATAGGGGCTTGTTAAAAACTCTGGATTGTTGTCATTTACATCTGATACTACGACACTCATGGTCTTTTCAGTTGAAAAGGACGGATCACCTGTGTCTTTAGCGACAATTGTAAATTCAAAGTGGGCAACCATTTCCCTATCCAGTTGACACCTGGTTACAACAGCGTACATGTTTTCCTGTAACGATGGAGATAAAGTAAAAGGAACATCCTCTTTGATGGTGCAAATGACTTTTCCATTGATTCCAGAGTCTAAATCCCGAACACTAATCAGGGCTACAGTAGTTCCCTTCTTTGAATCCTCCTTGATAGAGCTAGAAAATGATGTTACTTCTATCTCAGGTGCATTATCGTTAACATCAATAACTGTTATCATAACACTTTTGTCAGTTGTTAGAGGAACTTGTCCTTTATCGGACGCCTGAATGTCAATATCATAACTTTTAGTTGTCTCGAAGTCTATTTTACCGATGACTTTAATTTCACCAGTGTTTGCGTCTATTTTAAAGATATCCTTTAATTTTGCATCAACTTCGTTACCAAATGAATATATTATCTCGCTATTTGCACTCTGGTCCAGATCTGTTGCATTTAACTGAATGACTACAGTGTCAACGGGAACGCTTTCTTGTAGAGTTGCAGAATACAACTCTTTTGTAAACACAGGGGAGTTGTCATTAACATCAAGCACATCCACAGTAATTTCTATAGCGCCAGATTTCGCAGGTTTTCCTCCATCCACTGCTGTAAGACGCAGTTTGTGTTTCCCGGCTGTTTCTCTATCTAGCTGTTTCTGCAGGACTAAAAATGGTACCTTACGGTCTTCGCCTCTATCCTTCACTTCTAATATAAAATGCTCGTTATGGCTCAGCCGATATTGCTGAATGGATAACTGGCCAACGTCGGGGTCACGCGCAGCCTGTAGTTGAAATCTCGCCCCTGGTAAAGCCGACTCAAATATCTCAAGCCGTTTCTCTTTCTCCGTAAAAACAGGCGAGTGGTCATTTATATCTAGTATTTCCACCGCCACGTAGTGGATCTCCAGCGGGTTTTCTAGCACAGTTTTGAGGTTGATCAAACACGGGCTGGTCCGGTCGCACACCTCCTCCCTATCTATTCTTTTTTTAACATACAATATACCATCATTTTGATTAACTTGAAACAGGGGCTCAGTTGAGCCTGTTACAATGCGATATCCTCTGTCTGTGAGTGCACTCTTATCGAGCCCCAAATCCTTCGCTATATTCCCGACCACGGTTCCATCTTGAACCTCCTCAGATATTGAATATCTGATCTGTGCTGTAGCTCCTCTCCATAAAATATCCAAAACAACCATCAAGGCAAACCAAAATTGTCGCGGGGTCCGTGATTTGCGTCCTCTTTGTTCCATGGCTCGTATGGGCGATAAAGAACAGTCCATTAACTACGTCTTGAAATAAATGAAACTTAATCCGCCATCTTTCTTCACAACATCCAACGTCTGCTTTTACAAAAACGGTCGAATATTAAACACACTCTTTGGTGGCAATTGCGATCTTATTTGCTCAAGTATGCTCTGCAAAATGCAAGGACTCGATCCACAAACAGCTCGTGACGTAAAGTGCTGCCAGTCACAGAAACACTGAGCTACACTGACACCAAGCGTTAGAATCGTTATTATTATTATTATTATTATAAGATGTTAGTGTTAAATTAACACAAAAAATATAATCTTCAAATGTTCAGAAGTTTTATGAGACATACACTTATATATAACTGTTTAACAGTGGGGATAAGCTTTAGTAGTGGAATCAACCACGATCCTTTTATTTACATCTCATCTATTCCAGGATATTACTAAAGCTCATGAACTGCAGCTGTCAACACGTATTAAAGCACACAAGTTGCAAGCCCCATAACACATGATAAAAATCACTAGGCAGATGAAAAACGAAAACAGAATGAAAACTCTGCTCTCAAGTTAAGTTGTAGTACACACAATTACAACTAATCACAATGTATGTACCAGTGTTAATGCTGATCGTGAGTAATGTATCACTTCTCTGCTATTTAATTATTGCTATGTAAAGTATTTCCCCGTTAGAGGGGGGCTTGCTGGCTTTCACACATAGTATTGAGTATGCAGGGGATGCGAAAATCAAAACATCCAAAAACACTTTTCTTACCTCTGTAGATGTTCCCCTCCTGTCAGGGAGCACCAGTGTGTTGGCATGGCTGCCCGGGACTATAGTAGATCCTATACTCATTCTGGGTCCAACTAACATGTAGCGCTTGTCTCCAGATCTGTACTGGATGCTGTGACACAGTGTCCCATCATAGTTAGTCTCCTGTAGATATTTAGAAGTACAGTCTGTGGACTTAGAGCACTGCATTGCAATCAGCACGATGATACTGATGAGAAAAAGTGTTGAGACTGAGCCCAAAGTTATCATCAGGTAAAAAGTCACATTATTATCCTCATCATCCTTTGTTGCACTTTTAACATCAGCAGCAGCAAAAGCCTCTCTGGGCTCCACAAGTTTAACAACCACAGTAGCTGTTGCTGACAGGGAAACGTTGCCATTGTCTTTCACCAGTATGAGCAGTTTATGCTCTGCCTCGTCTGTCTCTGTGAATGAGCGAAGTGTTCTGATCCGTCCTGTATAGCGGTCCAAACCAAAGAGACTGTGGGCAGTAACTTCCTGCAGTGAGAACAGTAACCAGCCGTTATATCCTATATCAGCGTCATAGGCTCTGACTTTAGTCACCAAGTGTCCTGCGTTCACATTGCGGGGAATCTCCTCCACACCTTCAGCAGAACCGTTAGAGCTGACCGGATACAGGATGACTGGAGCGTTGTCGTTCTGATCCAGAATGAACACGTGCACTGTGACGTTGCTGCTTAGTGACGGAGTTCCAGAATCTGTGGCGACAACTTGGAACTGGAACGTTTTCAGAGTCTCAAAGTCAAAGCTTTTTAGCGCCAAAATATCTCCAGTTTCAGAGTTGATATTTAGAAAAGACATTATGTCATTTTGACTGCCTTGTCTCACTATACTATACAAAATAGCTGAATTGTCATTCAAGTCATTGTCTCTTGCGCTTACAGAGAAAATAGCATTTCCAGGAACGTTATTTTCAACCAGATACAATTCCAAAGAGGTTTGGTCGAAGTGAGGAGAGTTGTCGTTTACATCTGATATCTGAATGCTGAGAGTTTTATAGGCGGATAAGGCGGGTTCTCCACAATCAGTGGCTTTTATTGTTATTTCATAATGTGACACCTGCTCTCGATCCAATAATCCCTTAGTGACAACCGAGTAAGTATTTTCCTTATAGGAAGGCTTTAATTCAAAGGGTACGTCATTAGATATCTGTGATATTATTTTCCCATTTACACCGGAGTCTACATCTGTTGCACTTATAAGTGAAATAATTGTTCCTGGCTTTGAGTCTTCAGACACTGTATTTGACAATGATGTGACTTCTATTTCCGGTGGATTATCGTTAACGTCTATTATCTTAATAATTACTCTACACTCACCTGTCAGTGGAGGTGTTCCTTTATCTGATGCTTCAATGTCCAGTTCATATATGTCGATTTCTTCATAATCCACTACTCCTTTAACTTTGATTTCTCCAGTTAATTTATTCAATTCAAATGTGTCATATACTTTACGCCTCAAGGTTTTTCCTAGGCTGTATTCGACTTCCCCATTAGTGTATTCGTCCAGATCCGTTGCATTCAACCTAAATATTGAAGTACCGAGTGCAATATTTTCGTGTATTGAAATGTGGTAAATCTCCTGATTAAACATCGGACGATTATCATTAATATCAAGAACAATAATAGAAACATTAAGTGTGCCTGATTTTGGAGGTTTACCTCCATCAACTGCAGTAACCAGCAGCGTGTGTTTGTGCTTTTGTTCTCTGTCCAATGATTTCTTCAGAACTAGAAATGGTATCTTACCGGCATCGCTTTGACGGACATTAACTTCGAAATGTTCATTTGACGTTAAAGTGTATGTGCGAATAGAGTTAACTCCAGCATCGGGGTCGCGTGCAGATTGCAGTTGAAATCGCTTTCCTGGTAATGTGTGCTCAGCTATTTCAAATATCTGTTCCCTTTCAGGAAAACTAGGAGAGTGATCATTTACATCCGTGATTTCTACAATTACGTAGTGTATTTCCAAAGGAGATTCAACGAGGATTTTGAGCTCCATAAGGCAGGCACCGCCTCCCTGACACAGCTCCTCTCTGTCAATGTGCTTGTTGACGTACAGAGCCCCGTTATCCTGGTTTACTTCAAAAATAGCCTCCTTACTTCCAGACACAACGCGGAACCGTCGAGCAATCAAAGAGGGGATTTCCACACCAAGATCCTTGGCCACATTTCCAACAACTGTGCCTTCTCTTACCTCCTCTGGAATAGAGTAGCGTATCTGAGCAAAAGCCTGATTTCCGAACAGAAGGGGTAAAGCCAAATAAAAAGCAAACCAGGAGCAGTCCTTTGTCCGAGGTTTTGAATCGGTCCCCATCATTATCCAACAACACATTCACCAAAAGGATCCGGTTACTTGGAAAAATTGTTATTTAAATCCATCCCGTTGAATAACGCGATTTGCAAGAGGCGACGTGTGAACGACTGGTTTGCTTGATTGAGATACCTTCTTTAGTCATTTCAGTAAGAAACAAAAGCCTTGGAAGGGGAGGTTCAAAGTCGTCTCTGGTTTCCCGATATAATAGTGACACCCAGAGGCAACTATTCAAAATAAACTTTGCTATATGTTTAGGTAACAAAACGTTTCCCAAAAAAGCTGATATAAATAACCGTACATTAAGGAACAATACCAACATCATTTCATTTCATTAAATAAATTGATTAGTTGCACTTTTGTAGAGCCATATTAACTCAGACTGTTAAATTGTCATAGAGTTTTAGGAATAATAAAAGCAATACTTTTCAATACGTTTTTGTAACATTGCAAATTAGTTTGATCGCGAGTTTCAGCCCCATGGAAAGCAACCACGAGTATTTACACAACCATTCCACTAAAACAACACTCTGTTTCAAAACAACTAAGTCCATGAATACTTAATCCTGAACTCTATAGATTATCACACTTTCAATCAATTGTTTGTCAGTACTTTCAGGCCCAAATTTGAAAGATATTTTCTCAAATATTTCTAAATAAAAATATTTTTGTGGGACTTTCTTGGTAAATAGCAGGAACATTGTATCTTCAGCACCATGGACAGCGGTCATAATCAGGGAAATGGTTGTCATTATAATGTGACGCGGTCAGTTTGAATGGGATCTGATGTGTTTTGATATTAAGTATTGCTGTGTTTTAGTTGTGTGAGTTCGTAGCCACATATTTTCAATGTCCCACTGCCCCTGAACTAAGCAGAGCACCATGGAACCGCAGCAGCAATGAGCGCATTGCGCAACCCGTGTGAACAGCGAGGAGCGCCGACACAGAGCAGGAAGGAACGAACGAGCAAGGCCGGGGTTGCGTTCCGATAGTCCATTTAGCTTAGGAACCTTCCTAACCAAGTGAACTGACCCGGAAGTACGTCAGTGGCAGCCATGTTAAGTGCCGTTCCAATTCTCCAAATGAAAGGAAAGGAGGTTTCAAACTTCCTTTATAACCTCCTTTAGTTTAGGAACCACTGGACCTCCATTGACGAAAGGAGAGGAGAAAATGCTGCCCCACAATGCATTGCAGCCGCAGCATTTGCCGTCACTCAACAGTCGGCCGTTCACGGAAACAACCGATTATGACAGAGAAATGATATCATGAACGTTACGGGGCTTATTAAGCCAAAGTGCTTTGTTCTGAACGTTAATCAGTTTTATAATCAAAAAGAGAAATATGAACGTTAGTTTTTACTGAAATGATCAAATAAAGTCAACATTTCACAGTCTTTACTGAGCTGTTTGGGGTTTGTTAAACTTTTAAAAGATGTTTGAATGGTGATGTACACAGTGATAGGTGTTAAGGACTAACGTTTATAATAAATACATTTGTATTGATTTTAAGATATTTTCATTGTTCATACGTATTGGGATCATTTGTATTAATGTGGACCGGAGGGAGAGGGTGACGAGCATACGTTTCACTTTCCTTTTTTATTTCAATTCCAACTTTGGTCATGAAGAATATGTTTCTCTGTTGTCCACGTTCATAAAGCATAAAACAACAGCATCAGAGCACGGTGCAGAGTCTCTAGATGACTTTACAGTAGTCCCTCGTTCTTATTAAACATCCATGTTGTAGTCCGCTATAGAAAACTGTAGTTTCCATAGTTTCCCCACAGCAGAGACGCACATTCATGACGTCCGCTGGCGCATCATAAACACGTCGGATAGTGAAAGTGCATTCGGATTCTCTAAAGTACCGCAGTCTCTTCTCCTAAATCCTTTTGAATTATCCTATCCACTATCCCTTAACCCCGTGACGTTTCACTCAGAGGTCAAAGAATAGGAGATAGGGTTAGAATTTAGGAGCTGATTTTTGGATTATCGGAACGCAACCCGGGAATTAGGAGACGCTAACATCCAGGAAGGATGTACGCGGATTGGCTGTGACGAGCAGAGGCGGGCAACGCAGGACACCATCAGCAAGGAGGTGGATTATCGCCGGCGGCTCGAGTAAGGGGAAGTGATGGAGAAACAGAGGGGTGTCATTGCGATTCAACCCTCCTTCAACTAAGTACCCTTTTGGATCAGCCTTTTAACCCTAACTTTTAAATGACTTTTTAACACTTTTAATTGGAGCAACTTTGCTTTCAGCCCCTATTTATAAACGTTTAGCACAAAAAACACTGGACTCTGGACAATTGAGTGTACAAAAACCTTTTGCATTTCTGTATCCCTTTCTAAGTAAATGCTCATTTTCTTTGATAATTGAGACAAAATAGAACCCTAGAGAAATGTGTATGAACTGACATAATATAGAAACTACTTTTGAAATATTTGATTTTGCCCATAATTACTTTGTGGCTGTGAAAAATACTTGTATGACACGATACGAAGCAACCTTTGAAAAGAGCAAAAACAAACATAACATTATGGTACCATATTGTTTAAAATGATGTTGTTTAAAGTCTTACCTCTGTAGATGTCCCCCTCCTGTCAGGGAGCACCAGTGTGTTGGCATGGCTGCCCGGGACTATAGTAGATCCTATACTCATTCTGGGTCCAACTAACATGTAGCGCTTGTCTCCAGATCTGTACTGGATGCTGTGACACAGTGTCCCATCATAGTTAGTCTCTTGTAGATATTTAGAAGTATAGTCTGTGGACTTAGAGCACTGCATTGCAATCAGCACGATGATACTGATGAGAAAAAGTGTTGAGACTGAGCCCAAAGTTATCATCAGGTAAAAAGTCACATTATTATCCTCATCATCCTTTGTTGCACTTTTAACATCAGCAGCAGCAAAAGCCTCTCTGGGCTCCACAAGTTTAACAACCACAGTAGCTGTTGCTGACAGGGAAACGTTGCCATTGTCTTTCACCAGTATGAGCAGTTTATGCTCAGCCTCGTCTGTCTCTGTGAATGAGCGAAGTGTTCTGATCCGTCCTGTATAGCGGTCCAAACCAAAGAGACTGTGGGCAGTAACTTCCTGCAGTGAGAACAGTAACCAGCCGTTATATCCTATATCAGCGTCATAGGCTCTGACTTTAGTCACCAAGTGTCCTGCGTTCACATTGCGGGGAATCTCCTCCACACCTTCAGCAGAACCGTTAGAGCTGACCGGATACAGGATGACTGGAGCGTTGTCGTTCTGATCCAGAATGAACACGTGCACTGTGACGTTGCTGCTTAGTGATGGAGTTCCAGAATCTGTGGCGACAACTTGGAACTGGAACGTTTTCAGAGTCTCAAAGTCAAAGCTTTTTAGCGCCGAAATATCTCCGTTATCTGAATTTACACTGAGAAACATTGCCAGTTCATTTCCTCTCGCTATTTGATAAGAAAGTACTGCGTTTTCATTTACATCTTTGTCCGTTGCACTTACAGAGAATATCGACCCTCCAGCAACGTTATTTTCTGAAAGGTAAAACTGTAATGTATTTTGAGAGAATAATGGTATGTTGTCGTTTACATCTGATATCTGAATGTTGAGGATTTTGAAAGTAGATAAGAGAGGTTCCCCACAATCGGTGGCTTCTATTGTTATTTCGTAATGCGACACCTGCTCTCGGTCTAAAAATCCTTTTGTGACAACTGAATAAATGTTTTCTTTATAAGAGGGCTTTAACTCGAAAGGAACGTCTGAAGTTATGCTTGATATTATTTTTCCGTTGACACCGGAGTCCTTATCTGTCACACTAATAAGGGAAATCACTGTGCCAGGCTTTGAGTCTTCAGACACTGTATTAGACAGTGATGTGACTTCTATTTCTGGTGGATTATCATTTACGTCTTTTACTTTTATAATGACTCTACAGCGGCTTGTTAATGGAGGCGTTCCTTTGTCAGATGCTTCAACATCTATCTTGTATATCTCCGTTTCTTCAAAATCCACCGCACCTTTCAATTTAATTTCTCCACTTACTCTATTCAATTCAAATATGTCATAAATGTTCCGCGATAATGCTTTGCTGAGAGTAAACTCTATTTCTCCGTTGTTCCCTTCATCTGTATCTGTTGCATTCACTCTTGTAACAATAGTACCGACTGGAACGTTCTCATATATTTCTACTTGATAGGTATCCTGACTAAACACTGGACGGTTATCGTTAGTGTCAAGAACAATTATAGAAACATTTAGTGTGCCTGATCTTTGAGGTTTACCGCCATCAACTGCTGTTACAAAAAGCACATGTTTGCTCTTTTGTTCTCTGTCTAAGGACTTCTTCAGCACTAAATACGGCGTTTTATCCTCATCGCTTTGACTAACATCTATTTCAAAGTGATCGTTTGACGTCAATGTATATGTGCGGATGGAGTTAATTCCAGCATCAGGATCACGGGCCGCGTGCAGTTGGAAACGGGTTCCCGGAGATGTATGTTCTGCTATTTTAAATTGTTGCTCCTTTTCAGGAAATCCGGGAGAGTGATCATTTATATCAGTAATTTCTACGACAACATGGTGCATTTCCAAAGGGTTTTCAACAAGGATCTTCAACTCCATTGTGCATACACCGCTCCCATGACACAGCTCCTCTCTGTCGATCTTTTTAAGAATCTGTAACGCACCACTGTTCGGGTTTACCTCGAAAAAAGCATCTTTAGATCCAGACACAACTCGAAATCTTCGATCAATCAAAGAGGTTTTATCCAGACCAAGATCCTTTGCAACATTTCCAACAGAAGTCCCTTCTTTCATCTCCTCTGGAATAGAGTACCTCAATTCAGCCACAGCATGTTTCCCGAAAATCAGCAATAGAGAAAAATACAAATTAAACCGACGACTGTCACTTGAGCGATGTCGTCGTGGACTCCCCATCATTATCCAACAGCATAAGCTTTTCTTTCTGCGGCAATAATGGTCTACCACACTGTCCTATTCGACTCCCGTTCTTAAATCAAATGTATCTCTGCTGTGAGGTACCAAACAAAAGCTTTGTAATAGGAGGAACGAAATATATGATGGCCACGTCAGTGTCACAGTGACACCAAGAGGACAACATTTGACAACGTTATTTGTAACAAAGTTATATTTGTGTCACATATCTACCTGCAAAGATGGTGAGCAAAGTGAATACATGGTCAATAAAAAACTAGAGCTTGATATAATATTGTTTTCTTATAATCGAAGCGGCTTCATGTGTTAATTTTGATGCAAAGTAATATCTCTGAAAAAATAATTAACATATAAAACATTGTATTGCCCGTTGACTGCAATCCAGCATACCATGGACAATCACTGCTATTTACATAATGATTTATTTGTCCAAAGAGTTCACTGCTCATTGCTCAGTTATCAGTGTAACTTTGCAACAAACAAATACATGCATAACACCAAAAACAGAGGAAGCCATTGCTTTTAAAGTAAGTTATCATTTGTTGATATTCTCCTTGATTTAAGAACTTTTGGGCACATGTTTTCTCGAAACATGCACAAACTTGCAGGGAAATATAAAATGCTTTCTCGTAAACATGTTTTAAGAAGCACTACATGTTTAAAGTCTTACCTCTGTGGATGTTCCCCTCCTGTCAGGAAGCACCAGTGTGTTGGCATGGCTGCCCGGGACTATAGTAGATCCTATACTCATTCTGGGTCCAACTAACATGTAGCGCTTGTCTCCAGATCTGTACTGGATGCTGTGACACAGTGTCCCATCATAGTTAGTCTCTTGTAGATATTTAGAAGTATAGTCTGTGGACTTAGAGCACTGCATTGCAATCAGCACGATGATGCTGATGAGAAAAAGTGTTGAGACTGAGCCCAAAGTTATCATCAGGTAAAAAGTCACATTATTATCCTCATCATCCTTTGTTGCACTTTTAACATCAGCAGCAGCAAAAGCCTCTCTGGGCTCCACAAGTTTAACAACCACAGTAGCTGTTGCTGACAGGGAAACGTTGCCATTGTCTTTCACCAGTATGAGCAGTTTATGCTCAGCCTCGTCTGTCTCTGTGAATGAGCGAAGTGTTCTGATCCGTCCTGTATAGCGGTCCAAACCAAAGAGACTGTGGGCAGTAACTTCCTGCAAGTGAGAACAGTAACCAGCCGTTATATCCTATATCAGCGTCATAGGCTCTGACTTTAGTCACCAAGTGTCCTGCGTTCACATTGCGGGGAATCTCCTCCACACCTTCAGCAGAACCGTTAGAGCTGACCGGATACAGGATGACTGGAGCGTTGTCGTTCTGATCCAGAATGAACACGTGCACTGTGACGTTGCTGCTTAGTGACGGAGTTCCAGAATCTGTGGCGACAACTTGGAACTGGAACGTTTTCAGAGTCTCAAAGTCAAAGATTTTTAGCGCTGATATATCTCCAGTTTCAGAGTTGATATTTAGGAAAGACATTAAGTCATTTTGACTGCCTTGTCTCACTATACTATACGAAATAGCTGAATTGTCATTCAAGTCATTGTCTGTTGCACTTACAGAGAATATAGAATTTCCGGCAATGTTATTTTCTACGAGATAAAACTCTAAAGGCGTTTTATTGAAAAGAGGACGATTGTCGTTTACATCTGATATCTGAATGTTGAGAGTTTTAAATGTATATAAGGGAGGTTCACCACAATCAGTGGCTTTTATTGTTATTTCATAATGTGACACCTGCTCTCGATCCAATAATCCCTTAGTGACAACCGAGTAAGTGTTTTCCTTATAGGAGGGCTTTAATTCAAACGGAACGTCTGAGGTTATGCTTGTTATTATTTTTCCGTTGACACCGGAGTCTTTGTCCGTTACGCTGATAAGGGAAATAATTGTTCCCGGTTTTGAATCTTCAGACACTGTATCTGCGAGTGATGTGACTTCTATTTCCGGTGTATTATCGTTGACGTCTAATATCTTTATAACGACTCTACACTCACCTGTCAGTGGAGGTGTTCCTTTATCTGACGCCTCAACATCCAGTTTATAAACGTCGTTTTCTTCATAGTCAACATTTCCCCTAACTGTAATATCTCCAGTTAATTTGTCCAACTCAAACATATCATAGATTTTTCGTTTTAAGATTTTTCCTAGGCTATATTCAATATCACTATTTGTGCCTTCGTCTGGATCCGTTGCATTCATTTTAAATATTGAAGTACCGAGTGCAATATTTTCGTGTATTGAAATGTGGTAAATCTCCTGACTAAACATCGGTCGATTATCATTACTATCCAGCACAATAATAGACACATTAAGTGTGCCCGATTTTGGAGGTTTACCTCCATCAACTGCAGTAACCAGCAGCGTGTGTTTGTTCTTTTGTTCTCTGTCCAACGATTTCTTTAGCACTAGAAATGGTATTTTATCTTCATCGCTTTGGCGGATATCTACTTCAAAATGTTCATTTGACGTTAAAGTGTACGTACGAATAGAGTTTACTCCATTATCGGGTCGCGTGCAGATTGCAGTTGAAATCGCTTTCCTGGTAATGTGTGCTCAGCTATTTCAAATATCTGTTCCCTTTCAGGAAAACTAGGAGAGTGATCATTTACATCCGTGATTTCTACAATTACGTAGTGTATTTCCAAAGGAGATTCAACGAGGATTTTGAGCTCCATAAGGCAGGCACCGCCTCCCTGACACAGCTCCTCTCTGTCAATGTGCTTGTTGACGTACAGAGCCCCGTTATCCTGGTTTACTTCAAAAATAGCCTCCTTACTTCCAGACACAACGCGGAACCGTCGAGCAATCAAAGAGGGGATTTCCACACCAAGATCCTTGGCCACATTTCCAACAACTGTGCCTTCTCTTACCTCCTCTGGAATAGAGTAGCGTATCTGAGCAAAAGCCTGATTTCCGAACAGAAGGGGTAAAGCCAAATAAAAAGCAAACCAGGAGCAGTCCTTTGTCCGAGGTTTTGAATCGGTCCCCATCATTATCCAACAACACATTCACCAAAAGGAGCCGGTTACTTTGAAAAACGGTTATTTAAATCCATCCCGTTGAATAACGCGATTTGCAAGAGACGAATTGTGACTCTAACGACTGGTTTGCTTGATTCAGTAAGAAACAAAAGCCTTGGAAGGGGAGGTTCAAAGTCGTCTCTGGTTTCCCGATGTAATAGTGACACCCAGAGGCAACTATTCAATATAAACTTTGCTATATGTTTAGGTAACAACACGTTTCCCAAAAAAGCTGATATAAATAACCGTACATTAAGGAACAATAACAACATCATTTTATTTAATTAAAGAAATTGATTAGTTGCACTTTTGTAGAGCCATATTAACTCAGACTGTTAAATTGTCATAGAGTTTTAGGAATAATAAAATCAATACTTTTCAATACGTTTTTGTAACATTGCAAATTCGTTTGATCGCGAGTTTCAGCCCCATGGGAAGCAACCACGAGTATTTACACAACCATTCCACTAAAACAACACTCTGTTTCAAAACAACTAAGTCCATGAATACTTAATCCTGAACTCTATAGATTATCACACTTCCAATCAATTGTTTGTCAGTACTTTCAGGCTCAAATTTGAAAGATATTTTCTCAAATATTTCTGAATAAATACCTTTGTGGGACTTTCTCGGTAAATAGCAGGAACATTGTATCTTCAGCACCATGGACAGCGGTCATAATCAGGGAAATGGTTGTCATTATAATGTGACGCGGTCAGTTTTAATGGGATCTGATGTGTTTTGATATTAAGTATTGCTGTGTTTTAATTGTGTGAGTTCGTAGCAACATGTATTCAATTTCCCACTGCCCCTGAACTAAGCAGTGCAGCATGGAACCGCAGCAGCAATGAGCGCATTGCGCAACCCGTGTGTACAGCGAGGAGCGCAGACACAGAGCAGGAAGGAACGAGCAAGGCCAGGAATTAGGAGACGCTAACATCCAGGAAGGATGTACGCGGATTGGCTGTGACGAGCAGAGCCGGGCAACGCAGGACACCATCAGCAAGGAGGTGGATTATCGCCGGCGGGTCGAGTAAGGGGAAGTGACCTGGAGCAACAGAGGGGTGTAATTGCGATTCACCCCTCCTTCAACTAAGTACCCTTTTGGATCATTTTTTTATCCCTAACTTTTAAATGACTTTTTAACACTTTTAATTGGAGAATTTTAGACTTTGCTTTCAGCCCCTATTTATAAACGTTTAGCACATCAAAACACTGGACCCTGGACAATTGAGTGTACAAAAACATTTTGCATTTCTGTATCCCTTTCTAAGTAAATGCTCATTTTCTTTGATAATTGAGACAAAATAGAACCTAGAGAAATGTGTATGAACTGACATAATATAGAAACTACTTTTGAAATATTTGATTTTGCCCATAATTACTTTGTAGCTGTGAAAAATACTTGTATGACACGATACGAAGCAACCTTTGCAAAGAGCAAAACATAACATTTAACATGGTACCATATTGTTTAAAATGGTGTTGTTTAGGTCTTACCTCTGTAGATGTCCCCCTCCTGTCAGGGAGCACCAGTGTGTTGGCATGGCTGCCCGGGACTATAGTAGATCCTATACTCATTCTGGGTCCAACTAACATGTAGCGCTTGTCTCCAGATCTGTACTGGATGCTGTGACACAGTGTCCCATCATAGTTAGTCTCTTGTAGATATTTAGAAGTACAGTCTGTGGACTTAGAGCACTGCATTGCAATCAGCACGATGATGCTGATGAGAAAAAGTGTTGAGACTGAGCCCAAAGTTATCATCAGGTAAAAAGTCACATTATTATCCTCATCATCCTTTGTTGCACTTTTAACATCAGCAGCAGCAAAAGCCTCTCTGGGCTCCACAAGTTTAACAACCACAGTAGCTGTTGCTGACAGGGACACGTTGCCATTGTCTTTCACCAGTATGAGCAGTTTTATGCTCAGCCTCGTCTGTCTCTGTGAATGAGCGAAGTGTTCTGATCTGTCCTGTATAGCGGGTCCAAACCAAAGAGACTGTGGGCAGTAACTTCCTGCAGTGAGAACAGTAACCAGCCGTTATATCCTATATCAGCGTCATAGGCTCTGACTTTAGTCACCAAGTGTCCTGCGTTCACATTGCGGGGAATCTCCTCCACACCTTCAGCAGAACCGTTAGAGCTGACCGGATACAGGATGACTGGAGCGTTGTCGTTCTGATCCAGAATGAACACGTGCACTGTGACGTTGCTGCTTAGTGACGGAGCTCCAGAATCTGTGGCGACAACTTGGAACTGGAACGTTTTCAGAGTCTCAAAGTCAAAGCTTTTTAGCGCCAAAATATCTCCAGTTTCAGAGTTGATATTTAGGAAAGACATTATGTCATTTTGACTGCCTTGTCTCACTATACTATACGAAATAACTGAATTGTCATTCAAGTCATTGTCTGTTGCACTTACAGAGAATATAGAATTTCCGCCAATGTTATTTTCTACCAGATAAAACTCTAAAGGCGTTTTATTGAAAAGAGGACGATTGTCGTTTACATCTGATATCTGAATGTTGAGAGTTTTAAATGTATATAAGGGAGGTTCACCACAATCAGTGGCTTTTATTGTTATTTCATAATGTGACACCTGCTCTCGATCCAATAATCCCTTAGTGACAACCGAGTAAGTGTTTTCCTTATAGGAGGGCTTTAATTCAAACGGAACGTCTGAGGTTATGCTTGATATTATTTTTCCGTTGACACCGGAGTCTTTGTCCGTTACGCTGATAAGGGAAATAATTGTTCCCGGTTTTGAATCTTCAGACACTGTATCTGCGAGTGATGTGACTTCTATTTCCGGTGTATTATCGTTGACGTCTAATATCTTTATAACGACTCTACACTCACCTGTCAGTGGAGGTGTTCCTTTATCTGACGCCTCAACATCCAGTTTATAAACGTCGTTTTCTTCATAGTCAACATTTCCCCTAACTGTTATATCTCCAGTTAATTTGTCCAACTCAAACATATCATAGATTTTTCGTTTTAAGGTTTTTCCTAGGCTATATTCAATATCACTATTTGTGCCTTCGTCTGGGTCCGTTGCATTCATTTTAAATATTGAAGTACCGAGTGCAACATTTTCGTGTATTGAAATGTGGTAAATCTCCTGACTAAACATCGGTCGATTATCATTACTATCCAGCACAATAATAGACACATTAAGTGTGCCCGATTTTGGAGGTTTACCTCCATCAACTGCAGTAACCAGCAGCGTGTGTTTGTTCTTTTGTTCTCTGTCCAACGATTTCTTTAGCACTAAAAATGGTATTTTATCCTCATCGCTTTGGCGGATATCTACTTCAAAATGTTCATTTAACGTTAAAGTGTACGTGCGAATAGAGTTAACTCCAGCATCGGGGTCGCGAGCAGTATGCAGTTGAAATCGCTTTCCTGGTAATGTGTGCTCAGCTATTTCAAATATCTGTTCCCTTTCAGGAAAACTAGGAGAATGATCATTTACATCCGTAATTTCTATAATTACGTAGTGTATTTCCAAAGGAGATTCAACGAGGATTTTGAGCTCCATAAGGCAGGCACCGCCTCCCTGACACAGCTCCTCTCTGTCAATGTGCTTGTTGACGTACAGAGCCCCGTTATCCTGGTTTACTTCAAAAATAGCGTCCTTACTTCCAGACACAACGCGGAACCGTCGAGCAATCAAAGAGGGGATTTCAACACCAAGATCCTTGGACACATTTCCAACAACTGTGCCTTCTCTTACCTCCTCTGGAATAGAGTAGCGTATCTGAGCAAAAGCCTGATTTCCGAACAGAAGGGGTAAAGCCAAATAAAAAGCAAACCAGGAGCAGTCCTTTGTCCGAGGTTTTGTATCGGTCCCCATCATTATCCAACAACACATTCACCAACAAGATCCGGTTACTTTGAAAAACGGTTATGTAAATCCATCCCGCTGAATAACGCGTATTCTGCAAAACTCAGAGCTTGATTCTAACGACTGGTTTGCATGATTCAAATGCGCTCAAACCTCTATTCAGTAAGAGACAAAAGCCTTGGAAGGGGAGGGTCAAAGTCGTTTCTGGTTTCTCGATGTAATACTGACACCCAATGGCAATTCATAAAAACAAACTTGTCCTACATGTTCTTTAAAAAATTTGAAGAGATGCTGTTATATGCCTTGCAGATAACAATATGCCAGCCTTTTACTGATTATTTAAACAGTATAGATTTGATTAACCATGGTTGTACTTGTTGACACATGTTCATGAGATTCAGCTCCATGTATGCCATTTACAATGAACTCCAGCATTTCCTTCTTATAATAAAAGTGCTTCCATCCAAAACTGGTTCCATGCATATTGCATATTAAGCTCAAAGGTAACACTGCAGCATTGTCGTGCTTTCCATCCAAATTGCCATCCCGGTTGTGGTAATTTTACTAATCTGAGACCCACATTTCTGAAACACACATCTTGCTTTTCCCACAATCCCATTTGAACTTTTTGGAGAGAACAAGACAATTATGATTTAGGTACCATGGACAATGGTAATAATCGAGAAAAGGCTGTCTATTTTATATTTCAAATTGATTAATGTCAAGTATGCTACTTATTGGCAGTTCAAAAGGCAAGTAGGAAACAGACTTTGAGCAAAGCATAAACATACATTTGTGTACATGACAACATACTGCGTAAATATTGTTTAATGAATGTCTTACCTCTGTGGATGTTCCCCTCCTGTCAGGGAGCACCAGTGTGTTGGCATGGCTGCCCGGGACTATAGTAGATCCTATACTCATTCTGGGTCCAACTAACATGTAGCGCTTGTCTCCAGATCTGTACTGGATGCTGTGACACAGTGTCCCATCATAGTTAGTCTCTTGTAGATATTTAGAAGTATAGTCTGTGGACTTAGAGCACTGCATTGCAATCAGCACGATGATGCTGATGAGAAAAAGTGTTGAGACTGAGCCCAAAGTTATCATCAGGTAAAAAGTCACATTATTATCCTCATCATCCTTTGTTGCACTTTTAACATCAGCAGCAGCAAAAGCCTCTCTGGGCTCCACAAGTTTAACAACCACAGTAGCTGTTGCTGACAGGGAAACGTTGCCATTGTCTTTCACCAGTATGAGCAGTTTATGCTCAGCCTCGTCTGTCTCTGTGAATGAGCGAAAGTGTTCTGATCTGTCCTGTATAGCGGTCCAAACCAAAGAGACTGTGGGCAGTAACTTCCTGCAGTGAGAACAGTAACCAGCCGTTATATCCTATATCAGCGTCATAGGCTCTGACTTTAGTCACCAAGTGTCCTGCGTTCACATTGCGGGGAATCTCCTCCACACCTTCAGCAGAACCGTTAGAGCTGACCGGATACAGGATGACTGGAGCATTGTCGTTCTGATCCAGAATGAACACGTGCACTGTGACGTTGCTGCTTAGTGACGGAGTTCCAGAATCTGTGGCGACAACTTGGAACTGGAACGTTTTCAGAGTCTCAAAGTCAAAGCTTTTTAGCGCCGAAATATCTCCAGTTTCAGAGTTGATATTCAAAAAAGATGCCATATCATTATGGCCACGTTCTCCTCTAATTATACGATAGGACACTGCAGCATTTTCGTTTAAGTCCTTATCAAATGCACTCACAGAAAATATGGATTTACCAGGAGCATTGCTTTCAGTCAAATATAATTCCAAAGGATTGTGTGTGAACACTGGGATATTATCATTCACATCTGACACCTTTATACTCAACGTTTTGAATGTGGAAAGGGGAGGCTCACCAAAATCTGTAGCTGTTATTGAAATGTCATACTGTGACACAGTTTCCCTGTCTAGTATTTCTTTTGTCACTAATGAATACATGTTTTCTTTAAACGACGGTTTTAATTCAAAAGGTACATTTCCTGTCAGACTGCACTTGATTTTGCCATTCAGGCCAGAATCAATGTCGGTAACACTAATAAGAGAGATCACGGTACCTTGTTTTGAATCCTCTGGGACCATGCTAGATATAGATGTCACCTCTATTTCTGGTTCGTTGTCATTCACATCTTGAATCTTTATTATAACTCTACAGTCCGTTTTCGTAGGGGGCTGACCTCTGTCCGAGGCTTGGACGTCTAAATTATAAACATCAGCTGCTTCATAGTCAATGTGTCCGTTAACCCTTATTTCGCCAGTATTTCTGTCTAGAGTAAATAGCTCCAAAACCTTGGAGTTAAGGTCGCCTCCAAATGCATATTCGACATCTCCATTAGCTCCCTCGTCGAGATCAGTTGCCTGCACTTTTGTTACAACCGCATCCAAAGCAACATTTTCTTGTAATAATACAGAATAAACCTCCTTCGAAAAAGTTGGTCGGTTATCATTGATATCGAGAACATTTATGGTAAGATTAAGATGTGCTGACTTCTGTGGTGTCCCCCCATCCATAGCGGTTAAAACCAAGCTATGGTTTGTTTTCTGCTCTCGGTCCAAGTCCCTCTGCAGCACCAAGAAAGGGATTTTGTCCTCTCCCCTTTCTCTAATTTCAAGATTAAAATGATCGTTTTGACTGAGTTTATAGCGCTGGACTGAATTAATTCCGATATCTGGATCTCGTGCGATAGGTAATTGAAATCGTGCTCCTGGCAAAGTATTTTCTGTTATTTCGATGATCTTTTCTTCCTCGACAAATGTCGGTACATGGTCGTTTGCATCGGTTATTTCCACTGTGACATAATGGATTTCAAGTGGATTTTCAACCACTATTTTCAGATCTATTAAACAAGCACCATTCCTGTCGCACAGACGTTCCCGGTCGATATTCTTATCAACATACAAAACCCCATTGTTAGGGTTTACCTCAAATAGCGCGTCTTGAGCTCCAGCCACAATACGAAAACGCCTGTTTAACAATGTACTCACGTCAAGGCCCAAATCCTTGGCAACATTTCCAACATTAGATCCAATTTTAACTTCCTCTGGAGTCGAGTACTTTATTTGAGCTACAATTAGCTCAGCAAAGCTGAACAGCAAACAGAAAAGCAGGGGTCGTGACCAAGACATAATTCTTCCGTTTTATCCTGTGTCTCCTTTGGTATATTAATTTGAAAAGCATCCACAAATATATTCCACTTAAAATACCTTCAGTATTCCTGAGATTATATTCCAGGAATCCACGTTCGCACGGGAAACGCACAGATCAAATCCGAAACGAAGGCATTCTTTGTGTGGTGCAGCTGAAATACACATTTTGAAACGGGCAGAGTCAATGTAACCTGACGCTTTAGCAACTAGTGACACCCAGTGGACAATTTCAACATGTATTATAAAATAAGAAATACATTTTTTTGTTTATGTCCACGAAATATAAGCTTCTCCAGTCGGAATATCAGTCACACGAAATGCTAAACAAGTCAACTAAATGTTGAATATTCCAGCCGCTTTCATATGGCAAAACAAACATTTCGTAGGGCAGCCTACGGATTGTGATAGTTTATTGTACCAGTCCGGTTGCCTGCATGCAACCCAACACTTAAGTAATTATATTGCTACAAGGGACTATAATGAGATTCTAAGATACTAAAGACAAACGTTCAGCACCATGGACAGTGTTTAAACCTGTGTAGCCTAGTAAATATATGTTTATTTTAAAGTTTTTGCTGAAATTAGAAAACACGCTCTCTTTTTGAAAACATACTACAATGAGGCCAGCATGAAAACATTCAGACTGCAGTGCCATACACAAAGGACATTTAATGATAGAAACAGTAATAGAATAAATACCCTGAACATATTTGATAATTTCCGGGGAGGGAAAGCACTGCATATTTCTGAAACCACAAACATATGCCAACCATTTAGCTCTTTCACAAATAGCAAACATTTAAAAAATCACCTATTTGTTGTACAGTAAGTAGAAGAAGTTAGCCGCAATAAGTTATCTGTACAAGTTACAGTATATGCAATATAAAAGTTATTAAATTAATGCTTAAGTCTTACCTCTGTAGATGTCCCCCTCCTGTCAGGAAGCACCAGTGTGTTGGCATGGCTGCCCGGGACTATAGTAGATCCTATACTCATTCTGGGTCCAACTAACATGTATCGCTTGTCTCCAGATCTGTACTGGATGCTGTGACACAGTGTCCCATCATAGTTAGTCTCTTGGAGATATTTAGAAGTATAGTCTGTGGACTTAGAGCACTGCATTGCAATCAGCACGATGATACTGATGAGAAAAAGTGTTGAGACTGAGCCCAAAGTTATCATCAGGTAAAAAGTCACATTATTATCCTCATCATCCTTTGTTGCACTTTTAACATCAGCAGCAGCAAAAGCCTCTCTGGGCTCCACAAGTTTAACAACCACAGTAGCTGTTGCTGACAGGGAAACGTTGCCATTGTCTTTCACCAGTATGAGCAGTTTATGCTCAGCCTCGTCTGTCTCTGTGAATGAGCGAAGTGTTCTGATCCGTCCTGTATAGCGGTCCAAACCAAAGAGACTGTGGGCAGTAACTTCCTGCAGTGAGAACAGTAACCAGCCGTTATATCCTATATCAGCGTCATAGGCTCTGACTTTAGTCACCAAGTGTCCTGCGTTCACATTGCGGGGAATCTCCTCCACACCTTCAGCAGAACCGTTAGAGCTGACCGGATACAGGATGACTGGAGCGTTGTCGTTCTGATCCAGAATGAACACGTGCACTGTGACGTTGCTGCTTAGTGACGGAGTTCCAGAATCTGTGGCGACAACTTGGAACTGGAACGTTTTCAGAGTCTCAAAGTCAAAGCTTTTTAGCGCCGAAATATCTCCAGTTTCAGAGTTGATATTTAGGAATGACGCCATATCACGAAGCAGACCAGCCCCTCTCACAAGGTGGTATGTTATTGCTGCATTTTCATTAATATCATTATCAGCTGCATTAACAGAAAATATTGATGCACCAGGGCCATTGTTTTCTACCAAATAAAGTTCCAAAGGATTCTGACTGAAAAGTGGCCTGTTGTCGTTTACATCTGACACCTGAACACTCAAGGTTTTTACGGTGGAAAGTGGAAGTTCCCCGCAGTCAGTAGCTGTTATTGTGATGTCATAATGGGACACAACTTCTCTGTCTAAACGCCCCTTTGTGACTAGGGAATACATGTTTTCCTCAATGGATGGCGTCAAATCAAACGGAACATTTCCCAATATTTTACAAATAACTTTACCATTAACCCCGGAATCTCTGTCAGTAACACTGATGAGAGATATGACTGTGCCAGGCTTTAAATCTTCTGGGACAATGTTAGACAATGATGTCACCTCAATGTCTGGCTTGTTGTCGTTCATATCTTTTATTTTTATCACAACTCTGCTTTCGGCCGTCCAAGGTGGCTGGCCTTTATCTGAAGCCTGCAGATCTAGTCTATACATCTCCGCGTCCTCAAAGTCCACTTCTCCTTTCAATCGAATCTCACCGGTCACGCTGTCTAATTCAAATGTATCTTGCACTTTTTTCTTTTGCGTTTTTCCAAACGTGTATTCAATGACGCTATTTAAACCTTCATCTAAATCTGTAGCATTTATTTGTATTACAAGGGTTCCTATCAGGGCATTTTCTTGTAATGACACAGTGTATATATCTTTGCTAAACACAGGGCGATTATCATTTGCATCTAGCACAGTGATAGTTAAATTTAAGCTCCCAGATTTTGACGGACTGCCCCCATCTAGAGCTGTCAGGACTAACCGGTGTTCTGCCTTTTGCTCCCTATCCAAAGTCTTTTTCAGCACTAAGAATGGTATCTTGTCCTCCTCGCTGTCTCTGATTTCTATATCAAAAAATATATTTGAACTCAATTTGTATATCCGGACTGAGTGTGTACCGACATCAGGGTCTCTAGCTGCATGAATTTGGAAACGAGTACCTGGAGGAGTATTCTCTGCTATTTCCAGGCGCTGCTCGCTTTCTGGAAAAGTCGGTGAATGATCATTAACATCCGTTATTTCCACGCTGGCGTAGTGGATTTCCAGGGGGCTTTCAACAACAATTTTTAGATTTATCAAACAAACCTTGATCCCATCACAGAGCTCTTCGCGATCCATAGTTTTTCCAATATACAACACTCCATTGTTTTGATTCAATTGAAACAGCGCGTCATTGGGTCCTGAAACGATACGGAACCGCCTGTCCGTCAAAGTGCTGATATCAAGCCCTAAATCTTTAGCAACATTTCCAACAACTGAGCCAACTTGTACTTCTTCTGGAACAGAGTATCTTAGCTGAGCTGAAACCAGTTCTCCAAAGCCCAGAAACAAAATCCCGGCCATCCAGCAGCAGTTCACTCGGCGCCTTTGTCCTCGTTCTCCCATTGTGAAGCAAAACATAAGGATTTCCTTCCGGCAAATACAGCGATCCAATTATTCAACGAACAAGTCTGAATGTATCCATTTCATGATTCTCAAATATAAGCTTCCACACATAACCATTAGCCGATAATCATGTTAGATACCCTACGATGTGCCGTCTGCATACCACCTCGATAAGAGAGGATCCAGAGATGGGCAGGGCTTGTGCAGAATGAGCTTCACAGCCATTACCTTGGCCACACTGACACCATGTGACCAGTGGGCTACAATACCATACGAAATCCTAATGTTGTTTAATTTCACTACCTCCTTCATTATTACATAGAACTGCTTTATGTTATAATGTTGCAAACAGTCTCGTAGTAAAGGAAACTGGGAGATAAAACGTGCTCCATATTCTCACTCTGTGAAGGGTGCTTCACAGAGTGAGAATATTCCCGAAAGTCAAAGAACATATTTTGTATGTTTCTCAGCAACCCCCAACCAGAGTGTGTTGTTCTTATTTAGTTAAACAACACTTCGGGTGCCCTTAGATTAATTCAAAATGCTTGGCTTGAAGTACGAATAGTAACTAAATGTGTATTGTAGGTGTATTATAGACATTTTGTAAAACATAGTGATTATTCACCTCCATAGCCAAAAACTGAGAAAATTACAACCAACAAAAAAGTATATCTATTAAAGCACCATGGACGGCACCATTTCACACCAGGGAGAAATACAGAAAACAAAAACAATATGTCTAACCTTAAACAACATATCGACAACAATGTAATATATAGTTGTACAATACCATTGTTTAAGAAATAAAACATACATTTACCTCTGTAGATGTTCCCTTCCTGTCAGGAAGCACTAGTGTGTTGACATGGCTGCCCGGGGCTATAGTAGATCCTATACTCATTCTGGGTCCAACTAACATGTACCGCTTGTCTCCAGATCTGTACTGGATGCTGTGACACAGTGTCCCATCATAGTTAGTCTCTTGTAGATATTTAGAAGTATAGTCTGTGGATTTAGAGCACTGCATTGCAATCAGCACGATGATACTGATGAGAAAAAGTGTTGAGACTGAGTAATATATATAGTTGGCAAAATAAAAATTGGCAGGTAAGATCCTGAATTTAAAAAATCACCATTCTTCTCTGTGTGTCTCTGTCTCAGTAATATGTATTCAACAGGTATAAAGATACTCTATTTTTCTCTAACATTATGCACACGTTCCAACGCAAAATAACGAATATGTACTTGCAATGCAAAGCAGTAGCCAACAATCTCAAGTTTATTTATCAGAATTATTTTTGCTCAGCAGTTAACAAGTGAAACCCATTCAAAATGTTCGTACAGCTCAACATCACCAACTATATACCTCTCAATTGCTATTTGGTTATTTGTGTCCATTCCTCAGTTGTAGTGGCACATCTGTAAATGTGGCAGGTGGTTATGGTGCATTGATACTAGGATATGGAGAGAAAGTTAATTGCTTGTTGTTAAAGCATTTGTTAAGGGGAAAATGATTATATATAAATGGTAAGGTATAGTTGAAAAGGATGTTTGGAAAGGATGAGAAGGTATTCTGTCTGTGCTTGCCTTGTTTGTGTTCGTTTTGGAGTTGTGTTATCTGTTGAACTGTGATCGACTAGATGGCCTTGATCTGAGAACCGGAGATCGATTGCTTTGGTCTCCGCCCACATATCTAGGGGGTTTCGCCGCACTTTCCTCACTCGAGTAAAGTACCGGCAAGTGAAACCTAACTTTGACCCTTGTCATAATTCTCCCCTTTTATCAGGGGCGTAAAATCAACAACAAACTACCCAAGTTGTTCTATATGTACTCTTTTTGTTTCGCGTTTCAGCACCATGGACAGTGCTTACGACCAAGTGAAAACCTTGTTGGTGTTTAATGAGACGTTTAATGTGTTTCATGGAACAATAGAAGATGATACTCATTACACTCATGATATAGCATAACTATTCAAACTAAAGGTTTTACTGTGAAAATATATACATATATATTTTATGAAACCCATGAACAACAATGTTAAATTGTCAAGAGCGTATTGATTTTTGATGATGCGTCTCTGCTTAATGGCCAGTTTATAGCCTACTATTACACAACTACACGCGGCCTGAAACGGACAAATTACAGTTCAAATTATGATGGGTCTAAGTTGGTCAATTCACGGCAAAGTTCTGAAGAAGTGTGATGTGATGAAAAAAACCGTTGAGAGGTTTTCATTTTGTTAAGGAGAAAAGGAAAGATGGAAAATATGTTGTTCTCTTGTTCAAGAAAGCAACCGTGTCTTCAGTGTCAAAGAAAAGAGTGCTTTACTTTTGCAGGAATATCTTCTTTTTTTAAAACTGTTTGACCACTATTTCACAACAACGCCACGACTTCTAAGGAACATGTTACTATAATATACAGGAAAATAACAACTTAACATAAAATATATTTGGTCTTACCTCTGTAGATGTTCCCCTCCTGTCAGGGAGCACTAGTGTGTTGGCATGGCTGCCCGGGACTATAGTAGATCCTATACTCATTCTGGGTCCAACTAACATGTAGCGCTTGTCTCCAGATCTGTACTGGATGCTGTGACACAGTGTCCCATCATAGTTAGTCTCTTGTAGATATTTAGAAGTATAGTCTGTGGACTTAGAGCACTGCATTGCAATCAGCACGATGATGCTGATGAGAAAAAGTGTTGAGACTGAGCCCAAAGTTATCATCAGGTAAAAAGTCACATTATTATCCTCATCATCCTTTGTTGCACTTTTAACATCAGCAGCAGCAAAAGCCTCTCTGGGCTCCACAAGTTTAACAACCACAGTAGCTGTTGCTGACAGGGAAACGTTGCCATTGTCTTTCACCAGTATGAGCAGTTTATGCTCAGCCTCGTCTGTCTCTGTGAATGAGCGAAGTGTTCTGATCCGTCCTGTATAGCGGTCCAAACCAAAGAGACTGTGGGCAGTAACTTCCTGCAGTGAGAACAGTAACCAGCCGTTATATCCTATATCAGCGTCATAGGCTCTGACTTTAGTCACCAAGTGTCCTGCGTTCACATTGCGGGGAATCTCCTCCACACCTTCAGCAGAACCGTTAGAGCTGACCGGATACAGGATGACTGGAGCGTTGTCGTTCTGATCCAGAATGAACACGTGCACTGTGACGTTGCTGCTTAGTGACGGAGTTCCAGAATCTGTGGCGACAACTTGGAACTGGAACGTTTTCAGAGTCTCAAAGTCAAAGCTTTTTAGCGCTAATATATCTCCAGTTTCAGAGTTGATATTAAGGAAAGATGTTATGTCATGTTGACTCCTTTCTCTCACGATTTGATATGAAATAGCTGCATTGTTATTCAAGTCATTGTCCGTTGCGCTTACAGAAAAAACTGAAATTCCAGCAGCGTTATTTTCTACCAAATAAAACTCTATTGGATTTTGGGAGAAAAAAGGACTGTTGTCATTTACATCTGATATTCTAATATTTAGTGTTTTAAAAGTAGATAAGGGTGGTTCCCCACAATCGGTTGCTTTTATTGTTATCTCATAATGGGATACCTGCTCTCGGTTCAAAATTGTTTTAGTGACAACTGAATAAATGTTCTCCTTATAGGAGGGCCTTAATTCAAAAGGGACGTTTGAATTTATACTTGATATTATTTTTCCATTGACACCGGAGTCTTTATCCGTTACACTCAGTAGTGAAATAACTGTGCCAAGCTTTGAGTCTTCCGACACAGTATTAGACAGTGATGTAATTTCTATTTCTGGTGGATTATCGTTAACGTCTAATATCTTTATCACGACTCTACACTCACCTGTCAGTGGAGGTGCTCCTTTATCTGATGCCTCAACATCGAGTTTATAAATGTCGTTTTCTTCATAATCAACCATTCCTTTTACTTTAATTTCTCCAGTTAATTTGTCCAATTCAAAAATGTCATAGACTTTTTTGTTCAGAGTTTTTCCGAGGCTATATTCTATTTCCCCATTAATGCCTTCATCGGGATCCGTTGCATTCATTTTAAATATTAATGTACCGACTGGGATGTTTTCCTGTATTTCTATTTGGTAAATCTCCTGACTAAACATCGGTCGATTATCATTACTATCCAGCACAATAATAGAAACATTAAGTGTGCCTGATTTTGGAGGTTTACCTCCATCAACTGCAGTAACCAGCAGCGTGTGTTTGTTCTTTTGTTCTCTGTCCAACGATTTCTTCAGCACTAAAAATGGTATTTTATCCTCATCGCTTTGGCGGATATCAACTTCAAAATGTTCATTTGACGTTAAAGTGTACGTACGAATAGAGTTAACTCCAGCATCGGGGTCGCTAGCAGTGTGCAGTTTAAATCGCTTTCCTGGTAATGTTTGTTCACCTATCTCAAATAATTGTTCATTTTCAGGAAAACTAGGGGAATGATCATTTACATCCGTGATTTCTACAACAATATGGTGCATTTCCAACGGATTTTCAACTAGGATCTTTAGCTCCAGTAGACATGCACCACTGCCGTGACAAAGAAGCTCTCTGTCGATTTTCTTGTGTATATGCAGTGCCCCATTGTCCTGGTTTACCTCAAAAAAGGTTTCCTTTGTTCCAGAAACAACACGGAGCCGTCGTTCAGTTAACGATGTGATTTCGAGGCCAAGATCCTTGGCAACATTTCCAACAACAGTTCCTTCTCTTACCTCCTCTGGAATAGTGTAACGTGTCTGAGCCAAAGCCTGGTTTCCGAAAAAAAGCAATAGAGCCAGATGAAACACAAACGCATAGTACTCCGTCATTCGACTTTGCTTGTCGGTCCCCATCATTTAAACAATTAACTTACAGTAGAAAAATCCAAGGATAAGGGTTATATGTCCAACTCGTTGTTTATTGCATAATTCCAAAATGTTTACCGAGAACCTATCGACTGGCATGCTTTATTCAAACGCCTGCCCTTCTCCAAAAATAAAAGCTTTTTCATGGGAGGGACAACGTCTCCGAACATTTCCCAATGTAACAGTGACACCAGGAGGCTATTGAAAGGACGTAAAATAAGTGAAATTATATACTTCCTGTCATGGAATAGCTCTGCTGGCAAAATACAAATTGGCAGGTAAGATCCTGAATTTAAAAAATCACCATTCTTCTCTGTGTGTCTCTGTCTCAGTAATATTTATCAGCAGGTAAAGATACCTTGTATTTTTCTCTAACATTATGCACACGTTTAAACGCAAAATAACGAATATACTTGCAATGTAAAGCACCAGTAACAGCCATAGACTGTGGGTTATAGGAGACATTTGTTTTATATGCCATGATTTATAAACTAGCTCATAGCTGTCAGCATTCACTGCAGGCAAACCTATTGTGACCATTCACTTATGATTTCTAAGTAGAAGAATAAGATATAATGTTTTCATCCGTCAGAGGGAAATGTCTTCCCCCTGTTGTGTTTAAACACATTACACACACAGGGAGGATATACTGTACATGCACAAACACTCACACAGAGCATATACATGCACAAACACAACCACATGCGGATAGGAGAAGGGATCGCAGAGAGGCTGCCAGATAGCTGGTGCCAGGGAGCAGTTTTGGTGTTTGGTGCGTTCACAACCCAAGTAAAATTGACCTGCTGATCTCTTTCAACACAAGAAAAAGCTGTGCCAATTTCTGACATCATTTAGCTTTTCAGAGGATCAGAGACACGAAGATATGCAAAAAACAGTATGCAAAAAACATATTGAGTTTCACTGTAAGCGAAAAATGAAAGGATCTAGAAGTTAAATAACATTAGCATTTTCCTCAAGGCCTTATCACACTAGCATAAGCCCATAACATTGAACATGCTAGCAAGCACTTACAGCCAGCCTACTCTGAATATCAAAACCTTGTTAGCAGTTAGTGCTACCACTATGCTAATTTGTTATTAGCATTGCAATTACAGTAAAGCAACTCTACTAACAAACAACCAACTGTTGTGCGTTCACAACCCAAGTAACATTGACCTGCTGATCTCTTTCAACACAAGAAAAAGCTGTGTACATTTCTGACATCATTTAGCTTTTCAGATCATCAGAGACGTGAAGCTACCGCAAAGTGCCTTGTGCAGCTAACACAGAGTGTATTCTCGTAGCGATTGCTACAACTGCACCATGTTTGTTAGGAAAGTAGCTTTTAGAAATGTATCAATGTTCTAAAATGTGTGACTTTAACTCAATATTTAAAAAACAGAGTAATTGGCAGACAGTATGCAAAAAACATATTGAGTTTCACTGTAAGTGAACAATGAAAGGATCTAGAAGTTAAATAACATTAGCATCTTCCATAGGCCTTATCACACTAGCATGTACAATCAAGCCCATAGCATAACATGCTAGCAAGCACTAACAGCCAGACTCTGAATATCAAAACCTTGTTAGCAGTTAGTGCTACCACGATGCTAAATTGGTATTAGCATTGCAATTACAGTAAAACAAACAACCTATGTTGTCCTTGTAGACGTCTAATAATATCCATCATATTGAAAGAATAGGCCTTCACCAAAGCATGTTGACAAATCTAGTAACTACAGTGAAAGACCTTTACAATCCAAGTCAATTAACTTAAATATGTATTGTGATAATGTCCCACACAGCTAGTTGGTTACAACAATCTACAGTGATGTCACAGGGATTTCAGGCAGGAGGTAGTTGAAGGTTAATCCATCGCTATGGCTACAACTGCCTCATGGAACAACAAAGTTTTCCTTTCTGTTTGTTTAATATAGGAATGCATCTTTGTCTATCACACTTTGCTTCTGTAGATCTCCCATCTGACTTTATTGTGAGCTTGTGTTTTCAAAAAATAAATTGAGCATGTTTTATGAGACTGAACAGTCTCATAGGGTATTGCACTCTCTTTAAACCCAGGTAGGTGCAGAATAGGTTTCTCAAAAATAAAGCAATCAGGAAGGCAGTACTATGCATGACTACAAATGATAGTAAACTATATGTACACGTTGATTAATACCTACTTAACTTGTACTTGGGACAGGACTGCAAAGTACAGATGGGATATTCCTGATCATAATCAAACTTATATAAATGTGCACCAACATTAGTTATCAGTGTTCTCTATTCTCAATTTAAAAGAATAAACTGACAATAAAGAAGTCTTATAACATATTTTGCTTGTGTCTTTGGAAGGGCTTCAGTGTTTGTTTTATTATGTATCAATCAACTAGTTACATTGTCATTTTGTAAATTAAGAAAATAACATCCAAAGAATTAAACAATTATAATTGCAATGTAAATAGTTTGCACCCCATTTTTTTACTTTTAAATTAATCTTTATGGTGTGGTGTTACCAATTCTTAAAATAATACAAGGATTGGATGTTCATCAAAGGATTTTCAGGGCAATCGATTTGCAGCCAATCAGAGACGAGGCTTCTGCTGCACTCACCCATCATGCGCTGAGGCAGACATAGCGCATGCGCAAAGGCACTGACACTACAGAGACCACGCAGTTAGCAGGCGAAGGTGAAGAGCACGGCACGTGGTGCGCCCAGAGGAGAGGAATCAGCACTTTGAGAGGTAACGGTAAAAACTATTTATCAACGGATTCAAAACACTCGAGACTTAAAACATTGCAAACCTCAAAGTCCTAGCTATGGTATACATGTTGTTTAACGACCGAAAACAAAGTAATGTTAGCTAACGTTACCATAGCTAGGTAGCAGCTAGCTACCATGCTTTGAAAGTGAGCTGTTCTATGCCATCATTACGTGCAGGGTGTTCTTTTTTAATGATGAGCAAGATGCGTGCTCGAGTGGCTGAGCGTGATGTGCAGTGAATGTTTAAGAGTTACTTTTTCGCAATATTATTTAATAAATAGTTTATTAATTACATTAATATACATTGTCACTAACTCCTAATGTTAGCTCAATCCTTAGTTTTATAATCGATTTTTTCGTGGGCATAATGTTACACGTTATGTTACATGCACATTATCCATATCTTTTAGATCCTATGTTAAGGGTATAATCAGAGGTGGGAGAAGTTCTCAGATCTTGTACTTGAATAAGAGTAGAAGTACTCAGGTATTATACTTGAAGTGGTATTACTGTACTTAAAGCTGCTGCTGTGTTATTTAAGTTATTTTTGCTCAAGCATGTGCAAACTTGTGTCTCTTTTTTCCCCTCAGCTGTTAGCTGCAGTACCAGTAATTGCAACCTACCAAGAATAAACAGCAGCCAGAGATCCTCAAGTAAGATTTCTTGCCATATTACAAGTTTTATCAATTCTCAATGTCCTATGTGGTATTGCTATGCAAACAGTGAAAGGATATGGAAATCATCAAGAGGTGGCTAAAATATGTTTTTCTGCTGACCCTGTCCAGAGCAGTACATTGCTTTGCTTCCAGGTGGTTGCTCCTGTCTGCATCTCCAAGCTCGGGGCATACCGGCCATCAGTGGCGGATTGGCCATCAGGACGTTCGGGACGAATCCCGATGGGCCGCTCGGCCCACTTCGGTACCGGCAGGGGCGGACTGGCCATCTGTAGAATCACCGAACGGACGGGTCGGTTCGCTGTTTTTAAACGGCATCATTGAAGTTGCGCTGACAGGCGACAGAGGTCCACCGTTTCCCAGTCCGCCCCTGCCGGCCATCATCTACTCTAGGTAATACACTGACTATAGATAAGTACTGTACCTTTTATAAAACCCCACTTTAAACACCCAAACTATCCCTTTATGATGTGACATTTTCTACACTGTTAACATTAGGAAACACTTAAGAAATAAAAGAAAGCTGCAGGAGCTGATCATTCCTAAAATACAATTGGCCATATGATCACCAGTAAAAAACAAAACAATCTGCACTAAATATTTTTTGGATTTATAAATGTTTTGTGACTTTTTCCTTTGTGTACCTTAAGGGAGTTCTCCCCTGACAGCTGGACACTACATGATAGCAGAGGACTTGAATGTTGTCGACGCCCTGATGCTGATGTGTGCAGCATATTACTGCGTCAACATCAGTTATCGCTCAGAACTGGGAGCTACCCTGGAGTTCTTGCAGAGGTAAGACTTGAATTGTGATTATTAAGTCATTCCATCTTAAACCACAGAGTAGAGGATTGTGCACATTTCTGACTCACGATAAGTGCTCCTGACAATTCAAGATAAAAAGATTATTGTGCTGCATTCTGTTTCACATTATGCTCTCGTTTTGTCTTGGGTTGTAATTCAGCGTACCCCTTTCCTTTGCAGTGGTGTGCTTTGGTTCCTCCCTAAATGCCCAAACTCACTCTTAGCCAATCGGTGGTATGTTTACTTCAGCTCAATGAAAATGACGGAAAGAGGGCCCTTTGTCGACAACAAAAGAAAACCAATTCAGTTATTTGGAAAAAATTCAGGTAGGACTGTATAGGGGAAGGTTTCACTCGGAGTGACTTACACTTTGGGGTGTCGGTAAGAACACACAAGATTCTTGGTAGCGGTTGATTTCCTTAACTTATTCATATCAACACAACAGCACAGTAATACAGCCGTGGAGCAGGTTTAGTGTATGTGTGTGGTCTATAACAGAGAAACACACAAGTATAATTAGAAGATTGTACTTCTACCATCAAGTAAAAGCTTAGCGTGAGTGTCAGCACCTGATGACAATGGAATCTGACGAGGAAGACGCAACTATTTCTTGCACCGAAATGGGATGGGCACCGGAACCTGGTATTATTGCAGTGAACAAACACATTCAAACTTCTTTCAGTTAACTACGATGCTTTTACACCGCTCACTCTGCTGCTGACACGCACCTCATCTGCTCTAGTTACACACAAATAGGGATGGGTACCGAGAACTGGTACTAAGTCAATACCGGTACCTGATTGGACGGTATCGGTATACCGTTAAGCCGCTGGACAAACGGTACTGCTATTGGTATATGTTACGTCTACTTCCTTAGTTTAACTTTAAACCATTCTGGTTGGTTGGGAACCCTCATCCCGTGTGATGTATCCGGTTTGAGACCCCTCTGATTGGCCACTGTAAATGCCACTCGCCATCTCTCTCAACAGCGCTCTTATTACGGGCCGTCCACACTACAGCTTCGACAGCTTCAAAAACGGTTTCCAACGCGTCTGCCCATTCACTTTGAATGGGGTGACGTCACGTTGCCTCGCTTTTCACCGAACTGAATTGTGGGTAGCATAGCGGTCAGTCTCCGGCGTCAGAAGTTGAACATTAGCCAGCGCCAGCCAATCAAATCCCGTTTCTTAAAATCTGACAGCTCAAGCCCTAGCCAATCAAACCGCGTCTTAGCTGGGAGAGATATCCCGCCGTTCATTTCTATATTTCAAAAAAAGATGGAGGAGAAACTAATTATCGCCGTAGCAAATCACCCGGTTTTGTATGACCAGACCCTCTTCACCTACCGGGATACAAACCGGAGGAACCAGGCATGGAGGGAGGTGGCAGAGACAGTGGGTGAAACTGGTAGGTTTTCGCCTGTTTGGGGAGTTTATATATATATATATTGCTCGCATAAAATCCCCGGGTTTTTTTGCTTTGTATGTCGGGGGCGGGAGATTCATGTGATTGGTTGTTGGTCGCGTTGCTCGAATGAAATCCCCAAGCTTCAGACACGCCCAGCTCCAAGCTTTTTTTGAAGCTGTAGTGTGGACGCTCCATTATTGTTGTGAGACTCCCGCAGGCATGGCGGACAGAGCGAAGCGATCGAAGGTCTGGGTGCACTTTAAAAAAAAAGTAGTGGCGATAGTGCAAGGTGCAATCTGTGTACTCAATTAGTTGCTTGTAAAGGGGGTAACACAAGCAACTTAATGAAGCATTTGCAAACGAGACACTCATTGAATCTAAAACGGTGCTAGCGATACTGCTAGTGCTAATAGTGCTAGCGGGCTTCAGCCGCGCCGTGTGTAAATGTGACCTGAGCAAAGGCTCGCAGGCAGGTTAGCTGCCTGCGAGCCTTTTGGTTTACCTGAGTGAAGTCTTGCAGGAACATCGCCTTGTCTTTTTTTAGTTTATTAACACTGACAGTGTATTAATGTGAGCTCCTACAGCTATAATAATTTGGCCTTTCATTGAATGCTTTATAAACCAGTTAAACTTACAGATGTTATTGTGAATTGGAAAACTGCATTTAAATGTTGTTAAAGGTCAACGTTTCAATGTATGGTTCAGCAATTTTTGGTCGTTTACTAGGAATTGACATATTTTAAGCTCAAATACGTTGTTCTATGTTTAAACCTTCAGACACATTTTGACGTGTTTCAGTTCAGCACATCATTTATTTTGTGATGATTTAAAAGTACAATCCAGAATAATATACGTCGCCTTTATCTTTTTGCCATCTTAGCCTTTTGACCAATTTCTTCATATCACAGTTTTGCATGATGTCACTGTAGGACAATGTTTTAAGGATCTCTTGTCGAGCTAGGTTGTCAGTTTGAAATGTCTGGATGAAGATGTAACTGATTTACAAATGTTAAAAAATGCCTCTTTTCATCCTTTGTCTGAGGGAAAATCCCAAAAAGCATGATAGGGCGAGCCAGGCCCCTTTAAGTTATTTCATGTATTTGTGTCTGCTTCTGAGAAGCTAATGTATACGTTATACAGTTATTTCTGCAAGAAAATTACAATACAATGACTGTTTAATCTTCACATATTGTATTCATGTCTATAATTTTGAGGACCAAATTATTGAAAAGTATCGATAAGAGTATCGAAAAATACCGATAAGCAGTACCGGTATCGATAAAATCCTAATGATACCCATCCCTACACACAAACCTCTCAAGATGGCACTCGTAGCTACCCACATTAAAATGATCTTCAAGTGACCGCTTGCTCCTGTTTACAGACCTGCTGCGATACTGTCCAGTGTGATAGTGATGCCAAGTGACAACTTTATAGAACAAAACTCTATTCAAACCAATGCTTTAAATGTACAGATATGATCATAACAGTTAATGAAAAGTACATTGAAGAGTAGCATTGCCCTTTGACTTCAAGCTGTATAACTGTAAAGACAATTAATTGCTGTATCATCCAGTAGCACTTAAAATGTTTTGGCTCTATGAAACCTGATGTACTTATATGATTCTGTTTTCTTCAAGTTTGTATCTTGTTGGTCGAACGCACTTATTGCAAGTCGCTTTGGATAAAGGCGTCAGCTAAATGCAATGTAATGTAATGTACTTCTATCTTAACAGGTGATTCAAGATCAATCCGGACAAGGGGACTAAAGTGGAGAGGTAGGAAGAAAAACAAAAACAGCACTCGATAAAGGTGCATTCATTAATTACAAACGTCGCTGACTTTGAATGGAGAGAGTAGAAATACACACACATAGTCATGTACACACGCACACACAAAACTGGTAGATTTCTTTAGTGTTTATAATTGTTATCTTTTGAACAAAATGTTGGGAAAATGTTGGCTTGTTAAATGTTGAAATGTTTCATTGCCGGTCTATTCTGCTATATATAATATATTTTATTTATTGTTTTTATTTTTGTGATTTATATTATTATTTTCCATAATATATTGTATATATAAATATATAGATTTGTGATTTTTGTTCTACAAAACATCTGACAGTTAATGTAAACTTGGGCTTTTGCAAAGTAAAATGACATGTTTACTTTGTGTTTTACATGTAAATCAGGGGTTCTCAAAGTGCGGCCCGCGGGCCAATGGCGGCCCTGGGAAATGTTTCTGGCGGCCCGCGATAGTTAATGTGACACGCTGAAATGCATGCGTTATATTTTAATCCTCCATGGTTCGTATCTAGTAATTTAGGTTAACTTCCTGTTTCGTTTGCATACTTCTATTTTGAAGGCGAGATAACGTGTTTGACAGGAAGTTGTGGTGGCATTGGAGACAACTTGACGGATAAAGTAGTGTCTTCTATGTAACGGCAGAGAAAGAGAACAACGGACTGTATGTTTTAAATGTTTAGCACCCCCCGAAGAGGCCACAAGCTCTTACGTTGGGTCTGGAGTTACAAATAAATTCTGATTCATCAGTAAAGTAAAGCCTACGACCATTATTCGGAGGGAAATGCTACACTGTCATTTTTGCTAGATCAAAAGTCGAAAGTTGTTTTGGATGAGTCACTAGTTGGCTGGTAAGAAAGTATATGAGAAGCCGCTGTGGTGCATCTGATTAAAATGCCAGAGAAGATGTATACTCCAAATGATGTGTATTGTAAATAGGAGGTGAATGCCAAGATATGTACACAAAATGTATGTGTGTTTGTTTGTAGCCTATATATAGGTATGTAAAAAGGCGTGTGTGTGATTGTGGTTATTTGCGTGTGCGTGTTTGCGTGTGTGGTTAAGTATATGAACGCACACAAAAGTCCGCACTGGAAGCATGTCCCAAAGGCGGCAAAGTGTTCACGTGAACAGCCCGTGGCCCAAACCATCAGTCCTTCGCAACAAAAGTGGTTGGAAGTTTTCGTTGTGTAAGCGAGATGGAGGAGCCAGGGCCGTCGCGTAAAAAACGTTGTGTCAGTGAGAAGAAAAGGAAGTTCCAGGAGAAATGGAGCAACGCTTACTTCGTTTTACCTCAGGGGTCGGATAAAGTGATATGCCTCATCTGCAAGCAGGTGAATGTAATGCTCAAGGAGTATAACATCAAACGCCATTATGATACCAATCACATTAGACAGGAAATCCACAGCATATCACTCACTCCAGCACAATACTCTCTCTCTCTCTCTGTGTGTGTGTGTTTGCAAGGCACTTTTGAGACAAATTAATGTTTGATTAATCTTAATGTATACTGTATGTATAATTGGTTAGTACAATAAAGAAAGGATTTGTTTTGGAATTATTTTGTGTTCCGTTTTTTCTTGGGCGGCCCTCAATCCAATATTGAGTACCTAAATTGGCCCTCACTCATCAAAACTTTGAGAACCCCTGATGTAAATGGTCTTAGATTTCGTGAAGTTCGCTGACGACACGACCGTCATCGGCCTTATCACCGACGGCGACGAGACGGCGTACAGAGAGGAGGTCGAAAACCTGACATCTTGGTGCCAGGATAACAACCTCCATCTCAACGTCAGCAAAACCAAGGAGCTGATTGTGGATTACAGGAAGCAGCAGGGAGAGGGACACGCCTCCATCGCCATCAATGGGACTACGGTGGAGAGAGTCAGCAGCTTCAGGTTCCTCGGTGTCCACATCACTGAGGACCTGCCATGGACTCTTCACTGAGGACCTGACATGGACTCTTCACTGAGGACCTGACATGGACTCTTCACTAAGGACCTGACATGGACTCATCACTGAGGACCTGACATGGACTCTTCACTGAGGACCTGACATGGACTCTTCACTGAGGACCTGACATGGACTCTTCACTGAGGACCTGACATGGACTCATCACTGAGGACCTGACATGGACTCTTCACTGAGGACCTGACATGGACTCATCACTAAGGACCTGACATGGACTCTTCACTGAGGACCTGACATGGACTCTTCACTGAAGACCTGACATGGACTCTTCACTGAAGACCTGACATGGACTCTTCACTGAGGACCTGACATGGACTCATCACTGAGGACCTGACATGGACTCTTCACTGAGGACCTGACATGGACTCTTCACTGAGGACCTGACATGGACTCATCACTGAGGACCTGACATGGACTCTTCACTGAGGACCTGACATGGACTCTTCACTGAGGACCTGACATGGACTCTTCACTGAGGACCTGACATGGACTCTTCACTGAGGACCTGACATGGACTCTTCACTGAGGACCTGACATGGACTCATCACTGAGGACCTGACATGGACTCTTCACTGAGGACCTGACATGGACTCATCACTGAGGACCTGACATGGACTCTTCACTGAGGACCTGACATGGACTCATCACACTAACAGCAGCACCAAAACAGCGGCTCTTGTTTTTAAATTGTATTAGTCAATGTATTGAACATGTTAGAAACGAAACAAACAATAATAATAATTCAAGGTATAAAAAAAGGTATTCTCAAAGTTTCTATCATGTTCTAAAAGGGCAAGAAGAAGCTTAAAAACGTTTCTGGTCCTACCCCCACTAGCGTACATTGTTCATGAAAATACAAGTTTAGGTCATCGTCATCAGCGTCCGTGATATTGGATTCATTCTTTTGTACAAAACAACCAAAAAGAAATAACTTTTACAACGACAAGAAATAGCAAGCATCACTTCACAGGTCCTGCTCAGAACCATTCAGGATTTGGTTTCTAAATGAGAGTTTTAGTTTAGATAAAGTTGCACAGTATTTCAGCTAGGGATGTCCCGATCACATTTTTTTGCTCCCGATCCGATTCCGATCATTTGATTTTGACAATCTGCCGATACCGATTTTTCCCGATCCGATCTTTATGCAATGCATTAAGAGAAAACAAAGGTAACAGATAACGGCTGGTCATCCAACGCGATGAATTCAGCTATCTTGGCTGTTGTATTTTTGGCTTTTTCACTGTTCTGGGGCAGTTTCTCTTTCCTTTTAAAAGTCTCTGAAAGTGTCGGTTGTTTCAGTGCCGTTACCTGAGTGGCCGCTGTGTACTCGTCGTGTTGTTGGTGTTGGTTTCTCAGGTAGCGTATTAGATTGGTCGTGTTGAACGTAGCTCTGTTCTTTCCACCACGCGGAACCTCCGCCTTGCAAACATTGCATCTGGCTGTTACACTGCCTTCATTTTCAATTTTATAATACTTCCAAACTCCTGACATTTTCTCTGTCCCGACTCCCGAGTCACCAGCTGAACGTAGCCTCTCGTTAGCTTACTGCTACTATTAGACACTGCGCCCACTCTGTTGCCAGATTTGACAGAAATAAGCAACCAGGTCTGAAAACAAGCCCAAAAGAAGCAACACATACATGATGTTGTGTAATTTTAAACCAAAACTAAGTCCTCAGGATGACTTTAAGACGTGAACATGGTAATTTTTGTTTTGTAACATTAAATAAAATAATACAAATATTTTATAAACATTTTTTTTTTAAAATCCCGATCCCCGATTCCGATCTTTTGAAAATCACGTGATCGGCTCCGATCCCCGATCACGTGATCGGATCATCTCTAATTTCAGCTCATCATTACAGTTATTCCACAGATGAACACCTTCTGTTGTGATGCAATGAAGTTTGGAATTTGTTCCTATGGGTGGTTTTTAAAAGAAATGCAGTTTCATCTCAACATGTGTATGCTTTTTCTCCGTGTGAAAAGTCCCTGGACATTATGATGTAATTGTTCCGCAGGCTGAGGAAGTTCAACATGGACTCCAGGACACTGCATCTTCTACAGGTGCACCATAAAGAGTATCCTGACTGGCTGCATCACGGCCTGGTACGGCAGTGCAATCATATTCGGTATACTTGCATATAGGCTCTTCTTGCACTATTTCTATTCTATTGTATTTGTATTTACTTGCACTATTTTATCTGTTTTATTTGTTCTATATGTTGCACTGTTGGAGGAGCATGTGACTTCAGTTTTTCATTGACATATCTACACTGAAGATAATGTACAAATGACAATAAAGCCTTGAATCTTGAATTTACGGTATTTTCTAAAATGACAACAGTAATCTTCTGTCTTTTTTTATCATTTAAAAAAAGATGTATTCTGTTTTTTAGAGGTGTATGACTTTATTCTAACAATTAATATATGTTAAAAGAAAAAGATTTTATGGAATTACAAAAACATTTCTTGTAAAATTACAGATCTTTTTGGGCAAAAAATGTGATAGTTAATGTAAACTAACGCTTTTGCAAAGTAAAATGACGTTATTTTCTTTGTGTTTTACTTGTAAATGGTCTTAGATACACGGTACTTTTTTGTAATAATAAAACTAATTTTCTGTATTTTAGCTTTTCTTTATCATTTTTTAAAGATAATTATTCTGTTTTCTAGAGGTGTATGACTATTCTAACAAATATATGTTAAAAGAAAAATATGTCATGTAAAATTACAGTAATAGAGGCTACTTGTGGTAAGGTAAGTTACTGTTTTTTTTTACATGTTATCTACGTATTTTATTTTACAGTTTTTTTTTCTTTTTTTAACGGACATTTTCTGGCGCCCCAGCTGCCAGTACATTTCCGTTTGTTTACAATTTGTTTTTTTACAGTGTAGCCAACAATCTCAAGTGTATTTCTCAGAATTATTTTTGCTCAGCAGTTAACAAGTGAAATCCATTCAAAATGTTCTTACAGCTCAACATCACCAACTACCTCTCAATTGCTATGTGGCTAGATGTGTGTCCATTCCTCAGGGGCACATCTGTCAATGTGCCAGGTGCACATTATGGAGAGAAAGTTCATTGCTTGTTAAAGCATTTGTTAAGGGGAAAATGATTATATATAAATGGTAATGTGTTGAATTGCAGGATGTTTGGAAAGGATTACAAGGTATTATGTCTGTGCTTGCCTTGTTTGTGTTCGTTTTGGAGACCTGTGATCGACTAGATGGCCTTGATCTGAGAACCAGAGATCGATTGCTTTGGTCTCCGCCCACATACTGTTTTTTTTTTGCGGCACTTTCCTCACTCGAGTAAAGTACCGGCAAGTGAAACCTAACTTTGACCCTTGTCATAATTCTCCCCTTTTATCAGGGGCGTAAAATCAACAACAAACTACCCAAGTTGTTCGATATGTACTCTTTTTGTTTTGCGTTTCAGCACCATGGACAGTGCTTACGATCAAGTGAAAACCTTGTTGGTGTTTAATGAGACGTTTAATGTGTTTCATGGAACAATAGAAGATGATACTCATTACACTCATGATATAGCTATAAACTAAAGGTTTTACTGTGAAAATATATACATATATATTTTGTGAAACCCATGAACAACAATGTTAAATTGTCAAGAGCGTATTGATTTTTGATGATGCGTCTCTGCTTCATGGCCAGTTTATAGCCTACTATTACACAACTACACGCGGCCTGAAAGAGACAAATTACAGTTCAAATTATGATGGGTCTAAGTTGGTCAATTCACGGCAAAGTTCTGAAGAAGTGTGATGTGATGAAAAAAACCGTTGAGAGATTTTCATTTTGTTAAGGAGAAAAGGAAAGATGGAAAAGATGTTGTTCTCTTGTTCAAGAAAGCAACCGTGTCTTCAGTGTCAAAGAAAAGAGTGCTTTACTTTTGCAGGAATATCTTCTTTTTTTAAAACTGTTTGACCACTATTTCACAACAACGCCACGACTTCTAAGGAAAATGTTACTATAATATACAGGAAAATAACAACTTAACATAAAATATATTTGGTCTTACCTCTGTAGATGTTCCCCTCCTGTCAGGGAGCACTAGTGTGTTGGCATGGCTGCCCGGGACTATAGTAGATCCTATACTCATTCTGGGTCCAACTAACATGTAGCGCTTGTCTCCAGATCTGTACTGGATGCTGTGACACAGTGTCCCATCATAGTTAGTCTCTTGTAGATATTTAGAAGTATAGTCTGTGGATTTAGAGCACTGCATTGCAATCAGCACGATGATGCTGATGAGAAAAAGTGTTGAGACTGAGCCCAAAGTTATCATCAGGTAAAAAGTCACATTATTATCCTCATCATCCTTTGTTGCACTTTTAACATCAGCAGCAGCAAAAGCCTCTCTGGGCTCCACAAGTTTAACAACCACAGTAGCTGTTGCTGACAGGGAAACGTTGCCATTGTCTTTCACCAGTATGAGCAGTTTATGCTCTGCCTCGTCTGTCTCTGTGAATGAGCGAAGTGTTCTGATCCGTCCTGTATAGCGGTCCAAACCAAAGAGACTGTGGGCAGTAACTTCCTGCAGTGAGAACAGTAACCAGCCGTTATATCCTATATCAGCGTCATAGGCTCTGACTTTAGTCACCAAGTGTCCTGCGTTCACATTGCGGGGAATCTCCTCCACACCTTCAGCAGAACCGTTAGAGCTGACCGGATACAGGATGACTGGAGCGTTGTCGTTCTGATCCAGAATGAACACGTGCACCGTGACGTTGCTGCTTAGTGACGGAGTTCCAGAATCTGTGGCGACAACTTGGAACTGGAACGTTTTCAGAGTCTCAAAGTCAAAGCTTTTGAGCGCCGAAATGTGTCCGTTATCTGAATTTATATTTAGAAATGTTGCAGCTTTACCTTGATTACTTTCTTCTCTGATTATATGATAAGTTAAAGCTGCATTTTCATTTAAGTCTTTATCCAAAGCACTTACAGAACATATTTCGTTTCCAGGAACGTTATTTTCTAACAGGTACATTTCAATTGGATTTTGTAAAAATTCTGGTTTATTATCATTCACGTCAGATACATCAATATTCACAGTTTTGAATGTAGAAAGAGGAGGCTGACCACAATCTGTAGCTGTTATTGTTACTTCGTAATGCGAGACTGATTCTCGATCCAAATGCTGTTTTGACACTAACGAGTACATATTGTCTTGATATGATGGTTTTAAATCAAAAGGCACATTATCTGAAAGACTACATATTACTTTGCCGTTTAATCCGGAATCTTGGTCTATAATACTTATAAGATAAACGACAGTTCCTGGTTTTGAGTCTTCAGATACCATGTTTGACAGGGATGTCACCTCTATTTGAGGTTCGTTGTCGTTTTTGTCGAGCACTTTGATTATCACCCTGCAGTCAGTACTCATTGGAGGTTGTCCTTTGTCAGTGGCATGGACATCCAACTTAAAAACGTCAACTTTCTCAAAGTCAATTTCTCCCTTAACTCGAATTTCTCCAGTGTTTTTATCCAAGCTAAATATATCGTATATCTTCTGGTCAAGTTGACTACCGAAAGAATATTCAATATCTCCATTTGCACCCTCATCCTCATCAGTTGCCTTTACTTTAATTACACTTGTATCTGCGTCTACATTTTCAGGTACTGTAACTGAATATACTTCTTGACTAAATATAGGGTGGTTATCATTAGAATCGAGAACAGTGACCGTAACATTGAGAGCCCCTGATCTCGGTGGATTACCACCATCAGCTGCTGTCAAAATCAATTTGTGCTCACGGTGCATTTCCCGATCTAGAGCCTTTTGCAGAACCAGGAAGGGTATTTTATCCTCTCCACTCTCTCGAATTTGTATACTAAAATATTCGTTTTGATTTAACTTATACACACGCACAGTGTTGATACCAACATCTGGATCGTGCGCAGTTGGCAACTGGAAACGTTTGCCAGGAACGGTGGACTCGGCAATCTCTAAAATGTTCTCTTCGTCTTTAAAATTCGGTGAATTATCATTTACATCTATAATTTCAACCCCCACATAATGTATTTCCATGGGGTTCTCAGCGACCATTTTTAAGTTCATCAAACATGGAGAAACGGTTTTACAGAGCTCCTCTCGATCGATTTTCTCATGCACAAACAATATACCATTGTTCTGATTTACTGCAAACTGTGCTTCTTCGGTTCCTGAAACGATACGAAACCGCCTTTCCTCGAGCGAACTGATGTCCAATCCCAGATCCTTGGCGACATTTCCAACAACAGATCCCACTTTGACTTCCTCTGGAACTGAATATTTGATCTGCGCTGAAACCTGCTCCATGCAGCCGAGCATCACAGGGAAACAGAAGGCTAACCACCAGGGCTGTATTCCACGTCTTTGTCCTCCAGCCTCCATCGTTTTGCTTTGTATTTATTATTATATCCAAACACAGGTCCTTACGAAAAAAGCAAATTGCCTAAACCAAACAATACTGTTGAAATATATCCCGTTTCGTAAACGTATTTTAGAACAGATTACGGCAACGCTCGTTTCTCTTGAACGTGTTCTCTTCTCTGTTGCCGTGAACAAAATCTCACTGGAGGGGGCTGGGCCAACGCGATAACACAACACGTTATGCTGAACTGACACTGACACCTTGTGGACTTGGTACAATATGAATTATTTTTAGAGCAAGCCATGGGATAATCTCCAATAAGTGTGTTTGCAAGTTGCAGCTCCTTAAGCACAATTTATATGTTGCTTAATTTTAAACCAGGTTACAGTTGTATTAATGTATTTCCCCTACAGTTTAAGGTGCACGTTTCCCTTCATGTCTTTATTTGACCAGTCAGTACATTACAGATTCTGAATCGTATTTTTGTTGTGAAATCCTAACAGTGGCCATTAATGGAAAGCATTACTCGAGCGAGATTTGAGGTTGAGCTAATAGACATCATAACGCAAATGCATTGGATCGAGTTACACCTGAATACCTCAAAAACATTTGTGTAGACATTAAGAAACGTGTTCATTTTACGTAAGTTCTCAAAAAATACAAACCACATTCTAGAAAAACCAATAAAAGCCAAAGAATCAGACAATGTTTAAACAAAACGTAGTTATAAACTTATATTCTGACTTACTGAAAATCACTGCGCTATGACCAAAAAATGACTTTGAGCACCATACAACACTAATATATACTGTGTATATATTATTCATATATATATGAATATGATGTTGTGCCTGTATAGCTTGCTCATGCCTAAAATTGTTGTTTTTGCAAATCTTCTGAATTCAAATATCGATCTCAACTTGAATAACCCTCAACATGACCAACACACTCTACTTCAGTACTTTGGTCAGTGCTAGGATATAAACCATGAATAATGACACGAAATATGAAGTAATGTCTTGAATAAAAAAGGCATCATCTTTTTATTTATGTTGCTTTACATAGCAAACATTAATATATTTCCTAGGAGGACATCATCTTACTGTAACCTGCAGAAAACTCTCTATTAATGCAGATGTTAATTGTATTTATGCTGATAGATATATTTGGTTTGCAGTATCATTGTGTGACACATTTAACCGTCAACACGTAACATAGACAAATATGATGGATATCTTAACTTAGAATCAAAACATGGTCTTACCTGTGTAGATGTCCCCCTCCTGTCAGGGAGCACCAGTGTGTTGGCATGGCTGCCCGGGACTATAGTAGATCCTATACTCATTCTGGGTCCAACTAACATGTAGCGCTTGTCTCCAGATCTGTACTGGATGCTGTGACACAGTGTCCCATCATAGTTAGTCTCTTGTAGATATTTAGAAGTACAGTCTGTGGACTTAGAGCACTGCATTGCAATCAGCACGATGATACTGATGAGAAAAAGTGTTGAGACTGAGCCCAAAGTTATCATCAGGTAAAAAGTCACATTATTATCCTCATCATCCTTTGTTGCACTTTTAACATCAGCAGCAGCAAAAGCCTCTCTGGGCTCCACAAGTTTAACAACCACAGTAGCTGTTGCTGACAGGGAAACGTTGCCATTGTCTTTCACCAGGATGAGCAGTTTATGCTCAGCCTCGTCTGTCTCTGTGAATGAGCGAAGTGTTCTGATCCGTCCTGTATAGCGGTCCAAACCAAAGAGACTGTGGGCAGTAACTTCCTGCAGTGAGAACAGTAACCAGCCGTTATATCCTATATCAGCGTCATAGGCTCTGACTTTAGTCACCAAGTGTCCTGCATTCACATTGAGGGGAATCTCCTCCACACCTTCAGCAGAACCGTTAGAGCTGACCGGATACAGGATTACTGGAGCGTTGTCGTTCTGATCCAGAATGAACACGTGCACTGTGACGTTGCTGCTTAGTGACGGAGTTCCAGAATCTGTGGCGACAACTTGGAACTGGAACGTTTTCAGAGTCTCAAAGTCAAAGCTTTTTAGCGCCGAAATATCTCCAGTTTCAGAGTTGATATTTAGGAATGACGCCATATCACGAAGCAGACCATCCCCTCTCACAAGGTGGTATGTTATTGCTGCATTTTCATTAATATCATTATCAGCTGCATTAACAGAAAATATTGATGCACCAGGGCCATTGTTTTCTACCAAATAAAGTTCTAAAGGATTCTGACTGAAAAGTGGCCTGTTGTCGTTTACATCTGACACCTGAACACTCAAGGTTTTTACGGTGGAAAGTGGAGGTTCCCCGCAGTCAGTAGCTGTTATTGTGATGTCATAATGGGACACAACTTCTCTGTCTAAACGCCCCTTTGTGACTAGGGAATACATGTTTTCCTCAAGGGATGGCGTCAAATCAAACGGAACATTTCCCAATATTTTACAAATAACTTTACCATTAACCCCGGAATCTCTGTCAGTAACACTGATGAGAGATATGACTGTGCCAGGCTTTAAATCTTCTGGGACAATGTTAGACAATGATGTCACCTCAATGTATGGCGTGTTGTCGTTCATATCTTTTATTTTTATCACAACTCTGCTTTCGGCCGTCCAAGGAAGGTGGCCTTTATCTGAAGCCTGCAGATCTATTCTATACATCTCCATGTCCTCAAAATCCACTTTTCCTTTCACTCGAATCTCACCAGTGACGCTGTCTAATTCAAATGTATCTTGTACTTTTTTCTTTTGCGTTTTTCCAAACGTGTATTCAATGTCGCTATTTAAACCTTCATCTAAATCTGTAGCATTTATTTGTATTACAAGGGTTCCTATCAGGGCATTTTCTTGTAATGACACAGTGTATATATCTTTGCTAAACACAGGGCGATTATCATTTGCATCTAGCACAGTGATAGTTAAATTTAAGCTCCCAGATTTTGACGGACTGCCCCCATCTAGAGCTGTCAGGACTAACCGGTGTTCTGCCTTTTGCTCCCTATCCAAAGGCTTTTTCAGCACTAAGAATGGTGTATTTTCCTCCTCGCTGTCTCTGATTTCTATATCAAAAAAAAAACGTGAGCTCAATTTGTATATCCGGACTGAGTGTGTACTGACATCAGGGTCTCTAGCTGCATGGATTTGGAAACGAGTGCCTGGAGGAGTATGCTCTGCTATTTCCAGGCGCTGCTCGCTTTCTGGAAAAGTCGGTGAATGGTCATTAACATCCGTTATTTCCACGCTGGCGTAGTGGATTTCCAGGGGACTTTCAACAACAATTTTTAGACTTATCAAACAAACCTTGATTCCATCACAAAGCTCTTCGCGGTCCATAGTTTTTCCAATATACAACACTCCATTGTTTTGATTCAATTGAAACAGCGCGTCATTGGATCCTGAAACGATACGGAACCGCCTGGCTGTCAAAGTGCTGATATCAAGCCCTAAATCTTTAGCAACATTTCCAACAACTGAGCCAACTTGTACTTCTTCTGGAACAGAGTATCTTAGCTGAGCTGAAACCAGTTCTCCAAAGCCCAGAAACAAAATCCCGGCCATCCAGCAGCAGTTCACTCGGCGCCTTTGTCCTCGTTCTCCCATTGTGAAGCAAAACATAAGGATTTCCTTCCGGCAAATACAGCGATCCAATTATTCAACGAACAAGTCTGAATGTATCCATTTCACGATTCTCAAATATAAGCTTCCACATATAACCATTAACCGATAATGTTAGATACCCTACGATGTGTGCTCCGTCTGCATACCACCTGGATAAGAGAGGATCCAGAGATGGGCAGGGCTTATGCAGAATGAGCTTCACAGCCATTACCTTGGCCACACTGACACCATGTGACCAGTGGGCTACAATACCATACGAAATCCTAATGTTGTTTAATTTCACTACCTCCTTCTTTATTACAAAGAACTGCTTTATATTATAATGTTGCAAACAGTCTCGTAGTAAAGGACACTGTGAGATAAAACGTGCTCCATATTCTCACTCTGTGAAGGGTGCTTCACAGAGTGAGAATATTCCCGAAAGTCAAAGAACATATTTTGTATGTTTCTCAGCAACCCCCAACCAGAGTGTGTTGTTCTTATTTAGTTAAACAACACTTCGGGTGCCCTTAGATTAATTCAAAATGCTTGGCTTGAAGTACGAATAGTAACTAAATGTGTATTAGACATTTCGTAAAACATAGTGATTATTCCCCTCCAATGCCAAAAACTGAGAAAATACCCCCTAACAAAAAAGTATATAAATTAAAGCACCATGGACGGCACCATTTCACACCAGGGAGAAATACAGAAAACAAAAACAATATCTCTATCCTTAAACAACATATCGACAACAATGTAATATTTGTACAATACCATTGTGTAAGAAATAAAACACAATAAATAAAATAAAATACATTTACCTCTGTAGATGTCCCCCTCCTGTCAGGGAGCACCAGTGTGTTGGCATGGCTGCCCGGGACTATAGTAGATCCTATACTCATTCTGGGTCCAACTAACATGTAGCGCTTGTCTCCAGATCTGTACTGGATGCTGTGACACAGTGTCCCATCATAGTTAGTCTCTTGTAGATATTTAGAAGTACAGTCTGTGGACTTAGAGCACTGCATTGCAATCAGCACGATGATACTGATGAGAAAAAGTGTTGAGACTGAGCCCAAAGTTATCATCAGGTAAAAAGTCACGTTATTATCCTCATCATCCTTTGTTGCACTTTTAACATCAGCAGCAGCAAAAGCCTCTCTGGGCTCCACAAGTTTAACAACCACAGTAGCTGTTGCTGACAGGGACACGTTGCCATTGTCTTTCACCAGTATGAGCAGTTTATGCTCAGCCTCGTCTGTCTCTGTGAATGAGCGAAGTGTTCTGATCTGTCCTGTATAGCGGTCCAAACCAAAGAGACTGTGGGCAGTAACTTCCTGCAGTGAGAACAGTAACCAGCCGTTATATCCTATATCAGCGTCATAGGCTCTGACTTTAGTCACCAAGTGTCCTGCGTTCACATTGCGGGGAATCTCCTCCACACCTTCAGCAGAACCGTTAGAGCTGACCGGATACAGGATGACTGGAGCATTGTCGTTCTGATCCAGAATGAACACGTGCACTGTGACGTTGCTGCTTAGTGACGGAATTCCAGAATCTGTGGCGACAACTTGGAACTGGAACGTTTTCAGAGACTCAAAGTCAAAGATTTTTAGCGCTAATATATCTCCAGTTTCAGAGTTGATATTAAGGAAAGATGTTATGTCATGTTGACTCCTTTCTCTCACGATTTGATATGAAATAGCTGCATTGTTATTCAAGTCATTGTCCGTTGCGCTTACAGAAAAAACTGAAATTCCAACAACGTTATTTTCTACCAAATAAAACTCTATTGGATTTTGGGAGAAAAAAGGACTGTTGTCATTTACATCTGATATTCTAATATTTAGTGTTTTAAAAGTAGATAAGGGCGGTTCTCCACAATCGGTTGCTTTTATTGTTATCTCATAATGGGATACCTGCTCTCGGTTCAAAAATTCTTTAGTGACAACTGAATAAATGTTCTCCTTATAGGAGGGCTTTAATTCAAAAGGGACGTTTGAATTTATATTTGATATTATTTTTCCATTGACACCGGAGTCTTTATCCGTTACACTCAGTAGTGAAATAACTGTGCCAAGCTTTGAGTCTTCCGACACAGTATTAGACAGTGATGTCATTTCTATTTCTGGTGGATTATCGTTAACGTCTAATATCTTTATCACGACTCTACACTCACCTGTCAGTGGAGGTGCTCCTTTATCTGATGCCTCAACATCGAGTTTATAAACGTCGTTTTCTTCATAATCAACCATTCCTTTTACTTTAATCTCTCCAGTTAATTTGTCCAATTCAAAAATGTCGTAGACTTTTTTTTCCAAAGTTTTTCCGAGGCTATATTCTATTTCCCCATTAATGCCTTCATCGGGATCCGTTGCATTCATTTTACATATTAATGTACCGACTGGGATGTTTTCTTGTATTTCTATTTGGTAAATCTCCTGACTAAACATCGGTCGATTATCATTACTATCAAGAACAATAATAGAAACATTAAGTGTGCCTGATTTTGGAGGTTTACCTCCATCAACTGCAGTAACCAGCAGCGTGTGTTTGTTCTTTTTTTCTCTATCCAACGATTTCTTCAGCACTAAAAATGGTATTTTATCTTCATCGCTTTGGCGGATATCTACTTCAAAATGTTCATTTGACGTTAAAGTGTACGTACGAATAGAGTTAACTCCAGCATCGGGGTCGCGAGCAGTGTGCAGTTTAAATCGTTTTCCTGGTAATGTGTGCTCAGCTATTTCAAATATCTGTTCTCTTTCAGGAAAACTAGGAGAGTGATCATTTACATCCGTGATTTCTACAACAATATGGTGCATTTCCAACGGGTTTTCAACTAGGATCTTTAGCTCCAGTAGACATGCACCACTGCCGTGACAAAGAAGCTCTCTGTCGATTTTCTTGTGTATATGCAGTGCCCCATTGTCCTGGTTTACCTCAAAAAGGGTTTCCTTTGTTCCAGAAACAACACGGAGCCGTCGTTCAGTTAACGATGTGATTTCGAGGCCAAGATCCTTGGCAACATTTCCAACAACAGTCCCTTCTCTTACCTCCTCTGGAATAGCGTACCGTATCTGAGCCAAAGCCTGGTTTCCGAAAAAAAGCAATAGAGCCAGATGAAACACAAACTCATAGTACTCCCTCATTCGACTTTGCTTGTCGGTCCCCATCATTCAAACAATTAATTTACAGTAGAAAAACCCAGGGATAAGGGTTATATGTCCAACCCGTTTTTGATCGCACAATTCCAAAATGTAGCCTAGGCCTACCGAGAACCTATCGACTGGCATGCTTTATTCAAACGTCTGCCCTTCTCCAAAAATCAAAAGCTTTTTCATGGGAGGGACAACGTCTCCGAACATTTCCCATGTAACAGTGACACCAGGAGGCTATTGAAAGGACGTAAAATAAGTAAAATGATATACTTCCTGTCATGGAATAGCTCTGCTACAGTAATATAGTTGGCAAAATACAAATTGGCAGGTAAGATTCTGAATACAAAAATCACCATTATTCTCTGTGTGTCTCTGTCTCAGTAATATGTATTCAGCAGGTATAAAGATACTCTCTTTTTCTCTAACATTATGCACACGTTTCAACGCAAAATAACGAATATATTTTTACTTGCAATGTAAAGCAGTAGCCAACAATCTCAAGTTTATTTCTCAGAATTATTTTTGCTCAGCAGAACAAGTGAAACCCATTCAAAATGTTCGTACAGATCAACATCACCAACTACCTCTCAATTGCTATTTGGTTAGATTTGTGTCAATTTCTCAGTGGCACATCTGTCAATGTGGCAGGTGGGTATGGTGCATTATGGAGAGAAAGTTCATTGCTTGTTGTTAAAGCATTTGTTAAGGGGAAAATGATTTTATATAAATGGTAATGCAGTTGAATTGCAGGATGTTTGGAAAGGATGAGAAGGTATTCTGTCTGTGCTTGCCTTGTTTGTGTTCGTTTTGGAGACGTGTGATCTGTTGAACTGTGATCGACTAGATGGCCTTGATCTGAGAACCGGAGATCGATTGCTTTGGTCTCCGCCCACATACTGTTTTTTTTTGCGGCACTTTCCTCACTCGAGTAAAGTACCGGCAAGTGAAACCTAACTTTGACCCTTGTCATAATTCTCCCCTTTTATCAGGGGCGTAAAATCAACAACAAACTACCCAAGTTGTTCTATATGTACTCTTTTTGTTTCGCGTTTCAGCACCATGGACAGTGCTTACGACCAAGTGAAAACCTTGTTGGTGTTTAATGAGACGTTTAATGTGTTTCATGGAACAATAGAAGATGATACTCATTACACTCATGATATAGCTACTAAACTAAAGGTTTTACTGTGAAAATATATACATATATATTTTGTGAAACCCATGAACAACAATTTTAAATTGGCAAGAGCGTATTGATTTTTGACGATGTGTCTGCTTCATGGCCAGTTTATAGCCTACTATTACACAACTACACGCGGCCTGAAACGGACAAATTACAGTTCAAATTATGATGGGTCTAAGTTGGTCAATTCACAGCAAAGTTCTGAAGAAGTGTGATGTGATGAAAAAACCCGTTGAGAGGTTTTCATTTTGTTAAGGAGAAAAGGAAAGATGGAAAAGATGTTGTTCTCTTGTTCAAGAAAGCAACCGTGTCTTCAGTGTCAAAGAAAAGAGTGCTTTACTTTTGCAGGAATATCTTCTTTTTTTAAAACTGCTTTGACCATTATTTCACAACAACGCCACGACTTCTAAGGAACATGTTACTATAATATACAGGAAAATAACAACTTTACATAAAATATATTTGGTCTTACCTCTGTAGATGTCCCCCTCCTGTCAGGGAGCACTAGTGTGTTGGCATGGCTGCCCGGGACTATAGTAGATCCTATACTCATTCTGGGTCCAACTAACATGTAGCGCTTGTCTCCAGATCTGTACTGGATGCTGTGACACAGTGTCCCATCATAGTTAGTCTCTTGTAGATATTTAGAAGTATAGTCTGTGGACTTAGAGCACTGCATTGCAATCAGCACGATGATACTGATGAGAAAAAGTGTTGAGACTGAGCCCAAAGTTATCATCAGGTAAAAAGTCACATTATTATCCTCATCATCCTTTGTTGCACTTTTAACATCAGCAGCAGCAAAAGCCTCTCTGGGCTCCACAAGTTTAACAACCACAGTAGCTGTTGCTGACAGGGAAACGTTGCCATTGTCTTTCACCAGTATGAGCAGTTTATGCTCAGCCTCGTCTGTCTCTGTGAATGAGCGAAGTGTTCTGATCCGTCCTGTATAGCGGTCCAAACCAAAGAGACTGTGGGCAGTAACTTCCTGCAGTGAGAACAGTAACCAGCCGTTATATCCTATATCAGCGTCATAGGCTCTGACTTTAGTCACCAAGTGTCCTGCGTTCACATTGCGGGGAATCTCCTCCACACCTTCAGCAGAACCGTTAGAGCTGACCGGATACAGGATGACTGGAGCGTTGTCGTTCTGATCCAGAATGAACACGTGCACAGTGACGTTGCTGCTTAGTGACGGAGTTCCAGAATCTGTGGCGACAACTTGGAACTGGAACGTTTTCAGAGTCTCAAAGTCAAAGCTTTTTAGCGCCGAAATATCTCCAGTTTCAGAGTTGATATTTAGGAATGACGTCATATCACGAAGCAGACCATCCCCTCTCACAAGGTGGTATGTTATTGCTGCATTTTCATTCATATCATTATCAGCTGCATTAACAGAAAATATTGATGCACCAGGGCCATTGTTTTCTACCAAATAAAGTTCCAAAGGATTCTGACTGAAAAGTGGCCTGTTGTCGTTTACATCTGACACCTGAACACTCAAGGTTTTTACGGTGGAAAGTGGAGGTTCCCCGCAGTCAGTAGCTGTTATTGTGATGTCATAATGGGACACAACTTCTCTGTCTAAACGCCCCTTTGTGACTAGGGAATACATGTTTTCCTCAATGGATGGCGTCAAATCAAACGGAACATTTCCCAATATTTTACAAATAACTTTACCATTAACCCCGGAATCTCTGTCAGTAACACTGATGAGAGATATGACTGTGCCAGGCTTTAAATCTTCTGGGACAATGTTGGACAAGGATGTTACCTCAATGTCTGGCGTGTTGTCGTTCATATCTTTTATTTTTATAACAACTCTGCTTTGGCCTGTTGAAGGTGGCTGGCCTTTATCTGAAGCCTGCAGATCTAGTCTATACATCTCTGCGTCCTCAAAGTCCACTTCTCCTTTAACTCGAATCTTACCGGTCACGCTGTCTAATTCAAATAAATCGTTCACTTTTTTCTTTTGCGTTTTTCCAAACATAAATTCAATGTTGCTATTAGAACCTTCATCTAAATCTGTAGCATTTATTTGTATTACAAGGGTTCCTATTTGGGCATTTTCTTGTAATAATACGGTGTATATATCTTTGCTAAACACAGGGCGATTATCATTTATATCTAGCACAGTGATAGTTAAATTGAGGCTCCCAGATTTTGACGGACTGCCCCCATCTAGAGCTGTCAGGACTAACCGGTGTTCTGCCTTTTGCTCCCTATCCAAAAGCTTTTTCAGCACTAAGAATGGTATCTTGTCCTCCTCGCTGTCTCTGATTTCTATATCAAAAATATCATTTGAACTCAATTTGTATATCCGGACTGAGTGTGTACCGACATCAGGGTCTCTAGCTGCATGAATTTGGAAACGAGTGCCTGGAGGAGTATTCTCTGCTATTTCCAGGCGCTGCTCGCTTTCTGGAAAAGTCGGTGAATGATCATTAACATCCGTTATTTCCACGCTGGCGTAGTGGATTTCCAGGGGGCTTTCAACAACAATTTTTAGATGTATCAAACAAACCTTGATTCCATCACAGAGCTCTTCGCGATCCATAGTTTTTCCAATATACAACACTCCATTGTTTTGATTCAATTGAAACAGCGCGTCATTGGGTCCTGAAACGATACGGAACCGCCTGTCCGTCAAAGTGCTGATATCAAGCCCTAAATCTTTAGCAACATTTCCAACAACTGAGCCAACTTGTACTTCTTCTGGAACAGAGTATCTTAGCTGAGCTGAAACCAGTTCTCCAAAGCCCAGAAACAAAATCCCGGCCATCCAGCAGCAGTTCACTCGGCGCCTTTGTCCTCGTTCTCCCATTGTGAAGCAAAACATAAGGATTTCCTTCCGGCAAATACAGCGATCCAATAATTCAACGAACAAGTCTGAATGTATCCATTTTACGATTCTCAAATATAAGCTTCCACATATAACCATTAACCGATAATGTTAGATACCCTACGATGTGCCGTCTGCATACCACCTGGATAAGAGAGGATCCAGAGATGGGCAGGGCTTGTGCAGAATGAGCTTCACAGCCATTACCTTGGCCACACTGACACCATGTGACCAGTGAGCTACAATACCATACGAAATCCTAATTTTGTTTAATTTCACTACCTCCTTCTTTATCCTATAACTGCTTTATGTTATAATGTTGCAAACAGTCTCGTAGCAAAGGACACTGTGAGATAAAACGTGCTCCATATTCTCAGTGAAGGGTGCTTCACAGAGTGAGAATATTCCCGAAAGTCAAAGAACATTATTTTGTATGTGTAACCGCGGCCGCGCGCACGGCCTAAAGTTTAGCTGTTCTACTGAACAAATGTGCCCTTTAACTCAAATGTATCAAACTGCAAAAACTCCACAGATTCAATTAAAGAAACACGATACAGTTGGCAGTCAACAAAAAGGTTCAAGACAAGGATTTTCTCCCAAGAGTATTAGTGTTTTTATTATCTCAATGAATCGTATCCAATTAATTGATATACTGTTGTGCTTTTGTTGAGGGATCCAGCACCTCTGACGTGAGCGGCAGCCTTGGGAGTTGGGATTCAGCGGTGTTAGGCCCTCACGTGCACTTCACTGCCCCTTAAGTGTGTGTGTGTGTGTGTGTGTGTGTGTGTGTGTGTGTGTGTGTGTGTGTGTGTGTGTGTGTGTGTGTGTGTGTGTGTGTGTGCGTGTGCGTGTGCGTGTGCGTGTGTGTGTGTCAGTGTGTGTGTGTGTGTGTGTGTGTGTGTGTGTGTTTGTGTTTAGTTAATTTTGCACCTTTCTTAATTTACCACTTTCTTTTCAGTTGCTGTGTCCGTACAGGGCACGTGTGAGTGGCGGTGAGTAATATTTAGATTTGACCTGCTTGCTTCCCCCTCCCAACAGTAACTGTCTGCGCTCATTTAGTCATTTAGTTTGGCTGGATACCATTTTAAATAGCATTCTTAGTGTAGAAGAATTCATAAGAAATTGTTGTTTTTACTGGTTAAAGTAGCCTATTGTTTGTAAATGTGTCTGATATTGATAAATAAATGTCACTCTTGGGAGAAAATCCTTGTCTTGAACCTTTTTGTTGACTGCCAACTGTATAATGTTTCTTTAATTGAATCTGTGGAGTTTTTGCTGTTTGATACATTTGAGTTAAAGGGTCAATTTGATCAGTAGAACAGCTCAACTTTAGGCCGTGTGCGTGGCCGCGGTTACATATGTTTCTCAGCAACCCCCAACCAGAGTGTGTTGTTCTTATTTAGTTAAACAACACTTCGGGTGCCCTTAGATTAATTCAAAATGCGTGGCTTGAAGTACGAATAGTAACTAAATGTGTATTATAGACATTTTGTAAAACATAGTGATTATTCCCCTCCAATGCCAAAAACTGAGAAAATCACCCCCAACAAAAAAGTATAAAGCACCATACGGCACCATTTCACAACAGCAGGGAGAAATACAGAAAACAAAAACAATATCTCTAACCTTAAACAACATATCGAAAACAATGTAATATATAGTACAATACCATTGTGTAAGAAATAAAAACATGGTCTTACCTCTGTGGATGTTCCCCTCCTGTCAGGGAGCACCAGTGTGTTGGCATGGCTGCCCGGGACTATAGTAGATCCTATACTCATTCTGGGTCCAACTAACATGTAGCGCTTGTCTCCAGATCTGTACTGGATGCTGTGACACAGTGTCCCATCATAGTTAGTCTCTTGTAGATATTTAGAAGTATAGTCTGTGGACTTAGAGCACTGCATTGCAATCAGCACGATGATGCTGATGAGAAAAAGTGTTGAGACTGAGCCCAAAGTTATCATCAGGTAAAAAGTCACATTATTATCCTCATCATCCTTTGTTGCACTTTTAACATCAGCAGCAGCAAAAGCCTCTCTGGGCTCCACAAGTTTAACAACCACAGTAGCTGTTGCTGACAGGGAAACGTTGCCATTGTCTTTCACCAGTATGAGCAGTTTATGCTCAGCCTCGTCTGTCTCTGTGAATGAGCGAAGTGTTCTGATCTGTCCTGTATAGCGGTCCAAACCAAAGACACTGTGGGCAGTAACTTCCTGCAGTGAGAACAGTAACCAGCCGTTATATCCTATATCAGCGTCATAGGCTCTGACTTTAGTCACCAAGTGTCCTGCGTTCACATTGCGGGGAATCTCCTCCACACCTTCAGCAGAACCGTTAGAGCTGACCGGATACAGGATGACTGGAGCGTTGTCGTTCTGATCCAGAATGAACACGTGCACTGTGACGTTGCTGCTTAGCGACGGAGTTCCAGAATCTGTGGCGACAACTTGGAACTGGAACGTTTTCAGAGTCTCAAAGTCAAAGCTTTTTAGCGCCGAAATTGTGCCATTGGCTTGATTTATATTTAAAAATGCAGTCACAGTGGGCCCTGCGCTGTTACGGTTGAGTGAAAATGTGACTTCTGCATTTTCGCCTCCATCGGCATCTGTTGCGATAACTGAAAAAATTGACATTCCAACTTTGTTGTTTTCAGGCACATAAAAAGTGTATGGGCTTCCAATGAAGAAAGGACTGTTGTCATTAATATCTAGGACGTCTACGTGTATCACCTTTGTAGATGACAGGGCGGGGCTTCCTAAATCCTTAGCTGTTATCGTTATAGAATACATATGCATGGTTTCCTTATCTAGGTAGTCCTTGGTGACCAAAGAGTATGACTGTCCGTCAGGAGAAGGCTTTAGGTCAAAGGGTAAATGGCCGGGCACACTGCAAACCACCTGTCCGTTCACACCTGAGTCGAGGTCCGTCACACCCATCAGCGCCACCACCGTGCCAGGAGGTGCATCCTCTGGAATTTGACTAGAAAGGGATGTGATCTCTATTTCAGGTTGATTATCGTTTACATCTTCCACTCTGACAACCACGTTGCACTGTGTGGAAAGAGACACGGCACCTTTGTCTGCAGCCAGTACCTTTATCTCATATACTTGCTTTTCCTCATAATCAAGGCCACCTTTCACCGTTAATTTGCCAGTTTTTCTATTCAAATCAAACGGTTCAGATGATGCTCCTCTATGTTTACTTCGTAAAGAGTATTCGACCTCACCGTTCATCCCCTCATCCGAGTCAGATGCATTTACTGTCAGCAGAAATGTTCCTGCAGGTGCGTTTTCCTTTATTGTTACAGTGTATTTCTGTTTATCACACACTGGCGGGTTGTCATTTATGTCTGACACATTAACAGTGATATTAATAGTACCAGATTTAGATGGTTTACCTCCATCATTAGCTGTTAAGTGTAACCAGAGTTGAGCGGCGTGTTCTCTATCCAAGGGTCGCTGTAAGATTAGGAACGGAACTTTTCCATCCTCTCCAAATTCCTCTGTTTCCAGGCGAAAATACTGGTCATTGTTAAGCTTATATGTTTGTAAGGAATTTAAACCAACATCCAAGTCATGTGCTCCCTCCATTTGAAATCTAGATCCAACTATGGCGGACTCGAGCACCTCTAATGTGTAGTTTTCTTCAGGAAATGTGGGTGAATTGTCGTTTACATCGAGTATTTCAACTGTTATCTGGTGCATCTCGAGTGGATTTTCTACGATTGCTTTCAGATTTGCGATGCATGGAGCAGTTTTTGCACAAAGCTGCTCCCTGTCTATTATTTGGTTCAGCAACAAAACTCCATCCCTTGGATTTACCTTAAACAGATCCTGCTTTGTTCCAGACACGACCCGAAGATTCCTATCCGTCAGTCTTCCGAGATCTAATCCAAGGTCTTTGGCCACATGTCCAACCACGGTGCCTATTCTTAATTCTTCCTGGATGGAATAACGTATCTGAGCAGAGATTCCTCCCAAATAAGTCACAAGCAGCAGCGCCAAACAAAAAGATATCCACATATCCAGCCATTGTCCTCTCATTTGCGTTATCGCCATTTTCGGAAAAAGCCTTTTTTATAACGATCTGTGTTCTCTTCTGTTAACGCAATTATTATGACATGGTTTTCAGTTTTCTCTCACGGATATTAAACAGAAACAGTCTACGGTAACCATCATTAAAATAAAGGAGGTTTTACCCGCCGTTCAACCGTCTCTTCGGGTTCATACTGAATGCACATTTAAAAAACAGCACCTCTCACACACAGCCACTGTCGTGATTTATAGTGTAACAGCACCACCCGTTGTCACCTTAACGATTGTGCCGCTTGCAGTTATACATTTTCTTCCAGTTTAGCCTGTGTGTGCTTTTGCTAAAATGCTTCCCCACATAATTTAAGCAGTAGACGCGAGAAGTAGGAGTCAACTTTAAAATCACATCAGTTGTGGAAAATGTCCTGTTTTGATATTGTTGTGTATGTTAAAGCATAGGTCTTCTTACAGAGGATCTTAACACCATTTATAATGGAAGCGCGAGGGCTCCTATTCCATCCTATTATTTTTTAGGAAACTAATGACCGGTTCCATTATCTGTAGACATTTTAACAAATATTGCTTACTTGTAAGTTGTAAGTAAAATGTGAACTCTATTTCAAACCAACTATTATTATTATTATTATTATTATTACTATTATTATTATTATTATTATTATTATTATTATTATTATTATTATTATCATCATCATAATAATAATAAATGTAATTAATCAATTGAAAAGTATATCTTCTTATAAAACGATGAATCCGTAAAATAAAGCAAATGTTTAATGTGACATTCATATTCTCGTTTAAACTCAGTGAGGTCTTCTCAGCACACTCCCACAATCTTATACTATTGAAGGGATGAGCAGTGACATCTCATGGATTAAACCTGCACATGCAGTTGGGATGAGCCCACTCGTATGTCTGCAGTGGTTCATGTGACATTGTGCCGTGAGCCCCATGCTGCAGGAGTGCCGGGGAATTATGCACAATAAATCATGATAGAAAAAGACATTCACACTAACTGCAGGTAGGACACAGGAATTCAAGGGGAGTTGTCAGGGAATTATGAGACACTATTTTCGGATACATTTTTATCAATTTTCACCCCTTTTCTATGGTTCTTCCATATTATGCAGAAAAAACAAGAAGTAATAAAGATGATCTCCGCACCCCTCCCACATGCATGGTTACGTATTGGGTCTGGAATTAGGCCAACTATATACGTGCGCGTGCACGAGCGCTGCCGCATTGTGTAGCTCCTCGTCACATTTCTGCCTCTACGTTTCCCCCAAGCTGCATCTATGCTACAATTGTCTGTGTTTTAACCACCTAATACTGTTATTATCAGCCCTTTACAGGCAGAAGTAGTGATATTTGCCAAATAATAGGCATCTGATCTGATGTCTGCATGCTGCGGCTGCTGCACTGTGTACGAATATTAAATTACACGCAGCTTCAGAGCACAGCGTGACCTCCAACGAAAAGACAGCACGTCGCCATGGCAACGCAGCTCCAGTATGCAGGTCTCTGTCCATGGTGCTAAAAGCAAGCATTGCTCAGAGGAAGGAAGCAGAGGGGGAGGGAGGCAGGAGCTGTGAATGCTGCAGACAAAGAAAGTCTGCTGCATCCATATACCCTGTATTCCTCTTCACAGTCATATTACAAATACCTTAATTATTATGTTGTATTGAATGCAATGAGGAAATAAAGTACATGCAGCCCATGTCATATACCAACCCCTCAAATCGCCCTGTATTACAAAAATAATGCAGAGAAAATAAAACTCTAGATATATAGTAATCAGAGCACTTTGAGGTTTTATGTAGGTGCACATGGGTTAGCCTACTAGTGGCAGCTGGTGGCTCTTCTAGTGCTTTGTTACACAAGGTGCATTGTCAGTGTGCTGGTGCTAGTCTGCCAGTGCAGCAGAGCATCAGACAGCCAGTGTGAGATTTTTCTCTGAGAGTCAAGTGGTGAAAAGAAAAGGGCACAAAACAATTTGTTGATCTCACATTTTTTCTTATTTCACTTTGCTCCAATAAAACATAATAGCATCTAAACTAAGATCCATATTTTTTTTTAAAAACATGATTGTTGCCTTATTTAGAAGACATAACACAAATGATCGTTCGTTAAGTGATACAAATTGCTGCTGAAACTTGAAGGTTTCTGTGTGATGAGCTCATCTCCCCAGAGAGATGAGCTCATGTGTTCACACAGAGACAGACACACTCATTGGTCAATCATCATAGAAAAACAAATCATGCAAGTTCTCTACAAACCTTATTAACAATTAAACAAAACACTGAGTTGTTTTTTTATCACATTTGAATAAAGTATATACGCTCACCATACACCCTTCAGTCAGCTTGGGACATTTAGCAACATTTTATAAGACTGTATTAAGCAATTAATTTAAGACATAATGTGGTTGCCTCTTTTTCATATAAAGGTATTTTAACATTGTGTTTCCTTGCAGGTTAAAGATGGTCATGACGTCCTCACAGATGATGGTAGTGCTGACTTGGATCAGGGAAGACAGTCCAGAACGAGCACACAGCTGGAGCCAGTTTCCACCGACATCATACATTAGAGAGGTGTTTTCAAGTCCTTTTTTAATTGCCTGTCCCTCTTGTTTTGTTTTACACATATTGTGTATTTGAATAAATAAATAAATGAACTAGAGCCCTCTGATCTGAAAAACTTAGTTATTCTCAATATGTAAAAGAAAAAAACATGGATGCATTAAAAAAAGGCCTATACAACTATGTATTTATAATCATTATAACAAATGTTTAGCTATGCATGCACTGCCGGACAGGAAACAAGCCCCTCAAACTAAAGCAAAATCAATAAATCTCCAATTGAATGTAAATGTATGCATTTAAAAGAAAAATGACTGTCCCATGATGTGATTCAGACTTATGTGGTTCTGTTCAAACACGTGCTTGTGACTTGTTTTATAAATCACTTATATTAGTTGTTTAAACTCAAATACATGTCAAGTAGTGACACATAAGCCAGTTAGTTAACTAGCTGATACAAGTGGGGCATTATAATTAAGAAATCATCATCACAGATCTAGTTTATAGAAGATTCACTCAAGCTTGATATGCTTTGTAAACTATAATTAAAACTCATTTTCAAACAGTGCAATAGTCCTAAATGAATGCTATTCATTTTCAGAACTCAAGATGACACTCAAGAGATTCAGAAGTTTACTATTATGATTGTTTTAGTATTTCGTTTTTATATTTAATAGATCATACAGACCATAGCATACAATAAGCTCACATTACACACATGACGACATAATGCACCATAACAGTCCACTGTACAAAAGCACTTATTGTATATGTTTGCCTGTTCAACAAAACAACTTTATACAATGCAATGTGAGCTGTGCTAAACAATGGGACTACGTAATAACTGATCAGGTGAATGATTTGCATACAGTTACATCTGATGGCACAGGAATTCCACTGTTTATCTTTACAAAAGTTCAGCATTGGTAATTGAAAATAATTACATTTTTATAGATACAGGCTTATGACATATCTAAATAGAGAAAGTATAGTCATAGTAATACACATCAGCACAGCTTCACATTCAGTATTTCAGCATTGTAAAGTAAACATTGAGTCATTTAGTGAGTTGTTTTACTTGATACACAATCTCAAAAGGTTGAAATACAGGAACATCCACACAGTTTGGCTTTTAAAATAAAAAAATGAAATCATGGCCATGTTTGTGTTGTATTTACAGTAGTTATGAGAAGATATTAAAACCATTCTTGAAGACTCACGGTCTTCACAGTCATCTAGGCTCTTATGTTTCGCTTGCGTCCAAGTGAACATAACATTCAAGCACCATGTATACTTAAGTTTAAGCTGAGTACACTTAATTATCGGAATACATCCAATTATTATGCTGTTTTACTTCTTCATTATCTTCTTGATGAAATGTAATCTTCCATATTGTTTTGAAAAAAATACTAAACTGTTCGGCCTAACTAAAGAAAGTGATTGCTCAATTTCTTATAATCCATATTTTGATCATCCCATGCAAAAAAAACTGAAAGGCAGATACATGATGGCTAAAGGACTCATGTTCATCTGTTTAATGTACAGGTTAACTTTCTCTCAGCAATATCATTCATATATTCAGGCTTAGCTCTCATATACAGCACAAAGTAATGTACAAAACATAAAACTGTTGAAAGCTACCACATCTATAAAATACTGATCCACTTTCTTTTCATACTTTTAAATATTGGTGCTTTTTTTGTATAGTTGGTTGTGCTGTTTCACTTTTTAGTTAACTTGTATATTATACATCAATACTGTTAAGAATCAAGACAAAGCACAGAGGTTAATATTGTAATATCCAACATGTGTTTCATTTTAGAGAGGGGAAACAGTCTCTTAATAAAGGCATTTCAACATTCCCATGTCCACGCAGTCCTTGTTGAGGCTTCTTTAGATGTCCACTGTTGTAATCTTTCATACAGTCTACTTCTTTGCAAGTGTTTCCAAATGAAAATTGTTTGTATGAGGGGTCTCAGAGTGTGGTTGAAGCCATGCAGTCTAATCATGCGTATTGAATGGACAGAGAGGCAATGTTGATAGGCTTTTCATGTGCTTGAAAAAAGAGAGGGGGAGGGCTGTTTCCTTTTAGCCACCATAGTCCATTTGGTGTTATGGCATGACGGCTACATATTGTGAGGAACAAGGATAAGAGTGGGCAGGATGGATGTGGGGGGTCATAACAGACTGGGGGTTTCTCCTTTCCTGTCAGCGTTACTCCAATACGCAGCTGAGGGTGTGGCCTTATGTGCTGCTGGTGGATGCCTGGAAAACAAGAAAAGAGAATTAGATACATCTGGAAACAAAACACAGCACTAACAGAAACATCACATGCAGCAGATGTCTGTCACTCAGACAGGGGCTTCAGGCAGGAGACAGAGTGTAGGTTGAGGTGGTCTATGAATACCATGCTCCAAAATTATGTGAAGGAGAGTGGTTGCTAGGTAACTGGGTGACTGGTTTCACTTTGCGCCTCTCCTGCATAAAGAAGTAGGTCACAATTCACGCTACAGCAGACAGAAAATCAAAGTGTCATTCTGTGAAGTCAGTAACACTCAAAATATAGTATTACCAACCAAATCACACAGCTATACAGCACAGCACAATCCCACCAATAAACACAAATAGGAATTATAATATAATAATCTATCAGTGATGGGTCAGTAGGGGTTGAATACAAATTATTCTTCACATGCACAGGACCAATTTAAGACATTGATATTTTCTAAGCAGAAGCCAGATTGTGGGGAAAAAAGCAAAAGCCAGTAAATGGTGTTATTGCTAGTTGAAGTAATGGATTCTCTAGAACCGTGATCAATGACCTTCAGACAGAGCAGCATGGTGATGTTGTCATTTTGTATTAAAAATCTAAATCAATGTGTGACTGACTAGTTGACTCTTACTCTGTTCACAAAAGTAATAACTAAGACAGAAATACTGACCACAGTCTCAGTGTAAGACTCTTTATAAATACATTAAGATTATAGATTATTATGAGTGTACTTAAATTGCATGGATACATGTTAGATGGCTTTGGTGATGAAACTGTAATATAAATATCAGTAACCACATTGTTGGCAGAATGAGGTTAACACCAGAGATTTGACAAGCAGCATGTGATGTCAACTTGCTCCTTTGCAATTAAAAAAAAATGTCATCCAAACTAAAGAAGACAAAATCATTTTAAAAATAACTACTGAGGACAAACAAATAAACACATTCACAAAACAATCAAACCCATATGTTCTGTAACATGATTCATTAAAGGGCATCCAGTGTGGGGAGTGAGACTCCTGCATACCTCCAGCTGCTGAGTGGACTTTCTTCATTTAGGGTACTTTAGAGTGAGGAGAAAAAAAACAAGCAGTTCAATGGTCAGGTCATTGCAAACACAAGAAATGATTACTGGTGTGTATGTATCCTGTGATGACAGGGTTGGTGTCAAATAACTATGAATAAGAATGTTAAGTCATGTTTGGAAAAGTACCACAGATTAGTTAGTGTTAGTAATGGTTAGTGTGATACTTAATAACTGAGTCTGCAGTTGTTACAATGCGTTCTATAAAAGTAGGTTAAACTGTTTCAAATGTAGCTATAACAGCAGCATACTTACCATCATATATAGATAGATATATAGATATATAGATAGATAGATAGATAGATAGATAGATAGATAGATAGATAGATAGATAGATAGATAGATAGATAGATAGATAGATAGATAGATAGATAGATAGATAGATAGATAGATAGATAGATAGATAGATAGATAGATAGATAGATAGATAGATAGATATGGTATAACACTGAATAGTTAAAATTACATTGATGCTGGGGGGAAAATGGTTTGAGCACAAAAAATGGGTCATTGTTCAAAACAGAGAAGACTGTTTTGTGCATTATGTTGGATATTATTTGTTAAAACAACAGAAAACACGTGTTTTCATAAATTGAAAGAAGCCTTACTCACAAGATCCTCATTTGTAAAGTGGTATACAAGCTCTTTGTGAATAAAATCTCGGTTCTGATTTATATTGATTGTATTTTCATTTGCAGTGAACAAAATAGTGATTACAAAACCATTACACTGATATATTCACCACAAGTACAAGTCAACCAGATATGTCTCTGGAGCTATTACAAATGAACAACGCAAGCAACACTTTAAGTTAAAAAAGCTGCAGGATATTTAAAAAAGCAGAGGTGTACCCATGTTCAATTGTTTCTTCAGGTTTGTTGCCATTAAGGTTTTATTTGTTTTTTATTTCAGTGGAGTTTATTTCAGTGGAAAGGCTTTTCCCCTTGAGGAATGTTGTAGGTGACATTGGGAGATTACCTTTGTTAGGTTACATTGTAGTAGATACATGTTAAATTATGAAAATGAAACTTTAGAGAATATTTACAGTTTTAGATACAGAATATCAGAGGGATTTAGTGCTGTGGAACTTTGTTGTTACAGTAATAAATGAAGAGCAAGTGTGAAGAGTTATCGCACAAAGAAACACTCAAGCCAAAAAGTATGACTTGCAAAACACAGACTACAAGAGAAGAAGAGCACAACATGGTTCCATACTGCAAACAGATATCCTTTGTTAAAGGAAGGCCAATATTTGAAGGATTTAGTTATGTTAAAGTGAGCGGTTATCTGTACCTGCAGAGTGGAGGCTGCTGATCCACTAGTGTCTGTGAGTCCAGTGCCTCGTGGTAAACTAGACACGATGTATCTGGAGCCCTTTGGCACAGGCTGTCTGACCACCATCTTTCCTTTTCTGGTCTCTGCTAGAAACATACTATACCAGTAGGCGTCGTTGGAGACCAGAGTGGAGTCTGCGATGGTGGAGTTCCCCTCACTGATCACACTGTTCCTGCAGGGAGGAGCCGCTTTGCTGGGCTTGGGTTTCTGACACTTGATCACGATGGTGACCAGTATGGTGATCAGCAGGAGAAATGACACGGAGCCCAGACCGATGACCAGGTACAGGTTGAGGTCTGAGAAGATGTCATATTCCAGAGGCACCTCGGTCATGTCAGAGTAGGCCTTCACGGCAGTCTCCACTGTGGACAGCTTGATGGTGACTGTAGCAGAGAGGGCAGGCTGCCCGTTGTCCTTGGCAACAACAACCAGTCTCTGGTGGCGCGGGTCTCTGTAGCTGAACATCCTCATGGTCCGGATCTCTCCGTTGTATTGGTCCAGACTGAACAAGGTGGCGTCAGTCACCTGCAGGAACTGGTAGGTGATCCGGGAGTTGTGCACCGAGTCTGTGTCCAAGGCTATCACTTTAGAAACCAGAGAGCCTTTATCGGTGGATCTGGGGATCTTTTCCTCCACCACCGAGCCGTGTGCGCGCCATGGAGAGACAATAACCGGAGCGTTGTCGTTCTGGTCCACAATGATGATGTGCACCGTCACATTACTGCTGAGAGGAGGAGAGCCAGAGTCTCTGGCCTCGATGTGGAAGAGAAACTCCTTCTCAATCTCAAAGTCAAAAGTTTTTAGTGCGTAAAGATTCCCGTTCTCTGGGTTGATGGAGAACAGCATGGACATGGAGGTGTTGGCTATCTCCCTCTCTAGGATGAAATAAACTAGATACTGGTTTTCATGGAGGTCAGGGTCAAACGCAGTTGGGGAACTGAGCAGGGCTCCAGGAGCGTTATTCTCCTCCACACGTATAGTATAGAATGACTTAGGGAACTGTGGCACATTGTCATTAACATCCAGCAGCTCTAACGTCATGGTCTCATTGTCAGACAAAGGAGGAGAGCCTCTGTCTGTCACAGTGAAAGTGATGTCATATTCAGGGACCCTCTCACGGTCTAACGGCTCTGACACCACTAATTCATAATAGTTATCAGAGGACTCCCTCAGTTTGAAAGGCATGTTATCAGGAATGTGAAGATCAACCACTCCATTGTCCCCTGAGTCTTTATCACTGACACTCACCACTGCTATCACTGTGTCTAATTCTATGTTTTCTTTAATTGGACTTTGAAAAGACTTGATGGATATTTCTGGATGATTGTCATTCATGTCTGCCACCTGTATTGTCAGTTTACACTGTCCAGTTAAGGAGTTAGGCCCCTTATCACTGACAATAACTTCCATTTCATAAAGTTTAAAATCTTCGTAATTTATCATCTCTTTCACTCTGATTTCACCATTTTCTGGATTTAAGTTAAACACCTGTTGTGTTCTCTCTGATGTATATAAACTATATGAATAAATAATATCAGAATTTGACCCTTCGTCTAAATCAGTAGCGTTTAATTGTATTACTAGACTGCCAATGGGGGAGTTTTCCATCACATCTATGATGTATTTGTCTTTATCAAATGACGGGGCGTTGTCGTTCACATCAAGCACACGAACAATGATGCTGGCTGTACCTGTGCGCGTGGGCACTCCACCGTCCACAGCAGTGAGAATAAGATTATGCACAGCCTGCTGCTCCCTATCTAATGCTTTTTTCAAAATCAAATCCGCAAACTTTGACCCGTCTCTCCCGGTCTGAATTTCTAGTGCAAAATGTTCACTTGAGCTGAGATGGTAATTGTTCACAGAATTTGTTCCAACATCCGGGTCTGCAGCATTGTTCAATGAGAATCTCTCTCCAACAGGGCTTGATTCAGATATGTCCAAATGCATCGTTCCCCGTCGGAAATGAGGAGCGTTGTCGTTAATGTCCGTGATTTCCACCTCAATGTTAAACATTCGTATCGGGTTTTCAATCGTAGCATCCAATTTAAGAACACAGTATGTTGTTGTTTTTAACGGGCATAAAAGCTCTCTGTCGATCCTTTCCACGATGAACAGCTCTCCTGTGTCTTTGTTGATATCGATATACTTTTTATTTCCTACTACGTCTACGCGCATTTTCCTTCCCTTTAGCGTCTTCACATGTAATCCCAGATCAGTTGCTAAATTAGCAACGACAGAGCCTTCTTCCATTTCTTCGGGAACAGAATAATGTGTGACGGTAGACACCGTGTCAATCATGGCAGAAAGAAAGAGAAATACACACACGTACCTCGTCCCAAATAACTGTGGGATTTGATCCACCATATTTCAGATTCCGTAGTTATTAATTTGAAATACTCTGAGACCTAAATAAACCGCCCTCTCGTTGAACGAAAAAACGAAACGACGTTCTTAAAAAACGTTTTGTTACGCCCCTACCTTTACGTCCTTGTTATAAAGTGTCCCTCCTCCAATAAACTATCGTGAAAACCATGACCTCATCAGCGAGTTTGTTTTTGTGGAGAGCAGCGACGAAAATAGTCTTGTGTGAGCCTTTGTAACTTTTTAAAAGACAAACATTTTACCTTGCGTTAAATGTAGGAGAAGTTACAGTGGAAAAATAATTACAGTTCAAGAAGCTGCAAAAGTTATGAAGTATTCACTTTGAGTTCTGAAAGTTGTATTCCCTGGGTGAGAGATGTGCTTCTAAAAAAGAAACAACTACTTCAAGTTGTTGTTTATTCTCTACTTGGATAACTCAATAAATGTGTTGCTTTTTGTTTTTCATCAAATGTGTTTACAATTATAGCTAATGACAGTTGCTTTTTTGTAATACAATATCTGTGTGCCCCACATGTAGGCCTACCTTAATGTGTCTATAAAGATCATTTAGAAGAATCCATACTGCATGCAGAGGTGGAAGAAGTATCAGATTATGTACTAAAGTAAACGTAGCTATAGTACACTGCAAAAAAACAAACACTTATTAGTTAAAGTCCTGCATTTAAAATTGTGTTTAAAAGTACAAAAGTATTTGCATCAAAATAAACTTTAGATACCAAAAGTAAAAGTGTTCATTATGCAGAATGACTTATTTAAGCACTATTTATATTTAAATTGTTGTATTATATTTATTGATGCATTAATGTGTTCACTACGGTACAGGTGGGGTTTATTTGAAATACTGTATATACTGGGTAGCTCTAGCTATAATCGTATATGATAATGTATACATCTCATTCAGCAAAGTAACTAGTAACTAAATCTGTAAACTAAATGTAGTGGAGTAAAAAGTACAATATTTGCTTAGAACATGTACTGGACTAAAAGTATAAAGTAGCATAAAATGAAAATACTCAAGTAAAGTACAAGTAACTTAAACTTAAGTATACTTGAGTAAATGTAATTAGTTACATTCCACCACTGGCTGCATGCATCTTTATAATTTAAGACACCAAAATGCAGAGAATCACACAAAAAATGAACATGCTTTGGGAATTGAACCTTGAGGTATAACATGTTTGATATATTAGACAAGTAAAAAACAAAATACATTTTGTCAAGTTTAATTTACACTACAGGATGAAAATAAGTAAGTTTCTGTGTTGTTACTAATCGTCAAAAACTGAATGACATAACTTTAATAGCTGACACATTACAGCTCCTCACTCTCTCTCTCTCACTCACTCACTCACTCACTCACTCTTTTACTCACTCTCTCACTTGACAAGAGTTTTATTTTTTAAATTACTATTATCATGATTTTAAACAGAGCAAGTTGACCTTCAGATGCACTTCAGCCGCGATTGGTGCTATAAGATTCCCTGCATTTTAGTGTTCTTGCTTATTATCACTTATGATACAGCATTGATTATTTTAAATGCATTACACTTTACGTAAACATATAAAATGATGACACTGCATGAATTATCATACCTTTGAGTGCTTATTAGTCTTGATGGTTGATGTGTGTTTAGGTAGTCAGCATGTATTCTAAGCCCCCTAAGTGAACCTGTAGTTTATAACTAGTCCGGAGCATCAATATGACACTTGTAATTCATCCTAATTCACATGTTTTATGACTGCTGATATGGGGTATCAGAAAGCATTGTGTGTTTGTGTGTAGGCCTAAAGCATTACAAATGATATCTGGTTCACTAAATGCCCTCACAACACTCAACAAATTAGTTTAGAGGGTATTAGGGAAAAACCTTTTTAGAAGCGGAGGGTATTCACGATTTATCAAATTGCTTATTAGACCTAATACAACTGTATAAAGGTTTCGGTAGAAACGAGCTACTGACCCTGATGAGGGTCACAAGCCATAACTTGTTGGTCTCACAGTAAAGTTGTTCTTTACAAGTGTTGCTCTAGATTTGACCTTTTGTGACCTTTTCCTTTCTCCATGCAAATTGGGGGAGCGAAGGTTATGCCAGCAGGTCAAAAGACTTAACATGGGCACAATTACATTTTTGATTGTAATGTCAAGTACATTTTAGGCGTTGTAACTTAAAGAAAGTGAAGAGAAAACAAAAAGTATTCAGCGCTGATTTAAAAATACGGCAATCGTCAATTATTATTGGCCTTGCAGGATGTTCAGTAGAAAACATGTGTAACAGATGTTGAATAGGTGTGTTTGTTTACCATACCTGCAGAGTGGAGGCTGCTGATCCACTAGTGTCTGTGAGTCCAGTGCCTCGTGGTAAACTGGACACGATGTATCTGGAGCCCTTGGGCACAGGCTGTCTGACCACCATCTTTCCTTTCCTGGTCTCTGCTAGAAACATACTGTACCAGTAGGCGTCGTTGGAGACCAGAGTGGAGTCTGCGATGGTGGAGTTCCCCTCACTGATCACACTGTTCCTGCATGGAGGAGCCGCTTTGCTGGGCTTGGGTTTCTGACACTTGATCACGATGGTGACCAGTATGGTGATCAGCAGGAGAAATGACACGGAGCCCAGACCGATGACCAGGTACAGGTTGAGGTCTGAGAAGATGTCATATTCTAGAGGCACCTCGGTCATGTCAGAGTAGGCCTTCACGGCAGTCTCCACTGTGGACAGCTTGATGGTGACTGTAGCAGAGAGGGCAGGCTGCCCGTTGTCCTTGGCAACAACAACCAGTCTCTGGTGGCGCGGGTCTCTGTAGCTGAACATCCTCATGGTCCGGATCTCTCCGTTGTATTGGTCCAGACTGAACAAGGTGGCGTCAGTCACCTGCAGGAACTGGTAGGTGATCCGGGAGTTGTGCACCGAGTCTGTGTCCAAGGCTATCACTTTAGAAACCAAAGAGCCTTTATCGGTAGATCTGGGGATCTTTTCCTCCACCACCGAGCCGTGTGCGCGCCACGGAGACACAATAACCGGAGCGTTGTCGTTCTGGTCCACAATGATGATGTGCACCGTCACGTTACTGCTGAGAGGAGGAGAGCCAGAGTCTCTGGCCTCGATGTGGAAGAGAAACTCCTTCTCGATCTCATAGTCAAAAGTTTTTAGTGCGTAAAGATTCCCGTTCTCTGGGTTGATGGAGAACAGCATGGACATGGAGGTGTTGGCTATCTCCCTCTCTAGGATGAAATAAACTAGATACTGGTTTTCATGGAGGTCAGGGTCAAACGCAGTTGGGGAACTGAGCAGGGCTCCAGGAGCGTTATTCTCCTCCACACGTATAGTATAAAATGACTGAGGGAACTGTGGCACATTGTCATTAACATCCAGCAGCTCTAAGGTCATGGTTTCATTGTCAGACAAAGGAGGAGAGCCTCTGTCTGTCACAGTGAAAGTGATGTCATATTCAGGGACCCTCTCACGGTCTAACGGCTCTGACACCACTAATTCATAATAGTTATCAGAGGACTCCCTCAGTTTGAAAGGCATGTTATCAGGAATGTGAAGATCAACCACTCCATTGTCCCCCGAGTCTTTATCACTGACACTCACCACTGCTATCACTGTGTCTAATTCTATGTTTTCTTTAATTGGACTTTGAAAAGACTTGATGGATATTTCTGGATGATTGTCATTCATGTCTGCCACCTGTATTGTCAGTTTACACTGTCCAGTTAAGGAGTTAGGCCCCTTATCACTGGCAATAACTTCCATTTCATAAAGTTTAAAATCTTCGTAATTTATCATCTCTTTCACTCTGATTTCACCATTTTCTGGATTTAAGTTAAACACCTGTTGTGTTCTCTCTGATGTATATAAACTATATGAATAAATGATATCAGAATTTGACCCCTCGTCTAAATCAGTAGCGTTTAATTGTATTACTAGACTGCCAATGGGGGAGTTTTCCATCACATCTATGATGTATTTGTCTTTATCAAATGACGGGGCGTTGTCGTTCACATCAAGCACGCGAACAATGATGCTGGCTGTACCTGTGCGCGTGGGCACTCCACCGTCCACAGCAGTGAGAATAAGATTATGCACAGCCTGCTGCTCCCTATCTAATGCTTTTTTCAAAATCAAATCCGCAAACTTTGACCCGTCTCTCCCGGTCTGAATTTCCAGTGCAAAATGTTCACTTGAGCTGAGATGGTAATTGTTCACAGAATTTGTTCCAACATCCGGGTCTGCAGCATTGTTCAATGAGAATCTCTCTCCAACAGGGCTTGATTCAGATATGTCCAAATGCATCGTTCCCCGTCGGAAATGAGGAGCGTTGTCGTTAATGTCCGTGATTTCCACCTCAATGTTAAACATTCGTATCGGGTTTTCAATCGTAGCATCCAATTTAAGAAAGCATGATGTAGATGTCTTCAAGGGGCATAAAAGCTCTCTGTCGATCCTTTCCAGGATGAACAGCTCTCCTGTGTCTTTGTTGATGTCGATATACTTTTTATTTCCTACTACGTCTACGCGCATTTTCCTTCCCTTTAGCGTCTTCACGTCTAATCCAAGATCAGTTGCTAAATTAGCAACGACTGAGCCTTCTTCCATTTCTTCGGGAACAGAATAATGTGTGACGGTAGACACCGTGTCAATCATGCCAGAAAGAAAGAGAAATACACACACGTACCTCGTCCCAAATAACTGTGGGATTTGATCCGCCATATTTCAGATTCCGTAGTTATTCATTTGAAATACTCTGAGACCTAAATAAACCGCCCTCTCGTTGAACGAAAAAACGAAACGACGTTCTTAAAAAATGTTTCCCTGCCTCGAGTGACGTCCTTGTTATAAAGTGTCCCTCCTCCAATAAACTATCGTGAAAACCATGCCCTCATCAGCGAGTTTGTTTTTGTGGAGAGCAGCGACAAAAATAGTCTTGTGTGAGCCTTTGTAACTTTTCAAAAAACAAACATTTTACCTTGCTTTAAATGTAGGAGAAGTTACAGTGGAAAAATAATTAGAGTTGAAGAAGCTGCAAAAGTTATGAAGTATTCACTTTTGAGTTCTGAAAGTTGTATTCCCTGGGTGAGAGATGTGCTTCTAAAGAAACAACTACTTCAAGTTTTTGTTTATTCTATACTTGGATAACTCAATAAATGTGTTGCTTTTTGTTTTTCGTCAAATGTGTTTACAATTATTGCTAATGACAGTTGCTTTTATTTAATACAATATCTGTGTACCCCACATGTACTTTAATGTGTCTTCCAAATACTTAATGTATGCAGAGATATCCAGGCTGACATTGTCAAATAAAATAACACTGTCTATAAAGATCATTTAGAAGAATCCATACTGCATGCAGAGGTGGAAGAAGTATCACATTATTTACTAAAGTAAATGTAGCAATAGTACACTGCACAAAAACAAAAAACGTATTAATTAGAGTCCTGCATTTAAAATTGTACTTGTGTAAAAGTACAAAAGTATTAGCATCAAAATAAAATGTAGAAACCAAAAGTAAAAGTGTTCATTATGCAGAATGAGTTGTTTAAGCACTATTTATTTTAAATGGTTGTATTATATTTATTGATGCATTAATGTGTTCACTACGGTACAGGTCGGGTTTATTTGAAATACTGTTAATACTACTGGCTTACGCTATAATCGTATATGATAAATAAGTCGATTTATATTTTATCATCTCAATCAGCAAAGTACTGTAACTAGTCACTAAATCTGTAAACTAAATGTAGTGGAGTACAACATTTGCTTACAACATGTGCTGGACTAAAAGTATAAAATAGCATAAAATGAAAATACTCAAGTAAAGTACAAGTGACTTAAACTTAAGTATACTTGAGTAAATGTAATTAGTTACATTCCACCACTGGCTGCATGCATCTTTATAATTTAAGACACCAAAATGCAGAGAATCACACAGAAAATGAACATGCTTTGGGAATTGAACCTTGAGGTATAACATGTTTGATATATTAGACAAGAAAAAGACAAAATACATTTTGTCAAGTTTAATTTACACTACAGGATGAAAATAAGTAAGTTTCTGTGTTTTTACTAATCGTCAAAAATTGAATGACATAACTTTAATAGCTGACACATTACAGCCCCTCACTCTCTCTCTCTCACTCACTCACTCACTCACTCACTCACTCACTCACTCACTCACTCACTCACTCACTCACTCACTCACTCACTCACTCACTCACTCACTTGACAAGAGTTTTATTTTTTAAATTAATATTACCATGATTTTAAACAGAGCAAGTTGACCTTCAGATGCACTTCAGCCGCGATTGGTGCTATAAGATTCCCTGCATTTTAGTGTTCTTGCTTATTATCACTTATGATACAGCATTGATTATTTTAAATGCATTACACTTTACGTAAACATATAAAACGATGACACTGCATGAATTATCATACCTTTGAGTGCTTATTAGTCTTGATGGTTGATGTGTGTTTAGGTAGTCAGCATGTATTCTAAGCCCCCTAAGTGAACCTGTAGTTTATAACTAGTCCGGAGCATCAATATGACACTTGTAATTCATCCTAATTCACATGTTTTATGACTGCTGATATGGGGTATCAGAAAGCATTGTGTGTTTGTGTGTAGGCCTAAAGCATTACAAATGATATCTGGTTCACTAAATGCCCTCACAACACTCAACAGATTAGTTTAGAGGGTATTAGGGAAAAACCTTTTTAGAAGCGGAGGGTATTCACGATTTATCAAATTGCTTATTGGACCTCATAAAACTTAAAAAAGGTTTCGGTAGAAACGAGCTACTGACCCTGATGAGGGTCACAAGCCAGAACGTGTTGGTCTCACAATAAAGTTGTTCTATACAAGTGTTGCTCTAGATTTGACCTTTTGTGACCTTTTCCTTTCTCCATGCAAATTGGGGGAGCGAAGGTTATGCCAGCAGGTCAAAAGACTTAACATGGGCACAATTACATTTTTGATTGTAATGTCAAGTACATTTTAGGCGTTGTAACTTCAAGAAAGTGAAGAGACAACAAAAAGTATTCAGCGCTGATTTAAAAATACTGCAATCGTCACTTATTATTAGCCTTGCAGGATGTTCAGTAGAAAACATGTGTAACAGATGTTGAATAGGTGTGTTTACCATACCTGCAGAGTGGAGGCTGCTGATCCACTAGTGTCTGTGAGTCCAGTGCCTCGTGGTAAACTGGACACGATGTATCTGGAGCCCTTTGGCACAGGCTGTCTGACCACCATCTTTCCTTTCCTGGTCTCTGCTAGAAACATACTGTACCAGTAGGCGTCGTTGGAGACCAGAGTGGAGTCTGCGATGGTGGAGTTCCCCTCACTGATCACACTGTTCCTGCAGGGAGGAGCCGCTTTGCTGGGCTTGGGTTTCTGACACTTGATCACGATGGTGACCAGTATGGTGATCAGCAGGAGAAATGACACGGAGCCCAGACCGATGACCAGGTACAGGTTGAGGTCTGAGAAGATGTCATATTCCAGAGGAACCTCGGTCATGTCAGAGTAGGTCTTCACGGCAGTCTCCACTGTGGACAGCTTGATGGTGACTGTAGCAGAGAGGGCAGGCTGCCCGTTGTCCTTGGCAACGACAACCAGTCTCTGGTGGCGCGGGTCTCTGTAGCTGAACATCCTCATGGTCCGGATCTCTCCGTTGTATTGGTCCAGACTGAACAAGGTGGCGTCAGTGACCTGCAGGAACTGGTAGGTGATCCGGGAGTTGTGCACCGAGTCTGTGTCCAAGGCTATCACTTTAGAAACCAGAGAGCCTTTATCGGTGGATCTGGGGATCTTTTCCTCCACCACCGAGCCGTGTGCGCGCCACGGAGACACAATAACCGGAGCGTTGTCGTTCTGGTCCACAATGATGATGTGCACCGTCACATTACTGCTGAGAGGAGGAGAGCCAGAGTCTCTGGCCTCGATGTGGAAGAGAAACTCCTTCTCGATCTCATAGTCAAAAGTTTTTAGTGCGTAAAGATTCCCGTTCTCTGGGTTGATGGAAAACAGCATGGACATGGAGGTGTTGGCTATCTCCCTCTCTAGGATGAAATAAACTAGATACTGGTTTTCATGGAGGTCAGGGTCAAACGCAGTTGGGGAACTGAGCAGGGCTCCAGGAGCATTATTCTCCTCCACACGTATAGTATAAAATGACTGAGGGAACTTTGGCACATTGTCATTAACATCCAGCAGCTCTAAGGTCATGGTCTCATTGTCAGACAAAGGAGGAGAGCCTCTGTCTGTCACAGTGAAAGTGATGTCATATTCAGGGACCCTCTCACGGTCTAACGGCTCTGACACCACTAATTCATAATAGTTATCAGAGGACTCCCTCAGTTTGAAAGGCATGTTATCAGGAATGTGAAGATCAACCACTCCATTGTCCCCTGAGTCTTTATCACTGACACTCACCACTGCTATCACTGTGTCTAATTCTATGTTTTCTTTAATTGGACTTTGAAAAGACTTGATGGATATTTCTGGATGATTGTCATTCATGTCTGCCACCTGTATTGTCAGTGTACTCTGTCCAGTTAAGGAGTTAGGCCCCTTATCACTGGCAATAACTTCCATGTCATAAAGTTTAAAATCTTCATAATTTATCATCTCTTTCACTCTGATTTCACCATTTTCTGGATTTAAGTTAAACACCTCTTGTGTTCTCTCTGATGTATATAAACTATATGAATAAATAATATCAGAATTTGACCCTTCGTCTAAATCAGTAGCGTTTAATTGTATTACTAGACTGCCAATGGGGGAATTCTCCATCACATCTATGATGTATTTGTCTTTATCAAATGACGGGGCGTTGTCGTTCACATCAAGCACGCGAACAATGATGCTGGCTGTACCTGTGCGCGTGGGCACTCCACCGTCCACAGCAGTGAGAATAAGATTATGCACAGCCTGCTGCTCTCTATCTAATGCTTTTTTCAAAATCAAATCCGCAAACTTTGTCCCGTCTCTCCCGGTCTGAATTTCGATTGAGAAATGTTCACTTGAGCTCAGATGGTAATTGTTCACAGAATTTGTTCCAACATCCGGATCTGCAGCATTGTTCAATGAGAATCTCTCTCCAACAGGGCTTGATTCAGATATGTCCAAATGCATCGTTCCCCGTCGGAAATGAGGAGCGTTGTCGTTAATGTCCGTGATTTCCACCTCAATGTTAAACATTCGTATCGGGTTTTCAATCGTAGCGTCTAATCTGAGAAAGCACGTTGTAGTTGTCTTTAATGGGCATAAAAGCTCTCTGTCGATCCTTTCCTGCATGAACAGCTCTCCTGTGTCTTTGTTGATGTCGATATACTTTTTATTTCCTACGAGATCTACGCGCATTTTCCTATTATTCAGAGTCTTCACGTCTAATCCGAGATCAATTGCTAAATTAGCAACGACTGAGCCTTCTTCCATTTCTTCGGGAACAGAATAATGGGTCACGGGGGACACCGTGTGCATTATGGCAGAAAGAAAGAGAAATATGAAAACGTACCCTGTGCAGGAATACTGATGAATTAGACGAGCCATTGAACATAATCCGTATTAAACCTTCAAGTGATATCCGTTGTCTTTTTCTCGTGACGAAAATAAATGTTGGTTTTAAGAAAGCGTTTGTTAATGGTGCTGGTAATGGCAGAGATTTTTGTGAAATATGTCTGACTGCCAAGCCTCGAATGAACTCTCGTGAGAACGATGATATCATGAAGGACCTCCTCGTAAATGATATCCTTTTTTTGTGGAGAGCAGCGACATTAACAGTCCTTCATGAGGTTTTAAACCTTGGAGAAAATGTGTAGTGTCCACATTTCGTTGACTATCATACATTTCCAATCAAATATTAATTCAAAATGTGTGATAAAATACTTTGAACGTGTTTACAGTATTTCGTGTTTTAAACTTTATGAACGTGTAAGCATTAACTGCAATTTTGCTTTTTCTGTTGAACCGTCTTTAATATATGTAGGCCTATTTAATAACGTTAATAAAAAACAATAAACTATCGGTTCAAATTACGCCACTATCCTTTCCTTCGTGTCACACTTACACGTAGATTGGTGTTGCTGAAATCATTCAAGTATGTTGAGATATGTTGCTGCACTCCTGTTTTTTTTTGTTTTTGTTTTTATTTAAATGTCATTAAAATGAGTTTGGTGTTTATGTCATGCTCCCACAAAGAGCGCAATCAATTATTTTGTTGTTGCCTGTCCACCTTGAGCCAAATCTAAGAACAATGTGCAAGAAACCCTGATGTGGAAGGGGCAAATATTGCAAATATCTAATCTATTACAAGAAGCAAATACTTGTAGGAACACTTCAATTATATCTGTAACCTTTTACCAACGATGGTATATGTGTTTTTATACAAACCTATTAAACAATAACATAATTTAATTTTTAAGAGTGTGGAGAGCTGTGGGCAAAACACATACATAATGTAGTTTGCAAAAAGACCATACTTTTGTATAGCTATGTTTAATTGAGGTGTTTCCATACCTGCAGAGTGGAGGCTGCTGATCCACTAGTGTCTGTGAGTCCAGTGCCTCGTGGTAAACTGGACACGATGTATCTGGAGCCCTTTGGCACAGGCTGTCTGACCACCATCTTTCCTTTCCTGGTCTCTGCTAGAAACATACTGTACCAGTAGGCGTCGTTGGAGACCAGAGTGGAGTCTGCGATGGTGGAGTTCCCCTCACTGATCACACTGTTCCTGCAGGGAGGAGCCGCTTTGCTGGGCTTGGGTTTCTGACACTTGATTACGATGGTGACCAGTATGGTGATCAGCAGGAGAAATGACACGGAGCCCAGACCGATGACCAGGTACAGGTTGAGGTCTGAGAAGATGTCATATTCTAGAGGCACCTCGGTCATGTCAGAGTAAGCCTTCACGGCAGTCTCCACTGTGGACAGCTTGATGGTGACTGTAGCAGAGAGGGCAGGCTGCCCGTTGTCCTTGGCAACAACAACCAGTCTCTGGTGGCGCGGGTCTCTGTAGCTGAACATCCTCATGGTCCGGATCTCTCCGTTGTATTGGTCCAGACTGAACAAGGTGGCGTCAGTGACCTGCAGGAACTGGTAGGTGATCCGGGAGTTGTGCACCGAGTCTGTGTCCAAGGCTATCACTTTAGAAACCAGAGAGCCTTTATCGGTGGATCTGGGGATCTTTTCCTCCACCACCGAGCCGTGTGCGCGCCACGGAGACACAATAACCGGAGCGTTGTCGTTCTGGTCCACAATGATGATGTGCACCGTCACGTTACTGCTGAGAGGAGGAGAGCCAGAGTCTCTGGCCTCGATGTGGAAGAGAAACTCCTTCTCGATCTCATAGTCAAAAGTTTTTAGTGCGTAAAGATTCCCGTTCTCTGGGTTGATGGAGAACAGCATGGACATGGAGGTGTTGGCTATCTCCCTCTCTAGGATGAAATAAACTAGATACTGGTTTTCATGGAGGTCAGGGTCAAACGCAGTTGGGGAACTGAGCAGGGCTCCAGGAGCGTTATTCTCCTCCACACGTATAGTATAGAATGACTTAGGGAACTGTGGCACATTGTCATTAACATCCAGCAGCTCTAACGTCATGGTCTCATTGTCAGATAAAGGAGGAGAGCCTCTGTCTGTCACAGTGAAAGTGATGTCATATTCAGGGACCCTCTCACGGTCTAACGGCTCTGACACCACTAATTCATAATAGTTATCAGAGGACTCCCTCAGTTTGAAAGGCATGTTATCAGGAATGTGAAGATCAACCACTCCATTGTCCCCTGAGTCTTTATCACTGACACTCACCACTGCTATCACTGTGTCTAATTCTATGTTTTCATTGACTGGACTCTGAAATGATTTAATAGATATTTCTGGGTGGTTGTCATTCATGTCTTCAACCAGAATGTTTACAGTGCATTGTCCTGATAAACTATTGTCTCCTTTATCAGTTGCTATAACTTCCATATCATAAATCCTGAAGTCCTCATAATTTAACATTCCTTTAACAGTAATTTCACCAGAGGAAGGATTCAGATTAAATGTTTCCTGGGTTTTCTCTGAGGTATATAAACTGTAGGAGTATGTTATATCAGAATTTGAACCCTCGTCTTGGTCTGTTGCATTAAGATGAACAACAAGACTTCCTATGGGAGAGTTTTCCATTATTTTGATGCTGTAATTTATTTTGTCAAAAGTAGGAGTGTTGTCATTCATGTCGGAAACATGAACGATAATACTTGCAGTGCCAGAACGTGCAGGTGTGCCTCCATCTACAGCTGTGAGAATTAAATTATGCACAGCCTGCTGCTCTCGGTCTAAACTATTTTTTAAGATTAATTCTGCAAATTTCGATCCATCTCTTCCAGTCTGAACTTCAATATTAAAATGTTCACTTTCGCTAAGATGGTAGGTTTTTACTGAATTGCTTCCAACATCAGGATCAACTGCATTGCTGAGAGAGAACCTCTCTCCTTTTGGCGTTGCTTCAGAAATGTCTAAATGTATGGCCTCTCTCCGAAATTGCGGGGCGTTGTCGTTAACATCCAGAATTTCTACTTCTATATTAAAGATTCGTAGTGGATTTTCTAATATAACCTCCAGTTTGAGATAACAAGACGACTTTGCAAGACACATGTATTCTCTGTCAATCTTCTCAACGATATACAGTTCTCCAGTCTCTTTGTTCACTTCCAGATATTTCTTATTTGCAATAATGTCAAGACGCATCTTCCTCTGATTCAGTGTCTTAACATCCAGGCTGAGATCGGTAGCAATATTAGCGACCACTGATCCTTCCTTCTTTTCCTCCGGTATTGAATAATGAGTCACTGAAGTTGATATGTTAGGAACGAAAGAAAGAAAAACAACAAGCAGCACGTACCTTCTGCAAGACTGCATTTTTAAAAAGGACCCCATTGTTGCGTGCAGTATCACTGCACCTTTAGCGATTTAATGTCCCTTTCCGTTGATATTACAGTTTGCAATCATGGCTTTCATCTCAAACATATTCATGTAGAGGTAATCCAAAGATTTGTTTCGGTATGAAAAAGGAAAATCGCGTTTTCGGAGTGGAGTTTCAGCACCACAGCTCTCCGGTTGTTTCACGATCTGCCCTGATTCACTGTCATGGCGTTTGTGTCCTAATTTATTTTTAGAGAAACAGCGCCACCTCTTGCTTTTTGAACGGCTATGTGCTTAACATGAGGCACAATAAGCTCTAAATACATTTTAAATGTTTTGTATGGATTTAAAATGTTTTTTTAAACAGATATGCTGGAAATAATTGTTAAACTAATAACGATGTCTCCTATACTTTTCTAAAATGCTAAATCAAATCTCAGTTGATATTGGTACAAAATAAATAGAAAAATATATGACGTATACATTTGAGCTCACCTTGATCCTTAAAATCTAAATTAATTCAGCGCCATAGCCTTTAGTTCGCCATTTTCTCGTATCACTTGAATGAAAAGTATAATTGCGCACGGATGCCGACTGATGTCACAAGAGTATACATGACTGGGAAACAGTGACGCTTTGTGCAAAAAAGAGACCAATTTAACAGGGTTTGTTGAATGATCATTTTAAATCAACCTAGTGGTGTGTAGTACGAGTTATCCTCAAACATTAGAGTTTAGTCTTTTAAGTATGTATAAGATACCTGTATGTTTTTGTCATGGAATTATTTCATTTCGTCTTTAATTGCTCTGTTGGATGAGTAGTAACCATCTGCAAAACCCTGAGTAATGAATGCTAAGAATCAGAGTAAAAACATTGAGATTAAGATGTTTAAGGGCTTTGAACAAATAACATCTGGGTGTTTGACTCTTAAAGATACTTTCATTATTGTTTTGCTGTCATCAACACGACCATCTTTATAAAGCACACACACTGATTTACAAACTTGCTATATAACGTTTTCAATCCCAAACTATTGAGGAATCTTGAATTATGGGGATATTTTGACACGTGAAACAGCGAGGTTGCCTTTAATGAGAGTATCAGCGCCACAGAGCTGTCCGGTTGTTTGACGCTGTAACGTGTTTCCAATGGTTCCCTCTCAAGGTGACCGTGGGTTACGTTTTGTCTAATGTATAACACCAATCTTTGAAAATTGTAGGATGATGTAATGGGGATGCTTAAAAGCAAGGATTAAAGTCTAAAGGTGAGCTCAACATGAGAGATAGCTGCAGATATTGTTAAATGATGATGTTGGTTATTTGTTTGTCAACTTTGTTTTGATAACGATATATTTAAAACCTTCTACAATGTTATGGCACGCATTGTTAATACAAACACAAGATTATACAAGAAAAGTTAGAACTATGGTCATACCTGCAGGGTGGAGGCTGCTGATCCACTAGTGTCTGTGAGTCCAGTGCCTCGTGGTAAACTGGACACGATGTATCTGGAGCCCTTTGGCACAGGCTGTCTGACCACCATCTTTCCTTTCCTGGTCTCTGCTAGAAACATACTGTACCAGTAGGCGTCGTTGGAGACCAGAGTGGAGTCTGCGATGGTGGAGTTCCCCTCACTGATCACACTGTTCCTGCAGGGAGGAGCCGCTTTGTTGGGCTTGGGTTTCTGACACTTGATCACGATGGTGACCAGTATGGTGATCAGCAGGAGAAATGACACGGAGCCCAGACCGATGACCAGGTACAGGTTGAGGTCTGAGAAGATGTCATATTCTAGAGGCACCTCGGTCATGTCAGAGTAGGCCTTCACGGCAGTCTCCACTGTGGACAGCTTGATGGTGACTGTAGCAGAGAGGGCAGGCTGCCCGTTGTCCTTGGCAACGACAACCAGTCTCTGGTGGCGCGGGTCTCTGTAGCTGAACATCCTCATGGTCCGAATCTCTCCGTTGTATTGGTCCAGACTGAACAAGGTGGCGTCAGTCACCTGCAGGAACTGGTAGGTGATCCGGGAGTTGTGCACCGAGTCTGTGTCCAAGGCTATCACTTTAGAAACCAGAGAGCCTTTATCGGTGGATCTGGGGATCTTTTCCTCCACTACAGAGCCGTGTGCGCGCCACGGAGACACAATAACCGGAGCGTTGTCGTTCTGGTCCACAATGATGATGTGCACCGTCACGTTACTGCTGAGAGGAGGAGAGCCAGAGTCCCTGGCCTCGATGTGGAAGAGAAACTCCTTCTCGATCTCATAGTCAAAAGTTTTTAGTGCGTAAAGATTCCCGTTCTCTGGGTTGATGGAGAACAGCATGGACATGGAGGTGTTGGCTATCTCCCTCTCTAGGATGAAATAAACTAGATACTGGTTTTCATGGAGGTCAGGGTCAAACGCAGTTGGGGAACTGAGCAGGGCTCCAGGAGCGTTATTCTCCTCCACACGTATAGTATAGAATGACTGAGGGAACTGTGGAACATTGTCATTAACATCCAGCAGCTCTAAGGTCATGGTCTCATTGTCAGACAAAGGAGGAGAGCCTCTGTCTGTCACAGTGAAAGTGATGTCATATTCAGGGACCCTCTCACGGTCTAACGGCTCTGACACCACTAATTCATAATAGTTATCAGAGGACTCCCTCAGTTTGAAAGGCATGTTATCAGGAATGTGAAGATCAACCACTCCATTGTCCCCAGAGTCTTTATCACTGACACTCACCACTGCTATCACTGTGTCTAATTCTATGTTTTCTTTCATTGGACTTTGAAAAGACTTGATGGATATTTCTGGATGATTGTCATTCATGTCTGCCACCTGTATTGTCAGTTTACACTGTCCAGTTAAGGAGTTAGGCCCCTTATCACTGGCAATAACTTCCATGTCATAAAGTTTAAAATCTTCGTAATTTATCATCTCTTTCACTCTGATTTCACCATTTTCTGGATTTAAGTTAAACACCTGTTGTGTTCTCTCTGATGTATATAAACTATATGAATAAATAATATCAGAATTTGACCCTTCGTCTAAATCGGTAGCTTTTAATTGTATTACTAGACTGCCAATGGGGGAGTTTTCCATCACATCTATGATGTATTTGTCTTTATCAAATGACGGGGCGTTGTCGTTCACATCAAGCACGCGAACAATGATGCTGGCTGTACCTGTGCGCGTGGGCACTCCACCGTCCACAGCAGTGAGAATAAGATTATGAACAGCCTGCTGCTCTCTATCTAATGCTTTTTTCAAAATCAAATCCGCAAACTTTGTCCCGTCTCTCCCGGTCTGAATTTCGATGGAGAAATGTTCACTTGAGCTCAGATGGTAATTGTTCACAGAATTTGTTCCAACATCCGGGTCTGCAGCATTGTTCAATGAGAATCTATCTCCAACAGGGCTTGATTCAGATATGTCCAAATGCATCGTTCCCCGTCGGAAATGAGGAGCGTTGTCGTTAATGTCGGTGATTTCCACCTCAATGTTAAACATTCGTATCGGGTTTTCAATCGTAGCGTCTAATCTGAGAAAGCACGATGTAGTTGTCTTCGAGGGGCATAAAAGCTCTCTGTCGATCCTTTCCTGCATGAACAGCTCTCCTGTGTCTTTGTTGATGTTGATATACTTTTTATTGCCTGCCACGTCTACGCGCATTTTTCTTTTATTCAGAGTCGTCACGTCTAATCCCAGATCAGTTGCTAAATTAGCAACGACTGAGCCTTCTTCCATTTCTTCGGGAACAGAATAATGGGTCACGGGGGACACCGTGTGCATTATGGCAGAAAGAAAGAGAAATATGAAAACGTACCCTGTGCAGGAATACTGATGAATTAGACGAGCCATTGAACATAATCCGTATTAAACCTTCAAAGTGATATTCGTTGTATTTTTCTCGTGACGAAAATAAATGTTGGTTTTAAGAAAGCGTTTGAGAATGCTGCTGGTAATGGCAGAGATTTTTATGAAATATGTCTGACTGCCAAGCCTCGAATGAACTCTCGTGAGAACGATGATATCATGAAGGACCTCCTCGTAAATGATATCCTTTTTTTTGTGGAGAGCAGCGACATGAATAGTCCTTCATGAGGTTTTAAACCTTGGAGAAAATGTGTAGTGTCCACATTTCGTTGACTATCATACATTTCCAATCAAATATGAATTCAAAATGTGTGATACAATACTTTGAACGTGTTTACAGTATTTCGTGTTTTAAACTTTAGGAACGTGTAAGCATTAACTGCAATTTTGCTTTTTCTGTTGAACCGTCTTTAATAAAACGGATCTTTAATATATGTATTTAATAACGTTAATAAAACACAATAAACTATCGGTTCAAATTACGCCACTATCCTTTCCTTCGTGTCACACTTACACGCAGATTTGTGTTGCTGAAATCATTCAAGTATGTTGAGATACTGTATGTTGCTGCACTCCTGTTTTTATTTTGTGTTTTTTTTCTTTAAATGTCATTATAATTAGTTTGGTGTTTATGTCATGCTCCCACAAAGAGCGCAATCAATTATTTTGTTGTTGCCTGTCCACCTTGAGCCAAATCTAAGAACAATGTGCAAGAAACCCTGATGTGGAAGGGGCAAATATTGCAAATATCTAATCTATTACAAGAAGCAAATACTTGTAGGAACACTTCAATTATATCTGTAACCTTTTACCAACGATGGTATATGTGTTTTTATACAAACCTATTAAACAATAACATAATTTAATTTTTAAGAGTGTGGAGAGCTGTGGGCAAAACACATACATAATGTAGTTTGCAAAAAGACCATACTTTTGTATAGCTATGTTTAATTGAGGTGTTTCCATACCTGCAGAGTGGAGGCTGCTGATCCACTAGTGTCTGTGAGTCCAGTGCCTCGTGGTAAACTGGACACGATGTATCTGGAGCCCTTGGGCACAGGCTGTCTGACCACCATCTTTCCTTTCCTGGTCTCTGCTAGAAACATACTATACCAGTAGGCGTCGTTGGAGACCAGAGTGGAGTCTGCGATGGTGGAGTTCCCCTCACTGATCACACTGTTCCTGCAGGGAGGAGCCGCTTTGTTGGGCTTGGGTTTCTGACACTTGATTACGATGGTGACCAGTATGGTGATCAGCAGGAGAAATGACACGGAGCCCAGACCGATGACCAGGTACAGGTTGAGGTCTGAGAAGATGTCATATTCTAGAGGCACCTCGGTCATGTCAGAGTAGGTCTTCACGGCAGTCTCCACTGTGGAGAGCTTGATGGTGACTGTAGCAGAGAGGGCAGGCTGCCCGTTGTCCTTGGCAACGACAACCAGTCTCTGGTGGCGCGGGTCTCTGTAGCTGAACATCCTCATGGTCCGGATCTCTCCGTTGTATTGGTCCAGACTGAACAAGGTGGCGTCAGTCACCTGCAGGAACTGGTAGGTGATCCGGGAGTTGTGCACCGAGTCTGTGTCCAAGGCTATCACTTTAGAAACCAGAGAGCCTTTATCGGTAGATCTGGGGATCTTTTCCTCCACCACAGAGCCGTGTGCGCGCCACGGAGACACAATAACCGGAGCGTTGTCGTTCTGGTCCACAATGATGATGTGCACCGTCACGTTACTGCTGAGAGGAGGAGAGCCAGAGTCCCTGGCCTCGATGTGGAAGAGAAACTCCTTCTCGATCTCATAGTCAAAAGTTTTTAGTGCGTAAAGATTCCCGTTCTCTGGGTTAATGGAGAACAGCATGGACATGGAGGTGTTGGCTATCTCCCTCTCTAGGATGAAATAAACTAGATACTGGTTTTCATGGAGGTCAGGGTCAAACGCAGTTGGGGAACTGAGCAGGGCTCCAGGAGCGTTATTCTCCTCCACACGTATAGTATAGAATGACTGAGGGAACTGTGGAACATTGTCATTAACATCCAGCAGCTCTAAGGTCATGGTCTCATTGTCAGACAAAGGAGGAGAGCCTCTGTCTGTCACAGTGAAAGTGATGTCATATTCAGGGACCCTCTCACGGTCTAACGGCTCTGACACCACTAATTCATAATAGTTATCAGAGGACTCCCTCAGTTTGAAAGGCATGTTATCAGGAATGTGAAGATCAACCACTCCATTGTCCCCTGAGTCTTTATCACTGACACTCACCACTGCTATCACTGTGTCTAATTCTATGTTTTCTTTAATTGGACTTTGAAAAGACTTGATGGATATTTCTGGATGATTGTCATTCATGTCTGCCACCTGTATTGTCAGTTTACACTGTCCTGTTAAGGAGTTAGGCCCCTTATCACTGGCAATAACTTCCATGTCATAAAGTTTAAAATCTTCGTAATTTATCATCTCTTTCACTCTGATTTCACCATTTTCTGGATTTAAGTTAAACACCTGTTGTGTTCTCTCTGATGTATATAAACTATATGAATAAATAATATCAGAATTTGACCCTTCGTCTAAATCAGTAGCTTTTAATTGTATTACTAGACTGCCAATGGGGGAGTTTTCCATCACATCTATGATGTATTTGTCTTTATCAAATGACGGGGCGTTGTCGTTCACATCAAGCACGCGAACAATGATGCTGGCTGTACCTGTGCGCGTGGGCACTCCACCGTCCACAGCAGTGAGAATAAGATTATGCACAGCCTGCTGCTCTCTATCTAATGCTTTTTTCAAAATCAAATCCGCAAACTTTGTCCCGTCTCTCCCGGTCTGAATTTCGATGGAGAAATGTTCACTTGAGCTCAGATGGTAATTGTTCACAGAATTTGTTCCAACATCCGGGTCTGCAGCATTGTTCAATGAGAATCTCTCTCCAACAGGGCTTGATTCAGATATGTCCAAATGCATCGTTCCCCGTCGGAAATGAGGAGCGTTGTCGTTAATGTCCGTGATTTCCACCTCAATGTTAAACATTCGTATCGGGTTTTCAATCGTAGCGTCTAATCTGAGAAAGCACGTTGTTGTCTTCAAGGGGCATAAAAGCTCTCTGTCGATCCTTTCCTGCATGAACAGCTCTCCTGTGTCTTTGTTGATGTCGATATACTTTTTATTTCCTACGAGATCTACGCGCATTTCCCTCTTATTCAGAGTCTTCACGTCTAATCCCAGATCAATTGCTAAATTAGCAACGACTGAGCCTTCTTCCATTTCTTCGGGAACAGAATAATGGGTCACGGGGGACACCGTGTGCATTATGGCAGAAAGAAAGAGAAATATGAAAACGTACCCTGTGCAGGAATACTGATGAATTAGACGAGCCATTGAACATAATCCGTATCAAACCTTCAAAGTGATATCCGTTGTATTTTTCTCGTGACGAAAATAAATGTTGGTTTTAAGAAAGCGTTTGTTAATGCTGCTGGTAATGGCAGAGATTTTTATGAAATATGTCTGACTGCCAAGCCTCGAATGAACTCTCGTGAGAACGATGATATCATGAAGGACCTCCTCGTAAATGATATCCTTTTTTTGTGGAGAGCAGCGACATGAATAGTCCTTCATGAGGTTTTAAACCTTGGAGAACATGTGTAGTGTCCACATTTCGTTGACTATCATACATTTCCAATCAAATATTAATTCAAAATGCGTGATAAAATACTTTGAACGTGTTTACAGTATTTCGTGTTTTAAACTTTATTCTAGGAACGTGTGAACATTAACTGCAGTTTTGCTTTTTCTGTAGAACCGTCTTTAATAAAACGGATCTTTAATATATGTATTTAATAACGTTAATAAAACACAATAAACTATTGGTTCGAATTACGCCATTATCCTTTCCTTCGTGTCACACTTACACGCAGATTGGTGTTGCTGAAATCATTGAAGTATGTTGAGATACTGTATGTTGCTGCACTCTTGTTTTTTGTTGTTGTTTTTAATTTAAATGTCATTAAAATGAGTTTGGTGTTTATGTCATTCTCCCACAAAGAGCGCAATCAATTGTTTTGTTGTTGCCTGTCCACCTTGAGCCAAATCTAAGAACAATGTGCAAGAAACCCTGATGTGGAAGCGGCAAATATTGCAAATATCTAATGATATACTTTATCTAATGTTACAAGAAGCAAATACTTGTAGGAACACTTCAATTATATCTAAAAGTAACCTTTTACCAACAATGGTAGACATGTTTTTATACACACCTATTAAACAATAACATCATTTAATTTTTTAGAGTGTGGAGAGCTGTGGGCAAAACACATACATAATGTAGTTTGCAAAAAGACCATACTTTTGTATAGCTATGTTTAATTGAGGTGTTTCCATACCTGCAGAGTGGAGGCTGCTGATCCACTAGTGTCTGTGAGTCCAGTGCCTCGTGGTAAACTGGACACGATGTATCTGGAGCCCTTGGGCACAGGCTGTCTGACCACCATCTTTCCTTTCCTGGTCTCTGCTAGAAACATACTGTACCAGTAGGCGTCGTTGGAGACCAGAGTGGAGTCTGCGATGGTGGAGTTCCCCTCACTGATCACACTGTTCCTGCAGGGAGGAGCCGCTTTGCTGGGCTTGGGTTTCTGACACTTGATTACGATGGTGACCAGTATGGTGATCAGCAGGAGAAATGACACGGAGCCCAGACCGATGACCAGGTACAGGTTGAGGTCTGAGAAGATGTCATATTCTAGAGGCACCTCTGTCATGTCAGAGTAGGCCTTCACGGCAGTCTCCACTGTGGACAGCTTGATGGTGACTGTAGCAGAGAGGGCAGGCTGCCCGTTGTCCTTGGCAACAACAACCAGTCTCTGGTGGCGCGGGTCTCTGTAGCTGAACATCCTCATGGTCCGGATCTCTCCGTTGTATTGGTCCAGACTGAACAAGGTGGCGTCAGTCACCTGCAGGAACTGGTAGGTGATCCGGGAGTTGTGCACCGAGTCTGTGTCCAAGGCTATCACTTTAGAAACCAGAGAGCCTTTATCGGTAGATCTTGGGATCTTTTCCTCCACCACAGAGCCGTGTGCGCGCCACGGAGACACAATAACCGGAGCGTTGTCGTTCTGGTCCACAATGATGATGTGCACCGTCACGTTACTGCTGAGAGGAGGAGAGCCAGAGTCTCTGGCCTCGATGTGGAAGAGAAACTCCTTCTCAATCTCATAGTCAAACGTTTTTAGTGCGTAAAGATTCCCGTTCTCTGGGTTGATGGAGAACAGCATGGACATGGAGGTGTTGGCTATCTCCCTCTCTAGGATGAAATAAACTAGATACTGGTTTTCATGGAGGTCAGGGTCAAACGCAGTTGGGGAACTGAGCAGGGCTCCAGGAGCGTTATTCTCCTCCACACGTATAGTATAAAATGACTGAGGGAACTGTGGAACATTGTCATTAACATCCAGCAGCTCTAACGTCATGGTCTCATTGTCAGACAAAGGAGGAGAGCCTCTGTCTGTCACAGTGAAAGTGATGTCATATTCAGGGACCCTCTCACGGTCTAACGGCTCTGACACCACTAATTCATAATAGTTATCAGAGGACTCCCTCAGTTTGAAAGGCATGTTATCAGGAATGTGAAGATCAACCACTCCATTGTCTCCTGAGTCTTTATCACTGACACTCACCACTGCTATCACTGTGTCTAATTCTATGTTTTCATTGACTGGACTCTGAAAGGATTTAATAGATATTTCTGGGTGGTTGTCATTCATGTCTTCAACCAGAATGTTTACAGTGCATTGTCCTGATAAACTATTGGCTCCTTTATCAGTTGCTATAACTTCCATATCATAAATCCTGAAGTCCTCATAATTTAACATTCCTTTAACAGTAATTTCACCAGAGGAAGGATTCAGATTAAATGTTTCCTGCGTTTTCTCTGATGTATATAAACTGTAGGAGTATGTTATATCAGAATTGGACCCCTCATCTAAGTCTGTTGCATTAAGATGAACAACCAGACTTCCAATGGGAGAATTTTCCATTATTTTAATATTGTAGTTAATTTTGTCAAAAGTAGGAGTGTTGTCATTTGTGTCTAAAACACGAACGATAACACTTGCAGTGCCAGAACGTGCAGGTGTGCCTCCATCTACAGCTGTGAGAATTAAAGTATGCACAGCCTGCTGCTCTCGGTCTAAACTCTTTGTTAAGATTAATTCTGCAGATTTTGACCCATCTCTTCCAGTCTGAACTTCAATATTAAAATGTTCACTTCCACTCAGATGGTAGGTTTTTACTGAATTGCTTCCAACATCAGGATCAACTGCATTGCTGAGAGAGAATCTCTCTCCTTTCGGCGTTGCTTCAGAAATGTCTAAATGTATGACGTCTCTCCGAAATTGCGGGGCGTTGTCGTTCATATCCAAAATTTCAACTTCTATATTAAAAATTCGTACTGGGTTTTCAAGGATTACCTCCAATCGGAGGTAACAAGATGCTGATGATTTTGTATTGCAAATATTTTCCCTGTCAATCTTCTCTACAATATACAGTTCTCCAGTCTCTTTGTTCACATCCAGATATTTCTTATTTGCAATAATGTCAAGACGCATCTTCCTCTGATTCAGTGTCTTAACATCCAGGCTGAGATCGGTAGCAATATTAGCTACAACTGATCCTTCTTTCATTTCTTCTGGTATTGAATAATGAGTCTCTGAGGTCGATATGTTACCAGCGAAAGAAAGAAAAACAACAAGCAGCACGTACCTTCTGCAAGACTGCATTTTTAAAAAGGACCCCGTTGCGTGCAGTATCACTGCACCTTTAGCGATTTAATGTCCCTTTCCGTTGATATTACAGTTTGAAATCATGGCTTTCATCTCATACATGTTCATGTAGAGGTAATCCAAAGATCTGTTTCGGTATGAAAAAGGAAAATCGCGTTTTCGGAGTGGAGGTTCAGCACCACAGCTCTCCGGTTGTTTCACGATCTGCTCTGATGACAGCGATTCACTGTCATGGCGTTTGTGTCCTAATTTATTTTAGAGAAACAGCGCCACCTCTTGCTTTTTTAACGGCTATGTGCTTAACATGAGGCACAATAAGCAATAAATACATTTTAAATGTTTTGTATGGATTTTAAATGTTTTTTTAAACAGATATGCTTGAAATAATTGTTAAACTAATAATGTCTCCTATACTTTTCTAAAATGCTAAATCAAATCTCACCTAATATTTGTTCAAAATAAGTAGAAAAACACATGACATGAATACATTTTAGCTCAGCTTGATACTTGAAATCAAAATTCATTCAGCGTCAGTAGCCGTTCGTTCGCCATTTTCTCGTGTCACTTGAATGAAAAGTATAATTGCGCACCGATGCCGACTGATGTCACAAGAGTATACATGACTGGGGAACAGTGACGCTTTGTGCAAAAAAGAGACCAACTTAGCAGGGTTTGTTGAATGATCATTTTAAATCAACCTAGTGTTGTGTAGTACGAGTTATCCTCAAACATTAGAGTTTAGTCTTTTAAGTATGTATAAGATACCTGTATGTTTTTGTCATGGAATTATTTCATTTCGTCTTTAATTGCTCTGTTGGATGAGTAGTAACCATCTGCAAAACCCTGAGTAATGAATGCTAAGAATCAGAGTAAAAACATTGAGATTGAAGATGTTTAAGAGCTTTGAACAAATAACATCTGGGTGTTTGACTCTTAAAGATACTCTCATTATTGTTTTGCTGTCATCCACACGACCGTCTTTCTAAAGCACATGTACACTGATTTAAAAAGTTGCTATATAGCATTGTCAAACAAAAAATATTGAAGAAATTGAATTATGGGGATATTTTGACACGTGAAACAGCGAGGTTTCCTTTAATGAGAGTATCAGCGCCATAGAGCTGTCCGGTTGTTTGACGCTGTAACGTGTTTCTAATGGTTCCCTCTCAAGGTGACCGTGGTTTATTTTTTGTCTAATGTATAACACCAATCTTTGGAAATTGCAGGATGATGTAATGGGGATGCTTAAAAAGCACGGATTAAAGTCTAAAGGTGAGCTCAACATGAGAGACTGCTGCAGATATTGTTAAATGATGTTGGTTATTTGTTTGTTAACTTTGTTTTGATAACGATATATTTAAAACATTCTACAATTTTATGGCACGCATTGTTAATACAAACACAAGATTATACAAAAAAAGTTAGAACTATGGTCATACCTGCAGAGTGGAGGCTGCTGATCCACTAGTGTCTGTGAGTCCAGTGCCTCGTGGTAAACTGGACACGATGTATCTGGAGCCCTTTGGCACAGGCTGTCTGACCACCATCTTTCCTTTCCTGGTCTCTGCTAGAAACATACTGTACCAGTAGGCGTCGTTGGAGACCAGAGTGGAGTCTGCGATGGTGGAGTTCCCCTCACTGATCACACTGTTCCTGCAGGGAGGAGCCGCTTTGCTGGGCTTGGGTTTCTGACACTTGATCACGATGGTGACCAGTATGGTGATCAGCAGGAGAAATGACACGGAGCCCAGACCGATGACCAGGTACAGGTTGAGGTCTGAGAAGATGTCATATTCTAGAGGCACCTCAGTCATGTCAGAGTAGGTCTTCACGGCAGTCTCCACTGTGGACAGCTTGATAGTGACTGTAGCAGAGAGGGCAGGCTGCCCGTTGTCCTTGGCAACAACAACCAGTCTCTGGTGGCGCGGGTCTCTGTAGCTGAACATTCTCATGGTCCGGATCTCTCCGTTGTATTGGTCCAGACTGAACAAGGTGGCGTCAGTCACCTGCAGGAACTGGTAGGTGATCCGGGAGTTGTGCACCGAGTCTGTGTCCAAGGCTATCACTTTAGAAACCAGAGAGCCTTTATCGGTGGATCTGGGGATCTTTTCCTCCACCACAGAGCCGTGTGCGCGCCACGGAGACACAATAACCGGAGCGTTGTCGTTCTGGTCCACAATGATGATGTGCACCGTCACGTTACTGCTGAGAGGAGGAGAGCCAGAGTCTCTGGCCTCGATGTGGAAGAGAAACTCCTTCTCGATCTCATAGTCAAAAGTTTTTAGTGCGTAAAGATTCCCGTTCTCTGGGTTGATGGAGAACAGCATGGACATGGAGGTGTTGGCTATCTCCCTCTCTAGGATGAAATAAACTAGATACTGGTTTTCATGGAGGTCAGGGTCAAACGCAGTTGGGGAACTGAGCAGGGCTCCAGGAGCGTTATTCTCCTCCACACGTATAGTATAAAATGACTGAGGGAACTGTGGAACATTGTCATTAACATCCAGCAGCTCTAAGGTCATGGTCTCATTGTCAGATAAAGGAGGAGAGCCTCTGTCTGTCACAGTGAAAGTGATGTCATATTCAGGGACCCTCTCACGGTCTAACGGCTCTGACACCACTAATTCATAATAGTTATCAGAGGACTCCCTCAGTTTGAAAGGCATGTTATCAGGAATGTGAAGATCAACCACTCCATTGTCCCCTGAGTCTTTATCACGGACACTCACCACTGCTATCACTGTGTCTAATTCTATGTTTTCATTGACTGGACTCTGAAAGGATTTAATAGATATTTCTGGGTGGTTGTCATTCATGTCTTCAACCAGAATGTTTACAGTGCATTGTCCTGATAAACTATTGGCTCCTTTATCAGTTGCTATAACTTCCATATCATAAATCCTGAAGTCCTCATAATTTAACATTCCTTTAACAGTAATTTCACCAGAGGAAGGATTCAGATTAAATGTGTCCTGCGTTTTCTCTGATGTATATAAACTGTAAGAGTATGTTATATCAGAATTTGACCCCTCGTCTAAGTCTGTTGCATTAAGATGAACAACAAGACTTCCAATGGGAGAATTTTCCATTATTTTGATGCTGTAATTTGTTTTGTCAAAAGTAGGAGTGTTGTCATTCGTGTCGGAAACATGAACGATAACACTTGCAGTGCCAGAACGTGCAGGTGTGCCTCCATCTACAGCTGTGAGAATTAAATTATGCACAGCCTGCTGCTCTCGGTCTAAACTCTTTGTTAAGATTAATTCTGCAGATTTCGATCCATCTCTTCCAGTCTGAACTTCAATATTAAAATGTTCACTTTCACTCAGATTGTATGTTTTCACTGAATTGCTTCCAACATCAGGATCAACTGCATTGCTGAGAGAGAACCTCTCCCCTTTCGGCGTTGCTTCAGATATGTCTAAATGTATGGCCTCTCTCCGAAATTGCGGGGCGTTGTCGTTCATATCCAAAAGTTCCACTTCTATGTTAAAGATTCGTAGTGGGTTTTCAAGGATTACCTCCAATCGGAGGGTAACAAGACGCTGATGACTTGCTCGGGCAAATATTTTCCCTGTCAATCTTCTCTACAATGTACAGTTCTCCAGTCTCTTTGTTCACATCCAGATATTTCTTATTTGCAATACTGTCAACACGCATCTTCCTCTGATTCAGTGTCTTAACATCCAGGCTGAGATCTGTAGCAATATTAGCTACAACAGATCCTTCATTCATTTCTTCCGGTATTGAATAATGAGTCTCTGAAGTCGATATGTTACGAAAGAAAGAAAGAAAAATAACGAGCACCACGTACCTTCTGCAAGACTGCATTTTTAAAAAGGACCCCATTGTTGCGTGCAGTATCACTGAACCTTTAGCGATTTAATGTCCGTTTCCGTTGATATTGCAGTTTGCAATCATGGCTTTCATCTCATACATGTTCATGCAGACGTAATCCCGGGATTTCTTTCGATATGAAAAAGAAAAATCGAGTTTTTGGAGTGGAGGTTCAGCACCACTAAGCTCCCCGGTTGTTTCACGATCTGTCCTGATTCACTGTCATCATGGCGTTTGTGTAATGATTTATTTTAGAGAAACAGCGCCACCTCTTGCTTTTTTAATGGCTATGTGCTTAACATGAGGCACAATAAGCATGAAATACATTTTAATTGTTTTGTATGGATTACAATGCTTTTTAAAACAGATTTGCTTGAAATATTTAATAAACTAATGTCTCCTACTTTTCAAAAATGCTAAATCAAATCTCACCTAATATGTGTTCAAAATAAGTAGAAAAACACGTGACATGAGTTGAGCTCAGCTTGATACTTGAAATCAAAATTCATTCAGCGTCAGTAGCCGTTTGTTAGCCATTTTCTCGTCCCACTTGAATGCAAATAAGAATTGCGAACGGATGGTGACTGTGATGTCACAAGACTACACGTGACTGGGGAAAAGCGACGCTTTGTGCAAGAAAGAGACCATTTTAGCAGGGTTTGTTGAATGAACATTTTAAATCAGCCTATGTTGTGTAGTACGAGTTATCCTCAAACTTTAGAGTTTAGTCTTTTAAGTATAGTTCCGACTAAGATATATGTACGCTTTTTTTCTGTAATTATTTCATTTCGTCTTTAATTTCTCTGCTGGATAAGTATGCAAAACCCACAGTAAGGACTGTTAAGAATAGGAGTAAAACATTGAGATTAAGATGTTTAAGGGCTTTGAACAAATAACATCTGGGTTTTTGAGTCTTAAAGATACTCTCATTATTGTTCTACTGTCATCCACACAAACGTCTTTATAAAGCACATGTACACTGATTAAAAAAGTTGCTATATAACGTTTTCAATCCCAAACTATTGATGACATTGAATTTGGGGGATATTGTGACCCGCAGCGAGGTTGCCTTCAATGAGAGATTCAGCACCACAGAGCTGTCCGGATGTTTGGCGTTGTAACGTGTTTCCAATGGTTCCCTCTCAAGGTGACCGTGGGTTACTTTTTGTCTAATGTATAACACAGTTCTTTAAAATGGATGGATGATGTAATGAGGATGCTTAAAAAGGATGGATCAAGGTTTAAAGGTGAGCTCAACATGAGAGACTGCTGCAGATATTGTTAAATATAATTATGTTGTTTTTTTGTTTGTCAACTTTGTTTTGATAAAGATATATTTAAAACCTTCTACAATGTTATATGGCACGCTACGTTAATACGAACACAAGATTGTATGAGACAAGTTAGAACTATGGTCATACCTGCAGGGTGGAGGCTGCTGATCCACTAGTGTCTGTGAGTCCAGTGCCTCGTGGTAAACTGGACACGATGTATCTGGAGCCCTTTGGCACAGGCTGTCTGACCACCATCTTTCCTTTCCTGGTCTCTGCTAGAAACATACTGTACCAGTAGGCGTCGTTGGAGACCAGAGTGGAGTCTGCGATGGTGGAGTTCCCCTCACTGATCACACTGTTCCTGCAGGGAGGAGCCGCTTTGTTGGGCTTGGGTTTCTGACACTTGATCACGATGGTGACCAGTATGGTGATCAGCAGGAGAAATGACACGGAGCCCAGACCGATGACCAGGTACAGGTTGAGGTCTGAGAAGATGTCATATTCTAGAGGCACCTCAGTCATGTCAGAGTAGGTCTTCACGGCAGTCTCCACTGTGGACAGCTTGATGGTGACTGTAGCAGAGAGGGCAGGCTGCCCGTTGTCCTTGGCAACAACAACCAGTCTCTGGTGGCGCGGGTCTCTGTAGCTGAACATCCTCATGGTCCGGATCTCTCCGTTGTATTGGTCCAGACTGAACAAGGTGGCGTCAGTCACCTGCAGGAACTGGTAGGTGATCCGGGAGTTGTGCACCGAGTCTGTGTCCAAGGCTATCACTTAGAAACCAGAGAGCCTTTATCGGTGGATCTGGGGATCTTTTCCTCCACCACCGAGCCGTGTGCGCGCCACGGAGACACAATAACCGGAGCGTTGTCGTTCTGGTCCACAATGATGATGTGCACCGTCACATTACTGCTGAGAGGAGGAGAGCCAGAGTCTCTGGCCTCGATGTGGAAGAGAAACTCCTTCTCGATCTCATAGTCAAAAGTTTTTAGTGCGTAAAGATTCCCGTTCTCTGGGTTGATGGAGAACAGCATGGACATGGAGGTGTTGGCTATCTCCCTCTCTAGGATGAAATAAACTAGATACTGGTTTTCATGGAGGTCAGGGTCAAACGCAGTTGGGGAACTGAGCAGGGCTCCAGGAGCGTTATTCTCCTCCACACGTATAGTATAAAATGACTGAGGGAACTGTGGCACATTGTCATTAACATCCAGCAGCTCTAAGGTCATGGTCTCATTGTCAGACAAAGGAGGAGAGCCTCTGTCTGTCACAGTGAAAGTGATGTCATATTCAGGGACCCTCTCACGATCTAACGGCTCTGACACCACTAATTCATAATAGTTATCAGAGGACTCCCTCAGTTTGAAAGGCATGTTATCAGGAATGTGAAGATCAACCACTCCATTGTCCCCAGAGTCTTTATCACTGACACTCACCACTGCTATCACTGTGTCTAATTCTATGTTTTCATTGACTGGACTCTGAAAGGATTTAATAGATATTTCTGGGTGGTTGTCATTCATGTCTTCAACCAGAATGTTTACAGTGCATTGTCCTGATAAACTATTGGCTCCTTTATCAGTTGCTATAACCTCCATATCATAAATCCTGAAGTCCTCATAATTTAACATTCCTTTAACAGTAATTTCACCAGAGGAAGGATTCAGATTAAATGTTTCCTGGGTTTTCTCTGATGTATATAAACTGTAAGAGTATGTTATATCAGAATTTGACCCCTCGTCTAAGTCTGTTGCATTAAGATGAACAACAAGACTTCCAATGGGAGAATTTTCCATGATTTTAATACTGTAATTTATTTTGTCAAAAGTAGGAGTGTTGTCATTTGTGTCTAAAACACGAACGATAACACTTGCCATGCCAGAACGTGCAGGTGTGCCTCCATCTACAGCTGTGAGAATTAAATTATGCACAGCCTGCTGCTCTCGGTCTAAACTCTTTGTTAAGATTAATTCCGCAAATTTTGACCCATCTCTTCCAGTCTGAACTTCAATATTAAAATGTTCACTTTCGCTAAAATTGTATGTTTTTACTGAATTGCTTCCAACATCAGGATCAACTGCATTGCTGAGAGAGAACCTCTCTCCTTTCGGCGTTGCTTCAGAAATGTCTAAATGTATGACGTCTCTCCGAAATTGCGGGGCGTTGTCGTTCATATCCAGAATTTCTACTTCTATATTAAAAATGCGGATTGGATTTTCTAGTATAACCTCCAGTTTGAGATAACAAGACGACTTTGCAAGACACATGTATTCTCTGTCAATCTTCTCTACAATATACAGTTCTCCAGTCTCTTTGTTCACATCCAGATATTTTCTTATTTGCAATAATGTCAAGACGCATCTTCCTCTGATTCAGTGTATTTATATCCAGGCTAAGATCCGTAGCAATGTTAGCTAAAACTGATCCTTCTTTCATTTCCTCCGGTATTGAATAATGTGTCACTGAAGTCGATATGTTACCAACGAAAGAAAGAAAAATAACGAGCACCACGTACCTTCTGCAAGACTGCATTGTTACAAATGACCCCATTGTTGTGGGCTGGTTTACAGCACTTCACACAATATAATCTACGTTTCCAGTGATGTTGAATTCGTCTGTAATGGCATTAATCCCAAGCATAATTCTGCAGTGGTAATCACGATTTTTCTTTTGAGAAAAACAAGGAAAACCGCTATTTCGGAGTGGAGGTTCAGCCACACGGAGCACTCCGCTTGTTTCACAATCTGCCCTGATGTCAGCTATACACTGTCATGGCGTTCATGAGCAGTTTTTATTTGTAAAGCAGCGCCACCTTTTGTTTATTAAGGGATTTGTGCTAACCATTAGGTGCATACAAAATAAAACTTTTTTAAAGCTTGTTTATGGATTTAAAGTAGGTTTTTATAAAATATATTGTTTAAAGTACATATTGGAAAAATAAAGATTTTCATCTGATAAAAAGTTGGGGAATTAAATGTCATCTATTATTTATACAAAATACAAATAAAAACACATGACATATGTAAATTAGACTCTCACCTGCAGAGTGGAGGCTGCTGATCCACTAGTGTCTGTGAGTCCAGTGCCTCGTGGTAAACTGGACACGATATATCTGGAGCCCTTTGGCACAGGCTGTCTGACCACCATCTTTCCTTTCCTGGTCTCTGCTAGAAACATACTGTACCAGTAGGCGTCGTTGGAGACCAGAGTGGAGTCTGCGATGGTGGAGTTCCCCTCACTGATCACACTGTTCCTGCAGGGAGGAGCCGCTTTGCTGGGCTTGGGTTTCTGACACTTGATTACGATGGTGACCAGTATGGTGATCAGCAGGAGAAATGACACGGAGCCCAGACCGATGACCAGGTACAGGTTGAGGTCTGAGAAGATGTCATATTCTAGAGGCACCTCGGTCATGTCAGAGTAGGCCTTCACGGCAGTCTCCACTGTGGACAGCTTGATGGTGACTGTAGCAGAGAGGGCAGGCTGCCCGTTGTCCTTGGCAACAACAACCAGTCTCTGGTGGCGCGGGTCTCTGTAGCTGAACATCCTCATGGTCCGGATCTCTCCGTTGTATTGGTCCAGACTGAACAAGGTGGCGTCAGTCACCTGCAGGAACTGGTAGGTTATCCGGGAGTTGTGCACCGAGTCTGTGTCCAAGGCTATCACTTTAGAAACCAGAGAGCCTTTATCGGTAGATCTGGGGATCTTTTCCTCCACCACCGAGCCGTGTGCGCGCCACGGAGACACAATAACCGGAGCGTTGTCGTTCTGGTCCACAATGATGATGTGCACCGTCACGTTACTGCTGAGAGGAGGAGAGCCAGAGTCCCTGGCCTCGATGTGGAAGAGAAACTCCTTCTCGATCTCATAGTCAAAAGTTTTTAGTGCGTAAAGATTCCCGTTCTCTGGGTTGATGGAGAACAGCATGGACATGGAGGTGTTGGCTATCTCCCTCTCTAGGATGAAATAAACTAGATACTGGTTTTCATGGAGGTCAGGGTCAAATGCAGATAGGGAACTGATCAGGGCACCAGGAGCGTTATTCTCCTCCACACGTATAGTATAAAATGACAGAGGGAACTGTGGCACATTGTCATTAACATCCAATAGATGCACTGTTATTGTTTCGTTATCAGATAAAGGTGGTGTTCCTGCATCTCTCACAATCAGTATAATGTCATATTCAGGTACTGATTCACGATCCAACGGTTCAGACACTATGAGCTTGTAATGCAGGGGTCTATCAGATGACTTGTTGAGAATAAAAGGCATGTGCTGATGTATGGATAAGCTTACGTTTCCATTATCACCGGTGTCTCTGTCACTCACACCTACCAGAGCAATGACACTTCCCACGGGGATATTCTCATCCACCGTGTTTTTTACAGACTGTATGGTAATTTCAGGATAATTGTCATTCATATCTGTCACGTGGACGACTACTTTACATTGTCCCAGCAAGGGATGCGTCCCTTTGTCTGTTGCCTCAATGTGCATCTCATACAATTTCATATCTTCGTAGTCAATAGTACCCTTCACAGTTAACTCCCCTGTGTTAGGATGCAATGCAAATATATCTTGTGTTTTTTCTGACGTGTAAAGGGTGAATGAGTAGACGATCTCTGAATGCAGACCCTCGTCTAGATCTGTGGCGTTGAGCTTCATCACTAAGGATCCAATCGGGGAATTTTCTGTCATATTTATTGTGTAAGTCTGCCTGTCAAATTGAGGAGCATTGTCGTTTGTGTCTTGTACTCTAACAATAATATTGGCAGTGCCGGAGCGCACAGGGACCCCTCCGTCCACAGCAGTCAGTATTAAATTATGAACAGCCTTTTCCTCTCTGTCTAAAGATTTAGTCAACACCAAATCAACATATTGAGTTCCATCACTGCCCGTCTGAATTTCGATGGTGAAATGTTCACTGACACTGAGTTTGTATGTTTTAATTGTATTTTTGCCAACATCTGGATCCACACCGTTGGGCAGAGAAAATCTCTCTCCCGGTGTTGCTGATTCTGAAACGTCGAGCTCTACTCTGTCTCGTCGAAAATGTGGAGCATTATCGTTTATGTCCGTTATTCCAAGTTCAATGTTGAAGATGCGCAAGGGGCTTTCTATTATAACATCAAGCTTTAGAAAACATGTTGTTTTCGCCAAACATAGATTTTCCCTGTCCATTTTTTCGACGATATACAACTCACCCGTCTTTTTATTGACATCTAGATATTTTTTGTTGTGGAAAATATCAAGTTTTACCTCTCGTTGTGCCAAACCTCCAGGCTCAAGTCCCAAATCCGTAGCGAGATTAGCCACAACGGAACCCCTTTCCATCTCCTCCTCAATGGAGTACCGTGTCACTGACAAAGCGCTGGGCCATAGCGCAGACAGGACAAAGAAAGTGGTCAAGAAAAGCATCCTTCCTTCTGCGGGGAACAATACTCCAGATGCTAAAGACGTGCGTTGGTTTTGTAGATTTTTAAGATAGGGAAGAGAACATGTCTTTGGGTGTTAAATAAAAAGTGTATCGTCCAAAAAGCTGTGTCCTGCATCCTTTACAAATGGGTGTGTCAGGGCTTCCAGCAGAGAGATGCATTGTGCTTTAGTGGTCAACAGTGACACCATGTGACATAGATCAGTAGCTGTGCAGTTGAATCAATTATGTTGCCTAAGAACTGGAAATAAAATATAGTCTCACAGTTCAGTGACATTGAGCAGGATTTGAACATGTTTAAATAATAATTGTAATGTATAAAGGCTTCCAATGTACTTTCTGGTTAAGAATAGCAGTTATAGTTTACAACTGCATACATTATATATGTTGCCATAAACGAGGGTCCCTGACAGATATTATAAATGCAGGTTAATTTGAAACTATAGACCCTTTCCTTTTATCCAACATCAGGAAAATAATAAGACATGGTTGGATCAATTTTGTAGCAGTTAATGTGCTCAATATTTGCTGCAACATGACTTGGCACATCAGGAGCTTGTTATTTTTAAACATAGACATTTTATCGGGGAGTAGGCAAATTCAAGTGCAAGTTATTTGTGGCATTTTTAGCCACAGTGTGACTAACATACTACAATTTTCTTTAAGCTTTTTCTTATTTATTGTTTTTTTTTCTTTAGTTTTGTTTATTTGACAAATAATTGTATTATTAATCAATGTACATGCCCAGTGAAAAGAACATCAAAGATAACACAAGATAGTCACAGAGCTTTTTTCATCTGGTCCTTGTTGTTTGATGTTGTGAAGGTGCATGTGATAACCCTTTCTGCAAGTGGAGGTTAACACTTTTCAAAAGATAATACATATAGAGCTGCATGTTAACAACATCAATGAATACAATCTACAGCTTACTTTCTGTTTTCTTCATGGCCTTCCTCTGGTTGCTCAGCTGCTGTTTAATAGAAATGCAGGTCATGTGAAATGTCTCTTACATTTAATGGGAATGTGTTGCCATAATGCCTTTCAAAGTTTGTTTGACCCATCGTACACTGGACACCAGGGCAGTCTCTGTCTATTACCCTTTTCACGCTGGTACAAGTTTCAGCTTTTAGACAAGAGATGTAGAAAATTGATTGGTGGATGTTAAATCATGAAATTAAGTTGTCCATCCATCCATCCATCTTCTCCCACTTATCCGTGGTCGTGGCGGGGGTAGCAGTTCCAGCAGAGAGCCCCAAACTTTCCTTTCCCTGGCGACATCAACCAGCTCTGACTGGGGGATCCCAAGGCGCTCCCAGGCCAGCAAAGAGATATAATCCCTCCACCTGGTCCTAGGTCTACTTAATTAAATTGAAATTAAGTTGTGTCTTCATTTAAATTACACAATGGGCTTTACACAATTTAATTTTTCTTTGAAATATGACCAGTTCATTAGAAGCCACATCTCAGTCCGCCTTGGTCATTGCAAGTATCAGGCCAGCCATTGATGTATTATTAAACCTCAGATTGAATTAAACAAAAAAGATGAACAGATTATTCCCGGGCTCAAAACACTGCAAAGCTACCTTCTACTAAAAAAACAAAACCTGTAACCTTTTAACCTATAACGGTGGAAACAGTTTTTGTCATGCAAATTAAATTCAGTTCAAACTCAAATCAATCAAATTAAATAATTTACCTTAAACCCTAATAGTAACTTTCTGTTTCTGATATGGGGATCATACTTAGATAGACTCTGATGAGTGAGTTGATCACTAAATTATTACATGTCATTTGGGAAAAGGTCCTGATGGCATGAGTGTGCTCCATTTAATAATCTGTATTGTATTTCTCACAGCATAAACAGTTACTTTATTTAGCATGATATTGTAGCAAAAGCTAGTGGTTTTAAGGATAAAAACACAATTAAGTAAATGGATTATCTAAATATGAACATGTTGTCATTGTTTCAGTGACTACTGCGTCTTTAGGTGCACCTATAGTGGAGTAGAAGTATAAAGCAACATAACATATCCACACACAAAGCAGTTGTAACAAATGTGTGCTTAACTACTTGTTTATTAAATATACTACACAACTTTCCACCACCAGCTGTATGTTGGACCTTCTAAGTCCTTAGGTACCAGTAGCTCATTTTGGATGTAAGGATCTGACATCTAACCGGCTGTGGCCACATGATTCCTCCTATAGACCAACAGACATCTTTATTATTCACAAATGTAGCCACTCATGAGAGATGAAGGCAATACAAAATGTCTCCTCCAGCCCAAGTTTATGATTATGTTCTAGAGGTGTTGTTATACTGTCTGCGTTCTCCTTTAGTTAGTGTGCAACAGAGCACTCTGAGTTGTCTCATCTAAATAGCAATGTTGAAGCTGTTGCTTTGTGACGTATTGAAGATCTCAGTCAGCCTGCTTGTTTTTTATTCTGTAACGATCTGCAGACAGATCATGTTTGATACTTTGAGCCAGAACACAGACATGGATCCTTTGAATGTTCCAACCTGTAAAGAGCTTAAAGGTCAGAGGTGCAACACCATGCCTGAACAGCTTTCACTGGCATAATCTATCACTTCTGATTTTGATACATGCTATATTGAGTTTAGGACAAACAAGGCAACTTTTTACAGTGTGAAGAGTCACAGAAATTGAGCAATAATATCGGGCATAATATTAAGAGGTTGAGATCAGTGAACAAAGTCACACAAATCTGACGAATTAGCAATAAAACAAACTTTTCAAATACAAACTGAGAAGTATTACCTTCCTACGTCACTAGGGTGCGACAAAGCACCAGGTTTGGTTCAGGTTAAATAATAAAAAGCATTGTTATCCTTCACGATCTGGGACGGTGTTCTTATAGTCTTGTGACACAAACACAAAGAAGAGCCTCTGGGTTTTTATTTGAGGAGACGAATCTGAATAATATTGGATTCAATGTCCCTGAATCAACACACACCAACAAAATAAAATAACACATTAACTGAATAGTAATTTGCTGCATGAAAGATAACTGTGGAAATATTTATAGATGTGGTCTGTCTCAAAAAGAACAAGAGAGCTGCACGCTCCTCGGCCCCTCCCGCTTCCACTCTGTTGCTTTTGTCTGACGATGACGTCATTGTAGCCTGACACACCCCGAGTGTACAATGCAAAAATAATCTACTCTTCCAACCTAAGACTGTTTGTTTGGTGTGCCGTCTAATGATTCTTACTCCATGATGCCATCTGGTGGATAAATCTGTTCTAAAGTCAGTGTTACAGTATGTTGCAAGATGGTGCATATGCTCATCATACAGTAGTCAGAGTCATTGAGAGTGGATATGAAACATTGATGCATACAATACAATATAATGCAGCATTTGACTGCGATTAATGCTAAAAACACGATTACCCCCACCACGGTCAGCTGCTAGGTTCAAATGCTTCTATCAATCCATATAAATATTATATTACATTGTGATACTCGCACAGGGCCGTAATTATTACTTTGACTTTTGATAGTTTATAAGTTTGCAGCAGTTTATTTACTTTTTTTTTTTTTTTTTATAATTGCATGATTGCTGTGACAGCGTTTTTGTTAGGAAAAATCTGAATATGTCTCAAACAACTGGCCTTAAAAAACTTGATTGATTTAATGTTTTGACTAAAGAACTGATGAAAGTCATGCAATACATGATGGTTATCAAAGTGTTAAGGGTGGCTACCGTGGCTTAATTTGCATTCAAGATTCGTTTGCGTGTGTCCGTGTCATGAAGAGGAAGAAGCGTGCCTCAAAAACATTACATTCAACTAACTGCACCTGAGTTAATTGAGTATGGTCACATGCGCCTTCTGGTGGACGAATGGATACATAGCATCTGGTTTGGAAAGAAGCACTGTTCAAAAACTATTTCAGCACTATGGCCATGGACAGCTGCAATGCAAATGACCCACATGGTTTAAGGATGTGGGGGACACGACTTGCCCTTTGCTGAGTATCATGTTGCTGTAAAGATAATTTAATTACAATAATTTAACTATTTTCAACAAAACACTAAGTATAAGATATACATAATGTGTCTATGCTTGATGCCCATGTGAAAATTATTTTTAAAAATCAGCATTTCTTTAAATAAAAAATTGTTCTTTTAGCAGATAGTAAGCATAATAATTATGCCCGTCTGATTCCTGAACAGAACTCTATTCCTGACTCATCTGAAAGTAAGCCAAGATGAACCTAAATACGGCTGCTCCCTCAGCCGTCCCTGTGGATCACCTTACCGCAGAGAAGGTTAGCCTGCTCCCCTCCATGCTCCCTATGGACACCCGTTTCCTTATTAACAGGATTATTTTCAGTCTGAGCCATACAACGACCTAATTACCCTGCTCATTTCTGGCCAGCTCTCATCTGTTGACTGTATAACTAATTCCCTGAGAAGTAAGATGTAAAGGGCACAGAGAGAGAAGTCATAGGGCCTGTAGCTCGCATCCAGGTGTGACATTTGGAGCTGAGCCCCCCTCCCCCGGATGCTTGTATTCGTGTTGGTGGTCTTAATTAAAGTGATATTTCGAGAGAGGAGGTTCTGTTTGTTCATTTAATGAACCCCACAATTCTCTGCGGGCAAATGGAAATGCAAGCACTCCAATTAGCATATGTTAGCATTTTACTATGTGTATTCCTCGCTGTGGAAAACAGCTTACCAAGGCGAAAAGCTTTTTACCCTTGTAGGAATAGCTGTGGAACTTTTTCACCCCAGAATAATTGACTCAAGCTAATTAAACATAGATCTGGGAAACTTACATCTAAATGCTTTATGCGTGTAGATAGACCAAAGCTGTGTGTGAGTGTGTGCATCCATGAGCGTTCGTATGGGTTAAAGGCCTTGAGCTTTAGGAATAACACATGCATATTTCAAACACATATGAACGACAATATGAAAAAAATACTTTATTTTCATAAATGTATACAGTACATGTATGGGGAAAATCCCCTCTTTACAGTTGTCTGCGTCATGTGGCAGCTTGCATATACATGATCATATTATGTATCATATTCACTCAAGCTCTGTTAGCATTCAAAAATACAAAAAGAAAACGCTTTTTCTTTTCATAAAGCCAAAAATATAAATTCATAATGATGTGCAAAATTATTTACCACTAATGCTTTTTCGAAACATTTTGGATGTAATTGCTGCTCCAGTTTGATTGTCTAAATAATAATAGGCAGACACATACGTTGATCATGTTACACTGGCGTGACACATAAACAGCCATCAGACTTTATTTATTTTCAGCGTTTTAGCCGAAAAGGATTCCTCATTTAGTGTTCCCCTTTTGTGCATCCTCTCATATGTCCATTCATGTATTCACTGAATGCTCTCCTCCTCCTCAGTCTTTATATGAGACTATCCGTCGTCATTGAAAACTCAGTCATTGTACAAGTCATTATTTATAATCGCAGCCTCTCCCTGGGGGGACATCTGGAGACGACGCTTCTTCCCAAAGGTTGAGAATGCATTGTGGACGTCCAGCTCGCTTCGGTGTACTGCTGGCCTCAGGGTGCAAAAGCCTGATGGTGTCCCAGGGATGTGCACATTGTGGTGGTAGTCAGGTGGTGGGTGGGGGTGCGGATGAGGGTGTGGATGAGGGTGGGGGTGGGGAGGTATCGATGGCTGCTGCTGTTGAGGAGGAGGTGTGCACAGAGGAGTCCAGGGGCGAGAGGGGACCCCACTGGTTGAAGGAGACATCTTATAGTCTGTAGAGTTAAGGAGAGAAAAAAAGAGGAGAAGCAGCTACTTAATTATTCAATATTGACTTAAGGCTGTTGTGCTATTGTCATTAGTACAGCACTTTTCTAACAAAGTGCTGTACTAATGACATCAGCAACAAAAATACACAAACAGATTCGTAATGATGGGGCGCTACAACAACCCTGCCCTGATGCTGTTCGTGGTCCTGGAGATTAGTTAAGACTATATTAACAAACCAATTAGGAGAACAACAAAGAAAAACATGTCGTTATGAAAGCATAAATATGTGCAGTGTTTTATACAATGCTATGGTACCTAACATACTGTAAATGAGTGAACCTGCGAGGTGGAAGAAGGCTATCTTTGACTAAAGGTTGTAGCATAGTGTATAAAATATACTCTATTTCAAGTAAAGGTCATGGGTTTAAATGTTCACTTAAAAGTAGTCATTATTCAGAATGCTCCCTTTGAGGAAATATATGTTATCATTGGATTATTATTATTCATGCTTTCATTTTATTGTCTTACCTAATATACTGCTTGTGTATTTATTTCCTTATCTTAAACTAGCATATTTTTATTCTGTAAATGGTGCAAGCTGTGCCTCTTAATTGAGTATTTTCATATTCTACTACAATTCAAAGTCCATTAAAATAAGAAACATTTCAGTAAATGTATGTATTTTCTCCACTGCTGAAAGTAAATGTGTGAGGATTTAACGAAGGCTGTTTGTCGTCCTCCTCTCTTACCTTTCACCCCTCTCATGTGTGTACCCCAGGTCCAGTACTGCCCAGGCGCCATGGAGGTGACGTAGTTTTCTGGGTCTGCATGCATAGCTTTACGCATGAGGGTGCCATCCATGTTGATAGAGTTATAACTGCAAACAAAGAATCAGTCTGTTATTGCAACTCCTTGACTCATAGTTAAATACACTATCTATGTACATTTTAACCTGAGCAATATACAAGCTGTGTACTTCAGCTCATGTTGTGTGCATTGTATGCTTCTGTACATTTGCTTTACATGGAGTTGATAACATGCAAACTTTGAAAATAAAAACATTATAAAATAGTACCTTTTAAGGGAGGAGTTCTGATTTTTTGTGAGAGTCCAGTCTGTGTTCGGCTGCTTCAGCTACAGGAAAAGGGAAGAGAAAAAATGGTGCAATCTCACTGTCAAAATCAATTTCAGAAATGGCTCTCTTCAAAATAAGTTTCAATAAAACCAGTCTGGATAAAAACCGACGGCTGTTCATTATATTGGATCACTAGAGGTCAGTGATAATTGACATGAGGAGCAGTCTATCTTTGTGCTTGTCCTGAAATGGAGACATGACTGTTCCACATGGATCGTGGCTGCCGCCCTGTGGATGTTTGGCAGAACAGGATTTTAAAGAGAGGATGTGCTGTTTCCTTCAGCTACGACTTGCCTGCTCTTGGTTTTGCTTTTATCGTCTGTGGCGCAGCGTGAGGGGTGAAAGAGAGCACACGAGTGATATTTATTCCGCATCTGAGTCTCATAGTATGGATTGCACGCTCTATTAATTCCCTTAAAGTTGTTAACACGAAGAATGCGACGTAAGCGTATTATAGGAATCGGTATTCAAAATACACTCCCCACCAACTACACACTAAACCAATTAGAACCCCACCGGGATGAAACAAAACATGATGTTAATCTTCAAAGGAAACCGTGCCAGGTCGGAAATTAAGAAAATTACACACGTCATTGTTTTGTGGATTATATGCATCATTTTACATTAATATTTGCCTGATGCTCCTCGAGCAAGGTTTTTAATTAAAAGTCTCAGGGAGCCTTGAAAAGTTTGCGGTCGTTGCAGCTGTATATACACAAAACGTGCACGCACCTGCCCTGCATGTCTTACACGCTTGAATGTGTCTTTGATGTGTCTTTAATGTCTCTGTTCACCTTACATTCATCAACTTCACCGGGCATATGCACTTGGCTTGTATAATGATAAAATAGTTTCATCGAGATTTGTCTTTGAGGTGTAATGTGTCACTGACGACCTCACGACGACTGATGTGTGCACGCTGAGGGACACCACCGGGTGAATTAGTGGAACCAATTAACGACAGGAAGGACACTTTCTCCTCGAGGAGCATATAGCTGCAGGCAGAACAATCACCGTGACCTCGAAATCCCTCATGTGGCCAGAGGTGCATGTGCCAGGGACGAGGCTGACATGCTCAGTCTTGCCTGGTCCTGTGGTATAGGTGTCATGGTGTCTTTGTCCCTTTGCGTTTGAGTATAAAAGCGGGGAGCAACAATGAGCGATACACACACACAGCACACACACACACACAACAACACACACCAAACACACACGGGGGATAATATCCTGACTCTGTAAAGGTCTCTGTCTTGTCTCTTTTCACCTTACTCGGCTCACCCCACATCTCTCTACTCTCTCTCTCTCATCTTTCTCTATCTCTCTCTCTCTTCTCTCTCTCTCTTCTCTCTCCTATCTCTCTCTCTCTCTCTCTCTCTCTCTCTCTCTCTCTCTCTCTCTCTCTCTCTCTCTCTCTCTCTACTCTCTCATCGCATTCAGAGAATAACGTCGGGACCGATCTACAGGCGGCCCACGTCTCAGTCCAGCCATGTCCTTGCCCCCTCCCCTCTCGATGTCCTACCCTGTCTCCCAAAAACCGTCCATTTGCCATTTTTCATCAATAATGGACAGCCCTCCCCCCCCCCTTGCGAATAGGCCACATTGTGTAGTATAATGGTTCAGCCTTGCTTGTGCCCTTGAGGCATAGTTAGTAAGGTTATCTGTCCTATATTGTTAGTTTGAGGACATAAAGGCGTCCCACAGACAGGTCGAAAAGAATCCAAGGCAAATGAATTCAAATAAATGTCATTCACCTCAAATATAACCTTGACTTTTGTTCTATCTAGATGTGCTGAAAGCAGGTGTGTCTCCTCACTGCATGAATAGTAATTCATGACACTGGGTGATATCGTAATCTCCAAGGTTTCCAAAACGATGTAATACGTTCATGATTTTATTTTTTTTTAAATAAGCTTTTTCCACTTTATCTTTCTATCACCAAGACCGAGTAGGAGTCAATTTGAACTACATCTTCTCTTCCTCTCAGTAATTGATATCTCACTTCATTCTTTCCAGATGCTAAAACAGAATATGCTCCTTACAAGATAGGACTTTACACTTTCATTACCATGTCAATTAAAATGTAATCTCACGTTTTCTTATTTCATTTCCCGGGAGCAACACATTACAATGCACACTAATGATCAATTATTTCCACGAAAAAAAACCTTTGCTCAGTCTTTTGCTCAAGTGGAGTTTAAATCTGTATGGCATGATTTGACCTTCGTGGAAGAATGTCACAGACAATATACTTATCAGATAGAAAAGAGAGATGGGTTTGTTTGACACTGTACGATGATTTCACTGTACCTCATTGGGAGTCGTTGCTCCGTTGTTCACAGATGCGCTCCGGCTTTGCGCGTTCCACGAGTTTTCTGCGCTCTTCGCCTCGTTGTTTCTCGGCGTGCTCCCGGGGCTGCACGGCTTCAGAAACATAAAGTCACTTTTGGCTGATTCGGGGGTCAGGCACACTTTATAACAATATGACTGCGAGAGACTGCTGTTTCCATTCACCTCCATACAGTTTGTGGGGACTTTGGCCGCGGAGGAAATCTGCAGGTTGAGGTTGGATTTTTTGAAAACCTCCGGGGGTGGATCGGGCTGAAACCCCCCGCAACAGCAGCATGCGAGCGGAGGGAGGTTGTACCCGCTGAGTGTGTCTCTGTCCTTGTAACACTTGGCTGCAGCCAGCACGATAATAGCCACAAGGAATATTAAAGATATTGTGCTCAGTGACACGATCAAGTAGAGAGCGAGGTTTGAGGGGGGCTGTGGGCTGAGTGTGAGGTCTCCGAAATCTGACAGCGACTCGGGAACACTGTCTACCACTGTAAGGATAATGGAGACAGTGGCAGAGAGAGGCGGCTGTCCGTTGTCCTTGACTAGTATTACCAGTCTTTGCCTTGTTGCGTCTTTCTCCACCAGCCGGCGAATAGTCCTGATTTCGCCTGTGTACAGAGCCACACTGAACAGCCCCGGGTCTGTAGCCTGCAACACCTGATAGGACAGACGGGAGTTTTGTCCTGCGTCCGCGTCTAACGCTGTTATTTTGGTAACCAGATACCCAGCGTCTACTGACCGCGGAACCACCTCTGTGGCCACGGTGCCGTTTTTGGGCAGAGGGGATACAATAACAGGTGCATTGTCATTCTGGTCCAAAACAAAGACGTTGACTGTGATGTTATTGGCGAGAGGGGGGAATCCAGCGTCCTGCGCCTGTACCAAGATCTGAAAGTTTCTAAGTTGCTCATAATCAAAGGAACGCAGTGCATATATATTGCCGTTGTCAGAGTTGATTGAGACATAAGTGGACACGGGCATGCCCTGGATCTGACCCTCGAGAATAGAGTAAGACAGATAGGCGTTCTGGTTAGAATCGGGGTCGAATGCAGTTACAGAGCAAATGGAAGCGCCCGGGGCATTATTCTCGGTCACATAAACAGTATATGAAGGCTGAGAGAACCGCGGGGGGTTGTCATTAATGTCAGATACTTGAACGAGGATGGTTTTCCTCGTGGAGAGTGAAGGAGAGCCCAAGTCTCGGGCTGTGAGGGTAATATTGTACTCAGACACCGCTTCCCTGTCCAGAAACTCGCTTGTCACCAGAGTGTAATAGTTTTTAAAGGAGGAATGGAGCTGAAAGGGGACGTTGCTCGGGATTTGGCAGTCAACGTTTCCGTTCTCTCCCGAGTCCCGGTCCATTACACTGATTACGGCTATCACCGTGCCCGGTGGTGCGTCTTCCTGCACAGGCGTGGACACTGATGTGAGGATGACTTCGGGTGCGTTGTCATTGACATCAAGGATGTCTACCAGCACTTTACAGTGTACAGCCACAGCCGAGGGTCCTCTGTCTTTAGCCTGCACATACAGTTCAAAAACACTGGCTTTCTCATAGTCCACGATGCCCTTCACTCGGATTTCTCCCGTGTACGGGTCCACGCTGAATAGTTCCCGCACCTTGAGGGGTGCGTGCCCGCTAAATGCGTAGGTCACTTCCCCATTAGATCCTTCATCCAGGTCTGTGGCGTTCAGCTTCAGCACGAGCGTCCCTCGCGGTGCGTTCTCCACCAGGCTCGACCGGTAAACTGAGCGGTCAAATACGGGCACGTTATCGTTTGCGTCTAACACTGTAATAGTTATCACTGCTGTCCCAGATCTTTCCGGAGAGCCCCCGTCAAAGGCAGTGAGAACCATTTCGTGCTTTTTTTGCTTTTCCCGGTCAAGCGGGGTGTCCAGCACGAGCTCAGCAAACTTGCTTCCATCGTTGCGCGTCTGGATGTTTAGTACAAAGTGCTCGTTTGCGCTTAGCTGGTAAGAGCGCAGAGAGTTGGTGCCCACGTCCTGATCCTGTGCGCTCTCTAACGGGAAACATGAGCCGGGAGCAGCCGACTCTGTGATGTCAATATTAAACTCGCTCCATGGGAAACTGGGGGAGTTGTCATTAACATCTAAAATCTCCACTTCCACTCTGTACAGTTCTAAGGGGTTTTCAATGACCACTTGTAAGTGTAAAAAACAGTTCGGACTTCGTTCACACAGATCCTCTCTGTCTATCTTTTCGTTGACGAAGAGAATGCCATTCTCCAAGTTTACTTCTAAATACTGCCTCTTTGCGCCCGAGACTATACGAAATCGACGTGCTGACAGCTTGGCCACATCCAAGCCCAGATCTTCGGCGATGTTGCCCACAAAAGCTCCATGCTCCAGCTCTTCAGGAATGGAGTACCGAATTTGGGCAAGAACCAGGTCCACTACACACGCACACAGAAGCAGACATACAACCAGCCCAGTCACCGGTACCCAGCTGCCTCTGGAGAGTCTGTGATCCATTTCAGCGGCGTGCGTAAAATCTCCTCACCTAGACATATTTTGCCTCATAAAACCATCATACTTTACAGCTACAAAGTAAATACAAAAGCAAAACCTGTCCCATATTAAAAAAATCAGATCTAAGGTTGTCACATGTATGTGCTCAGATAAGTTTACAGAATAGTTAAACTGAGGGGAGAGGAGAAGAGAGTAAAATCACCCCTCTCTCTCGCTCTCTGTTGTGCTCCACGCGCAACACTGGTGGTGTGTGAACAGGGGAGGCTCGCGCTTTGATTTTCCAGTGTATTAGACACTTGGAGGAGCTGGTGGGAGGCGTGTGTGTATGTTGTGAGGGAGAGAGAGAGAGAGAGAGAAATAGTGGGGGTGGACGTAGCTTCTCGAGGCTCCGTATTGGAGGACGCCAACGCGAAATGCGACTCTAATTACTGTAGACGTTTAACCCTTTCACATCCTCGCGTCTGTTCCTCTGACCCATTAAAGAGACGAGAAGGCGTACATTTGACACCAGACGCCAGAGCCAGATTTGGATTAGGGGACAAATTGTGTTGTGGGTGTCGTTTTCTAGGCTGTATTTAATGAGGATGGACAAGGATTTGTCTTGGTCACCACATTGCCCTACAGGCCCGGGATGGCAGTGGAAGACATTTTCTTTGATGTGTTGAACCCATCATTATAGCTTAAGAAACGTAAAGTTTTCTTCCAGGGTTTTACTATTATGTGTTGCAGTGCAAAACACAAGAAACACACTAGCCCAAGTTCTCATTCCCTTTTCCTCAAGTGGGCCAGTGGCCACTGCCATTGGCCTCCTGGGATTGTATAATGCTGTTTAATGAGAGCCCTTTGAAGATGAATGCCCACATGCAAAAACAGTCCCATTCATTAATCATCACACACAAAATTGGGTTTCACAAAAAGAATCTTTGATGAGTCAGGATATTCCATTTTAATCAATATTTAAACAAGTATACATTTACAGCTTAAAATGATTAGAGTGACAATCACGGGCTGATGATACACGACTTTAATTCACCTAAGTAGGCCTGAACATGTATCAACATAATCAACATAAAAGCAATGACACAAAGCCTTAATCTAACTTGTCTATAATCAGGTATTATTGTTGGGATTAGTAAATATCCCTTAGGTGATGTGTTTACAGTTGTAGATGAAAAGGGCCAGCATGATGCTAAGGGATGTTTTCGAGGACTAAAATATATAAGTGACTACAGTAGATCATATACTTTGAGCACTGTAGTTGTTACAGGACAAAGAGGACAGCGCGGGCCTCTTTAGAGTGAGGCACATGTTTGTTCAGATCTTTTCTCTGTTAATCCCGGTCAGTTAGACAACCACTGAACCCCAGAGAGAGGGGAAGAGAGAGAAACTAAAGGATGCCTTTGTGGATTCCGGTTCGTCTCGAGACAGACACGAGTAGCATCCTAATGTAAAACGGTGGCTTAAGATCTGAAAGTCTCTTCTTGGGACTGACGACACAGCTTTGGCCCCCGGGCAGTTAGCTACTTAAAAAGAAGAAAAAAGCGAGAGGGAAATTATAGAAAAAGAACAAGACACAAACATTCCTACTTGCTAGGGGCAGCATTTCCTTTTTACACTCTATGCTCCATTTTCTGGCAAATTGCCCTCGAAACCTGAGGAATGCGCTTTCTCTGTCGAAAATGGTGTTGATGGTTGCGCGGCGCCTCTGTGAGAATTATCAAGGAAACAAAGCTCCGTTGATGTATTATGTTGTTGTGAGCTTTTCCCTCAAGAAAATCAAACGGGGATAGTGGGGATACCTCAACTTTAAGTGATTGTTTCTTAGTGATTTCTCTTTCAAGCTAACTGAGAAAAATAACTTGAGCAATCAGGAAATGGGTGTGGGATGTAGCTTATGTAGGCCTATATATTATGTTCAGTCTGCAATTTAAATTGTCTGAAGATAAAAGGTTACGATCTATTTTTGCCAACAACTGGAATGTCCAAATGATAAAAGTGCTCATTATGGAACACGATGTTACATCATAAGTACTCTTGTAGCCTACTTTTCCCTGGTCATGAAGAGTGTCAGCGACCTGTCTCTCTAACATGCAGCCCCCGAAAAGCAACACCCTCCCCTCACCAGGAAAAAAAACTAAAATCCTCAGGTTTAAATAAGCAGAAAACACAATCTGCTTGCAGACTTAACCTCAAGCAGATGGTTAAGCTTCTCCAGAAATGATTACATTTCTGGAGAAGAAAAAATCACCACCACCAGTTCCATTGCTTTCCTCTTCTTTTTAATTAACGGAGTGAAGGATTAGTGTGCAGCTATCCGGGATCAACCGTTCTCCGACGGAAGAATACAAATGTTTTGTGATAAATAATCCCAAAGCACTCCGGCCGGCGGTCCCTCGGTGCCTGTTACATTAACATGCATTACACGGAGCATTAAGCTGGTCTCATCCGCCCCTATCGCCTCGCTCACCCCTTTGTCAGACAGAAAGACAGTCATTACTTTCTCTGAACTGCCGCTCGACCGTGACCCGATACTCTGCACTCTGCAGGGAGGGTCACAGGATGGAACGGTGGCCGTGGGATCAAGAGTGGCAAAGTTTCCTACCACAAATGGTAGGAAATCAATTAACTATTTTGCGCGTTTGAAGTAAACAAGTAAACTTTCAGGGATTTCAGCAGGTAAATGCTAGGTTTTATTGACCCATACAATGTCCACAAGCCAACAAAATAATTGCATTTTGTTTGCAATGCTGTGGCGCCATCTACTGAGTACTGTTCGGTAGTGTAATGTGTTGAAATAAACCCGCCTGTTGTAATCTCAGTGCATCTCAACATGGTGTTGAACAATACAAAGGCCATTTGAATCACAGTTTCAGTTCTGGATTTGCGTATACACTGTGCAGATAAACACATACGCAATATAGCAATGGGTTCATAAGTGTAGCTCATCTATTGTGAACCAATTCACATAATAAGATGAATAGTCCAACAAAAAATATTTTTGAGTGTTGAGGTCATAGTATCAAATATGTTAGCTATCAAGGAAAGTATTAGCTGTTGTGCACGTCTGTAACAAAAGAGTACTCTCTTGTCAATCCTTCCTCAGGCTCATTTGAGAAATCATCACGCTCAAAGGTAGAACACTGAAAACATATCCAATGTGACTAAATATAGGCTACACAATAAACAGTGCATTTATGAGCATTAAATTAAGCTCATGTGTTTTGGTGAGAGTAAAATGATGAGATGTGTTACTGCTGGATGTGACAATTAGTCTACACGGCAGGCTGGATCAATTTATGAAAACCGGGGGAAAACACATTAAAAGCTAATTAATTGACATATCCCGAAGCACCTATCAGGAGTGTTCAATTAATTATCAGCAGTTTTAACTTTGTCCCCGTCAGAGGCCATTTTTTATTGTCTGTAGTGATTTGGTATTTTTATCTCTGGTCTTAGTGCGCCATCTACTGGATATCGATCGGTATAAACTACTGTGGCATAAATAATAAAGAGAACACTAACATTATTATACAGTAATGTTGTCTGCTTCAGTAACCGGGCAGCTATCATCTTAAGCGTTAAAGTTATTTCATCTTATTCATCGTTTTTGCTTTATTTATTGGTGCAGTACCCATCTATTGAACAGTGTGTGTATGATATGTTACCGTTCTTTGTAGAGGTTGACTTTATACACATGATCGTGTATTTTCCTCTTGACTATTGAGTATGTCCCTGATCAATTAAACAAGATAACCAGGACTTGTTTTATTGTCAGCAGCCTCGCCCATCATAACAATCCATTTATTTATTGTTGTTATTTTTGAATCAGAGTATAATACTTTTATCAGTGGACAACTGGAAAACATGACTATACAAAGCAGTTTTTTCTGTAAACCAAAAATGCATACTGTATTGCTTACAATAAACGAAAGGTATTCCATTTAGGGCATTTAAAACCTACCAGAAGAAAGTCGGGCCATCTTTTTTTCTGTAAACTTCTAGCCTAGAGACAAGCATGCTTTCTGAGCTGCTCTTTAACAACACCAGTCAGACCATTACAAACTGCAGTGAAATACACTTCTCTGGAGGAAAAACAATCGCAATCAGAGCCTTAGTAATGTATTTTATTTTGTATGTCAGATTCGGAGTACAGTATTATTAAAGGCAAAGCACTAGGCATGTGGTTGTTCATAATGTGGGTCCCGTACACTTCAACACTCGCTCTACAGAGTGGAGACAGCAAATTCAGTAACTATTAGGCTAAACCACTGCAACAGAATGTATAAACTACATTGTTTAAAAGCCAGTAACACATACTGGACATGTCGATCGTAATGAAGTCAGGGAACATGTTTGAAAGAAACGCAAAGGTATTTGTTTTCAAAATACCTGTCCTCAGATAGCTCACGTGAATGATTCTGGCACTTTCCCCTGCCAAAGTCTCTAAATCATTATAACTGATACATATTTATTAGCATTTATCAGCATATATCAGCAATTTTCGTCATTCCCGGATTGAGTTTAAATGACGTCATCTTCTTTTGAAAATAGGAGTTTTGCCGCGTTGACATAGAAAATCCACAAGGTGGAGCTAAAGACCAATTAAAGACGGGCCGAATAAGAATATTCCACTTTAACAGGGGTGTCTGTCCACACTGTTTTCACCGAGGGCCAGATAAAGAAAAAATATAGCAAGGGCTGGGCCGCTCAACAGAGGTGAGGTGTATTGCCTCATAAGTTAAATTATAAGTCAGCAAAATCAATCAAGTGTAGGTGAATTATGCTTGTTTCTTGAATATGCTTTAAGAAAAAACAACCTAGATCCCAGCTCTCCACAGGGTTTCATTTATTTTTTTGGCAGCTCATTCCTTAAAACAGGATCCTCAGATTGCTTATCAGGGGGAAATGTAAAGGGTATATTTCACGCTTTTTAAACAAGTTATTGGGCTTTTTTCTTATCAAGTTAGATTTGTCAGAAAATGTTTTCAAATGTATTGACTGAATTGATTTTAAAAGTTGGCTTATTAACACATGAATAATGTGTAATATATGTTTACATATATATTTAAGAAGTACAATACAAGACAAGCACAAGTTTCATTTGTTGGCCATATTTCATTACACTTTCAGAATTGGCTGAGGGCCGATTCAAAATGACCTGCGGGCCGCATTTGGCCCCCGGGCCGCAGTTTGGACACCCCTGACCTTTAACGTTCACTGTCTCACATTTACATTTAAAATAAGGTCCATATGTGATATGTGTCGTGGTACTCAGAATATACGTTTTTGTTTTATTCACATTTTGTCCAATCAAATTATTGTCATTTAGTCAGTTCATTCATTAATAACAACCTCTTGAATGTGATCAAGATAAAAAAAGATGTCGACTATATTTTGGGTGACTTTACTCCAAGCCGAGCAGCTTGAACTTTTGTTTCAGGAGTGGCATAGTCACAGAACAGCAATTAAAAAGACTGGTGCCAAGAAAAAAAAGCTGTCATTGTATAAATCAGGGTTATTACAACAAGTATTGTTTTCTGAACTCTTGAACGCTTTTGAGGTTTAAACATTAGTATTCGTCTGAAAATTAATTCGAAACAGTTTGTTTTTATTTGTTTGTATTATAGGTCTGAAAACACTGCATGTATATTTGTACATTTGTGTGTGTGTGTGTGTGTGTGTGTGTGTGTGTGTGTGTGTGTGTGTGTGTGTGTGTGTGTGTGTGTGTGTGTGTGTGTGTGTGTGTGTGTGTGTGTGTGTGTGTGTGTGTGTGTGTGTGTGTGTGTGTGTGTGTGTGTGTGTGAGATTGTATGGCTCCTGAGATTATTTTGATTACTTCAGCAGATGTATCTGTGTGTGTGTGCGGAAGTGAGACAGAGGGAGACAGAAGGCAAAGGGAAGTGAACAGACAACAAAACACAGAGACGTGATGAAAGGGAGGGTGACTTCCACCTGCAATTAGCTTCACCTCATCACTCGCCACAGTTTCCATAATAACCTGATGAACTCTGTCCAATGTGTCAGCACAATATTCATCAGAGGAGACAAACAGAAAAAAGAAAGATGTCAGGGTGAGAGGAAAGGTGGGAGGCCAAGCAAGATAAAGAGATATAGGTGGAGGGAGGAAGGCAGGTGAGAGGAGATAAGTGAAAACACAGTAAGAAAACAGAACAATATAAAGGACACACAGAAGCAGAAGTTGTGAAAAGATAGAAAAATGAAGAGCAGGGATAGAGGAAAGTAGAGGAAGGAAAAAGAGGGAATGAGAGAGAGTAGAGGGTTTCGTCCACATGCTCCTCAGCTGTGTAAACTGAAGGTCTCTGCTGCTTCTCCAATTCCCCCAAAAAGGGGGATATGTATAGGAGGCTGGCAGTGGCAGTGAATGGACCCTTGCTCTGTCACACCCACTAATATTATTATTATTACTTTATATGCGCAAAGATGGAAAATGTCAGCAACCTGAGAGGCCTGCAGAGACAGTGCGTGCATGCAGTGTGTCTCACTTAGTGTATGTGTGTGTCTGTATCCTCATGTTCGTGAGAAAAGGGTCTTTCGGTGAGCATTTATATGAAATGGGCAAAAGAGAGAAGACAGAATTAGAAAGAGAACAGAAAAACAGGGAGAAGTTGGCATGTATCGAGGGGTGTAACCTGATCTACTGAACTTATTAGAGCTGTCAAAGAGTGAGAGAAAGAGAGAGTGAGAGAATAAGAAAGCAAGAGAGAGGTGGAGCAGGGCTAGACAGACACAGACATGAGCACATATTCCAGCTCCAGATTATAAGATTCCCGCAAATTGTAGACGTGTTGAAACAGACTACACACACACACAGACACACACATGCACACACACACACACACACACACACAGACACACACATGCACTCGCACACAGGTCCACCTGGTAACAGATGCAAACTAAGGCACACATGCAGAAACACAAACAGACTGATAGACATAACAGAGGTGCACGCGCATGCACACATGCTGGGAAGAGAGGACATTCCAGAGGGAACAGGTGGGAGTGTCGATAGCAATCTATCAGGATGACTTTGATCTTCCCCATGCCTCTGTCACCACTGCTGAAATGCACTATAGATGGATCAGGCCGGTTTCCAATTAATCATAATGTGCATACACACGCTGAGAGTTCATAAAAGCACCAAAGTCACATATTGTATAAGCAAAGTACAATTGTAGATTGGATGGAGTGAGTGCATCGGGTTGTGTGCGCTTAGAAAACACAGAATGCATCCTTAGTTACACAATGCTGCCTGTCTTTGTGTTTACAGACACTACCTAGAGTTCTGCACAAAGTCAAACAAATAAATAAAACAGTGGCATCTCTTTTTCTACATGTGCTGTGCACGGTGCTCTGAAGGGGGCAGTGTTGAGAAAAGGCTCCGGAGAGTGGATCTGCGCAACATCTGAATCATTGCAAACAACACCATGGCAATGTGTTGGTGAAATGAAACAACAATCACCATTTTCAATACAGTCCCATTTAATAATGTAATGTTTGTAATTGATCATGATTTTCAACAAGATGATCTGAGATGTGAGGGAAGGAAGAAAAACATGAGGAAGGAAAAAAGGCAGACAGGAGACAGAAAGAGACATGTCTCTGGCACACACCTAGTGTCTACTGAGGACAGAAGTCAAAGCTCAAGTGTGTGTGAGTTTGTTTGTGTGTGTGCATGTGAATGCATGTGTATATGCTTTTCCTCAGGGTAACCCGAACCTTAGGGCATGAAGTAAAATGTCTTATCACAAGGAAGAGGATAAAAGAATATCCATATGCAGCCATGTGTGTGTGTGTGTGTGTGTGTGAATGCCAATGCTTAGATGAGTGGAGAGCCCCTGCCTTAGGGGCCACAAATGGAGTTTGATTGACACACATGAACATGAATGTGCCTGTGTAACCCTCTCTGTACCAGATAAGATAAGATGGACTTTTATTAATGCCTCGTGGGGAAGTTGTTTCTCTGCCTTTGACCCATCCTAGTGTGACCCACCCATTTTGAACGGCCATTTTGAACGGCGCCCGGGGAGCAGTGTGGAGAACGGTGCCTTGCTCAGGCACACCTCGGTAGCACTTGGTCTTGCCGGGACTTGAACTGGTGACCTTCCAGTTCCCAAGCCAAGTCCCTATCGACTTCGCCACCACCGCTCACAGGACCAAATCTTCATAATCACACTTCTCTTTTGTTCGCTCCTGTCCACCCTTTGTACCTCCACTTCCTCTTTTCCAGCAATCTTCATCATCTACAAACTGCTCCAAAACACTCTGTCCTTCCTCCACTTCTCTATTTCCTCCAGGTATTTTTTATTGGGAGGCGGGTGTATATTAATGAGCCCCTCGGTAATGAGCTACTTTAAAGCATCAAAAGGCATGAATGGAGGCCTGCCCATGAACAGGTTTGCACATAAACACATTGGACCGCTCAGAGTGCTGCATGGCCAAGACATGAGCAGCAATCGAGAAAACATGCAAGGAGGAAAAAAGTTAATCGTGACGGAAACCATTTGCAGAAATTATTCATTTCCCTCCTTTTTTATGTTTTCCTTGAGCTGACTGTACACCCCTCCCTCTTCACAGTCTCCCTTTTTCACTCTCACTCTTTCCCTCTTGCACATTCCACTCTGTTTTGCATATCTCTTGCCCCCCCTTGCACTATACCTCACCGCTTTTAAAATAACTCTCCTTCCCCCTCTCATTCTCCCTTTCTCTCCCTCTCTCTTTCTACCTCATTCCCGCCCTCCCCTCACTACCTGACATTGTGGCTCGATGCCCAATGAGTCACACCTCTGCTAAAATCATCAGAGATGGAAGGAGGGAGGAGGGAGCAAAAGAAAGAAATCGTCAGGGAGAGAGAAAAAGCAGGAGTGTGACAGAGAGAAAAATATAGAAAATAAAAATGGGAGGAGAGAAAGTTAGAGAGGCAGAAAGAGGGAGCCTCCGGGGAGAGAAAAGAGCATAGAGTGCGTTTAACTTTTTGACTCCAGTAGTCAGTGTGTGCTTGTCAGTAACAGTTAGCCTGTAGACAACAACACTTTCCACACACTACTTTGGCACACACATGCACGCACAAAAGCACACGCACACACAGCCATACACAAACATAGCCACACAATGACATCTTGCATAAGCCCACCTGCATGCTCTGCAGGCACACACACACACACACACACACACACACACACACACACACACACACACACACACACACACACACACACACATACAGCAATCAGACATGCACACAAACCAGAGTAGAAAGTGTGGCTGCAGCCCTGCCTCTCTACATCAGCCTCCCCCACCCTCTCCAGCTGTTGCCCTTGGATACCACACAAACACTCCCTGTTGGGCAACACAGGGAGTCAGGAGAGGACGTACATGGGTCACACACCTCCCCAAGCGCTTTGAGTTTTAAAGCAGTTGCATGTGAGGATGTGTGAGAGTGTGTTTGTGCATTTGTGTATACGTTTCAGGCGTGAGTTGCTTTTGAATAACCAGTTTCTCTTAGTTGAAATGAGCCTGAGCACAGAAAAACAAGTGGAACAGTGCTCATTGCGAAGATGTTGTCCGAAACACATATAAGTGTGGGGGGTAAGGTGAAACAATGAAAGGACCTTACTAGGTGCAAAAACCAACATAATACAACAGATTGAACTGGAAGGATTATGGTATGGCAGGAAAGTATTGTCTTCTACAGTAACTCCCCCTTGTCCTCTGATTTTACTCATGCCGACCCTTATCCCTGAACTGTGACCTTCGCTTGCTTGTCACAGTGGGGGCACAGGCTTTAACGAGGCTTGTGTTTTATGTAGCCTGCGGGATCGCTGCAAGCTGTGTGGATGTTGCTGTGTGCCACGTGCCTGTCATCATTCAGCAGTGTTGTTTCTGAACAGTTGTGTTCCTCAGTAAAACAAGCTCATGCTTCTGCCAAACAGACTTTCTCTTTTTGATGTTGAATCGATAGGTTGGAAAGTAAATCAATCAATCCATCAATCAATTATTCTATTCCCTCTTTAAGATCCCCAGGTTGGCTTATCACCACATGTCCAGATGGAAGGGAAGAAAGTTGGTTTCGTGTTTCCTTTATCTCGGGTTTTACACTGAGGGATTCGTTTTGATTTTAGGGAAACTGAAAGACTACAGCTGAAGACTCTTTAGTACCTCTACAAATGGCACAATCTATTCTGCTTTGATGGGGTCAATCCCAACTGAAGCCCCAGGCTTAGGAAGCGGAACAGGCCTCTACCCATAGCAGTAATGTTTTTTAAAGCCATACCAGCTCATACCAAAGCTCCTTTGCCCTTTGTACAGAACACACCAGACAACCCTTGGAAGCAATCCACTGCGAAGCACATTCACAGTATTTATTTTTCTTCTTTTTACAAGTGTGGGATGGGGTCGAACAACAATTACGGTAAAATGTGACTAATAAATCACAGACATGCTGGTGTGTTTTTTTCTAACCTACTCTTTCTTTTTTTCCCTTTTACATCCATCCTCTTCTCTCTTCTTCAAAAATCTTCGCTTCAAACCGCTGTAATTACAAACAAAAGCGCTGACTCTTCTCCAGCTGAAACAATGATAATGATGGAGAGTAGTAAGTGTGTGTGCGTGTGTGTGTCTTCATCAAAGCGGTGTTGACGTTGATGGGTGTAGAGAAATATGTGGAGGACAGAGAGGATTAACACAATCTGGGCATGAAGCCCCACGTGTGTGTGTGTGTGTGTGTGTGTGTGTGTGTGTGTGTGCGCGTGTGTGTGCGTGTGTGTGTGTGCATATGTTGACTCCGTCTTGATAGCAACGATCCAACACACAGCTGCTCTCTGAGCTTGGCATTTAAATGAGGCAAACAGACACTTGGAGCAAATGGGATACAGACTGAGGTGGTGACAACACAGACAGATAGAAGAGAAGCCGCCGATCCAAGAACAAGTTGCACTTTTTCTTCAGCTGTAAACAACAAAAGAGTGATGAACATAGCGTGTGTACAACAGAGACGATTATGTGAACACACAGCTACTTGGTATTTTTTTGTCGTGTCTTTAGTCCTCACTCCTGACCAGAACCTGAATGTGCAGCTGAAGGTTGGATACAATACACAGAGTGTGCGTTGCATTAGTTCCAGGACATATGTATGCATGTTTGCGAGGTAGAGAAAATGTACTGCCTGGTTGTGTTTGGAGCGGGCCCAGCCCAGAGGAGCTCAAAGCACTGAATGTCATCATCAGAGCTGTCGGAGAGCCAAGCAGTAATCACACCCAGATCACCTACACACTAACGCCAACTTACAACACCAGTCGCCACAGAGTAGTGTGTGTTTGTGTAAAAAAAGAAAAGAAGAAAGACTGATTGAGAGGGAGAACGAAAACCAACGACAAGAAGTATAAGTGCATGCAGCAAGTATGCATCCTGCGTTACCGTAAAAGTGTGTGTGCGCAGACAAGCATGTGGTCATAGTGTGAGCAGTGAGTGAGTGAAGGCTATAGATGTGTGTGCTGGAGAGAAGGGTGTATTTTTCTCTCCTCTTTCTTCCTCCCTCTCTCCATGTCAGTCTTATATCCCACCCCTCTATTTTCCATTTTTACATGCAGCTCCAGATGTGAAGGCAGTGAAATATTAAATTACAGAAATGGGCTTGTTTCTGTAATTCAAAAACAACCCAGCCTCTACTCTCTTCTGACCTGACACACTTTCTCACACTTTGAAAATCACATTTCAAACTGTGTGTTACCATAGTGCAGTTAAAAAACAAAGCCCATTTAAACTGCGTATTAATTAATGAGTGTACTGGTCCTTTTTCCGTAGTGTTTCTTTAATGCCAGTGATTTGGTTGTGTGTTCAGACACGCGTGTTTCTTTATTGATGGACACACACACTGTATCAGTCAAGCAGCGACAACAACGGCTGGATCTTCGAGCCTAAGTGCCTCGAGGTGCGTTCCCTGTAAATGCTTCTAGATGCTGGCACTGTGAAAGCGTTACTGTACTGAAGTTAGCAGTTTAGTTTAGTTAAAAGTATAAATGGTAATGGATTATTAATTATTTGAATCATACAGGTATTGCTAATACCAGTAGCTGAAAGGAAATACAATAGACTCAAATTATGTAATGCAAAGCAATTCCAATGAAATGGTACATATAACAAATAGTGTTATCATTACGTCTATGCTGACTTTTTATTAGGTTGCCAAATAACTATTTCACCGAAAGGCATTTTTGACTTAGTAGGAAAAGCACAGATGTTATTAATAACTTGAATGGTTATTTGGAAGCTGTGTTAACTTGATTCATTTGTATGAGTATCTCTTTTTGTATCATCCGCAGCTGTGGTTGCCATGCATTTGTTCCACCTAACTTAAGCTACACCTGGCTCCACACCACTGCCCACATCTGGAGAACAAATCTGACAGGTTAAACTTAAAAGCAGTATTCAAAATGTCCCAGATCAGATCAGAACATATTTATTGTTTGAGGACTGCATCATAAAAGCAATACATCTTTCAATATGAGTGAACATATATCAATGAACCAGTTTGTGTGGTTGCTGGTCAGATCACATCACCTTAAACCATTTAAGCAGTGCAAAGCAAATATAATGATTTGTAAAGAACAGATGTAGTTGTTGTCTTCTATTTTCTAATTCCAGAATGCATTGTGACATCACAATGGCTGTTGGGTACCGTGCAGAACGTGTTCAAGTTAGCTCTCTGCACAGCCCCAAGAATAAATTAACGTTTTTAGTGGTGACCGCTGCAACGAGATCAAATTATTGTAGTGTTTGTCTTACTTTTGCCACTGTCAGTATGCTTAACAAAAGCCATTTCTATCAGTGAACATGAACAGAAGGCCCTGAAATTCATGATGACAAATAGTGACGACAGTTTAAAATGGAGAATTAATGTTGAAGACAAATACAAGACTACAAACACCCAGTTTTAAAATACAACTCAATTCGGACACATGCAAGCAATCGATAAATTCCATTGTGCTCTCTTTTAGAGAGAAAATAAGATGACAGATCTTCAAGTCAGTGGTAGACATGTTAACAACCTACAAAAGGGAACAAATGTGTTTTTTGTTTTGTTTTTTCTTTACTTGATAAAAAAGTTGGTTTTGTATTGAACATGCAGTAATGACAGCCAAATATGGTATGGCCATTTAGACAATTAACTTATTATTACTTATTAATATTTTCCTTTGCTTTATGTCATATCCCATCAGACAACACACTGGCATAGCAGGCTGATATAACATTTGATAGCGTTACAAATCCCCAAAAGTCTATATTGCACATATTGTTCTGAAAGTGTAGCCCCCCGCTCACCTCCTCCATAAACCCAGAGCTATCCCAAGGATACACATGACTTACTGATTGAGTGTAGACAACCTGATAGGAGTTTAGGATCACAGCAGAGTTAACACACTGTCAAATGCCATGCAATGAGCACCTCAACAGGGGACAGATGAGAGTAACATGTGAGCGTATGCTGGGCGTGTGCATGTCTGTGCATAGTATATGAGAGAGTGTGAAATGAGTGTGTATCTTTGTGTGTGTATACACATCTGTTTGTGTGTGTGAGGGCTACCCTGCTCAGGGCATTGGCTGAATTGTTTCCACATGTGTCTTAACGCAGAGTTCTGGGCGGGTTTGGAGGAGAGGGGGCTGCTTTAGATGGTGGGGGGGGGGGGGGTTCAGGTTTCATAGCACCATGCAGCACATCTGGGCTGCAAGAGCAGAATTAGATTTCCCACGACTGAAAACACACAGCCTACACACACTCACATGCATCTGCACACACCTTGATACACAAACATCTGTGATGTGTAAGCAGCAAGCATGTGCACTCCCACAGACATACAAACATGTATGTAAACATGCAGCCACCACACGCAGTGTACTACACAGTTCCTCATTTATGTGATGCAAGTGCTGCTAATTGTATTACGTTATGTTGCTTTTCAACCTTGGTCATTCTTATCCATGACAGACACACACTCTCCTCCATGCCCACACACCCCCCAACACACACCCCCCCCCCCCCACACACACACACACAACTTCTTCCCTGGCACAGCTGTCCCAAATGCTGCGGGCACACGGGCGTTTCACTGGCACGACACATGGAAGGAAAATCTGAACGTGTTCTCACTAATCATTCCCCTATTCCAC